>NC_064614.1:585078309-586342511 GCF_023898315.1 Schistocerca nitens | reverse complement strand
GTCCTATCCCACGTGGCTGAAAAATGGGCGAGTTTCAAGACGTATCCTGTCCTCAATGGCGTCAGACAAATACGGATTGAACTCCGAAAACACGTCCCGTCATACTTGTACATCGCCGGTTGTAGGGCGATTGTCATTTACGACGGACAACCAAGGACGTGCTCTGGATGTGGGAAGGAGGGACACATACGTTCTGAGTGTGCTCAACGAAGGTTATTACAGCTGCCACGGGATGATCCACCCCTCACGCCGCATCCGACTGTGCTCCCCATGACTTACGTCGCCGCATTACGCGATGACGTGGGCCGCGAGACAGACGCGTACCAGAACACACAGACAGCGGCGGATCGTGGCGAGCCACAGAAAGACGACGTTGCGCTGGACCGCCTGCAGCAGTCACAGGACGCCCTCTCTTCGGTTCCGCTTGCGGCCCCTTCCGATAAGGCACTTGGAGACGTCGATAATACGACGGCGCACGATTCTGACGTCCCCCACGAACAACTGGAGACCATGCTGACCTCTGATTCCGAGACCCGGCAACGTAAACAGCGCTCACCAAAACGCCGGAAGAAGCGCCGCCTCACGGTGGAGAACGACCACTCTGATCTAGCAGATAATTCTGAGAAGTTTACGGGTACAGAACAGACGACCATGGATACAGAAGAACTGCCTAGCGTGGATGCAACGGTGGCCAGCGGGACGGCGACACGACCTACCGCTGATGATGCTCCAGACACAGCGAAGGAGCTCAATAGACGGCAACAGGCTGCTGAGGAGGCTACGGCGCCTGCACCGCACGACAACGATGGGACACTAGGGGACTGGTCAGAAGAGCCACCCCCGTGGGGGACAGATGATGCCGGAGGAACTGCTCCCACGCACTCTCCTGGTGTAAGATCGGCAGAGTGCACGGAATAATGGCAGACCATATGAGGGGGCGGCGGGGGACGTTAGTCCGACAGCAGCCTATGTACGGCAAAATTAGCGACCGTACGGTACTCTATCTACGTAGACCGCCATGCAACAAGCTTATCGGATAGGGTCTGTTAACATCAATAGCATTGGGACGCCGGTAAAAATCAAGATGCTCAGTGACATGATAAAGGCTGCGGATTTAGACATCGCACTATTACAAGAAGTTCGGGTACTTCCCCCCTCGGACTTTTACGGTTACGACGTTTACTGTTCCCCGTGTGACGAGAGAGGCGTTGGCACAGCTATATTATTAAAGGAAGGGATACGTGCAGACGAAGTAGAGTATTTGCCTTCTGCCCGTGGTACGGCCGTGACCATAGGAGGAATACGTTTGATCAACATATACGCACCGTCAGGCTCGGATAAGAGAAGGGACAGAGCAGATTTTTACGCCCATGATGTTGCACCGTTGTTCCAGGGACGATACGATGATTGCATACTCGGCGGAGATTTTAATTGTGTGCTTGACAGAAAGGACCAACAACCTAACTATACTACTAGCCCAGAACTTAGGGAGCTGGTCAACGGGATGGAATTAGTCGATACATGGGACCTGAAGTATCGCAACCAACCAGGATATACATTTTTTTACTAGCCACTCCGCGGGCCGTTTGGACCGAATCTACGTTTCAAGGGCGTTAGCAGTGTCGACGGTGGACACAGAAATATGGCCGACAGCGTTTACGGACCACGAGGCATATATTTGTACGGTTAACCTTGATAGACAGCAGGTATGGAGACGGAGGGGTAATTGGAAGATGAACGTCTCCCACCTGCGAGATGCAGAATGCCGACGCATGGTGGAGGACGCGTGGCATGGCTGTCTCCGTCGCCGAAATTCTTTCGGTTCTATCCTGCAGTGGTGGATCGAGTGCGCGAAGCCAGCTTTACGGAGGACGTTAATAGGTTACGGGAAGGAGGTTTCTCAATGGCAGCGCACGACCACTGAGTTTTACTTTACGGCTCTCCGGGAACTGTTAGCTCAACCACCTACACCAGAACGCCAGACGGCCCGTCCACCGAGTTAAGGCGAAGCTGGTACAACTTGCGAAGCAGAGGATGGCAGGTACGATGATAAGCGCGAGGTCGCAGGATTTCCTGCCCAACGAGGTTCCCTCGATGCATTACGTGATAAAGGAAAGACGAAGAAGACGCAGGAATTTAATACATGAGATCGATCTCGGCGATGGCCGTCGTTTTACAACACAAAGGGGCATAGCACAGGCGTTCACGGATCATTTTAGCAGATTCTATGCGAGCAACGGGGAGGGTCCGAGAGAGCTGGGGAACGTCCTGGAAGAGATCCCAGACGCGACGAGTGTAAACGGGGAAGCAGACGGGTTATCTGAAATTACGTGTGAAGAGCTGGAGGAAGCGATTACACGAGGTGCTTGCAACAAGTCCCCAGGTCCAGATGGATTCCCGTTGGAATTTTACCGTGCCTTCGTGACCATGATGACACCGATGTGGCTATGTATGTTTAATGAGCTTCTGCGGCAAAAAGTACCGGTTCACATTCAATTCACGGAAGGGCTCATGATACCGATACCGAAGCCCCGTGGTGGCAAACGGCCTTGTGATTATCGCCCCTTGACCCTCCTTAATAGTGACTACAAGATCTTCATGCGCATCCTGGGAAGTCGTATCAAAAAGTCGCTGGAGCATCGAATACATGCCGATCAGACTTGTCTTGGCGACATCAGTAATATCCACACAGCCTTGGGAGACTATCGTGACGTCGTCGCCCTCGCGGCTGCATGCCGCCTCCGGGGGGCGATGGTTGCTGTAGATTTCGATCATGCTTTTGATCGCGTGGATCATGTGTACCTCGCGGCGGTGATGAACAGGATGGGTGTCTCGCCATTACTGACCAATGCTGTGATGCGTCTGTTGCACGGTGCCAGATCAGCGATGGTGGTCAACGGAGGGAGAACTGAGTATTTTACGATCTTAAGATCAGTGAGACAGGGTTGCCCCTCGTCGATCCTCCTTTATGCGATCGCCTTAGAGCCGTGCCTCGCAGGCCTTCGCGCCGTCTTACCGGGATCTCCCTACGGCATTTATCATTCAAATGCAGAGCATACGCGGATGATATTGTGTTCCTCGTGCGGAATGAGAGGGAGACTCAAACAGCACTGGATTGGCTACAGACGTATGGGATGGCAGCTGGAAGTGTGGTCAACTACCGAAAATCACAATTCATGCATGTGGGGCGTGGACTAGAACCGGGAACGGAAGGGCCCTTACCTGCGGTGGAAACCCTCCGCTGTTTGGGTATCACCTTTCATAAAGCGACAGCGGGAACGGCTGCGGACAACTACCGAAGACTGTTACTCAGAGTCCGCACGGCAGTACGACTAAACGCCCTACGTTCGATGGATATGCTGCAGCGAGTGTTACTCGTCAACCTTTATCTTGCGCCCATGATGTGCCACCTGACACACCTTCTCCCCTTGACGAGTACGATGGCTATGAGGATTCAGGCGGCTTTTGGGTACTATGTGTGCCTGGGACAACTCTTTAAGGTACAGTACAACACGCTTACCCTCCCAGCGCGAGAGGGGGGCGTTGGTTTAGTGAACGTGCACGAGAAGGCGCGTGCCATGTTTATTAATACTATGCTCAAACGGTGGCGCAACAGGAACCACTCGCTTACGGGGACGATCATCGAAGAACTCGTACCAACATCGCATCTTCCTCCAGTCAGTGTCGGCCATATATCGCCCCCTTTAACGTATGTGCGCACGTTCATCGTGGAACACAGTTACGTTGGAGAGCGTTTACCGACGACCCGACAGTCGACATCGAAGGACGTGTACCATCTGCTTCTTCGACAGATCGCCCGGAATAGGGTGGAACGCAAACATCCAGCTGTTAATTGGCACGTGGTGTGGCGCACGGTCCACCACCCCCACCTACCTACATCAGTCAGATCAACATGGTACATTGCCGTCAACCGAAAATACCCTGCAAACGATAGAGAGTACGCAATACATTTGGCGGATTCGCCCTTGTGTCAGCAATGCGGCGTGCTGGATACGGACGACCATCGGATGGTCTGCGGCGAGGCATTGGCTGTCTGGACTCTCGCAAGAAAGATAATAGCGTTCATGCGGCGCACTATCTATACAGCAGTCTCTTCTGACATAGTATTTTTTCCAGAGGAAACGTATTTTCCGCGTCATAAGACGAACGCGGTGGCGTGGATCACAGGTATGACGGTCCATTACATCTATAGAGACTCACGTACGAACTTACTCCACGTCCTGGATTACTGGCAATACTTGCAAGATGGACACACAACACTATTACGGCTACAAAAGTACAAGGATTGGTATGCCAATTTCCTAGTAACGGTTTTTGCGGACCCGCCATATACCTGGGGTGTGCCGGGTGCGCAAAGATGAGCGGCGGTGCTGTCGTTGTGAAACCGACCAAGTTAAAGTGATCGACTAAGAACACTATGCGACCTACGAAAATCTCACGCTTGAACAGTTATCAAATGGATGTATTTCAAATTTTGTTTTCATATCCAACATACTTTTCTTTAGGGTGCCGGAGGTGGCCCCACTTCGATTTTGTTGTTATTTCATGCTGCATGGTAGGACGGCAGCGAGGATCCTTCCAGAACAGTTATCATGTGGCAGGACGTACTATGTTTATTTTGTGAATAATAAAGGTTTCTGTTTCTCTTACCTTCCAAAAAAAAAAAAATAGTCGTATGTGGAAAAAGGGATAACTTCTGCGACATTTTGTTCATTTAAGGTTTAACAGACAGCCAGACAGTAGATGCATCTCGAAACTTTTGTATTATGTATGGGTAGAGCGCATCGTGCCAAAATACGTTGGAAAAGTATTTTCTGCATTAGCTGTCGTCTGGTAGTGGCATTTCATTCTTCTTCAACCCTTGTTTGAGAGCTTTAAATCAGAACAAGTTTTCTACATGTATGTAGTCAATAAACTGCATGTGCATTTTCAGACTGTTATAGATAAAATCAGAGAATTCGCATATATCGTTGATGATTAATTTCTCTCTCATGTTCACTATTGTTTTAACAACATTAAAGGAAACCTTACGAAAATTGTGAACTGCATTATAAAAAATGAAATAAAACTACCCACGATAACCTTACGACGAATTAAGTCTGTTTTAATAAAACTGAGTATCTGTACACAAGCGTGCCTCTATCGTCACGAATTGGTAAAATACTACTCACTTAGATTTTGATTGGGTCTGTGTTTAATTGGTATGCTGTGTCATACTCAAGAGGTATGCAAATGTGGCATTTCATAAATAAAGTTATGTATTATTAGAAACCCAAAATTTGCTTGTCAGCAGCGGAAAGAGGCGTTACCTGTTGTGCAGCATTGTAAGTTTTTCATCATGAGCCGGTAGTATTTTCTTGAGATTTCCTTAGCGATGTTTGATCTGACTGCTTGTAGCTCTTTCACAGAAGGGATAAAAACGCTACACTCAGTGAGACTGGAACTGCGAACCATAACAGACGCTTTTTCACAGGTCAGTACGTCAGCACACGGCTGGCGAAGAAGTATGTGGCTTAGTTTCCTATTACGAGACCATTAGTGGCTAGATTAGTTGCGATTTCCACGTGCAACGACTTTCCTGGGCTGAATACCGTAAATTTACGATCTTCTGTTACACCTCAAGCGATAATAACGCAGATTATTCGATGGAAATGACAGGTAAAATCAAGTGAACTTTGAGGCTTAATTCCGTGCACACCAGGAAGTAACTTGTCGATCACAGAGTTGCCAAACATACATTGCCTTGTTGCCAAATGTCAGTTACAATACCAGCAGGAAGAAGACGAACCGACGTGATCTTACAGCGGGCTGGGAAGTGACCACAGCTGGTGCCTCCAAGTCGCTGCTGGCACGGCCTGGAATACGTAATGCGTCTGATTCGCATTTCTGTAACTAGGTTTAGGGACTGGAGCGTAGTTACTAATAATACTCAGAACTGACTGCAAACTAAGCATCATAAATCAGTATCTATCATAGTTGTTTTCATATTTCTTTCGTAAGTGTACTCAAAACTAAGAAACTCATTCATACACGTTTTCGTGCCTCGCCGATAGTCGAGCACAACATACAAATAAAAATAAAAAAAGAATGTATGTGTGTGTGTGTGTATGTGTGTGACAGAGAGAGATAGAGATAGATAGATAGATAGATAGAGAGAGAGAGAGAGATAAAAGTAAAAAATAATGAGAGAGAGAGAGAGTAAAAAATAGTAAAGAAATTGAATCATGGTATTAAAATGACATGTTCCACATCATTACGAAATATCGTATTCATGATATATGAAACAAGAATTAATCTAATGTAATCTAATCTAATCATATCATATTGATGACTAGCCATGAAGAGTCATGAATTTCCGTAGTTTTTGCCAATACCAGTAACCAAATCTAAACTTGAAAATAAAAGACGACAAATTTTTGTAATAAACCGGGACTTCTGTCAAGACCCTTTCGTCCCTGTTAATTAACCACGAAAGATGTCTGATATAACTCAATTCTGATGTAACAAAGTGTGCAGACATTTAAAGATGAAGTGCATGATGTGAAGTTCTGTGACAGAGATACGAACCCAATACGGTTCTTTTGACTGTCTACGGAATCCTTGTCATCTTAATATCAAACATCAGCAATTACTCGTAGATTACATTAAATCTAAAGTAATAGATGGAGACGTTACTTGATAACAAAAACGCGCTGCCTTTCTTCATTTACTTGCGCCTAGAAATGGCTAATGAGTACTGCCAAACCAAAAGCCAAGAGATCTTACTACCTTCCGATATAGGTCGCTGTCAGTTCTTCCATATGATTTGGTCGACATGACCTGTTTCAAGTTGTGTATGACAATGTTTTAGAAAATCAATTGTTTTCCTTTGCAATAAACAGACAGATTTTCATTCTAAGCTATCCAAGTACAAAATTTTCGCAACATTAATTCAGATTTAATATTCCCTTCTATAATGTAGGAAAGTATTTCACCGTTGCAAAACTCGCATCCGACTCATTGACCTTACACTTAGTCGCTGATCATAAATTCTATCTTAGAGTGACACCAGATTAAGTAAACTAATATAGGGAAGACTGTTTGCCAGTGCTCTTTCTCACCGGAAAATACGCAATTCACTCATTGGGCTCCTTATGTACACTGTAAGAGTAATTTCTGTGTGTATGCAATGCAAACGGATTAGAATTTGTGGTGTTCTCTCTTCCACTTCTGTATACAATATGCTTGACCTAAACGGGCCCTTTATCATTACAGGCCCTGGGCAGTGCAAGATCATACTGACAACAGTAATGTGCTTATACTGACAACCTGACTGTTCGTTTTACCTGATTTTGTAATCGTTTAAATAAAACAACATGACCTTCCAGTGGGAGACATTTCGTCCCTCTTTTCCTTCTGTGAAATTTGACAGTAAACTTTTTGCCTTCCAGCCAGCGAAATGCGGCATAGTACGGCCGGTAAACGATTCACAAACCACGATTTAGTGCCGTTAAGACGATTTCTTTAAACATTGTCGTGGCTGAAGGAATTTAGTTTCGTCTTAAATCGTCTCAAGCAGCAATGTCCACAGACATCTCAAATAGAAAAAAGCTCATTATCCAGGTACGAAGGCTGTAAGACAAACTTCCCACAGTTTGTGTCAGGTTGATCTTTTCGTTTGATAGCACTGCGTATGTATTTTGTCTATGAGGTATCACAAGTACTGTTCCTGTAGCTGTGGGAATCATTGGTTGAAAACGAGTTTAACACCAATGGGTACAGTACTGATCAATATTCAAAATGATTATCAACTTAAGTCTGAGTTCATCCGCAAACTGAGGCGAATTTATAATATTGAAGCTAGACTGTGTATCCTTGTCTTCCTTGAGTGGGCATTGGTAGGCGTTTACACACGCGAATACAATACTATGAATCCTTCGAACGCTATAGTTAACGTTGCTCTCTTAAACTACTTTTGTTTAATTCTTATGGGTCTTCAGCGTGCAATATGTGTTGTAGATACAGTCTTAGAGCAAAAAAAAATTGACCGCCGAGTCGTTCACGTAAGGTGGGCAATACAGTGGTGCTCCTCTCAGAATGCTATGTCCGGCAATATGCTCTATCTGGCAATATTGTAGACTGCGGCACTTCCCAGAGGAAGTCTTGACTTCAATCTTAGTACTTTATTCTTGACTACGACCGTAGTCTTGAGGTAGCTAATACGACGTCTGGTAACTAAAAGCACACGCCGACAAAGTTTTTATCGCCCCTTTCCTCTCGGTGCTGAAGCTATGAGTGTAATTCAAGCGAATCTACAATAGATTTCGCTTTCTTTCACACTGCTAATATCAGTTTGGTCCAACAATGTTTTAGCGAAAGATATCTTTGTCGGCCATCTGCCTCTGAACACCGCATGCGTCTGAGTTCTCTGGGAGCCGTTTACTGCCTACCGGCGGGGGCTGAGGCACTGCATTGTCTCGCCTTCTCCCGACAACGTCTGCTCCACTCCGCACTCTCGACCATGTAAAATGCTTTAATGTTGTTGAGTGGTGACCCATAAAATCTGTCTACGATTTGTGTTTCACTCTTGATAGCAAAGGAGGCACAAAACCGTTTTTATTTGATGATTATTTTATTACACTAGAATGCAATACATCAATGTGGCACAGAGTTAATTTCATTGTTTCTGATCCAGTGCACTACAATTAAAGCGTCACATTCTGTTCTTTTTCCTTTCACGGGAGGTTCCTCAAATAATTTATTATTGTCATGGATTCATATGTGTTAGTCAAAACACAGAGAGTAAATGCAATGTAATGTGTTTGATTTCTTTCTTTGATTCTCTATGGCAAATGGATGCAAAAGATTGTGTCAATACCTATCAGAACCTGGTCTGTAACTACTCAGGCAAATTACTTGTTTTGAGGTGTATACCTTTATTAATGGAGAAGTGAACGCTGTTCACAAGTGATATTTAAAATATTCAACTGGATTTAAGGCGACAAAATTGCCCATATTTGAAGCTACCCAGAGAAAAAGTAAGTTGCTAGAGCCGCTGATAGCAAATGTCTGCAGGGATTTCCTAATTGCTACTGTGGAAATTTAGCATAGAGGCCCTATAGTAATCAAGCGGTTCATTTCCTTCATACTTATCACTCTGGCATGTGAGTCTTAAGTGAAGAACAATATTGAAATTCGTATCGCTGATGGTCGATTCGAATTTCTTCAGAGACGCTGGTATTGCGAAGCAGCTTGGCAATCAGAAAGCAAAGATCTATGACCATTAACACAACTTACTGAGTCGAGCTGCCAAGAGGATTTGATGTGTGAAGATTTTCTTCAGATTTCGATACAGAATTTTTTCTGGAAATTCGTAGCTCCATAAAATATATCAGAAAGAAAAAGCTCCCATTCGTTTGGCCCCTACCACGGTTAGAACTGACGACTGATTGAGCCGTTCTCACCCGAGACACAGGCGGTACCACAGGGCTACGGACACACTGCTGCCTCTACGCCGCTCTCATCATGGTATTGGTCGTTCAGCGTCATAACGCATCGTGAAAGATAATAAACGTTGTCACTTACGTGAAGAATAGCATTTCTTTAGGCAAAAAATTGAATTTTCTGTCTCAGTGTCTTAGTTTACATGGGGATTATATAGCACGAGTCATTCAAATGGAAAGGGAATATCAAGTGAATTTAGCGAGTCAATTCAGCTCCATACGCGGAAGTGATTGCCCTGTCACAGTGTTGCCTAATGTTTCTGACGATGTTGCCAGTTCTCAGCTGTGCTAGGAACAGCTCTGTAGCCGTATTCGAGGAGAATCCCGTGCTCGTGTCATAGGTGGATATGGAGAGGAGGCGCGGGGTTTGGTTAATATGCAGCGTTTTCTCCTATCAGTTGTGTCAAACATTCAGGTGTATAATCTTCCATCACGATTACAGTTTCCTACAAAATATATACGAATAAAACACTTACCTTGTTACTTTGTGACAAAAGATTATTTCAGTACAATAAAAAGTTTTTGGAAATCACTTATGCCTACCAGTCACAAAAGTAAGATAACAAACACTTTGCACCTCGAAATCGATTGCACCTATGTACAGTCTTGTGACGTTTAAATAAATCGTCTTAACGGCAGTAAATCGTGGTTTGTCAATCATTTACTGCCGCATTTCACTGGTAGGAAGGCAAAAAGCTTCCTGACAAATTTCACAGAAGGAAAAGGGGGACGAAATGTCTCCCACTGGAAAGTCATGTTGTTTTATTTAAGTGATTAAAAATTCAGGTAAAACGAACAGTCAGGTTGTCAGTATAAGCACATTACTGTTGTCAGTATGATCTTGCACTGCCCAGGGCCTGTAATGATAAAGGGCCCGTTTAGGTGAGGCATATTATATACAGAAGTGGAAGAGAGAGCACCACTAAATTCTAATCCGTATGCATTGCATACACACAGAAATTACTGTTACAGTGTACTTATGGACCGTATTTTCCGGTGAGAAAGAGCACTGGCAAACAGTCTTCGCTACATTAGGTTACTTAATCTGGTGTCACTCTGAGCTAGAATTTATAGTCAGCGACTAAGTGTAAGGTCAATGAGTCGGATGCGAGTTTTGCAACTGTGAAATACTTTCCTACATTATAGAAGCGAATATTAAATTTGAACTACTATTGCGAAAAGTTTGTACTTGGATAGCTTAGAATGAAAATCTTTCTGTTTATTGCAAAGGAAAACAATTGATTTTCTAAAACGTTGTCTGTCATACACAACTTGAAACAGGTCATGTCGACCAAATCATATGGAAGAACTGACAGCGACGTATATCGGAAGGCAGTAAGTTCTCTTGCGTTTTGGTTTGGCAGTACTCGATAGCCATTTCTAGGCGCAAGTAAATGAAGAAAGGCAGCGCGTTTTTGTTATCAAGTAACGTCGTCATCAATTACTTTAGATTTAATGTAATCTACGAGTAATTACTGATGTTTGATATTAACATGAAAAGGATTCCGTAGACAGGGAAAGAACCTGTTCTTCGGAAACTACTTCTATAGTGACCAAAAGGCATCAAATGATTTTCAAGTACAGTGTTCCAGCAGAGATATGAAGAAAGTGATAGTAATAATGACGGTAATAACCGAATTATCCGGTAACTTCACGCTTCCCCGTGGATTTTCTCGAAGAAATTTGCTGAATTTGTGAAAATTTCAAAATGGCTTCACATCGACCTATGATGCCTAGAAGAGTCTTTACATCCTGCTGACATGAGAATAGCATAATCTCCGCTTCGGAAGCTTGCTTCTACTTAACCATTTAACAGACTCGCGTTTTTTCCACCGTGACTAATTTTGTAAGCTAAGCACATCATCTCTTACAGCACACTCTTGGGGCTGGGAAATGTGGCCACAATGGTCTGGCAGAACGAACTACCACAGGTGCAATGCGTGGGGTCAGGCATTTACTTTTAAGAGGCACAAACAGATTTACTTTACCCCTGGTAACATCAAGAAAAAGACGTTATAATCCAGAATCCGCATTAAACATCACGTTCCTTCATTACCAACTGGGCAGAGCCGGTTTACGTTGAGAAATGACATAGCGGAAGTCATGGTAAATAGAAATACAGTCGTCAGTAAACCTACTTAAATTAGAAAATTTTATTTTATTTGTTGAACCGATAGCCATTTAAAGGAACAGGGCTCTTACTATACTTGTACTTGATTGTACTAGAGACGTTGAAAAATTTGGTGCTGGGCTGTGATTCGAATTCGTATCTTCTCTTTCGAGGATCTGAATCTCTCTGAACAATTTAGTTCAATCATTTCGTTCCTTTTCTCAAGACTGCAATCTTCTCTAGGTCTTCTCCAAAGGTAAGTAAGTGGGTCCGAATCTTGACCCAGTACAAAAATATTCATAATTTCATTTCAAGCCCTATCACGTGCACACCGGCCTGTTACTGAAAATTAACGTACCTTTTTAATGTCTCTTCATGTGTTGTCAATAATCGCAATAGGTGTGGTTATTTCTGGTCAAACATGCACACATCTTACTATTGGTGAGTAAGCAACTGATAATTAAGCTATATTCGCAGATGCACGGTAGGTGTGCAGTTCGATTGTCGCTCAGGCACAAAAGTTTGTATCCTTATTTTGGATTCAGACTCCTAGCAGCTGGTAAGAAAAACCGATACGAAACATTTGATTTTACTTAGTTAACAATCCGATTACGTGTTGGGTTCGTATCTCCATCACAGAACTTCACATCATGCACTTCATCTTTAAATGCATGTACACTTTGTTACTTCAGACTTGAGGTATATCAGACATCCTTCGTGGTTAATTAACAGGGACGAAAGGGTCTTGACAGAAGTCGCGGTTTATTACAAAAAAATTGCCGTCTTTTATTTTCAAGTATAGATTTGGTTACTGGTATTGGCAAAAACTACGGTATTTCATGACTCTTCATGGCTAGTCATCAATATGATATGATTAGATTAGATTACTTTAGATTAATTCTTGTTTCATAGATCATGAACACGATTTTTCGTTATGATGTGGAACGTGTCATTTTAATACCATGAATCAATTTCTTTACAATTTTTTACTCTCTCTCTCTCTCACTCTCATTATTTTTTATTTTTATCTCTCTCTCTCTCTCTCTCTCTATCTATCTCTATCTCTCTCTGTCACACACATACACACACACACATACATTCTTTTTTTATTTTTATTTGTTTGTTGTGCTCGACTATCGGCGAGGCACGAAAACGTGTGTGAATGAGTTTCTTAGTTTTGAGTACACTTACGAAAGAAATATGAAAACAACTATGAGAGATACTGATTTATGATGCTTAGTTTGCAGTCAGTTCTGAGTATTATTAGTAACTACGCTCCAGTCCCTAAACCTAGCTACAGAAATGCGAATCAGACGCATTACGTATTCCAGGCCGTGCCAGCAGCGACTTGGAGGCACCAGCTGTGGTCACTTCCCAGCCCGTTGTAAGATCACGTCGGTTCGTCTTCTTCCTGCTGGTATTGTAGCTGAGATTTGGCCACAAGGCAATGTATGTTTGGCAACTCTGTGATCAACAAGTTACTTCCTGGTGTGCACGGAATTAAGCCTCCAAGTTCACTTGATCTTACCTGTCATTCCCATCGAATAATCTGAGTTATTATCGCTTGAGTTGTAACAAAAGATTGTAAATTTACGGTTTTCAGCCCAGGAAAGTCGTTGCACGTGGAAATCGCAACTAATCTCTTCTTTTAAATAGCGGTTTACGAGTTCTAGCCGCTAATGGTCTCGTAAGAGGAAACTAAGACACATACTTCTTCGCCAGCCGTGTGGTAACGTCCTGACCTGTAAAAAGCGTCTGTTATGGTTGACAGTTCCAGTCTCAGTGTAGCGTTTTTATCGCTTCCGTGAAAGAGCTACAAGCAGTCAGATCAAACATCGCTAAGGAAATCTCAAGAAAATACTTCCGGCTCATGGTGAAACACTTACAATGCTGCACAACAGGTAACGCCTCTTTCCGCTGCTGACAAGCAAATTTTGGGTTTCTAATAATACATAACTTTATTTATGAAATGCCTCATTTGCATACCTCTTGAGTATGATACAGCATACGAATTAAACACAGACCCAATCAAAATCTAAGTGAGTAGTATTTTACCAATTCGTGACGATAGAGGCACGCTTGTGTACAGATACTCAGTTTTATTAAAACAGACTTACTTTCGTCGTAAGGTTATCGTGGGTAGTTTTATTTCATTTTTTATAATACAGTTCACAATTTTCGTAAGGTTTCCTTTAATGATGTTAAAACATTAGTAAACATGAGAGAGAAATTAATCATCAACGATATATGCGAATTCTCTGATGTTATCTATAACAGTCTGAAAATGCACATGCAGTTTATTGACTACATACATGTAGAATACTTGTTCTGATTTAAAGCTCTCAAACAAGGGTTGAAGAAGAATGAAATGCCACTACCAGACGACAGCTAATGCAGAAAATACTTTCCCTACGTATTTTGGGACGATGCGCTCTACCCATACATAATACGAAAGTTTCGAGATGCATCTACTGTCTGGCTGTCTGTTAAACCTTAAATGAACAAAGTGTCGCAGAAGTTAGCCCTTTTTCCACATACGACTATTTTGGGTTTAGAAGTGAAGGGAATTATGTTACAAGTTCCATTAGATTGATAACTTAAGCAGACAGCAGAATTGCGTTTTAAAAAATATAACAGTGAATGTACGCGAACTCGCAACATCTTACCTACCGCGCGCGATACTTACCATTACACTACTAGTCGACACATAGCTATAACAGCTCCAGAAGTCAAAAATAATTCCTCCAGAACTTCTGCATTCCACAGCGCTGTGGGATAATGCATATGGCAGGGTCAATACTTATGAGAGACAAATAGTTATACCTTTTCTTTTGCACTGCACGACGTTTTCAACAAACAGATAGCGCAATAGAGTAGCTCAAGTGGAAAGGAACACTTCCTATTTAAATTTCTGCATACTTCACTGTTGGCCGTTCTGTGTTGGTGGCAGTTACGTGATTTTATTTTGGTGATTACAAAATAAAGTTGAATGTATGCACTGGGTAGCCGAGGCAGCTAGTTCATTGTGATTCGGTCAACCAAGTAAATGAATTTACTGAACATACTGCAAATTGATACAGGGATCCTGTGTGTCAGAATTCTCAGCCAGTGTGGCACAACGGCATTATGATAGAAAAATGAGCTCTCTGAGAAGAGGATTTGGTGGTCAGTTGGGCTGATGTTAGGTTCGTATATCTATTGTCTGGGTTCGATTCTAGATAGGGAGAGAGTGATTCCATTATCTTCTGGCTACACCAAGTGAAGAAGATATAATGACGTTGTGGTCGGAAATTCACATTAAAAATGATATCCCTTCTCTACCAAGTAGACTTTAGGTTGAGCCACAATAAAGTCTGGAGTGGCGACATGTAGAAACTCTATCACCAGTAACCTTTCTTATACTAGTTATTTATTTCTAGTGACGAAACAAACGCTATGTAGGCTCACAGGACACTTATTCCATCTTTTATCTGAGCTTCTGTATGTCGATAAAATTGGTTCTGAACTGGGAATGCAACTCAGACCGCCCTTAACGCGGAATTCGTTCCCTTCGTGACAATACAGCTCGGCTACAATTTGTTGTTTGTTCAAAACTGCAGATTCCTCAACATCTCCACATATTGCGCGTGAATGGGTTAGAATCCTGGCCCGGCACTAAAGATTTCATTATTTATTATCAAGCTCTAGCATGAGAACACCTATCTGCTGGTGGATAATAATTTCGATGTTTAATGTATTTTCATTCGTTGTCAACACTAACGATATTTGACGTTTTTGACTGCCGGTGAGACACAGAACTATTTGCGAGATCACTGTAAGGTCAAGATGTTATTCCGAGCTGCTGGTGGAGAAAAATTCGGTAGCTGACATCTCTTTGTGTGTAGTCAACAACGATATGTGTGGGGCTCTATTCCCAGTCAGCACTGAACTCTTCGTCATATTATTTCTAGTTTAAACATGCTCACATGTCGCTGCTGGTGCAACAAACCCATATTTAACGTTCGTTTTGTCTGGAATGAAACAGCAATAGGTGCCGGGTTGGAGTACTGGGAGGGAAAACATTAATGTTTCGTCTCGTCATTTCAGTTAAAACATCTAGCTACTTCCGAGAAAATGCGATATGTCACAGTTGATTGTGCTTCGATATCTATCCGATTAGGTTCTGGGTTCGATTCCCTGTCCAACACAAAGCTTTACCTCACGGCATCTCAAATAAGTTACTTCTTAAGAAGCAATATTTTACATCTCTCGTAGTTCGTCAACAGGGACAATAGGTACTGGGTAGGAATTCGCGGCCGTTAAAAATGTTTGCGTTGTGTAATTTAAAGTTGGTATTTGCTGATTGATACTGTTTAAAATCGAGGTATATCACTCTCTGTATGCGTAATCAGGAATGACTGTTAGTATCCGTCAGTCACGAAATCTTTGCTTAGTCTGCATGACCTGGTTTTAATTCCATATGCAGAACGAGACGGTTCGTCGTGTAATTTTAAGTTCATACATATTTTCAACTAGCAGCTCGTTAATAACTTAAATTTTTAATGTCATTTTGTGTTAAATAATAAGTACGGTATGTTACTTTGAAGAGGAAATCATGAATACGACGAACGTACTACGTGCATTACCTATCTGACGTAATAATGAGAGTGGTAATATTTCAGGTATGTCTTTTATTCTAATAAATGTGAGCTTACAAGCCTTAAGGACAGTCTTATCTGTGATAAGGTGTTCCCTGATATTTGTAGTATCGTAGTATTACTTTACATCTTGAGTTATTGCGATACAGAGCAGTGTTTTCTAGTGGTGACTTGTTGGAACCATTTTCAATAGTCAAACGACTGTACCAAGGAGCGATTAGGGGACCTGCTAGACAGCTGCGTTATGTGGGTTGCATGCGAATCAGGCGAAATGCAATTCAGGTCGTTCGGATACTTTTGAGCACGACTGTACGTGCTAAAAATGAATACGTAATTTATTATGTACCAGATTTGTCTTCTATTATTTTATTACGACCATTTTTCCTCCCTGCGCATGTGCAAGTCAACGAAACATTTTCACATTCGGATGATGAAGTTCGTAAATGATATTTTGTGCAAAAATCTCGCAGCAACGAAAAACCCCTTTGTTTTAATGACTGCCACTCCAGCTCATTTTATCATACCTACGTCACTCCTTCCCCTATTTCGCGATAGCACAAAACAAGCTGCTTTCGATGTTCTCCGAGTGCCCTTTCTGGTAACGATCCCATGATGCGCAGCAATACTCAACAAGAGGACGGATAAGGATAGTGTAAGCACTCTCTCTAATAGGTACGTTCCCTGTCTTTGCCAATAAAACGCCTTACTTGGCACATTTTCTATGTTGTGGATCCAGTTCAAGTTCTTCGTAACTGTTATCCCTAGCTACTTAACTGAATCGACATCATTTAAATTTGTGTGACGTATCTCTTCTCAAATTTTAATGGATTTTTTTAATACTCATGTACTTTTTATTCTTTAGGGTTAATGTCACTTTTCGTACCATACAGATATCTTCTCTAAATCATTTAGCGTTTGGTTTTGATCTTCTGATGGGTTTCCTAGACACTAAACGACAGCATTATCTGCAAACAATCTAAGAGGGCTGCTCTGATTATTGTCTCCTAAATCGTTTATACAGATTAAGAACAGCAGATGGCTATAACACTTCCTTTTCAAACCACAGACATCACATCCGTTTCGCTAGATGACTCCCTATTAAGAAATACAAACTGTGAACTTCCTGACAGGAAAGCGTTCTCATCTAAAAGCGCTTCCTAAAAGCTCAGTATGCGGTAATTTTCATTGCTTCAGTATAGTGAAAGCAGTTCGTCATCTTCGCTTATACTGCTGTGCTCGTTCCCGATTTTGACATCATTTTAATAAGTGGAGACATTTAGAGTAGCTTTCATTATAAGACACCTCCCAGACATTCCCTAGCTATCATGTCGTAAGTTTCAGTAAGCATTAAATCTTCCACTTTTTCCCCAGAGTACCGATTTTAGAGCTTGTTAAGGAGGCCCGTGATATAGGAGCAATCTCTTTCATTTGTATTCAGAACATCGGATCCTGGCTTAGAATCGAGACACTGCTTAAATATTCAACAAAAATAATCAGCATTGGCGGCCGAAGATTTCTAGTGTAAGGACTCACCCTTGTTCTGCCAACGGACTTGTCAAACGGGGTGGTGGATCTTAAAGAGTTTCGGATCACTCTTTTGCCCTTGGGTCGGAAAACTGTCCCTCAAAGATGGAAGCATCAGCAATGATCAGTGGCTTTGGGATGCAGAAGGCAATGGAAGCCGTTGTATACCCGAAGGAAACGTCACCCGTTATTGAAAATGTATCATGTTGATCTCTCCACTGGCAAAAGATTCTGGATTGGCCCCCCACTCGGATCTCCGGGAGGGGATTGTCACAGTAGAGCTGACTATGAGAAAAAAACTGAATAACGAATAATAGGGTGACATTCTATGTGTCTAAATGTAGCATAGAGTCTAGAGAATCTGAAAATGGAAATAAATGGAAAGGCTCGGTCTGTATGGGGGGGGGGGAGGTCAGTGTAGTGAAATGGAAAGAAGATAAGGATTTCCGATCAGACGATTATAGGGTAATATCAACAGCAGCGGAAAAGTGATGTAACCGGAGCAGAATGCGTTGTGAATTTGGAGGTGGGGGCAGAAAAAAATGGTTCAAATGGCTCTGAGCACTATGGGACTCAACATCTTAGGTCATAAGTCCCCTAGAACTTAGAACTACTTAAACCTAACTAACCTAAGGACATCACACACACCCATGCCCGAGGCAGGATTCGAACCTGCGACCGTAGCAGTCCCGCGGTTCCGGACTGCAGCGCCAGAACCGCTAGACCACCGCGGCCGGCGGTGGGGGCAGAAAAACAATTACTGTGAACAGTTCAGTGATAGGGCTGTTCTCATCAGAATCGACAGAAAACCATCGCCAGCTACAATAGTTTAGGTGTAAGTTATATGTCGACGTCACAAGTAGAATATGAACAGGTAGAGAAGTGTATGAAGATATTCAGTATATAAAGGGAGATGATAATCTAATTGTCATGGGGGATTGGAACGAGATAGAAGAGGAAGGAACAGGGGGCAGAGCTGCAGATGAATATGGGTTTGGTAGCGACAATGAGAGAGCAGAAAGGCTTACTGAGTTCTGTAATAAATTGCAGAGATAGCTTTAGAGACTGAAATACATCTAACAAATGACTGAGAGCATAGGGTACAAATGTTACTCTGAGAAGAGGTTGCCACAAGAGGAGAATTGGTAGCGGCCACACCAAACCAGCCAGAAGAGGGGTGATTCAAAAAAAAGGTAATTCACGAACAGTCTAAGCGGATTGATCGTGATATTTTCTTCTATCTAATCGACAGGCTTTTCATAATACCAAATTTTGGAGCAATCGATACTGTAAAATGCAAATGAGTCTGTAACAAACTTGGAGTTACGGTACTTTACGTAACATTTTTAACTTCTGTTACTCACTTGCAGCACACTCGAAGAACACTGAATTCATGAGTTAAGAAGTTTATGGAATCTCATGGATGTCGGAAACATTAGTGATTAGAGGAGGTCGTTTTGGTGTCGTTTTTTAATATGATTGGGGAAGTGACTATACCAAAAGCTGCCACTTCAGCTTCGCTTGAGTTCGTTAATTCATTTGTGAGTATTCCTCAGAAACAAACAATTCATATTATTAAGAAATAATTGACAAGGCGTGGGAAAGTAAACGTTAACTAAATAATTCATCGAATTTTTAAAATTGAGAATCAGTCTAAGACTTCTACTGTCCAATTTTCAGAGTAAAATATACTGAAAGGTCTCTGTTGGATTCTTTTCATGTTAATTTCTTAAAATTGTTGTCATTTACGGCATACATTCCACTTCTAAATTTACTGTGGTGTTTCTGACTCTATCTGGGAGGAGACTGAGCAGTGGAACGTGTTACTTTTACACATAAACAAGAACGATCTGTCACACTACTACACTTTAAAACACAGTTTATATGTAATTCATCTCACACAGTCTCATATGGAACCTACAGGCGCTTTTTTTTATATAGTGTATATGATAAGATACTGTCATCCCCCTCCCCTTCTGTGTGAAAGGATGAATGAGCAAATGTATTTCTAGTTGAATGCTTTATGGTAGCAGACAAGCCTGTCTGCTAGAGAACAGTAGAACTAACGTTGGAACAGGTAGCTACGCTTTCTAAAAGCAGAGAGGTTTCTATTCTTAGATGGTCCTGTCCATCCCTTGTCATGTTGGTATAGGAAGCCGACTCTCTGGTCACTTCCGTTTGTATCTGTGAAGCACCCTCGGTAGGGGCCCATGCCAGTCTGTCCGCAGCGAGCGTCTGAAGTGGTAAGATCTCTGGCTAAGTGCATCTCTGCTAAGTCCGTAGGACAATGGATTTCTTAAGTTCAGCCTAACTGAAAATTTAATCACCTTTATTTCGGGTTTAGCTCTAAAATATCTAATGTTATCTTAAATTGCAACGCAGTGTAATTCGAGTGTGAAGTTCAGAATATCTTCCAGTAGTTGCTTTGTCACTACTTTGTGAGTAAAGTGGAACCACGTGTTGGTGAGCCGTAACTCTAAGATCATCAATCATAAATGCGAATGTGCATGAGATTATAACGTCTGGTCTTGACAATATTTTTCAATATAGCAACTTTTCTTTATGTTCAACCCACGTGGGGTGTACTTTGTGAGACCGGTAGCACGTGCTTATACAATTGTTTGATCCATAAGGTTAACAGTAAGACGATAGTAACCAGTTTGAGGTTTTTCTTTTGTAAATTGCGTTTCGATGTAATTTATTTTAATTATCAAAATTATTATGGAGTTACACTCTTTGTGTAAACCAAGTTGACCACGTGAAGCATGTGGTGTAATCATCAAAGTAGCCCTCAGCTATTCTTTTCGCGAAGATTTCACAGAGAGTTAGTATGAATTTAGTATACCAGTGTGTGGTAATTTCATGACGGACAGGATTGCGCTATGAACGTAACTTCTTTGGGTGAAAATTGAATCGGTTGGTTGTGGTTAATTTCCTCTTGCATATGTTTCAACGACCTTCGTGCGTTATTTTATGAATGCAGAGTTGTATGCAGTCTCCCAATCTTGGCTCCATATTTGATGTGTTCCGTAAGATTACAAACTCACATTTTCACAATCCATGAAAAGGTACCAGTTTAGTTATGAATCAAGTTTAATATGCTGAAATTTTAACGGAACAATGTTCAATGTTAAAATAAATGTCCAAATATAAACTGATTTATTTCTTTTTATTTAAATTCTCATCACCGGTTTTCGTAAGATGACTATTAAAAGATTATAATTAATGTTAGTCTGGTTGGGAATTTGGTAAGCTAGACTGGATACCTGGTGAAACAGTTGCTCAGTAATGCAAGGTTAACTTCCCCAGATAGCTCACAGCTTTTAACCTGGTTTTATTGTCTTGAATATCAGCACCGCAATCAGAACAAATTAATGCATCAACATTACAATACTGGCAGTCAAAAAAAATGGTTCAAATGGCTCTGAGCACTATGGGACGCAACTTCTGAGGTCATTAGTCCCCTAGAACTTAGAACTAGTTAAACCTAACTAACCTAAGGACATCACACACATCCATGCCCGAGGCAGGATTCGAACCTGCGACCGTAGCGGTCTCGCGGTTCCAGACTGCAGCGCCTAGAACCACACGCCCACTTCGGCCGGCTACTGGCAGTCAAATGCCTTATTTATGGGCAACTATGTATCAGGAACGTTGGACAGCATCTTCATTAATCGTCTGGAAAACAAACTGTTTAAGGGAATCCTAGAAGTTAACCATACAGAGATAAATAAACTGGCTGACAACAATACTAAACACCAACAATTGAATCACTATCACCGCTCTTTCTGATTGCTAAACATTAGTTGGTACCTAATTTGCATTTTCACGTCTTTCAGTGACGACAATGGTGTTGAATAGTTCAACATTGTCAGCGGAGCACTAGGGCCCCACCACACTGCGGCGGCACGGGAGCTCTGCTGGCATAGCTGCAAGACACTGTGCATGGGACTCGATGGAGCCTCCCACGTCTCGCACATCTACCTGAGTCTGGCGGCAGAGCTGCTGCCCTGAGGTTCTGCAGGCAGGCCTGCCCTGACAGCACAACCAGCCGAACCACAGTGGCTTACGGACACTCCCACACCAGCATTCCAGCAGTCTCACCTCGCACGACCTGGCACTCTCTCGTACATAGTTTTATTCGAATTCCAAATGTGTCCTGTGGATTGCTTACACATCGAATCACTTATCTGCCAGATTCAGATGAGATCAGCAATTTGAGGTACTTCATCTCAGTACTATTCAAACCAAAAACTGAAAAGAAGTTGACGATGACTCGTTAATTATGGTGCTCAATGAGAGTAAACAGCGAAGAGATTTATACGAACGGCGAGCAGAAGAGGGCAAAGACAAAATGTTTCTCTGTCTCTTCTGAAACCACTCCAAAGTATTCCCAAAGAAAAGAACATTTCTACCAAAAATTAGAATAATGACCGTCGTAAATGAAGCCCAGTTAGAAGCGTATGCCCCAAGACTTAACAGCAACATTCAAACTACCTATAAAAACGCACTATCAAGACAATTGGCAGTTGGAGAGTGAAGAGAGCACCGTCCCTCAGTTTCCTCATAACCTGTTCCTGGTGTTCCAAACCAGTTACAGGAACTTCATATTACAGATAAAGCACATTACAGCCTGGGATGCAAAAGTTTTTCTCAGAACCTACTACCAGACCGAAATAGCGCAGATTCGTCTCCTGCTGCAGTGAGTGTTGCTAATGGGCCCGATACAGGAGATGTGGGAGAATTATATTAAGAAATAAGATATTTAAACAAATGAGGCAGGTGTCCTACTTTTTGTGTCAAAAATTTGTAGTATAAAACTTGAGTTTATAATGTAGTGATTTTGACATAAAAACTGCAAACTCGCTTACGTCCATGGTTTACCGTTAACTAAATTGTAAAAAGTCACTGCAAACAACAAATAATTACCTACTGATAGGACATTAATGTAACAAAAACAGTTTCTTCTTGCTACAAAGCTTTCATTAAAACAGTGTCCTTTTTCTTCAGTTCATCTTGGCAGATTCTCCAATAACCCGTCGACTGTACACACTGACATCTCACGTAACTGAAAAAATTATGATACTAGTTTCTTAAATCATTGTACAGTGTGAAGTAACACGTTCATATCACAATCAGCAACGAAGGAATGTAAACAGATCTGCTTATTTTTCTGCGCTCTCTTTTTATTTCGGAATCGCACACAAACATAACTACTAGATCTTCTACTCTCATTTTGATACTGAGCGTAAGCGGAAGAAATTTCTTTGGCGTGTCTACTGGCGTCTCGTACTGGCAGAGGACCTGCAGTGGCGTCCCAGTGCAGTAGGGCTCTGACAACGACGTTGAGCGCATGTTATCACCGGCGTCCCAACTTTATTTGTAGGAGGGAAGGTAGACTATCTGATCAAAAGTATCCGGACACCCCCAAAAACATACGTTTTTCATATTAGGTGCGTTGTGCTGCTACCTACTGCCAGGTACTCCATATCAGCAACCACAATAGTCACTAGACATCGTGAGAGCAGAATGGGGCGCTCCGTGGAACTCACGCACTTCGAACGTAGTCAGGTGATTGGGTGTCACTTGTGCCATACGTCTGTACGCGAGATTTCCACACTACTAAACATCCTTAGGTCCACTGTTCCCGATGTGATGATGAAGTGGAAATGTGAAGAGACACGCACAGCACAAAAGGGTACAGGCCGACCTCGTCTGTTGACTGACAGAGACCGCCGACAGTTGAAGAGGGTCGTAATGTGTAGTAGGCAGACATCTATCCAGATCATCACACAGAAATTCCATACTGCATCAGGATCCACTGCAGGTACTATGACAGTTAGGCGGGAGTTGAGAAAACTTGGATTTCATGGTCGAGCGGCAGCTCATAAACCACACATCACGCCAGTAAGTGCCAAACGACGCCTCGCTTGATGTAAGGAGCGTAAACATTGGACGATTGAACAGTGGAAAAACGTTGTGTGGAAAGACGAATCACGGTACACAATATGGCGATCGAATATCAGGGTGTGGGTATGGCGAATGTCCGGTGAACGTCATCTGCCAGCGTGTGTAGTGCCAACAGTAAAATTCGGAGGCGGTGGTGCTATGGTGTGGTAGTGTTTTTCATGGAGGGACTAGCACCCCTTGTTGTTTTCCGTGGCACTATTATAGCACAGGCCTACATTGATGTTTTAAGCACCTTCTTGCTTCCCTTTGTCGAAGAGCAATTCGGGGACGGCGATTGCATCTTTCAACACGATCGAGCACCTGTTCATAATTCACGGCCTGTGGCGGTGTGGTTACACGACAATAACATCCCTGTAATTGATTGACCTGCACAGAGTCCTGACCTGAGTCCTATAGAACACCTTCGTGATGTTTTCTAACGCCGACTTCCTGCCAGCCCTCACCGATCGACATTGATACCTCTCCTCAGTGCAGCACTCCGTGAAGAATGGGCTGCCATTCCCCAAGAAACCTTCCAGCACCTAGTTGAACGTTTGCCTGCCAGAGTGGAAGCTGTCATCAAGGCTAAGGGTGGGCCAACACCATACTGAATTCCAGTATTACCGATGGAGGTCGCCATGAACTAGCAAGTTATTTTCAGTCAGGTTGAGAGGTGGCATGAGCCCCCTCTCATATTTCTATCTTACGATTCTCCTCTCGAATTGCATGCGGTGGGAAGTTGCTATTCCTTCACACGCGGACTTCCCATGCAGCGTCTCTCGTCATCCGGGTGGTCCGGTGACAGGCGGGTTAAGCCGACGTGTGTGAGGCAGTCGAGTGAATGCTTTGCAGACGCCGACATTGTCAAGAGACACGCCCGCTGGGGTGTGAAGTAGCGGCTGGGCTAGAGGTTCCGTTACTTCGGAGAAACTTAGCGAAAACACTTTCTGGCGGGCTACCAGCGAGGTGTGGGAATGACTTGTGTACCCAGGCAGTTGTGGCGGGAAAATTCCCGCACTTTCTGCAAAATAGTAACGGTGATTGGTTTGCTCAGGGCATAGCGCCGTGACGTAGCAAAATCAGCACAGAAATTGGCGCCAAGAATCTCCATTGGTGGAATGGTAGTGCTCCAGCAATGGAGTGGAATTTCCGCCGGTTTTCGAGTTGCTGATTGGAACGTTTAACCACGGCCACTGTCGTGGGGGCGGGAATGTTCTGTGTTCGGCCTGTACGGGTGCTCTTGTGGGGAGTCGGCAGTCGCCTTTCGGTCGAGGACGTCGAAGCAACCAGCCCTCGCCTGTGGGACGCCAGATCGTGTTTCGGGCAGTTAAGAAGACAGTTTGGTAATGTATGTCCGCAGCACCGGCAGATAGGGATTTTCCTAGGTGATAATCAGAGCTCAGCAGAGCGCGCCTGTTCGTCTTTTTCTAACTTTGTTCTGTCTTGAGTAGCAGCAATTACTGTTGGGTTAGCTGTGTGTCTCTCTTGAGATTTGAGTGGCAAGGAATTGGCTCCACATACCACTTCGTCTTCAACCTCACGATCTAGTTTAGGGACAACTTCACCTTTACAGTGTTTGTATGTGTGTCCAATTTGAGTCAATTTGATGTATTACAAATTAGAATTCATGTGATTTTGTTTATTATTTTGTGTTTAGTCTTAATAAATCGTATTGTTATTTTGGACAGAACTTTCATTCTGTTAATCGGTAGAGCAACCCATCATTTCTCACTATGTTTATGAAACCTTCCTTTATTTAACTTATTTATCAAATTAAATTATTGCAGGTGCCAAACTCTTTTCTTCTCCACTTCCAGGGTTGATTACAGTCAGTTCGCGTATATTTTTTAATCCTTGTGCAACAGCAAAAGTCGGAGTTAGAAAAGGGGGGGCTTAGAGCATCATTTACATATGTAGATGCTAGAATTTAGTGTTAAATACACTGCTAGCCCCGGCACCTCGCATAAAATGGCGACCCTTAGCCTCGGATCTTTCCTGTGAATCGCTGATAAGCAAGTATTATTAGTAGTAGGGACACTCAGAATTTTTTTGCTTAATTTTTTTTTATAATTAATACCCTAGTTCTTTTTCTTGTAGTTCCGCGATTAGTTTTTAAGTAGCGGCGCATGATTACAGTTTTTGTTTTCAGTGTATATATTTTTTGTTCATTGTTTTTTTGTGTTTCGTTGATGTGGTGTCCGTAGCACATCGCACTTTGTCGGATTTGTGTGCGGTTTCTGTACCACATGAAATTGTGCTTGTAATTACAGCGTTGGAACAGCGTTGTTGAAATTTTATGTCTATGTGTAAAAATACAGGGAGTAGATTATTTTTATTGTGTATTTTAGATAAATTTTGTTTCTCATGAATGATCACGAGAAGTAAGGCACGACT
The DNA here is from genome assembly GCF_023898315.1 of Schistocerca nitens. Classification (NCBI taxonomy): domain Eukaryota; kingdom Metazoa; phylum Arthropoda; class Insecta; order Orthoptera; family Acrididae; genus Schistocerca; species Schistocerca nitens. The sequence goes on along the minus strand of NC_064614.1, from coordinate 586,316,394 downwards.
TTTAGTGAGCGAAGCTAAAACAAAAGTGGATACTATAATGGATAAGAGACACGTTACTGACGGGGATAGGTTCGCAGATGAGATGGGCACATTTTTAGCAGGACAGGACGACAGGGTCATTGATGAGCACGGTGATTTGGACCCGATCTTAGAGCAACGTCGCGGCCGTGATTATGATAGTGAATTGAAGGATGGAACAGAGACAGGCACACAGGTCGAGACGGTAGCAGAAGTTTATAGTCAAACGAACGAGTGCAGACAGAGGCCAGCTCGGTCACGTCAGAGCTCTAGCGCCCAGGTGTCCAGAGATACATCGCCCATGCTTGAAGAGGATGAAAAAGATGACGTAAACCCAATACTGAGCTTCCTACGATCAATGAAAGAAGAAGCTGATGAACAACGTAAGAAGGAGATGGAAGAAGCTGAGAACCAACGTAAGAAGGAGAAAGAAGAAGCTGACGAACAGCGTAAGAAGGACACGGAGGCAATAATTTCGCATATAGGGGAAATTCGTGGGGAATTATTAACAATAAAGAAAGAATGTGGAGAAGCAAAACAAATGTCAATGGTAGCACAAAAAGTAGCAGGCCTAGCCAAAACTGCAGCAACAGGGGCAATGAAAATCGCAAGAGTAACTTCTCAACTCGCAGGGCGCTTGCGACGTGCGACACAAGTCCACTCCAAATCCCTAGCGGCCTTAAAGACTCAAGGTAATATTGCGGTTACGAACATCACGAAACGAATGAAAGAAGTAGAGAGTCGGATAGCAAAACTATAGCGAAACGGGCACACGAGCACTGCGCGTTCGGATACCAATGATGGAGTACACAGGATTGTGTCTCCGAGGAAAAGCCCGCCGTGCTCTAGCCCAGTGACAGCGTGCGGAACGAACAATGCACACGCAGAAACAGCGAGTAATAGCTCCAATAATTGCAGCCCACTTAGAAGAGTGAATGCTGAATGCCACCTCCACTGTGATACAGACGTAGCACATCACAGTTATCAGCAAGATAGAACAGGACACTCAGCAGACGTGCAAGTATCGGAAACGAGTGACAACACCAGTGCGAGGATCAGACAGGATTTTGATCACAATCACTTCCTGTCGATACTAAAATTCCAGAAGTTCAAAGAAAATGGAGGGTCGATGCATCCGAAGAGCTGGGTGATGCAGTTTACAAATTCATTACCGGCATCATGGCCAACCCAGGCAAAATTTGAATTCATGTGTGGACACATCGAAGGCCAAGCAGCGGAAAAGATGCGGGGCGTGGCAGCGAAGTGTCGGACTTATCAGGAATTTGTTGGTGCATTCCTGCGGACCTACTGGTCAAAGGAAACGCAAGATAGGATTAAAGACGAAATAATATTTTGTCCTGAACTGGAAGGGTCCGGGCATAGGAGCGCAACCAAATTTTTTGATGAGTTACTCAAGAAGAATCAGTTTTTAGATAGTCCATATAGCAACGGAGAAATCATTAAATTTTGCTTTTCCAAATTGCCAGTTAGGTATCAACAGACACTTGTCGGGAAGTGTGGATCTGACATAGATGCATTCAAGAGTCTACTGCGCGAACTCGAAGTAGTCTTCGATAAACAAGACGCAAAGGACAGGAAGAAGGCGCAAAATAACAAATACCACGGGCCAGCAAGGGAAGACGACAACAGATCGCATAATCGCACTGGTCAGTTAGGAAACCAGGGTTACGGAAATCAAGGTTACGCTATTCAAGGTTATGGAAACCAGAGACAAAGAAACCAGAATGTCAGGGAACAGGTTCAATCTAGACAAGCAATCTGGGACAGGAGGAATGACGAACGGCAAAGCGACCGTAATTGGAGAGAGCGAAATCAAAGACAACAGGTGAACCAGGAGATTGAAATTAGACCTCCAAATCCTAATGCACGTCAGAGGAGGGGGAGTCTAAGAAGGGATTGACGCTAGTCCATAGGACTCCAGCACTTCTCTCACACAAAGAAGTTCGTGGAATAATAGTAGTTTAAGTGGTGTACATAATAGAATAGGCAAATATATGAACCTTTCTTCGGGGAACAATAATCGTTGCATTAATAGATTAAGATTGCTAAAGTATTAACACGCTGCGTTGCCTCGCATAAGAATTTACTGCTGCTATCCTTTTTTTTTTTTTTTTTTTGTCTATGTTCGGGATCTCCTCTGTCGTTGCGATAAGAGGCACTACCTTTCCATGAGCAATGTTTTTGTCCTTTCCTATCTGGTGTCCATGTTAAGGGATAAAGATGAGTGACGAGATGTCGCACAAACGGGCGCATACAAGAACGTGCTCTTAGAAGCGTTCTGAGAAGTCGTGATACGCTCCATAGCGGCCACAACCAGTTCGTGAGACGTTCATACCAATGCTTGCAGGCACGCGTCAGTGCACTGCAAGATTGTGGTATATTGCGTGATTTCGAGGATGAACATGTGCAGTATAGTTTTTACAGTGATGCGCCAGCATCGTTGTCTTGCAAGTCGGGGTGAACCTGTGAGCGTTTGACGCCAATGGTGCCCTAGACGATAGAAATGCGGGCATAAAGCCTACCATGCCAATGTGCAGGTTGGCGATTTAGCGTGCTGCTCGTGACTGTCACAGATGAATAACCAAGGAATTATACTTGGAGATTCGTGACATACTCTGTAGCTGGCGTGTGTTGGGCGACTGAATCCGCAACAGGAACCAGTCCTGGCTTGGTCATATTACATTGCCTCTGGAAAGGTGTGCTTTGATCGCGAAGACTGCATAACATAAACAAAAAGGAAGTTGCAACTATAAATTTATTGTCGTGTATAGCCATGGCTAACCCAGTCTCTGGAGTTTCAGTGAGGCGTAGTGAGAACTCGGAGGCCATGTCGTACGGCGCGCACATCACTGTCGTCAATAGCGGCGAGCAGCGAGACATCTCAGCGTAACAGGAATTATGTAAGAGTATTGTATAAGGTAAACAAAAAAATAAATAAATAAATAAATAAAATAAATAAATAAAAGGGAAAGTACGATATACTAGGATAAGTTAAACTGTAGGATTTAACAATAACTAGATTATTATTGTGGGGGTTTTCTACCACAAGCGTGGCGCGCGCCTGTTGAGATGCTATTTTTCAGGTCACCAAACCACAGACCCGAGATGGAGGGACGACGGGCGAGCGAAAGTAGCATAGTTGAATGTTCCTTATAGCACAGTAAAACTTCAGCCTGCGTAATAACATAATTTATTCCGAAGACATAGAATGTAGATCGTTGGCATATGGTAGTTAATTCTTGAGCATGTCTACTGTTGATCTATATAAGTAATAGTAATATTGGTGCGGGCCCGCACATTTAGTTGTTCATCCGTTACATAGCATCAGTTATCACACACCATGTACAATACTGAGATCGGTCTCTACACATATATCAAAATAAATTATTTCCATGTCTAGATTAGATGTTATAATGATAGCTACAGATAAATAACTATAAAAGTAAAATAAGAGTGCCTGAAATGACAGACCATCAATGTGTCATTATGTAAATTTATTATAACATAGAAGGTCATGGGAAAAAGTTAGGCTTCAGATTTTTGTCAGAACTGTGCAGATAACGGGTATCGTGGCAATACAGAGGCCAGCCAGCGCAAAAAACAAGAGGTCTTCGGCTACCTGCTAGAGGACGAGCGTCCGGTCCTGCAAGCTGACAGTCACCGGGCCATGTACCTGAGGGATTATGCGGAGTCCTCGCCGGGCCACAAGCGAAAGTGAGGCTGGCCGTTGACACTGACACGCGACCCACACGCGACAGCCTGCTAGCTCTCCAGACGCGGCAGCCGTTTGGAGGGATTCCCTGCGGCAGACCACGTTGTCGTGAGTACACGAAGAAGATCACATATCGTGTCAGAACCTGCGCCCCATGTGCCTCAGGACAGAAAGGGACGTTATATACTCACCTGTTTGGGTTTTTACAACTCACTAGCATTGGCCGATCTGCATACACAAAGCAGTATCGTGCCACACTAACAAATGTATGGTCTCATTTCTAACTTCTCCTCTCTTTTAGAGAGCAGTTTTAGCAATCGTCACTCCTAGTTCGATACTGTATGGATGACCTCACACACTTGTGGAGTCACTCCACGTGCCATCATCCCTCGTCGAACTGCAATATTGGGAAACGTAAAGTACTGTCCAGCGAGAGAAGAGACCTAGACTAGTGATGTATCCCAACAAATAGACCTCAGAGACAATTAATCGACGTGAGGAGAGCCTATCACTGTGTCTTCCTACCCTATTGCCGTTGCAACAACGTAGCAACAACACCCGACGTTTAGCCCTATGAGATGTCAGTACTGTCGAATTTGTGAAGTGCTTCGAATATTTCTAACAATGTGATTTAGTGCCTCATTCTCAGCACAGTCGTGAACTTTGTGCAATGTGCACGCACAGCTTGATGCCCCATGAACCTTGTTTTTTTTCTTAAATTTCTTTCTCTAGGGTTGTTTTTGTAATGTATGTTATATCTTTTATGTGTTTGTGTTTTACACTGTAATTCTTATTACAAATTACTGTGTTGTTCTCCACACCATGTTTTTTTTTTTTTTGTATTTTGTATTTATTGTTGTGTGTATGCAAACAGTGTGCCTGAAGTCCCCATAAACTGAAGCAGATACCACCACTGTCATTGTGAATGGACCATCAGTTCAGGGAACATTTTGTAAAGGTTATTCTTGCTGCAGGGAGACAGAATGAATCGGAGGTTGTAACTAGATTCTGAAAGCTTACAAAGAGATTGTTAACTTAAATATTATCATGTGTGAGTGAGGTCAGGTTAGTTTCATGATTCAAATTGTTGTAAAATCTTGGGCATTTAATTGCGGAGCACTCCAACTCTGATTGTAAAGAATAAACTGCTCCATATTTGGCTCACATGCCCGGGCCATATTTAGAGCGTGAATGTCTGTGTGAATCGGTGTTTGGAAGGGGCTCCCTGGGTATGGATGTGTGATGTGAGTGTTAGTGTTCCATATTAAGAAGGTGAAGTTGGCTACATCATAAATAATCCTCCCTCTATGAGCTGCATTTTTCAGTTGCAGTGATTTTTTTTTTATAGAGTGCGGCATGTGGAGTCAGTTTTTAAGATTGTTCTTGGGCGATTGACTCACTACCTTGCTCCTAAGTGAGCCAACCGCTCACCAATTACAATCTAAAATGGCGTAGGAGCAATGAGAGGTGGCATGAGCCCCCTCTCATATTTCTATCTTACGATTCTCCTCTCGAATTGCATGCGGTGGGAAGTTGCTATTCCTTCACACACGGACTTCCCACGCAGCGTCTCTCGTCACCCGGGTGGTCCGGTGACAGGCGGGTTAAGCCGACGTGTGTGAGGCAGTCGAGTGAATGCTTTGCAGACGCCGACATTGTCAAGAGACACGCCCGCTGGGGTGTGAAGTAGCGGCTGGGCTAGAGGTTCCGTTACTTCGGAGAAACTTAGCGAAAACACTTTCTGGCGGGCTACCAGCGACGCGTGGGAATGACTTGTGTACCCAGGCAGTTGTGGCGGGAAAATTCCCGCACTTTCTGCAAAATAGTAACGGTGATTGGTTTGCTCAGGGCATAGCGCCGTGACGTAGCAAAATCAGCACAGAAATTGGCGCCAAGAATCTCCATTGGTGGAATGGTGGTGCTCCAGCAATGGAGTGGAATTTCCGCCGGTTTTCGAGTTGCTGATTGGAACGTTTAACCACGGCCACTGTCGTGGGGGCGGGAATGTTCTGTGTTCGGCCTGTACGGGTGCTCTTGTGGGGAGTCGGCAGTCGCCTTTCGGTTGAGGACGTCGAAGCAACCAGCCCTCGCCTGCGGGACGCCAGATCGTGTTTCGGGCAGTTAAGAAGACAGTTTGGTAATGTATGTCCGTAGCACCGGCAGATAGGGATTTTCCTAGGTGATAATCAGAGCTCAGCAGAGCGCGCCTGTTCGTCTTTTTCTAACTTTGTTCTGTCTTGAGTAGCAGCAATTACTGTTGGGTTAGCTGTGTGTCTCTCTTGAGATTTGAGTGGCAAGGAATTGGCTCCACATACCACTTCGTCTTCAACCTCACGATCTAGTTTAGGGACAACTTCACCTTTACAGTGTTTGTATGTGTGTCCAATTTGAGTCAATTTGATGTATTACAAATTAGAATTCATGTGATTTTGTTTATTATTTTGTGTTTAGTCTTAATAAATCATATTGTTATTTTGGACAGAACTTTCATTCTGTTAATCGGTAGAGCAACCCATCATTTCTCACTATGTTTATGAAACCTTCCTTTATTTAACTTATTTATCAAATTAAATTATTGCAGGTGCCAAACTCTTTTCTACTCCACTTCCAGGGTTGATTACAGTCAGTTCGCGTATATTTTTTAATCCTTGTGCAACAGCAAAAGTCGGAGTTAGAAAAGGGGGGGCTTAGAGCATCATTTACATATGTAGATGCTAGAATTTAGTGTTAAATACACTGCTAGCCCCGGCACCTCGCAAGGTGTCCGGATACTTCCTACTACATAGTGTATTCCTGACTCACTTCTCTGAGTCAGGTGAAAATTATTTCTTTCCCTTCCTGGTTCATGGGCTCGGAAACATGGCTCTCGACGGCACTTGCGATAACCTGTTGCAAATATCCCAGGACGCTAGCCGCTCTGGGTAAGGTAGTGGCTGGCTCGTCATCAGTGGTGTCAACAACGCGGAGGCTCGCCCGTACAGTGTCACAATAACATAGTTTCAGTAATTTTGAAATCTGTTCAAAAATATGGTTCAAATGGCTCTGAGCACTATGGGACTTAACTGCTGTGGTCATCAGTCCCCTAGAACTTAGAACTACTTAAACCTAACTAACCTAAGGACATCACACACATCCATGCCCGAGGCAGGATTCGAACCTGCGACCGTAGCAGTCGCTCGGTTCCGGAATGAGCGCCTAGAACCGCTAGACCACCGCGGCCGGCTTGAAATCTCTGTTGGCATAGGAGAATGCATACTGGTTCCACGATAAGCGATGCCTGATTTATGTCTTCTCTATCAGTCCTAAGTCCACCCGTAATTTCCTGAAACGCAGGCGATGACTTCGGAAAGTATTAGTGATAAACAGGGCAATTATGCTAATTTGTTGCTCCACAATCAAAGAAATGGGAACAGTACAACTTGCTTTTTAGGTACCGAAACGGAACAAAGAGAGTGAAAAAACAACGGGCATAATTAAAAGCCTTTTCAGAGCAAACACTGACAAAGTCTTTCGCTCGATAAGGCTCGTGAATAAAATCTTGTAACACAATCTTACACGTTACCTGACAGGAATTCAACTTCCATTTTCCGGTGAAACACGCTCCTGATATGTACTGTTGAGTTTACTTAATGTGGTCGTCTGTGAATCCGAGAAAATAAATATGAATGATCTAACAACAAGTACCCAAGTTACTCTGTGCATTTCCACTGGAACGAGAACGGAGACAATACGGTCAGGAACGTTTATGAGGAGTGTGCGGTAATTCAGAGAGCATTTCCACCACACGATTTTACGTGACACATTAGAAGAATGCTTGCGTGGCGGTGGGAGAATGCTGGAGTAACGAATCAACAATCTACCCCAGTTGAAACCCACCACTCAGCAATCACAACCATGATTCCGAACACTCAAACGGTTAAAAGTGGAGCTAAAAAATTAAGAAACGGGCAACGCCCGATCAAATACAGCCATCTCCTCCAGGGAGCAGATGCTCCGGTTTCTGGTGTTTGAGATGTGCCGACAACAGTGCGCCACATCTTGACTGATTGTGTTCTGTATTCAGGAAAACAAAACATTTGTCTGTTTAGTGAGTTATCGTCTACATCAGCGAATAATAATTGGAATGTGCAAAAATTTTCCAGTTTTGTGCGTGTTACAGACTCTCACAGCGCGGCTATAAAGCTTTGAGCATGAGTTGATGTTTACGGCTCCAGCTGTTTCACCTAGCACACTTCCTCGTAGATGTCACCTGGTTTTTACTCGTGTAACACGAGAGACTCAGTTAGATCCAAGTAACAGACACTAATTGTACAATGCCTGGCTACTTGTAAACGTTTGCTTCCTCCGTCAATTGTTTGCGAAGTGAACGAGCTTGGTAACGCTATGAATGTTTCCTCGCTCTTATATTCTGGCGAATGTTCTGACTAGTTCTGTGGCGATGGTTCAGACTTCTCCAACAATGGACGCTGATTCGAACGGAAATAAAATAGCTGGATTGTTTCAATGCAGAATCGGAGTGAGATTCCGTTACTCGCCAGCTCCGTTGCCTCGGTGGTGTTTGGAAGGGACTTCTTTGGGCACCAAACACAATGTTGCAGTTTCCGTCCAGTCTTTGCCTTTCGTGTAGTAGTACTCCCACAGTCCAGCCTGTGAAAATTATGCACTGATAACTTTTCTTGCGCGTAGCAGACAGGTGGCGTGTTTTCCGACTCCTCGTCGTAGTATCACCTCGTTGTCTGCTCAAAAAATGGTTAAAACGGCTTAACATCTGAGGTCATTAGTCCCCTAGACTTAGAACTTCTTAAACCTAACTAACCTAAGGACATCACACACATCCATGCCCGAGGCAGGATTCGAACCTGCGACCGTAGCAGCAGTGGGTTACGGACTGAAACGCCTAGAACCGCTCGGCCACAGCGGCCGGCTCGTCGTCTGCTAGCTCCACTTCAGTTGTACCACTTAACCGACTGTACAGGCGCTGCTTCTCAATGTACAAACAGTTAGGTACAACTAGAAAAATATTTTATTGTGTCTCAGACCAGCGGATTAATTCACTCTGTCAATGATGTGCCAACCATGTCTGTCAGAATTTCTTTTGACGTGAAGACGTTTATTCGCTCGTTTCCCAAATTTTCTTGTGATGAAATGCTGTTAGATTTGAGTCACTAATAATTACGAGACTAATAACGCATGAACAGTGGCTGAGCCCGTAACGGATACGCCATGTCTGTACGTTTTTGTCGCGCGGTTGTTGTTTTGCCTGTGACATCATCGTACCAGTGTAAGGGCGTATGCAGGATTCATACGAATTATCTTTGTGTAAGGTTATAAACTGGTGTAGCGTGGAAACGCGTTCATGACATTGATTCGGGTGTTATTGTGAAGCACTCGCGGGGCACTACTAGGACCCAAAGTGAGATAACAAAACCGAAATATAAGTGAAAATCGGTATTAAATTTAAAATTACAAAATCAGGAATTACGTTTTCTCATATGACTCGAGATACGCTCGGAATTATAGAAAATGCTAGGCACAGGAAAGCTCGCGTCGAAAAGCATCCAACAATCCTAAAAAGTCCAGTGCTGAGTGAAAGCGAGAGATGCGGCAGCGTCGAAAAGGAAATGAAAAATGGTGCAAAGCGATTACGTAGCTGGACTATCGGGCACACAGCAACCAGCGACAGTCCAAACCTCTACAGATTATGTGCATCGTTGGAAGGCAATACTCTGTGTGACCATTGCATTTCAGAGACTGATTGTTAAATTATGTATTGATATGAAAATTTCTTATGATTTTATCTCGACGTTTTCACCAAAAGTCTATGGCACGGACACAAGCTGCGGGCACAGCAGTCTTTTGTACACTTTCACTTGTTTTACGCTTTCCTTTTGTAGGAGCTTTAAACAGGACCGCACGTGTTATTGCATGCATGTCTCTCATAGGAAACATTATTTAATCATACGTGTGTGATAGCAAGTACCGTATGGGCACTAATAACCCCTGTAAACTGAAATCAATCCACAATCGTACAGTGGGATGATATAATTTGGCTGTCGCCTGTGGCCCAGCCACCAACCAAATAGCGCTGTACCGCGGGTTGCCGCCCTTCCGGTGCGCTAGCAGCCCATCCGCGGGAGATTACACCTCATTGGCCCCCACAGTAGCAAGTGGTGCTACGTTCGCTGTCTACAATGCTGCTGTCGACTGTTCTATCTCGTTTCCGAGATTCATATGCCATTACCACACTTTCTCGGTATTTTTCCGCTGGGCGGCTTTGTAGGACGCTGGCCGGTCACTCTACAGCAGGTCGTCATTGGGAGTTAATAGTTCAGAGTTCGCTGGGCTTAATGCCAAACATGCAAACAGTCCGTCAGTCAGAGTTCCATTCGACGAGCTCACACGATACTCTGGGTTTTAGGCCAGTCATTCGGAGACCACTGCCTCGCGAACTGTGTTCAGATCGCCGAGTAGGACTGACCAGTATACTTTACTCGGTGACCACAACTGGCATAAAAATGGCTCGTGCATTCAAAAAAACTGTTATTGTGTATTGTGTCATTCTCATATCAGATCTAGACGATTTTTAATAGGGTTATTCTCAAGCTGCTTTATGTTGTTTGATGTGTTGCGTTAATAAAGTTCCATTCTTCTTTGGTTACCTGGGCCATTCATAAGTAATGTGAAACATCCACAGCAGAATTTATCATCATACATCACTGATCTCTCCCTTCACTTGAGGCTGAGAAGCCGGTTTCAGGTCCCTAGGATTGAGATTACGAAAAATTCGAATCTTGTGTCACAACTGATTGTGCGTAGCGTAACATATAGGTTGCCCAAAAAAATACTGACCCAAAATTTTTTGTAAGACTCACGTGGAACTGACGCTTGTTAATAAACACAAGAGCTGCCCAACACTGAAAATGTTGGTCACCGTGACTTCGAAACACTAATCATTTTATGCATGCTCATCTCCCACGTGCTGTTGTGCCTGAATTAAATTGTGGAGACGAACTTTCACGTGTTGAGTCCTGCTGCCGGTTTCTGCATGAAATGGAATCAGGACTTTTGGACCTTCAGTTTTTTTTATTTCTTCCGATAATAGATTATAGCTATCTCATGTAATTTCTTTATCTACTTATCTGCTAAATATGGCATCTGTGTCACCACATTCTTTGATTCAACCTCTATGTAAATGTTTGAACGTTTTCCCTATTAATTTACATCGCTATAATTAACGTATGCATATAATTTTAGAAACCTTGTTCAGTAAAAATAATGAAATGTTGAAATAGCATTTGTAGAACTGGTTCATTCATAATGAACGTTGGTTTTTACTGATGTAAAACCTGGAAGCAAGCCTTTCCACAACGAAACCCGCATTGCGGGAATTGGAAAGGTGGTTTTTCGTTTAAAACCACAAGCAATCTTTGTGGCACAATCAGTCGCTGGCTAGCATGCAAACTGTCCACATCTCGTACGTAGAAGGAGACGAGAAAAGCAGCGAGATGAGTAATAATGCCTCTGATGTGGAAGAGTACTGGCTAATTATTCATTTATTGGTTGGCTTTGAATCGCAATAACCCGGCGCCAAGAAGACAGCTGTCAGAGCTTTATACGTCAAGAGCCACTAGTACGTTTGCCACCGGACATGGCCGCCACCTACAACTCAAGTAAACGTTTAGCATTGTAATTGTTTGCATGGACCAGATTTTTGCCTTATATCTTCGAGAACATTGAATCACTCCTGAGTCATTTTACCCAGACGGGGTCCTTTCCCTAGTGATGCGATGTATCCGAGTGCCTTGTTTGATAGAATTTCAGCGTAATTCTTGTTTCAGCTGTGTTCATTAACTTTCGTGGAGAAGTAAATTCCTTAAGCGTTCAGTTTTGAAATGCTCCATGTAAAATTTCAAAGGTGAACAGTTATAGTTTTGCAGCAGCGTAGATCCAAAGAAAAGATCTAATTAGTTGACTTAAAAGACATTCTTACTAAAATCTCTGTTGTGTTAAAAGTAACTGCAGTTTAAGGACCAACTGAAATGAATGCCTGCTTCATAGGTTAATAAAAGTGGTTATTAATCGTTTATTTGTGTTTGAAAGTGTTTTCATATTGTGTCTCACCAGAAGTGTTCTGTCCTGATCTCAGTCAACTGATGGTTCAAATGGCTCTGAGCACTATTGGACTTAACATCTTAGGTCATCAGTCCCCTAGAACTTAGAACGACTTAAACCTAACTAACCTAAGGACATCACACACATCCATGCCCAAGGCAGGATTCGAACCTGCGGCCGTAGCAGTCCCGCGGTTCCGGACTGCAGCGCCTAGAACCGCAAGACCACCGCGGCCGGCCAGTCAACTGATAGAATAGTTTCTGGATCCCCATGCTAAATGTAGGTCAGTATTAGAATCATTGTCTTAGTGAAAGTACTTATGAAGCGCTTCTATCATTTTAAGTGGTTTTTGTTATTTAAAGATTAACTGGCTAAAACTGTTCAAACTATAGCAGATTCACGGACCCAACGTTTCACATGTGCTCTACTTAATATTTGTTAGATGGTGGTACTGTTTTTTGTCCTATCTGCAAGACAAATTTGTGTACCATGTAAAGTCACATACAGTATTTAATTTTCCTAATGAACGGTATTATCACTTGGTAACACCTTGCCTAATTAGCTGGCGACCGTTACCTTTTAAGTAAATTACAGTTTACTTTAAAACAGCCATAACCTTGGTTGGAATACGCAGCTTCAATACTGCCCCCTGTCAAGACGTAATCTCTTGGATAACGGAACTTACACCTGTACCTTAACCATCAGTACACAATCATAGTCACTTTCATATTTCTTTCGTAGGAGTTACATTATCACCTAACTACTCAGGTAGCAGTGGCTGGCAGCGTTATAAGGTCTGATTCAGCGTGTCAAAGTATTTGAACACACAGAACATACGCCACTATGCACCAGAAAGTACCTATCAGTACTCCGAAGAGGCATATATAAAATCAAGATCTATGTCTGGTACGCAAAGCCTGGCGTCCGCACCGTAACATGATTCTTTCACCATATTGTTCATGCTAACCGGTATCTCCAGAAATTGTTTAATCCGTATGTAAATCAGCTAATGGAAGATGGGCGGCTGTGTGGATGTTTTCAGCAAGACGGAGCAACATCACACACCGCCTTGACAACGTTGTCACTACTGAACGGGTAGAGGACAATCAACAGAGGCAGAGCAGTGTCCTGGCCATCTCGATCACCTGGTCCCTCTGTGATTTTTACCTGTGGGTCAACGGGAATGTCAGGCGTACTCAAACAGCCCTCCCACTCTGGAAGCGCTACAGCAGAACACTAACGATATTGCTGCTACTTCTCAGCCAGAACTACCACGCATGTCTCACAGTTTTATAAATCGAGAACATTGCTGCATCGACGTCGACAGTGGCCGTTTCCGGCATCTTTTGTGGTGATAGAATTCTCTCGAGCATCTAGCCGCGTCAAGCGGTTTAAAATCCACTAGCTTTCGGCCGAACACTCCTCGACCGTTGTCAAGCGGCGAGTGTCTTTTGGATGCTGCTGTCGTTCTTATGTAGCCGTACTGCCTTCTGTGACGTCGCTGGTGCTCGTGCGGGGGCCATGGATATAAACGGGCCCCGCAACGAACGTGTGACATCGCAATAGTAGGCTAGTCCGCCGCACTTCGTGAACGCTTGGCTCGGTGGAGGTCCAACGGGAAACGAATATTTAATTGAAAATGTACCCGCCAAAGGGTTTCGTGGACCTCGTGCTCGCTCCATCGCCATATGAGGTAATGTTTTCATTGCGTGCCCGCCACGACCGCTTCGACCTCCCGATGACCGAATCCCTAGCTGTGCTTAGCTGTCCTCCGCCACCTTCATCGAGCGTGTTTCCACAATTTGTTATCTCTATCGTTTTTCTAATTACACTATCCGGGAGAATAATAATCCATGTGATAATGGCATCTCGTCGAATGCAACACAATATCCGTTTTCCAGAGCATGCTCCAATACCGCCGACTTCTCAGGGTAACGAAGGTGAAAACATCTATCGTGTTCCACACAGCCCTGTTCAATAGCACGAACAGTCTGTCCGACCTAAAACTGTCCACACCCACACAGTATTTTATATACCGCTGACGTTCTGAAGCATACATCGTCTTTCACAAGCCTCATGAGTTGTCGAATTTTTGCCGGAGTCCTGAAGATCGAATCGGTGTTAAGCTTCTTTAGGAGCCGGCTAGTCTTTCGCGTTACTGAGCCTCTTTGCGGCGAAAAAACAAGCTTATCCGCGAACTCCTCAGGGTCCTTCTGCTTCCGTGTTTTCGGAAAGATGGCTTGCGAAAACTGGCAGTCGCCGTAGCCGTTTTCCTTGATTACTTTCCGGAAGTGGCTCAGTTCATTCGGGAGGAACATTACCTTATACGGCGCTGAAGCGAGCACCAGTGAATCACAGAAGACAGCGCGGCAGTATAAGGACGGTAACAGTAATCGAAAAACAGTCATCACTTGACAGTGGCAGAGGAGCACTCGGCCGAAAGCTCGTTGATTTCTGAAGCGGCAGGAAATTAGAGAGAATTTTAACAGTACGTATCGGCCCGAAACCATGCATTCGTGTATCTTCTGTGATGTTGACTAGCAAGGGTCAATAGAAGCTTCAGTCTGATTGTACATTACTGGCCATTAAAATTGCTACACCACGAAGATGACGTGCTATAGACGCGAGATTTAACTGACAGGAAGAAGATGCTGTGATATGCAAATGATTAGCTTTTCAGAGCATTCACACAAGGTTGGCGCCGGTGGCGACACCTACAACGTGCTGACATGAGGAAAATGTCCAACCGATTTCTCATACACAAACAGCAGTTGACCGGCGTTGCCTGGTGAAACGTTGTTGTGAGGAGGAGAAATGTGTATCATCACAGTTCCGACTTTGATAAAGGTCGGATTGTAGCATATCGCGATTGCGGTTTATCGTATCGCGACATTGCTGCTCGCGTTGGTCGAGATCCAATGACTGTTAGCAGCATATGGAATCGGTGGGTTGAGGAGGGTAATACGGAACGCCGTGCTGGATCCCAACGGCCTCGTGTCACCAGCAGTCCAGATGGCAGGCATATTATCCGCATGGCTGTAACGGATCGTGCACAGCCACGTCTCGATCCCTGAGTCAACAGATGGGGACGTTTGCAAAACAATAACCAACTCTACGAACAGTTCGACGACGTTTGGAGCAGCATGGACTATCAGCTCGGAGACCACGGCTGCGGTTACCCTTGACGCTGCATCACAGACAGGAGCGCCTGCGATGGTGTACTCAACGACGAACCTGGGTGCACGAATGGTAAAACGTCATTCTTTTTTCGAATGAATCCAGGTTCTGTTTACAGCATGATGATGTTCGCATCCGTGTTTGGCGACATCGCGGTGAACTCACATTGGAAGCGTGTATTCGTCATCGCCATACTGGCGTATCACCCGGCGTGATGGTATGGAGTACCATTGGTTACACGTCTCGATCACCTCTTGTTCGCAATGACGGCACTTTGAACAGCGGACGTTACATTTCAGATGTGTTACGACCCGTGGCTCTACCCTTCATTCGATCCCTGCGAAACCCTACATTCCAGCAGGATAATGCACGACTGCATGTTGCAGGTCCTGTAGGGGCCTTTCCGCATACAGAAAATGTTCGACTGCTGCCGTGGCCAGCACATTCTCCATATCTCTCACCAACTGAAAACGTCTGGTCAATGGTGGCCGAGCAACTGGCTCGTCGCAATACGCCAGTCACTACTCGTGATGAGCTGTGGTATCGTGTTGAAGCTGCATGGCCAACTGTACCTGTACACGCCATCCGAGTTCTGTTTGACTCAATGCCCAGGCGTGTCAAGGTCGTTATTACGGCCAGAGGTGGTTGTTCTGGGTGCTGATTTCTCAGGATCTATGCACCCAAATTGCGTGAAAATGTAATCACATGTCAGTTCTAGTATAATATATTTGTCCAATGAAAACCCGTTTATCACCTGCATTTCTTCTTGGTGTAGCAATATTAATGGCCAGTAGTGTATTTTCCGGGACAGTGCTATTTTGCACAACCTGTACTCGTTTACGGCAACGGAAACTGGGTGATGGGCGGGCAGACGTCTCTTTTGCGGTGTTGGATGTGACTGTGTGGCGGTGCAGGGCGTGTCGTGACGGCAGCTGGCGCTTCCTCAGCACTGTGTGCTGTGTTCTGTGTGCTGTGTGCTGCCGTGTCGCGATCCCCGCGGCTGCCGGCTGCGAGTCACGTTGCGACAAGCCCCACGGCCCCGCCCCCGTCCCCGCCCACGCCCAGAGGCTGTGATTGTTCGCCACCACAACACACACGTCGGCTCCGCTCGCAGGCACAGCAAACGCCTCGCCAATCCCGCGCCTCGCCTCCGTGTCGTCGGCACGTCTCCCGTCGCTACTGTGCGCCCCGTATCCTCCTACCTCTCTCTGGAGTCTCCACATATACATTGAAGCTCCAAAGAAACTGGTATAGGCATACGTATTCAAATACAAAGATATGTAAAGACGCAGAATACGCCACCGCGGTCGGCAACGCCTGTATAAGACAACAAGCGTCTGACGCAGTTGTTAGATCGGTTACTGCTGCTACAAAGGCACGTTATCAAGATTTTAAGTGCGTTTCAACGTGTTGCTATAGTCGGCGCACGAGAGATGGGACACAGCATCTGCGGAGTAGGAGTGAAGTGGGAATTTTCCCGTACGACCATTTCACGAGTGTACCGTGAATATTAGGAATCCGCTAAAACATTAAATCTCCGACATCGTGGCGGCCGGGAAAAATCCTGCAATAACGGGATCAGTGACGACTGGAGACAATCGTTTAATGTGACAGAAGTGCAACCCTTCGCAAATTGCTGCCGATTTCAATTCTGGGCCATCAGCAAGTGCGAACCATTCAACGAAATGTCATCAGTATGGGCTTTCGGAGCCGAAGACCTACTCGTGTACACTTGATGACTGCACGACACAAAGCTTTACATTTCGCCTGGGCCCGTCTACACCGGCATTGGACTGTTGATGAGAGGAAACATGTTGCCTGGTCTCACGAGTCTCATTTCAAATTTTATGGACGTGTACGGGTATGGAGACAACCTCATGAATCCATAGACCCTGCATGTCAGCAGGGGACTGTTCAGGCTGGTGGGTGATCTGTAACGGTGCGGGGCGTGTGCAGTTTGAGTGATATGGGACTCCTGATACGTCTACATACGACTCTGACAGTTGACAAGTACGTAAGCATCCTGCCTGATCACCTGCATCCATTCGTGTCCATTGTGCATTCCGACGGACTTGGGCAATTCCAACAGGACAATGAGACGCCGCACACGTCCTTAATTGCTGCAGAGTGGCTCCAGAAACGCTCTTCTGAGTTTAAACACTTCCGCTGGCCACCAAACTGCCCACATATGAACATTATTGAGCATATCTGGGATGCCTTGCAACATGCTGTTCAAAAGAGATCTCCACCTCCTCGTACTCTTACGGATTTATGGAAAGCCATGTAGGATTCATGGTGTCAGTTCCCTCTAGCACTATTTCAGACATTAGTCGACTCCATGCCACGTCGTGTTACGGCACTTCGGCGTACTCGCGTGGGCCCTACACGATATTAGGCAGGTATACCAGTTTCTCTGGCTCTTCAGTGTATAAATGTTCTAAAGGACCTGAATCATATAGTCTGTTAACATGGCTGCTCCTAGAGCTTCGAAAGTAATATGATTATTTGGCAAACAATGTGACGAAAACATCTGTGTACAGTTTCTATGCTGGGGCTGACAAATTGTTATATCGCTGATAGCAGGTTCGTCCGCAGAACTGCAAGGACACAAAGCACGCTTTAAGTAATATTATATCTTGAAAGTCTAGACTACTTCCGCTGAAACTGTGTATTTGCATGAAGCATTGTGCTTTTTTTTTTTAAACTGTTTTGGCCAATTTCGGTAGTAAAACCACTCTTAAGTGTATATTTACATGGAAAAATGTCATATGACGTCCAGTCAAAACCAGGCTATGTAATGGTGCAACGTACCCCGCCAATCTAAAAAGTATCCAGGCTGGGTCAATAAAAAACAGAAAAAGTTGAGAGTATTGTTTGAATACTTCAAGGGATTTACACGTTCTCCCTTGACTTCAGTACACTTCACAGAACGTTCATATCTGCAGAAAATGTGAAAATGTCAGAAAAGTCCTTTTTTGGAATGTTGTTCAATTTACGCGTCACATTCGTAGCTTCTTTGGTCTTGGCGAATCAGCAGAGACCCCCCCCCCTCCCTCTGCACCTTTTCGTTTTGTATCAGGACCGCATTGTTAACATCAAGTCTCGTCACCCGCGATGATTTTTTCCAGAAAAAAATTGCCCACTTTTTCATTTCAAACAAGTGGCGGTAAGCGCCAGCATGTCGTCGTCGTTTCTTACCGGGAGCCAAGTATACGGGACAAACTTTACACACGTTTTTCTCTTCATCAAAACATACCAAAGAACGTCTTGAACGCCTGATTTAGATATGTTTAGTTTGTTGCTTCATTGCCATTTGTGCCACAAAATCGTTGATGCACTACAATCGCACCACTGCCATATCACAACTAGTCTAATGAACATCCGTTGTTTATAGTTGTTAGTTCAAGCTGCCACCGTACTTACTGCGCTGACGCCGCTTTTACGCCAGGAATAAAACCCGTCTAGATTTTTTTTGGATGTACTTTGTATCATACAATTTCCGCACATATGAGCATAAGTCCTGCAAAATTCTCCACGAACAAATAGTCAGCAACAAGTGAAAACATTTTTATTGATTGTGTGGCATGTCTCAGGATTAAATGCCCTGGTTATTGTTTCGATCTCATGCGAGGGATATACATAGAGCTTTAATTGCTACCTCTAAACATTAAAGTTAAGTAATTATATATATATATATATATATATATATATATATATATATATATATATATATATATAGGAGGGCTATTCGGAAAGTAAGCAGTGTGTGTTTCGTTCTTCATGACAATTCTCGGCCGCACTCTGCAGGACAATGAAGATGGGAAATGTTTGATCACCCACAACACAGCCTGTAATTGGCTCGTCCTGAGTTCCATCTATGCTTACATGGACGGCTAGCTATGTGGCTATGAAGATAACATTTTGGAACAGATAATGAGCTATAGACGAGCATAGAAACTGGCGGAAAGCACAGGCGGCTGCCTTCAATGAGGAGGCTGTTGCAAATTTGGTACAACGCTACGACAAATGTCTAAGCCGGAGCCGCGGCTATGTACAGAAGTAGGTATAATTATATATATCTGCAGTCCTGGTACACACTGAATACTACGCCACTAGAGAAACGGCTACCCACTGATCAAGCGCAATTCTGGTTTTTGTTTTCTCGTCTAGCGGTATGTTACGGGACCGCAAGACTACAGAAATGCACATATACGCAGACCAAAAATCGATTATGTATGTCACAATTACAATGTTGTAATATTCCTTGAAATATACTCAGGAACTCGTCGACTTGAACGTAGCTAAAAGTTTGTATGTAAAAAACAAACACCGTCAATGTGTGGTACGTTGTGTAGAACTGTTGATTTTCTCGAGGAAATCCCTGTCCACAAATTCCTAGTTTCGTCGGCTGTCCAACTTTGAAAACGGTGGCTTGAAATCTTCTTCAGATCTTGTTTGGCCCGCCAGTCAGGTATGCAATCCACTAGTCACCAATGCAAAGTGAACGCACGGATAGCGCCTAAGAAGCACCGTTCCAACACGTTCCGGGCATTGGTTCCGCTTTGAAATATAATCATTTGCCGTCCTGCTCAACGTAGTAAACGTCCCACAGGTAGGGACTATGCATTCACTTTTCTCAGATGACTAATAGTTTTCGTAGTTAATTCGGATAACCAAACACATTCATACGTTCACCCAACGCTCCTCAAACTTTTCGACACTTCACAGCAACAAAACTACGTATTTCTGGAGAGATGTTACCTCTTTAACCAGATTGCCGTCCAGTTCAACACACCAAGCGTTTTATGTGTAATTTGATACGCCCCGTATAGTCGAAGTTAGCCAACAGTGATGTGCATACGTACTGTTTTATCCAAATATACAGTCTTGACGCAAATAATGTCGTCTTTCAAGAAATATGAGGAACCAAATCTCCAGCAATTAATTAATAAAACATAAACTGAGCCGATACTGCTATGGCCAGAACTGCTTGCAAACTAACAGAAAAATGTCGTATTATCCGTGTTAAAAGTGACGCTTAAAAATAAAAACGTCTACATGCTTCAACTTATTGAAGATACAACATAATGAATCAAACCGAAACAGATGTATGGTCAAACGTACATTTTATTTATTTAGCAATCCACAGATATAAGCTCAAAATCAATAATACAACAAAAATTTATGTCAGGCAAACACAATAAGAGAAAGAAAGCTTTTACGCTGTACAGAATGTGTGTGAATTCCTTAGAGACCAAACTGCTGAGGTCATCGGACCCTAGACTTACGAACTACTTTAAACTAACTTAAACTAACCTACGCTAAGGACAACACACACGCCCATGCCCTAGCGAGGAGTGAACCTCCGGCGGAATTACAATTTATAGAGAAATTATTTTCATATGAATGATCTATTCTTTCTCTGACTTGTCAAGCCACTACTCTCGGGCAGCTATAGGAAGATCTGCAGATTAACATTTAATCAAAACAGTGTACGTTCACGATTTTCTCGAAGTTAGTAGATTAATTTAGTTCATTACGAGGTCCCTGGTTCGTATGTACGATAGAGCCTAATAACATGAACAAACCACAAGAAAATTCCGGACCCACTAAATTTAAATGCATAGGCAACTCAGCCACCAGAGCATCATAGTGACGTATTTCTTTCAAATCAAACATTCAACCACTGCCCCACACCAAACACGTGAATCCAGTGCAATTTGCGAAATACCTTCTACTTTTTTAAGAGAACACACGCAGTAACTGCACATTCACGCCTAAGGAGAGACTAACCGCAATCTCCGTTTTACAAGACAGCGACTCCACACGTCGACAAGTATGTCGCAAAGAAAGAGTTTCATTGGAATTATCCACGGCTGTACCCTACATAATGTTTCATGATCATGGCAGGTGATCCTTCAATCGAATTAATTTATACTAAATATTTAAGAATCATTCTGCCATCCGAAGAATCATACGTGACTTTGGGTACTTCTTTCTTTACTGTTGCTCTGTTAATGGGGCGGGGCAGAAGGCGTTTTGCGTGTTATTGTCAGTCGCTTTGTAGCGTGTGTCAGTGAACAGTGTCTCATTAGCAAAAGTATACATTCATATCGACATAGTTCCCTTAAAAACAATAACACACTAGCAGCGCGGGGTAGCCGCGCAGTCTAAGGGCGCCTTGTCACGGTTCGTACGGCTCCCACCGTCGGAGGTTCGAGTCCTCCCTCGGGCATGGGTGTGGGTGTTGTCCGTAGCGAAAGTTAGTCTCAGTAAGATTAAATAGTGTGGAAACTTAGGGACCGATGACTTCAGCAGTTTGGTCCCATAGGATCTTACTACAAAAACAAAAAAGAATAACAGACTGCAACAGCATTAGACTACGTTTAACGTTATTCAGTGCAGATTCTTTTGGAAAGCCTTGTTCCAATTCAATGTGAAATAAAACAGCAGTAGAAAAAAATAAAAATTCTACAGCTGAATTCTGGAAGATACTCTGTGTCCAAACGTAAGGACTTACTCGAAACAAACCAGACTTTTCCGTGTGAACCATTTTTTTATCGTCTGTTACTATGAGTTCATTAATGAATGACAGTGTCCACGCATACCTTAACAAGAGAGACCATCTCAAGATTTCTGGAGATGTATATTATTAATTTCGTCTAAAAACTGAGACTGCACGCTTGTAAAAGCAAAATTATGCATTTCTCGGAACTTGCTGGATCCTACAGCGACATCACCAACACCAATGATTATAACGCTACTGGTTGCTGCAGTTGCTTCCCAAATATTCTCTGTTTTATTAAGCATCCGAAATAAATAATTTCAATTTTTATACTAAACTATCCCTTACTCTTACGTAAATAGTCTCCGTGATGGCCGGCCGCTGTGGCGGAGCGTTTCTAGGCGCTTCAGTCTTGAACCGCGCTGCTGCTACGGTCGCAGGTTCGAATCCTGCCTCGGGCATGCATGTGTGTGATGTCCTTAGGTTGGTTAGGCTTAAGTAGTTGTAAGTCTAGGAGACTGATGACCTCAGATGTTAAGTCCCATAGTGCTTAGAGCTGTTTGAACCATCTCTGTGATGCAAAGGGAAAATAAAACAAAGCTGGAGGCGCCGGGTATCGATCCCGGTACCTCTCACATGCTAAGCGAGCGCTCTACCATCTGAGCTACGCCCCCAATGTGGCATCTAGTCCCCCTTTTCATTATACTGTGTGCCCCGGCCAGCCAACCGGTTACCTAGCCTCCTCTGGCGAAACCTGTTGGGTGTGGTCACTGCCCGGACCGCCGACGTCTGCAGTTGCCAAACTGTGAGACAGAAAGTGAGAAGGTGGGTCCACCGTCTGGGGGCGTAGCTCAGATGGTAGAGCGCTCGCTTAGCATGTGAGAGGTACCGGGATCGATACCCGGCGCCTCCAGGAACTTTCTTTTATCTCGAAATTTTTATTGCCTACGATATCTCCAATTTCAGTGACTATAAGGAATTGTTTGTTTATCTTAAACTTAACTTGTAGTCAACTAGTGAATCGCGCCCAGGTTTCTTAAGGGGTCCATTGACATGCTGGACGGTGTGGCAGGTCGCCTGCAGCACTCACCCACCGCACAGCGCCCCCTGGCTGTGTGGCCACTGCCGACCTTCTGCCCAGACTGTGTTAAGCGGACGGGCAGGTGGAATCCGTCGTGTGCGACTGCAGGTAGAACAGACGAAGCCCACGGCTACGCTGACGTGTGCACCTATGAGTGAGCAGATTTGCTTCCCAGACAGTAACTCCGGATTGCTTACCTAGTTGCAGTGTAAATCTCCAAGGAGTCGAAGGTTTATTCTTTCATACTAGAAGACAGCAACAAGCCACTATTGATAATGCTTGTTTGTTTATGTGAATAGCGCCACAACCGATTTCGAACCGACGGATTCGTGTCCAAATGTGTGTGAATTCCTAAGGGGCCAAATTGCTGAGGTCATCGGTCCCGAGGCTTAAACACCACTTAAACTAACTTATGCTAAGAACAACACACACACACATGCCCGAGGGAGGACTCGAACCTCCGGCAGGAGGGGCCGGGCAGTCAGTGACTTGGCGCGTCTAACCGCGCGGCTGCGGATTCAGCTACAGACGGCTGTTCACATCACGATACACATTTGTCGAAATTTACATGTTTTTTGTCTCTTTATTTCCCCTTGGTCCTTTATTCCCCTTTGTGATGAAAGATGTTTGGGATGGTGATGCTTCTAAAATCCAGCGCAACTTTTTTAAAATGTTGTTGGCTTGAATTAACGTAGTATTGTAGAGTATATGAAGCAGGTATATCAACTGTATACAACCACATTGCGTCAAGCACTACACAAACAGTAAAAAGTTTTCTTTTTTTTTTCAAGTGGGAAATGTACACAAAGATGACGATGTCGCAAATACAACAATGCCAAATCTCAGAGACATTACAATGTATGCACTGATCTGACAGTACAAAATTTACAAAGAATAAACGTCACGTTATATGTAACATTCAATGAGCATTAATTACAAATGAAGTCAATAGATGTAGCAACCAGTTTGTTTGGAAATGTTACTTGAATGGTATTATGTAAAAAATGTGGTCTACTCAGGGAACAAAATAAGTGATGAGAAATAAATAAATATTACGACAGTAGAAATTATAATAACGTATGATGGCTCCTTGAAAGTTTAAATTAATTTACCAACTTTATTAATGTGCGACTGAGCAAACTGGTACGTGCTTGTGTATTATTTATATTGGGGTACTAAGAAAATAGTTGCTGACAGTGTCAGTATCACCGAACTATCAGTTTAATAAGTAATTTTTGCAAAATACGAGCACGAATTCTTTACAGAAGATGGCAAAACTAGTTGAAGTGAATCTAGGGAAAGATCAGTTTGGATTTCGGGAAAATGTAGGGATGTGCGAGGATATACTTACCCTACGGCTTATCTTAGAATGTAGCTTAAGGAAATGCAAAACTACGTTTGTAACATTTGTAGACTTAGATAAAGCTTTTGATAACGCTGAATTGAATAATATCTTAGAAATTCTGAAAGTGACAAGGATAAAATACAGGGAGCGAAATGTTACTTACAGCTTATACAGAAACCAGACGCAGTTACAAGAGCCGAGGGGCATGAAAGAGAAGCAGTAGTTGATACGGTTGTGAGACACGGCTGTAGCATATCTCCGATGGTATTCAATCTGTACATTGAGCAAGCAGTAACGTAAACGAATGAAAAATTTGGAGTAGGAATTAAAGTCCCGGAAAAGGAAATAAAAACTTCGAGATTTGTCGATGACATTGTGATTCTTTCAGAGACGAGAAAGGACTTTCAACAACAGTTCAACGGAACGGCCAGTGTCTTGAAAGTAGTTTATAAGATGAACACCGACAAAAGCAAAACAAGGATAATGAAATGTAGTCAATAGGTGATTCTGAGGAAATTAGAACAGCAAACGAGATATTTAAAGTAGTAGATGAGTTTTGCGGTTTGGGTAGCAAAATAACTCATGGGCCGAAGTATGGAGAATATAAAATATAGACCGGCAATGGCAACAAAAACATTTCTGAAGAAGGAAAGTTTGTCAACATCGAGTATATAGTGTTAGGAAGTCTTTCCTGAAGGTATTTGTCTGGAGTGTAGCCACGTATGGAAGTGAAACATGGACTATAAACAGTTTAGACAAGGAGACAATAGAAGCCTTTGAAATGTGGTGCTACAGAACAATGCTGAAGATTGGATGGGTAGATCACGTAACTAATGAGGAGGTACTGAATAGAATCGGGAAGACAAGACGTTTTTGGCATAACTTGACCAAAACAAAGAATCGGTAAATGGCACACATCCTGAGACATCAACGGAGCTCCAGTTTAGTATTTTAGGGAAGTGTGGTGGGTTAAAATCGTAGAGGGACAGCAAGAGGTGAATACATTAAGCAGATTCAGTAGGATGTAGGCTGCAGTAGTCGGAAATGAAGAAGTTAGCACAGGACAGAGCAGCATGGAGAGCTGCAACAAACCAGTCTGCGGACTGAAAACAACAACAACAGACTGCCTGCTTGTTGTTGTCAAAAGAAGTAGGGTTTATTTATGTTTTAAACTGGAAATTTTGTAGAAGGCTACGTTAGATAACTCTGTCTGTCCACTGAAGGGATGATGTGGTGATTTGCTTTTATGTACATATATCTCTGTCTACTACCTTTCTCAGCTGGGTGTGGTCTTCAATGAATTTTACTCTATGTCTGTTGAGAGGCGTATGCATTGTAAATGCAGATTTTGATGAGTTGTCCAAACGTATGTCCTCTAAATAATCGTTTAACCCAATGTCGAAGGTTCCCTCTGTTTGTCCGATACAGTAGAAGGGGCAACTTTGGCAAGTGAGTTTATGTATATCTGGCATTTTGTATCGGGGAGCGTTGATATTCCTTAAGCTTTAAACTTACATTTATTTTTTTTATTTTTAAGATAACCTATGTAAACTTCAAAAAAATTTGCTTCTTGATGCGTACAACTGTATGAAAATGAACATGTCGTTTCGAAACCGGTTACGGTGCTATTTACATAAATTATGAGCTTTATCAGTAGTGGCTACTTGCTGCCTCCTACTTCGAAAGAATCAACCTATATTTCGTACGCAGCCTCGTTCTCAAAATGTCTGTTTTCGACGAAATAGCTCAGAGGAATTTCTGAAGTAAAGTACTAACGGCATACGAAAAAATCTGAACTACGAAATTCCTTCGTCGGGAAATCCTGAGACAAGTGCACAGCGAGTTTTTCAGCTCGATTTTGCATCTTCTGTAAGCAATAGCTAGAAGCACCGGCTGCGGTTCCCCAGGCGCCAGCTGCATATTCCGAAACCGGGCGCAGTCTCGTCCTTGTGTAACCGCGGTGTCGGCTGTGAGGTCGCTGGTGTTCACTCTAGCGTCATAAGAGGCAACCTCTTAGTCCAGCGCCAGCCGAGCCCACTTTATTGTAGCCGGGTTTTCGGCTGCAAGCCACCGTCTTTACTGTGGCTGTTACAAGATTTTTCGATCTCCATAGCTTCTTCTATTACGCTACGCCTGAAGACGTTAGCCTGGGTGGTGATAGAGGTGTCGTAAAATGCAGATTTATGTCAGTTTTCCAGGCATGTTCAGTTACAGTTGATTTCCGTGGATACCGTAGTCACAGAATCTTATGACGCCCAAACGGCAGTATTCGTGCATATAAGACCACACGATGTGGCTGAAAACCCGACCGCGAGATTTTCATATTTCACGCTTCGCTCGCTTCAATCGGGCTCTTTCTGCTTTTTCCACCTTAATGACATGTCGTTCAATAACGGTATTTCTCGTTAGAGTTCTTCATACTACTTCTGGAGTCACCAGTCCTCTGACTGGGTTAATACGGCCCGCCACGCCTCCCCTCCTGCGCCAACCTCTTCATCTCACAGTAGCACTTACAACCTATGTCCTCCATTATTTGCTGGCTTTATCACAATCTCTGCATTCCCCTACAGTTTTTAACTTCCACACCACTCTCGAGTACAACAGAGGCTGAAATCCCTTGCCGTCTTAACACAGGTCTGTTCTTCTCGATCGTGATCTCTGAAGTGTCCTTTCCTCGCCAGTTCTGCGGAGAACCTCCTTATTTCTTATTTTACCTGTCCAACAAATTTTCTACATCCTTCTATAGTATCTGGTCTCAGATGAATGGATTCTCTTCTGCTCCGGTGATCTCATAGTCCATGATTCAGTATCACACAGTAACGTGCTTCATCTGCACATTCTCAGAAATTTCTTCAGCAAATTAGGGCGTGCATTCGATACTTGGCCAGGAATGCCCTCTTCGCCTACGCTGGTCTACCTTTTCTGTCCTCCTTGCTTCGTGTTGAGGCGTAGCGCCGTATAACGATCCTGCCTTGGAGGCAGTTAAGTGGGAGATGTGTCTCAGAGCTGGATAGTGACAGATGGTGACACGAGACTGGACGCGCGCGCAGTTCATGTATCAGCCGATAAAGGACTATATTGGATAGGGGGACTGTGATTTTAGTTTCGATTGTGCCCACTAGAGTGCACTAAAGTAATAGAATGTTTTTCATAAACTATTCTAATATTTTCATGAAGTGTTATTATGTCTTTTTGTCTATTTAAAATGTTATAAATGTGTGTTAGCAGTATGAATGATGTGTGAGTGTGGTTTAAGCTTAATATGAAGATAATTGTATAACGAGTTGTGTAGTAGGATTTGGTGTGGGAATATTTCAAAGAAGTATGAATATGAACAAAAGGGATTTTTGTAGAATAGATTTGTAAAGTAAGTTTATGGTAAAGGGAAAGTTAATTCAAGTATAAATAACAATAGTAAATAACTTTATGCATAAACAAAACTTCAGCATGTTAGATAATTACGTCGGTAAAAAGTGCAGTCATTAGGTTTACTATTTTGCGATTTGTTATGGATGAAAAGCGCGGACTGACGCGGGAGAATGTTGTTTTGCTATTGGCTGTTGAGTAAACTGACCAATAGTAAAGCAATATTCTTAGCGCGCCTTTCTCTGCAGGTAGAGAAGACTTAAAGTGTTCTAGAGAAGAAATGGCTCTGAGCACTATGGGACTCAACTGCTGAGGTCATAAGTCCCCTAGAACTTAGAACTACTTAAACCTAACTAACCTAAGGACATCACTCACATCCATGCCCGAGGCAGGATTCGAACCTGCGACCGTAGCGGTTGTGCGGTTCCAGACTGTAGCGCCTTTAACCGCTCGGCCACTCCGGCCGGCGTTCTAGAGAAGAGTCGAAGCCTAGCCGTGAAAGAGATCGGACGTGTGCAGTAGTAGTAGTTCCGATGGAAATGATAAGTTGTCGTATCTAGCAGTGTTTCATACATCAAAAGTGTGGTAAAGTGACGGCATAATTATTCCGATGGACGTGTAGCAATTTCGGAATTTTAAAGTGAATTTTGTGACGACAAAAGACATATATTCCGCGTGGCGTATTGAGCAGGTTTGTGGCTAAAAATTGTGACTGCATTTGGTACTTACAGACTTAATATTTGGCGAGCGTTCTCGGTATTTTTGTACCCATTACGTTCGGGAAATGCAACACCATAAACTTGCTAAAATGAGTGAAAGGGATTGTGAGTGACTGTGTTAAGACTAGCACGGGCTTGGCGGTGATACTCGTTCACCTAAGTTTCAGAATATATTAATTGAGGGCAAAATTTCCAACCTTTCACTTAGCGTTTCTCCCGAAACGTAGATTAGTGACTTTAATTGCAGCCTGGTTCACGTCGAAGTACAGTAGGTTTCACTCGGCTTTCCTACTGATGATCTGCTGAGACAATGTTCACAGGTAAATGCAGGTTCGTCGTAAAGGGACGGAAAGAACCGCGCCGCCGCAGTGTCAGGTATTATTTTGCTTCGAAGGCGCCAGAATTCCTGGACTTCATCTGGTTATTGGTCACCAGTTCTGATGTTAAGTTCATCGCTAATTGCATTTCTATTACTCCTCGTTACTATCGTCTTTCTTCGATTTACTCTCAATTCAAATGGTTCAAATGGCTCTAAGCACTATGAGATTTAACATCTGAGGTCATCAGTCCCCTAGAACTTAGAACTACTTAAACCTAACTAACCGAAGGACATCACACACATCCATGCCCGAGGCAGGATTCGAACCTGCGACCGTAGCAGCAGCGCGGTTCCGAACTGAAGCGCCTAGAACCGCTCGGCCACAGCGGTCGACCACTCTCACATTCTGTACCCGTTGGACTGCTAATTTCATTCAACACATCCTGTAATTCTTCAGTTTCACTAGGTTAATAACATCATCAGCGAATCTTATCAGTGAAATTCTTTAACCCTAAATTTTAATCCCACACCTCAACTTTTCTTTTATTTCAGTCATTGCATTTTCGATGTATGCTTGAACATTAGTGGCGAAAGACTGAATCCCTTTTTCCTGAGCGCTCTTCGTTCTTGGTCTTCTTTTCTTACTGTTCCCTATTGGTTTTTGCGCATGTAGTATATTATCTGCCTTTCCCTAAAGCGTACCCCTATTTCTCTCAGAATTTCGAATATATTGAGGAGCTTACATTGTAGGACGCTTTTTCTAGCTCGACAAATCTTGAAGTTGACCACGGTGGTCTCCATTTATTCATCTTCTTGTAGAGCGACAAAGTATGAAATGTAATTGCAGCTTTTGAGAATTATTAAAGAAATCTCAATCAGTCTGTATATGACTGGACGGGGCACAAGAAAGATGATAAAAGATAACAGAGGGTACGACGCAAAACAACCGATTTTCAATGCCTCTCAGATACACTGCACCGGGGTAACAGGAGGGACTGACCAGGAGATGAATGGCTGTGGGAGGGCATGCACAGTAAAGATAGATTATCTTTTAAAGTATCATCTGTAAAGAAGTCGTTTGAAAAGGGGCACCAGCTTGTATCGGGAAAGAATGGAGGAGACAATCGACCTTCTCCTCTTCGTGGAATTATTCCACCATTTTCTTCAAGAGATTTAGAGAAACCACGGAAAACTTCAATGGAGGTGGCTGGGCGTTTATTTGAAGCACCGTCCTTCCGAAAAGACGTCAGTTGCCTCTGCGCCACTTCGCTCCGAGAAAGTGAAATGAATGTCCTCCTGATACCTAACGAACTCTGGTTGTAAACAGCATTGCTACTGTCCTTGGGACTTTCGTGCAGTGGATATCTAGTCGATAGTTCTTCGTGGGACACAGATGATGAAAACCAGAAGTAATACTTACAGAGAAGCACTTGAGAACTGGTCTCCATTGGTTGGATTTGGTGTTGGGTGGGGAGAGACAGCGAATGGCTATCTCCCAGAATAAAGTCTGCAACATGGGCGAATTCATCACGAAACACAGTTGATGGAACGACGAAGCTATCACGTACTGCGGAGGCTGGGTGACCCGTGCTGGACTGCTATAGCGGCGTACGACATAGGCAGGTAGCAGGAACGAACAAGTATTGCAAGACAAGTATTTTCTTACTTGTTGATAATGAAATGAGGCAACATTGCGCTTCAGGCGAACTACCTCTTAGCATCTCCCATCTCCAAATTAAAAGTGGCTAACCGCGTATTTATTAGAAAACACTATGGCGGTTCAAAATGGTTCAAATGGCTCTGAGCACTACGGGACTTAACTTCTGAGGTCATCAGTCCCCTAGAACTTAGACTACTTAAACCTAACCTAAGGACAACACACACACCCATGCCCGAGACAGGATTCGAACCTGCGACCTGCAGCGCGTAGAACCGCTCGGCCACTTCGGCCGGCACTATGGCGGTTCGGATCACATTTGATCTTCTGATTAAACGTGCATTTCCTTTCACAGCTTTATTATTTTTCAACATTAGTGACAGTAATAAGAATACGTTTGTGATTGGCGCCGGATGTCGTAGTTATTTCTTATCTCATACAACCAACTGAACAACTACAGTTACAGGATTCATACTTACGTCGTGCGCCCCACATTGATTCCTGTGGTTATTTCATGCGTTGTTGCTTATCTGTTAACACTGACAATTCTACGGAAACGCCGCTGCTCTCGGTCGTTAAGCGGTGGCTATTGGCCACAGCGTTGTCCGTGGTGAGAGGTAGTGCCTGAAATTTGGTATTCTCGGCACACCCTTGACACTGTATATCTCGGAATATTGAAGTCGCTAACGATTTTCGAAATGGTATTTCCCATGCTTCTAGCTCCAACTACCATTCCGCGTTCAAAGTCTGTTAATTCCAACCGTGCAGGCATAATAACGCCTGAAACGATTTTCACATGAACCACCCGAGTACAAATGACAGCTCCGTCAATACATTGCCCTTTTATAACTTTTGTACGCGATACTACCGCAATCTGCATATGTGCACATCGCTGTCCCGTGACTTTTGTCACCTCAGTACCGTACAGTGACATAATTTTGCCGGTACATTCATCGGTATATGTGGATACTAGCTGTAAAATGAGTTGTAAATTGAGTTAGTAGTATTGAAGTAATGAAACCTAATGCGAGGTGCTGAAATTTTATTGCATGAATAGCGAACGTGTAGTAGAGGACAAACTTTTTCCTGTTGTTATTTTGTGGGGTGGGGGTGTGACAGCGAGGAAAAGTTCCGAAAATATTTCAGATTCTATGTAAAGCTCATTGGAAGCCGCTAAGTGCTCTCATTCTCAAATACTGGGTGAATAGAGTATGCGTATTTGCGCCCTTTGACACTGTCTCAGTACATGTACTTAGTCTAAAACTTCTACCTTTAACGTAACATAGCATATTTTAATGAGCTGATTATTACAACATTTTAAATTTTTAAATGCTGCCAATAATTATAGGAAAAACTGAAAATCAAATTTTTGTTGGTCCTGGAAGCCAATAGACAGGCAGCTTGCAAATGGGACTGCCTGTTTAGTAACAACCACTTCGTGAATGTGGCTCCTTAAAATTTTTCATGACTTTGTCGATGCGTTACTCTGTTCAAAAATGTTCAAATGTGTGTGACATCTTATGGGACTTAACTGCTAAGATCATCAGTCCCTAAGCTTGTACACTGCTTAACCTAAACTATCCTAAGCTTATACACTGATTAACCTAAACTATCCTAAGGACAGACGCACACACACACAAACATGCCCGAGGGAGGACTCTAACCACCGCCGGGACCAGCCGCCGTTACTCTGTAACAATCATGTCATGTTAGTCGTTTATTAAATCACCTTGGGGCCACTTGCTATGATCCATAAGTACAAAAGACATATATTAAGTCTCTCTGCTTTTAATCTGTGTATTACACTGTCCAGTCATCTTAATGTGACCAACTGTTAAAAGCCTGAATAACCACCTTCGCCGGCCGTTGTGGCCGAGAAGTTCTAGGCGCTTCAGTCCGGAACCGCGCTGCTACTACGGTCGCAGGTTCTGAAACTTCCCCTTAGAAAAATTATACATGACTGTGCTTAAACTGACACACAATATTTTTTAGCGCAACGCAATCTGACTTTCAATAATCCCTACAAGAGAATGGCGCTGACTAAATTAACCTATACGTTTCACAAATCACTTACCTCACAAAAATCTTCGTTACTCGAACTACTGCAATACAGCGAGCGCCACTACTGCCAGCTAAATAAAAGATTCAAACTATTGAAGGCGCTAACTACTGATAGGCATTGTTAGCAAAAGAAAGATTTTGACAGAGAACAAACAATCTATTTACCTTGATAGTGTTCAAAATTCATTATATATTGGTCAGTTTACTCAACAGCCAATAGCAAAACAACATTCTCCAGCGTCAGTCCGCGCTTTTCATCCATAACAAATCGCAAAATAGTAAACCTAATGACTGCACTTTTTACCGACGTAATTATCTAACATGCTGAAGTTTTGTTTATGCATAAATTTATATATATATATATATATATATATATATATATATATATATATATATATATATATATCAGTCCATGATATCCAATATTACAAATTTACTTTTTCTGATGGACACACGTCCAGATCGTCAGCACTCTAAAATTCCGCCCTCTCTCTCCCCACATCCACCACTGCTGGCGGCTCACCTCCAACTGCGCAACGCTACGCGCTGTTAACAGCCAACTGCTCAACACTACAATAGCAAATTCCAACAATGCCACCCAGCCACAGACTGCACACAGCACAGCCAGTGATTTTCAAACAAAGCGCTACGTGGCGTTACCAATAAAAAAAAAAAACTATACAGCCTACTTCGAATCCCGCCTCGGGCATGGATGTGTGTGATGTGCTTAGGTTAGTTAGGTTTAAGTAGTTCTAAGTCTAGGGGACTGATGACCTCAGATGTTAAGTCCCATAGTGCTCAGAGCCAATAACCACCTGCTGTAGCGCGAGACGTGCAGAAAGACAATAAATGAGATACTGGAAGCCACCAACAGGGACGTGGCCAGCTGCGCTAGGTTTCTCGGTTGAGGATCGATGGCGCGAACGGCCCGATCGAGGTGGTCCTCCAGATTCACGACTGGGTTTAAATCCGGTGACTTTGAAGACCAGATGTGTTCGGTAAACTCAGCCCTTGTGCTCTTCGAACCACGCACGTACACTGTGTGCTCTGTGTCACGTTGCATTGTCCTGCTGGTAAATGTTATCGTGCAGAAGAAAAAAACTGCATGAAGGGATAGACACGCTCCCCAAAGAAAGATGCATACTTGTGTTGATCTACTGTGTCTTCATAATTGACGAGGGAATGCCACAGACCATAAGGCTTCTTACTCCGTCCAGGACCCTTCCGAAAACTGTTGCAGAGCCGTACACGCCAATGACCGTCATTCAGATGGACCATAAAACGTCATTGATTTGAAAAGCTCACCTTTCGCCACTCTGCTCAGTGGACTTCCAGTATAGGTACTGGCGTGCAAATGCCAGACTTTGTCGCCGATGAACAGCGGTCAGCATTGGTGCATGAACTAGGCGCCTCCTGATGAGGGCCAAACGCACCAGCGTCCGCTGCACGGTCGTTGCGAAGACACTGTTGATAGCCCCCTTGGTTCATCTAGGCGGCTGTTCAACAGCTGCACGTCTATTCGCTCGTACACGTCTCTAAAGCCGTTGTCCACCTCTGTCACCTGTGACCTGTGGTGTGCCACAGCTGCCCTGGTGCTAGTTTTGGATAGCACAATTTTGCCACGAATGGTTCATTTTTCCACGGCTGCATGCGAGCAGTTAACAAACTGTAAATGCTTCCAACCTTGGCCCAAAAGCGAATGATCAAACCCGTTTGGACGTCAAATTACGACAGCGTCACTGTGATCCGCGTCCACTGATAACCGAGCGAGATGGCGCAGTGGTTAGCACACTGGACTCGCATTCGGGAGGACGACGGATCAATCCAGCGTCCGGACATCCTGATTTAGGTTTTCCGTGATTTTCCTAAATCGCTCTAGGAAAATGTCGGGATGGTTCCTTTGAAAGGACACGGCCGACTTCCTTCCCATCCTTCCCTAATCCGATGAAACCGATCCTCGCAGTGTGGTCTCTTCCCCCAAACAACCCAACCCAACTATCCACTGTTAGTGGTGCCACCTGCCGGCTGTGAGCGTTTGTTGCACGTTAATATCGAATACGAGCTGTGTTCACATTAATGTAACTGTATCGCGTACATTTCTTTTAATTTTTCACATATTATGAATATACTTCGCATCATCACCATTTTGGACAAACCGTGCTTCTCAGCAGTATATATGACTAACTTAATTATTAGACATTTCCTTAATACCATTGGCTCTGTATCATTTAATGTTACATTCCCGTAACTTTTGTAACACACTGAAGAACAAAAACATTTTTCGCTAGATATTTTAATTTCCAGCATTCTTTTAAAGGCAACTGAAACTTTCTAATTCGTAAAATGGGTACCACTTGTCTTGATTACTGTCCTTTCTTAAGGTGTGCGACATCGCCCAATGACGAGTCATAACACTATGACCACCTTCTTAATAGCGTGCTGGTCCATATTCAGAACACAGTGCAGCAGCGATTGTGTAAGGCATATATTTGACAAATCGGTATAGGATTCAAGACGCATGTGGCACCAAATGTCAACGAAGTCGGAAAATACTCGTAAATTACGGGACGGTAGTTTGGGGGTGAGAAGCGTCCCAGACATGTTTCATCGGGTTCTGATCAGGCGAATTTGGTGTCTAAGATGTGGGTGTGAGTTTACTACGACTCTCGTCAAATCACTGTCGCACGATTCTGGCCTTGTAAACTGGACAGTTTTCCTGCTGGAAGAGCCGATCGCCTTCAGAAAAGACATCAAGCGTGAAGGGATGCAGGTGGTCGGCAGTAGTACACACCTAATCCACAGCGGCCACCGTGCCTTCGCTTTTAGCACAAATTAGATGGAAGCCCAGGTGCTATAACAATGGAAAATTGTACTGAAATGCAGGAGGATCTGCAACGAATTGACGCATGGTGCAGGGAATGGCAATTGAATCTCAATGTAGACAAGTGTAATGTGCTGTGAATACACAGAAAGAACCATCCTTTATCATTTAGCTACAAATAGCAGGTCAGCAACTGGAAGCAGTTAATTCCATAAATTATCTGGGAGTAGGCATTAGGAATGATTTAAAATGGAATGACCAGGTAAAATTAACCGTCGGTAAATCAGATGCCAGACTGAGATTCTTTGGAAGAATCCTAAGGAAATGCAATCCGAAAACAAAGGAAGTAGGTTACAGTACACTTGTTCGCCCACTGCTTGAATACTGCTCACCAGTGTGGCATCCGTACCAGATAGGGTTGATAGAAGAGATAGAGAAGATCCAACGGACAGCAGCGTGCTTCGTTACAGGATCATTTAGTAATCGCGAAAACGTTACGGAGATGATAGATAAACTCCAGTGGAAGACTCTGCAAGAGAGACGCTCAGTAGCTCGGTATGGGCTTTTGTTGAAGTTTCGAGAACAGACCTTCACTGAGGAGTGAAGCAGTATATTGCTCGTTCCTACGTATGTCTCGCGAAGAGACCATGACGATAAAATCAGAGAGATAAGAGCCCACTCAGAGGCATACCGACAATATTTCTTTCCGCAGACAATACGAGACTGGAATAGAAGGGAGAACCGATGGAGGTACTCAAGGTACCCTCCGCCACACACCGTCAGGTGGCTTGCGGAGTATGGATGTAGATGTAGAATGTCTCCTATAGCATAATACTGTCTCCACCAGCCTGTGCCCGTGGCACGGTACCCGTCCCAAGCAGTCATTCCCATTGGTATTCATATCAGGGCTCCATCATCGAACTGATGTAACAGGAAGCGTGATTTATCCGACAAGGTCATTTCTTCCCATGGATCCCCGATCTAATCTTGATGTCTTGTGCCTACTGCAGTTGACTTTCTCAAGTTACATCTCGTTACATTCTTCCATTCTGCAATTTAATCAGTTTTACTCTGTTGTTCATAACCGATAAAGGTCACTTCCAGGTATACAGCTTCCTTTCACCATTGTTAAACCAGTGTTAAACTAAGCAGTAGCGCTGTTTAAATTACGCTCTGTGTAAATTTCTACCACGTGGCTTTTTGTTTCACTCATGTAGAATTCATGCAGATGTTGAACTCAATATGTGGCAGACTTCTGGTTCAGAGATGAGCTAAGAAAAAATAGATTCTGGCTGGGCGGGCGGATCTTCGAAGCTCGCTAACAGGATTTAGGCGCTTGCCAGCTGAGGCGGAGGAGTGTAGCTTATTGTTGGGGAGCTGTCTAGCCATCTCCAAAAATTATTAGGGAAAAATTACAAGAACCGTAATTGGGATGGCTAGACGAAGAACTAGTCCTGAAATCTAATTATGAAAACAAATTTTCTAATTTTATAACAGCTAATTAGACTTTAAGTAACCCTGCAGAGAGTAGAAAGTGTTTTTCAGTGAATATTATCCTAGTTTTACTTCACAATGCGGGATTTTTCATTGACTACCTTCAGTTCTCGTGGAAACTCAGTAAAATACAGGATACTGAATTTTATATTATGTATGTAATATTTTTCAGTAAGAATATATTAGTAGTGAAGAGAACATCAACCACAGGTTTCGAAAAATCTTTAGACATCCCTCAACGTATCTTGTGTCTTACTTTCAGACACCAGAGAGATTTCTAGTTGCACTACCCCTTATTTCGTAACCTGATTACAAGGCATATGTTGTTCGGGTTAACTTCCATGGTGTCCAGTGAAGGAGCCCCTTATTTCAAAACTAAATATCTCGTAAACTAAGATCGATAGACGAGTACAAAAAAAAGGTATGTTTAACGTGAAAGCTGTAAGATTTGTATTCAGAAGTTATACAGACGTTTCGAAATAGCTAGATGGTAACATATGGCGCTGTACGCTGTGCAAATCGCACAGCATCAGCGCGCATAATTAAACTCGTCATCTGCAAGCAGTCTTTGCAATCACTTAACAATCTTTTCGAAACGACCGCCACACGCTGCACGGAGGTGACGCGAACGATCAGTGAAATTTGCCATTGTATCCTGTAGAACCTCAACGGAAATGGATTCAGAAGCCACACATTGCCAATTTAAGCTCGTCCAGGTTGGTGGGATGGTTATGGTAGACAGTGCCTTTCAATTTGCCCCACAAAAAGTAATCACAAGAGTCAGGTCGGGCGGATATGGTGGCCAATCCATCGCTGCACCAGTAAATTTGGAATAATCTGACGCAATTATTTTATTCCAGAAGTATTCATCGAGAAAGCGAAACATCTGTTCAGTGCATGGACCACTCGGTATTTGGTCGATCCTCAAACCTTAGCTGTGTGGTGACAAACTGTCCGAAAATCGCCATGTAACTTTCACTAATGATCATTTCTAGCATGAAAAAAGGGCCAATAACGCCTCTGCTGCGTACCGCAACCCAAACAGTAACTTTGGGACAAAACAGTGGTTTCACTCCGCACAAATGGGGATTTTCTGAACCCCAAAATGGCGTTTTGTTTGTTCACGATTCCATTCAGGTGGAAGTGTGCTTCATCTGTGAATCACATGTAACCAACATAAACCCACCATTGTCAATCATTTTGAGAACCTGGTTCCCACAGTCAGCCCTCTGTCGCACAGCTCGGTAGGTGGTTTTGGATTTTGAGCGGAAATATCTGTAGGCTCTATCTCCGTATCTTTTGCATGCTGGAACGCTTCAAACCAGTGTCTGCTGTGTTTCTTCAGACGGATTTCCCTGGATTTTGATGAATAATTCCAGAAATTGTGGTGACATTTTCAAGAGTAACAACTGTTTGCCTAGGGTCTCACTAGATCATCAGCCACGTAGCCTGCGCTTTGAAATTTGACAAAGAACTTTTCGCATCAGATCCTTCTCGAACATTAAATCATACTTGCCATAGGACTGTGTTCCTACCTGTGGTGTTCCAATACCAGGAAAACACTTTATTCAGTGGAATAAATGATTTCAGCTTCTTTCTTTGGTGCGTGAAAGTCATTTCACGTTTCAGCGTTGGAACTGGTCTCCCCCACTCTCCCTTCTCTCCCCTCTCCCCACCCCTCCCCCTCTCCCTCTCCCTCTCTCGTGACTTCGCAAGGCTCCCTAGTGTCGTTGTCACGTAGGTCCAGCAGCTTCTGTGCCTACTTCTTCCTAGAGCTTGTTGATGTAGCTTCTCGCTTTGGTTATGAATCTCTTTGTCCCGTGTTGTCATCATATGTTTTGCTGTTGCTGCGTGACGTTGCTACTCTGGTAGCAAGTCCGCCCACCGGGTGGTCGGTCTCTAGAGCACCTGGTTGCCGAGATCATTAACGAATTGATTTTCAGAATCCCACAGAGCCGCATAAAGTCTTATTGCTGTCTGCCGCAGTCGGTGTTTTAACATCGGGATTCGAGCACTTTGGTTTAGCTACAAGGTTGGGAAGTCACGTGGCAGGTGCACCACTAACTTGAGGGCCTCGTTCTGGATCGTTTGCAACATGTGGAGTGACGGTAGCATTTCCCTACACTACAGCAGCCTGATGAGTGTCAGGTAGTCAGGTACAGCGTAATGCCACAGTGCGAGGAGTATCGTTGTTTGGTTGAACGAGGGGTGCAGCAAACGCATCCTGCCCAGCAGTTTACCATTCACCTCTCGGAAGTATGTCTTCCACGACAGGCGCCTGTCCAAAATGAAGCCAAGTACTTGCCCGTTTGAGACCACAGGATGTAGCCACATGTGTTCTGCATTGGCTATAAATCTGCTGGCAGTCGCTTGCGAGTGAAGACCACCGCCTGGCTCTTGGCTGCGTTTAAATAGAGCCACCATTTGGTGGCCCAGCCTCCAAAGTCACTGCAGGACAGTATAGGCGGCATCGCAGAAGTTGTGCGTTCTTGCGAACAGTGCAGCGTCATCCACGAAGAGCGGCAGATGGCTTCTCGGTGTCTTCCGGACCTCTACAGTGAAGAGAGAGTAGGGGGCCGCACACAGACCCCTGTGGTACTCCCGCTCTGATGGGACGAGCTGTCGAATCGCCGTCGATCGCGCGCACATGGAATGTGCGCCAGCTCAGGTGCAACTGGACCAGGCAGACGTGCGACACAGGTACTCCCAGTACAAGCAGCTTGAATAGGAGGCCGTCATTACACGAGCTGTCTAACGCTTTGGAGACGTCGGCGCTCTGCGCTACGACGCACTACTTTTAGCCACTATGTATTGCAATTACAGCGCCATCTATTAGCAGCTGTTCGAACTATTTCGAATTTCTGTATAGCCGCTGTATAAAATTCTAACCGATTTCACAATAAACATACCGTTCGTTGCACTCCTCTATTGAGTCCGCAGTTCGTCGCCTAGTGCCAACACGGTAGGTCTGCGTGGTCGGACAGAGGATTCGCTGCCCTCTGTAATAAAAAAAAAACTGAGTGAAAGGATCAACAAAGAACTTCAACGGGTGTAAGGGGGCGTCCACCCCGAACGAATGCAACGAACAGTAACGAACAAAATACGATCAAAAACAAAATGCCTCCGCATTAAGGGGGCATGAGTTCCATTCCCAACTGTGTCGGGGATTTTCTCTCCCGGTATTAGGTGCTCGTGTTGTCATTATTCAGGTTAATGGCGAGGATGGAAAGTGTAAAGATTGGTAATTTGTACGCGCGCTGATAATCATGCTGTTGAGCGCCTCACAAACCAATTTTAGTTTTCGAGATATTTCATTTTAAAATCAGGAACCCCTGCGCTGAACACCCTGTATCAACGGCTTATTCATCTCTCAACTGCTACTGACCACGGTCCTGAATTCCGTGGTACTATCAGGTATCGGTGACATTTGACAGCTATTTTGAAAATTCTTGAAATGCGGAGAAAATTTAACGGTGGACAACATTCTACAAATTAAACTACATAAAAACACTGAGCAAATTAAATATCTAAGTTATACGTAGTTTTAGTTGACATAATGGTGCATGACTCACGAACAGTACCGGTACCAACAAACTGTTGTGTGGTGTACTTTTTATTGTTTATCCGACGAGTTGCAGTTTTATAAACGGTACTGTGGAACAGTCGTATGTAGTTGGTCTAAACCGATTATGCAACTAGTACTTAGTATGATGGTGGGTGTACAGAAAATTGTTCGCTAATCTTATAGACCAGATGATACCTGCCGTTGTTCGTTCATCACTTAATGTAAAGCAACGTAAAAGTGGCTTTCTGAAGAATGTAAACATAGTCATTTTCTAGGTTCCAGATGCTATGTCCTTTTTAAACAGAGATTGTAGATGCACATAAAGGAATAACTAAGTAGGTTTGGAACTTAAGGAATGGTTATTATGCTTTAATGCCCGTCGACGAAGAGTTGATTAGTGGCGATTGCAATCTGGAGAAGAACGAGAATCAAGAATATGGAAGCGTATCGAGCATACGATTTTCAAAGGAACGATCCCCGAAATTTACAGGAACAGTTTACCGACGTCGAATTTCAATGACATGTCGACGCAGTGTTTCGTTGAACGACGTAACGTGTTAGTTCCCAGTACTTTTTGATCGCATATGTGGCTAGCGACTGCAAGGACAAACAAGAAAGATGTCATTCTTTTGGCAGAAAATATCAAGGAACGGTCTCTAATGGACGTAACGTGGAGGAACTGAATTACTTAAGGCGTTAATGTTGTAATTATAATGGCGTTTGTTTATGAATAATTTCTTACAGATACATTTTTTTCAAATTTCAAGTGTCTGACTGATCATTTGTGAAACATAATGGCGCGAATAGCGGCGATGAGATACTTGTCTTTCAGTGTACTAATTTAGTAATTTTCCAAACTAGTCCTTACAAAGGTTGCTTGAATGTGTGACCCCTTTTTAGTGGGAACTAGCAACGTTAGTGATCTGTAATAAAGTATTTTCAGAAGTATGTGAACCTAGTGTGAGGCTAATCGCTATTGTCTGCCAGGACGAACTTGGTAAGGCACAATGCGGAACAGCTGAGCCCTTAATGGTAACATAATTTTATCGTAACATTTTTATGTGTCCTTTTGTTAACACTAAATGCAGGCAATCCCATTACACGTTCGCAGATTAATATAGTGTAAATACTGAAATAGTGCATGATGCGAATACAGTTTATGTAGTTTTGACAACATGAAAAACCCTTACCACCAACAGCCAAGCTGCGGCTGAGAGACTGAGTGCAAGCTATACTGCCGGAGATAGGCAGGAAAGTGAACAACCAAATAAGCTGTTAAGCAGAAAGAAGGGAAACCCACTGGTGATAGCGTAACATCACCGAAACATACATGGATAAAGAGAAGCATCCAAATGTTGTGCTGAGTACGTATTTATTGTTCAAACAAACAAGGACGTAAATAATTAGTTACTATGCAGAGAAAAGCCACGTGGCGAATAAAAAGATACGTGTAGTCTCTGTAAGATACAAATAAC
This sequence comes from Schistocerca nitens, assembly GCF_023898315.1. Lineage (NCBI taxonomy): Eukaryota > Metazoa > Arthropoda > Insecta > Orthoptera > Acrididae > Schistocerca > Schistocerca nitens. The sequence continues at coordinate 586,274,946 of NC_064614.1, read as the reverse complement.
CTCAATTTGTACCTACATGATCGTAATGTTACTGTACTTGAATTGAAAGTTAGTTCAGATGGTACAAATGGCTCTGAGCACTATGGGACTTAACTTCTGAGGTCATCAGTCCCCTAGAACTTAGAACTACTTAAACTTAACTAACCTAAGGACATCACACACATCCATGCCCGAGGCAGGATTCGAACCTGCGACCGTAGCGGTCTCGCGGTTCCTGACTGTAGCGCCTCGGCCACCCCGGCCGGCTAAAAGTTAGTCTTGTGAGTGAAGACGGAATATATATACTGTATGTAGGAGGGCGTGATGAAAAGTAACTCCTCCAAATTTTTAAAGTGAAAATTCTTAAAGCCTGTTAAATAAAACAAACGTTATTAACATTCTCCATCTTTATTCTTCGTGTCTACATATTCGCACCCCCTGTTGCCAGGGGGCTACGAATGGTATTGTGAAACATGGCGGTGTTAAACGTTACTATGTTGGTGCGTGAGAAACAGCGTGTTGTAATCAAGTGCCACGCGGGATTAGCCGAGCGGTCTAGGGCGTTGCAGTCATGGACTGTGCGGCTGGTCCCGGCGGAGGTTCGAGTCCTCCCTCGGGCATGGGTGTGTGCGTTTGTCCTTAGGATAATTTAGGGTAAATAGTGTATAAACTTAAGGACTGATGACCTCAGCAGTTAAGTCCCATAAGATTTCACACACGTGTGAACATTTGTAACCAAGTGTCGAATTCGAAGGATTCGTCCAGACATCGAGCAACCTCTCCTTCAGCATCACAGTTCCAGACTGTGATATCTGCAACAATCCGATGTCTTGGCTTCGCTGCCATCGATTATCCTCTGCAGTCACGACGTGGCCCCATCCGACTTTCATCTGTTCCCAAAACTTAAAGAACACATTCGAGGACGTCACTTTGATAGTGGTGAAGCGGTTAAAACAGAAGTGAGGCTGTAGCCACGTGGAAATGAATGAATTGAGACTGGCTACTCAGACATACATAGCACAAAACTATTCCCTAGACACCCTGTATCACCGCTTACATGATCTCCTAGTCCACTTTTGCCTGAAACATCCAGGACAAATTTTGAACAACAATAAAGATTTTTTGAGTAGAAATATTACATCTTGTTTCAGACGTGTGGATGGTGTACTGTGTAAGTGGACAGGCACTACAGGACAGCTCAACGCATGTTTTCATAATTTAAATAGTCAGCCATTTGAAAGTGACGGGATGAAGAAGCTAGTTTTTCGTTGGGAGAAATGTGTTAGTCTCCACTTGAGAAATAAATATGTGGAAATGAAGAATAAAGACGTAGAACGTTCTTTTATTTAAAAATGTTTAGGAGTTTTCATATAAAAAATTCGGAGGCATTACTTTTCAATAAGTCCTCGTAGATTCATGTGAATGACGAAAGTCAGAATTATTTTAAAAATAGTGGAATTAATGAAAAACTTTCTGGAGGCGCCGGGTATCGATCCCGGTACCTCTCACATGCTAAGCGAGCGCTCTACCATCTGAGCTACGCCCCCAGACAAGATAAGTTTGCCTTGTGACCACGAGACACTGCAGTGGCGGCCGTGGCTGCTGGAAGTGGGCCAACCACAGCGCCAGCGTGGGCTTTCACCTGGGCGCCCGTGGCGCACGCAGGTGCTCTGGCCTCCAGCAGGCTTCCAGTCCATTTTTTTTTTAACGTTTGTTCCTTATTGCTCGTTATGTTTGGTCGTAGCGGACGTCACATGACACCCGTTGAAGTTCGTTTTTGATCCCTTCACTCAGTTTTTTTATTACAGAGAGCAGCCTGCTCTCTGACCAAACACGCTGAGCTACCGTGCCGGCGATCCTGGGCGGCAAGCACACGGGCGATTCTGGCTGCTTCTCGTACACCCAGACACCTCAATGTCCTAACTCACACAAGATATTGCCCACGCCGGAAGAAGTGACAGTTACCAGCCACTCAGTTCCTGTCGCTGTTACTGGTCAAAAAGTTTTGTTGGCATTAGATAGTTTCATTGCATTTCATGGTGAGCCCTACTATGTTTAGAATTTCATAATGTCCCACAGTGACAAACAGTTCAAAATCGGTGTCCATATGGCAACATACGTACACAACATATGCCGCGCTTATAAAATGGATTATCTGGTGCTCATACCTCGGGTTCTGATGGTGATTTAAAGATAGGGTCAGGTGTTTCGGATAGCCCTTAGGTTAGACACCATTTTTATGTCCAACAGAAGGATCCTGTTAGTGTCACTATGCTACAGTACAGGTTCAAAGTATGAATTTTACACACTTACTCGTGCTTTTAGGCAAATGGAACAAATCAGTTTGTCCTTTTTGTTTTTCTTGTGGGCGGTGGGTTTGATGGAACTTATGTATGCACCATTATTTCATGGGCGGTTCCTTGGAAAATCGCAAAAAAGATTTTTTAACTATATTTTTGCCGGCACCAACAGACCAAAACCCTGCTGTGGATTCAGAGGCGTCCATGCACAGGAAATGGCTGTAATTTTTAAGATGTATTCCTAAGATTCTGATCTCGAACAACACTGAAAATTTTCTTCACATCGTTGTCCGTCACCGTGATACAGAATGCAGAGGTTCAAAGTTACCCTACGTGTACACGTAAAATACGCACACAACATCCGGCAATGAGGCGAAAACGTAGTTTATAAAGTGACGTATCACGGAGAAATATGCTGCCAGGTGTCTCCGTTATCTGGGAGACCCATGTGGTAGTACTGAAGCTCATGCAAAATTGCTGTGCAGTCAGAGGTATAAAATAAGTTTTGCATTATTTCAGATGCATGCAAGTAAACTATCTAAATTTTACTGACCAATAAATTTATTTCCGTGTGAGTTACATGCCCTGCTGCAGCAGGGAAGAGCAGAAGGAAACTGCTTCTATCGAAGCAAAAAAAAATATGAATACGTTCCTGTTTATTTAAAAAACTGACTGAAAATTGTGGCACCAGCTGCCTCATCCTACCTTCCTCAGCAACTTTAACAATTTTCCCACGAATTTCGTCATGCGAACATATTCGCGCTTTTTTTTATACTGAAAGAGAAGAAGACAGTGGCAGTAACAGTGGCAAAGAGATAGAAAAGTAATAAATACTGGAAGATAGTAGACATTGGCTGTATTATAGAAAGAGCAAAGCAGACGATGGCAGTGTGAGAACAAGAGAGAGAGACAGTGCCAACGGAACATAGTTTTGACAGTGACTCAACAGTTCTGGGAAAAGAGTGAAGGAAACTGCGCTTAAGTGGGAGAATAAAGAGAATGAGAAAGTGGAAGTGGGTAAAAGCAAGTGATAATGAGAGACAGAGTATATGACATTGACAACGAGGAAGAGAGATAGTGACAGTCAGAAGAGAGAACAGCGGTGGGAAGGAAGGAATTAGATATTAGCAGTAAGATGGAGCAAGAGGAGACGGTAGTAGTAGGACAGAACGAAGGGGACTAGGGAGTTAGAGAGACAGAAAGAGATGATGACAATGATTTGGGCTTAATGAGTGAGTGAGACAGGGCAGGTGCGAGTGGATGGGTATGAGCCACTTAACAACGATGGACTAGCAAAGTTGCAGGATTGTTCTGTGTCCTCACAAAAACATTTGATTGTGTAAACCATCAATTGCTCCTGTATAAAATGGAAAAATACGGAATTAGAGGTCGTGTTTTAGAGTGGTTCCGGTCATACCTCACAAAGAGAAAACAAAGAGTAGTTATATCATCAAGGAAGGGAAATTTCTTGTCTGAATGGATGATTATTTCACAAGGCGTTCCACAAAGCTCAATTCTTGGTCCAATTTCATTCTTACTTTACATAAATGACTTGCCAGTAAACATAAATTAGAACTCAGTTTTATTCGCTGATGATACATCTGCCCTCATCGAAAGCAATCACTCAGAACAAATTCCCTCAACTGTCACAAATCTACTAGACAGTTTAGAAAACTAGTTACAACTAAATGGGTTAAAACTGAATATTGGAAAAACACATTTACTATAGTTCAAAACTAAAAACTCTAAGATAAATTAAATTCGTATTACCTGCAGCAACCAGGAACTGAAAGAATCAGATTGTGTTAAATTTTTAGGAGTACATTTGGACCAAAATTTATTCTGGTCTTCACATATAGAATACTTAGCAAATAAGTTGAACAGCTTGACCTTTGCTATGAACATTTTGTCATATTCAGCTAGCATGGAGATAAGAAAAGTAGAGTATCACAGCTATTTTGAAGCTGTTATAAGGTATGGCATTATCTTTTGGCGTAATACAAGCAACATCATTAGAGTATTAAAATTATAAAAATCAATTGTTAGAAATACGTGTAACGCATAATAAATCTAAAAATATTAAGTGCCCCCTGTTTGTACATCTATGAACTGATTATTTTAGTATCAAAAATTTTAAGCATCAATACAGCACTAGGAATATGACAAACTTTATGCTTCCTATTCATGGGTTAAAGTTATATGCTCAAACCTCAGAATATATGGGCATGAAAATCTACAACATGCTAAAAAAGAAACAAATAAACAGCATGGAGCTAGGGCAACTAAAACCAAAGCTGCACAAGTTATTAGTGGAGAAATCTTCTTACTCCATAGATGAATTTATGAATGATGATGTGGAAGTGTGAGCAAGGAAAGATCACCTGTAAATTAAGCTTAGCAGTTTTGTGTCGAATAAAAGACTGTAAAAATATGTTCAATTCATAAACGCTGTTGTTATATATTACTTTGTAATACATATAAATGGGGTGTTGATATATTGTTTTTGTAATCCTGTATATACAAATTGTAATTTTAATGTAAATGTAATGATGACGAGTCCTCAGTACATCAGATGTGATTTAATTTTTTATGTTATGGGATAGTAAAAATTCTGATTCTGAGTGAGTTACAGTTACGGAAGACTGTGGGAGTTTGAGAAGAGTTGCGTGTTAAAAATGCGTGAATATGTTCACATGCCCAAATTTTTGGGAAAATTTTATCAGAGGTACTGGTGCCCCACCTTTTAGTCATAGTATTTTATGTAAACAAGAACATACTAGCAATTTTTGTGCTCCGATGGGAACATTTTTCCGCTGCTTGAAATATGTGCGAGATCAGAGATTTTCAAAACTACCTTTTTGCGAAGCAAGTTTATTCACTTTTATAATTTATTAAGTAGATTAAACGAAAATAAAACTTCATTAAGAAATATTTCTTAAATCATATGTGTTAATGAAAAATATTCCATTTAACAAATGAAATGTACCATCGTAGCAAACAATGATAAACCGCATAAACAATACTGAAATTAAAACAAAACCTGTACCTCAGAGTTTACTTATTGATCGTTGCGCAATAAAGAAAAGCATTTATTTGGTCCTCGTGAACTGCTGGTCTGCATAAATTTTTAGTTAAAATTAAATGTTGAGGAAATATCCCTTTTCAGGAGTTGTGTTTTTATTGCAATTTTACTTTGCATTTCGTGGCTTTGAGCGATGCAGACTCATTTTTTATGTTACTGGAGTCACGTTTAGCAGTTGTGTCGTGTTCTGTCGACACGATAGCTAAATATGCCGGTTAGCAACTTCAGTAATATTATTGATCAGCAACAGAAGGACTGTTCTTGAACTCTTTTTCTTCTTTTACGCAGCAGATCGTAACAATCGAAATCTGGGAGCAGCAAAAGTACTAGCTAGAGGATAAAGTAAAGTACATATTCCCTCCAGATTTTTCTGCTTGCCCCACCACCGTCTCTTCTCGGTTTCGTCCTCAGTCGGTACAGATCGGCAAAAAAAACTGAAGCCTTCGGTGAAATAGTATATTTGTTACAGCAGCCGATCTCCGGCCTTTAAAGCGTACAATACTGTACCGAAGTGGCACGGCAGCTATGTTGAACAGGCGCACAGTTACGCATTAACTACAGCACCGACGAACGTATGTTCAATAGTAGCTCTCTCTAGGAAGACATGACACCGTGACGATAGCACGCGTTTACAGTCAAAGTCCAAGGGAAAGGCTGCTTCTCGAATGCTGAACATACGACTCGCGTAACTCTCCCGATTAATTCTTAATGCGTATTTTCTTGTTTTTTCTCGGTCAGTTCTTGCGCACCCCCTCAATCCCTATACCCTCGGTCGGGCCATATCTCGCCTCCCCTTCGGTACGGCCCTGTTCGAAATGGAAATGAAAATCGAGGATAAACTCAAGACAGCAACAACAAATAAATGTATGACCCACATATTACCCGACAAAGTGAACTGAAGATCTGGCCAGTGTGACAGCATAATCATATTTTAACCCTAGATGCACACAGGGGATGTATGAATAGCTTTACTCAGGAATTCTTACAACCAGAGTGGTCAGCCACTACACGTTGCTGAGTGCCGCGATGAAGTGTACATTTAGAACAAGAACACCACCAGGTCATACAGTATACAACTCATCTCTGCTACTCAAGACGCTTCGCTGTCAGTATCCGTAAACTATCTTCTCCGGTTTCGTCGCTGTCTTCCTCAGCTACACTTGTCGATTCACCGCCCGTTGTTTCAGTAGGGGATCATTATGCCAATTGATATTATATTTATAATTTTATATTCCTTCACAGTATCTATTCTACGGTACTATCTATTTCCATACGATTAATGCTATTTAGTGAAATTTTATTATGATGTTATTTTCGTTAGGAAAAACATTACAGAATTAATACCGCGAGTCATGACGACAAACATTATATCGCTGGCGTAAATCCATGTTTTTAATTTATTATTTAGAGAGAGTGTACGCATTCTGTCAGCAACACCTGAAATTCCAATTTTAATACGTCAAAGAATATCAGATACTGGATCGTTGAATTATGACTTGAGTTGATAAACAAATTTAAACTACGATGTCAAGTTACGGTAGTAAAACAAAGCTGAAAGATTAATTCTATTCTCATTTCGTAATTTGATCAAGACCCACTGATCATATATGAAAAGCACGATATTGTGTGTGTTCTACATAATTAGTTTATTTTGTTAGCCGGTTTCCGGCTTACAAGTTCATCATCAAACTTTATCTGACAGTTGTAGTCAAAGAAGATACAATATTCATGAACAACATTGAAAAAGTCTCATGAAGACTGAAGCATGACCATAGAGTAAATGTGCAGTGGTAATGGAATTAAAAAGTTAAAAAAGTTAAACAGTAAATAATTATAAAAACAACAAACCAGGAAAACGTTAACATTAAACTAGTAGAAAACGTGCCCATACAAGAATTTAAAATAAGTTAATAATCCCGATATTATAAAATTATTATCTGACATGAGTACTGAAGAATAGCTTGAAGAGCTAGTACATATGAAAAGTGATACAGAAACAGAGTAAAAGATAGAACTGACAGTCGTAACAACATAAATATGAAGTACATAGACAATCACAATAAAATTAGTAAATACAGAAAAAATGGAGAACTAGAATGGATCAGGCAGTGTGCGAAGCAATTGAAACTGAGAAGACTGAGTGAAGTTTAGAAGACGGGGAAATATTGAGCTGAATTTCTTCATTCAGTGTTAACTCAAGACTGGGGTCAGATGTTCATTGATCTCCAGCCCTCCTAACAGGTTACTTCTTTATCCTTTGATTGCTGTATGGAGGCCTTGGGACATTGGTTGGTTAACTGAGGCCCTCACTCAGTACATGATCGGCAAATGTGGAGTCGTAATTCTCCAACCTCCAGCCGCATTCATTTTCAGCCAACGTAGTTCCTACGTCTCTGTCTGACTGACCACCATAAACATTATCATCTAATCAAGGCAAGTACTTTTTCGTACCTCACTGTAGACTACTAATTGGGTTCTATCTTTATTCCTAAAAATGCACAGCGTTATGTTGTTCCTCACGTAGAAGGAAATTCTATTGTTGAGTTTTCAGTGTTTTTGCTGTATTCTGTTTAAGGAATAGGATTTTACACCTCTTTCTGAAAATATTCGAAGGAACAACAGAGGGAGTAGATAGAAGGGATCTAATTTTCTATTTTTGTTTCCTTTGCAAGACGTGGTCAGTCAAAACAGGGCTATAGTCATTAATTGAGACTGTAAATTTTGTTATGTCTAACTTTTCTTTCTATCGTTCTTTGGACGTGGGAACAGATGTGAGACGGTACACTACCGCGTGTAAAGCTGCATTTTAGTTTGTCACTGGGTGTTCTGAGCAAGAAGACATTGTTGCTTGTGCAGTTGTAGTTTTTCTAATAATATTGAAACGATGTGTCTGTATATTGATGTCAATGACTATTTACATCTAGGAAGTTGTTGGTTTCCACTGTGAGTGTCTTTATGTTGACTATTTATATTATGAAAAATTGCGTTGAGCTATCCTGTAGTGCCTGTCCACATACACAGTACATCATCCACACGTCTGAAACAAGATGTAATATTTCCACTTGAAAAAATCTTTATTGAAAAATTTTTCCTGAATATTTCAGCCAAAAGTGGACTACGAGATCATGATACAGAGTGTCTATGGACTAGTTTTATGCTATGTACGTCTAAGTAGCCAGTCTCAACTCATTCATTTCCACATGGCTGACATTAGGGCCGTACATCAACTCTAGCAGAATATCAACACCTTCCTGTAGTGGTATGTTGGCAGACAAACTGCAGACAACAAACAACACTAATTTAGCAATGTAAGATGGATATATCTTTTCTCTTATTTACAGAGTCCACTGATTAAACGTATTAATGTCCACTGAGTTTGAAATGCCACGATTAGGTTTTAATTTTGTCTTACCTGTAAAAGCATATTTTCAGATTTTGAAACAAAGCTATTAATTGACATGGACGTCCAAACTACATAAGCAATGTGTACCCATTCGACCAGTCGTATCCCCATTCACTGTTCTATCTGGCAAGTAAATTGACCACTTAAATAAAAGTAAACCAAAATTACAGCGTTTCAAGGTATGAGTGGAAGAAGGGCCCAGTCCACATTGTTACGGCAGTGGAAGGCGATTTCTGATATTTTGGTAGTGGCTGCGGTAATGCTAATTTAATAAATGTTTCTGCTAACATAAATAGTGATGCTGATAGCGCAAGCAAATGCAAGCAAAGAAAATGTAATGCATGATAACGGAAGAAATTTGAGAATAACATTTTTTTCAGTAGCAGAAACGAAAACATTTCCGCCACTCAAAATATTTCTTTCACCGATGTATCTGCTTAATATGATACCCTTGATTCTGGTAGGGGTAAGGCTGTTAACAGTTCTCAGTAATGTGGCTATAGCAGTACTGCTTTATGGCTTGAGGAAATCGAAGTTCCTTGTGCCTGTGCATACGTTCGTTCCTAGCTTGTAGAACAGAAAAGTTAAAAAAAGGAAAACGCAAGTAGTTTACGCACATAGGCAACGGTTTGAATGTATAAAGAAGAACCGACGAAAGAACACTTCCAGAATCATCCAAATGAATAAATAAAATGTTGGACATTGGTGAATGGTTAATCACTAATTACTCTAGTTGGACATCAACATTTTGATTTCACAGATATGAATGAGCAATGTATGTTAAGTTCTTTTTAAGTGATACAGTTACAGAGAAAAACAAAGTGTCTTCAAAATGGGAAAGCGAAATTGTCCTGTTTGATGGAAGGCCAATTAAAATCGAAATACGATGACAGTATGATCCACATGCAATTTATACCTTTTCTGTTCAGATGTTCTACAGAAATCGTAAGGCAAGTACCGACGACTTTTCTAAATCTGACGTTGAGGATATTAATTGCGACACACACCTAGTAGCCGATGTTTAAGAAACAAAGGCGTTTCGATTTTCTTTCCACATACATTTTCTTCGCGTCTTTTCTCTGTGCAATAAAATTAAAAAATTGGAACCCTTAGTAAGAATTTTCAATGTATAAATTTTCTTATGACATGACATTCTAGAATTTGTGTGAGAGATCTGAAAAGCAACAATTAGCGATAAAATATTTTAAAAATTACTGGAACTGCACGTAAAATGCTTGCAGAGATTTGTAGCCATGTGCCAAGAGGATGTTTTGTAAAATTTACGTGCCCGATAAACCCTTGAATCTCCAAAAAAAAGTATTTTTAGTCGAAACTAACATTAGTTTCAATGGTTTCATATACCACTGAGACACTATTGAGTGCGCAGTGGCTCCAGCCCAAACCAAATAACAATAGCACCGAGAACACTAGAATGTTTTATCTACGTTTCGTTCTATCCTACTCCACAAAAAATAATGCAAATATTTTTCGTTATTAGTGGGTACAGAAGGATTAATTTGCGGGCGATGGGTTACTACTAACTTTACGGGGCACCCAGTCACCCAGGTGACGAGATTTCCGGAGTTGTTATAATATTTGGAAGGGAGTGGATTAATGTAGACTATAGGTTCCTTACAGGCCATAGTCTACTCAAATAGTCTCGTAGGTCAGTTAGCAGGTCGTGGTGCTGTAGTTAAAGATGACCACCCAAACCTCGGTGTTCAGTTGGAATATACGCAACGTGGCAACCGAGAAGAGTAAATTAAAGAACTTCGCTACCAGTAACTGGCAGTGCAACTTGCAATACCGGGATATGCTTCGATTATAGACCAAAAACAAACTTGCTATTTTCTCCGTGTGTATAACAATGATAACGTGTGTCGAGCAAATCCCTGTTCGGGTAAAAGGCAATTCTGCTTGTAAGTGGGCGTGATGGATGGCCGGGAGTTTCCATTAAGCCTGCAGGTTGTTTTATTTTCGAGGTGTTTAGCCGACAAAGTGAATAAAGCTACGGTCAGTAATTGTGCCGTTAATGAGTCTGCTCTGACATTTTGAGGAGGCAGTGAAGGATGTAGCAGTAGTTACGCTCCGTAACTCGTTGACCGGCTGGGCGTCTACTCGAGAAAAAGCTTGCGACTCACCTGGACAAGCTATTGTAAGGGCCGCACAAAATCGTCGATCTTCATGCAGAACCTGCTGTTAACGTTCGGGTTACACTATTTGTTTATTCGTTTCTCTGTTATGTGGTTACCTTATTATTTACGCGGATATGATTTTGGTCTTACCTTCCCTGTTAGATCTGACCAAACTCGCAAATTTTACCTGGCATGAGTACATGCTCCATAAATAATGGCAGTACATGAGAATAGACTTGTGTTTTTTCTTGATATGACAACAGCAAAATAAAATTAAAAATTGCTTAAGTCGAAATAAATCGTTACAGCTCTGAAGAAGACGCGCGCAGAATCTTGATTTGGAAGGGTCTTAAGGCACGGTGCTATTTGAACTAGGAACGTGGGGAGAAAAGTTTTTGATTTAGTGTCAACCAGTGGCCGTTTGTATAGCTATTGAAACATCTGTCTTACTGTAGCCATGTTGCAGTATATTAAACAAGGTCTGAACGACGAACCGGAGCTGGCGCCCAGGCAATTTGTGCGAATCGATTAATTCCTTTCGCAAAAGATTTTAATTGGGCTGAAATTAATGTTCAACTAATGGCGTCATTTGTATGTGCACCGTTCGGATTTTAACGTGCGAAAAGTCACTCTCGTTCAGATTTTAGGTGCAAAATCAGTAAGGCTTAAATAACTTCGGAATGGAGCGAGACTTATGTTCAAATTTGGTCCACCGGCGAATCGGATCTTTGTCAAAGATAAGTTTCAACCGTTTGAAAAATATTGCATCGTTTAGATTTTACGTACAAAAAACACGTTTTTCTGGGAGATTTCTTAAGCACACTGCTTCTAACTTTAAAATTATACGACTCGGTTCAAACTTTGCACGAAGGTAGAAAAATGGATAAAGTGACACCGAAAGGTTTATCCAATAATCTTCATCTTTGTCGAGATACGATGGTTTAACGTTTCTCTAGAAGATTTTTGAAGCTGCCACTTCTAAAGTTTAAACTGGTACGAACCGGTTCAAACTGGACATGTAACCAGATAAACCGATAAAGTCTAAATGAATTTTGTTTTATTCAATAATCTTTATCCACTGTCGAGATACAATGGTTTAAAGTGAAGCTGAATGTAGCACATAAAATTTTCTTACGTGAATCGAATACATGGAAACGGTTTAAAGTGAATTAGCTAAATGAAAAAAGTGTTCCTGCAATAAAATTGAAAACTAGCTTTCAAAAAATCTAGCTGCATTCGGATTTGAAGTGCAGAAAACACGTTTTTCATGACGTGTTTTAACCCCCCCCCCCCCACTTCTATGTTTCAGATTTTTGCGAGTCTGATCAAATTTTGCAGGAAGGTAAACAAATACATGTGATTAATGATCTCCCTATTGTTTTGTGAAAGCTTGAACCCTCTTAGACTCACCCCCTCTTACATTTATGGTGAGAGGTGTAAGAACAAATAGACACAAATTAATGTGCTTCTACAGACTAGGGTGCATCTATAGTAGTAAGCATCCGGGAGTCGGTGTGCATCTGTAGCAGGAAGTATCCCAGAATGGGGAGACATGCATGCTACACGTTCTGTCACACTGCACGACGTGACAAATGCCTTGTTGGATGACTACGGCTTGTGTCATGTTATACGAAATGACATCTTGTATCATGTTACTTTACTCATCACAATACATTATACTAGGTCTACAACTTTTCTTCCACCGTTTTTTTCTCGAAGTTCGGGGCTTTATTGTGAAAAATTTACAAAAAAAATATGATTCATAGTATTGCCCATCGCTGGCCACTACATTCTCCCATCTTTCGGATAGCATACGAAACCCGTGGCGGAGTAACTGGGCGTCTGTTGTGGGGACCCATGAATCGATTCAATTTTGCAGTTGTTCATATGATCGGAAGTGCTGGTAGGCCAGACTGTATGCCACTGATCGGAAAAGGTGGTAGTCAGAGAGAGCAACGTATGGAGAATACGGCGGGAGGGATAGGACTTCTCATTTCAAAGTTTCCGTGTACATTTTGACGGGTTTTGCGACATGGGGTCGAGCACTGACCTGTTGCAAAATTACCTTTACGTGTCTATCGCTGTATTGTGGCCGTTTATGTTTCAGTACTGGGCTCGTACGCATCAGTTGCTTTGGATAATGATGTCCTGTGACTGTCTTCGTCTGTTTCAGTAGCTACGAAAACGTTCTGACTTCCACCGCCATGCTGGTCTTCGACATCAAAGTCACCGTTCTTAAGGCGTTGAAAACTTTCTCTGCACGTTCTTCCACTAATAGTGCCCTCACCATTGGTCTTACCAGCATTTTAAGAGCCACAGCCGCAGATTTCTCCATGTTAAAGCAGAAAATTAAAACTTCCAGCAGTTGGCGAGAAATGGGTGCATAACTTGACGTACTTAATCGAGAAAAACCGTATGATGCAATCACAAATCGACTAATATTTTTATGGCATTATGTTTGCAGATGCCTAAGCTTATTGAATTACACCTATGACCAGCCACCTGAACCCCACTTGCCGCTACTGCATTCTATTGCAAAATGGCAGAAGCAAAGTTGTACACCTAATATTTCATGACATGGATACCAATACTAACAAATAAAAAGGGCCGATACGTCACGATGTTTCCATTTAAACGTCTTTGGTGCTGCCAGATAAGTCAAAAAGCTAGTTCCCTTCTTTTACATCCCTAACTCTCCCCTCGACATAATCGCCTGTTTGTGCTACGAGCATTTTTCATTCTGGTAAAACAATAGGAAAATTAAAACAGATTAGAAGAGAATTGGCCTAATGTATCTAATACTGTGACAAATTAATTACCAGAAATTGCAGTTTGCGACGTATAGGCAGATGTTGGATGTGCAGTATCATCCAGCGTGATCTGACTAGCCACATCATCAAAATGTCGGACATTAACCATTCTTTGACACTGAGTAAAATTTGTGTCACAATGATAATTTTAATTATTCTCGCGACATAACATCTGTTGGCTTCGCCAAATTGCAACCAAACTTACACCTTTCAATTCAACCTAGAGCTGTGGGCCGCAACAGATCATTCGGTCACAACAACTTATGTTTGGGCCGGCCAGTGTGGCCGAGCGGTTCTAGGCGCTACGGTCGCAGGTTCGAATCATGCCTCGAGCATGGATGTGTGTGATGTCCTTAGGTTAGTTAGGTTTAAGTAGTTCTAAGTTCTAGGGGACTGATGACCTCAGAAGTTAAGTCCCATAGTGCTCAGAGCCATTTGAACCATTTTTGAACTTATGTTTGAAAAAGTAATATAGTAGCAAAAAACATTGTAAGCGTTCTGTTCTGTCTATGTTTGCATATGCATGATGCTACACACCTCACGAATAGTACGTCACGAATCAAAGCTGACGTCCACTGGTAGACTCAACCAACGCTCGTACAAAGAGGCAATATGAAGGAAACTTTAGCAACTTTTTAGTTGATTTTGTTAAGTGAAGAAATTCGTTGCTACTTTAATATTACGAACTAGATTATTCCAGAATTGTATTCTTGTCACAAGAGGGAAACGGAAATAAAGTCTTTTGTGGATGAGAGTAGAACGAAAGTATATTACACTCGCGAACCCTTGAATTCGAAATAACTATAGTGTTGAAAAGAACGGCAACTGGAACAGTTCGTAGTGTCGATTGTCTGGAATATCGTTAGACCTTGTGCTGCCCACCAACACGGCAGTCCAACACAGAAGTGATCAGATGCACAATATTAGCGCACTCAATCGTGGCAAGGTAGTGGATGGCTGCCTTACAGGACACGCTGCCTCCGAGCTCGTGCAGGTATCCGGTTTTTGGAGTACCATCATGTCAATGGCGCAACGAAAGTACCTTGATCCAGCGAAAACCGGCAACAACGTTTTGACGTGATTGGTACTTGCGCCTGTACCACCCTCTGTTTGTTAACGGAACCACCAGATGGCAGTTCATAATGAGCTTACCCTTGCACATAGTGCAGGTAAAATTAACTCGCCGCTAAGATTTAAATTACCTTCCTGCACAGTCTAGGCTGCGTAAATCATGGGCTTCGTACCTGATTCCTTAGGAATCTGAAGGAAGTGGATAAGGGTAACAAGTCGAATTTGGAAAAAAAGAAAAACAAATTAAAGATAAACAATGAGATACATTCTGATAACTGAGAGTTATACAAATGAGGCAAGGGCAGCCATAACAGCACAAACAAAGAAGCAACGTACAATAAAAGAGATCTGAACCAGACATTAATAGTACGGAGGACAAAGAAACGACGCACTACAATGAAGACCTGAACCAGAGATTAATAACAACACAACGCAGCACCAAACCTGATACGCTGTAGGAAATCCGTTGCCATTCAAAACAACTTTCCATCATCTCGGACTAGATAAATACACGTCCTGTATGGTTTTAAAGAGGGTCTTATACCATTCTTCCTACAAAACATTCTTCCTACAAGTAACGGTGGTGGAGGTGGATAGCGATCACGAAACCGTTCCACCAAAGTACACAGCAAAGGCGAAATACACTACTGGCCATTAAAATTGCTACACCACAAAGATGTCGTGCTACAGACGCGAAATTTAACCGACAGGAAGAAGATGCTGTCATATGCAAATGATTAGCTTTTCAGAGCATTCACACAAGGTTGGCGCCGGTGGCGACACTTACAAAGTGTTGACATGAGGAAAGTTTCCAACCGATTTCTTATACACAAACTGCAGTTGACCGGCGTTGCCTGGTGAAACGTTGTTGTGATGCCTCGTTTAAGGAGGAGAAATGCGTACCATCACATTTCCGACTTTAATAAAGGTCGGATTGTAGCCTATCGCGATTGCGGTTTATAGTATCGCGACATTGCTGCTCGCGTTGGTCGAGATCCAATGATTGTTAGCAGAATATGGAATCGGAGGGTTCAGGAGGGTAATACTGAACGCCGTGCTGGATCCCAACGGCCTCGTATCACTAGCAGTCGAGATGACCGGCATCTTATCCGCATGGCTATAAAGGATCGTGCAGCCACGTCTCGATCCCTGAGTCAACTGATGGGGACGTTTGCAAGACAAGAACCATCTGCACGAACAGTTCGACGACGTTTGCAGCACCATGGTCTATCAGCTCGGAGACCGTGGCTGCGGTTACCCTTGACGCTGCATCACAGACAGGAGCGCCTGCAATGGTGTACTCAACAACGAACCTGGATATACGAATGGCAAAACGTCATTTTTTCTGATGAATCCAGGTTTTTTTATAGCATCATGATGGTCGCATCCGTGTTTGGCGACATCGCGGTGAACGCACATTGGAAGCGTGTATTCGTCATCGCCATACTGGCGTATCACCCGGCCTGATGGTATGGGGTGCCATTGGCTACACGTCTCGGTCACCTCTTGTTCGCATTGACGGCACTTTGAACAGTGGACGTTACATTTCAGATGTGTTACGACCCGTGGCTCTACCCTTCATTCGATCCCTGCGAAACCCTACATTTCAGCAGGATAATGCACGACCGCATGTTGCAGGTCCTGCACGGGCCTTTCTGCATACAGAAAATGTTCGACTGCTGCCCTGGCCAGCACATTCTCCGGATCTCTCACCAATTGAAAACGTCTGGTCAATGGTGGCCGAGCAACTGGCTCGTCGCAATACGCCAGTCACTACTGTTGATGAACCGTGGTATCGTGTTGAAGCAGTATGGGCATCTGTACTTGTACACGCCATCCAAGCTCTCTTTGACTCAATGCCCAGGCGTATCATGGCCGTGATTACGGCCAGATGTGGTTGTTGTGAATACTGATTTCTCAGGATCTATGCACCCAAATTGCGTGAAAATGTAATCACATGTCAGTTCTAGTATAATATATTTGACAAACTGCCTATTGGCTTCTGTCTCGGGTTCTTCGGCCGACGTTCATCTAACGATTTTTCTGACGTTTCGCCAGCACGAGTGGCTGGCATTGTCAAAGCTTCACCCTCCATTGCCGGTGGTGAACTGGAGGCGAGCTCGCGGCCGCAGACTATATGTACCTGGCGCGCCAACGTCCGAGGGCTTCTCCGAGGCAATTTTGTATAATATATTTGTCCAATGAATACCCGTTTATCATCTGCATTTCTTCTTGGTGTAGCAATTTTAATGACCAGTAGCGTAATATTGAGATCTGGGGACTGTGGTGGCCACGGGAGATGAGACAGTTCTTCCTTATGCTCAGAAGACCACTCCTGGAGGAGGCGAGCTAGGTGCTCAGGGGCCCTGTGGTCTTGGAAAACAGCATCACCACTGGGAAACAAACATTGTACCATCGGATGGACCCGGTCATCCAGTGGTTACCTAATCCTTGCCTGTAATGCGACCCTTCGGCACCACGTTTTCCTGTCACGGACATTTGCATCATTGATGAGTGATTTTGGAATTCTAGCTCGATCTGCAATTCGCTGCTTATGGAACTCCCTTCATGTTGTTTTGGTACTGGCAGGTCTTGCGACTTTGACATTCAGTTCTGCAGTGAGTTTTGCAGCTGTCGTCCCCTTATTTTTCCTAACTGGCTAATTTCAGTTCTAATTAACTTAGAAACGTAGCAACGTACCGAATTCTTTACTAACGATTTTTATCAGCAAACGCCCTTACAAGCAACACAACACCCTTGCAAGCTTTTGAGACTGTTTCTGACTACTCTTGGTCAAAACCTATCATGTGTCTATTTTTATTATTACTATTAAAATGATAGGAAACTGTGGTACGTTAAAAGTATGAGCGACAGTAAGCTGTACATATGAGTGGCGGGGGGGGGGGGGTGTATAGTAAGATACTGTAACCCCCTCCTGAGTCTGCATCTGTTGCAGGTTGACAAGACTGTAAAAAGATCACTGAAGCCAACACATCACGCTCGCCAATCGTGCACCGTTCTAGCAGGTTATGAATTTATTCTCGTTTAGTGTACGTGTACCAGGGGTGACAAAGAGTTCTTGATATTTCTGATAATTGTGTGCCAGACCAGCACTCGGACTAGAGTGGCAAACTTTATTTGTTTAGGCAGCAACATCGATTTCGAGAGTCGCTCTGCACAAAGTGGAGGTTCAGTATAATGCATCAGTAAATAGGTCTAGTATTTACCATTACCAGCTATGTAGAATTTTCTGCTAACTAGTGTTCAGTACGAAGTTAACATACTCGCTCACCCGGAATGTCAAATATCATGACAGTCAACATCTCGCATGTCATCCACATTCACACGACGTACCATCGGTACATTACTGTGATTAAAACTAGAACTCGTTCGTTTTCAGTTTTACTCTTTGTTGATCCTGTGACCATCTGCACATGCAACGTTTGCAGACATTGAACTGAAGTGTGGAAAAAGAGTGACTCAGAGCTAGAATTTTCGCTGTGAAACTTTCCGTCCCTTGCCGCATGCCCCACATGGCACACAGCTTTGTTTGTGCAGCTCAGGCGTGCCCGAGCGCCAGTTCGATACTTGCTCGTTTTGCTCTCGTCGCTTGCCAACCTAGAAGCTAGCAGAAGAATTTCTCTGCATCCTTCCTAGTCTTTGTCTTCTTTACGTCTCCCTTCACGAAACGGAAAAAACGCACTGCCTGACAAAGAAAAGTGAAACACACAGAAGGGAAGGGGGGGAATTAAATGAAACCTCACGGATTGAGAGGGTAGATAAAAAGGTGGAATTTGCTACAGATTTTGTAAATACTATAAACACAACTTCCTGCAGTAAAAAAATTCCAAAGTGCATTACTGTCGAACTTATTTAAATTTTTGCGAAATAAAAATTTTATACCACACACATAAAATTAAATAGTTGTCGCGAGTGCTCTAAGACTGATATTAAAAAATTGGTACACGTATTTGTTTATCTAAATATTAGAAACAACCTAGAAAATTTTGAACGTGATAAGTATGGTAACCTTGGAGAAAATGTTCCTCGTGGATAGTGTGTGTTTTGAAAGTATCCGGCAACGTCCTGATCAAATTATTTTACAAGAAAATGAAACATTCCATATTATAGCCAACAACATAATGACAACATGTCCAAAATTTGGTTGAATTATGTCTCCAACAGTAAAAGTTACATTACCTTATATATACCAGTGTACTTTTTCGTACGTCCTCCCTTAAGTGACTCTGTCGTTACTGAAAGCGTTCAGAAGCGGTCCTCATGACGACTTTCTATACTGTGCTTGAAGAAATTTTCGATAATTTATCCCAGACTGACAACTAATTGATATCGAGAAAAAATCGTTTATCTGTCTGAAAATTCTTTAAGAACTGCATTAGACTTTGCCTTTCGCATGATGCAGCCACGGTGTTGATTCCTGAGACCTACAGATTCTGCATCTAGATACATTCTCCGTTGCACACTGTATTGTGCACGGTGGAGGATTAGATGTGGATACCATGTACCACTGCTAGACATTTCCTTTCCTGTTCCACTTGCAAATAAAGAGGGCGAAAAGTGTCTATCTATATGCCTCCATAAGAGCCCTAATTCCTCTTATCTTCGTGGATCTTACGTGAAATGTACGTTGGCGGTAGCGGAACCGCTCTGTTTCAAATGTCGGTTCTTTGTTTTCTCAACAGTGTTTCGTGAAAATAACGCCGCTTCCTTTCACGGCTTCCGATTTCAGTTCACAAAGCATCTCCATAATACATGTTGACCGAACCTACCAGTAACAAATTTAGCCGCCCACCTCTGAATTGCTTCGATGTCATCCCGTTAATCCGACTTGGAGGTGATCCCAAAAACTCGACCAGAACTCAAGAGTGGGTCGCATTAATAATTTTTTGTATGCGTTGCCCTCCACACTTTCCTAAAATTCTTCTAGTGAACCGAAGACGACCACTTGCCTTTTCTACTGCCGTCCTTACGTGCCAGTTCCCTTACACATCGCTTTGCGACGCTACGCCTAGATATTAAGCACAGTTGCTTCAGAGGCAAAAATGGAAGGGATTTCTGCATCGTATTGTGACCGGGGACGAAAAATGGGTTCATTACGATAACCCTAAACGCAAAAAATCATGGGGATATCCCGGCCATGCTTCCACGTCGACGGCCAAACCGAAAATTCACGGCTCCAAAATCATGCTCTGCATTTAGTGGGACCAGCTCGGCGTCATGTACTATGAGGTGCTAAAACTAAGTGAAACAATCACAGGTGCTCGTTGTCGAACGCAGTTAATGCATTTGAGCAGAGCATTAAAAGACAAACGGCCGCAATACAGCGAGAGGCAGGATAAAGTGATTTTGCAGCACGACAACGCTCGACCCCACGTTGTAAAAGAGGTCAAAACGTACTTGGAAACGATAAAATGGGAAGTCCTATCCCACCCGCCATATTCTCCAGAGATTGCTCCCTCTGACTATCACCTGTTTAGATCAATGGCGCATGGCCTGGCTGACCAACACTTCCGATCTCATGAAGAAGTCACAAATTGGATCGATTCGTGGATCCCTTCAAGAGATGAACAATTTTTTCGACACGGGATTCGTACACTGCCCGAAAGATGGGAGAAAGTAGTGGCCAGCGATGGCAGATACTTTGAATGATACATGTGTAACCACTTTGTTTCATTAAATTCTATAATGTTTTGGGGGAAAAAACGACGGAAACAAAGTTGTACACCTTGTAATTTTTAATGTTACATTCGAAACGCCTTCATCCCGTTTGCAGAAAACAATTCATAGCTTTTGTTGGACTCTTGGCCTGGACATAGTGACACGTCTGTCTTTAGGACGATGAAAAGACTGATAATATAACTTGGATTCCACCCGGAACTCATAGTGTGGTTCAGCCTCTTGATTTCAGGCTGGTCAGCGGAACAGTATTGTTCAGACGCTTCTGCATTATCAGTTTGCATCAGCGCGCTTTACGAACTTCATCTAATATTCCTCGTACACATCACAATATGCAGAACAATGGCCACGACAATTTCTTTCCCCATTTCATTACTGTCCGAATAAAACGACTAATTACTATGAAGTGCCCGAATGGATTAGCTTTTCGTTTATCAGGTGTGCCTGCTGTAAGAAAAATGTTTGTTTTCGTCATCCTGTAAACACATTGTATTTTTGTGATGACTGCAAGAAGTAACAAGGAACTATGTCATTGCTAACAAAATGTACACTGTTTAAAATTATCATAAGAACCGTGCTACAGAAATTGTTATAAAATATTTAATGTCAATAAATGAAAGTTCACATTGATGGAAGTCATCTTTAATGTATCATACACTGCCTTGATTTTATTTCCTCTTCTACTCACTTGTGTAACAATTAATCTGCAACTGTTTAGCTGTGCATATGAATCGCAATTTATTCCAAAAATTAATGATTTGAGACATTTTTGGTACGGATTAAGCGCTTAAATTTCACTCTGGACCTTGTGCTACTCGGCGATACGTCCTCTTGTCACGGCTGCGTCTGGTTATTCGGCGATTCATGCACTTGTCAGGTAAGGCTGTACAAACAGCCGTTACAAGCGGTCCTCCACGCGGCTAAAATGAACAACTTTAAATTTTTTAAAATACTTTCAGTTCTCCCTAGAAGCTAAAATTTTGACAGTGCATTTCTCTCGCTGTATTCTTCCCATGTGAAAAATTTCTATCCCAGATAAGCTCAAAACGAGTATATATTGAGGTTAGGTTTTCGCTAAACTTGCGGAAAATGTGCAAATTTTCTGACGGGCACAAGTATTTTTATGGCTGCGAAATTATAGTATCGATACTTTTTAGAAGAACTGCATTTTTTTATGCGAAATTGGAGACAGCCTCCGATCAGGAATTCAACGCCATAGCTCATGTGGTATTTGATCAAATAGCAACAAGATAAAAGCAGCGCAGATAACTGTTCTGGCGTAAGGAGACAATTTCGTGCAACCCTCCACCCCCACCCCAATCCCACACTCCCCGGACCAATGTTAATGACATCGGAATATCACGGAAATAACGTGATATTTTAGAGCATAAGGATGAAACCTGTATTCGTAACTCTGAACAGGATATGAATAGTTACACTTTAACTGAATCTCTGTGTAGCAGTTACTAGAAAATCGGCTGTCCAGCAAAACAATCCCGCGGTTCGAATCGAAATTTACCGTTCTGTCAAGGGAATCTACCACCTTTCCTCCCACCCTCCTCAACCCTTCGCCCCCCCTCCCCCCAAAATCCACCCTCTCTCTCTCTCTCTCTCTGTGTGTGTGTGTGTGTGTGTGTGTGTTTGTGTGTGTTTTGTGCTTTGACAAGCGGCTTGATAGGGTAGCCAAAAAAAATCGTTCGCTGCGGATCCTGCCTGTGGCCAGTGAAACGAACTCTTTATCGGAAATGCTAAGCCTCTTATCAGTAGCAGAGTTCCCGGATTGGCCCGATTCGTATGCAGAAGCCGAACGTATTTTGCCGTGAGGAAATTCGCCTGTACCATCAAGCTACTCTACAGCCGAGATTATTTTTGCTATTTTTGTAGACGCGCTGAGCTTGTAGCTTTTGTACAACTCTCTATGAAAGCCGTCAAATTTCATTTGACATTTTTTAATAGCCTAAAGACATTTATATTGGTTTTCTGCAGCTTTTATGCGGATTACAAAGCGACATTGGAAACATTACATTAAAGTAAATACGAAAAGAGCTCACTAGGAATAAAGATTATTTGTAAGTCATTACAAGTGATCAAAAGTGGATAAAGAAACTGTAAGGAAAAATCCATTCCTTATGAAAAGAGATGTCACAGGAAGAATACAGTACAGAAATAACAAATTATGTATCGATGAGAGTCACAATGAGCAAAAAACAATTTATGGTCAGTTAATTTAATACAGGAGCCGCCAAGAATTAGACACACAAGAGGTGTTCTAGCTTGCGAGCCATCGCTCTCTTGCCTGGCTATACACTTCCCCCACTACCAAGCCAAATTCTGCGAAAGTGAGGAGCGGAAAGAGGAGGAACCTACGAAAATAACACAATTAAATATTTAAATGGCAATGCAGTCGCACAGCATATGGTTGATATCGTATTTTTTTATTTCTCAGCAGCATAGATTACAAACAAAACAAATTTTCATTATTACTTAATCATTTTTGGCACACTAAAGACGTAGTACGTATTTATTAAACAGGGGACCTAGAAACGACGGAGAGGCTTCGTCCCGCCGTAGCCATCAGGGTTCACAACAGGCCATAGCACTCCACCCACCTCACACCCAAGCCAGGGTTATTGTGCGGTTCGGCCCCCAGTGGAGCCCCCCCCCCCCGGACGTTTGCATGGAAGCAGTGTAGCTGAAGCGTAATAAGGAGAACCAGCCCGCATTTTCCGAGGTAGAAGGAAAACCGCCTTAAAAACCATCCACAGACTGGCCAGCACAGCGGACCTCGACACTTATCAGCTGGGCGGATTCGTGTCGGGGACCGACACGCCTTCCCGCTCGGGAAGCAGCGCGTGAGACCGCGCGCGTAGCCGGGCGGGTTAGACGTAATATACTTTTGGCCTGGTACAAATTGTTGGCATACTGACAGATGCAGACAAATTCACAGATTTTCGCATACAGGTTATCACGTAATCGAGCATTATTTAGTTTCATAAAGAAAAAAAAACATTCTCTCACATATGTCGATTGAATAATTTTACCATGTTTGAAACTTCATTATGGATACGTGGAAACTCTTCCTGAGGAAAACAGCGTAGATCTCTTGAACAGTTTTAACGAAAAAGAGTTTGGTTTTAAATGGGAATTGGACTGCAGATCAATCAGTTTCATTTGCAAGTGCACAGGGGCGCTTTAAACTGAAACGACAAACGGCCTTGGAAACAACTGGGAACTGTAAGACTGACAGAGTCTCCAAAACGTTCAGAAAACTTTGCTTACAAAACATTATTTCAAGCCGACAAAGAATACTGCAGATCTAATGTTTTCTTTAACGCCAGTTTAACACCACTGAGCTTAGGGGAATGCACGATGTTTATTCTCAAAATTTGTCCTTTCACTATTCGATTTTCTTCTTGAACGGATCCCTGCCAAATCAGAAATAAGTCGTTTCTCATGTTGCAAAGTCTTTACTGTGGGCTGTGTATAGTGAAGTACACATAAAACGTGAGCTCTGATATCCATTCCAGGTGCTCTAATTTTCGTTCCTGTTTTCCTTTTTCCTTCATTAATTCTACAACATCGGGTTTTAAATGGAAAAATTCGTTCCCGGCATGCCCCTTACTTAACCAGTGTACACTGGAAGAGCCAAAGAAACTGTTCTACCTACCTAATATCGTGTAGGGCCCCCGGGAGCATGCAGAAGTGCCGCAACATGACGTGGCATGGACTCTACTAATGTGTGAAGTAGTTCTGGAGGGAACTGACACCATGAATCCTCTGGGTCTGTCCATAAATCCATAAAAGTACTAGGGGTGAAGATATCTTCTGAACAGCTCATTGCAAGGCATCCAAGATATGCCCAATAATGTTCAAGTCTGGGCAGTTTGGTGGCGAGCGGAAGTGTTTAAACTCAGAAGAGTGTTCCTGGAGCCACTCTGTAGCAATTATGGACGTGTGCAGAGTCGTATTGTCCTGCTGGAATTGCCCAGGTCCGCCGGAATGCACAATGGACATGAATGTACGCAGGCGATCAGACAGCATGCTCACGTACGTGTCCCCTGTCAGAGTGGTATCTAGACGTATCAGGTGCCCCATATCACTGCAACTGCACACGCCCCACACCATTACAGAGCCTCCACCAGCTTGAACAGTCCCCTGCTGACATGCATGGTCCATGGTTTCAAGAGGTTATCTCCATACCCGTACACGTCCATCCGCTCGATGCAATTTGAAACGAGACTCGTCCGACCAGGCAACATGTTTCCAGTCATCAAGAGTCCAGTGTCAGTGTTGACAGGCCCAGGCGAGGCGTAAAGCTTTGTGTCGTGCAGTCATCAATGGTACACGAGTGGGCCTTCGGCTCCGTAAGCCCATATCGATGATATTTCGTTGAATGGTTCGCACGCCGACATTTGTTGTTGGCGCAGCATTGAAATCTGCAGAAGTTTGCGGTAGGGTTGCACTTCTGTCACGTTCAACTATTCTCTTCCGTCGTCGTTGCTCCCGTTCTTGCAGGATCTTTTTCCGGCTGCAGCCATGTCGGAGATTTGATGTTTTACCGGATCCCTGGTGTTCACGGTCACTCGTGAAATGGTCGTACCGGAACATCCCCATTTCATCGCTACCTCGGAGATGCTGTGTCCCATGGCTCTTACGCCGACTATAATATCACGTTAAAAATCGCTTAAATCTTGATAACCTCCCATGGTAGCAGATCTAATAACTGCGGAAGACACTTGCTGTCTTTTAGAGGCGTTGCTGACCGCAGCGCCGTATTCTGCCTGTTTACGTATTACTGTATTTGAATACGCATGCCTATACAAGTATTTTGGAGCTTCAGTGTACATCGATAATATTCAATGTCTCCATACTCTTAACTCAGTTCCAATGACACTTTCGTAACTGATAGTGGACTGCTGCTTGCGACTTCAGAAATTTTTCTGCTCGTACCACCATTTTCATCACTTAGTCCACGCCTGCAAATTTTAGTAAAAGGTGCATCTTGATGTCCAGAACAATGAATACTGTCTGTCGACAGTTGTAATTTTTTGCTCTTTCACTGTCAAGTAATTCTTTAAATTCTTCTGCATGGTGTTGTAATGTTGCTCCGTGTAGCAAATTTGCGATATCCCTCGATTATATGACAGTATATGCGATAGCGAGAATTCTTATCCTCCTCTTTTGTCATTCCCTTTCATTTTTATAGGTCTGTGACGATATAACGCTGTACTTCCTCTTTTTGTGCAAACACTCACTTCTTATATACCACGAACAAACACCCAAAGGGTAAACAGCACCAACTCCACGAGTTCCGACCGAAAAATACCGCACTTTAATGTTGATAAAACATCGCGCTGTACCGAGTACTTACGAGAACTACCGAACAAAGCCGAGGCAGGCATAGGGTCAGTTAGCTCGAGGCTCGCACATCGTGCTCGCGTGAAATTTGGCACGCCGTGGACGTGACGCCACATTACTGTACACATGAACAAAGAATAGGGTAGAATGCTTTTCGAAACATAAAATCGCCGTTAATAAGTGGCGTTGTTAGACAAAAAAGTATCGGATACTTAAGAGAAAAATTACAGCAAGAAAGGTAGCACAAAGCAAACTATAATATTCTGTGGCGATCATCTGAACTCATAACACATTGCGAAAAAGTTAAAAGAGCAGGAAATCAAATCGGAAGTGTCAGACCAAAATTAGAAGTGGTTGACTGACAGACAAATCCGTAATATACAGCAATCATACCTTCGTAAATTTTTTACGAGATTTTCGTTTACTGGGTCCTTTTTATTGCCAAAAGAAAAATGCATGTTAAATGGCAGAAAAGGGATCGTAAACCCGACAACGAATTTGACCCTAAAGATCACTCGGCCACCAAGTCCATAAAGAAAAACGATATAAAAGTCGATGTTTACAGTCCAATAACGAAAGACACAATTAAGAGTGGGACAATAAGAAGCATTAATTACTGAAAACACTGGAAAGATATATGGTGATCGTGGTTCGATTCTTTCAAAAATGTATGTCGCATGCAATTTGAAAGCTGTTAAAGGTAGATCACAATTTAAGGTCTCGACAACATCAACGTCAGACGAAGCTCTGACTCAATCAGGTAGTTGATAATCGCCAGAAGTAATTTGGCGAAAGCACGATAACGCAAATCTGGATACCCGGACGGAGATTTGAATCTAGATTCTCCAGAAATCGAATTCACTGCACCATCTCGATAGGCCTCTACTAGCAGAGCTTAGTGCTGACTTGGGATCAAAACACGTTGCAGAGATTTCACAGACGGCTGCTTAACACCAGCAGATTTCCAGTTGCCGATGCAGCCAATCTGGTATGAGAGAATAAAAATGTGCTTAGGGGCAAAGCTTGTGCACAGCAGTATCACTGCCAGAATGAGCTGCGACTGATCCGGAGTCAGGACCCGATCCAGAACACCTTCATTAGTGAGACACCAGCTTCATTGATTGTTGATCCATCTTTGGAACGCAACCTAGTAGAGATTCTGCGTGCCATGGACTCAACTAGTCCTCGCCAGGTATCCGGAAGTATGCGGCACTATATGTCTACGCACGGATTCACGCAGTAAATTACCAACCAGTGATTTACGGACGCGGAGCTGATGTTCTCTGGCGTCCCACATATGTTCCATTGGGTTCAGATAAGGCGAATTTGGTGGTCAACACATCAGCGTGAGTTCACTGTCATTATAGTCAAACCACTCAAATGGTTCAAATGGCTCTGAGTACTATGGGACTCAACATCTGAGGTCATTAGCCCCCCAGAACTTAGAACTACTTAAACCTAACTAACCTAAGGACATCACACACATCCATGCCCGAGGCAGGATTCGAACCTGCGACCGAAGCGGACACGCGGTTCCAGACTGAAGCGCCTAGAACCGCTCGGCCACACCGGCCGGCTATTCAAACCACTTTAGAACGACTCTGTCCCTGTGAAATGGACAGTTACCCTAGTAGAAGATGCCATTGCCGTCGGGAAAAACATCAAACATGAAGGGATGCGGGTGGTCCACAATAATTTTCACGTAGTTAACTGCTATTACGGTGTCTAATTACTGCTTCATTTCCCGTGGAAGCTCAGTTCAGTGTCCCCTGTAGCATTATACTGGCCCACCAGTATGCGTATGTGGCATGATGCGTGTTTCCAGAAGCCATTCGGCATATCCGGACACAACCTGTTGTAACAAGAAATGTGTTTCATCCGACGAGGTGACACGTTTCCATCGATCCACCGTCCAACCTCGATGATCACGTGTCCACTGCTAGGAGGAAATGAGTCTGGTGCACTCCTCGCTCTCTGCCACGTACTGTATGCTGACCTGCGGAGTACCAAACGCTTAGGTATAGATGTAGGAGTACAGAGCCTTGCTGACATCCAAAATTCAACACACATTATAGTCTCCTATCTTATCAGATGCAAAAACAAAAATGGTTGAGTTCATTCGTATAGCGAAAATGTTTGCCTCGGATCCCCCGTAATGCAACGAGCAGGTAAAATGCTCCCTAATATTCTGATTATGCGCGTTTGAAGGTTTTTTCGATTCCTTAACAACCGACTTGGAAATCGTTTCTGAAGAAGAGAAATTTGTTAACATCGAGTATAGATTTAAGTGTCAGGAAGTCGTTTCTGAAAGTATTTGTATGGAGTGTAGCCTTGTATGGAAGTGAAACATGGACGATAACTAGTTTGGACAAGAAGAAAATAGAAGCTTTCGAAATGTGGTGCTACAGAAGAATGCTGAAGATAAGGTGGGTAGATCACGTAACTAATGAGGAGTTATTGAATAGGATTGGGGAGAAGAGAAGTTTGTGGCACAACTTGACTAGAAGAAGGGATCGGTTGGTAGGACATGTTTTGAGGCATCAAGGGATCACAAATTTAGCATTGGAGGGCAGCGTGGAGGGTAAAAATCGCAGAGGGAGACCAAGAGATGAATACACTAAGCAGATTCAGAAGGATGTAGGTTGCAGTAGGTACTGGGAGATGAAGAAGCTTGCACAGGATAAAGTAGCATGGAGAGCTGCATCAAACCAGTCTCAGGACTGAAGACCACAACAACAACAACAACAACAACAACCGACTAATTGCTCTAGACTTCCTTTAAATCCGATCCGACTTATTGCTGCAGGCCTTCTTTAAATCAGATCCGACAGATGCTGACACAATTCCAGCAGGTACCGCTAGTCAGAATCCTAAAGTGTTCGTCGCTGACCACTGCTATACTCATATGGATGTTGACGCCTTTGATTTGCATGCGGAAGTATAAAATGGATCACTGTGCGGCTGGTCCCGGCGGAGGTTCGAGTCCTCCCTCGGGCATGGGAGTGTGTGTTTGTCCTTAGGATAATTAAGGTTAAGTAGTGTGTAAGCTTAGAGACTGGTGACCTTAGCAGTTAACTCCCATAAGATTTCACACACATTTGAATATTCTTATTATAACATGGATCAAAAAATAATATATGTTCCAATAATTAAAAAATTTGTGGCATGCGCTTCAGGTACCTTTCCAATTCCGTGAATTCATATTGCCCTGTCGGAACCACTGGCTATCACTAACTACAGACGATGACATTAAAAAAAATGAGACCAGGGGGTTTAGGGGATTCTCTGTACTTAATGCTAGATACAAGGCGGTCATCGACAAAATTATCCTTATGTACACAAAACGCTTTCATATTGTTGTTGTACACATGTAAAATTCAGTCCGTGTCACCCGATTTCTAGGTCTTTTTGTGTTTTTAGGAAGGTTTTCTTCGCCACAACGCGTAAACTAATAAAAATGTTATTGTTAAATGGGTGGCGTCTGTTCTTTCGGACATGTCCGAAAGACACCACACATTCCTGATTCCGCGGCCGTATAAGTACTTGGTGAAAGAGAAATACCAACGTCAGCCGCATGAGGGCACTGAAATATTTCAATGGAAACAACTGAAAATTTATGCCGGATCGGGACTAGAGCCCTGATTTCCCGCATTAGATGAGCGGTCGCCCTAACCGTAACCGCTTCGGATATAATACGCTCTCCGTCGAACCTAAATTCCCAGCTCGTCGTACACTACTTCCGTAGCACCTCTGCCCGCCATCATGTTTGGGTTCGAATCGTGGTCTGGCACAAATTTTCGGTTGTCGGTAATGAACTATTTCAATGCCCTCATGCAGCTATCGTCGGTACTCCTCTTTCATCATAATAAAACATAGCTAACATCATCGACGACTACTTGTTACCTCTCTGGATGGACCTAGAGTATAGAATTCTAGGAGGTTTCGTTTATCAGGATTGAAAACTATTAAGGACTCAAAACAGCACACAATGAATCGACTTCATAGATTTACAGTTCTTTTTCTTTTCATCACCATCGTCACTATCATATCAATAGACATCCACTGCTGAACAAAGCCCGCCTCCAGACATTTCCACGCATTCGGTGAAAAGCGTTGGAACATAGTTAACACATATAAACACACAAATATCCCTGCTAACGTGAGGTTCACTTCGCTTGACACAGTAAATATGTATACTAGTATTCCTATAAATGAAATAATAATAGTAATTAAAAACAATTTGGTAACGCACAAGACACTTACCCATGTGGAAATTACTGATGTTATCGAGTAACTGGAAACTGTACTAAATTACAACCACTTTACTACCAAAAGATGGATTACTTTTGGGATCTCCGTTAGCTGGTACACTGATTGATATTTCTGTCAATCATTTGGGTAGTAAATTCTTCGAAGATAACCCTGAAATTAACGCCTATAAAATGAACTAAAAACATTACGTTGATTATGTTCTCGTCTTATTTCGTGCGTTACAAAAATAAATTGACCAATTTGTAAAAGTTTTCATAAGAATGCATAATTACACTACTTTTACAGTCGAGTGCCAGGGGGTTAACAGTATTCATTTTTTGTTTTTCCACTCACATAAATCACCATAGACGTAGCTACTGGTGAGTCTTCTGGGTTGTATCGCCGTGGTCCATAAAACTTATAACACCACCACTCCTGCTGCTGCTATACCATAGCCTCAAAGCTGGAGGCAGTTCGTATAATGAAATTATTTTTATTAAAGCAATTACAGTATAAAGAAGAAGAGCAGTGTTACCTTCTGAAAGGAATTTTGTTGTGTTGACCGTGATGTACCTAACGGAGGTGGCTTATCGGAAGTTAAAGTAAGAATTACGTAAATAATAAAACAGTAATAAACAATATTTAACCTATCCACACTGTTCAAAGAATAAAGAAAACGGTCGCCAGCCTAATTAGGCATGAGAATGATTAACATTCTTCTTCAAGAAAATAGATATGAGTAACTTTAATGGACATACTCAGTCTATACTTCATCATACGAGAGTGCAATGAACTCGGTCACTAGCAGATGTTGACGTTAAAGAAAGTGCTAACAGTTATAGAAGAACAAGACTATATGCATAAGTACAACAGATAATGATATACACTTTTGCCTTCAAGGTTTGGTCAAACTGAATGGTTTCAATAATATTACTATTAAAGTGCACTTTAGAAACATAAATTTGACATAGATTTAGTATCACTTTTCAAACACTTTCCTATCTGACATGAGATGTGAATAAATTTCACAGCAAAATTATAAATGGGCATAGGTTTAGTCTTTCTGTTACCAATTACTTTTCTAAATGATGTGAAGAAAAACAACTCACTATCAAACTATTTCTCACTGTCCTCTGAATAGGTTGGTTGGTTTTGGGGAAGGAGACCAAACAGCGTGGTCATCGGTCTCATCGGATTAGGGAAGGATGGGGAAGGAAGTCGGCCGTGCCCTTTCAGAGGAACCATCCCGGCATTTGCCTGGAGTGATTTAGGGAAATCACGGAAAACCTAAATCAGGATGGCCGGACGCGGGATTGAACCGTCGTCCTCCCGAATGCGAGTCCAGTGTCTTACCACTGCGCCACCTCGCTCGGTTTGTCCTCTGAATAATAGAAGTTACTGTTTTCATAGAAAGTGGCCTTTCTGTTAATTGTTATCTATCATGAGCGCAATGTACAAACTGTGGATCCTGTTACACTATTAATATGCACTTTCAATACACAAGAGAAACAAGCATTTTGCAAGCATGAGTATAAAACTTCCCACAGTTACAGTTCTCAACCTTTACTGCAGTGAGACACAAAGTTGACATATTTATGAGATACTGACTCACCTATTGCAATTTACAACAGGCAGCACTACGATCATTAATTAAGCAAAACTTTATAAGCCTCAGTTTTAAGAACTTTTAATTTTTAAAAGTAACCGCAAATTTAATTGCGTAGCTTCCGCGGTCAGAGTCAGTCGACATAAAAGTTTTCTGGGTATGGTACCGCGTCATAATGTAAAAAAAAACTACTACTGCTGGAGAAAGACCAATGTTTCGGCCACGGTTGAAACGGCCTTCTACTGGGTCACCAGTAGACCCAGAAGAAGGCCGCTGCAACCGTGGCCGAAACATTGGTCTTTCTCCAGCAGTAGTAGGTTTTTTTTGTTTACATTATGACGCGGTACCATACCCAGAAAACTTTTATGTCGACTTAACCGCAAATTATTTTAATACCTGTTTGAACTACTTTATTACTTTAAATTCTCTTTTTAACTTTAGTTTTTTAGCAAGCCCACAAACTTTTAATAAGTAGTTTTAATTGCAAAATTACTTTCAGCAACAATTATTTACTTTAGCACACTCTTTTATCGCATTAACTTTAACTTTCTTTTTATTATGTTCAAGAGGCATTAATTAGCAAAACACTGGGCTTTAATATTCTTTCAATAAGGACACTAGGTAAGCACTTTAGCATGGGAACGACCCTAAGTCTATATGTGACAGAGGATAAATCAAGGTAAATTTTCATAGTTAGTCTTTTTGTTTACCTTATATTTAAAACAAATAAATCATCCACATGAGCTGATCCTTCACTGTACATTTCTACAATTCCTTGGTTCCTTTTCAGTGATTGCGTAACGTGGTGGCGAGTGCCTGTTGGTGGGTGGATTTGCAGGTGGAATTGCTGGACTCTGTCATTTCTCGGTGGGGATGATAGATACCAATTCCAGAATAGTTCCAGCTCTTTATCCATCCATCCGAGGCATTGGCACATTGGAAAACTGCAAGAAAAGCCTCTCTCGGCACCAGCACAATACACAACTTTTACGTGAGCAGTTGACAGTTTGGTAGCTTGCCCCCGACTGACTCTTGGTTCCACCTTTCTATCCATGCCCACCACACTTGGCGCTCGCTACACAGTTCCGTTCCCGAGGGGAACCACAACATCTTTTACATAAAAAATAACTAATAACACTAAGTGAAGGTCAGCAGTTTACATAGCAGCAAACAATCAATTTAAACAAAACATATTATTTGCGCCTGTTGGTAGTTCTACACAAAATTATTTAAATAAAATTATTTAATTTTAAAGACAATCAAAGAGATTATGTGAGAAAGACAAAACATATCATTTGCTCATTTTGTGCATACTACAGAGATTACACTTCATTACAGTATCGAATTAATCATACACTAATTACAGAAGTTCAACGATGGGATGTTGAACAAAACAGAAAGCTAAATGAATCAATAATTTCACGAAATCTAAAAGAAATCAATTGAAACAAAACGAGGTACAACAAAAAACACAATTTTTATAGTTTCGATTCTATGGTCAAGTAGAATTTAGACTCAACAGTCTTTTTTCATAACGCGTATAAATCTCAACCTTCACTGGTACATGTTTTAATACACAACATTAACACAAGACGTACCAAAACGGTGGCATATACAAAATATACTGCTCTGATTCTAAGGTTAGCTACATCTTTCAAACGGGAAGTAATTCTAAAACGTGGTATAAGGAACGTACATAATTAAAAAGAAAAAAACATAGGAAGTAATTCCTCCTCCGCAAATCACCTCAAAAAATACACGGAATCGAAGACAAGCTAATAATCCTTCCTACAATAAAGACAGGATTCTTCACGGACATATGTGAACCAGTATGGATTTATGCGCACCTGAAAAAACCCAAGGGAAGGACGCTCAACGAGCAGTGCACTCACAGAAGCGGCAGTATCTTGGGCGCCTGCCGCCCCATTATTGGCAACTTCTTTTAAGGATACTACGCAGGCTGATAGCCGTATCTAGATGTTTATAAACATGCCTTTGTAAGCGCCAAAGTTACGCCAGCGGCCTCTGTCGTTCCTGCTGTTCTAACTTCCGCACACTACACGACATATCGTGTACTCCACTTGGATGCCCGGCCAATTCAGCTATTTTACACCTTCATTAAATCCAAAAATTACTGTTAGCCAGTAATTGGTTGAACAATCAATTTGAAATTTCGGATCTATCAGACTATAACTCTTTTATAAATCCAAACCATGTCATCACTTTTAATGTATCAAATTGTGTAGTTCTTGTTATCTGGACACGCCCATTTTCCTCGCGATGTCTTTCCGTACATTTTTTAAATCCACCTGGCTTTTAGGCATTGCAACAAAGACTACGAAAATATTTCTCAGTAGCGGTATCATTTTGGCGTCCAAGGTCTCCACGCTGCTTGATGATTGCCCTTATCTTTACTGTGAGTGGATTTGCCAAAACTGATACCACAAGAGATAGAATGTTTGTCAGCAGGTCCACAGGAGCATGCCTGTGTTGATTCTGTAGGGTCCATGCAATTTTTCTATGATACGTGGAAAAAGAAGTGCATATTGACTAGGCAATATAGTTCTCCCACTCCTTACTCCGCCTATAGTACTGAAAAAAGTACCTAAAGACTTAACTGCAGCATTAGACCAGAATGAGAAGTGAAATTCTCAAGACACCTATCATCATCAAACTGTAAACAACCACTGGAAAGGTTTATGTTGGAATTCACACTTATAAAAGTAAATAGATAGATAGCGTGCGACACTTTTAACTTTGCGGAACGATAACGTCAAGTTGCTACTTAAAGACGAGTGTCTCCACTCACTGACTTGAGTCACTTCCTAAGATAAACTATGACGCTGCGCGGAACAGATGTCTCACAGCAAACGGGAAAATATTAAAACAGATGTTGATGAAATGGTCTGTTATTTTGTGCTTACAGTAATTCATCTGTCCGTGAATAATACATTATAATGTCTACCAACTCCACTTTGTTTTGCAGGTGGACATTGCGTAATACATCTAATTACCACATCCTAGTTGTACTCCGCAAACCACTGAACAGTGTGAGGCAGATAGCATGTAGTGCCCAACTCCCTCCCGCACAGGCGATGAAGGCCCGAAGGCTACCGACTGGCCGCCGTGTCATCCTCAGACCGTAGGCGTCACTGGGTGCCAATATGGCGAGGCATGTGGTCAGCACACCGCTCTCCCGGCCGTATGTCGGTTTCCGAGCCCGCAGCCGCTACTTTTCAATCAAGTAGCTCCCCAGTTTGCCTCACAAGGGCTGAGTGGACCCCGCTTCCCAACAATGGTCGGCAGACCGGATGGTTACCCATCCAAGTGCTAGCCCAGTCCAACAGCGCTTAACTTCGGTGATCTGACAAGAACCGGTGTTACCACTGCGGCAACAGTGACCAACAGAAACCTTTTTTATTATTGGAATGGGGAATAACAAGTGAGGAGACCTATTGTCAATAGCCCCTGTTTCTCTCAGTTTACTCTCGTAATCAGTACGCGAGATGTACACTGGAGACCCAGAACACTGTGATCACTGCCCCGCGCGAGAATGAATGCCCCGTTGTGTCGTTGCGAGTAAGTGATGCGGTAAGGAAAGTATATGTATAGCGGAGCAGAGACGAATGGGACATCATCCTAGCGAAGATACAGATCACAGATGGAGAAATCCGCTTACATAAGCTACTTTGACCAATAGCACATTGTTATGGGACAGCGTCTGGATACCAACATTTCGGAAGAGGCGAAGCTGTCAGGCTCTTAGCATGCCACTGTCGTGAGCATCAATGGAAAGTGACTGAAGGGCGGTGCAAGCACTAATAGGCGACAACGTGTTGGAAGTCCGCGCTTCAGAACGTGGGGTTTTCCCGCTCTGTGAAGCAGGATACGAGGCGGATCTGTCCAAGACCTGACGACAGAGTACAATGTTGGCACGGGAACAAGTGTTTCGGAGCATACCATTAGCGTGCATTGTTCATTTAAAAAAATGTTCAAATGTATGTGAAATCTTATGGGACTTAACTGCTAAGATCATCAGCCCCTAAGCTTACACACTACTTAACCTGAATTATCCTAAGGACAAACACACACACACCCATGCCCGAGGGAGGACTCGAACCTCCGCCGGGACCAGCCCAGTGGATGACTGCAGCGCCTTAGACCGCGTGGCCATTGTTCATCGATGGGTTTCGCAGCAAACGACCCAAACGTGTTAAAATGTTGACCCAACCACATCGTCAGTTACAACTGCAGATGACACAGGTTCTTCGAGTTTGGAAGCAAGTCGCCTGATCGATTGAACGTTTCTTTTTAAAACCAGGTGGATCGCCGTGTCCGCATACACCGTCATCCAGGCACAAGGCGGCTCGAAACGTGCACCGCACCGTGGACGCGGGTCAGCAGCGGCAGTACTATGCCGTGGGCTACGTCGGGTTTGGCTGGGAACTGTGGTAGTGATCCGAGGCATTATGACAGCTGCGGGCTACATGAATGTCATAGAGGAGCACCTGCATCCCTTCATGCTTGATGTCTTCATCAAGGGTGTTAGCATCTTGCAGCAGGATAATTGTCGCTTTCCAACTGTTACAATCGTGCTATAATAGTTTCAGGAGGATGTCAGCGAACTCCCGTTGATGTCCTCATCAGTAAGCAGCCAACGATGAAAATGCAGCTGACAAAAACTCTCAGTCTTCAAAATCTAAATTGCCAACACTTTCGGATATGCGTGTCTTCTTAGTATAATTACACAATTCGTGGTCGTAGTGCTACAAAATGAGTGAACCATGAAAGAACTCAGTGGTTCCTAACATCAGTAGAGTTTTAATGCGAAGTCTCCTAAAACGTTCATGGAAAGCTGCTGGACGTACACAATCATCTAAATTGTTTTAGGAGTAACTCTCAGTGAGCTTGCCGTTGGAATAGGGAATACTTTTTCAATCCAACATTCCTCTATGCGGTTACGTCGAGCTCTGAGATACAAAAATTCGGAAGAGACACTGGAGTTCGTAATACTGCAGTACTCTTGCAACTTGTGTATCATGAAAGTGGTAAGAGACGATTGTAAGACGTTTTTCGCCTTACTATACCAACTGTAATTAAATTCAGCAGAGTCTTACCCAAGGCTCTGAAAACAGGCAGTCGACCTTTATTGCTGCCCATGACCACTGGAGCCTTACAACGAACTTCAGACATTTAATAGACAAAGAAATTTCAGAGAAATCTGGACACGAGTTCCGGAAGACATTATGACGTAAAGACAAGATTTTATTAGGAACGTGATTTGAGAAGCGAAGTGATGATTAAAGACGAATTCAGGAGTGCACTGCATGTATAGAACGTATTTTCTTTAGTGTCACAACAGTAAATATCCATAAATCAAATAAAGCTTCTTCTGAGACATAAAAAAATTGGTGTGAAAACTAATTTAAAAAGAACGAAAAGTACATTCGTTCAATGATTGACAAAGAATTATAGCTTTAAATGCAACTCGATTTCAACTTTATATATTGTCCTTAACACTTTTTATTCACAGATGACGAGTTAGTGTTTTTTTCTAAGCTTCCTGGCAGATTAAAATTGTGTACCTGACCGAGACTCTAACTCGTGACCTTTGCCTTTCACGGGCAAATGTCCTACCAACTGAGATACCCGAGCACGACTCACGGTCTGTCCTCACAGCCTCAGTTCTGACAGTACCTCGTCTCCCACCTTCCAAACTTCACAGAAGCTCTCCTGCGAACCTTGCAGAACTAGCACTCCTGGACGGTAGATAGGAGACGAGATACTGGCAGACGTGAAGCTGTGAGGACAGGGCGAGTCGTGCTTGGGTAGCTCAGTTGGCTGAGCACTTCCTCGTGAAAGACAAAGGTCCCGAGTTCGAGTCTCGGTCCGGCACACAGTTTTAATCTGCCAGGAAGTTTCATATCAGCGCACACTCACTGCAGAGTGAAAATCTCATTCTGGAAACATACCCCAGGCTGTGGCTAAGCCATGTCCCCGCAATATCCTTTCTTCCAGGAGTGCTAGTTCTGCAAGGTTCGCGGGAGAGCTTCTGTGAAGTTTGGAAGGTAGGAGACGAGAGACTGGCAAAAGTGAAGCTGTGAGGAGAGGGCGTGAGTCGTGCTTGGGTAGCTCAGATGGTAGAGCACTTGCCCGCGAAAGGTAAAGGTCCCGAGTTCGAGTCTCGGTCCGGCACACGGTTTTAATCTGCCAAAAAGTTTCACAACCGAGCTAGATTCTTCCTGCATATCAGTCAGGGGCCTGAAGATGGCGTACTAAAACGCTGAAACTGATTGCCAAATAAAATAAGATCAAAAACCGATGGCTTAAAGGTATTTAATTTGTCCTCCTCTATCGAACAGCTGGGTCCAGCGAACATTTCTAAAAAGATGGACATATAGAGACAACATCAGGTACTGTCAGCACAGCCTCAGCAGGCCAGGCTTGAAAATAATCAGTAAGATCTGAAACGCTATATGAAAGCAATTTCGGTTTCTACCGGGCAAAACAGTAAATTTTACGTTTTTTAACAGGAAAATATAGAGAATTCACGAAAATACGGGCAAACAAAGAGGAGGCCATCGAACATGTTTCAGAAAATAACAGTTTTTTCCCCAAGAACATTCAGTGATGAACAGCAAACAACATTATACGATCAATAAAACGGATTTGGAGGGGGGGCAGGGGGAGGGGTCCACGAAAGTGCACTTGCCCTCTCCTGGAATCCGAATGCAGATTTTTTTATTATTATCATTATTAGAGAATTTTATCGAATTTCCAGCAATCATTGTTTGCGCCTCCACTACCTTCAGATTTAACACTGCCGACCTTGATGAGGAATGCTGAATCTTTAGCAGTCATTATAATACATCTTTGGTTTTCGTAGTTGTCACTCTATAAACGGGAAATTACGCTGATTCGTTTGTCCGGCTGCAGTTTCGGCTCTAATTTGGCGTCAAGATCGATGCGAAACTTTCCAGGTCCTTGCCGAAATCGTCTCTTAAGTTTTCTTCTGGCGCTCGCTCGTTCAGCCCTTACCGAGCTGCAGAAATGAGCCGCTCAAACAGCCTGGCACACGAATTCCACTGGCTGGCCTCTATGACCGAGCGGTTGTAGGCGCTTTAGTCTTGAAGCGCGTGACTGCTATGGTCGCAGGTTCGAATCCTACCTCGGTCTTGGATGTGTATGATGTCCTTAGGTTAATTAGGTTTAAGTAGTTCTAGGGGACTGATGACCTTCGATGTTAAGTCCCATAGTGCTCAGAGCCATTTGAACCACGTGAACAGATTTCGCCGCCGATTTCCAACACAAAACATGGCAGCGGTATACGTCCCTGCCACCCCGGCCCAATTCTCATAAAGAAGTCTCCTCCGCTCGATGCACAATGGAACATATAAGTGGTTCGTCATTGTGTGTGGGAAAAGACAATCAGTGGTGGATTCCTTATACTGCATTCAGTTTTACACGACAGAGCTGTAACAGTACATTCGGAAGAACACACTCATGCTGCACTGTAGGTTTGTACATCTAAATACACCACTCGAAAAAAGGAAATACCATTTTCGCTCTAGAAGAGAGAGAAAAAATGTGAAGTTGAGAAACCGCGCTCTTCAGTATTCGGATCTTCTCAAAGTCTGTGGGTGCAACAGAGCGCCAAATGTTGTTACAGAGTTACAAATTCTGCCTTCCAGATGACATCCTGAACAATAGCGTGGCAAACTAGAGAGACGAACATTACTTTGGTACAGTTCTAGGATGATGAAAGTTGATTCTAGTGGCAAATTTGAGCCTTATTTTCGGAGGTTTCGCGTATTTTTCTATTCGTGTTTTGGCCCTGGGCTACACTTTACCAAATCAGCCACATAGAATGTACGTTCATAACACATTTTGCTCTGCTTCAGTCGTGTAAGTCAATACTAAAAAACACATGTCATGAAATTAGTGTAATAAATCAATTATCGTGTACGGATATGAAATTTTATAAGTGCAGTGCAATAGATGACGTCAAATTCAAAAAGCTTTTTGTTTTTAAATTGTCTCCCATTTCTCCACATCATTATGTTTGTATTTTTCTTATAAATCAGATTTTTAATTTTCAGTTTCAACCTAACATTATGGGAGATAAATTGTTTTTGTGAATATTTACTACCGGTAGCTTCAGGTCGTAGCTCACTGGATACTCTGAAGTTAATCACATGAAATTGTGATTTCAGGTTGTTGAATTAAAAAGGTACGATTTGTACTCATATTAATAACCTAAAAAGGTTTACTTCGTATATAAAAATGGAATATGCTTACCGTTTACGCACCAGAATAACCTACCTTAATTTTTTGTGTACTTCTTACCATATTTAGTTCTTGTAGCACAGGACGTTTCCAAAATTAACCGAATCAGATATATCAAAACTGGCAAGTACTGAATCTTGCCCCCTATTGTAGAAGTTTCTACGGACGTCAAATTGATCAATGAAATCTTCTAAGAAGATTGACATACTCGTGCAGGCTGAACCCATGAAAAATGTGCCCAGACAAAGCTAAAAAGTGTTTATTAAGCGTATGATCAATTTTTCACTAAAGATTATAATAATGTTTTGATTCAGGGCTATCCTGTTCAGATTTTTAACATAACAGCATCACAAATTTTGGCTTATTTGAGTCAACTTCCTCCCACCGTAGATGCTTAAGCCTCTCTTACACCAGACCATTTCTTACATCATAGTTTCCTAAAAAATAACAATTTTAATATGACACATAATACTAAAGTGATTTGAATATCTGAAGAGGCAATGTGAGTAAATAATGCTGACTATAAACTAATGAAGTAAATACTGCCAGTACTTGTGCTACTGCAGCTTCTGCCAATAATTTTCATACTGATAATAATAATAATAATAATAATAATAATAATAAAAGTGAAAGTTGCAAAAAAAATGGTTCAAATGATTCTGAGCACTATGGGACTTAACATCTATGGTCATCAGTCCCCTAGAACTTAGAACTACTTAAACCTAACTAACCTAAGGACATCACACAACACCCAGTCATCACGAGGCAGAGAAAATCCCTGACCCCGCCGGAAATCGAACCCGGGAACCCGGGCGTGGGAAGCGAGAACGCTACCGCACGACCACGAGCTGCGGACAAAGTTGCAGATATAAAAAGAATTTATGGGAATGTACAAGATAGATGTACCTGATATAGCGAGTTCTGGGGAAAGGAAATTTAAGGAGACTGCACCAGCTAAGAATACTGTCAAAAGAGGAAGATCTGGTTGGAAAGAAGGATGCTCAAATGGCTAAATGGCTCTGAGCACTATGGGACTCAACTGCTGAGGTCATAAGTCCCCTAGAACTTAGAACTATTTAAACCTAACTAACCTAAGGACAACACACACATCCATGCCCGAGGCAGGATTCGAACCTGCGACCGTAGCGGTCGCGCGGTTCCAGACTGTAGCGCCAGAACCGCTCGGCCACCAGCGGCCGGCTAAAGAAGGATGCACAAGGGTAAGCAGTGCGTACAAGTACAATGGTAATCCCAATTGATGCTTGAGTAGATATATCATTCAATGCCTTCTGAAGCGGGAGATGTTATTTAGTTCTCTAATATAACGCGGGAGGTTATTCCAGAGTCGGGATGCTGTTAATGGTAACGACATCAAGAAAGTGGCTGAACTATTTAGTGGGACAGAAAAAGTTTTGCTCTGATTGAATCACGTTGTTCAGATAGCAGCGTTAAGGTTGAGGAGAGATACGAGGGACATAGTTCGTTGATAAGACTGCAGGGTAGGCAGAGGGTGTGGAAATCTTTGCGCTTATCTGTTCGCAACCAGGATAGCTGTGCATATGATGGTGAAATACGATCAAAAAGTCGAACGTTGCAGATATACCGAACACAGGCATTCATAAACAGTTCCAGGCGTCGTGAGCTTTCCTAGGGTAAGACCTTTCAGGATAACAAAAAAATGGTTCAAAGGTCTCTGAGCACTATGGGACTTAACATCTATGGTCATCAGTCCCCTAGAACTTACAACTACTTAAACCTAACTAACCTAAGGACAGCACACAACACCCAGTCAACACGAGGCAGAGAAAATCCCTGACCCCGCCGGGAATCGAACCCGGGAACCCGGGCGTGGGAAGCGAGAACGCTACCGCACGACCACGAGATGCGGGCAACACCTATTTTGTTGGCATCTGTCTTTACTGCTTCTATCCATCCTACATTTTTTTCAGCTTACTAACGTAATTAAAAATTTTCTTTGTAATCCGTGTTTCTTCTATTCTTTTTAAATGTCCATAAAATTTTAGCCGTCTCTTCCTCATTGTATCTGTGATCTTTTCTGTATTTTTGTACGACATGGCATCACTTTGGAGATGATCTGAAAATTATATTATTCTGTAAGAATCAAACCAGTCTGGATCGCTAGGTATTCTTTTTATAAATGACCGGTTTCGACAGATCTACACTGTCATCATCGGATCTTGTAACATTATGCGTGCTACAATACTGAAAGTCACATAGTGATGCTGCGTCAAATAAAACGTGGCAGGAACATCAGAAAGTCACAAATAAAATAACACGCAGCACATCACATCAGCACAACATATAGTACATTTTAATTGTGTGTTATTTTATGTGTGACATGCTGAAGCTGCCTGCCGCATTTGACGCATCATCACTATCTGACTTTCAGTAGTGAAACTAACATGTACAACTAACAACGTTACACGATCCGTTGAAGAGAGTGTAAATTTGCCGAAACTGGTCATAGTAATAAAGAAAATTGCTAGCCATCTTGGATAACCTGAGTCTTGAAGAATAATTAACGTATCACAGCATCGTTTAGTGTTCAGTGCCACCTTCAGATAAAATAGCTGAACTATTTAATATCTCCCGACCACGATTTGTTTCGAAGCAGGAAGGACTGACACATACCTCACTCGCGGAATTGAATAAGAAAAAAATTAAACGGTGTACGTTGGTTGATACACATCGAACAAATATTGTGAATCGTAGAATGAAACACGAGTTCGATTTGATTCATTGCGTGCCTCGGATACTGCTGCGTTAGAAGCAAGCTGGATCAGCGGGATGTGTTACCCTTTCCAGTTTTAACGACCAGCAAGATAAGGTCCCACATTTTGGCACTGGAGTGAGACGAAAAATTCTCAGTGGTACTGACTTAAGCTAAAATGTAACCCTGGAGGCGCCGGGTATCGATCCCGGTACCTCTCACATGCTAAGCGAGCGCTCTACCATCTGAGCTACGCCCCCAGACGGTAACCTTGTTTCGTGGATACTGTACAGGTTGAGGTTATTAGGCGACCAGGTTCGCGGCGCAGAGAATGCGCAAGGCGGCCAGCAACAGGTTCCGCCGCCGCCGCCGCCGCGTAGTGCGGCCACAACGAGGCCCGCGGGCCACAAGTTGTGACGTAACTAGCTCGAGGAAGCTCGGCCCTCACGAGCTGCTGTAGTACGAGTGGGTGTTTCATTTCTGGCGCAGGTGTCAGTGCTCTGTAGACTGCTGTTCAAACTAATGGTGTTTATAAGATATCGGCATATCTATATTTTTCCG
The DNA here is from genome assembly GCF_023898315.1 of Schistocerca nitens. Taxonomy (NCBI): domain Eukaryota; kingdom Metazoa; phylum Arthropoda; class Insecta; order Orthoptera; family Acrididae; genus Schistocerca; species Schistocerca nitens. The sequence goes on along the minus strand of NC_064614.1, from coordinate 586,231,676 downwards.
ATATGTATCGACATAAGAGCGACCTTCTTTCACCGATATATCGATATCGAAATGGCAATGTCGAGTGCCGGTATTTTTATTTTATGTTGTTTTTTCGCAGTTTTCAGTAAATATTTGAAATTTTTCTTTTCAAACTACATTACAACATAATTTTACTTTCCATATGTGAAGGAGTCTTCCTAGTTTTTGAGCCTTCATCACGACCAGTCTTTCTCCATTACTGTGTGAAGGAAGTACAGGTGGCACAAAGAAGTAGTGCGAGTGCACTGTGTGGAGGAGCGAGGGGGGGGGGGGGGGACGGTGTGGCTGGGATAACAAGATTTCCGATATGGGCTAATAGCACACCAGTTGGGTTAGCAGATAATTTTTGACTCAACTAGTGTGTAATTTCTTTACATCGTCATTCTTCGAAAACAGTTGCTGAAAAAGATGACCATACTGTAAAAGAGGAGAGTGGCTTTTGCGGGGGGCAGAGACGTGTTAGGGGATATGTGACACTCGGCGCTGCCAACAGAAACTGCAACGTTTAACTTCACTAGGAAATTTTGACACTACAACTGCTACGTCGCTGGTGTTTGCAGAAATCAAAAAACGAAGAAGGTCGACATGAAATGTTCCAGACAAATCCGATAATGTGACGAAAACCATTTACATGCAGTTACCACTGTTATCAAGCGGTTACCGCCAAGCATGATAGTGCACCGTTTTCCTTTCAGTTCTTTCTCCAAGGGGGATAAGCAGGTTGCTGGTTTGTTGATGTACAGAAAAAAAATGGTTCAAATGGCTCTGAGCACTATGGGACTTAAATTCTGAGGTCATCAGTCCCCTAGAACTTAGAACTACTTAAACCTAACTAACCTAATGACATCACACACATCCACGCCCGAGGCAGGATTCGAACCTGCGACCGCAGCGGTCTCGCGGTTCCAGACTGTAGCGCCTAGAACCGCTCGGCCACAAAAGCCGGCCTTGATGTACAGAATATCTAATAATAAATCAGTACTTAAATATACGGCCCTAAAACTGGCAGTATACAGGATGACCCACGAAGATATGCAAATATCTTAATATGTTATTCAACAAGTGAAACTAAAGAAAAAAGTTCATATAAACATAGGTCCACAAATGTTAAGTTTCGAAGCTACGGCTGATACTAGATTTTGCCTGACATTCAGCAATTTCGCTAATATGAAGCGGTCGCAAAACTGTAAGAGGTTAAAGTAAGGCACAATTTCCATTTACTTTTTGTTGTTATTGATCTGGATAATCTCATAAACCATGTCCCAGACGTGTATCTGCAGTAGTTTTCTAGAACATCCAGAGAAGCAAATATTATTATTCAAGTAAATTTGTTTACTTTCCATTAAGAAGGTAGAAACGTTTATGTCATTGTTGGTAACCGTTAGTGAGAAGGTAGAAATGTTTATGTCATTGTTGGCAACACAGTCGTTTCCTGACCTTGAAGAACATAGTAACAACAGTGTAAAAAGTGAAATCACATAATAATTGCAGTAGTTTCTAGATTATTCATGAAATAGGGCTGCCTTTCAAATTTACGACAGAGGAATACGCCGATATGGTCTTCATATGATGGTAATGCTACGGCTGAAGTTAACGAATATCGCGTACGTTATCCAACTCGGAGGATTCAGAATGCACAAACCATTAGTGCAGTATTTAGAATGTTACGGGATACAGGTTCTCTACCTGGCGTTCACTATCAGTACGAGCCATCGGTACTTGAATACGATGATGGGGATATTATGGATGCTGTTCAACGTAGCCCGGGTACCAACACACGACATATCTCTCAACGATTAGGCATTTCATAATCTAAGGTATGGTTACACTGAAGTACAATAATCTGTATCCCTAGCATTAACAAAAAGTGCATCTTTTGCAGATACTGCAGATACTGGTCTGGGACATATTTTATTGTTCACCAGATCAGTAACAACAAAATAAATGGAAATCGTGCTTTACTTTAACCTCGTACAGTATTGCGATGGCTTCGTATTAGCGACGTTGCTAACTTTCAGGTAAAGTATTTTTTTTAGTCGTAACTCCGTAACCTAACAATTGTGGACCTATGTTTATATGAACTTTTTTCTTTAGTTTTACTTGTAGAATAACGTATTAAGATATTTGCAGATCTTCTTGAATCACCCTGTATTTACAATGTGCAGCCGATACTTTTTTTTGGCCGGTACGTCGATATTTTTTCCGGCTTAATATCGATATATAGATAAGTTGTCCCGGTATATCGAGAGCCTGTAATGATATTTTTTAAATATCGATAGTCCCAGTTCAAATGTACTGCCAACCTGACATTACATCTACACCTACATATACGCTCCGCAAACCGCCCTGCAGAGTGTGACGGAGGATCCTTCATGTACCACTGTCAATTTCCCCTTTTCCTGTCCCAGTCGCAGACGGTTTGCGAAAAAACAATTGCCGGTAAGCTCCCACGTGGGCTCGAACCTTTATAATTTCATCTTCACGATTTTTTTTTTCGATGCATCTGTACACTGTTCACCGTGAAAGAGGAACTGTTTTGAAACCTGGAAGAGTCGCTGGATGCAAGATTGTTGCGACAGCAATGAAACAGTCTTCAACTTGCCGTCGCTGAAGGGCCGCGCCGCGCCGCGCTCGAGCTACGTGGTAGCTGATTCTCGATGCGCCATCATTGTCGGTGACATGATCCTCTTCCTGTAAATACATTGCAAGTTAGAATCTAGGGCAACACCACATAATGATTTATAAGTAACAGTAACGTTTTCAAGAAATGACATATATCTATATGAAGTTACCGCTACCTCTCGCTTCTGTTTTAGCTCGGGAAGTGTGGCCTTCCTATGCTACGTTATCAGGAATTTCTCATGAAGGAGTTGAAAATGACGCTTCGCGTTGTACTTTTTCCATGTTGGTAAAATATCATTACAAAACAGACATTGAGGACCGGTTTTCATTCCAATAAATAAGTTATCTTCTTCCCACTGTGTGTTGAAGCGTAGGGATTCGACCGATTCTCGTTTGGAGGACGCTAACTCCTCCTCAGCCATTTCCGTCTGACCAATTTAATCCTACCACATGCGCCAAAGAGACGCCGACACCGACAAAACCGACGACACGAAATAAACAGGCCCGTCGTGCCGTGCACGTGTGGGTGACGCGCGGGTGGTGTTAACCATAGACTTACTAAATAAAAACTAGACCGCGCATTGGCGCTAGTGTCGCGTCCCCGCATTGAACGTGATAGAAGCCGCCATTTGCAGGGAAACAGTGCGTAAACAGGGTTCGTTCGTGTGCTACTTTTAATTGTAACAGTAAGAATGGAAGCAAAGACGAAGACGGAAACAATGTTACATTTCACAGGTCAGTCATTTCTGATTGTTTGTTATTTTCTATTACTTGTATATAGTATTTTCATGGAGAAATAATACATCATGAGCGTTTGTTTTTGTTTAGGTTTCCCCTTACAAACGATTTTCTAAATCGGAAATGGATAGTTGCTACTCGGAGAGAGAACTTCCAACCGTCAGCAAATCATTTGCTGTGCTCTCTTCATTTTGAAGAGAATTGTTACATGGAAAATTATGTAAATAGACGTCAACTGAAGGACGATGCTATACCGACAGTATTTGGATTTCCAACTCATTTGAAAAAGGTATAGTGTCCTGGAAATCGTGCAATATAGGCCTAGGTTAAATAGTGTGGAAATACTGTCAGTGTGTATAATTTTGAACGTTCGTTTTCCAGGTTACCAAGGCAATCAAATATATATTAAGTATGAATCAGAGGTAGGTCGAATAATTGCGTTTAGATACTTAACATGTGTTGTCAGGTGGTGATTATACTTCCTAAGTGGTCAAATATTTGATCAAATGTTGCAAACTCAACCACTTTTAGAAGTGCTATCAGTGTTAAAAACTAATGTGCGAATGAAATTCCTACCGTATTTAAAGTGATAGGGGTTGTTACAATTAATCATACCAAAATTTGAGTGTAGACAATACTGTGCTAAACAAAAGTAAGCGTGCAAAATGTACACAGTAGTCGACAAAAAGCAAACAGGACCTGACAGGAAAATTACGTGAATTAAATAATAATCGTGCTGTCTGCTACTTTAAAAGTTTAATGTAATTATCTAATGCAAATAACTCGATGTAAACTCGCTCCACTTTGTCAGGAGAGAGCCTTACATTCTTAAATTTCGCGTCTCTATGCAGACGTATTTCGGAAATTTGGAAACTTCATTCATTTAAGTATACTTTTAAAATAGACTCGAATACTCAGTACTTTTTTAAACAAATATGTGTTTAATTTGTGCTTCAATTTGCTCTTGTTGCGTCTCATATACGTCATATCACAACCCCAGTACTAGGATTCATCCCTGCAAATGGCGGCGATCAGCTGCTTCAATTGGGGGACAGTTGCCCCGCTTCTCCGCTACGGCGTGGTAGGGGCTCGGTGTTAACAGTGAGCTGGCGGTGGACCTGCTGGCTGGCGATACCCGCGGGCAAGCAGTGCGGCCACTCACGGCCGCCCGCGCCCAGAACAGCGCGTTTGCCCACGCTTGGCGCAGTACTTGGATGGGCCTGCCAGCCCGACTGGTTATCATTCCAGTCAGTTAACGGACTGACTGTACCTGCTGTCAACAACAGATTCGACTCGGTTCGTGAGTCTACAGGCGAAACCGGAAAACCGCAGGAAGTTAGGTGAGAGAACAAAAGAAAGAAAATCCCCACACAGGAAAACAATATCAGAAAGACTGGCCTCCCCAAAATAGCCGGAAATGACTTAAAGAAACAGCATTCCCCACATTTACACGCTCGTTTAGCCAAAGCTTAGACCTTTGCTGGCGATAGTAATATTTAACGAAATACTGTATGGAGAGCGCATACTTCGATATTATACAATGCACGTTATGACAGTGCAGATGTTGTGAAAGGTTGTTACTGTTACAGTTTTTAAATAAGTTGCAGTTTTTAAACGAATTACATCTCAGATTTTTGAAAGAATCCGTTTAAAACGCTATACTTCCCAGAACACAATTTCTTGGATATACAAACCCTAGTACGTTAAACCGATGCACAAAGCACTGCTGTAAAAAAATTATTACTATTATTAAAGCATTCCGTGTATTTTATAGAATAAAATGTGAGCAAGGAGAGGAAATTAAGTAATGGTCTACCACGAGGCTGCGTCTTTGCCCCCCCCCCCCCTTATTATTCAACACATATATCTTCGATCTCCCCAACACCAGGTCACCAAAGATCTGCTACGCGGACGATATGGCTCTTGCTTGTAGAATCAAAGATCTCAGACAAGCGGAGAAAATTCTCAGCACAAGATCTAGCCGTTACGAATTCCTATTTTAGAAAGTAGTGACTTAAACGCAGGACAAGTAAAAGTGAAGTATGTACACCCCATCTGAGCAACAACCGAGCCGGCCGGAGTGGCCGTGCGGTTCTGGGCGCTACAGTCTGGAACCGAGCGACCGCTACGGTCACAGGTTCGAATCCTGCCTCGGGCATGGATGTGTGTGATGTCCTTAGGTTAGTTAGGTTTAATTAGTTCTAAGTTCTAGGCGACTGATGACCTCAGAAGTTAAGTCGCATAGTGCTCAGAGCCAACAACCGAGCTCAGAGTGAAACATAACGGACACACACTTTGCCATAACAAGTGCCCTACGTACCTCTGTGTCACCCTTGACCGCTCCCTTTCATGTAAAAACATCTTGAAAATGCCGCTGACAAGATAAAAACTCGTAACAATATCATTCAAAAATTGCATGGAATGACATGGGGAACTTCAGCAGACACTTTTGGCACATCATACATTGCGCTGGTCTTCTCAGCAGGCGAGTATTGTGCCCCAGTGTGGCTAAACAGCTGCCACACCAACTTGGTCGACGTCCAGTTCAACCACACTATGCGGTTAATAACTGGGACAATCCGACCAACACTCATTTATTTGCTTCCTCTGCTAAGTAACATCTATCCACCCGTCTGTAGAAGCGAGGCCTTGCTTAGGGAATACCGCAAGCTACAGGAGAATCTGGAATTACCCTTACAGGAATACATACCAAGTGTACGACGAAATACACTCCTGGAAATGGAAAAAAGAACACATTGACACCGGTGTGTCAGACCCACCATACTTGCTCCGGACACTGCGAGAGGGCTGTACAAGCAATGATCACACGCACGGCACAGCGGACACACCAGGAACCGCGGTGTTGGCCGTCGAATGGCGCTAGCTGCGCAGCATTTGTGCACCGCCGCCGTCAGTGTCAGCCAGTTTGCCGTGGCATACGGAGCTCCATCGCAGTCTTTAACACTGGTAGCATGCCGCGACAGCGTGGACGTGAACCGTATGTGCAGTTGACGGACTTTGAGCGAGGGCGTATAGTGGGCATGCGGGAGGCCGGGTGGACGTACCGCCGAATTGCTCAACACGTGGGGCGTGAGGTCTCCACAGTACATCGATGTTGTCGCCAGTGGTCGGCGGAAGGTGCACGTGCCCGTCGACCTGGGACCGGACCGCAGCGACGCACGGATGCACGCCAAGACCGTAGGATCCTACGGAGTGCCGTAGGGGACCGCACCGCCACTTCCCAACAAATTAGGGACACTGTTGCTCCTGGGGTATCGGCGAGGACCATTCGCAACCGTCTCCATGAAGCTGGGCTACGGTCCCGCACACCGTTAGGCCGTCTTCCGCTCACGCCCCAACATCGTGCAGCCCGCCTCCAGTGGTGTCGCGACAGGCGTGAATGGAGGGACGAATGGAGACGTGTCGTCTTCAGCGATGAGAGTCGCTTCTGCCTTGGTGCCAATGATGGTCGAATGCGTGTTTGGCGCCGTGAAGGTGAGCGCCACAATCAGGACTGCATACGACCGAGGCACACAGGGCCAACACCCGGCATCATGGTGTGGGGAGCGATCTCCTACACTGGCCGTACACCACTGGTGATCGTAGTGCACGGTACATCCAAACCGTCATCGAACCCATCGTTCTACCATTCCTAGACCGGCAAGGGAACTTGCTGTTCCAACAGGACAATGCACGTCCGCATGTATCCCGTGCCACCCAACGTGCTCTAGAAGGTGTAAGTCAACTACCCTGGCCAGCAAGATCTCCGGATCTGTCCCCCATTGAGCATGTTTGGGACTGGATGAAGCGTCGTCTCACGCGGTCTGCACGTCCAGCACGAACGCTGGTCCAACTGAGGCGCCAGGTGGAAATGGCATGGCAAGCCGTTCCACAGGACTACATCCAGCATCTCTACGATCGTCTCCATGGGAGAATAGCAGCCTGCATTGCTGCGAAAGGTGGATATACACTGTACTAGTGCCGACATTGTGCATGTTCTGTTGCCTGTGTCTATGTGCCTGTGGTTCTGTCAGTGTGATCATGTCATGTATCTGACCCCAGGAATGTGTCAATAAAGTTTCCCCTTCCTGGGACAATGAATTCACGGTGTTCTTATTTCAATTTCCAGGAGTGTAGATTGGGTCCAAGAAATCCACCGTTAAGGCAAGCCAAAGAGCTAGATGCCACTAATATCGAGGTGTTGACCTGTGGGGTCTGAAATGTCAACTTACTGAAAATCGTATAGTGCATGAGTGGTTTCGAAATATAACTGTGATACTGCTGGCACAGAACTCGACAGGAAACTATGAGTCAAACTGAACACAGCTCGCACTAAGCATGGGCGATGTGTAGGCTCACTTTACAAATGGGGTGCTACAGAGCCCCAGTTAGTCATTGGAGGGGGGGGGGGGGGTCCGAATGAGACAATCAAGCACCTTAGAGATGAATGACCCTTGTGCTCCTATCAGGGGAGTTGGAGCGACCTCATGAAAGCTGATGAGTGATGATACAGCTCTTATATGGATTAGGAACTTAGATATTGATATTTATTTAGTTTTATATGTAGTTTTCTCTTTCTGTACTTATGTTATATACATGTACTAATGTTATGTACCTGTATTTTTTACACTGCATGTGAGCCATACGAATAAATAATGAAATACATTTTATTGCTATTAAAACCGCAGCTATCTGTGGTAGGTTCAAAGTGAGGGTGGGGAGGAGTGCAGAGACAGAGTAGAGATAATAGAGAAATTGTGGCCTTTCCCCCACAACCGCCCAGAATGCAATGTGCGCCTGCTCAGGTTCTTGAGGAGTAATATTACTTCTCCTATTCTTTAGGGAATTCATGTAATAAAGCGCCATCCATAAGATCTGAGCGATGCGTAAAGGGCGTGATTACGGTAGGCGACTTAATTAGCCCAGTCAGTGAAGGGAACATTAATCGAGGCGCTCTGGATCGACTTCCTGCAGTCACAAAAGAGTTCTGACGAATACCACCAGCCTGCTTTGATGTACGACACAAGATTAAAGGGTCACGACTCCTATTCCACAGGTAGTAGTCTTGTAGCTATACGATTGCTGTTAGGCAGATGCACCGTCTTAATTTTGTTCTTCATAATCGATATTTTTGAAAACCCTGCAACTGTACATTCGTCACTGGTGCAGTGTTTCATTACTTAAATCATAGTTGCGGGAACTACACAGAGAGTAAGCGAGCAGTCTCCACTGAACATACAACCGATTCCTTCTAACGCACTCAGAATTTCAGAAAAATTCAGTTTCTAGAAAGGTGTTTGAGTCACTCGTAGGAAATCAGCACTTCGGTTTCCGGAACCAAACAGTCATTCAAAGCAAACAATTCAGTTTCTACAATGTCTGAATACCAGACATCCACTATAGTAAAAGAATACAGGAGTACGTTAGAACGTGTATTACATGAACAATGACGACCAACGACTTTTTTTCACACCAATTTTACATGGTTTGATGTTTGAATAGTGCCAGACCATTTATTAACATGTAAATCAATGTCGTCTGACACGAATGCGAAGCTTTAGTTTTGTAAATTGTCTTATACACTCCTGGAAATGGAAAAAAGAACACATTGACACCGGTGTGTCAGACCCACCATACTTGCTCCGGACACTGCGAGAGGGCTGTACAAGCAATGATCACACGCACGGCACAGCGGACACACCAGGACCCGCGGTGTTGGCCGTCGAATGGCGCTAGCTGCGCAGCATTTGTGCACCGCCGCCGTCAGTGTCAGCCAGTTTGCCGTGGCATACGGAGCTCCATCGCAGTCTTTAACACTGGTAGCATGCCGCGACAGCGTGGACGTGAACCGTATGTGCAGTTGACGGACTCTGAGCGAGGGCGTATAGTGGGCATGCGGGAGGCCGGGTGGACGTACCGCCGAATTGCTCAACACGTGGGGCGTGAGGTCTCCACAGTACATCGATGTTGTCGCCAGTGGTCGGCGGAAGGTGCACGTGCCCGTCGACCTGGGACCGGACCGCAGCGACGCACGGATGCACGCCAAGACCGTAGGATCCTACGCAGTGCCGTAGGGGACCGCACCGCCACTTCCCAGCAAATTAGGAACACTGTTGCTCCTGGGGTATCGGCGAGGACCATTCGCAACCGTCTCCATGAAGCTGGGCTACGGTCCCGCACACCGTTAGGCCGTCTTCCGCTCACGCCCCAACATCGTGCAGCCCGCCTCCAGTGGTGTCGCGACAGGCGTGAATGGAGGGACGAATGGAGACGTGTCGTCTTCAGCGATGAGAGTCGCTTCTGCCTTGGTACCAATGGTGGTCGTATGCGTGTTTGGCGCCGTGCAGGTGAGCGCCACAATCAGGACTGCATACGACCGAGGCACACAGGGCCAACACCCGGCATCATGGTGTGGGGAGCGATCTCCTACACTGGCCGTACACCACTGGTGATCGTCGAGGGGACACTGAATAGTGCACGGTACATCCAAACCGTCATCGAACCCATCGTTCTACCATTCCTAGACCGACAAGGGAACTTGCTGTTCCAACAGGACAATGCACGTCCGCATGTATCCCGTGCCACCCAACGTGCTCTAGAAGGTGTAAGTCAACTACCCTGGCCAGCAAGATCTCCGGATCTGTCCCCCATTGAGCATGTTTGGGACTGGATGAAGCGTCGTCTCACGCGGTCTGCACGTCCAGCACGAACGCTGGTCCAACTGAGGCGCCAGGTGGAAATGGCATGGCAAGCCGTTCCACAGGACTACATCCAGCATCTCTACGATCGTCTCCATGGGAGAATAGCAGCCTGCATTGCTGCGAAAGGTGGATATACACTGTACTAGTGCGGACATTGTGCATGCTCTGTTGCCTGTGTCTATGTGCCTGTGGTTCTGTCAGTGTGATCATGTCATGTATCTGACCCCAGGAATGTGTCAATAAAGTTTCCCCTTCCTGGGACAATGAATTCACGGTGTTCTTATTTCAATTTCCAGGAGTGTAGCTTCCACGTAATAAAACAGATACTGCAGTGAGGAATATGATACCTTGTTTCCTGATTGCCTTGTATCTAATTTCTCTTCCTTTTTCCTGAACTTTTTGCGTGCTAGAACGACGTGGCTTGGATTGGCTATTAGAAAAGCTTGCTCGGGGCACTAAAGTTAGATCTTAAATTTTAATGGTTAGAGAGGGCTTGGACAACATGTTTTTCCTAGGTGCACCATAATTTTGTTTATAGAATGCCGTTTTCTGAGATTAAAACTCACAAAACTATTGCTTTCGAGGGATCATAAATTGAAAATAGGCATAAATTCATCTTCTATCCGGCACTGTTGTAAGTAAATAGGTGGATCATACCTCATGAGCGTGCCCCTCATTTAAGGGAGCGAAATCGGAGTACAGTAAGACAGAGCAAAGCCGAGGGAACTGCCTCTTGTAATAAATACTTTCCTTCGCTAAGCCACCCTCCGTTTCATTATGAGAGGTCCCAACATAAAGTTTAAACCATATTAAATTCTTATCTTGATGCTTAATGTCGGCAGTCCGTATTACATGCTAAACATCTATTACCTTCTTATTTGTTTGGCGCCATTTGCTGCCACATTTGTACTCGTATTTTTAATGCACTTCTACTGTCTGGTACGACTAAAATTTTTGAATATTTCGGTATCCCGTATTTTATATCTGCATTGGTTTCCAGCTAGCTACTATTCCACCACGTAACAAGAGACTGTCGTCGATTAATGACATCCCCCTCGGCAAAGAAAAATACACTCGTCTGCCAAAATCGAAGCACTGACAATCCTCATCCTTGCCTGTAAACGTAACTGCATTTTGATGATAGCTCCGTATAATAAAACGTCAAGTTTCTCATCAATACGAATCACTTACGTCTTAATGAGATAAACAGCTGTCGAAAATGAGCAACCAGCATGTTCTACGTCCTGCAAGAAGCCAAAAAGTCGTCTTACTAGCTGTAAGAATTTTGCGAACTGTATGCTTCTTTCATCCAGTCAGCATTGTTGTACAGCTTGACCTTTGCCTCATTAGCGCATATTCCCATTGATTCTGCTTCTCTCCCGCTACTCCTCGATGTTTTTTTCGTTTTTTCAGCCTCATGGCAGGAGTTCTCCAGCTATTATTTACCGCCCCAATCTTCAGAAACTTTTTCCTGGCATCACGGAAATCCTTTGATAAATTAGACTATCCCAGAATTGCGACCAAACCTTTAGCCTGTGTGATATCTCTGAAAGCCAGCTTTGCTCGGATTATGGGAAGTCCTCCACTTTACTAACTGTGTACTTACCAAGAAAGTAACACGCAAAATGACACCCGCATCTCTAGCTTGGCGACGCCTCGGGAGTGCCCACCGAGTAACCACTGTGACGGAAATCCATCTCAAACTGTACCGCACTCTATGTACATAAAATCACTCTGCGAATTGAAATCCAGCTTCGCATAATTTACTGCTATGAAAAGTCTGCCACGACAAGCTTATGTCGCAGAGAACTCACTGATGTTAATGGAGCTGAGAAACTGCACTACCAATCGTTTTACTGTTATGTGCGCATTTTCACTCATTTAATGAAATGGCAATAACAAATACGAGTGTTAGTCCGAAACTGAAGATCCATAACATAAAAAATGTATCAGAATCATTATACTTCTTATTAACATAATATTCGCTTACAGTATACATTTCATTTTCGATATAAATTATGACCACTACTATCCATTCAGCGAACCCCTTTTACATAATGCTACAATTTCTACATAGGAGGGTAACCTCGGTGCCTTCTTTCATAAAAAGGTAATCACACAAATATCCTTTCCTTCAACAAAACTCAAAACTCTTTTCTGGTGCATGTTTATTCACAGCCAGAGTACATGCTATGCTAATGAATGTCATGAGGTTGGGTAATACAGACGTAACTGTCTCAATATAATCAACTGACAGATTAAGTAGTTGGCATGTGTTCGCATTGTTTCGTTGCCACCTTTGGAATCAGTTGTGTACTGGAAAATGGGCTTAGAACCCGAAACCTAGGTCGGCTAAAGATAATAAAGTTCTGTGAAACAAGGCAAAAAGTGTTTCGTTTGGCTAGTAGAATATATAACGTTTTACTACGAATCTATCAATGACTCAATTAAAATGATTTTGTGTTAGGCCATAACTTTTATACGCATAGAAAGAACGATATACAATATCCAACTTAACTTCCCGACCGTGTTTGTTTCTTTGTTATTTCGTTTCCACTCAACTGTCATTTTATGTGACACAATTTTATTATTCTTTAATTACCAGGCGAATATGTTCCTCTTTAAAACACTCTGATAGAAAAGTGGGAAACCAGCTGCCTCAATCCTCATTTCGCCTTCCTCGCCAAAACATTTGGCATGCGAGTATGTACGCGCTCTTTTAACGCACAATATTCTGCATCCTTCTACCCATTATTTCTCTGTAGTGAAGCTTTCATTCTCAGCCTATCAAAGGGGGCTCTGAGCACTATGGGACTTAACATCTCAGGTCATCAGTCCCCTAGAACTTAGTGCTACTTAAAGCTAACTAACATAAGGACATCACACACACCCATGCCCTAGGCAGGATTCGAACCTGCGACCGTAGTGTTCGCGCGGTTCCAGACTGAAGCGCCTAGCACCGCTCGGCCACAAGTGGCCGGCTCTCAGCCTATCACGCTCACTCCGCTGCCCATACAGGGTGTTCGGAAATTCCCGGTACAAACGACTAGGACTTGTCGAGGGGAGTGAGTACATAATATTTTGAATAGGAACCCATGTCCGGAAATGTACCGTTTGCGTTCTACGACGGTTTCACTTCTGCTTGAGGAACTGAATTAGGAGTGATGCAGTACAATTATTAGATAACAGTTCGAAGGCAAATATAACGAAACATCCATTTATCACTTGAGCGCATTTTTTTGTGTTAGCTCTTAAACATTACGTGTTTACATTGAGAGGCACCCACATGCCTTGCTCATACTGTGGCATCAAGCAGTCAGGCCTGCAAGATGAGTGGTCTGCCAAGCGAGTGGATTCATTCTTATTTATCGAGTAACATGAACTCTCGTACTCACAATTAAGTTACAAATTATCCTCCTGTATGAATAATACGCAACGGAAACGCATATCTGACTATCAGTGATTTACAGAACTCTGACTGTTCACTACGCACTGGCAATAACACATTTTCTTTTTGTCTTTTATTTAACGGCTTTTATCAACACGTGGCCACCGCACTGAATATGAATGGCGCACACATTATAAATTCGGGACATCATGACAACATACAATTCGAAGGAAAAGTCCACCAATATTTTTCTTTTCACTAACTTATTTATTCCGATAAATTCTCTAACCTAAACACACAAATTCTATAACCTACAACAATAACACATGAGAAATTCCGCCCAGTGGGCATGGCTTTACATTGGTGAATCTCTATATTATGGTCTCGTAATTATTTAACGCTACAGTGCACTTTCTGGATAGGATGGTGGATCTTTTATTATTTCTCACACTTCGACTCTCACAATCATCATCACGAAACTATCCTCCAGACCGAGCAGTACAGAAGGAACAAGCATAACCCACTAATCTTTTGAAACTACCTTGCTACTCTCCCATGCAAACCACACATACCCAAATTACATGACATACATCACACTACAATATGAAATACAAAACACTAAATAGTCACAACACTATCACTTTCAGCTTTCCCACTTCAATTAATATTTATCCCAGTTTCACACGACACTGCCCCACTTCGTAATTCTACTTTCCTACAATGAACTCTGGAGATATATGCACGTCTTCCTGTGCAATGGAAGCCAAGTGGCGTTGCTGGATAGACGGCCGACTCACCTTGCTTCTCTCTCAGAGTTTGAATCTAGCGTCACACGGAATCATATCACGCAAAGTAATATTAAGAACGTATTCATCACACACGCGAGTCCTCAACTGATACCATGGACGAGTACTTCTCTTTATCTTTTGTCTCATACACAGTTTGAGACTCACACAGTACTCACCACGTGGAAGTACTCGTCTCTAATTTCAAGTCCTGCACGCGCCATTTCTTAAATATTTCAACTTATGGTACACACGCTAGTAATTCAGCTTAACTTAAGCACACAGAAGTATTTCAACTTATTGCTACACGTGGTTTCGTTGTGACCGTTGGTCACTTCCGAAGATTACTACAATCCCATTAATATTACCTGCCTGACACTTAATTCTCCCCACAAAAGTTCCTGAAATAGAGACATTATTATTTCAAACTACTCTTAAATATTCCACATGCATACCATGTCTCCACTCTTTCGCCATTACGGAGCACAACTAAAAAAGGTCTTAACAGCACAAGATCCAGCGGCAGAGTGCTGAAACATGGCCGTTCTCTAGGTCCTCTCACACCTCTGTCCAGGTGGGGGAAGCCCATGCTACCGTATTGGTCAGCCACATTTCAGGCGCTCAAAGCTCAGGTAAATTTCATCTCTTTGGTCCCACCAAAGGTGGCCAAAGGATCGTCTCAAAGATGATCATATACTCACATTCACCATCTGCGGTTAGCAGACAACCATACATTCATTCATTTCACAGATCTCACCAAACTGGATGTAGGGATTTACTTTGTGGGAGTGCACATGTGATCAATTAAATAAATAAATTGTCATTCTTTCCCACACTGGTATCCGGCTTTGTTGTATTAATTGAAATTGAGTTATTTTACAAAAAAAAGTGTTGTTCTGACAAAAATAATGAAGTATGTTGTACCTATTTTCAATGTCGGGCGGTACTGTACCCTTTCAACATTATTCCAACACAAGCAAGAACTCATCATACTGTACCTACAGAACACTACTGACGCATTGCAATTTCTAGTGCTGCGGCCAGAATTCGTTCGAGAAGATCTTTCTCTGTCTCTACAGGAGTCTCATAGATAAAACTTGACATACGAGCCCACAAGCAGTGGTCCACAGGAGTTACATATGGCGATCGCGGCGACCACACGCTTGGACCACCTCGGCCTATCCAACTTCCACCATATCGTCTGGAGATGCCTCCGAACCGCACATGAGAAGTGAGGTGGTGTACCATCATCCTGAAACCACATTTCCTGACAGACATTCAGTAGCACAGCTTGCAACAACGGGTCCAATACGTTTTGTAGGAAATCAGGTGTATAGGACCAGTTAGCTTGAGTGGAAGGAGGTATGGTCCATCGCATGGCGGTCTCGCAGCAAGGCAGACGCTAGGTGACATCAGGTGACCGTCTGACGTAGTACATGCTATCCCGTATACTCTGTTGCATACCAGGACAAGCAGCTCGGAGACTTTTCTCTTTCCCCCAACAGACGTGGAGGCATTACACACCTGAATTGAACCGTCGTAGAATGGAAACGGTACGTTTCCGGACATGCGTTCGCATTCAAAATATTATGTACGCACTCCCCTCTAAATGTCCTGGAAGTTTGTAACGGGAATTACCAAACAACCTGTATACGTCTCTCTCCCTCCCACTACCTCATTTTTCTCCCACTG
Organism: Schistocerca nitens; assembly: GCF_023898315.1. Classification (NCBI taxonomy): domain Eukaryota; kingdom Metazoa; phylum Arthropoda; class Insecta; order Orthoptera; family Acrididae; genus Schistocerca; species Schistocerca nitens. The sequence continues at coordinate 586,215,729 of NC_064614.1, read as the reverse complement.
GCACTTTCTCCTGTCGGTATCTCGCACTGTCATTTTCTTCTTCCATTTCTCTCGCTCTTCCTTCCCTGCCTCATTCTCTGCCTCTTTCACTATCTCTCTCTTCCTCTGCCGTTATCTTTGTCCTTTTCGTTTCCTCTCGCACTGCCACTGTCTCTTACTTTCTCGCTCACATTCTTTTGTCTTTCGCTTCAACCAATGTTTTGCTCAGGGTTTTATCCCATGGACTGGGGAAGCTTCAACACTTCATTCTAGAGGACGGGGGAAAGTGGGCAAATTTTTTCGTGTTAAAGTTCGCCAGATCCCCCTGGCCTATGTATGTCCTCCCCTCATCTCTCTTGTTCTCTCTGTCTCCTTCTCTTTCTCTCCCACTGGCACTATTTTCTCTCTCTTCCACCGTCACTGTCTCTCTGTTACTCTCTTTCAGCACCAAAAAAGAGCGAATATGTTCGCGTGCCAAAATTTTTGGTGGAATGGGGATTATGGCAGCTGGGTACCCACTTTTCTGGTGCACGCTCACCTTTTCTTATTTTGCGACGGGGGCATTTTTCAGCTGGTTCCCTTCTTTTTTGACTGCTTCTTTATATACTTTGACACAGTCACATACTTTGACACATACAAACAACGAGTAAGTACGCATAATATAAAGTCAACATAAAACATCTCCCATGCAACGCAAGTGCACTTTACACCACTTTGCATAAAAATGCACAACATTTTTAGGTTACACCTACAGTATACCAAAAAATGCTGTTACATTTCCATGTACAAAGAATTTCGTATGGCAAAATAATTTTTAGTAAGATGCTTACGCCGCCAGGTGGCTCCGTCGAAAAATATCCCGGTCAAGATAGCCCTTGTATACGTGAAGTGCTCTTTATACAGAGTCAGCGAGTCATAAGGTTTCATGAAAAAATTGTGACTAAAAGTATAGTCTGGTGACCTCAGATCCCTTGCGATGACCCCAGAGCACTTGCCATGCACTTCGTCAATTAAAACTACATTTAGTGCGTATTTTACGTATGGTAATTTCCATGATATTTAAAAAAATTTAAGTTTCGTCGAGACCATCATTCTAAGAGCATTTGGTAAAAATTTCAACAATTTACCAAGAACAGAAATTATAGAAGTGGCCATCGCCACAGCTGCTAATGGTTCAAATGGCTCTAAGAGCTATGGGACTTAACATCTGAGACCATCAGTCCCCTAGACTTACAACTACTTAAACCTAACTAACCTAAAGACATCACACACATCCATGCCCGAGGCAGGATTCGAACCTGCGACCGTAGCAGCAGCGCGCTTCCGGACTGAAGCGCCTAAAACCGCTCGGCCACAACGGTCGGCTCACAATTGGCACATTTCGCATCTAGAAACTATGTCTTTCTGAGGTTTTCTCAGCAACCACCCACAAACAAATGATGCTATTCTATCCCACGTGAGCTCAAGAAAAAGAACCAACCGAGTAGTCTGGGCTGGAGGCTCGTATTGACACCGTACACTGTCGTGCGCGGATTGATTGCAGTCGTATGCTAAATTTCATACCTGTAGTCAGGGCTTCCCTAACAAAACTTGTTATAGGCAGCTGAGGATATAATTGGAAGAGATGCATAGCGGTGGACGACCCATCTTTATGGCTGTGAAGCCTCACTTTTGTCGTCAGGGTCGTTCACTAGTTCGGAACCAATAAATCCCAAAACCAATGTGCCAACACTGGCACAACAAAAGTCACCGTGAAGATTTTCTCAACTACAGGGGTCAGCCTGCAACTTTCATGGCGAGCAGTCGGAGGAATTCTGTATTATTCCAATCTCGTATATCGCGCGGAAAGAACGAACACCTATATCTTTCCGTACGAGCTCTGATTTCCTTTATATTATTGTGGTGATCGTTTCTCCCTATGTAGGTCGGTGTTAACAAAATATTTTCGTACTCGGAGGAGAAAGTTCGTGATTAAAATTTCGTGAGAAGATTCCGTCGCAACGAAAAACGCCTTTCTTTTAATGAAGTCCAGCCCCAATCCTGTATCGTTTCTGTGACACTCTCTCCCATATTTCGCGATAATACAAAACGTGCTGCCCTTCTTTGAACTTTTTCGATGTACTTCGTCAGTCCTACCTGGTAAGGATCCCGCACAGTGCAGCAGTAAAAGAGGACGGACAAGCGTAGTGTAGGCAGTCTCCTTAGTAGATCTGGTACCTTTTCTAAGTTGGTTCTAATGGCTCTGAGCACTATGGGACTTAACATCTGAGGTCATCAGTCCCCTACAACATAAAACTACTTAAACCTAACTAACCTAAGGACATCACACACATCCATGCCCGAGGCAGGATTCGAACCTGCGACCGTAGCAGTCGCGCGGTTCCAGACTAAAGCGCCTAGAACCGCTAGGCCACACCGGCCGGCCATTTTTTAAGTGTCCTGCCAATAAAACGCAGTCTTTGGTTAGCCTTCCCCAAAACTTTTTCTGTGTGTTCCCTCCAATTTAAGTTGTTCGTAGTCACAGGGTGGAATATCGGCATGTGAGCGCATTCAAACGGCGCACAACAATTAAGCTCCGGGAGGTGGGTCTGTCGTTCAGTGACATTGCGGCTCGTATAGGCCACGCTCCAACAGTGAAGCGTACGCACCGCCGACAGGCTACTGGACGACACAATGGGACCAGAGCACGAGACGACCGCCGCCTTGTCCGCTTGGCCGTAACGGACAAAAAGGCTTCGTCCACAGTGTTGGCGCGATGTTGGTGCACTGCAAAGGCTGCGGACATGTCTGCGTTGACTGTTCAGTGCCTTCTTCTGCGGGGTGGACTAGTAGCACGCATGCCTTTGCGTCAGCTTCCGTTGACCAGAACCCACCAAAGCCGCAGACAGAAATGGGCACTTGAACGTCGCCACTGGCGTGCTGAGTCGCAAAACGTAGTGTTTCCAGACTGGTCCCAATTCAACTTGTCCTACAGTGATGGCCACATACGCGTTCGACGCCGCCGTCGTAAACGCAATCGCGCAGACTGTATCGTTGAGCAGCGCAGCGGACAAATTCCAAGTGTGACGGTTCGGGGCACGATTGCCAATAACTCTCGAACCCGCCTCCTACTTCTTGAGGGCAATATGAACAGCTACCGCTACATCAGGGAGGTTTTACAGTCCGACGCAGTGCCCCTCCTGCCGTTCCACATGCCGTATTTCAGCAGGACAACGCCCGGCCCCATGTACCGAGGAATGTGCAAGCCTTCTTTGAAGAACGATAGATGCCACTGATTCTCTGAGCTGCCCGTTCGCCTGACATGTCGTCCATCGATCATGTCTGGCGTATGGTCTGTCGTAACCTGTTCGGGCAGATCCCCTGCTGCCACAGTTGATCGTTTGTGGACGCGCCTACAAACCGCGTCACGGAGTATTCATCAGCAGCTTATTCAGGCGCTGTCTGATTCCATGATACGACGTCTAGGTGCTCTGATTGCAGCACATGTTGAAGCTGCACCGTACTGAGTCTCCTCATTCATAGTGCATGTACAGGTCTGTAATGCTTCGGGTTCACGTGTTCGATTCCCGGCGGGGTCAGGGATTTTCTCTGCCTCGTGATGACTGGGTGTTGCGTGACGTCCTTAGGTTAATTAGGTTTAAGTAGTTCTAAGTTCTAGGGGACTGATGACCATAGATGTTAAGTCCCATAGTGCTCAGAGCATTTGAACCATTTTTGAATCATCTGTAATGCTAATCATTTTTGTAGAGTCATGTCTCTAGTTGGTCGATTTTATTTAATTGTGATCACATCTCTTGGTCATGGTGTTTCATTTCCTCCAGACAGTAGGGTAACATGATTGCGAACGCGGAATCTAGGCAAAATTTTTCAAGGAACCAAAGGCCGGAAACGGATCGTTGTTCAGCTACGGCCATAAAACGGCAGCCGACAGTGACGAGCGAGCGGAAGTTTGTCCGGTAAGTGAACATGTTTCGATGCCGCGGGCAGTCATTCGCAACGTGCTAAATGGCTCTGAGCACTATGGGACTTAACATCTGAGGTCATCAGTCCCCTAGAACTTAGAACTACTTAAACCTAACTAACCTAAGGACATCACACACATCCATGCCCGAGGCAGGATTCGAACCTGCGACCGTAGCGGTCTCGCGGTTCCAAACAGAAGCGCCTAGAACCGCATGGCCACACCGGCCGGCGCAACGTGCTAGAATGTGGGAGAGAGTGCACCAATCGTTTCTTCGGCAATGTCAATTTTGTAGCGAAGTTGGCGGTAGGAATTTCGTGCATTTGCTGTGAAAAATGTGATTTGAGGAAGAAAAAAAAGAGGGTTTACAGTTTATTTCCCAGATTCTGTCTCACTAGTCTCTAAGTTCACCCTTACTGATCTACTGTAGGGGCTATGTATTACATTAAAACAATCATTCATGCTCCCTGCAAATCGGCAAAAATTATAAGGTGTGATCTTTATATTTTATTATTGGTAACTTTACACCTTAACTATCACATGTCGACTCAGTACCTTATGTAATGCCTTTCCTGCAGGAGAGCTTATTATCTTAACAAAGTAACGGCGTTAGTATACTTTTACCGTAGTTGATTTCACAGTAAAGCTTTACCCAGTGAAAATCACGCAAAATCAACACCTAGCCATGGAGAGTAATTTAAAGTCTGCCTAGCTTCAACCGTTCAGAAGGAGATATTATCCTCGGTTTAATTACGAAGTAACAGCCTGGCTATTTTCCATAATAGGCGTGAGATGGGGCAAGGTGGTTTCAATGTACACACATTGTCGCGTTCGACGCTGACTGGCTGTCGCTTTATGGCCGAAGCTGCTCATCGATGCACTTCCGAGGTGCAGCTGGAAGGATTTGCTTGACTCGACGTCCCCTACCCTGCTCTCATCTTGTTCTCAGGGTGTCCTTTCCAGCCTGTATACAGAGTACGCACAAACAAATGACAAGCAAAGAAATCAGACCTGATCCTACAGCTTAAGGCAGTGTGGTTTGTGCCTTCGTGTGTCTTACATCCTCATTTAGTCCGTAGCGTTACTTGTTGTTTATGTCCATTGGTAGCGGCGTCGTCAGCTCATAATGTCCGCCATGGGTTCCAACTGCTTTCCAGGGAAAGGTACACGCAGCTCTAGTTTCGATAAAAACACGGGTTCCGTGCAGCCCGGATCTTTGGAGATTCATGATTGGCTCGTTGATACAATTCATGTAACATCTGATCAGATTCGTACTGCCTATTTTGATTCTGATCACTATGTCTTTTTGGTTAAGTTTTTGGATCCATTACAAGTAGGTAGGTTACTTTTGCGTCATTTTCCTCAAGTTCTATTTAAGAATCGCGATGATTCCGTAAGTATGGGGCTTATTGCTAACGCGAAACTAGATTATATCAATGTCTGAGGGTTCCGTCTCACGTCGGAGGTTGACGACAGTTTACTTAAGAATGTTTTGCTCCTCTCTGGTGATGTGAGAGGCATACGACGCGAACACGGGTTGCAGTGTTATAGTGGCTTCCGTTCAGTGGAGATGGCAGTCAAATGTAACATTCCTTCCCATCTGCAGGTCTGCGGCTACCGCATTCATTTAATGCATAGCAATCATGGCGGGGACGCGTTTTCTCTGCAGCGAAAGTGGACACATTAGATCTAATTGCCCGCGGGACGGTATTTGTATTGAAGTCCTCATTTGAACAACATCGAAAATTGACATTAGCTGATCTAGTTTCTACTGCTCACGACGTTGTGCCACATCTTCCCCTGTACAATGGAACAACAGAGGGACGCGCAGTGTACTGCTCCCGAAATTGTTGTTGCCAAGCCGGCAGTGTCCGCAGTGCAACACAACAGAATCTGTATGCGGGATGGATACGCCTACTCCTCGCCCATCCATTCCTGAAGTAAGTTTATCGGTTGGTGTATCTTGTGATGCTGAGTTCTGCACTGCTAATGGAGTCGGTGGTGCGAAAACAGCTGCTGAGGTCTCTAGTGTTTCTCCTAGTATTCCTCCCGTGGTTGAGATAAATCCTCCGGAACCAACCAACGGTGGGGTAGTCGTTGAGCCTTCTGTTGTTCTAATCATTCAACAGCAGCTATTTATGGCGCCTCTAAATTTACCTGTTCCTTTGATGTCAACCATTCCTGTGATGTTGTAACGATCTACTGTTTTTACTTCCGGGAAGCGATTGGTGGCCTCTCGACCCAGATGTTGTGATACCTGAATGCTCTCTTTTGTGTCAGTCTGAATGGCAAGGATCCCGTTCTGCGGAGTGGGCCACTGAGACTCCTTGCTTCTCGTCTATTTTGGTTAATGTTCAATATCCGGCTACGTCCCCGACTGCAGATGCTGTATTACCTCGTTGTCGCCCCAAACAACACGTCCAGCCTGAATGCGCAGTGGCTTGTAGAAAGGAGAAACATAAAGGCTCCAGAGGCGCGGGTCAAACCACCCACCCTCGGACTCGTCAGTGGACTCGCTAATGGACATTGACACACATTGTTGATGTAATTTACTCAGGAGACCGAATTTTGTTTGTTGTTAAAGAATGCAGGCTTACACTTTTTTCTCTTCGTACATCCATATTTAAATTGGATGATGGTGGGACATCAGCTGGTATAATTTTTTTTATTGAAAATGAAACTCCTCCAGCTGTACTTAAGATTTCATATTTATTTGGCTACTAGTTTCGACGTTGCGTCAACGTCATCTTCAGGCCCTATATAACACACCATACATAAAACAAACAATGTGAGACATCAGTAGTCTATGTGCTATTGTACAGATTAAATATATTATAAACATTTTATATAAAGGATGACTTCATTAAAAGTAGTTACATTTCGTTCATTTTCATTAAGATGCAATTTACCTTGACATTAGCAATTTACATGGTATAAACAAGTACAAATGAGGTTTCCTCAGTTCTGACATTGAAGACTACTCTCATTTCATAGCCAACCCCTTAACAAAAACTCTTCATCGACAACCGATCGGTCTCCAGGTTTTTATTGCACCAAAATCGACACGATTGCCCTACAGAAAAAGATTTTCCAAATACCTAACTGGAAAGACTATGCAGAAGACGTCGACAACATCTTACCGAAAGATTGTGATAGCTCTGTGGACATTCTTCTCACAAGCATGCACCCCAGGGATGTAGGCAAACGTATTTACCTGGAATGACAAATCACATAAAGCCAATAATGGAAAAATACATCAACTGTAAGCAGAGGTGCCTTCCAGCACTGATACCACAGAATGTGGAGTAATCCTAAAGTGAGACACTTGCGAAATGGATATGGTATATAGTAACCAACTTGTAAAGAATCTGATTCGGAAATTACGCGGGGAAAGGAACAACCGAAAATTAAATTGCTCAACAGCTCCCGTTTAATTGAAAGACTGAGGAAAAGCTGACAAGGCTTAAAATATGTTTCAAGTCTCTGAGGCAAACCATTACGTTGACTTCTCCACTAGCCATTTCCTTTATAGAAACATACATAGAATCTTCAGTAATTATTTGCCTCAGAGAACTGAAAAATGTCTTTGGTACTCCATTTTCTCTAACAGAACCTGAAAACAACGAGGCCACTAGAGACGGAGCACAAGCTCGGATTAGGAAAGCGTCTGCAAGAAAGTCGGCAGTGGCGATTCAATGGAACCATGCCGATATTCGCTTAAATCTCGATTGACGGACGAGGAACTGAATCGTTATCCTCCCGTAATATATCCTACAGCTGTATTTTTTATTTTATTTTGATATATATCTCATACATGTACAACAGATTTCCGGGCAATATTGTCTCACCTTCAAGTACGTGTTAGGCGTGCTTCAGGAATCGAATGCCAGAAGTACCGCAACTGTCTCTCCATCAGGAGATTAATGCGTCTTCTGCACAGTTTGATAATACATGTCAAATACCTCTACTCTCTGCCTCTAAACGGAAGATATCGTAGATAATACAAGGTGTTTGATAAGAACTGATAGTGGATACAAACATGAAAAACATGAGGCACTAACAAGAATGAAAAGAATCGTTATATCTTGTCATTATGCTAGAAAATATAAGAAGACGCAGCTGAAGATTTTGGAGCATTACGTCTTGAAATGAGTAAAAAGGATAGCTGTGTAGAAACGGTAACAAAGTATATAGTACGTTAATATGTTACACAGATTCATGTAAGATACGTTTTGCCATTTTAGTACACAGACACTGAAGTAAATTCTCATTTGTGTTGCCAAATTCTTTTGTAGCTGCTTTATAATTATTGAACGCATTTTAAATCCGTCTTCGCAACTACAAGAAAATATCCATTTTTGTCATCATACGTGTTTCGTGTTATTGAAACGAAAAATCATCAGCGCTCCTTAATGAAAGATGTTTGCAATTTGGCTTGCTTTCTATATCGAAAAATGAAGATACAGATGGTGAAATAACAAACCAAATCATACCAACTCATACAAGCAGCACAATCGTAAGAAGATGTCAAACAATAACTTAGCACAATATAATATTCAATATATGCAATGTAGCCAATCCAAAAAAACAGAGCATAAACATTGCCTATAAAACGAATAATCAAGAACAGAAACACATCGCAAAATGAAAATCAAAACCAGACAGAAACCACCAGCTTGGTGCCTACCAGCTCAATTGCAGGAATTGTGTCAATATCCACAGTTGGATGAATGGCTGGTCATTTGACCCAAGATATAAAGAGTACTTCAGGGTATGGAAATACTGGACAAATGATTCAACATTTGCAGACCATCTTAAACAGAAATACCAGAGGTCAAGCACAATAGGAGAAGATACGAAATCATAAAAATCACTAAAGACAGCCACCTCCACCCTTTTGAAGAAAGCTCCCGCATACACACAGCGTTAACACATAATACAAAGCCATTTAATGACCTGGTAACTACTGGAACCCTGTTTCTATGTAAAATTGTGTACTGAAAAAAAAACTTTTCCTTTCCCACTCACCTCTTCCTATCTCTCTCTCGGTCTAACACCCCTGTACCCTACCCCCCCCCCCCCCCAACCCCCACCGCGTTTCATTTCATGTTTTCCTCGTCACTCCTTATCCTCCATCTTATTTACAACTCGCTCTCCATTCCACTACTTTGCATTCACTGTTCATTTCTTCCCCCTACCCCCCTTCTCCCCCCTCTCTAGTTATTCACCATTTCGATCTTCATTTCTACTGCTACTCCATTTTCCTTATGCATTAATTAAATAAAGAAAATTAAACGACATAACACACACATGACGAATCCCAGAGGAGAGAACATCATTGGATCAAAGGAAAATCTAGTGGTTAAGTTGGTAACGCTACTCACCCAAAACAAACAGAGACTCTTTTAACCAGGAAAATCGAACCAATCAGTACCGTTGCTACCGTGTGTTGCGTTTCACATGAAGGAATGCATAGTTCCTCAAAGCAAGGTGGAATTAGGTGGAAACAATAGTGTCAAATGTAGGAATACCTCAAAAACGTGTAAGCACACAGCGTTTCTTGATGTGAGCGAAAATCGGACACAAAATACTGTAAGTAAAATCAACAGTTTCGGAACGAATTGTTTTTAGATCTAGAAAGCAAGCCAAATTGCATCTTTCATTAAAGAGTGCTAATGATGTTTCAATAAAAGGAAGCGCGTTTGCTGACAAAAATACGTATTTTGTTGTGGCCGCAAGACAGTTTTAAAACACCTTTAATAGCTTAAGGAAATATTTACAATTAACGGTGCATATAATCCTGAAATGCATTTTTTTCACTGTTAACGTGCAAAAAACCCCTAATATAGTTAATACATCTCCCTTTTAATATTGGCACCAATGAAACATATTTCGGAAAATATGGAAAACGTAAATTACGATCAGTGCTGCAGTTGTGGTCCTTCATCCGAAAATCTGTTTGTTGCAGCTCTCCGAACTAGTCCATCCTGTGCTAGTCTCCTCACCTATGCGTAACTACTGCAACCTACATGAATTTGATCATACTTACTGCAAATGTTAACATCCCCCCGCCCCGACGCTCCTTCCATTACTAAATTCTGCCGATTCCGTGATGGCTTAGAATGTGGCTCTTCAAGCGGTCCGTTCTTTTAGTCAAGTTGGGCCATAAATTCCTTTCCTCCCAAACTCGATTCATTACTTCTTCACTCGTTACATGATCTACCCATCCAATCTTCGGCATTCTTCTGTTAAATCTTATTTCAAAAGCCCCTGTTCTCTTCTTCGTTACAGATTTGTATAAGGATACGATCCGGACAAGTGCTTTCAGAAAATACGTCTTAAGACTTAAATTTACACTCGATGTTAACAGGTTTCTGTTTTTAGGAAATGGTTTTATTATTATTACGACTCTGCGTTTTAAATCCTCTTCTTCAACTATTGTCAGTTACGTAGCTTCCCAAATAGGAAAACTCGACTTATACTTTGAATGTCTCATTTTCTAACCGACAGTTTTCTTGATGTTCATCATGTAACTCCTTTCAAGACACTACCCAGTCCGTCCAGCTGATCTTCCAAGTCCTTCGCTCTCTGTGATTACATTATCGTCAGCAATCCTTAAAGTTCTAACTTTTTCTCTCTCAACTTAACATCCCTTTCCAAATTTCTCCTTGAATTAATTTACTGCCGTCTCAATTTTGAGCCTGAGTAGCATGATGGATAGATAATCTCTTAATTTACTTTCACTGACCCCCGCTTTAATGTTCTTCCACTCTTACAACTGCAATATTGTTCCTGTAACCTTTCGCTCCCTGTATTTTGTCCACGTTGCCCTTAGGATTTCAAAGAGTGTATTCCAGTCAGTTATTTAAAAAGACTCGACAATGAATATCTCTGCAAAGTATTAATCCAAGGTGTAACCCGCTACTTAATTTCGCTAAGCCCAAAATCCACCTCGAACTAACCTCTTCCTTTTCCCTTCCTCCGACAACTAGCGCAACGAAAAGACGCGAAATCTGATGGTTTCTCGTTTCTAATCGGTTTAAATGGCACACTACACACTTACCTGACCTCTGGTTCTTCCAGTTTCGTGAATTACCGTAGTTCAGGTACACCCGCTACGAATTCTATGTTGGTTCTTCCCCGTGCGAGAATTCCAAGATCAAGGCGTTTCCGACTCCACTCCGATGGCGTAGCTGAAGGCTTGTACTAATGTATGGTGGCTTACGGCATAATCCCCTAATTCTTCTAGAGCTGCGAATTCAGGTTTCCAGAGAAGTCTTAAGTGTTGAAATGTAACAGGGTGGTAATACCGAGTTGGCAACATACATTCAAAATGAGAAACGTTTGAATAAACATGAGCTCTGAGGGACTTCCAAGCAGACGTACGGAGTGGGGCGAATTTAGACTGAGCAGCAGGGTTGAATGAGGTGGTTCCCCCAGTAAGAGCCGAATTTTTCTCTCGATTATTGCACTACGTGTGCAGGGGAGAGGAAATGAAGCTCATAATTAGACTTAATGAGTGCTATAAGCGGAAATATTTTTTGCTCCAGACCAAGCACTCATTATATTTAGCTCTCCGGAGACTGCATCGGAAAGCTGGTTCTCGGGGAATTTAGTGTAATGAGCGTAATTAGCGAAGCGGCTCCAGACCTTCGCGGTATTCTAAGAGCCGAGAGAGCCCACCTACTTGCCGATATCGTCTGTCTGCGGCGGACGCACAGAGATGTAGCTCAGTGAAGTCGGATGAAGCCAACTTTGACAGTCGTAAACTTTCGGAAATTACGACTGATTTTACTTTTCTCCACCGGCACAATTCTTGCTCTTCCTGTTCCGATATATTTAACCGCTTTTTCGTACCCCATGTACTTGCTCAGAACTTGGCGAGTTTCCGTAAGTTTCCGTGGCATTTCAAATTCGTTTTGAGCAACGTTACTCGTCTGGCCATGTAGCGTGTAAGTACGTTCTAACTCCAATTGCTTTTCATGTTTCACGTTTTTGCTTAGTCACCGCCTACAAGAGATGTAAGAGACGAATGCAGAAATATTTTTACGCTTCTATGGAAGGATCAGGATTCAAATCCCAGTTATACTCTTCAGATACAGGTTTTTTCTGTTTACCCCAAACCACAAATGAGGATCCTTCCTTTGCAAATAGTAGGACTGATTTCGTTCCGCATCTGGATTAAGCCGAGCTCAGGCTCCCTTTCCAATGATCTCGTCGTCGGAATAGTAAACCTTAAGCTTTCCTTTCATTTCATTTCCCTGTTCTTTTTCCTTTCCATTGTCCTTTCCGTTATTTCCAGAAATTAGCATAAATTAAAGGTTAGTTCGTTTTGGCACCAAATAGTACCTCACTCACTTTAGGAAATGGCTGGAAGAAATCTCGTTGAGGTAGTAAATGAGAAGTACTTTGTGTTCAGAAAAGTATCTCTGATTTACACATCTGCTAGAACTGTAGCGGAGAATTAAGAAACACGAGCATTCCTTCCTCAGATTTGAAGATTCTGACAACAAAACAAATAGAGGACGCTTTCATAATTGTGACTTAATAAATATAAGTGCTGAGTGGTATGTCATTAATAATGTCTACAAAGGTAAGTGAAAATAATAATATTGGGATATCAAGGTCACTAAAATTGCATTTAAAACAGCTGTAGATCAGTTTGTCGTCCTTATAAATTTGCTACTGTTGAACAGCAAACTGATAAATATCAGAACAACGTAAGATATCGTAAAAGAGTTGGTAGATTTCATCTGGGTCTGAAACGAGTCAGGTAACGATATCAAGGAAGTAGAAAGGGCTGGTGACGAATATATTACTAGAAAAATAAGGCAACAATTAAAGAAGAGTTTTTTTTAAATTTTGGGTGAGGAACAAAGCAATCAATGGAAGTGGCATTTGATCAGTGACATAATTTTAGAATAAGCTATAGGACAATTTGAAACGTGATAGCACAGAACGAGGATGAAAATGAACCTTGTAGTTAAAGAGTCCGAATGGACGAAATAAGATCACATGGCAAGTATGCCCTTAGACATACGTCGCTTTATACCTGAACATTTGGGTCAGCAGTCACAGTTAAAAATTGACTTTAAAAAATATCCTAACAAATAATGCAATTAATTGTAGGATTGCACCATACGAACGGAGAGACTGTTGACTGGTGTTAGGCCATTATCCTGGATGACGGAAATCTAACCCTGCCTGCACTGGTAATCGATCCCAACACCTGTGCTTCTTCTCACCTAGTGCAGGATTAAATTGGTAAGAAGGCCTCAGTCTCTGAAAGTAATTCAGTAGAGGACAATTTTATTCAAACCACTGTGAACAACGGCAAATAGAAGGCGAGGTGGCGCAATTGAAACACCCTGATATTCCGGAGAGCGGCAGTTCTCATCCCGGCTCAACCACCCAGATTAGGACTTCGCGCGATTGCTGTACATCGGTCATGGCGAATGCCCGCCTTTGAAAGATGTAACACGGATGTAGGGTTTCACTACGCAAAACACCTTTCCTAGTGAGAAATATTGACCGTAGGTCGTCGAACCCAAACGTCGTGTTCGAACAAAAAAATTCAAGGAGGCGTAGTAGGAGTACTATATCTTCATGTGTGTGTTTTTGATATGAGGTAATTGAATGAAATCATATAATATAATCAAGGCTGAGGAAAGTAAAATTATTTACACACACACACACACACACACACACACAGACACAACTTTATTGTCAAGCACGCAAATTTTGAAAACAACATACTATCGAAACTTCTGATCAGCTATTACAATACGGTGAAATGCCTGTGTTGACTTTTCAATGCGTAACGCTACGAAACTGTTTCCTGAAGTGGAAATATGATCTTCAAAATAAATTTTAGTGCCACATAGCATAAATGGATTTGAGTGACGCTACTCGAGACTATCGTTTCGTATCACCACAGATATAGTTTTATCATGATGGGTAACACAGCTTTTAAAAGTGCTACACCATTGACTATGGATTATTTTGAAAATTAAAATCGCTCAAGAAATGGCGGGAGCTTACTTTTGTTGCCTTTTTATTAAAACCACTGTGAACAACGGCAAATAGAAGGCGAGGTGGCGCAATGGAGACACCCTGATATTCCGGAGAGCGGCAGTGTTAGTGGCGAACTTAGCATCCCCCCCCCCCCCCCCCCTCTCTCCTTCCCATGTCTCTCTCTTGCAGTGACTCCAGTATAATTTTGCGTCCAATACTCCATGGCATCTAACAGCCTCCTCCGTCCTCTCAGCATACCGCCGCGTTATGTCAAGTGATGCACGTTCCTTCCACAACACACAGCCATTAGCGGCAGACGTGAACTCTGCAACTCAGATGACGTCGACACAGGCCTCACTAATCCTCGTACAGGAAGTGCGCAACTTTCCCATCAGGCAGAAGAGCGCATACCTGGGGCTTCCTGCCTAATGCATGCGTGTGAACGCTAGCGTCGCATTAGAACCGGTAAGCTCATAATCTGCTGGCAGTGAAGAGCATAGTATTAGTGAATCTAGTGCCAGGGCAGTTTTTCTGGAAAGTTTTGTTAAACGTCTAGTGCAGTATTACTGAAGACTGAGAGTAGTGTAAAGCAGTGGTGACTAAGAATTGTGCTTGTGGGCCGTGCCGTGGCACAAGCGCCGTAGTGCTCAGCCTGACTGGCGCGTTTCACCCTCTGCCACGACACATTGTCTGAGCCGAGGAAGGGGAAGACGGGGAGACTACGAACGCACTGCATTTAAATGACAGTGCAGGGGCACTGCATACGACTTGATCTAATATTTCACATTCCTCAACAACATAGATCAGAAACAAAACAAATCTTCAATATTATTGAATTATTTTTGGCGTTCTGATGGCCAAATGTAGTTTTTATCTGGTACAAACTGTCAGCCTTCGGACAGACACAGACTGTTTCACAGATTTCCGCAATCAAGTAACACGTAATCGTCACTTATTTAGTTTCATAATCGAAAAAACGTCTTTCACAGAAACAGCCTAGCATTTTGGAACCTAATTATGGAGACGTGGGAGCTCTACGTGAGGAAAGCAGTGTAGATGTCCTGGAGAGTTTTACGTTAAATGGATTTTCCTTTAGCCAACGGCCTTGCCGGTTCCCGTCTGATCACCGAAGTTATGCGCTGTCGGACTGGGCTAGCACTTGGATGGGTGACCATCCGGTCTGCCGAGCGCTGTTGGCAAACGGGGTGCACTCAGCCCTTGTGAAGCAGAGGTGCTACTTGATTGAGAAGTAGCGGCCCCGGTCTCGTGAACTGACATAAGGCCGGGAGAGCGGTGTGCTGACCACATGCCCCTCCAATCGGCATCCAATGACGTCTGTGGGCTGAGGATGACACGGCGGCCGGTCGGCCCCCGTTGGTCTCTCCAAGACCTGATCGCACGGAGTTTAGTTTACTTTTTTGCCTTTAAAATACGAATTACCTTGCAGATCAGTCATGTACATCTGCATGAGCACAGATCCGCTTTCGACTGAAAGGGCAAACGGTCTCGAAAAACATTCTACAAGAGATGTAGTATTGGCTGTGTCCTCAAAACGTTTGGGAAACTAGCCTTGTAATTCTTTCATGGCCACCATGAAATCTTCAGACCCCGCGTTTTCTTCAACGCCAGTGAGAAACGTTTGTCAAAATATGTCCCTTGTAAAACGTGAATGTCGTTTTAAATACATCCTTATCAAATAAGAAAGAAGTTGTTTCTCACCTTGCAATGTCTTACTGTGGGCAGTATGTAGTGAAGTCCACTTAAAATGCGAGGTCTGCAACCGATTGCCGCCCGGTGTGGCCCAACGGTTGTAGGCGCTTCAATCCGGGAACGCGCTGCTGCTACGGTCGCAGGTTCCAATCCTGCCTCGGGCATGAATGTGTGTAACGTCCTTAGGTTTAAGTAGTTCAAAGTGTAGGGGACTAATGACCTCTGATATTAAGTCCCATAGTGCTAAGAGCCATTTGAACTTTTTTTTTCAATCGATTCTGCATGTTCCAATTTTAATCCCTGCAGTCCTTGTTCCTTCATAAATTCCAAAATAGCGAGTTTTAAATCGAATAATTGTTCCAGGCATGCCTTTTTATTTAATCAACGTACGTTCCAGTAATGCATAGTCTCCACACTCTTAGTATTCATTCTATCGAAAACTGTTGCAACTCACAGTGGAATAATGCGTACGACTTCAGCAGTTTTCCTATTTGAACCACCAATTTCTTCACGTATTCCATGCTTGCAAATTTAGTACGAATTGATTGTTCATGACAGAACAATTAATCCCGGCAGTCGATGGTTGTAATTTTTTGCTCTTTCACTGTCAGTTAAATATTTAAATGTTTTCTTCGTGGTATTCTAATGTTGGTTCTGCAGCCAAATTGCCATACACAGTTACTTTGCTTAACATTTTACATTTACATTTACATTTTACAATTTTGCATATTCATTTATCGATTTCACTCTTTTACTGCACAGTTCTATGTGATGTCGTTCACAGGCTTCGTAACACAGTTCACATACACATGTTGTGGTTGGGTCGTGATAAGGTTTGTTTCTGCAGATTAGATGATGAAAGCCGTGAATAGAAAGTCTAGTTACGACTTGTCGCTGTTCGAAGTTTGGTGCTGTCCATGAGCGGTTCGTCATTGCTTCGGTGCCATAGAACTCCGGCCATATTTTTTCTCGTTTCTCCTCCATGATCTTCAGTTGCTTTCTGGAAGCCCTGGTGTGTGGCATGATACATCGAAGTTTGATGTCTTCATTTAGGAATGTCTCTCTCGCTAGCAGGTACACTAGTCTAGATCTTGTTGAGAGACCTAGTGCTCTTTTTGGATTAGTCGATTTTACCTTTTCTTGTGTTTCTAGATTTTTTTCTGTCAGATGGTCCCATATAACCTCCATCCCATAGGCCAGGATTGGCAAGATTTTTGTGTTGAATAATTTCATGGCTGTTTCTAGATTGAGTAGACCTGTGCGACTGCATAACAGATGTTGACAAATTCATCGTTCTCTTCTGTCATTCACATTCACATTTAAACGCGTGTGATGACAGATCGCGAGTCCGCCTCTTTTTGTCCCATGAAGAAATACCGAAGGGTAAACGGCGTTGATACCACGATTCTGCCGGACTGAAGACAGTTGTGCCGACTGAAAAAATGCCACAACGCAATACTGAATGAAACAGCGCCCTGTCCCGGACCAACCCGAAGAGGGCCGAGGAAAGCCGAGGAAAGGTCGGGCCTTGCCCTGCACATCCTGCACACGTGAAATTTGGCCCGCCGTGGCCGGCCCTGGTCTAAAGAGCCGGCTGTCCTCCTCTATAAAACCTTTACATTCAGACATTATCGGAGGCGAAATGAGGCGGCCTCTGTAGCCGATCGGTTCTAGGCGCTTCAGTCCGGAACCGCGCTGCTGCTACGGTCACAGGTTCGAATCCTGGCTCGGGCATGGATGTGTGTGATGTCCTTAGGTTAGTTAGGTTTGAGTAGTTCTAAGTCTAGGGGATTGATCACCTCAGATGTTACGTCACATAGTTCAAATGGTTCAAATGGGTCTAAGCACTATGGGACTTAACATCTGAAGTCATCACTCCTCTAGACGTAGAACTACTTAAACCTAACTAATCTAAGGACATCACACACATACGTGCCCGAGGCAGGATTCGAAGCTGTGACCGTAACAGCAGCGCGGTTCCTAGAACCGATCGGCCACAACGGCCGGCTCGTCACATAGCGCTTAGAGCCAATTTTTTGGAGGCAAAATCTACAGGCGAACTAGGCTGGAGATGATCTAACAAGAAAAACTGTAACGTCAAAATTCCTGCAGTAGAGAGTGGTCATGTTATGTCTAGGTGCGACGGAAATCAAGCTCATGATCCACGTTCAGTACAAGAGTTCCGAGTAAAATCAATGAAGAATACAACAAAAAAGAAAGTTACCGGCGGTTATCTACGAGTGCCCGACAAAAATCATTCATAAGGAGCTGTTGGAGCAGAGCGATTTGGTCAGCGTGTTGATTCATCGAGATATGACATACGTAAGATTCAATATTCACAGTGAAAGACTTCCACTCGAAATACTTGTGTGAAAAGGTCATAGGTTTGATGGATGGTAAGTTTGATTATGATCCAAAAATTTTTTTGCAATTATTTACAATTCACAGGTGTAGCGATGGAATATATATCCCACTGGTTTTCCGTCTTATGAAGAATAAGAAGATGGTAACCTACGTTAGTGTTCTGGACTGTGGTAAACAGGACAAGATTATTCAAACAAAGGAGTGTGTTTCGAACCGAAGACATTCGTTGTTAATTTCCTGAAAGTGACATAGCTGGCTGCAGGTTTCCTCCATCACAAGTTTGCTAAGTTTCCTTTTTTTCTTGTTTTTATCTAAAACTAGCAACACTCCCGAGTTTCGCTCGGGATCTGAAGAATATCCTGTATGCAGTGTTGAGTGTTTTTCTTCCTGTAAACAACACAAACTGTTTTCTGATGTTAGAGAGTTAAGGTCTACACATAGTTGGTCTGTGAAAGGCATTCACTGCATAAATCTACTTCTGAAGCACATATTGTTTGACCTTGTGTTTTGTTAACAGACATATCAAACGAAACACTTACTGAGAACTGTCATTTAAATTTAAAACTTAGGACCGGCACTATCGTACGACTTCGCGTACTAAGGCTGTTCTACGGACAGTCAGAATTGTTCACTCAAGCGAAATGCCACTCTCGTTCCATTAGAGAGCTTGAGTGGATTAGGACTTTTGGTAATGTGAGAGGTGACATTCCTAGTAACACCAGAAGATTGTAAAAAATTAAAAATATGTTCCATAAATGCACTTCTTCGTGGAGATCCACAGACTCTTACTGTCGCTCAAGGATTTGAGAGAGAATATAGTAACTGATTTTGTCTACTACCTCGTGTGTAGGTGATATAATAGCCCTCTCTTTTTAAGTAAGTGGTTGATACAGTGTGTTCTAGACTGATCCTTCAAGCCTGTTTACAAAAACGAGAAGATTTGGCTTATCGAATTTAATCGTTTGATTGTGCTTTGCTACCTGTCCATTACCTCGAGAAGAGTACAAACAACTCGTGTATTCGACTAAATGATGTCGGGAGTGTTTCGTTATTAAAAATGGACAAGGAATCCAAAGAGACGAATATTAATCAAAAACATTTTGCAATTGCAAAATTGTGAAACTGACAGTTTGCACTTTTTGCTGTGTGTTCCATACAAAATTTAAATGTTTCCTTTACCTTCAAAATATTTTCTGAGTAAAATTATTTGAGCTGAATCTCTTCATCTTGTATGTACTTTGTACTGTCACATTTCTGTCTGTCTCGAAATTTAAGAGAATGTATTACTGTTTTGTACACATTGTAGTAAAATGTAATAAAACTGCTACACGTGCTGTATGTGGCTTACTGACGGGCAAGAGAAAACCATGAGTATACACTTTGGTTGCGGAGTTCATGTACTGTCGGCCAGGACGTTTTAGTCAAGTTGCGGAGTCTGTGTGGTGAGCAGGTTAAAGCCGCGGAGTTCCTGTGAGCCGGACAGCACATACCACTAATGCTCACTCACACTGCCAGCCACTAACTGGCTGTCCCCTCGTTCAGCAACAAATAACCCCCAAATTTTGACAAATATCTGTTGTCTTTCGTGCTAAACATTCTACTATTCACCTATCATTTAAATTTTCAACAAAACGAGCTAAAACGTAACACTGACAAATAGTAAAAATGGCTACTGTGCACAAACAGCACAAAAAACTTAATAGTTCACAGACCACTAACAGGTGGCATCGTTTGTTACTTTTATAACACAAAGGCACATATTGTAAGATTTCAAAGCAATTTGTATAATAAACTGAGGAAGAAGAGAAAGATAAATACACTGCATATTACTTTCTCGAATTTACTATTTCATTACAAAGGGCACGGCATATTCCCTTCCTTATCTTTGGCCAAACAGAACATACGCTCCGCCTCCGATGACCTCTTTGTCGACGCTACGGTTACGGCTAATCTCTCATTTTTCCTTATTGTGGGAACTGTCCACGAAGTAAGCTTCTATGGCTGTTCTTTGGTGTGGTCCCACGACACTCGTTAGTTTAGGAAAGGGATTTTCGGTATTATTAAGGAGATTTGCTGGGTTAATTTTTCGTTTCATTCGAGAAATCTTCGCAGTCTAAAGGCGTAAACATGCAAACATGTACACGAAATGGCCTGCAGGCACGTCTCATGAAGGAATTTGTCCCGTGTTCTCTGCACAGAGCATCCACACACATAACAACTTTGCCAAGGCAGCGAGCAAGAGTCCTAAACCGTGTATCATAGTACGAATCTTTTTCCAGTTATCATCAGCGAACAGTTGCTGTTGGGTGCCTTAGTCATTCATGACGATTGCTACAGTAATCGTATGTCGATTGGTAAAATTATCCCCATTAGTAATAAAATAGTCAGTAACTATCGCACTAATCGGTTCGTTGATTAAGATACCGGACTCTCGTTTGAGAAGTGGATTTCACGTCTCCCGATTTAGATTTCACGTGGTTTTCCTGAATTCCTTCATATGAACGGTCCACGTTATCTCACAATTGATATGCATTTCACTCTGCAAAAATGATGTCGTCGAATGCACGCTGCATTCTAGTTTTCCTGCGAAAAATCATTTCTGCACAGAATGTATGAAGTTTGCTCATAAACGGCTAGAAACTGCAAAGATGAGTATTTTGCTGCTGGGTACCGACCACGGGAACACTCACATACCAAGTGAGAATTTTTAATATTATTTCATTTTATTACCTGAAATACTATGAATGACAACATTTTGCAAATGTTAAGGCATAGCTTAACCATCATCAACACAGCCTCCAAATTGTTTATGTTAAGCAAGTATTTAATAGTAATAATAGTGATGATAGAAAGGCCTGCTACAGCAGTGTACATTTTGCGTCTAATAACATATCAGATTTATACAGGGTGTTACAAAAAGGTACGGCCAAACTTTCAGGAAACATTCCCCACACACAAAGAAAGAAAATATGTTATGTGGACATGTGTCCGGAAATGCTTACTTTCCATGTTAGAGCTCATTTTATTACTTCTCTTCAAATCACATTAATCATGGAATGGAAACACACAGCAACAGAACGTACCAGCGTGACTTCAAACACTTTGTTACAGGAAATGTTCAAAATGTCCTCCGTTAGCGAGGACATATGCATCCACCCTCCGTCGCTTGGAATCCCTGATGCGCTGAGGCAGCCCTGGAAAATGGCGTATTGTATCACAGCCGTCCACAATACGAGCACGAAGAGTCTCTACATTTGGTACCGGGATTGCGTAGACAAGAGCTTTCAAATGCCCCCATAAATGAAAGTCAAGAGGGTTGAGGTCAGGAGAGCGTGGAGGCCATGGAATTGGTCCGCCTCTACCAATCCATCGGTCACCGAATTTGTTGTTGAGAAGCGTACGAACACTTCGACTGAAATGTGCAGGAGCTCCATCGTGCATGAACCACATGTTGTGTCGTACTTGTAAAGGCACATGTTCTAGCAGCACAGGTAGAGTATCCCGTATGAAATCATGATAACGTGCTCCATTGAGCGTAGGTGGAAGAACATGGGGCCCAATCAAGACTTCACCAACAATGCCTGCCCAAACGTTCACAGAAAATCTGTGTTGATGACGTGATTGCACAATTGCGTGCGGATTCTCGTCAGCCTACACATGTTGATTGTGAAAATTTACAATTTGATCACGTTGGAATGAAGCCTCATCCGTAACTAAAATGAGCTCTAACATGGAAATTAAGCGTTTCCGGACACATGTCCACATAACATCTTTTCTTTATTTGTGTGTGAGGAATGTTTCCTGAAAGGTTGGCCGTACATTTTTGTAACACCCTGTATATTGTTCGAACTGCTTTCAGATGTAAATTAGAGAAATTAAACAACACAATTACAACAACTGCTACAAGATTTAAATTCTGTGCTAAAACACGAATTTTACGAGTTCTTCAACAAAGTGAATAGACGCTATTTTAAGGATTTGCTCAGTTTTTGTTTTCCTGGATGAGACTGATTTGTCTAGCTTTCGTTAGTCAAGCTTTATACATAATAAATTATGACATGTGATGCAACACACATCACTTTCTTCTCACACACTTAAAATAATAATAATAATAATAATAACAAAATGAAATTAAAAATTACATCGAATGGTTGCACTCTCTTATATAATTACTAAACAGTTTTCATTTTCTGTGTATCGTTTGTAACTTCATATGATTTTCCCAGTTGTCTTGCTTCATCAGGTGGTTGTGTTACTACCTTGAACATGTACTCTTCATCGTCAGTTTCCGTTCTTAGCGTGTCTCGAGAATGGCGCTCAGATAATTGTGCACTGACGGTCGACATCTGGCTCTTAGACGACATTCAACACTCCAGAGCTGCAATGAGAAACATTTGATGCTTTCCTGTATGTTAGTACCATTGAATTTGACGAGAAACATGTCAAATGTTACATCGCTCGCTTAGCATGTGAGAGGTACCGGGATCGATACCCGGCTCCTCCAGGGATATATTTTACTATCAGATGCTTCTGGAAAGCGTCAGGGAAAAAAAGACTTGATCGACGTTATCATATTTTTTATGGCAATTCTCGTGATGGAGTGTTTTTTTATTTCACCCTATTCCAAATGGTGATGTTTTCGGATGTACAGCTAAATGTGTGTCCCACGCTCGCTTCATCACAACACACTTTGCATTAGGCAGATGGGGTCAGTTTCATTTTAGGTTTCTTAGCGAAAGTTGAGTCGGTTTCTGTGATGACTTCTGGGCACTTAGCCTCTCATATTTGGGGGTAAGATTATCTCCTAGACATTTCTCCAAAATTGTAACCAATTTGTGTGCTGAAATTTGAAGCTACACCCCTAGTCCTCGTAAATATTAACATTAGATCATGTTGTTTTGGGCAACCGCGACCGCGATCACATAGGCAGCAACTAAGAGCAGGCTTGGCTCGATGAAAGTGAAGCAGCGGAAACAGGTTCACACGTACCACCAGCCAAATAAAATGATTAGGCAGGGTTGGGGGCGTAGCTCAAATGGTTTTCATGAAAAAACCAAGTCAATCTGATAATTAAAAAAATGGTACATCGCTCGCTTAGCACGTGAGAGGTACCGGGATCGATACCCGGCTCCTCCAGGGATATATTTTACTATCAGATGCTTCTGGAAAGCGATGCCGAATTAAATAGAAACGATCAAAAAATGTGGAAGTCAAAAACTTATGAAGAGTTCTTGCATAAATGCTTTGTTCTCACGCATAGTCAAAATGACATCCGTAGGATAGGAGTTTCAATGGACAACCTGGGCTCATCCCCTTGGAACCACCATCACCGAACGGCGTGGCCTTCTGTACGCTCCCAGACGCTCCCGACCGACGCTCTCCCACAAAGACGGCAGGCAGCCAGCCGCAACCCTCTGGCTAGGGTAAGAAAACAGCAGAGCGCGAAGCGGGAATTTCAAAAGGAACGCGCTACAGACAAGAAGGAAACGCAGAGAACCAACCGTGACATTTCGTCAAGGTTCGGATGTAACGCTCAAAATGGATAGAATCTGGCACGATATGCCTCGGGAGACATCCAACTCTATCAGTCAATGCCAAGCAGAACAACTGTTTGCACAAGGGCCAGAGGTGGACCACGTGTTATTGACTTGGTCAGTCTCTGAATCTCATTCTCATAAATAAATCATCCAATTTTTCTGAAATTGTAATCATTTGTTTGTCTTTACATTTATATCACATCTACACATTTCCGTCACATTCGGGTTGTTCCTCCGTGGTGCATTCTTTCATTTATTTATTCACTTGTTTTTAAAAACAGGTTGGCTCTGATAGCTTGGTGTGTGCTAGGATTCTCTGTTGGGCGGCTGATGAAGGCCCGGTGATGGTTAACAATGACTTATGAATTTTGAGGCTAGATTACAATCATTAGTGGGCGGCGCGGAGAATATGACGGCGTCTCCGCATGGGTGACGCCTCCAGCTGCTGACTGCGCATCCCGCTGCTGGGCGACTGGTGCTGCGTCACCAGGTTCCCGTGTTTCCTGGCCATTGTGAGCGTGGCTGGCGGCGACCGGCTACGGGGACGTCGAGCTGCCCTACGCTTCCGGGCTCGGGGCGCAGCCGTCTTCTGAGGGTGCGCCGGCAAGGGCAGAAATCGTTGGACACTGCCGTGGTACTCTCGGTACGGGGCAGAGCGTGAAGCTGCCCCCTGACGCCCAGGGGCTTAGCCGACAGGCACCGGCTGTGGTAGAAGCGTCTGTGTCATCGGCACGGCGTGAAGTAGTGCAGGCTCGACGATCCATCACAGCCCTGCCGTTCCACGATGACGGGATGGTTCGAGCTTCCTTAAATACTGCTCCTTCGTACAGATTTCTGTTGTTCACCGCGATTAGCGTGTCGTGCCGAGCCGTCTGGAACTTGTAGGTGACCTCTCGACTGTCGTAACTGGGTTGCAATACTCCTCCCGGGTGCGTCACGCGTCGGCGGCAGGTTTCACCTGTTGTCACCGTAGTGCTGCAATGTCGGTGACCACGCAGCCCCTTAGCCCGCTGTTACATTACCAGACGTTTCAGGTGCTTCCCCAGGGAAGCGTCCTGGGACCTCTGCTGTTCCTGATCTATATAAATGACCTGGGTGACAATCTGAGCAGTTCTCTTAGGTTGTTCGCAGACGATGCTGTAATTTACCGTCTAGTAAGGTCATCCGAAGACCAGTATCAGTTGCAAAGCGATTTAGAAAAGATTGCTGTATGGTGTGGCAGGTGGCAGTCGACGCTAAATAACGAAAAGTGTGAGGTGATCCACATGAGTTCCAAAAGAAATCCGTTGGAATTCGATTACTCAATAAATAGTACAATTCTCAAGGCTGTCAATTCAACTAAGTACCTGGGTGTTAAAATTACGAACAACTTCAGTTGGAAAGACCACATAGATAATATTGTGGGGAAGGCGAGCCAAAGGTTGCGTTTCATTGGCAGGACACTTAGAAGATGCAATAAGTCCACTAAAGAGACAGCTTACACTACACTCATTCGTCCTCTGCTAGAACATTGCTGCGCGGTGTGGGATCCTTACCAGGTGGGATTGACGGAGGACATCGAAAGGGTGCAAAAAAGAGCAGCTCGTTTTGTATTATCATGTAATAGGGGAGAGAGTGTGGCAGATATGATAAGCGAGTTGGGATGGAAGTTTTAATATTTTTTGTGGAACCTAAAATTTAAAAACCTCTCTCACACCGGCCTGATTTAGCTTCACTGATCAGGATAGTAAAAACATGCGTATGTTAAAAGAATTTTCATTCACAAAGCAGGCTTATCACATTCACACAGTTCAATACTGTTCTATCCTGATGACATTGAGCTTAACTTAAATCCCATAAGGCAGTGAAGCAATTTCGAAGTCTCGGTGTGACGAAAATTGTCAGTCGATCTCCTGGAAACATTTGTAATAATTATTAACTTTCGGTGATCACATGGGGAAGACCGGAGATCTGCTGGTAAGACCGTGTTAGCCTATTTATTTGAAGTAACTGGATATCTTGAGCATACAAAACGGCAGGTTCGTCCAGTGTAAATCAGACGTTCCCCACTGATGCCGTGCAACACAGCGTAGTAAGCAGACACTGTCAATAATAATCAGTTAAATAATACGCGAACACACTTACTTTAGTTTAGTTCATGTATTAAATTCCTTCTCATACAGAATCTCATCAAGATGGCGACTAGCTCAACAATACATACATATACATCCTCCTTCTTTCACGACTAATCGGCAAGAATTCCTTCATTCTTTTCATAAGAGAAAACGTAGATAGCAGAGAAGCTATTCCATGGAGTAAATGGACGCTCCAAGGAATAATTGGGTTTGAAACTACTTTGCATTGATAATCGGTAAGATAAGAAGAGATATTTCGAGATATGTACTAAGTTATATAATTTATAAAATTTCTGAAAATATCGCGGAAGGACCGCTGCAAGAGACATTACAAAGTCATTAAAGCAAAGACGTTTTTCGTCACGGCGAGATCTATTTACGAAATTTCAGTCACCAACTTTCTCTTCCGCATGCGAAAATATTTTGTTGAGCCCAACCTACATAGGTAGGAATGATCATCAAAGTAAAATAAGAGAAATCAGAGCTCGAACAGAAAGGTTTAGGTGTTCATTTTTCCCGCGCGCTGTTCGGGAGTGGAATGGTAGAGAGATAGTATGATTGTGGTTCGATGAACCCTCTGCCAAGCACTTAAATGTGAATTGCTGAGTAGTCATGTAGATGTAGATGTAGATGATGATGATGATGATGATGATGATGATGATTGGTTTGTGGGGTGCTCAACTGCGCGGTTATCAGTGCCCGTGCAAATTCCCAACTTTTGCTCAGTCCAAACTCGCCACTTTCATGAATGATGATGAAATGGTGAGGACAATACAAACACCCAGTCATCTCTAAGCAGGTGAAAATCCCTGATCCCGCCGGGAATCGAATCCGGGACCCGGTGGTTTCAGGTGGAGACTTCGTCACAGTATGCCCTGAGGACATCCACGTACAGCTTATATCGTGTTTAGGATTTTGGGATATACCGATTCTGTGGCATGAGGGACATGGAAGTATCATACCGGCATTAGCACATCAGTTCGCTGTAGTTCTATGAGTTCAGAATGTGTAGTGATTGACTGGACTGGGGACAACGGAGTGCCAGGTAGAGCAGGCACAGGTCCTTCCAGGATGTATGATCCGCGGGAAGATCGTAAGATTGTTCGATTGGCATTGACAACTAGACAGACGGCACCATCTGAAATGTAGAAAGAGGTTACAGCCTCACTGTTTGCATTATCCACCGGAAACAGGTGACCGGAAGATAGACTGAGATATCGAGTTGCGATACGTTGTTTACCGCTGACTCTATTCCGCAGACAACAGTGACTTGCATACTGTAGACTGAGAGTCAAAATGGGATAGTGATTAGCATTCCGTGCTTTTCAGCAATCAATCTCGCATCTGTTTGTGTCGGTCAGATCGATTCCAACGTGTCCGCACATGATCTGGTAATAGGTCACAAGAAGCAGCGATTCTCGAGACTTACACGACAAATTGACTAGTTCTTGATGACAACGACGCTGACGAGTGAAGTAAGTGAAGTAACTACTTACATTTGTATCGACCTGTAAGTTAGTAAACGTCCTTCTTTTGTCGTTGCTGTAAACATTGTTCGTAACTCGCGCAGCAACAGCCGCGTGGTCGATCTAGAACCGCATTTTCGATACATATCGTTCGGGGCACGTGCGTTCGATAGACAGTCGTTCTTGGAAATTACCAATGCGAGCCTTCCGCTGCCACCTATGAACACCGGGCACGAGACGCCGCGGCTCGTATCAAAAGCCGGTATTACGCGACGCATCTACCGTACACAAGCCTGCACCAGCGCAGCCATGATACATATGAGAAACTGCAGGCTTGTTTACGTTGTCGTGTATGTGTGGCGGAGCGGTGTTACAAAGTTCCCTAGCACTGAGCGAAACAAGCTGCAAATCAACGTACACCTACCTCAGTACCTCGTTCGTTCACCATGGGGTGCTCTGCATTCGTAGGTACTATGTAGACGATGTTAAAAGCAGCGTTGAAGAACACCAGCGTCCATACTTACGATTGCATACTCCGCGTAATTCAGGTAACAAAATAAACCTGTAAATCTCTAGTAATAACGGGCAAAAGTGGATTCTTCCTTCCTTCATTGGAAATGTCCGCTTCCCGATACTAATGTTTTTTATTGTCTTTTAGTTATGGTGCCAACAAGCACACATTTACGTCGATAGCACATCTATCTACTACTAGTTCATGCAGCTTATATCACACGCAAGACAGCCAGAAATGTACCAAGTCCAACCCGAAATGTTATGAGATTAATACAGTCAATACTCTGCTAGTGAATTCGTCAAAGGAAGATGCTCGACAATAAATGTTCTGTAAATGCATACTGAACAAGCCACGTATACTTAACAAGCTTGAAATATACTTTAGAACTGATTATCCTCTTATTACCTTCCTGGCTGCTTTATTACAAAAGCAAACACTCCTAGACATACGCCATCCGCCAGTTAGGGGGATTTACAGTTTTCATGACACCCTGGTCGCGTAACACTTGCTAGTCACGTAAGGTGTAATACAATACAGAATTTAAATTTGACGTATGTCCCACATACACACTCACTGTCATTTACTTTCACCCTAACACAAAATATAAATATTAACTTTTAACTGTTATGTTCATTACGAAGAAAAAATTTTTGCTAGTTTAGAATTGAAAATCATTATAAAATAAATCGGCACACTGAGAGTGCTATTACTGTTTTCAAATAACAAAATAAATATAAACTGTTATTTTTCCTATCTGAATTTACTTTCTTAAGTGTCGGTTAAGTATTTTTAATGTTTTTTTTCTCCAAAACTATTATAGGTAGCGGCATCAAATTTTGACACAAGGTTTGTCTGAATAACAAAAGGTCATGTACCAAATTTGGAATAAAACAGATAATATTTAACATAATTCTTTAGTTTGTTAGGTGAGGTGAATAAGTGACTTTAGTACATGCCACAGTTGAGCATTCTCGCGACAGGTGTGGCTATGATGCATACGGCAGGCCACAAGTCGGCCGCCGCCGAATGCTCCTATACTGCAGGCTTCCAAAACAGCTTACCATAACGTAACAAAACTTACTGCAAAAATCTGCTGTCCCGTAATAGCTGCGACGCTACATATGGAACTCGATATTTTTGTAAGGCTGCTATTTACTCATATGGAAACTTCTGTGCGGTCTAGGTTCGTATTTACTAAGCAGTTATTGTTATCTTGTGCAGCTAGAATGAAATAACGCTATGATTATACACAACTATGGACTAAAGGAAATTTTGGAAATTTGTAGTAAGTTCCTATCGTACCAAGCTGCTGAAGTCATCGGTCCCTAAGCTTACTCACTACTTAATCTAACTTAAACTAACTTACTAAGGCAACACACACGCCAATGCCCGAAGGACGACTCGAACCTTCGACGGGGGCAACCGCGCGAACCGTGGTAAGGCTCCTTAGCCCGTGCGGCTATGCACTAAAGTGTTCGTTTAACGTCGTGCTGATACAAAAAAAATGATTGTCTATGTTTACGTTTCACAGCAGTTTAGACATGGAGGACCGAGGTATTTATGCAGCATTTGACTTGACAGTGTCCACCTTAGTCGCCAGGAGAAAGGCAGAACGACGACGTAAAACCAGGAGTAGAAATTAGGTTCGACCCTGGCTGAAAGGAAGGGGTGAATGCAATGTACTGTACGTCAGTGAATGAGCTGTCCGCCCCCGGTAGCTGAGTGTTCAGCGCGACATAATGTCAATACTAAGGGTCCGGGTTCAATTCCCGGCTGGGTCGGAGATTTTCTCCGCTCAAGGACTGGGTGTTGTGTTGTCCTAATCATCGTCATCTCATCCCCATCGACGCGCAAGTCGCCATAGTGGCGTCAGATCGAAAGAGTTGCACCCGGCGAATGGTCTACCCGACGGGAGGCACCAGTCACACGACATTAGTGAAGGAGTTGACACCCGAACATCCACAGGAACTTAGGAACTTCGTCAGAACGGATGTGTCTTGTTTTGACAAACAAATGTCGATCATATATGACAGGATTCGTGCAAGTGAAGTAGTAATGAGGGAAGCTATTTGATAATAGCGCGACCGCAAAGGTGCGAAACGGCTTTTACAGCCCCAACCAGTCGTAGCCGGCACAATTGCTCTGACACTTGTGGCTGTCCTCTCAACACTACCCTTAATGGCATGATGGAACAACACAAGACATGTAGCCAATCCAAACACGTGTGGTACTGTCATCACGTATGGTGATGCGTACACATGCCGAAAGTAAAATTATATGCACATTTACGTAAAACATTTAAACTCTGAATTAAAATACATTAAATGTATTCGCAGTTGCGAACCCGGATTTCCCGCTTATCGTAAACAAGCCTGCAGTTTCTCATATGTATCATGGCTGCGCTGGTGCAGACTTGTGTACGGTAGGTGCGTCGCGTAATACCGGCGTTTGATACGAGCCGCAGCCTTTCGGGCCCGGTGTCCATAGGAGACAGCGCCTCCACTAAGGCCGATGCGGCACGGAAGGCTCGCAATGGTAATTTCCAAGAACGACTGTCTATCGAACACACGAGCCCTGAACGATATTTATCGAACATGCGGTTCTAGATCGACCACGCGGCTGTTGCTGTGCGAGTTATGAACAGTGTTTACAGCAACGACAGAAGACTCACGGCTGGACCCAAACTTCCATATGTCGTCAACCATGCGTCTACGGGCTGTTCTGTGCACATGCATTCATGTCCAAAGGAACTTTGAATCGTAATCAGAATAACATAGGCACTGCAATATCGTATTCCATGCCCATACTAGGGAGCGACATTCAAGTACGACGTCTGATCTGTACGGGAATACACATAATGGATGTGCGAGTACAGATCGTAGACGGATGGTTGACGGCATTTGGAGGTGTGGGTCTGGCCGTAAGCCGTGCAAGAATAGCCGCTCGCGATAAGCGGGGAATCCGGGTTCGAGTCCCGGTTCGCCACAAATTTTCAGTGTCGTCATTCCGTTCTACAGCTGATGGTTGTCCATATTCGCAACTGCGAACACCTTTAAGGTATTTCATAACGGCTGTAGTCACCGCAGTGCCTTGCATGCGTGTCCAAAGGAACTTTGCATTGTAATCAGAATAACACAGGCACTTAAATATCATATCTGAATTAAAACAGTTGTACATGTGCCTTACTATGGTACAGCGTATCTAGAGGATCACACCTTTCCTTGCTGTGTGCCTCCATAATACACTTACACTTTCTTTATTTCACTCCGTTTCTAAAATAAGAATAAATCATTAGGTATACAGCTTTTCTCAGCGGCAGTATAAAAAAGGGAATTTTCATTTGTTTTAATACTGTATTTGAGGAAACACTGAAAAATGTGTAGAATATCCCGGGCAATAGCCAAAAAAGTCCTCAAGAGCTCACGTTTTTCTCGTCTGCTGTCCACAAGTGAAAACAATAAAAAGCAGAGAGCCCTCTCGAAATACTGTGTTCTGCACACGGGCACACGCTCCTCTACAGCGCAGGCGCGGATTCACGGCAAAATAGAACGGTTCGAATTTCTCCCGGCGGATAAACCGTCTGCTGAGATAGCTGCTACACCCTTTCCGCCGTTAGGCGGCAGGCTCTCTGTATCTGACTTGTACACGTTAGGTGTGTCGCGTAATGGCTCTGAGCACTGTGGGACTCAACATCTGAGGTCATCAGTCCCCTAGAACTTAGAACTACTTAAACCTAACTAATCTAAGGACATCACACACATCCGTGCCCGAGGCAGGATTCGAACCTGCGACCGTAGCAGTCACTCGGTTCCGGACTGAAGTGGCTAGAACCGCACGGCCACCGCGGCCGGCTGTCGCGTAATACCGGCTCGCCTGTGACGCTAGTATTTCCAGAGTCCAGTTATTGTAAACAAACAGTAATAAATAAGTACTGTATTTAAGACCTGTCTTCTCCTGCTGGTCTGCCCCGACAGCTGAGTGGACAGCGCGGCAGTGTGTCACGCCAAGGGGCCCGGGTTCGATTCCCGTCTGGGTCGGAGATATTCTCCGCTCAGGGACTAGTTGTTGCGTTGTCCTCATTATCATTTCATCATCATCAGTGGAAGGCAACGGGAAACCACCACTGGAATTACTTCCCTAGATGCTCATGCGGTGGACCTCTCTGACGAGGCTTCCCCCGTCACAAGACCTGCGGTAAGGCAGAACACAAAGTTAAAGTTATCCTGCTGGTCCTGCATCCATCGCCGCCCACGTCAAGCCCCCTCTGAAACCCCGTTGTAACTGACGTCAGATGTGTAACATCTTCCTCTGAACAAGACATCATCAGCTTCACGAAGGAACTGCACTCAATGAAGCAGCGCTATCAGTCACCGGAAAGCGTGTGTTGTAGGAAGCACAATATCATGAAGTTGTCAGAAATAATGCCGCTTCACTCATTTGTGTACAATCATTGCTAGTACCAGCTTATTCCGCCAATGCTGACTCGACAGTCCAAATCACCGGAGTCCTCTTGCTACTTATCCAGAATGTCTCACAGCTCAACAGCTATGTATTTCCCGTCATATATTCGTAGGAAATCGTGTACGTAGAGTAAGCAGGCAATGTACTTCCAAGTTCACTACTCTCTGTTTCTGGGTAGCCTTTACGACCCCGTTGGAAATGTAAGTTCCGCTGGTCAGTCCTGATGGATTATCAAACTTAACACTGGCTATAATCAGTCACCAAATGAGGTGGTTACTGGTTAAGCCAGCACATTACTCTAAACAGTGTTAGAGGAGCATCACAAACTGGTAATTGTTCGCTGCGGTGGCGAGGGTCTACGGCGTTTAATTCGACGGCCATGGCCCGTGGTATCGGGCCGACCTCAACATTGGCGGGCCGATAATTTATATGTCGCCGTGCGTGCTTGACGAAATTGCCTGCCGCGGCAAACACCGCGCTTTAATTGGATATTAAATTGTTAAAGCACATAATCGTCTGATAATACGCGCATACAATTAAGCGGCGAACCGGCCTTAATCTGGCGCAATTGATTTACAGCGGGGCGATATTTCACTCAGGTTAATCATATCTTACGGGGCAACATGTTTATCTTGTCCCAGCTGCGCACACAATGACCACTATAATTAATCACTATGCTAGAGTACTCGGGCAGTACTCCCGAGCCGAGCCTGAATGAGCTGTGGTTCCCATCCGCAACGGTAAAATAATGACCTAGAGAGAGAGTGGAGTCGTCATACCGATCAACTGGCGTTATGAGAAGTTGCAGATAATGAAGGCACATATGAAACCCTCAACGAGTATACGTACCTGGGTCAGAATCACAAAGTGACTAACAGATGTATTTTTACAGAACTACCGTATCAACCATCAATAAGAAAATGAGCTTGGTCATGCCTTCTGTTCTGTTCATCTTCGTCATATTAGTCTGATACCTCCAGCTCTACTTACCACACAGTCTGTTGCAGACGAAGCTTGTAGACCTCAATGTGACAGTTAATAACAATAATAATAATAATAATAATAATAATAATGCTTTTGTTTTTATTTCTTTATGTTTGTTTCAGTTTATTTATTATATGATCATTTTTGAGTGATACAGACAACACTTACACAATTATTGTTATGCTTCGCCAAGCTTACTTCGACAGATTTCTAGGCACCTGACTCATTGAATTAATGCAAACAGGGAAGCAACAGTAGACAAGTTCTTATTATGAAAGTATCACACGTATTCTTTAACTAACTGGTAGGCCAATTTCAATGAGAACAGTTCATGTTTTCATCAGTACTGTAGGACATGTTAGATATTAGCAATATTTTCAAATATTTATTATATATATTTAATGCTTTTTTATGTATTTTACTTCCACAGGCTATGAATTGGAAATTATCTAAGTTTATACAGCACACTTTTGTTATATAGGGACTAGTTACTCATTTCCCTATGAAAATAATTCCTATTCATAGGTACTTATTTTTGAAGTTAGCTGTTTAATGATGAAAATTCCCTATGTCGTAAGTTAACACACTTATTCTTATGTATGTAATCCTAGAAGCGTCAGTAGCATAAATTCTTTAAAAATACTCCTTCATAGCTCCCTTTTTGCGCCCCTTTCCATTATCCTTAAAGTTCGTTTCCTAATGTAAAAGATTGTTTTGCAAGCAAAACTTATATTTTCTCAGACCATCAAACCATAACGAACAAACTATACAAAATATTTTATTACAGTAGTTCCTACTAATTCTTAAGACCTTGTGGCATTTAACCAACCAACCTTTTGTTCAGTAGTTAATGTTTTCCATTAAATGATCGTCTAACAAAAATCCTAATAAACTTCGTGTAATATGTCTCTACAATTCTAGAGCTAATGCTAGTATTATACAGCTTCTGGCGTTTGTTCTTATCCCTCCAAAGTTCGTACACAACGTTTTCTTCTCATTTACGAGTTTCACCGTGCAGCTGTCTCAGCAGTCATTTGTCTGCTTTTTCTGTTGCCAAGATACCTTCTTCTGTAAATCAGCTTCAAGAAAAATACTACTATCATCTGCGGACAACCCTGGTTTTGGCGACAGCAAGTGATATCATTCATAAGATGTTTGTTTGCATTGTTCTCTGTGCGATGTGTTTTGGTTACGCTTCAGATAGTCTGAAATTACTGTATTTTCTTAAGTGCGTAGAAAAGTGAGAAGGTTATCACCATCTCATTGGGCGAACGCGGTACTGAACGGTAACGCGGAGCGTGTGAATGTATCCATATTGTGCCTGCTCGACATGACGAAGTAGTAATGTGTACCATCCCACCCACGCACTTCTGTCAGTCACTACGTCATTTCGCTCGAGTTATAAATGGCTACTACTATATAAGTGTTACTTATAAACAGACTTTTACAAAAGCAAAACAAGTATATATAACATACAATATTTCCACTTAGAACACAATGGGCTCATATTGTAGAATTTCATTTTTGGATGATCACTTAGCGCAAAGGGTGACTGATTGTACGACCTCCTTCAACATTGCTCTTTTCTATCTGCCTACTCGTTTTTGAAAATAGTATGACATAATGATAACTTAGTAGTTCAAGGTTTTCGCAGTCCTGCGACAGTTAGTTAGACTTCGGTTGGGTCGAGAAATAAAAAGGTTTGAGTAGAAAACTGAAGTTGAAAGCATTTTCGTACAGACACATAACCAAACAATGTCTGGTAGTAATACTTAGTGAATGGTACAAAACATAATACACTGTATACTGTAGTTTATACACAATTGCGTGAGTGGCCTCAGAAAGTTTGATGTTTATTACAAAATTCATTACAATTGATTCCGGAGCTAATTTTTGGATTCTGCGTGTTTCATGAAAGGTATGTATTTTCTTATCAATCACTAGTGCAATGATTTTATTTCGTGAACGAGGAAAATTCTTCCGACATCTTTTATGGTCAAGATGTATCTCTTCTTCCTCGAACGTGTCGCCTATATTCTGAAATAATGAACTTTTCTTCTGAGCATTACTTAATAAGAAGGACCAAATTTAATTTTCTTTCTTTTGCAACTGTATTCTTGATATACGTGCAACAGCGGTACGTTACAACTGATACACTCTTTCATATCCGTGCTAAATTAACTTCTACTTATTATTCATAAAATAGTTTTTTTTATGTAGCAGTTTCCATAACGTTCATGTAACATAAAATCGGCAGTACTTCATATGAGACAATGTCTTTTAATGTGGAGTAAACTACAATGTAAACTAATTCTAATGATGATTATTCCAGGACACAGAACGTTTATGATCAAAGCACTTGCAACATTTTTCATTTTTAACAAAAGAACAGTTTAAAATATTGTTGTTTGTTTTCCTTTTCTTGCATACTTATTACTGAGTGAACGGTTAGTGTTCGTCAATAAGAATCATAAAATTCTAGATGTTAGCCTTCAGCAGCCGTTGTACGATTGAACGATGCGCTTTAGCTGATGTGCAAAACTTTAGGACGAAATTAACTTTCGCATTATGAGTCATTGCCAAGTAAGATAAGTCGACGAAACTTCGATCATACATAGAAAGAACTACTACAGTAGAGTACCGAAGGTAGCTGAAATAAATACGCAATGAGACGAACAGAAATGACACTTTTATTCAAAGACAATAATTATACTGAAGTCACCACGCTTCACGCTGGTTCCCAGGACATTACAAAAGGCGAGACACGGTTCTTAATGGTGTGTGTGATCACCGCGGATGACTATGCACGCTCTGCAAAGTGCTCACATTCTGGCCACAGGGTTGGTAAGGAGTTCTTCTGACGGGGCATTCCATTCCCCTATCAGCGGTGTTGACACCTGCTGGATGGTGGTTGGTGCATCCCACACATGCTCGGTGGGATTTACGTCGGAGAAACGGGCAGACCAGTCGATTCCCCAAACATCCTCTCGTTTCGAGAGCTTTTTCACCTGCTCTCTTCGGTCGGTCGGACATTGTCATCCATAAAACTGAAGTCAACCGAATGCACCCATGAAAATAAGCACAAAGGGAAGCACTACAGTGTCACAATAACGCTGACCGGTGAGTGCCCCGTGTTTAAAGATTTGGAGGTTAGCAGATCAATGCGACATCATGCCTCTACAAGGCCATGACACCTGGGCTACCTAAACGATCATGTCCGGCATCGTTCATAGGGCGAGAGATGGGAACACGTAATGCACCTATGAACCTTCTGTACTACACTGTAGCAGTTCCTTCTATGTATTGTCTAAGTTTCGTCGAGCTATGTCACCTGGCAGTGACACGTAATGCGAAAGATAGATTCGCCCGTAAGTTCTGCACTCCAGTGTATTATTATACTGATAAAAAAGTTGTACTATTGAAAAACAAGTAAAAGTAGAGTGAAAATATTTTACATAAACGGTTCAGTAGTTTACAGCGTTAAACTGGATTCCTCAAACGAGTTAATAACATCCTCGGTAAGTTTCAGGAAATAATTGCATTTCCCGGATATGATGCTAAAATACACCCCAACATGATGTGTTGGACAGCCTAGGGTGTTTGGCAACAACTACAGAATGGATCAATCACTTTTTCCCACTTCAAAAGAAAAGACTTGCATACTCCATAGTTCGTGCGGATTCTCTTTGCTGTTTTCCACGTACATGGGGACAAAGCGAAGCCTGCTGGTTCAGTGTCGATGTTTAGTCAGTTTGTATACCTCATGGTTCTAGCTGTACCCATATTTGTTCACATTTATGGCGTATACCAAAACCTTCAGCAAGAAGTTGCGCAGCTTTTTTCGTGCCTACTATCCTGTGTTTCAGCCAATCACTTGCAACAATTGTGGATATAGCTATGGGTGGGAATCTCGGAGTTGTCCAGTATCTTCTTGTACCCAAATAACAATGCTTCCTGCCTTCTGGGTTCATGCGGCGAGATATGGCTTAGTGTTGGGAACTTTTTTTTTTCTGCCTGCTATGGACCTTGCCGTTGGTGGGGAGGCTTGCGTGCCTCAGCGATACAGATAGCCGTACCGTAGGTACAACCACAACGGAGGGGTATCTGTTGAGAGGCCAGACAAACGTGTGGTTCCTGAAGAGGGGCAGCAGCCTTTTCGGTAGTTGCAAGGGCAACAGTCTGGATGACTGACTGATCTGGCCTTGTAACAATAACCAAAACGGCCTTGCTGTGCTGGTACTGCGAACGACTGAAAGAAGGGGAAACTAAAGCCGTAATTTTTCCCGAGGGCATGCAGCTTTACTGTATGGTTAAATGATGATGGCGTCCTCTTGGGTAAAATATTCCGGAGGTAAAATAGTCCCCCATTCGGATCTCCGGGCGGGGACTACTCAAGAGGATGTCGTTATCAGGAGAAAGAAAACTGGCGTTCTACGGATCGGAGCGTGGAATGTCAGGTCCCTTAATCGGGCAGATAGGTTAGAAAATTTAAAAAGGGAAATGGGTAGGTTAAAGTTAGATATAGTGGGAATTAGTGAAGTTCGGTGGCAGGAGGAACAAGACTTCTGGTCAGGTGACTACAGGGTTATAAACACAAAGTCAAATAGGGGTAATGCAGGAGTAGGTTTAATAATGAATAGGAAAATAGGAAGGCGGGTAAGCTACTACAAACAGCTTAGTGAACGCATTATTGTGGCCAAGATAGATACGAAGCCCACACCTACTACAGTAGTACAAGTTTATATGCCAACTAGCTCTGCAGATGACGAAGAAATTGAAGAAATGTATGATGAAATAAAAGAAATTATTCAGATACTGAAGGGAGACGAAAATTTAATAGTCATGGGTGACTGGAATTCGAGTGTAGGAAAAGGGAGAGAAGGAAACGTAGTAGGTGAATATGGATTGGGGCTAAGAAATGAAAGAGGAAGCCGCCTGGTAGAATTTTGCACAGAGCACAACTTAATCATAGCTAACACTTGGTTTAAGAATCATGATAGAAGGTTGTATACATGGAAGAACCCTGGAGATACTAAAAGGTATCAGATAGATTATATAATGGTAAGACAGAGATTTAGGAAACAGGTTTTAAATTGTAAGACATTTCCAGGGGCAGATGTGAACTCTGACCACAATCTATTGGTTATGACCTGTAGATTAAAACTGAAGAAACTGCAAACACGTGGGAATTTAAGGAGATGGGACCTCGATAAACTGAAAGAACAAGAGGTTGTACAGAGTTTCAGGGAGAGCATAAGGGAACAATTGACAGGAATGGGGGAAAGAAATATAGTAGAAGAAGAATGGGTAGCTTTGAGGGATGAAGTAGTGAAGGCAGCAGAGGATCAAGTAGGTAAAAAGACGAGGGCTAGTAGAAATCCTTGGGTAACAGAAGAAATATTGAATTTAATTGATGAAAGGAGAAAATATAAAAATGCAGTAAATGAAGCAGGCAAAAAGGAATACAAACGTCTCAAAAATGAGATCGACAGGAAGTGCAAAATGGCTAAGCAGGGATGGCTAGAGGACAAATGTAAGGATGTAGAGGCTTATCTCACTAGGGGTAAGATAGATACTGCCTACAGGAAAATTAAAGAGACCTTTGGAGAGAAGAGAACCACTTGTATGAACATCAAGAGCTCAGATGGAAACCCAGTTCTAAGCAAAGAAGGGAAAGCAGAAAGGTGGAAGGAGTATACAGAGGTTCTATACAAGGGCGATGTACTTGAGGACAATATCATGGAAATGGAAGAGGATGTAGATGAAGATGAAATGGGAGGTACGATACTGCGTGAAGAGTTTGACAGAGCACTGAAAGACCTGAGTCGAGACAAGGCCCCCGGAGTAGACAACATTCCATTGGAACTACTGACGGCCTTGGGAGAGCCAGTCATGACAAAACTCTACCATCTGGTGAGCAAGATGTATGAGACAGGCGAAATACCCACAGACTTCAAGAAGAATATAATAATTCCAATCCCAAAGAAAGCAGGTGTTGACAGATGTGAGAATTACCGAACAATCAGTTTAATAAGCCACAGCTGCAAAATACTAACAGGAATTCTTTACAGACGAATGGAAAAACTATTAGAAGCCGACCTCGGGGAAGATCAGTTTGGATTCCCTAGAAATACTGGAACACGTGAGGCAATACTGACCTTACGACTTATCTTAGAAGAAAGATTAAGGAAAGGCAAACTTACGTTTCTAGCATTTGTAGATTTAGAGAAAGCTTTTGACAATGTTGACTGGAATACTCTCTTT
This sequence comes from Schistocerca nitens, assembly GCF_023898315.1. Taxonomy (NCBI): domain Eukaryota; kingdom Metazoa; phylum Arthropoda; class Insecta; order Orthoptera; family Acrididae; genus Schistocerca; species Schistocerca nitens. The sequence continues at coordinate 586,176,361 of NC_064614.1, read as the reverse complement.
CAAATTCTAAAGGTGGCTGGGGTAAAATACAGGGAGCGAAAGGCTATTTACAATTTGTACAGAAACCAGATGGCAGTTATAAGAGTCGAGGGGCATGAAAGGGAAGCAGTGGGTGGGAAAGGAGTGAGACAGGGTTGTAGCCTCTCCCCGATGTTATTCAATCTGTATATTGAGCAAGCAGTAAAGGAAACAAAAGAAAAATTCGGAATAGGTATTAATATCCATGGAGAAGAAATAAAAACCTTGAGGTTCGCCGATGACATTGTAATTCTGTCAGAGACAGCAAAGGACTTGGAAGAGCAGATGAACGGAATGGATGGTGTCTTGAAGGGAGGATATAAGATGATCAACAACAAAAGCAAAACGAGGATAATGGAATGTAGTCGAATTAAGTCGGGTGATGTTGAGGGTATTAGATTAGGAAATGAGACACTTAAAGTAGTAAAGGAGTTTTGCTATTTGGGGAGCAAAATAACTGATGATGGTCGAAGTAGAGAGGATATAAAATGTAGACTGGCAATGGCAAGGAAAGCGTTTCTGAAGAAGAGAAATTTGTTAACATCGAATATAGATTTAAGTGTCAGGAAGTCATTTCTGAAAGTATTTGTATGGAGTGTAGCCATGTATGGAAGTGAAACATGGACGGTAAATAGTTTGGACAAGAAGAGAATAGAAGCTTTCGAAATGTGGTGCTACAGAAGAATGCTGAAGATTAGATGGGTAGATCACATAACTAATGAGGAGGTACTGAATAGGATTGGGGAGAAGAGGAGTTTGTGGCACAACTTGACTAGAAGAAGGGAACGGTTGGTAGGACATGTTTTGAGGCATCAAGGGATCACCAATTTAATATTGGAGGGCAGCGTGGAGGGTAAAAATCGTGGGGGGAGACCAAGAGATGAATACACTAAGCAGATTCAGAAGGATGTAGGTTGCAGTAGGTACTGGGAGATGAAGAAGCTTGCACAGGATAGAGTAGCATGGAGAGCTGCATCAAACCAGTCTCAGGACTGAAGACCACAACAACAACAACATGGACCAAGAAGATTTTTATATCTTCCCTGACTATGTTTTCCTCTTTTGCCAGCAGATTTTCATTTTGGCTGACAGTGCTTATTTTCTCTGTTTTGACCATTTGCAGGCAGGACGTGGAACTGGCGGAGTAAGCGAAATAAGGTTTTTAGTAATTTTGACTTTTTCTCTGAAAGCTTCTAGATCCTGAATCTCATCAAATGAAATTTCAGCTTCTGTAAATCCTTTTTAACTTCGCTGTGTTTGGCTTGTGTTTTTGAAATTGATGAATGTATGCGATGAGTAAGTCTTTGCGGGTTCATTCTTTCCAGATGACCAAAAAACATCATTGTCCGCTTCCTCATGCTGGTAACAATGTCTTCTGTATGTTCGTATAATTCACAGTTGTGTCTTCCGCGGAATTCTCTGTTTTCTTTGATAGGGCCAAGGATTTTCCTCAAATTTTTCCGGTCTTTTATTTCAAGTTTTCGTAGTGGTCGTTTCTTCGTCATTTTTAAACATTCTGATGCATACAAAGCTGACTGTCTAATTACGGTGTTAAAATGACAAAGTTTTAGGTTTAAAGACAGGCTTTTGCTTTTGTACAAGTCTTTGCACGGATGAAAAGCACGTTCTAGTTTAGGCCAGTATTAGCAGCAATTGATTGTAGGCTGGACACTTGCACCTTAGCTTCGTCAATATTATTTGCAATGAGTGCCAGATCACCAGCAAAAGCCAAAGTTTCCACTGAGGCCATTTCTTTTGAGTCCAATTTGAATCCCACGGTTGTTTTCCACTCTCTGATTATCTTTTCCAGGGAACTAGTAAGTTGGTGTAGCTTTTAGAGAGACTGTGATCGTACGCATTCTTGTATTAAGTCGATTGTCAGGCTTGCTGGTATGGTTGCGGTTTAGCCACACACGAGTACAATATTCTGCTGTGCTACACGAGAACAATACACAGCACAGGTGTGTTGCAGCTGTACCACACAGCTTTTGGAGGATATTGTTCCTGGTGCTTATTTGGCTGTGGAATTAGTCAAATGTGATCGATTCGTCAAATGTAGCTAGCAAATACGTTGTTACTGAGATGAAACCGCAAGCATTCTGTTTTTCTGGGGCTAATTTGAAATGCCACTTACGATAGCACTGTCACAAGATCAACAGTCAGTAGTCCCATAGTTACTTATTTTGACTTTGTGCGGACACCAGTGACTAGGTCATAAGCATAAGCGAATTTTCCGCTGACTGTATGAGCAATTCCCGTAGTAAACAGGTTCAAAAGAAGCAGCGCAAGTACAGAGCCGCAAGCGAGTCCATTCTTTAGCGTCTTTACCTAGCATATCTTGGAAATATCTAGCGACTAGCGTATTATTTTAATAGCTAAGTTCTACAGGGGATCACTCTTCAGAAGGAACCTCTCACTCCACGTGATACAACAAGATGCAGATGAATCGTCAAATACTATAGATGTTTTCAGGCTTTCTTGAAAGCCTGTTTTAATATAAGTTGTGAGACCGAGAACTTGATCTCTACAGCTCCGCCCTATTCGAAAACTAGCTTTTTAGACTGAGATATATTCGATAATTTTGTTGCCAAATCGATTTGGGATGAGTTTCTCAAACAGTTAATGGCAGAACTAAGGAGAGCGAGTAAGTTATATGCCATTCATTTTATTTTCCCTTTTTTTTAAATCAAATATCTTCGTCAAACAAAATAAAAGGAATTAAGCCATCGTTATCTCTTACGAAGACCAGAAGCGGAGACGGTCGCGAAGTTAGTTGCGGTCTACGCGTGATTTATGTGGCGAGAGGAATGGCGTGTGTCGGGTTCTTCTCGTTAATAACAGCCACCTCAGCACAGCAGAGCGCGGGGCCCGAGGCAAACACAGCGCACTGCTTCATTAGGGCCACACACGCACGCACGCACACACACACACACACACACACACACACACACACACACACACGCAGACATTGTCAACAACTTGACTTTTCAGACAGACTGCTCCACACGCGATGCACACACCAGATTTCATTGGACTCATTGCCATACTCATCCTAATCCCTCTCTGCAGCTCCGGGAACTTTTCTGACGCAAATATTTGTTTTCCAGATATTATAGTCCCTCGTGTGCAATGAGATTCCCATTGTTATCTCGCGGTTAACTTCTGCCTTCGAAATATTTTTTTGAATACACTTTAAATGTATTTCTCTTAACATCAAAATTGGTAACCAGTTCGTAGAGAAACTAAAGGAATTCTGCTACCTTGAAAGCTAAATAAGTTACGATAAGAAGTCCGCATCGTTCGGTGCATATCAAATGTCGGTTCCGGCTTAGAGGTAGCACAGTTCGTTATTGTCTACTCTGTAGAACTTGGGGTCACTTTCTCTTTTTAACGAGCTACAGATAACTATGATTTTGATAATAGTAAAAACAACAAAATACTTAATGTTTGAATATTAGAATAAAAGCTGTTTACTTACAATAAAATGTATACACTATTTTAGTATAATAATAATCAGTGCTTATTACATCGCTTTAGCTAACGTAAAAGAAATTGCAGTTCAGAGGAACGTAGCATTTGAAAAGGATTCATCCGAAAATTTGAGAAGGACCTATGTCGTACAGTCTATTTAAGAACTATAACAGCAACAAAATCTGTGAAAGCCGCGCGGGATTAGCCGAGCGGTCAGAGGTGCTGCAGTCATGGACTGTGCGGCTGGTCCCGGCGGAGGTTCGAGTCCTCCCTCGGGCATGGGTGTGTGTGTTTGTCCTTAGGTTACTTTGGGTTAAGTAGTGTGTAAGCTTAGGGACTGATAACCTTAGCAGTTAAGTCCCATAAGATTTGACACACAGTTGAACTGTTGAAAATCTGTGAACTGTGGCTACGTCATAATTTGTACAACACATAATTGTAGTGTACTCGCCACCATTAGTACCTCACATAAGAATATAAATTTTTCACATCCCGTTGACATCGGGGTTATTAAAGACGGTGGACAAGCTCATATTGGGGGAAAGAAATCGGCCGTGCCCTCTGAAGGATAAATACTGGCAATCGCTTTAAGCGATTTACGGAAATCACGCAAAATACACCAATCTGGATGGTCGGACGAGGATTTGAAACACCAACATCCGGAATACGAGTCGACTGTCTCACCGGTGGACCAACTCGTTAGACCGTATTTCCCTTAACACTAAGATAGTGAACATAGTCCTGCAGATTATGGCTGTGCCAACGTGAGTCTTTCTCATTATTTTCTTATTTTTTCGGATTTTTTGTTTAGTGAAGCGTCTTTCCCTTTCTGTCTTGTCTTACTCAGGCACCCATAACTTAGCATTCTATGGTTTGCCAGTCCTACTCTTGAACTCGAAGACAAATCAGCTAAGCTGTTTGTGGAGCTCAGCAGGAATGCGTCGTCTTGCGGAGACTAGCTCGAAATGAATTGCGGAATCTAGTTTGTGGTGCAACATGACGGAAAATGATGAAGCTTCAAAAAATACTAGCTGAGTCATTATCAGCCTGCAGTATAAGGGTATATCTTACGGTATTTGCATTTCCGGGATCGAGAATCAATCCGCCATGGTTTTAACCTGCTGTTGCAATTTTATAGTCGTATTTCTGGTGACTGTAAGCAAAAATTGCACCTTCCATTCCGACTAGTACTATTCTAGTAACTGCATCATTATCATAAAGCCTCCAGAGAAATTTTACCGCTTCTGGAACGTCCTTGTATGTTCGTTAAAAAATTTTTTTAGAGAAACAAATTCCTATAAAAAGAACAAAAACGGTGTTAAACAAAATCGTGTGAACTTCCTCCTAATAGGCCTAGGATCTAAAACAAGGCTACAGAATGCTAGGGATTTATGCATGTAGAGTGATTTCAGTGATATGGCACCTAACTTTAAACGCCCAAAGTAGTGACACTGACATGAAGTACTGTCTGCAGGAAATCGCTACAGTACGCTACACCGTTCTCCGTAAGACAGAAAATCGGTTTAAGATCTCTATCGCACACAAAAATCACTCTGAAAAATTGAAATTCATATATGATAAAGATCTCTGTAGTCTCTCTAAACACCTCAAAAATCTGTACTCGATTTTACTTAGAACCGGATTTACGTTAATTTTGTCGAGAGTGTTGACACTTTCCCGTCAAGCTAACGGTTCATAATTATCACGTCATATCGCGATAATCACTGAATTCAGTTAAACGCTTTTTTTCACTGGTCAGCAAAATACCTCGCTCGGCAACGGATCTTTCCGAAGTTACATATCGCACTGAGTCCGACACCTAAAGCTTCAGAAGACAGCGACTTAATCTTGTTCTTGTTTTGCGATTTTGCCAGTGTTTAGCTTGTAACACGTACATCTACAACTGCATCTATAAGGATACCCTGAAAATCACATTTAAGTGCAGGCAGAGCGTTCATCGAACCACCTTCACAATGCTCTATTATTCCAATCTCGTATAGCGCGCGGGTAGAATGAACACCAATATCTTACCGTACGAGCTCTGATTTCCCTTATTTTATCTTGGCGATCGTTCCTGCATATGTAAGTCGGTGTCAACAAAATATTTTCGCATTCGGAGGAGAAAGTTGCTGATTGGAATTTCGTGGGTCCTGGCGGAGGTTCGAGTCCTTCCTTGGGCATAGGTGTGTGTGTGTGTTTGTCCTTAGGATAATTTAGGTTAAGTAGTGTGTGAGCTTAGGGACTGATGACCTTAGCAGTTAAGTCCCATAAGATCTCACACACATTTGAACATTTTTTGAATTTCGTGAGAAGATTCCGTCACAACAAAAAAAGGCCTTTCTTTTAATGATGTCCATCCCAAATCCTGTATCATTTCCGTGACACTCTCTCCCATATTTCGCGATAATACAAAACATGCTGCCTTTCCTTGAACTATTTTGAGGTACTCAGTCAGTCCTATCTGGTAAGTATCCTACACCGCGCAACAGTATTCTAAAAGTAGACAAGCGTAGTTTAGGCAGTCTCCTTAGTAGGTCTGTTACGTTTTCTAAGTGTCCTGCCAATAAAACCCATCCTTTGTTTAGCCTTCCCCACAACATTTTTTTTGTGCTCCTTTCAATTTAAATTGTTCGTAATTGTAATACCTAGGTGTTTAGTTGACTTTACGGCTTTTAGATTAAACTGATTTATCAAGTAACCGAAGTTTAACGCATTACTTTTAGCATTCATGTGGATGACGTCACACTTTTCGGTATTTAAGGTCAAGCATAATGTTTAAAGTCTCTAACTGCTAGAAATATCAAGAAAAAAATGCGGTACTTAAATTCACGCATGCCGCATATGCTCCTGTTTAGACTTCTTGTAAGTAGGCTGTTTAGGTTTTCTTATTGGTAACGCCACGTAGCGCTCTGTATGAAAATCACTGGCTGTGCTGTGTGCAGTCTGTGGCTAGTTTGCATTGATGTCTGCCATTGTAGTGTTGGGCAGCTGGATGTTAACAGTGCGTAGCATTGCGCAGTTGGAGGTGAGCCGCCAGCAGTGGTGGATGTGGGGAGAGAGATGGCGGAGTTGTGAAATTTGTAAGACTGGATGTCATGAACTGCTGTATACATTATGACTTTTGAACACTATTGAGGTAAATACATTGTTTGTTCTCTATTGCAGAAAGCTACGCCTTTTTTTAGATTTGACTGAGGTGTTATGATATTATTACGATGACTATGTGTATTATGCTGTTGCGGTATGTTTCTGATCAATAAGCTGATGCTATATGAGTTATTTGCTTATGCTACGTATCTGTTATGATGAAATATTGAAGAAGTGTCGACGAATAAGGTAAGGAATAATGAGTAGTGGTTAGGGACTCTGACTTGTGAAAAAGGATGATGGAAACCAAGAATCGTGCTTTAAAGTTATAAAAATGTGTGTAAATGCGTGAATGTATCACAATGCAGCCGAAAATTTTTTGCACACTTATATTTATAGGATTTTGTTTCTACACATTTGTAACGCAAATTTTCGACCTGTGAAAATTTTTATATGAGACTGTCACTGTAGCAGAAACTGCTGTCGTAAATATTTCAGTAAGAAAGGTAAGTGACCTTGACGTAATGCGTTTTGGGTGCCCAGCTGAGAGGTAGTCGTCTGACAAAAGAAAGCCATTAGGTGGAGAAAAAAAAAACAAGGGAGGCTGGGCTGTTATCCTCGCTATTGACATTCCTTTGTAGAAAGCATCGCAAATACGACACGCTCATTACTTGGAAACATACTTACATCTACACATCTGATTATGACAAGCGTCTTTCTACGAGAGTTCAGAGAATTTCTACTAACTTATGAAAAGTCACATGACTATTGAAGGATATTTTTATGCTTTGTACATAGTTGCTTATCTCATTTGATATCTGTTTTCCAGCTGTGTTGCAGCATTGGTTTTATAAAATAAAATTAAATGCATTGGCTAATGTGAACACTTTCTGTCAACAGATCTATTAAATAATTACTTTATGATCCACATTCTTCGAAAAAGGAGCTCTTGGAATGGAAAGAACAATAAGAAGGGACTAATAACAGTAACTGCATATATAATTTTCTTTTCAAGTACTTGGTAATTTTTTGTAGAATTAGTTTTTGTGGTGCACCACTTTAATGACATAGATATTAAGATGTGAATAGACATTTCCCTTATCTGCATTGTGTCTTTAGTCTACTATTTTTTGTGCTTGAGCTCTGTCATGTTTAGATATAAGTTATTACATTTGCGGCTGCTGTTTGCCAGGCATAGTGCTACTAAATTTCACTTTGTATTACTCTGTTAAGCCAGTTTTACTACTGATTTATTTTCCTTGTTGCTGCACATTGGCTCATATTAGTTGTAATGTTGCATTTGCTTGGTAATTTAGATTTACTGTAGCTTGCTTTGACAATTTCCACTTTTTTTATTGCTGTTTGTATTAATTGTTTTGCGCTGCTGCATTTTAGTTTAGCATCTGAGATCAGTAGATTTAAGTTAGCTTAAGAGGGGGTAGACTATATAAGAGAATGAGTTGCGATGCATTGGAAGAAATGCATTGAGAAGTTATACGAAAAAAGTATAGAAAGCAGGTATAGGTGGGACTTTTTGGAAATAATGAAGAACGAAGGGAGATCTCCGAGAAGTAAAGAAAGTTTTGTTTGCAAAATACTGCAGTAAAACAAACCCTGTCCTTCCCTTGTGTTATCCCACTATGTGTTTGTGTGCCCTTGGGTATTTGTGTTCTTCCTGTCTTTATGCGTTTATCTGGTGAGAGTTACGTTGTATAATTTTTCTGATAATATGTTATTTACTTTGTAAAGATGTTTAGACATTATTTATTCTGTTTTGTTTTAATGCTCATGTGTGAAGCAGATGTTTCAAAAGTTATTCTGATCTTTTATGTATTTACTTATGTCATAATACCTGTAACACTGATGTATCTGGTTATTTCGATTCTTTTGTAAAGCTTGTACTACAAATGTTATCTGTATTGTTATGTTCTTTAATGATGTATTTTGTACCGTTGTAATTGTATTCTTATGTTATAAAATTGTAATTGACACCAGTTCATCATATTATTAACTTGTAAGTTCCATTTCACTGCACACGTTTTTGTTGGTCATAGTACACGCGGAATATGTGAGAAAAAAGGGGACTGTTAGTGTTTGCACGTGTGTTGATAATTCAGCAAGGGACTGGTTAACAGCATTGCTGGTTCTAAGGACATGCCAAAAAATTTGTGAGTGCACAAGTGGTGGTTTATGGACTTGCTATATTGTCCACAAGACTCTTCGATGGTGACTGTGCAACTGCACAGTCGCAACAGATGGCTGCTGGCCGTCTCTACCAGGACTAAACTGGGTCTGCATCTTTGATGGCCCACCACTTTCTACAAGGACTGCAGTGGGTCTGCACCTTTGATGACCCACCAATACCATTATTTCTACAAGGACTGCAGTGGGTCTGCATCTTTGATGGCCTACCATTACCATTATTTCTACAAGGACTGCAGTGGGTCTGCACCTCTGGTGGCCCACCAATACCGTAATCTCTACCAGGACTACAGTGGGTCTGCTCTGTAATGACCTACCTACCAATTTCTTCAAGAATCAGCACTGTCTTTCCGTTGGAAGGACAACGCTACTTCTTCAAGACAGCATGGAAATCCACTACTTCCATGGGCATTTTCTTTTACTGCTCAGACTTTGAGAAAAAAAACTGCAATTTTACTGTGATGAATGATCAGGACTGTCTTTATGGACTGTGAGAAAATTTTAGCTTTTGACCAACATTGTATCAATAAGTGTGTGCATTTGATATCTTTGTTATTGTAATTATGAAAAATTTTATCAAATCATTATTGGCCACTGCCCAAAACAACTTGTAAAATTTTTGTGGGGAGCATGGGGGCTATGTAAGTAGGTTGTTTAGGTTTTCTTATTGGTAACGCCACGTAGCGCTCTGTATGAAAATCACTGGCTGTGCTGTGTGCAGTCTGTGGCTAGTTTGCATTGTTGTCTGCCATTGTAGTGTTGGGCAGCTGGATGTTAACAGCGCGTAGCGTTGCGCAGTTGGAGGTGAGCCGCCAGCAGTGGTGGATGTGGGGAGAGAAATGGCGGAGTTTTGAAATTTGTAAGACTGGATGTCATGAACTGCTATATATATTATGACTATTAAGGTAAATACATTGTTTGTTTCTCTCATTTGCTAACTATGCCTATCAGTAGTTAGTGCCTTCCGTAGTTTGAATCTTTTATTTAGCTGGCAGTAGTGGCGCTCGCTGTATTGCAGTAGTTCGAGTAACGAAGATTGTTGTGAGGTAAGTGATTTGTGAAAGGTATAGGTTAATGTTAGTCAGGGCCATTCTTTTGTAGGGATTTTTTGAAAGTCAGATTGCGTTGCGCTAAAAATATTGTGTGTCAGTTTAAGCACAGTCATGTTTAATTGTTCAAAGGGGACGTTTCATTCTATCATCGCACATCGTAAGGCACGAGACAACTACATGCTGGACGAGTCTGCTACTGCCAAGGCTCTCTGAAAATTGGCAGACAGAATATTTTGCGCAGCGAATGTGGCGATCCAGGAGGAGCTGACAATGCTAGGCGCCCCATCGGTGTACTGCCAGGTGCCACATACACTGTTCAGTCACATTAATGTGGCCACCTGTCAAAAGAATGAATAACCTCCTTTTCCAGCGGGGGTCTCTGCGAGACGTGCAGGAAGTGAGTCCGTGACGTTCCGGAAGGTACCGACAGGGATGTCAGCCATGCTGACTCCCGTGCCGTGGCCTGCTGCACCAGGTTTCTCGGTTGAGTATCCAGGGAGTGTACGGCCCGATCGAGGGGGTCCCACAGATTCTCGATTGGGTTTAGATCGGGGGAGTTTGGTGGCCAAGGGACTACGGTAACGTCATACTGGTGCTCTCCGAACCACGCACGTAGTGAGCTGCGTGAAACGTTACGTGTCCTGCGGGTAGATGCCATTGTACTGAGGGGAAACGAACTGCATGTAGGAAAGGACATGGTCCTCAAGAATACGAGGCGCGTTTGAAAAGTCCGTGCGAAGTCCGAGAGATGGCACCATCGGTGCGTATCGAGGTCATGTTTAGTTAGTAGCATCTTTGGAAAGAAAGCACGCCAAGTTTCAGCCATATTGGTCTATTTCTTTGTGTTTGGCATTCCTGTGAATCAAGAAAGTCGAGTGATTGTCAAAAAATAGACGAAAAAGAATTTCGAGTGATGATTAAACATTACTTAATGAAAGGCAAAACGCCTCAGGAGACTAAAGAGAAGATTGATAAACATCACGGTGACTCTGCACCTTCGATTAGAACAGTTTATAAGTGGTTTCAAAATTTTCGGAGTGGCCATATGGGCACTGCTGAACGTTCTGGACGCCCTGTGGAGATTACGCCTCCAGAAATTATTGATAAAATCCATGGTATGGTGATGGGTGACAGAAGAGCTAAGGTGCTTGAGATTGCTAGTGCTGTGGGCATCTCGAATGAACGGGTACATAATATTTTGCATAAAAATTTTGCCATGAGAAAGCCATCCGCAAGATGGGTTCCGCGAATGCTCACGCTTGACCAAAAACGGAATCGTGTGAAGAGTTTCAAGGATGGTTTGTAGATGTTCAGGAAGGCTCCGCAGGACTTTAAGTGTCTTTTCGTCACTGTGGATGAAACATGGAAACATTACTATACTCCTGAGACCCAACAACAAGGGAGAATCTGCACCAAAAAAGGTGAAGTCCATTCCTTCGGCGAGAAAGGTTATGGCGACTATCTTTTGGGATTCGCAAGGGATAATCTTCATCGACTAACTGGAAAAGGGTAAAACTATTATAGATGCATATTATTCATCATTATTGGACAGTTTGAAAACCGAGCTGCAAGAAAAACGCCGGCGATTGGCCCGCAAAAAAAAGTCCTTTTCCATCACGACAATGCACCAGCACACACCTCAGCAGTTTTGGTCGCAAAATTAATGGAAATAGGATTCCAACTCGTTTCACATCCCCCCTATTCTCCATACTCGGCTCCCTCGAACTACTATTTGTTCCCCAATTTGAAGAAATGGCTGGCGGGACAAAGATTTTATTCAGACGAGGAGGTGATTGCAGCGACTAACAGCTATTTCGCAGACTTGGACAATTCCTACTATCCGGAAGGGATCAACAAATTAGAACAGCGTTGGGCGAAGTGTAAGTCTAAAACGAGACTATGTCGAAAAATAACAGAGGTTTACCCCAAACATGAAAGTAGTTTTTTTATTTTTGCACGGACTTTTCAAACGCCCCTTGTAAATGTCTACTTGTGTTGAGCCATTGTGCCTTCCAGAACGACGAGATCACCGAAGGAATGCCACGAAAAATTCCCCTGGCCATAACGCTCCCTTCTCTGGCCTGGACCCTTCCGACAATTGTTGCAGGGTGTTTCCTTTCAGGGGCTCACGCCGTTTACGCCAACGGCTACTTGTCCGACAGAACATAAAACGTGACTCGCCTGAAAAGGCCAGCTGTCGCCACTCAGTGGGCGGTCAGTTGCAGTACTGGCGTGCTGATTTCAACCTTATTACCGGTGAACAGCAGTCAGCGTGGGTGCATGGACCGGCACCTGCAGCGGACGCCCCCATGCAGCAATGTTCGCTGAACGGTTGTTGAGAAGACACTGTTGCTAGATCCTTGGTCCATCTTCGCTTTCAGTAGCTCAACAGTTTCACGTCAGTTCGCCCGTACACATTTCCGCAGCCGTCGTTCAGCCCTGTCATCTATGGCCCGTGGTGAACCATAGTTGCGTCGGCGCCAATTTTTTATAGCGCCACTTTAACTATGGCGGCACGCGAACAGTTTGCAAACTTAGCCATTTTCGAAATGGTTCCCCCCTTGGCCCGAAAGTCAGTGATCATACTCAATGTTCCTGATCTATGTTAACGACATAGGAGACAATCTGAGTAGCCGTCTTAGATTGTTTGCAGATGCTGCTGTCATTCACCGTGTTGTAAAGTCATCAGATGATCAAAACGAATTGCAAAATTATTTAGATAAGATATCTGTATGGTGCGAAAAGTGGCAATTGACACTGAATAAAGAAAAGTGCGAAGTTATTCACATGAGTACTAAAAGAAATCAGCTAAATTTCGTTTACGCGATAAGTCACACAAATCTGAGGGCTGTAAATACAACTAAATACTTAAGGATTACAATTATAAATAGCCTAAATTTGAACCATCACATAGATAATATTGTGGGTAGAGCAAACCAAAGACTGCGATTCATTGGCAGAACACTTAGAAGGTGCAACTGGTCTACCAAAGAGACTGCTTACACTACGCTTGTCCGCCCTATTCTGTAGTACTGCTGTGCGGTGTGGGATCCGCATCAGGTGGGACTGACGGATGACATCGAAAAAGCACAAAGAAGGGCAGCTCGTTTTGTATTATCGCGAAATAGGGGAGATAGTGTCACAGACATGATACATGAATTGGAGTGGCAATCATTACACCAAGGCGTTTTACGTCGCGATGGGATCTTCTCATGAAATTTCAATCACCACTTTTCTCCTCCGACGGGGAATACATTCTGTTGGCACCCACCTACATAGAGAGAAATGATCATCATGATAAAATAAGAGAAATCAGGGCTCGCACGGAAAAATTTAAGTGCTCGTTTTTCCCGCGTGCCGTTCGAGAGTGGAACGGTAGAGGTACAGTATGAAGGTGGTTCATTGAACCCTCTTCCAGGCACCTTATTGTGAATAGCAGAGTAATCACGTAGATGTAGATGTCAGATAAAATCGCTGAGTTTCCGTATTATGACAACGACTGCGCCTCTTTCCTCGTCTTCCGAACAACTCTTACACTGCTCCACCGCTATTGCTATCACCTGCTGTCTGCGGGTGGTTATTGCACGTTGACGTCCAACATAGGTGGTGCCCACATTAATGTGACTGGACCGTGTAGTTTAAATTGGAATTATAGAAGACGAACCGTGCCCGACGGGATGTAATACTTCAGCTCGCAAATAATCGGTTTCAACTCGTTGGCAGCTGCTAATGGTTCAGTGTTTTTTCAGTATTGACCAGAATGGCCCAACAATATATGAATCCGGCTATTGTAGAACCCAGAGAAGACGTCTTATTTCTTGCTCATCAAACCGATTTGGGCATTTACTGCACAGACAGGCAACTCCGTAGCACTGGAAGATGCAATCTCATGCCGAAACAAATCCTGTGCCACTGACTGAATAAGGTCTCTTAAAATGGTTTCGTATTTGTAGCTTTTCGTTTATTGTGACATTAGGACGCACTACAAACCATGACATTACCACTAAAACGATATAGACCTTTTATCATGCTTCAGAGGCGGAAGAAGACAATCTGTCGTTGTCTGAGCGCAAAAAGCATCGTCTAGTAAGTAACAGTATAAATCTAAACTCGGCCGACTTCATCACATGTTCCTGCTGATCGGATTTTCGCGGCTCGTGAACCACTGACGAGTAATTTTGGAATTCGCCTTGTTTAGTAGAGGAATCGGCTTAATAATGAATAAAAAAAATAGGAGTGCGGGTAAGCTACTACAAATAGCATTGTGAACGCATTATTGTGGCCGAGATAGAAACGAAGCCCACGCCTACTACAGTAGTACAAATTTATATGCCAACTAGCTCTGCAGATGACGAAGAAATTGAAGAAATGTATGATGAAATAAAAGAAATTATTCAGATACTGAAGGGAGACGAAAATTTAATAGTCATGGGTGACTGGAATTCGAGTGTAGGAAAAGAGAGAGAAGGAAACGTAGTAGGTGAATATGGATTGGGGCTAAGAAATGAAAGAGGAAGCCGCCTGGTAGAATTTTGCATAGAGCACAACTTAATCATAGCTAACACTTGGTTTAAGAATCATGATAGAAGGTTGTATACATGGAAGAACCCTGGAGATACTAAAAGGTATCAGATAGATTATATAATGGTAAGACAGAGATTTAGGAAACAGGTTTTAAATTGTAAGACATTTCCAGGGGCAGATGTGAACTCTGACCACAATCTATTGGTTATGACCTGTAGATTAAAACTGAAGAAACTGCAAAAACGTGGGAATTTAAGGAGATGGGACCTCGATAAACTGAAAGAACCAGAGGTTGTACAGAGTTTCAGGGAGAGCATAAGGGAACAATTGACAGGAATGGGGGAAAGAAATATAGTAGAAGAAGAATGGGTAGCTTTGAGGGATGAAGTAGTGAAGGCAGCAGAGGATCAAGTAGGTAAAAAGACGAGGACTAATAGAAATCCTTGGGTAACAGAAGAAATATTGAATTTAATTGATGAAAGAAGAAAACATAAAAATGCAGTTAATGAAGCAGGCAAAAAGGAATACAAAAGTATAAAAAATGAGATCGACAGGAAGTGCAAAATGGCTAAGCAGGTATGGCTAGAGGACAAATGTAAGGATGCAGAGGCTTATCTTGTGGTGTCACCGCCAGACACCACACTTGCTAGGTGGTAGCCTTTAAATCGGCCGCGGTCCATTAGTATACGTCGGACCCGCGCGTCGCCACTGTCAGTGATCGCAGACCGAGCGCCGCCACACGGCAGGTCTAGAGAGACTTACTAGCACTCGCCCGAGTTGTACAGCCGACGTTGCTAGGAATGGTTCACTGACAATTACGCTCTCATTTGCCGAGACGATAGTTAGCATAGCCTTCAGCTACGTCATTTGCTACGACCTAGCAAGGCGCCATTACCAGTTTATATTCAGTGTAATAATGTCTAAACAAGAGCGATGTTCTCCAATTGTGGATTAAAGTTAAGTATTCCAAGAACTACGTTCTTTTCTTTATAGGATAATTACTTTACCTTGTTCCAGACCTCACGCCAATCTGCGTGAGCTTAACGCGTGCCTTTCGGCTACCTCCGAGTGGCTTGGCTGTCTTGCTACGCCACTACATATCTCACTACAGGTAAGATAGATACTGCCTACAGGAAAATTAAAGAGACCTTTGGAGAGAAGAGAACCACTTGCATGAATATAAAGAGCTCAGATGGAAACCCAGTTCTAAGCAAAGAAGGGAAAGCAGAAAGGTGGAGGAGCATATAGAGGGTCTATACAAGGGCGATGTACTTCAGGGCAATATTATGGAAATGGAAGAGGATGTAGATGAAGATGAAATGGGAGATATGATACTGCGTGAAGAGTTTGACAGAGCGCTGAAAGACATAAGTCGAAACAAGGCACCGGGAGTAGAACTACTGACAGCCTTGGGAACGCCAGTCCTGACAAAACTCTACCATCTGGTGAGCAAGATGTATGAGACAGGCGAAATAGCCTCAGACTTCAAGAAAAATGTAATAACTCCAATACCAAAGAAATCAGGTGTTGACAGATGTGAAAATTACCGAACTATCAGTTTAATAGTCACGGCTGCAAAATACTGTTGCGAATTGTATACAGACGAATGGAAAAACTGATAGAAGCCGACCTCGGGGAAGATCAGTTTGGATTCCGTAGAAATATTGGGACACGTGAGGCAATACTGACCCTACGACTTATCTTAGAAAATAGATTGAGGAAAGGGAAACCTACGTTTATAGCATTTGTAGACTTAGAGAAACCTTTTGACAATGTTGACTGGAATACTCTCTTTCAAATTCTGAAGGTGGCAGGGGTAAAATACAGGGATCGAAAGGCTCTTTAAAATTTGTACAGAAACCAGATGGCAGTTATAAGAGTCGAGGGGCACGAAAGGGAAGCAGTGGTTGGGAAGGGAGTGCGACAGGGTTGTAGCCTCTCCTCAATGTTATTCAATCTGTATACTGAGCAAGCAGTAAAAGAAACAAAAGAAAAATTCGGAGTAGGTATTAAAATCCATGGAGAAGAAATAAAAACTTTGAGGTTCGCCGATGACATTGTAATTCTGTCAGAGTCAGCAAAGGACTTGGAAGAGCAGTCGAACGGAATGGGACAGTGTCTTGAAAGGAGGGTATAAGATGAACATCAACAAAATCAAAACGAGGATAATGGAATGTAGTCGAATTAAGTCGGGTGACGCTGAAGGAATTAGATTAGGAAATTAGACACAAAGTAGTAAAGGAGTTTTGCTATTTGGGTAGAAAAATAACTGATGATGGTCGAAGTAGAGAGGATATAAAATGTAGACTGGCAATGGCAATGAAAGCGTTTCTGAAGAAGAAAAATTTGTTAACATCGAGTACAGATTTAAGTGTCAGGAAGTCGTTTCCGAAAGTATTTGTATGGAGTGTAGCCATGTATGGAAGTGAAACATGGACGATAACCAGTTTGGACAAGAAGAGAATAGAAGCTTTCTTAATGTGGTGCTACAGAAGAATGCTGAAGGTTAGATGGGCAGATGACATAACTAATGAGGAGGCATTGAATAGAATTGGGGAGAAGAGGAGTTTGTGGCAGAATTTGACTAGAAGAAGGGATCGGTTGGTAGGACGTGTTCTGAGGCATGAAGGGATCACCAATTTAGCATTGGAGGGCAGCATGGAGGGTAAAAATCGTAGAGGGAGACCTAGAGATGAATACACTAAGCAGATTCAGAAGGATGTAGGCTGCAGTATGTACTGGGAGATGAAGCAGCTTGCACAGGATAGAGTAGCATGGAGAGTTGCATCAAACCAGTCTCAGGACTGAAGAGCACTACAACAGTTATTAGAAGATTCAAGACGTTGTCCTCGTGAGTTGGATCTTTGACTAACTGTTCAAAGTGCTTTCTCAGAAAAAAAGCTTCTGTACCTGGATACACAATCTCTCTGATAGCCGTATTAACCAGTTGAGTCCCCGCGGCTGCTCCTATCGGAGGTTCGAGTCCTCCCTCGGGTATGGGTGTGTGTGTTGTTCTTAGCGTAAGTTAGTTTAAGTCAGATTAAGTAGTGTGTAATCCTACGGACCGATGACTTTAGCAGTTTGGTCCCATAGGAACTTACCACAAATTTCCAACCCTGAGTAATGCTAAAATGAGTTGGGCCTCCCAGTCGACAACTGTTAAGTTTAAATACAACAATTACCATAGGAAGAGCAGGACATTTTCCAGTGATATTCTCCAAGGAAGGAAAAGAAGAAGGAAGAAATATTGGGTTTAACGTCCCGTCCACATCGAGCGCTAGAGACGGAGCACAAGCTCAAACTGTCTCACAGATGGGAAAGGAAATCGGTAGTGCCCTTTCAAAGGTACCACCCCGGCATTTGCCTGGAGCCATTTAGGGAAATCATGGAAAACTTAAATGTGGATGGCCGGACGCAGGTTTGAACCGTCGCCCTGCCAAATACGAGTCCATTGTGCTAACCGCTGCTTCACCTCGCTCGCTGATAAGTACTCTCTGAAGCGTTTTGTCACTACATGCGTACTAAAGAAACAACCTATTTCGTGACATTGGTCCTTATATTAAAAGTAACTATCCTCGTTCTTGCCCTCCTGTCTGCGTCAACAAATTACGCCCGTCTTTCAGTATTGTGTCTAATAAACCACGTTTCCCATGAACTCTTCGTGTATTACGACACTAGGTGCAGTAGCCCAAGAAAAGATTATGGATTTGTGAACACTGTCAGGGATGCACAAACTAACGGGTCATAAACAAAAGCCGTCGTAGATCTTTGAGGTCACACAGAACAGCAGATCAACATAACACCGCAACTACTGTAGTTATACTGACAGTTCAAAACAGTTCCAGAGGAATTTTATAGCAGAAGTGAAAAGAGGGACGCAATGGAAGTACCGCCTAGGTAAATTAGAAAAGAATCCTCGGAGATTGAGGTGTGTAAGTTGTCAGGAACCTGCAGCTACACTGCATGAAGATTACGTCCTGCTGTTTATCTGGGTCGGCGTAAGTGTTTTAAATGTGAGCGTCTTATAACAAGACGATCATCTTTGCAGTAACACTTTTCTTCATATATATTCTTCTGACAATGTCGGTTCTCGTAGGAAGTACCGTGACGCCCAGGTACGACCATCTCACCCAGGTACGATCATCCACGCTTACTGAAACGGAAGCAATACGAACTAAGATTTCTGTGTATTCCTATAATCCGTTGTTAAGCCATACAACTGTTTCAAGGCATCAATGTGGAAGCTATGACGCACGAATTGCTCAGATATGTGATGTATTTAATTTAAAAACAACGTGTTTCGGGATAACATGATCCCATTATCAAGTTCCTAAAGGTATTATGACATCAGCCACTGTCAGAAAAAAATTATCAGCAAAGAAGCGTTGTCAGACGTATACGGCTCTCCATTATGCGTACAGGTTATAACGTACGTAGTTACTGGTGGCGCTTAACACTCACATGACTGTCGGCATCTTTTAATCACGAAGTGCAAAAAACCGCCAGTAAAACTGGCAGAAAACCATAGTTGCTTAGAACTGTGGCAACAGTGACGCGTTTCCATAGAAATGTAAACAAAATCGCATCAAGTGGTTGGTCGTGACACACGCGCGAAGCAGCTGCGTCAAGCCCAATTAAAACGTCACAGATAATCGTTGCCAGGATGGACTGTAAGTAAGTTACTCTACACAGAATTTTTCGTGAATAGTAATGCTCCATACATTTTTATCGAAAACAAATCAAAAATGTTCAGTGTAAGTGAATCACTACCTTAGTTAGCTACAACCGTCTTTATTTTCTTTCATTTAGTATTGTTTCGTTTGTTTTTTCTGTCACCATTCTGATGTGGAAAGTGTCAAATGTTACAAAGGCTTTATATCGAGTTACAAAACCAAGATATCAGAAACATTTATCAGTATTACTGAATCTATGTGTGAAGTATCTACATGGTTTTATTTAAATTCATTTATGCTACGAGTGCAGTGAGAGAAGTTACTTGAATGTTAGACTAAAGCGCACGTGCGCAGTTTTATATGACATCAACTGACGAGAAGTGTTTTGCTATCTGTTTAACACGTCTGATCACGGGATTCATTGTCAAAGGTTTTTATGGATTTATATTCTGCACCTATCATCGTCATCTAAGAGGAGTAATGACTAATATGCCTCATTTTTCTTTCTAGAATTGTATTTATGGAAATTGCTGTTGTTTCTTAGATGTGGTTAACTGATGTCAGACTTAGTATGGGAATACATGTAGTGTGGAGCAATAGTCAAAATGCTCAGTTGCCTAAGGAGCTCTCAAGTTTACTTCTGTAAATGGACTTCACATATTGTCTTTGGTATTCATTTTTTAACAACGAATATGATTTTTTCCCACGTATATTGACGCAAAATATTAATCAATGAAAGTAGACGACATTATTTAACGCTTTAACTATTTCCAATTTAGAGTATGCTATTAGATATATACAATTAAAGCAGACATCATTGAACTTTAAAGGTGCGTCTACTTGACTTTGTACTAACATGGAATGTTGATTCATCATCGAAAATCAGTCAGTCAATGATGTCACAAGTTTTATCCATCAGTTAGTAGCCAACTGAGAGACAATTGGAACTCTAGCACAATTTACACTACTATTTTTTTTATTTTGTTGCTCATTTTCCTTCTGTACAGGACTCAGATGGTTTACGTAAATATATAACAACTTTATATTGCGTAACGGTCGCTGGTTTACTTAAATACACTTCAGAATCAAAAACTGCATACAACTTTGTAAAACAAGTACGGTGTGCCATATGCCTATACATACTGCCTTTTTATATGAAGTATTCAGTGGCGGTATATGAATTTCACTTTTAAAATTCTGACTTACGTGAGCCAGTGACGAGGTGGCTAACTCAAGGGCAAGTAAAAAAATGGTGAGCATGAGAACAGCAAACACTGCTGTTAGAAAGTTGATTGTTGGAAAGAGAGTTCTGCTTTGACCGCACTTGCGGATAATCTTAAGTACGCTAACTAGCTGTGCATAAATCGAGTATTAAATATATTTATATGAATAGGCGAGCATGTTACGCTCACACAAGTGTGACCGTAGTAATCCTTGCGATACATCTGACGCAGGAAATTGATTATTTTAGCCTGATACAATAAAACGTAACCAGTTAGAGGAATAGTGGAAACCCAATGCGGCCTTTTCCACAGAACCATTCCGGAATTTGTCTCATGCCTTTTAAGGAAACAACGCAAAGATTACGTGTGGGTTGCTGAAGACGGATTTACGCTGCCTCGTTCCTGCTGCGACTTCACTCTATTAACCACAACGCCAAGACTCTGATAAATGATAAAAACCTTGATTTATTAGCCAAATAATTTTGCCAGTATTGTGAAAGAAATGTAACTGAAGTGCAAGAATATCGCACACAAGGTTTCCTTCAGATGAAGTGGAGGTTAATTTCAGTTACGAAATAATCTTGTAGCAGTGATCTAGTGTCAAAGTACGCAACATACGAATATTATTCGAATGCAAAGCGATAACTAACAAACGACTTTTCTCATAATTGTCGTCTGATGTGTGGTCTGAGGATAGGTACGGAAATGGCAATGAAAAGTGTCTTGAAACTGAAAAAAACTGGCCTAAACCATATTCGCAGCTGTATGTTCGCGTCGTTTCGGATACAAAGACAGCTCGTACTCTCTTTACTATACATAAGTACTTTAAAAGCATTAACGGTTCTTCCTAATCGTTCATCAGACCTTAATTCTTGTAGGATACTTTTAAAATATAAAACACAGATGAACCTTCCTCTTTAACGTCGAGTTCACCTTTCCAGGCAACGGAGTAGAAGTCCAATAATACGTCCGCTCTCACAAAAAAATCTGGTTGAAATTTCTTGCCCCTCTGCCCGTTACTGTGGATTAAATGTTCCGGTAGTCACACTGCATCGATCCCGTGGAGAGCGGTCTCTGAATGGAAAGAAGTCAACCATGTGCATGTTGTGTAACTGCTGCACAATGAAATGACAGAACATTATGAAATATTATTGTATTACGCTGGTAATTTTACACATAAATATTTATGACATTAATTTGAAAGTTTTTGTGAAGATATTATTTAGTTCAGTGGAAGGAGTTGCGCAGTAAGAAATTCTATAATTCAGCCTGAAACTTCCCAACATTATCGTATACACAGAGAAGGCGTTGTCAAAATACTATGCATTTGAAGAGGTTTATGCTGATAGTTCTACAACTAGCATTATGTATTATTCTCATTCTTCTACACTCCTGGAAATGGAAAAAAGAACACATTGACACCGGTGTGTCAGACCCACCATACTTGCTCCGAACACTGCGAGAGGGCTGTACAAGCAATGATCACACGCACGGCACAGCGGACACACCAGGAACCGCGGTGTTGGCCGTCGAATGGCGCTAGCTGCGCAGCATTTGTGCACCGCCGCCGTCAGTGTCAGCCAGTTTGCCGTGGTATACGGAGCTCCATCGCAGTCTTTAACACTGGTAGCATGCCGCGACAGCGTGGACGTGAACCGTATGTGCAGTTGACGGACTTTGAGCGAGGGCGTATAGTGGGCATGCGGGAGGCCGGGTGGACGTACCGCCGAATTGCTCAACACGTGGGGCGTGAGGTCTCCACAGTACATCGATGTTGTCGCCAGTGGTCGGCGGAAGGTGCACGTGCCCGTCGACCTGGGACCAGACCGCAGCGACGCACGGATGCACGCCAAGACCGTAGGATCCTACGCAGTGCCATAGGGGACCGCACCGCCACTTCCCAGCAAATTAGGGACACTGTTGCTCCTGGGGTATCGGCGAGGACCATTCGCAACCGTCTCCATGAAGCTGGGCTACAGTCCCGCACACCGTTAGGCCGTCTTCCGCTCACGCCCCAACATCGTGCAGCCCGCCTCCAGTGGTGTCGCGACAGGCGTGAATGGAGGCACAAATGGAGACGTGTCGTCTTCAGCCATGAGAGTCGCTTCTGCCTTGGTGCCAATGATGGTCGTATGCGTGTTTGGCGCCGTGCAGGTGAGCGCCACAATCAGGACTGCATACGACCGAGGCACACAGGGCCAACACCCGGCATCATGGTGTGGGGAGCGATCTCCTACACTGGCCGTACACCACTGGTGATCGTCGAGGGGACACTGAATAGTGCACGGTACATCCAAACCGTCATCGAACCCATCGTTCTACCATTCCTAGACCGGCAAGGGAACTTGCTGTTCCAACAGGACAATGCACGTCCGCATGTATCCCGTGCCACCCAACGTGCTCTAGAAGGTGTAAGTCAACTACCCTGGCCAGCAAGATCTCCGGATCTGTCCCCCATTGAGCATGTTTGGGACTGGATGAAGCGTCGTCTCACGCGGTCTGCACGTCCAGCACGAACGCTGGTCCAACTGAGGCGCCAGGTGGAAATGGCATGGTAAGCCGTTCCACAGGACTACATCCAGCATCTCTACGATTGTCTCCATGGGAGAATAGCAGCCTGCATTGCTGCGAAAGGTGGATATACACTGTACTAGTGCCGACATTGTGCATGCTCTGTTGCCTGAGTCTATGTGCCTGTGGTTCTGTCAGTGTGATCATGTGATGTATCTGACCCCAGGAATGTGTCAATAAAGTTTCCCCTTCCTGGGACAATGAATTCACGGTGTTCTTATTTCAATTTCCAGGAGTGTATATTCTGAAAATGCTGTCGCTGCTACTTGTACTCCCCACAAACTGATTTCGTATTAGTTAGTGAATAAAGACCCAATTACATTCTACATTTTTAAATCACCCTGCAGCAGTAATCATGCAAAGGGCTAATATACCTGACTTACGGCGCTTGATCGGTGTTATGGTATGGGTTTTCAAATTAAGGTTGTAATCTTGCTGTAGTCCTGTAAATTTTACATACTCTGCTTCTTGTATTTAATCATAAGAAAAAACGCAAACGCATTCCCAGCGTAGCGGGCATTCCATTGCAGCAGAAGTCAATAGAAGGGCGGTAGTCCCATCCGATACAATAAAGGTTCCGTTCCCGATTTGGCTACCATCATTTAGTAACGGCACAGTCTATTTCTGATCAAGTATAGCGGCTACATTCGACATGAATGGATTTTCGAACAGAAACACAGCTTGATTAGATTGTAATTGACGCGGAAACACCGACCAACCAAAGAGCTAAATCATGTCACCTCAGCCCGACATCGGTTAACACAATTTGCTTCACTTAATAAAAAATACACTGTGAACACAATGAACAAAAATAGCCGACACCTGAGCACCCGTTCCATTTGGTTCTGTGTGTGCCTCTGCGTCACATTCCGACCCACACCCGCGCTTTGTTCTCAGAGCGACAATAATCCATAGTATTGGCATCAAACAGTCGACGGTTAATGAACTGTGCAGTGACGAGATTTCTGATTCCTCGTATGTTGGAGGGACCGCGGCAGGCGAAATAAGTCCAGCAACACCATATAAATCGTGTTACAGATCTCTTGCGTCTCGAGAAGTATTGAACATGGAATAAAAATGAATGTATTGGCAGATTATAAAATGGAGTAAAAAACCATTGAGGAAACAACAGAAAATTGATGCTGATATTTTAAACATTTTGCGCCTGTGAGCTCAGCAGCCGTGTACGCAATAAAATATTATAGACAGTTATCACAGAATGAAAAAACCATGGTTGCAAGTGGCTGCGCAAGTTCGCTGCTGCAGCCGGCTAAGACCTGCAGATACACAGCACAAGAGGCGTCAGACTAGAGGGCATGTAACCCGACACTGTTATGAGATGGACACGAGGATTAGTAGTGCCATCTAGTAACAAAACGCCAAACTTATAAACATCTGCGTTAAGAACAAAATTACATGGCTGTAGGTATACACCAGTAACATATAATATCCGGATAATAGACAATATGAAAGTTTGCAAAAATATTAAATCAGCCTTTTTACAGGTCGTTTATATAAAGTCAAAAACTGACAATGACAGCTGGATAAGGAAAACCGACATTCCCGACGCTACTGTAGGGAAAAATTCGAAGATCAGTCAATTCTAACCAACGGTTCTAAGCCTTGAAAGAATTTTTTACTACGTAACTGTAATTGTTCGTTAAGAATAAAACCGTCTTTAAGCGAAAGGTGTTTGAAAATTGCTAATTCTTCAAGGATATCGAGTCTGAGGCCTTTTTTGTCGGAGTGTAGGATATTGACGTCTTCCACTTCTTTGGGTTTATGCCCTGTGATTAACAAGTGATCGGCAAAGGAGGAATTATGAATATTAGTACCCTTTCTTCCTAGAACATGATCTCTAAATCTTACAGAGATAGCTCGCCCTGTTTGTCCTATGTAACAGGCCGGACACTCCTGACTTTTGCAAATGAGACTGTGTTGAATCCCGATTGTGAATAACGATTATTTTTTAGAGAATTATTGGTGGAAAAAGCTACTTTGCAGTCATATTTGTCTAAGAAATGACAGAGAAATAATTTTTTTCTTATCATTTCGTTCATTAATGGAAACACCCAGAATAGTGATTCTGTTCTTCGTTTTATTACTGAAAATGTTACTTACTATGTTGGTCTGGTAGCCACTATTAATGCCTCTTGCGCTGTGTATGTGCCGCTTTTAGCCGGCTACAGATCTTAACTTGTGCCGCCACTTGCAACCATGGTTTTATCATTCTGTGAAAACTGCCTGTCTTTTTTGTTGTGATTTTATTGTGTTCAAATGTGTGTGAGTTCCTAAGGGACCAAACTGCTTAGGTCATCTATTCCTAGACTTACACACTACTTAAACTAACTTAAACTAGCCTATGCTAAGAACAACACATACACCCGTGCCCGACGGAGGACTCGAACCTCCGGCGGGAGGGGCCGCGCAGTCCGTGACATGACGCCTCAAACCGCACGGCCACTCCTCGCGGCTATGGTTTTATTCTGGACTCATGGAACACAAACATGCCATCTGACGAGAGCACTTTTGCTGAAATTCTTGAAGTAATGTGATTTCACTTAACAACAGTTTTGTGGTTTTGGTTGACAATTTTCACATATGTGTTTATTTTATGTATATTATCTGTACCATAAATATTTTTCTAGGTAACTTTTACCATTCTGATGAAGATAGTCTTAGGACTATCGAAACTTGGTTAATGTGTTTTTTAAAAAATTGTGCGGAACCGGTTGTCTGACTATTACATTTTGTATAAGAAAGCTGATGTGTATAAAGTCAACATCATTGATTTGTCTTTGAATGTTGTAACGATCCAGTTACATCTGTTTTTTTGTTCCCCACCAAAATACTAAATTCAAATATAAGTGAGGGAAGACATTAATTTCAGACTGTTGCTTAGTGACGAAGAAGGGTGACAAATGGACAATAATCCACTTCAAAAAATGGTTCAAATGGCTCTGAGCACTATGGGACTTAACTTCTAAGGTCATCAGTCCCCTAGAACTTAGAACTACTTAAACCTAACTAACCTAAGGACATCACAAACATCCATGCTCGAGGCAGGATTCGAACCTGCGACCGTAGCGGTCGCGCGGTTCCAGACTGTAGCGCCTTTAACCGCTTGGCCACCACGGCCGGCCAATAATCCACTTATTAATATGTATCCGTGGAAAGAAATCTGTTCGATACCATCATCTTGCCTCGTGCTTCGTCACAGATCTTCTGTATGGTATATGTGCACTAGGTTTACAGTTGAATGAACATATTGCTTTATGACTTAATGATTATTAATAGTTCTGGTTTGTCATAGATCTGATTTTGGTGTCACATTGCACCTGAGGTTGGTCCGTTATGACCAAAGCTGGTTCTTTAATAAAGTAACAAATCAGCTTTGTGCAAACCCTAATTATCCAAAAAAACATTTAAAACTTATTGGAAAAGGGAGTCGTCATAATGTCTATGAAGCATATTTGGTTTTTCAGCCGAAATGTCTTTCTGCCTTTACATGATATTTCCACAACTTCCTTAGACGTCTCCTTGAGGAGCTTGATATAGATTTCACAGAGCTCTTTCGGCGTGTTCTCCCGTCGACCTACTTTCTCTTTGGTGGCGAATATTATGAACAAACAGAAACGGACGTCCATGTGCAGCCCGTTGTTGCTAGCAGTTGCCAACTTATACATGGAGTATTTCGAGCCCAGAGTACTAGAAACTGTTAAACATACACCGACGTGTTTTATCGACACACCCCGACGATACGGTTATAGTTTTCTCAGATCCGATGGATAGCTTTATGAATTTACGAAAATCTCAACTCAGTCCAACCAAGTATAAAACTGATGATGTAAACTGAACGCTTTTTTCGATGTTCTGGATAAGAGAACAGCGGATTGACCCTTGAGACACATTTTCACGAGAAGTTAGCCCATACCCACCTCTCTCTGCTTGGAAAGAATCATCGTAACCCATTACAGAGAACTTTCATTCCTAGAATACTGGACTACAGAGCACGTACGCTGTCAGATGAAGGAAACCTCGCCAAAGAACTGACACACCTGAGAGGAGTCTTCAAAAAGAAAGTTTGCTAATATACATCTGGCTGAGTGTGCCTTGCAAAGCAAATCGACACCGCCTTGAGAAGGAACCGTCTCATTAATCACGGTTGTATCATGCTCGCCCACTTGTGCCAAGGTTAAATTTTCCAGTTATAGTTCCTTGTCCAGTTATTAAAAGTTCAGTCAGTTATATCAGTGGGTAAGTCAGTTGATGCTGTACGATAATTCATCGTTCGTGTTATAGATAGATGACCCCTCATCTCATTAAAATTCTATTGTGCGTGGTGTGGAACCCATATTTTCATACTTAACCGAACAACTCCTCAGACTTTGCATTTGTGCGACGCTATCTTCATTAAAATCAATTTGCACGTTCTAATGCGGTGCCTCTCTTCTTTGTAGGTCACAAAAGATCGGACTGTAGCATCTTAAGGGTTTATAAACAGTACAACCGACACCCTACGTGAAGGTATTTAACTTCAACACCACTGAAGTAGACTGAGAGCAACCAATTCTGCGCCCCATGCCTGACGTAAAGAACTAGGAAAATTGTGGAAATATCGTGAAAAATAAAATGACAACTCGGCCGTGAGTCTAAAAAACTTGTAAGCCACTAATTTCCCTAAGAGAACCTGAAGGATCAAATCATTTACTATCTCTTAATTAAATATATGCTGTACTGTCAGCTGGCAGTGCAACTGGATGCATGTGACCAGTGGTAAGCGTGTTTATAACATTTTTCCAAGTGTCAAACACAGATTGTGATCGCGTCTGGACTGCCCCTGACTAAGGGAACTGCACATTCATTACTGGACACGGTCATCTTCGTGTCCACCTACGACAGGGAACGGGAGACGGGCCACAGCTCTCTGCAATTACGACGATTCAAGGTCGCCGGACATGTCGCGGTTCATTGTGATTTATTTATATCAAAAGGGCAGGACGGACTAGATGAGTTGAACTTGCCCAGTATTGATGGTAATATCGAAAGGTGGAAATTATTGAACGTCGCTGTCAGTAGTGAGTCAAGATCACTAAAATATAAGTTTTACAATAGGAAACATAGGGATGTCGATGCCGAATTACGGCTCAACATACCTGGGAACCAAATAGGCCAAGATCAAAATGGTTTGGAGCGTATGATGCGTACAAGAAGAACAGCAGCAACAGACTCGCCTCGAGGAGGAGTTTGATAAGAGAGCAATGAACAGGAAAGCTCCTAAGACATTCCAGGACCGGATAGAAACTATGATTGTGGTGGTGGTGGTGAAGATGAGTAAGAGTGGTATACTGATCTCGAATATACAATAGTTCAAATTGCCAACAAGAAACTTTGAGACGTAGTAACCGAAGTGCTGCCGAACCACGCACGATTATTTCGCTGTAAGTCAGCACAGCTATTGAAATAGATCTAGGTAAGTTTAGCAACTCCATGGTTGCTGATTACCATTGTAACAGAATTGAGACGGAGTGACGCGTGATGGTGCGTTTCTCTTTCTCTTCTACTTCAATATTTTTGCTTCTTTTTAATTTCTACATTTTATTGTTAATAAGCCAATAGAATTTACCTGTAGGTGCATAATATTATGTATACAATGTCGTATTGAAGGAAGTATGGGATATGCTGAATATGTATAGAGTTACAAGCTGACGGTGTAGGCTGTAACAGTAATATATAAAACTAAAGAACTGGACTTTTTTCGTGTATCTTCCCTTATGAAGCACTCCGGAATTTCGTACTTCATCCGATTTTCGATAGGAAAGTATAATAATTGTGTTCCAACAACGTAACACTGTCGTTTGAGGTCGGTTCGTATTTACCCCTGAAAAGTGTATTTCAAAAAGTGAAATCCAATATGTCAAATTTCGTTTTAAATACTCTGCTGCGTGTAACCGAAAGTAGTTCTTTTAATTTGAGTACCTTATTATGTTTTTTTACGCTCTACTCAAAATATTTCGTTTAATTCAGGATGGTTCTCGGATCATCCTTCTCCATTCGTTTCAGTCCAGGCTGCATCATTCGCTTCAACAACTGCCTTGCTAGTATGTCTCTTTATGTTGTACGTCTACCTTGACATTAACAAACGAACACCTGTTCAGTTAGAACCAAATTATGAATTAAAAATCTCCAATACATGTCGCAACTAATTGAACTTCCAGAGGGTACGACGAACTCTTTTGATTGTGTCACGCAGCATCGAAGTCTTGCAGTAAACGTTCATTAATGCGATTTTTAAAAAAATCCTGCGAGCTTCTAGAACGAGTGTTTTCGTTTTGATTACATTCTGCACCCGAGATATGTAAACTTCCGAACCACTGACCGGCTACTTCGATTACTTTCGTGAACGTGAAACACCCGAGAGAGTGGGAGTGGCTCAGGCGGCAGCAGCAGCGGCTGTCAGATCCAGCCTGGCCGGGCTGTCGGTGATGGACAACTGAGCAACCGTTCAAAAGTACGCGAGGAGCTTTCAGCGCCGCAAAACTGAGGTTTAGTCCACACTTAGAATTACAGACGTGTTATCGTGATACGGAACTGTGCTTATTCGGTGAAACCCACAGAGGATCTACACAACTGGCCATTAAAATTGCTACACCACGAAGATGACGTCCTACAGACGTGAAATTTAACCGACAAGAAGAAGATGTTGTCATATGCAAATGATTAGCTTTTCAGAGCACTCACACAAGGTTGGCGCCGGTGGCGACACCTACAGCGTGCTGACTAAGGAAAGTTTCCAACCGATTTCTCATACAAATACAGCAGTTGACAGGCGCCGCCTGGTGAAACGTTGTTGTGATACCGCGTGTAAGGAGGAGAAATGCGTACCGTCACGTTTCCGACTTTGATAAAGGTCGGATTGTAGCCTATCGCGATTGTGGTTTATCGTATCGCGACATTGCTGCTCGCGTTGGTCGAGAACCAATGACTGTTAGCAGAATATGGAATCGGTGGGTTCAGGAGGGTAATACGGAACGCCGTGCTGGATCCCAACGGCTACGTATCACAAGCAGACGAGATGACAGGCATCTTATCCGCATGGCTGTAACGGATCGTGCAGCCACGTCTCGATCCCTGAGTCAACAGATGTAGACGTTTGCAAAGCAACAACCATCTGCACGAACAGTTCGACGACGTTTGCGGCAGCATGGACTATCAGCTCGGAGACCGTGGCTGCGGTACCCTTGACGCTGCATCACAGGCAGGAGCGCCTGCGATGGTGTACTAAACGACGAACCTGGGTGCACGAATGGCAAAATGTCATTTCTTCAGATGAATCCAGGTTCTGTTTACAGCATCATGATGGTCGCATCCGTGTTTGGCGACATCGCGGTGAACGCACATTGGAAGCGTGTATTCGTCGTCACCATACTGGAGTATCACCCGGCGTGGTGGTATGGGGTGCCATTGGTTACACGTCTCGGTGACCTCTTGTTCGCTTTGACGGCACTTTGAACAGTGGACGTTACATTTCAGATGTGTTACGACCTGTGGCTCTACCCTTCATTCGATTTCTGCGAAACCCTACATTTCAGCAGGATAATGCACGTCCGCATGTTGCAGGTCCTGTACGGGCCTTTCTGGATACAGAAAATGTTCGACTGCTGCCCTGGCCAGCACATTCGCCAGATCTCTCACCAATTGAAAACGTCTGGTCAATGGTGGCCGTGCAACTGGCTCGTCACAATACGCCAGTCACTACTCTTAATGAACTGTGCTATCGTGTTGAAGCTGCACGGGCAGCTGTACCTGTACATGCCATCCGAGCTCTGTTTGATTCAATGCCTAGGCGTATCAAGGCCGTTATTACGGCCAGAGGTGGTTGTTCTGGGTACTGATTTCTCAGGATCTATGCACGCAAATTGCGTGAAAATGTAATCACATGTCAGTTCTAGTATAATATATTTGTCCAATGAATACCCGTTTGTCATCTGCATTTCTTCTCGGTGTAGCAATTTTAATGGCCAGTAGTTTATATTGTGCTTTTTGGTTTCTAATTTTTTTTTATTTCTGACAAACCTTTTGTATGATGTGCTACATTTTAACTATTAATATGGCAATGAGGTCCTAACTCAAAATGAACACGTTTTATAACAAAAAATTTTGAAGACCTGAAGATGACTGCCATGTCTATAAAAATCGGTTGTTGTAAGAAAAAAAAAATATTTATGTGATGTTGGCTTTAGAAAGTTTTTTCCTGCTACTAATCCTATCTGGTACGGATCCACACTGACAAGAATTATTGGTCGAACGAGTGTTCTATAAGCTAGTTCTTTTGTTGATGGATTACATTTCCTGAGGATTCTTCCAATAAATCGCAGTCTGGCAGCTGCCTCAGTCGCGATTAATTCAATGTGGTCGTTCCACTTCAATCCGCGCGCATACTCCTCGATTCTTTAAGGAAATAAAATTAATTAGAGTACGACCTAATTCCCACGAACGAGAAGTTAGAAAGGGAGCAAATATCGCCTGTGAAAGTCCGTACGGTACGAACAACGTTTTTTGTTCCGGCGTTCCGCTTTCGCGTATTGCCTCCTCGGAGGTATCTGGTAGGTTCCTATAATCCGACGAAGGCAATACTGGGGCAGGCAGTCGGCAGCTTAGCAGCCAGACGTGGGCGCTGGCTGGCCTTGCCCCGTCCCGCCACCTGGCCGGCTTAAAACTTGCGCCCTATCTGGCGGCCGCAGGGCTGATAGCGGCCGCGATAACCGCCGCCACTCCTGGCCGGGATTACACCCGGCTCACGCCGGCGGCTTCTTTCATTGTCTCGTTTCGGTGGATCTCGAACGCCTTTCCGACGCTTCCCCGCTGCGTTCATCGGAGAACGATCTCAGCTCGTAGTGCCTGCGAAACCAGAGCAATATCAGCTCGACTGCCAAGACAGTTCGGCGAGAGTGGAGCGCACCGATTCCGGTATTACAGAGAGGCAATTATCTTCGAAGGTTCTTAACTACCTTTTGCATTAAGTTCAGCTAATTAGAGGAGAGCTATTGAATGGCTCCAGAGATTTGTAGTTACTACTGACATTCAGTAAAACGCAGTGTTCCACTTTGTCCATTAGTAGTATTCTCTAACTCGACCGGCCAGTCACAGCCGCGTACGACAAGCTCTACCGTTATCTCACTAAATGATGGTACGGATTGCCAAGAATAAGATTTATGCAAAACTGACTTTTGATGAATTCTTGCAAGGGGAGCCAAGTATAAATCAACTCCACAGTTATCTACATTGAAGAGCCGAAGAAAATGGTACACCTGCATAATATCGTCTAGGGCCCATGCGAGCATGCATAAGTCCCGCAACACGACGTGACATTTCAAATGGCTCTAAGCACTATGGGACTTAACATCTGAGGTCATCAGTCCCCTAGACTTAGAACTACGTAAACCGAACCAACCTAAGGACGTCATACACATCCATGCCCGAGGCAGGATGCGAACCTGCGACCGTAACAGCCGCGTGGTTCCGGACTGAAGCGCCTAGAACCGCTCGGCCACCGCGGTCGGCGACGTGGCATGGACTCGACTGATGTCTGACGTGGTGACGGAGGGAATTGACACCACGAATCCTGCAGGTCTGTCCAGAAATCCGTATGAGTACGAGGGGGTGGAGATTTCTGAACAGCTTGTTGCAAGGCATTCCAGATATGCTCAATAATGTCCTTGTCTGGAGAGTTTGGTTGCCAGCTTAACTGTTTAAACTCAGAATAGTGTTCCTGGAGCCACTCTGTAGCAATTTTGGACTGTGGGATGGTGCAAGTCGGCCGGTATGCACAACGGACATGAATGAATGCAGGTAATCAGACAAGAGGCTCTGAGCACTATGGGACTTAACATCGGAGGTCATCAGTCCCCTAGAACTTAGAACTACTTAAACCTAACTAACATAAGGACATCACACACATCCATTCCGGAGGTAGGATTCGAACCTGCGACCGTAGCGGTCACGCCGTTCCATACTGCAGCGCCTGGAACCGCTTGGCCACTCCGGCCGGCCTAAACGTATCGTGGGTTCACATCACTCCGACTGCACACGCCCCACACCATTACAGAGCCTCCACCAGCCTCAACAGTAACCTGCTGACGTGTATGGTCCATGGATTCATCAGGTATTCTCCATACCCGTACACGTGCATCCGCTCGATACAATTTGAAACGAGACTCGTCCGACCAGGCAACATGTTGCCTGTCATCAACAGTCCAATGTCGATGTTGACGAGTCCAGGTGAAGCGTAAAGCTTTGTGTCGTGCAGTTATGAAGGGTACACGAGTAGGCCTTCGGCTCCGAAAGCCCATATCGATGATGTTTCGTTGAGTGGTTCGCTCGCTCGCGCTTGTTGATGGCCCAGCGTTGAACTCTGTATCAATTTGCGGAAAGGTTGCACTTCCGTCACGTTGAACGATTCTCTTCTGTCGTCGTTGGTCCCGTTCTTGCAGGATCTTTTTCCGGTCACAGCGATACAGGAGATTTGATGTTTTACCGGATTCCTGATATTCACGGTACATTCATGAAATGGTCGTAAGGGAAAATCCCCACTTCATCGCTACCTCGGAGATGCTGTGCTCCATCGCTCCTGTGCCGACTATACCCTGCCATTGTACCAGCAGTAACCGGCCTAACAACTCACTCGTTGTCTTATGTGGGCGTTGTCGACCGCAGCGCCGTATTACATATGTCTGTGCTTGAATACGCGTGCCTATAACAGTTTCTTTGGCGCCTGAGTGTATACAAATAAAAATCAATTTCTGCATATATGAAAAATAGTTACTTTTAAACGTCTCAACCGATCTGAATGAATTTCCTGTTCTGGAGTTCGTAATTCTCGGGACAAGTCTTGTATGAAATAAATTTTTTGGAAAAATCCACCGGAAAAGTTCGAAATTTGGGTGGTATTTTCGTATGGAAATCTCAATGAAAGAAATATGTCGATCGGTTTGACAGTTCTGCTGCCGCATATTTTCATAACAACAAAAAATTCCGCATTGGATATTGATACTTCGCTAAAAATAACACAAATGAAAGCGACATGATCATATATTAGGAATGTTGCAAAGACTGAATTGATGTCAGTTCGTGGTATTTAGATGTGTAGCAAACATACAATTAATTTCAGGTCGTAGTTTATTTCCTTGGCAAAAATTTCACCAGTGAGGCGTCATATTATCGGTCACCGCACACGCAACGCAAGGTAACTATATGATCGTCGAGGTAATGAGACTGACAAAGAGCGTAGATATCGTTTTGCAGGCAATTTGAATAAGAATTATACAATAAACACTTACTCGTAAATCGGCTGCGAGAAACGACATGCTAAGCCGTTCTGTAAAAATGTGTGGTTCTGTTTTCCTTTTCGCAGTCATTAATTTTTACACAAAACAGTGCAGCTGTGTTTTTAGCTAACTTCATAATTCTACCTGTCTGTAGATTAAAGCCAAGCGAAATACTATCACTAAAGCCACTATCCCCAAAAATCCAGGAGTTGGAAAGGTGATATCCCGTGTATTAACGATTCTAACCGATGTAACTATTTATTTTGTCTCGCATTCTCGGTCAAGGTTCAGTTTTCAGTAACAGTGAATAAGGGCAAAGAGAAAGGGGAGAAGAAGATGCACGGAGAACGGGCGAGGAAACGGCTATAAAGGAGGTGAAGGAGGATATGGACAGTGAGATGAGGGAGAAGGAGATAGATTGAGTGTGGGATAAGGCATTTACAGGAAGCGGGTACGAGGTGATGGACAGATATCAGGGAGACGAGGAGGTGATGGACAAAGGGAGGGGGGGGGGGGGGAGAGCTACAGAGAGAGCGGGGAGGAGAAGGAGATTAGGACGTATATCCAATTCCCATACATATTCAGCAATTGCGAAGCATTTCCAGTTTCACTACTATTTAAATAATCTGGCGCTTTAAATCTAGCCGCTACAGTCTGGAACCGCGCGACCGCTACGGTCGCAGGTTCGAATCCTGTCTCGGGCATGGATGTGTGTGATGTCCTTAGGTCAGTTAGGTTTAAGTAGTCCTAAGTTCTAGGGGACTGATGACCTCAGAAGTTAAGTCCCATAGTGCTCAGAGCCATTTGAACCCATTTAGTTCCTGCAACATGCGAACAACCTTGACATCATCAAATATCTTCAAGAGTCATCCTCTTCGTCTGGGGAATTCTGTGGCAACTCCTATCAAGTAATTAATTTCTTTTGTTACATTGTGATAACTTGGCACTTATAGGTTTATATGCACGTAATTTTGCTGTCATTATACTATACTGAAAATAAGGCTTGTTGAAAAGTAATGCTTCCCAAACTTGTATTCTGTTGTTAACATCGGTTGAGGTATTACATGTCATGCAAATTACTCGGTCGACTTTCCCGCTTCGCTGGCGCAAGTTGCAACCATCTGTTGTTAAAGGACTCCGAATTTTAGCGTGTATCATGGCGGTGTGTAACGCAGCTGTACTGGTACATGTGAAACTGAGTGCTGCAATCGAGTTTCGAATTCTAAGAGTTCGTCCATAGACGGAGTAACCTCTCCTTCAGCATGATAAAACCAGACCACACACGAGTGCTGCTACACCAGTAATAATCCGAATCCTTGGGATCACTATCATCGATAATCCACCATACACTCCCGACTCGTTCCATCCGATTTTTATCTCTTTCCAAAACTTAAAGAACGCTTTCGAATACTTCACCTTGATAGTGATGAAGCCGTGTAACCAGAGATGAGGTTGTGGCCCCGCCAACGAAGTCAAACGTTCTACAGTGACGGTATCAACAAACTGATCTCTCACTGAGACAAATGTTTTCGTCGCCAGGGTGACAATGTTGAGAAATGGGTACGTAAACCTGAAGAATGAAGATCTAGAAAGTTAATAACGCTTGTTTTGTTTAACAAAAAAATGAAAAATGTGTGTGAAATCTTATGGGACTTAACTGCTAAGGTCATCAGTCCCTAAGCTTACACACTACTTAACCTAAATTATCCTAAAGACAAACACACACACACCCATGCCCAAGAGAGGACTCGAAGCTCCGCCGGGACCAGCCGCACAGTCCATGAGTGCAGCGCCTTAGACCGCTCGGCTAATCCCGCGCGGCTTTGTTTAAGAAGCCTTTAGAGTTTTCACGTAAAATATTCGGAGGCATTACATTTCAGTACGCCCTCGTACATACAACTTAGTATTAAAATAGACAGGAATATTAATGTGCAATATAAAAATCTTATTAGTCACTGTTAATTGACTCAGTCTAACAGAGTAGGAACCCTTCAACAATCTCCATCGCCCTACATATATCTCACGAGAAGGCAATGAAGGTAAAATCAGATGGATTCTAGCAGGGAATCGGGTGAAGTGACATTGCTGCTCAATATCTCTTCCACCACAGCAAAATGTGGCGTGTGGAGTACAGATGTACTTCATGCAGATATCAACTAAAAAGGAAGGGTAATGGTATGTAGAAGAATTGAACCAGCGGATACTATGGAAATTAGGATAGGAAACGAGGCAGTAAAAGCGGCAGATGAGTTTCGTTATTTAGGCAACAAAACAACTGACGATGTCCAATGTAGGGATGAAGTAAATGCAGATTGCTTACAACAAGAATAGCGCTTCTGAGAAAGAGAAATTTCTTAACAGTGAATATAAGTTGAAGTGTTGGTATTCGTCTGGAGTTTCGTCTTGTACGGAAGTGAATCATGGACGAAATACCGTTCAGATAAGAAAAAATATAAGCTTTCGAAATTGGGTCCAACAAAAGAATGCTCAAGATTAGGTGGATTAAGCGTATAACTAATCAGAACGAATGGGGGGAAAAATGAAATAATGGCACAACTTGACTAAAACAAAGGTTTGATTGGTGGGATAATTCTAAGACACGAAGGAGCCGCCAATTAGATAATGGAGGAAAGTGTGTGTGTGTGTGTGTGTGTGTGTGTGTGTGTGTGTGTGTGTGTTTGTGTGCGTGTAGGCAGGGTAAATTATGGAGGAAGGCAAATGCTTGAATATGCACTATATGACCAAAAGTATCCACACATCCCCAAAAACATACGTTCTTCATATTAGGTGCATTGTGCTGCCACCTACTGACAGGAACTCCATATCAGCGAGCTCAGTAGTTACTAGACATTGTGAGAGAGCAGAATGGGACGCTCCACGGTACTCGTGGACTTCGGAACGTGGTCAAGTGATTGGGTGTCACTCGTGTCATGCGTCTGTACGCGGGATTTCCACACTCTTAAACATCCCTAGGTCCTCTGTTTCCGATGTGGTAGTGAAGTGGAAACGTGAAGGGACACCTACAGACAAAAGCGTACAGGCCGACCTCGTCTGTTGAGTGACAAGAGACTGCCGACAGTTGAAGATGGCCGTAATCTGTAATAGGCAGACATATATTCAGACCATCACACAGGAATTCCAAACTGCATCAGGATCCACTGCAATTATTATGACAGTCAGACGGGAGATGAGAAAACTTGGATTTCATGGCCGAGCGGCTGCTCATATGCCACGCCGGTAAATGCCAAATGACGCCTCGCTTGAAGTAAAGAGGGCAAACATTGGACTACTGAACAGCGGAGAAACGTTGTGTGGAGTGACAAATCACGGTACACAATGTGGCGATCCGATGGCAGAGTGTGGGTATGGCGAATGCCCGGTGAACGTCATCTGCCAGCGTGTGTAGTGCCAACAGTAAAATTCGGAGGCGGCGGTGTTATGGTGTGGTCGTGTTTTTCGTGGAGTGGGCTGGCACCCCTTGTTGTTTTGCGTGGCACTATCACAACACAGGCCTACAATGATGTTTTAAGCACATTCTTGCTTCCCTTTGTTGAAGAGCAATTCGGAGATGGCGACTGCATTTTTCAACTTGGTCGAGCACCTGTTCGTAATTCACGGCCCTTGGCGGAGTGGTTACACGACAATAACTTCCCTGTAATGGACTAGCCTGCACAGAGTCCTGACCTGAATCTTATAAACACCTTTGGAATGTTTTGGAACGCCGACTTCGTTCCAGGCCTCACAGACCGACATCGATACATCACCTCAGTACAGCCCTCCGCGAAGAATGGGCTGCCGTTCCCCAAGAATCCTTCCAGCACCTGATTGAACGTATGCCTGCGAGAGTGGAAGCTGTCATTACGGCTAAGGGTCGACCAACACCATACTGAATTCCAGCATTGCCGATGGAGGGCGTCACGAACTTACAAGTCATTTTCAGTCAGGTGTCCGGATACTTTTGATCATATAGTGTAGTAAGCAAGTGCAAGTTGATGCAGGATGCAGCAGCCACAAAGAGATTAAGGAGCTTTCTCACGATAGACTGTGGCGGAGAGCTGTATCAACCAGTCTTCCAAGGCAACAACAACGACGTAAAGGTAGCAAATAGTTATGAATGGCAAGGAAAGCTAACCCCGCCTTTTTATTGACATACGTTCTTCATATTAGGTGCATTGTGCTGCCACCTACTGACAGGAACTCCATATCAGCGAGCTCAGTAGTCATTAGACATTGTGAGAGAGCAGAATGGGACGATATTGCGAAAGATCTTTTCTCGAACTTATTGGAATGCGACGGTAGCAATTGAAGACAAATTTAGTCCACGGCAAGTTAGCACGCCCGTCTTGGAAAGGCTCTTAAATGTTTTCGGACCGGTAGCCTCGCGACATCCAGCACAGAAGTTGTCAGACAGTCATAAATGTAAGCAAAGCTTCGTTCAAGAACATACACCCCGCTTTCGCAGATGCGATTTAGAAATCCTTTTTCCTCAAAATGTAGCGCAACTCTTCACGGTCCTTTGAGAAACAAAACGAATAACGGTCTGCTTTGACGGAAACATCGCGGAGAGGCGCCGACAAAGGAATACCGTGGATGTGGCAGTGTGAGCGAGTGTAATGCAATCGCGGGCCGCCCACAACGCTACCAGGAAGGAACAGAAGTGGAGCGCCACAGACAGCCCGCGAGGACTGCAGTCCTGCCGTGTGGGGTACTCCGGTTGTCGCCCCACGACGAGAAAAGAAAAGTTGTCATGGGGGAAGCCTTGTCAGAGAGGTTCTAACAAGCCTACCACAACAAAGGTCAAAAATTAATTATGATTGTAGTGTTGCTCACTCTGCTAAATATTACATCTTCGGGCAACAACAAAGTTATATTATGTGGCAGGTATCATTAGAGCACAGTTATTAAAGTCATTTCATGAGATAATGGATAAACTAGGCACTCATCTTTTCGTGTTTCCCACGCTGGTCTCGTTGTGAACTCATGGCTCAATCGTCGAAAATTTAGGTGGTGATGATTCCAAGCTCGGATGCAAAGAGGTCTACGTGTTATTCTGCGATATTCAAAAGTTTTATAAATGTGTTTCATAAACCATTCTTGAAGATTAAACTTTTGCAAGTTAGGACAATGGTGATGTAAAAAAGTAATCAGCACTCCGAATTTAAGTTACACTTCTTTTTTTATTACTTTTGTTGCAACATCACTTCACAATATAAAACATACTTCAAAATATCTTCCTCACTGTTAAACTTCACATTTCATAAACTGACTACAACTTGCGTCTTTTCAACATGACGACCAAGACTTGACTATCTAATAACCGCTTACGCGCCCAAAAATCAGAGTTACAAGTACGTCAAAGTGACAAAAAGAAAGAATACACATAAGAATAATATCATTGCAATATAAACATATCGATGTATCGAAGTACCTCTACATTAATGAAATCAAATCTGAATGTTGTCACAGAAATATGTTAACTATTTTACAACAAAAATGGCTCTGAGCACTATGGGACTTAACATCTGTGGTCATCAGTCCCCTAGAACTTAGAACTACTTAAACCTAACTAACCTAAGGAAATCACACACATCCATGCCCGAGGCAGGATTCGAACCTGCGACCGTAGCAGTCTCGCGGTTCCGGACTGCGCGCCTAGAGCCGCTAGACCACCGCGGCCGGCTAACTATTTTACAGAACCACAGTAGAATACTGCTGATATCGAGAGGTTGAGGTGAGGTTCCGTAATGGTTATATAATTCAAGTACCGTTACAAGGTCCACCGCATGAGCGTCTATGGAAGCGATTCCAGTGGTGGTTTATCGTTGCCTTAACTGATGGCTGGACGGCGTGACCGAGCGGTTCTCGGCGATACAGTCTGGAACCGAGCTACCGCTAAGGTCGTAGGTTCGAATCCTGCCTCGGGAATGGATGTGCGTGATGTCCTTAGGTTAGTTAGGTTTAAGTAGTTCTAAGTTCTAGGGGACTGATGACCTTAGAAGTTAAGTCCCATAGTGCTCAGAGCCATTTGAACCATTTTGAACCTTAACTGATGATGAAATGATAATGAGGACAACACAACACCCAGTCCCTGACCGGAGAAAATCTCCTACCCAGCCGGGAATCGAACCCGGGCCCCTTGGCGTGACAGACCACCGCGCTGACCACTTTTTTTTCATTTTGTTCGGTATCGTTCGTTGTGTTTGGTCTGGGCGGACGTTACAAGACAGCCGTTCAAGTTGATCGTTGAATCCTTTACTCAGTTTTTTATTACAGAGTGCGAGCAGCCCCCTGACCGAGCACGCTGAGCTACCGTGCCGGCTACCACTCAGCTATCGGGGCGGACCACGAAGAGAAAACACACGCTAAAATGCGTTACACATTCCATGACAAAACATGACTCGTATCAAACCTTGGGATTGTTTGTTTAAAGATCGATCTGGCCGTCAGGACACTTTGAGGACTTCCATCGCAATGGATGCCGTTACGGCAAGTTAAAAGAAGAGAGTGTGAGAGGAAGAGATAGGGCGATATATATATATTTGTACTACGATTGCAGTACCTGCGCGGTGCTTATTTGCTTCCACCGGCCTGAATGGAATGCATAAATTCTAAAAAAAATGTTCACCAACCTGCAGTCTTCTATAGTTGTTGTCCGCTGTGCAGGAAACAGCACGTAGGTCGTGAGTCTGTTATCTTGAAGCTATAAGAAAATCTTAGCGGCGAACAGTTATTTTAGAAATAATTAAATTTCCAGTCAGTTTGTTTATACGGGGTGCTAATCTCATTTGTACTACGATTGCAGTACCTGCGCGGTGCTTATTTGTTTCCACCGGCCGGAATGGAATGCATAAATTCTAAAAAAAGTGTTCACCAACCTGCAGTCTTCTATAGTTGTTGTCCGCTGTGCAGGAAACAGCACGTAGGTCGTGAGTCTGTTATCTTGAAGCTATAAGAAAATCTTAGCGGCGAACAGTTATTTTAGAAATAATTAAATTTCCAGTCAGTTTGTTTATACGGGGTGCCACTCGCTTTTTATTAGCAGAACACGAGAAACTGCAAAATTAAATTTCACTTTAGAGTCACAAATAATTTCTATTCTTCAACAAATTAATGAACTGCATTTTTTTATAACTAGAGCTTTCACATTTACAAAATTGGGATGGACAGTGTGCTGGGTGAGCGCGACAGAAGCGGACGTGTGTGTGTTGCGTGAGAGTAGATTCAAAATGATGGACGTTTTGGAGCCGCACGACCGCTACGGTCGCAGATTCGAATCCTGCCTCGTGCATGGATGTGTGTGATGTCCTTAGGTTAGTTAGGTTTAAGTAGTTCTAAGTTCTAGGGGACTGATGACCTCCGAAGTTTAGTCCCATAGTGCTCAGAGCCATTTGATGGACGTTTGCGCTGGAGATATTGATAACATGGACGTTTTGGAGCCGCACGACCGCTACGGTCGCAGATTCGAATCCTGCCTCGGGCATGGATGTGTGTGATGTCCTTAGGTTAGTTATGTTTAAGTAGTTCTAAGTTCTAGGGGACTGATGACCTCCGAAGTTTAGTCCCATAGTGCTCAGAGCCATTTGATGGACGTTTGCGCTGGAGATATTGATAACATGCGAATTCCTACCACTCCAATGATCCTCAGATTCCCTCCATGACCAGGGTAGGTGCACTCTGACATACAGGCGCGTCCACGACTGCAGCTGTGGGTGCAGCCGCGGAGGTAGTTATCACCGACCGCTTTACGTCGGCGCCAGCGGTGTACGAGGGCATGGGCGCACAGCATGTGGACCTCGGAACTTGAGCGTGCGGGGTGCGTGAGTGTTTTCAGTGATCTCCGACTCCAGTC
Source organism: Schistocerca nitens (assembly GCF_023898315.1). Taxonomy (NCBI): domain Eukaryota; kingdom Metazoa; phylum Arthropoda; class Insecta; order Orthoptera; family Acrididae; genus Schistocerca; species Schistocerca nitens. The sequence continues at coordinate 586,134,364 of NC_064614.1, read as the reverse complement.
ATGACAAGTACTGCTACAGACTGGATCGTGGTTTTACTGTGTCTTGTTTAGTGCTTCTCAATACATCGCAGTCGACTCTGCCTTGCAGTGGTACTTGCTGTTGCCTCTATTCTGCCACACAGCAAAGCCTTCCCCCCTCCTTCCGAATGTAACAGAACCGATTTAGGAATTCTTTAGTTCTTTTAAAAACCCAATGGCGACGTCAAATTCCCGATCGATCAATTTATTGTTTCCGATAGTCGTATTGCGTGCACACATGCATCCGGTACAGGCGGGCATGGCCTCCACGGGTGAGTTCTCCGTCTCGGCCTGTGTGGATGAGGGCTACCCTGTACTTGGCGAACGGCGCGCGCCTCGCGATCGCTAGTTTGTGCAATCGGTAGTATTTTTTTTCGCCAGGTATGTCTAGTGGAACATTGTGGTGGAGGAGGGTGTTTGTGCTCTCAAACGTTTGTGAGTACAAGAACTTGGATATATTTAGTGCCACGAACTATTTGTGGTGGAAATTTCATTACTTGATTTGTGTAATGTTTGTGAGTAATACTCAAATGTTGAAAATATGTTCTATTACGAAGAAGGATCATCATAAGGTGGAGGTGAGTCTTTTAAGCGATCCATTCGACTCCTGTAAATTGTTAAACAATAATTTGATAGGGTAGTGCGAATGGCTTATTTTTGATATCGAAATTCTGTCAGCTCTCCCTTTGTCTCCACCATTAGCCATAGAAACACTGTATTCTGAGGAGAGATGCAAACCTCTGTCTGCAATGTTTTGGTATGATGGTTCGTACAGACAAACAGGGAGTGGCCTCTTGAGAAAGACAGACAGGAAGAGAGTCTGAAATTTCCGGACCAACAGAATAGCGCGACTGTATACTTTGTTTGAGGGCCGCAAGATCGAAGGATGCCGATATGCAGCTTGTGGTCAGTGGTATTTAGTAACGTGGTCGGTAATTAGGACAATGGGCGGGGGTGTGTGGGGGGGGGGGTTGACCTACGTGGTGGTGCCCTGACAATAGACACATGCACAGTGGCTGCTATACCTCACTTCAATCCATTCATAATCTGTAGATCACTTTTGCAGGGTTTAACTGTCAGTGAAATATGACTTATGCATGTTTCTCGATCTGTACAAAATAGTTTGCCACTGAGATTCTAGAAATTTGTTCATCTGCAGAAAGTGACGGTGGGTTTCGAAATATGTCACGAATTTAGACACTACTGTGCTTTGCAAAGTGAGGGGAAAAAACTATAAGAGCCTCAACATCCCTGACTCCAGCAGCAAATATAAACAAGCCCACTCAGCGTTTCCATGAACAATCACAATAAAAGAGTGCTGCAATTGTTTAAATATTCCATACTGCTATCGATTTCCTGACAAATTCTTTAAATAAACTATATTTCATACACCACCTTGTAGCCCATAAATTGTTTAAATAAACAGTATTCTATATACGGCAGTCAATTTCCCAACAAATTTTTTAAATAAATAGAGAAGTTATATTCCAAAGATGGCCTTGTATCCCATCAATTGTTTAAATAAACAATATTCCACACAAAGTCTAAATTGTTTAAACAATATTCCATGCCTTGCAATCGATTTCCAATCAGATTCTTCAACGAAAAAAGTAAACTATATTTCATACACGATCTTGTAGCCCATAAATTGTTTAAATAAGCAAAATGCCACATGATGACTGAATTGTTTAAACAATATTCCATACACTACAATCGATTTCCTGCCAAATAGCCAATCAACTTAGTCTTTTTTTGGCCAATTTCCAGGTGGGGGGAGGGGGCAGAAGGCTGCAAGTTTTCCCAGAGGGGGAGAGATTAATTCCTTTATCAATTTAATTAATTAGTCAATCAAATTGATATCAAAAGTGTTCTTGTATCAGCAAGGGCGTTTCCTGAGGGGTGGAGAAGGAGGACGGGAAGAGGGAAGACAGGTGGGAGGGGGAGGGGTGGGGTAACATGAAAAACCCCTTAACTGAACAACAGTTTAAGGACCTGTCAATCAAAAGGACAGGTTAGCCCCAGGGGGTCTTTATCCTCTTAGCATAAGTATAGATTGAGGACCTGTCAATCAAAAGAGAACAATAGGTTTGCCCCTGAATAGAGCATTAACAAAATACGCTGATATTCTCGTTGCCCTACTACTTCAGTCGGCTGAATAAGCATTCTTTCCATCTAAAATGACTAAGTAGTGCTGACACTACAGTATCAGATCCTGAAGCTAATCTTAAAATGGAACAGGATGCCAAGTGTTAGCTAACGTATGGCTGTTGATCACCAAAATTTGTAACATCTTCCTTCGATGTCTTACAGATTGCAACAGGGGATCATGGTCTATTGATAGAACCTGCTGAGCCCCACACAGCCTTCACAAATAATTTACTGAGAGCTTCTTCCCCATACACAGTCTATAATATCCTGTCCAGTCACTTTAATGTGCCTACCTGTCAAAAGTCTGAATGGCCACCTTTTGCAACGCAGATCGGTGTGAGGCATGCAGGAAAAGAGTGATTGAGGTTCTTGAAGGCCCCAACAGGGATGTGGAGACATACCGACTCCAGTGCGATGGTCAGCTGCGCTAGGTTTCTTGCTTGAGGATCCATGGCTCAAACCGCCCGATCGAGGTGGTCCTACAGATTCTCAGATGGGTTTAAATACGGGGATTTTGATGGCCAGAGGTGTTTGGTAAAGACATCCTGGTCCTCTTCAAACCATCCACGTACACTGCGAGCTATGTGACTCGTTGCATGTCCTGCTGGTAGATGCCATCAAGCAGAGGAAAACCATACTGCATGTAGGGAAGGGCATGGTCGTCAAGGATGAATGCATACTTGTGTTGATCCATTGTGCCTTCCAGAATGACGAGATCACTCAGCGAATGCCATGAAAGCATTCCCCAGACGATAACGCTTCCTAATAAAGCCTAGACCCGCGCGACATTTGTTGCAGAATGTTTGTTTTCAGATCTTTCCCTCCTCACACGCCAACTGCCATCTGTCATCTAAAAGGGCCAGCTGTCACCACTCAGTGAACGTCCAGTTGCACTGTTGGCGTGCAAATTCCAGCCTTTGCTGCCGATGAGCAGCAGTCAGCATGAATGCATAATCCAGGCTTCTGCTGTGGTGGCATGTACCCAGCCCATTGCTGTCGGTGAAGACATCAAGGATGAAGGGAGGCAATAATGTTTACATAGCCTGCAGCTAACATGGCGGCTTCCATGACTACCACAGGTCGCATGGAAGCTCACCTGAATGCCCCCCATAGCATAATACTGCTCTCGTTGGCCTGTGTCCAGGGCACAGTATTTCGAACTACCTTTCAAGTCGATGACAGCTTACCGAACACTGTCATCGGCGTCGTGTAACAAGAATCGTTTTTTATCAAACCAAGCGACATTCTGCCTTATGTCTGTGCTTGAACTTCGGTGTCCACTGCAGTCGTATTTGACGAAGTCGTTAGTTCAATATGGGAATGCGTAGGGGTCGTCTGTTCCGCCCCATGTTCAACAATGTGGATTGAACTTTATGCTCCGAAACACTTTTAGCCTGCACCAGCACTGTACTGGGTCGTTAGATCTTCCACAGATCGCCGTCTGTCCTGCGTTACAGAATGGGCATGCATTCAACTTCCACTTTCAGTGATTAAGCGTGGACACTCAACACCTTTTCACCTACCCGTGGTTCCAGCGCCCTTCAGCCACTTTCTAAAGATCCTCACGACAGTAGGTTGCGAACAGCCTACATGCTTGTTCATAGGAGCTGGGCCATAATAATCGGCCCTTTACCACAGTCGCTTATGTCAGTGGATTTCCCTTTTACGGCCCGTAACGTCACTGAAATGATGCGTCATTCTACGTACTCACCTATATATTTGCGTACTGTGTTATGTAGCCACAAAACCACCACGCAGCAATCAATCTTTCAACAAGTAGCGGTCATAATGTTTTTGCTCATCGCTATGTTTCCACGTCCCCAGCAGGGTTGACGATTCCACAATCTTTGCACTGTATCTCTACTATTGACCAAGTCTTCTATTAATGACGACCAGAAAACCTGACACTGAACCCATTTTAGTTTAAAGAACCTCTGCATGTGAAATAAGTCTTATTCTAGTAGAAGGAGCACCACATACTTTGCCGGCCGCGGTGGCCGTGCGGTTCTAGCGCTGCAGTCCGGAACCGCGGGACTGCTACGGTCGCAGGTTCGAATCCTGCCTCGGGCATGGATGTGTGTGATATCCTTAGGTTAGTCAGGTTTAAGAAGTTCTAAGTTCTAGGGGACGCATGACCTAATATGTTAAGTCCCATAGTGCTCAGAGCCATTTGAACCATTTGAACCACATACTTTCTACGATAAATCTTTCGTTATTAAGAGGTTCATCACTGATAATAGTCGACAAGAGTCGTCGTGAAGAGTATGGCGATAAATAAGTAAGAAATCCAATCGAATTTTTTGCTTAAATGTTTAAGTGATGAATTGTTACAGTTATTTGAATCTGAACATTTTGGTAGATTCTAAGGAAGAGACAAGATCGGTCATGAATGTTGGGGACCTGAACGGATCACGACGCTCAATACAAGCAACTGTTTGCGACTAAACGTTTTCACTGTTGAAACTAGTTATCTAGGATATGGCATTAGATATTCGCGGATGTTTTAAGAAAAACTATTGATTCACATCGGCAGAATTTGGCTACTAGTACGAGAGTCACCCAAACAAAAATAGAAAAAAATATTAAATCATGGTGAGGCGATATGCTGTACGACGAGTAGTCATAAAGTTCTAATTATCACCTCGAAAAAATAAAGTTATCTAATTAATTTATTGTTTGTTTTCAAGTACAGGTCTGCAGTGCTGGTACACATTGAGCCACCTGAGTCACAGTGCCGTAGCACACTGCTAGTGTTGGCAAAACAAAATGTTGCAGAGCATTTCCATGAAGTGGAGTATCGTGCAGTAATTCGGCTTCCATAAAGTGGAGATGCGTTGTCACTTTTGTTTTGGCAGCTTTACTGCACTGTGACGCGCGTGTCTGATTGTGTGCCAGTACCGCAGCGAGATACGCGTACCTGAAAATAAACGACGAACTAATTACGCAACTTTATATCTTCAAGGTGACAATTAAAACTTTATGACTACCTTCAAACGTCATTAATTCATCACTGGACCAAGGTTTTCATTCTTTTCCATAATCCACACGAAAATTCAAATTTAATGTAGCGCTTACAAACGGCTATAACTATTTAATACATAGCAATACATCGTTAAGGATTGTAGAGAATGTAAAGGAATTGTTAAAATTATTTTTACATCATTTATAAGTTTCTATTCGATTCCCCTTGGTCATCCAGGTATCATACAAGCGATAGCCCATTTCACGCCATCCACTCTGAAGCATGTATGGAGTCACTGAAGCTAGTACATTATCTGAAGCATGTATGGAGTCACTGAAGCTAGTGCATTAGAAATGCGCATTTTGAGTTCTAGAATTGTTTCCAGCAAATGTACGTACAGAACGTCTTTCAAATAACCTCATAAAAATAAATAAGATTTAGGTGGTCAAGACGACGTCTTCAGGTACAGTAAGACCGGTCCAACGGTTTGGAAGATGTTGATGTAAGAATGTGCGAGCCTTCACGCCCCAATCTGCGGGTACTCCATGTTGCCGAAAGATGTAATCCGTCGAATCTGTGTCAAGTTGTTGGACCAGGTACTGCTCAAGCATGTGCAGATAAGTGGTTGTTAAGACACTCAACTCAGTTAAGAAAAATGAACTCTACAGTCTTTTTTTTTTTTTTTTTTTTTTTTTCCCTGAGCACATTAACTTTCGGTGAGTCACGCTCGTGTTCAGTTAGACACAAAGGCTTTTATGTATCCCATACTCGAATGTTGTGATGGTCAACCTCGTCGTTTATGGGGAAGGTTGCCTGATCAGTAAAAATGAGACGTGCACCAAATGTTTCTTTCTCCACGGCTTCCGGCGTTGCCGTAACATAATTCGTATGTTTGATGTAGTGTTCCTGTTAAGTTTGGATTGCGTACCGATCCATTTGGCTCTGGGCACTATGGGACTTAACATCTGTGGTCATCAGTCCCCTAGAACTTAGAACTGCTTAAACCTAACTAACCTAAGGACATCACACAACACCCAGTCATCACGAGGCAGAGAAAATCCCTGACCCCGCCGGGAATCAAACCCGGGCGCGGGAAGCGAGAACGCTACCGCACGACCACGAGCTGCGGACACCGATCCACTTCCAGCTCCGTTTTGACAACACGTTGGTTGTGGCATCTGACGTTCCTTCCGGTTTCAAGCATCGATTTCCATACACTGCGTTCAGTGAAAGGCGAATTGCTTCGTCATTTGTGCAGAAATTCGTGACCGGCTTCCGATTTACTGCGCTTGTGCAACGATCGGGATCTTGAACCTCGTTTTACATTCTCCGTCAATCTTACCCATGTATCTCTAACCATTAGATAGTTACATGCGTTTGTAATTGCACAGTATATCACATGTTCACTCCCCGGGAAACCACGAGTAGATTGTTAATGGTTCGGGAACGACAGAAGTCCACGTTCGAGAGCATAGGAGCTGTTATTGGATGGGTAATGAGAGGAGATGCTGTGGGCTATCCGAAATCGAGACTTGTTCGTGTGCAGGCGACCCCTGCTGCAGTAATGGAACAGGGCGCTGAGTGAGGGGCGCTGCTGGCCTACGGGAGGGGGCGCAGTCCTCGCTCATTGTCCGCGGCGGCGGCTGCCTGCAGGCGGCCGATAGCACGGTGGCCGCCGGCGATTGCGCCGGTCGCAGCCCGAGATCCCTCTCAGGAGGGCTGCTCCCTCCACCAGTCCACCCCAGCCCCACCTCGACATTATCTGTTTCCGTTATTCACCACATGCCAACGGTCAGTGGAAGCCAGTAGGGGACTACCGCATTTACCCATCCTCCTTGAGAACTTTTCCGCTCTGTGTAACCGCTCAGGAAAGAATCAGCCACCCCATAACCCGTGGATTTCGCATGGGAATGGAGCTCAAACCGTAAGCATCATAATCATCTTCTAAAGGCTAAGCCTTGTCGGTGCAACTATATTCGTATCTCCTCAGTTGATCGTTTAAAATCAGCATGCTGCCTGAATTTAATTGCATCCATCAAAGAATCCACGTGATTCTTCCACGGTCTTCCTGTTCTTTACTTCCGTAAACCCTTGCCGGCCGGAGTGGCCGAGCGGTTCTAGGCGCTACAGTCTGCAACCGCGCGGCCGCTACGGTCGCATGTTAGAATTCTGCCTCGGGCATGGATGTGTGTGATGTCCTTAGGTTAGTTAGGTTTAAGTAGTTCTATGTTCTAGGGACTGATGACCTCAGAAGTTAAGTCACATAGTGCTCAGAGCCATGTGAACCTAAACCCTTCCTCCTAATAGGATGGTCAAGAGACCGCAGCGTGTTGTCGATAACTTTTATTTTCCTCCCTTCTCTAGTAGTGATCGGTTCCGTTGTTTCATCTACCTCCTTGAGAAAATTCAAATGTTCAAATGTGTGTGAAATCTTATGGGACTTAACTGCTAAGGTCATCAGTTCCTAAGCTTACACACTACTTAACCTAAATTGTCGTAATGACAAACACACACACCCATGTCCGAGGGAGGTCTTTAACCTCCGCCGGGACCAGCCGCACAGTCCATGACTGCAGCGCCCAAGACCGCTCGGCTAATCCCGCGCGGTCTTCCTTGAGAATCCACTCGTTCGACTTCTCCTTTATTCAGCTTATTTTCAGCATCTTTCTCCACATCCGCATTTCGATTGCTTCCAGGTGTTGTACACGGTCCAGTTACATTCATGTGACCACCGACTATTTTCGACCTCAACGTGCAATAACACTCAGAGACGGCAGGTGGTACCACTAGCAGACAAGGGTATATAAAGCACGTTGGGGCAGGGGGGAGGCCGAAAACAATGCAGTCGTTGTCGGAATGCAGAAACGGAGCGATTTATCTGACGTCTAAAAGGGCATCATTATTAGCTTTCGGACCAAGGGTGGAAGTATTTTCGAAACGGAAAAGTTTGTAAGCTGTTCGCGTGCCACCGTGGTTAAAGTATACCGTGGGTGGAAAAATGGTGCAATCCAAATACAGTGCTGACGCAACTGTGGTGCACCACCGGCCATAGATGAGAGGTATGAAGATGGCATCTGTTCTTTCGGACATTTAAAACCAGCATACTGTCTGAATTTAAGTGCATCCATCAAAGAATCCACATGATTCTTCCACGGTCTTCCTCTTCTTTACTTCCCTAAACACTTCCCTCTAATAGGATGGTCAAGAGACCACAGCGTGTTGCCACTAACTATTGTTTTCCTCTTTTCTATAGTAGTGATCAATGGGGATACACACGAATGGCCTGAACTCTTACCGGACTCGGTGGATTGTCTGCTGCGAGTAATGGGTATAATGGCAGCGGCACCACGAATGTAGTGTGTGGTCGTAGGTTGTGTTTCAAAAATGAACAGCATAGAGACAGAAGTGATGACACTTTCTACAGGACCTGACCATCACTTTGCAGGACAATGCTCAAGCACGTACAGTGCAAGCTGTTACTGATTTGTTTGACTGATGGGACTGCTAAGTACTATACCACATACTGCACTCCCCTGATTTAAGCCCTCGTAAGTTCAACTCGACTTCTAAACTGAAGGAAACGCTTCACGACATTCGCTTCAGAACTGCTAAAAATTCATCGGGCAATGACCACGCCGGTCGAAATGTCAACACAACTGGCACTGCTAAGAGTATCCTACGACTTCCACATCGCTGGCAACGGGTTATTCAGAATGCTGGTGACTACTTTCTACTTTGAAGGTCAGTACAACTTTGGAACACATATCTATTTTGTACGAGCTGTAAATAAACAGTTGCCACTATTAAGGTTCCAACCCTCGTGTGTGTGTGTGTGTGTGTGTGTGTGTGAGAGAGAGAGAGAGAGAGAGAGAGAGAGAGAGAGAGAGTGAGTGAGTGAGTGTGGTGTCTGTTGTGTCAGACATTTTTCTAGAGGCTTGACGGCCTAACATCACCCCTTCAGTGCGGATGCACATCATGATAGGTTTTCCCCTCGTGGGAATACAGACTGCGCTGCGAGCGAAGGGTACGTCGACAGATACGCTGCAAAGGCATATGACGATTTGGAAGTTTGGGTCGGTTGGGAAGCGTTTCAAGATGGCCGAGTCAGTTAAGGCAACTGTTCCAGAGACCCGAACTGTCACAAATGCGACCGCCGTCCGAATAATTTTCCTGAATATTGATAATCAGGACTGGTGTTTCGTGTAATAGAGTGAAAATAATTTTATCTCTGCAGCTGTACTTCTCTAGTGAGATTACAGTGCGTGTTGGATTTAATAACAGACAGAACAAAAAATGAGGAGGCATTACGCTAATGCCGTCTATTACCGCCTATTATCGCCTCTAGCCCCATTAATGGCCCCAGTACAGATACGAAGAAAGCTGACCACTTTCTTCAGGTATGCCACATCCAGCTGAAGCTACACACTGATGATTACCTTCCGCAGCGCTATCAAATTGTGGAGATGACGACTGCTGTGTTTCACCTGCTATTCCAAATAGTCCCAGACATTTCATACGGGATTAAGATCGGGCAACATAACTGGACAGTCCAAATGCGATAGGCTACCAGAATGTTCGTGGAAGCTGGAACGGAAGCGTACAGCCCAGTGAACACGACTGTTGTCTTGGAAGACAGTAGTGTCCACAGCATGAAGATGTAGGAGAATTGGCAGCACGTGCTCGCCGAGAATGTAAAAATATACACTCTGCTTCAAGTTACCGGTAACCTGAGCGAGCCGGCCCAAGTCATGTTAATAAAAACACCCCCAAAACATCGCAAAACAACATCTGGTCTTTTCTGCACTCTCGACACACTGCCGGTTCAACGCTTCGTTGGGTCGACAGTGCGCTCCATACCTTGCACCATCTGTAGAGAGGCAACATCGCGACTCGTCATACCTTCAGTCAGCTATTCCCCAGTTTCTGTGTTCTTTGGCTCATTCAAGACATGCAGCTTTTTGTGTCGCTGTGAGTAATGGCATTTTGCACGGTACTTAACTCCAAATGTCCTTCGTATAAAGATCCCTTTGCAATGCTCGCTCGGGGACTAGTTGAGATGAATCCTCGTTCACTTGCAACAGCAATTACAGTCGGCTTTGAATCCAATTTCCAGAGACAAGGCGTGACTGTCTTCTCCGAAACTTGTCGGTTACGACCTTTTTACCACCGCCGTCCTTAAGCTAATTTACAGTACTGGGAATGAGACACGTTGCACAATCAGCGTTGATGCACTGACGAATCAGGTAAATTAATCACGGTATGCGGCTGGATACGTCCAAACACGATAGCTTCTTCCTTATCATTCTGTTAAGTGTCCACGACGTCACCCCATGGTTATTGTGTTGATTCCGCTCAACCGACTGGTACATACACACCACTCCAGTGTAGAGTCACATGACCACCTGGAACCACCTACAGCGCTCCAAAGTGACCAGTGGGCTGTTCTGAAGGGCCGACTGTTACTTTGTCGCGTGAGTTTGTTATTTTACTCGAGCCTAAGAAAGCAGCAAGTGTGAGAACTATGACATTTAACTAGAATTCGGAGTGAGCGAGTGAAATCGCATTCGGTCAACCAGATTTAGGTTTTCTGTGGTTTCATTAAATCGGTTAAGGTGACTTCCGGGATTGTTCCTTTGAAAGGCGGACGTCTAATTTCTTCACTTTTCATTGTGCTTGCCATAACCAAAGCTACAATCCGATTCACGAACGATGGCGGTTCGCGCAGATCGAGGCACAGACGGGCATTGCATTGTTACCAGTTCCAAGCGACTGTTCCGGCACCCACATAAAGACGCTTTGTACTTGAGGAAAGTGCATATCTTGCATATTGTGTCTCTCGGATGTTTATGTATGATTTGTCTCTTACCACCACCATCAGCGATGGCAGCTCGCAACAAATGGAATACAAATTTACTAAATAACTCGCTACGATCACGTTAAATGCTCATACTGGTTACGACGTTCACAGCAGAACACTCAGAATACTACTGAACGCTCATTGGCTGTCGGAGGAGGTGTATCGTAGGCGCGCATAACAAGCCTAAAGTCGACCGTTATCATTTGTGACTCCAATTATACTGTTCTGTCTCTAATGACCTCGTCATCATTGTGACCTTGAATCCTGAGCTTCCACCTTCCTTCAGCAGAAGTTAAGACGGAAAGCCACGAGCACAAATTATATTTCCCCTACTCTGAGCATACTGTCCTGCCGAGATGCTTATTGGACTAATGACAAACATTCATACGGAATCAGCAGTGTCAAATTATTGGCATTTAGAGTCTGTCAGAAGTTGATATTTCAGAAATGCCAGTCTCTTCCGTGTACGCATAGGATTCGCTCTAGTTCGCATACGAAAAAAGCAAGACGAGTCTGGAAGAGACACTTAGATTAGACCACAGCCTCCTTCATTATCTGCGAGGATGTTCTACGCTAACGACTACAAGTGATATGGAATTATACCCTCTACTTTACTAACCATCACAGGCCACTGGACATGATAGCATGCACCAATACCAGTTTTTTTTTATGTATCTCTACATCCGGAATTTGCTTACATTGGTGGGGGAAACTTCCTAAAATCTACATTCACATCAACAGTCGTCTAAAGCCCAGTGCTATTTCGATTCGAGTCTCCCTTATTTCCCCTGCTGGAGTTCGACACATTCCCTAATTTACTTAGCAATAATTTCTTTAACCTTTCAATAAATAACACTTCTCGTTTAGCTGGAAGACTTCGCGAATCAACCACCTTACACAACACTTTTCCTCCCCGGCCATCAATGCTAACTATTTCTGTATTTTTCATGTTCCAGCTTCTTTCTTTAGTCTTAGCGCGTTATACGAGGGTTGCTCAGAAAGTAATGCACCGTATTTTTTCTTCAACAATTCTTTATTGAACATAATGAGAACTACACACACGAAAGAACGGTGTTTTACCTACACACCCTATTTTTCCACGTAATCCCCATCCCGTTCTGTGGTCTTCCTCCAGCGCGAACAAGGGCGTGTGCGCCCTGTCGGTACAAATTCTAGTCCTAGTGGCGGAGCGAATGCTTCACTGTGTGGATCACCTACTCATCGTCCTCAGAATGTGTGCCACGGATGCGTCTGTCCTCGCGAATGACATCAGCTCATTGCATGTCAGGTGTGACAGTCGTATATGGTCTCCTCGACCGATGCAAATCGTGGAGCTCCACCGAACCGCCATCTGATGACCTCACCCTCCGTGTCCAACGACAAACTGTAGTTTTAACGGCAGCATATGCTCCATAGACTTCGTACAAACGTTTGTCAATATTCCCCACAGTTTCTTTCTCTGCAGTGAGAAATCGAATGACGGCACGTTGCTTGTGACGTACATCACCTACAGACGCCATTTTGAAACTGTCCTGCAGCTACGCTATCTGTCGGAAGTGACGGAAACGTGGTGCGCTCGCTCAGGAGACTTCAGATGATGCATTCAAAACGTTTCGCATTCGTAGCATTGTCTTCGGTTGAGAAAAAAAAATGCGGAGCATTACTTTCTGGGCAACCGTCATACATTCCACTCACTTCGTATTAAACACCTTAGAATTCAATTAATATTTCAGCTTGCAGTTTAATAGGTTTGCGGGAGGCAAGCTTTAACGGCCCATTTGAGTGAACGAACTGCGACTTTACGCGTAAGTAGGAGAGCTAGTTAGCCGCCTGGAACTTCTACGTGGTAACGTGAACCTGAGGCGTGGCTGAACGCTAGCGGCTCAGAGCTCAGAGAGCGCCGCGGGGAGCCCGAATAGTTGAACGTTTCCAACCAGCCACGTGCAGAGACAATGAGGGCGTTGCCGGAAACGAGTAAATCCCAGAGCTGGGAATTAGACGCCTGGTCCTCGCACTGACTTTGTGCAGACCATGCTCCAGGAAATGGCGGAGTGTCAGACAGTTTTGAAGATCCAGAATGAGATTTTCACTCTGCAGCGGAGGGTGCTTGATATGAAAATTCCTGGCAGATTAAAACTGTGTGCCGGACCGAGACTCGAACTCGGGACCTTTGCCTTTCGGGAGCAAGTGCTCTACCAACTGAGCTACCCAAGCAGGACTCACGCCCCGTCCTCACAGCTCTACTTCTGCCAGTACCTCGTCTCCTACCTTCCAAACTTTACAGAAGCTCTCCTCCGAACCTTGCAGGACTAGCACTCCCGAAAGAAAGGATATTGCGGAGACATGGCTTAGCCACAGCCTGGAGGATGTTTCCCGAATGAGATTTTCACTCTGCAGCGGAGTGCGCGCTGATACGAAACTTCCTGGCAGATTAAAACTGTGTGCCGGACCGAGACTCGAACTCGGGACTTCTGCTTTTCGCGGGCAAGTGCTCTACCAACTGAGCTACCCAAGTACGTCTCACGCCCCGTCCTCACAGCTTTACTTCTGCCAGTATCTCGCCTCCTACCTTCCAAACTTTACAGAAGCTCTCCTCCGAACCTTGCAGGACTAGCACTCCCGAAAGAAAGGATATTGCGGAGACATGGCTTAGCCACAGCCTGGAGGATGTTTCCCGAATGAGATTTTCACTCTGCAGCGGAGTGCGCGCTGATACGAAACTTCCTGGCAGATTAAAACTGTGTGCCGGACCGAGACTCGAACTCGGGACTTCTGCTTTTCGCGGGCAAGTGCTCTACCAACTGAGCTACCCAAGTACGTCTCACGCCCCGTCCTCACAGCTTTACTTCTGCCAGTATCTCGCCTCCTACCTTCCAAACTTTACAGAAGCTCTCCTGCGAACCTTGCAGAGCTCTAATTTTTTTCGCTTGATTTATGGAACTGAGAATAGACAGAGTATGAGTTACTATTCTTTGAATCATGTGTGTTAATTTGTGAATCGTCATGTTAAATCGTGAGCTATTTTGGGCTGGTGTATTGGGATCACAAAATGAACTTATTTCTCGCGAGTCTTTGATGACTATTTAGTTTGGGGATTTTGCTACCATTCTCGTATCGCTCTCAACGTAACTTTACTGCATATTATGAGGATATTTTCTGTCGGCATTTTAACTGAGTATCGTACGACCACTTGCCGTTTATCTAGGATGTTCTTCCTTGAATAAACTTTGTTCATCATAATTCTCTGTCGTCTACATGAATCACAAACGTTAGAACCCTTTTTATTAACTTATTCGTCTATATTTTATTTCATATTTCTGTGTTTTTTTTTTACTAACTCGAAATTCTAGCCAATACACAGATCATTTCACTGCAGCATCACAGCTACAGGGTATTATTTGCAGCCAATTAACTGTGGGACATGAAAGCAGACGTGCACAGCTCGACCCTGTGGCTACATTGAGGTATTCTCTTTACACAGAGTCGTGCATAGTCCAAGTACCTAAAATACGAGTAACCACAGGTAAAGACTCAACTGAATTGCTCGTATGGACTGCTGTTTAGAAGAGCAACTTCACCAGCTGTAATCAAGATCTACCGTCGCAGAACTCTTGTGCCTGCTCGCCTGGAGTCAGACTTTTTCTTGTTAACAGCATTTAGGCAGCGGTCGGTTTTATGAAGCGTAACTGCCTTGTGTAAGTGACTGTAATCAGTGTGTTCAGCGCTATATATTGTTGCTGCTGATGATTGAGAGGAGGGAGAGGGTGAAATTCGACGTCGAGGGCCCTCTAGCTTAACGTCCCCATCCGAAGGACGCATCACCAACATTTGCATCACATGCCCTCGCTGTGGAAAGGTTTAAAATTTAATTCAGGGGGCTGGTGGAAAGTCTGATGATCAGGAACTGAACGCCTCCACACCCCGACTCACTGAAGGCCAAAAACTGGCGATGAAGATTTCCTGCACTATCAGCATTCCAAACGGCTACCTCCGAGTCGATCATCACCGCTCTAGTGTGCGTTAACGACCTCTGCTGCGGAAGCTGCTAACGGTCCACCTAAAACACACGATCATAGGGGGCGTGAACTGTGATCTCCGCTACACGAAGTAGCTGTCCTTCAGTAAAGCCGTGGAGGTTGACCGCGAAGACTTCAAACATGAATTACACGCAATTTTTCTGGTTCCTGATTTAGATTAGAGAGACGTAAGAAACTCCGAAAGGGAGACACAATAAATGAGAAAAGTGGTGTAATGAAGAAAGGAAGAGATTATTGGGTGTTTAATGTCCCGTCAGCATCACGGATTGCCGTCCTACGGGCCCTGGTGCGATTCCCGGCTGGGTTTGGGGTTTTCTCAGGGACTGGGTGTTGTGTTGTCTTCATCATCATTTCATCCCCATCCGGCGCGCAGGTCGCCCAGTGTGGCGTCGAATGTAATAAGGCCTGTACCAAGCCGGCCGTACCTGCCCCGGAAGGGGCCTCCCGGCCAATGACGCCAAACACTGATTCCCATTTTCCATTCTCCACTGCGTGAATATCACAAAAGCAGAGCAGTCTTGAAATCACAGGCAGTGGGAGTCGTATTGGTCCGTAGGACCGTTGCTATTCACAATATACATAAATGACCTCGTGGATGACATCGGAAGTTCACTGAGGCTTTTTGCGGATGATGCTGTGGTATATCGAGAGGTTGTAACGATGGAAAATTGTACTGAAATGCAGGAGAATCTGCAGTGAATTGACGCATGGTCCAGGGAATGGCAATTGAATCTCATTGTAGGTAAGTGTAATGTGCTGCGAATACACAGAAAGAAAGATCCTTTATCATTTAGCTACAATATAGCAGGTCAGCAAGTGGAAGCAGATAATTCCATAAATTATCTGGGAGTACGAATTAGGAGTGATTTAAAATGGAATGATCATGTAAAGTTGATCGTCGGTAAAGCAGATGCCAGACTGAGATTCATTGGAAGAATCCTAAGGAAATGCAATCCGAAAACAAAGGAAGTAGGTCACAGTACGCTTGTTCGCCCACTGCTCGAATACTGCTCAGCAGTGTGGGATCCGTACCAGATAGGGTTGATAGAAGAGATAGAGAAGATCCAACGGAGAGCAGCGCGCTTCGTTACAGGATCATTTAGTAATCGCGAAAGCGTTACGGAGATGACAGATAAACTCCAGTGGAAGACTCTTCGGGAGAGACGCTCAGTAGCTCGGTACGGGCTTTTGTTGAAGTTTCGAGAACATACCTTCACCGAGGAGTCAAGCAGTATACAGGGTGTTACAAAAAGGTACGGCCAAACTTTCAGGAAACATTCCTCACACACAAATAAAGAAACGATGTTATGTGGACATGTGTCCGGAAACGCTTAATTTCCATGTTTAGTTTCGTCAGTATGTACTGTACTTCCTCGATTCACCGCCAGTTGGCGGTAAATTTTCACAGTCAACATGTGTGGGCTGACGAGAATCCGCACGCAATTGTGCAATCACGTCATCAACACAGATTTTCTGCGAACGTTTGGGCAGGCATTGTTGGTGATGTCTTGATTGGGCCCCATGTTCTTCCACCTACACTCCATGGAGCACGTTATCATGATTTCATACGGGATACTCTACCTGTGCTGCTAGAACATGTGCCTTTACAAGTACGACACAACATGTGGTTCATGCACGCTGGAGCTCCTGCACATTTCAGTCGAAGTGTTCGTACGCTTCTGAACAACAGATTCGGTGACCGATGGATTGGTAGAGGTGGACCAATTCCATGGCCTCCACGCTCTCCTGACCTCAACCGTCTTGACTTTCATTTATGGGGGCATTTGAAAGCTCTTGTCTACGCAACCCCGGTACCAAATGTAGAGACTCTTCGTGCTCGTATTGTGGACGGCTGTGACACAATACGCCATTCTCCAGGGCTGCATCAGCGCATCAGGGATTCCATGCGACGGAGGGTGGATGCATGTATCCTCGGTAACGAAGGACATTTTGAACATTTCCTGTAACAAAGTGTTTGAAGTCACGCTGGTACGTTCTGTTGCTGTGTGTTTCCATTCCATGATTAATGTGATTTGAAGAGAAGTAATAAAATGAGCTCTAACATGGAAAGTAAGCGTTTCCGGATACATGTCCACATAACATATATTCTTTCTTTGTGTGTGAGGAATGTTTCCTGAAAGATTGACCGTGCCTTTTTGTAACACCCTGTACTGCTCCCTCCTACGTATATCTCGCGAAGAGACCATGAGGATAAAATCAGAGATATTAGAGCCCACACAGTGGCATCCTTCTTTCCATGAACAACACGAGACTGGAATAGAAGGGAGAACCGATAGAGGTACTCAGGGTACCCTCCGCCACACACCGTCAGGTGGCTTGCGGAGTATGGATGTAGATGTAGATGTAGATTTCCCTTAGAATATCCAGAACTGGCACAGGAGAGGAGAAGCGCGCTCCTGGTGCCAGTGGCAGCCCGTGCAGCTCACGCCGCACACTGATTTACGCTGACGTAGCTCCAGCAGCCGGTGGACGCCGCCCGCCACCCGGCTGGTGGGCGGCGCCGCCTTAAATCAGACTTTAGAGAGCGACGGCGCAAAACCCGGAGCCCAGCCGGCGCCCCGCTAATCAGTTGTGGGCGGCCGCCAAAAAAATTAATTGCCCGCGCGTTAGGCGGCCAGCAGATTAGCCCGCAGCCCGGCTGTCCGACACACGCGCCGTTCCCCGCTGCCCGGACTTACGGGCGGCTCCTCCCATCACCCTCCCCTGCTTCACACGCGACGTGAAAAGTGCGACGAGATACCGCCCGTCGGAGTCGTTGACACGTTCTCCAAATTATGTGGGCTTTAGTCGCAGAGTATTTCCACTAACCGTAATGCAATTACCTCCAAGTCATTCGCTGACGTTCACTGGGATGTACTCAGGGAGTTGGATACAGACTGTTTCAAAAACATTAACGATTTATATTTGTTAGTGAAAACCTCCACCCTCACTGGCGCTGACAACAAAGATCTCGAGAACCATCTAGTGCAGTGGTCGTCAAACTTTTTTTGCTCAAGGGCCGAAACTAACAATATGATGTGGCACCTCGGGCCGCAGTTTTCCAAGTCTTTTTATAAACTGGCAAACCACGTAAATAGTGTGTTATGAACCTCCAATAGACTAGCTATAGGAGAGAAGCGAAGGATTTACCACTTACTTTCTAGCACTTATCGTTAAAGTCGATACCACTCGGACCACTACGTGTAGAATGTTCTCTGTTTCAGATTGTTGCCACCCTCAATGACCCGTAAATCGTAACACTGTAATTGTGTTACTGCGATGTCTTTGTGACCAAATGCTTAATAACAGCAAATGGACTTATACTTAAATGTATTATGTAATAAGAGACACGATCACAACTGTTTTCTACACGTTTTGAAAGTCATTTTTCTTCAACTCACTTGACTGAACTACAACAGCCTTAATTTTATTTCATACTAGATGTGGTACCTGGCATTGGCTAGATACGTATTTATTCCAATCTTACGCTATTCTGTCTCTTCCATCCCTCACTCTCTGTCGTCCATCGCGACTTTCCCCTCACTCACCAACTCTTCACCCCTTTACCTGAACATTTCGCACTCCCCCTGTATGTGTCCATGTCCTCCTCCCCTTCTTCCTTCACATTACCATCCCCCACCACAATAAGACGTTGCCTTTGCTTACCCCACAATACTTCTTTACAGATTGAAAATAATACGTGTATCAGTGTGGTTGAAATTGATCCGAGGGTTTAGGAGGAGAAGTGGAGGATGAACACACACACACACACACACACACACACACAAACACACACACTTTTTTAAGAGCTAATGACTAGTTATTTCTTTTAACAAATATGTACCGCATATGACCGTCTCTATAACGCGCATTAATGAATCCAACGCACTTTCACTTAAAATTGATACAATAGCAGATTTGTTGTCAGCATTGAGAAACAAACAAGAAAACATTTCCATTATAACGTCCCCTCCCGCCGCAACAACAAACCTATCTGCCCCTCTACCAAGTGGCACCTGTAAAGGTGACAGACCAACTTTACGCGCTCCTACTTACAATTCTTCCAATATATTTTTCATTTGACACAGGAGACAGGTATAGCCGACAGCTGCAAACCATTTATTCTTTACCGGATTTGGATATATATCATTTATCGTTCTTCAGAAACTGTAAACATTAGCACCTGTTAAAGTGAAATAGTACTTTCGGAAACAAACCACTCCTTCGCCAAATAACATTGCTGTGCAGTTGCTAACAATAAGCCATGTTTATGACACTGAAATTCTGCAATACATGGATGAAGATTTTTAAATACCCGTCCGCCGGTTTGACAACTATTAGATCATGAGGGATATATTCGTAGGAGACATACGAGTAGTTGTGTCACGTTGTCAACAATTACATTTTTAGTCAGTCTTCACAGGAGTCGAGTGTTGAGACCGACTAGTAGCATATGTCAATGATGACATGTGCCATTCACAGACTTTCACAGAATGGCTGTCACCATGTTTACGAGTGTTGAAACCTGCATAAAATGCTGCTGATCAAATTTCAATAAACTGGAGAAAAGCATACAGTGCACCTGACTAATTCATTCCAGTTTAATTATCTCTGTGAAAATAAAATTCACGTGACTTGCATAATCTTTCAATATTCATGTAGCTAGGCAGGTGCACATGAAATGTGAAGGGAAGGAAGGGAATCATTAGTAATTTTTAGCCACTACCAAAATCAAATCTGCGGTCAGTGTATATTGTTTCTGAAATTTATTTTAAAGTACTTTCATGCTAGATGAGATAGATGTATTATTAAAATATAATATTACATTATTCAAATGGCCCAAAAAACTTTATTATAGTTGCATTAATCTCAAACTTTCAAAAATGTAGAAATAAATAAGAAATTTAAAAAATAAGAACAGGGCAGATGCACTGCACATGCAATAGGCTGTATAAGAAAGCAACAGGTCTCTTATTGAATCTGGTTTTTATTCATTATAATTGCAAAACAAACGTAAATACAAATTTATAATTTTTCATTAATGTGATTTGTAATGTTGAACTCTTTTGGCTATGTCGTCTATATCTGCGTCGTTTAGGCTGCAGGCAATCCTCATTGCATCTTCTAAATGACTGGACAATCGATTACGATATTTATTTTTCAGGTACTTCATTTTTGAAAATGAAGCTCCACAAAGGTAAGTTCAAGGAAATAGTGTTAAAATGAACTGTACACAGTCTCATAAATTTTTATAATTGTTAGGCACACATTTCCAAAATTCAGTGTACTGTTGTGTTTCACGATGTTCTATAAACAGAGCTTTAAGCTGTGTGTCATGCTGAAGTTCGATTGTTTCATTTAGCAAATTAGTTGTAGGAAATCAGAATTGGCAGAATAATTTGAGATCATCAAGTCCAACATGCCAAGGGTTCTCTACCAGAATGAAACAGCTTCGAATATTTCTAACATCTGCAAATCTGTTGTTTATTTCTTCCAAATAGGTTCCAAATATTCTTTCATGTTTTGGTAAATAGTTTCGGCGATAGTTAAACCTGATCGGAGCATAGCAACAGTTGGAAAATTAGACAGACCTTTTACTTCGAGTCCATTTATATATAATTGCAGTTTAGCTTCAAATGCAAATATTTTATTAGTCATTTGCCCAATTATCTTGTTTGGTCCTTGTAATTCCAAGTTAAATGTGTTGAATTTTTGTGTTATATCGGTCAAAAAAACCTGCAAGTACCCACCATCCATCATCATCAAGTTCAGGATCATTTTTGCCACTTTGTTGTAAGAATAAAATAATTTCAGATTTCAAATTGGCAAATCGTTCCAGCACTTTTCCTTTGCTTAGCCATCTGACAGCAGTGTGTAACAAGTTTGCAGTTCCTGCAGAAGTTCTTTAAATTTTCAGTGATTAAGTTCACAGGCACGGATGAAATTAATAACGCTTATAACCGTTTGCATAACATTCTTCAATTCTGTATTTGAAATCTGACATGCCAAACTTTCTTGATGCAGTAAGCAGTGAACGGAGAGTAAATTTGGCAAATTCCATTCCTTCTTAATCAGCCTATCAAACCATTGTTGACGCCCTTCGTTGACCATCTGTACATACTGATATTAATTTGCTCATAGATAAGTCATTTTTCAAATTCTTTAATTACATCCACAAAATCACATCCTTTTGTGTGGCCTTTTATGGGGCCTTTTATGGTTATAATTGTTTAAAAAATATATTCCTCTCCATACGACGTCGACAGGTAGATTCTGAAAGTGGGAGCTTGTTTATTTCAGCTGATATTTGTTTACTGTTGTAGAAATTTTGAAATAAAGTTTCAGAAACAGTCATCAGACATTGCTTCACTAATTTCGTGTCAGTGAAAGCTTTTATATTTTTTGCCAGAATATTACATACTTGATATGATGCTCTTGTGACAGCCTCACTTTGTCCAACAACTGCTAACATAACGTTTTATTGACGACGAATGGTAGATTTTAGATGAGCAATTTTTTCCTCTCTTTCATTTGAATTCATGGAAAAAGCTATTGTAAATGAATTGGGCCTACTTGTGTAGTGGCGAAATAAATTGTATAACTTCAGTCCCACAATCATATCCCGGCATATTGAGCAAGTAGCAGTACCTTCTTTGTGTCCACTTATAAAGCATAGCTCTTCTTCCCAAATTTCTTGGAAACTTCTTTCCTCTTCACATATTTTCCTCTTGGTCACTGTTCTTGAGGGTACATCAGACATTATTTATTCCACTAATATGGTTCAAATGGCTCTGAGCACTATGGGACTTAACAGCTATGGTCATCAGTCCCCTAGAACTTATAACTACTTAAACCTAACTAACCTAAGGACATCACACAACACCCAGTCATCACGAGGCCGACAAAATCCCTGACCCCGCCGGGAATCGAACTCGGGAACCCGGGCGCGGGAAGCGAGAAAGCTACCGCACGACCACGAGCTGCGGACTTCCACTAATAATTATATCACCAAATATGAGCAAAAATACACTCAATACGCGACGAACGTTCAGGGGCACCGAAACTTAGTTCACGACTGACACACTGACACGACAAAGCTAAGAACGAGGCGGCTGCGGGACAAGCCCGCCGCCGACAAACGAGCGGCCGTGGGCACGCGGCGCGTTTGTTGCACGGCTCGCATTGTTGGCTAGCAGGCCGCTCACGCCTTTAGCGCTGCGGAACACCGGCAAGTGGCGCGTTAAATGAAAGTGGTGGATGGTTTTCAGTTACCTAATTACTTCCCCGACTTTAATCACAATTCTACGCAGTTTCCGTAAACAAAACACCGCTACGCCACACAAGTAGATAACTAATGCTGCCCGTGCGAAGCCAAGGATGATCGCGGGCAGCACGAAAACATGGTCAGGGCCGAATGCGGCCCCTAGGCCGTTGTTTACGACCACTGATCTAGTATAACTGAATACATTTATCGTAAGTGTTGCCAATTTCCCAAACCATGGCGCGCCTATCACCACAAACAGTCGAGCGGAGAGCACGTTTGCAGCTTCGATCTGAAGAATGCTGCAGTCAGCGTGAAGACGGTTCTGCTTGAAGTGGCACAGTCGGCATTTTCTCGGACTAAGTTTGAGAGTGATCACTGGACACTTTGTCAACAGTGTCACAAACAAAGAATATTATGTGTGTCAGCTGGATATCCACCAGAGTCCATGACACCTTCTGCCTCGATATTACCAAGCGTCGGTTCACTAATGTCGAGTCGGAGCTGATCTAATGATGGCCTCCATTACAACCTGGCTTTCTCCCGCTCTTTCTAGACATGAAACCACTGGCCAACTCCTAGCAGGTCGTACAAAAATGTTCTAGAAGCTTCTGAAACAATTTAAAGCAACTTCCACTTGAAGTGCTCAGCCAGTCGCGGGGCCTCCTGAAAACAGTGGCAGGAAAATGCTACATATTCGTAACCGTTGACTCCTAGGCGCCTGTACGGCGACAGGAGACGCATTCCGAAGGGGCAGAAAAAAAATGTAGTCGATTCCTATTAGATGGCTCATTACTGCTTCTTTTCGACTTTCGCCTGCACTCACAAACGGAGGCGATCCTCGCTGGGCCGCCCCACACGACAGCTTTGAGGTGGGCTGTAAAAATTCTGCCCTTCAGTCACTGAACAAAAACCTCCCAGATTGGCCCCCGACCTGCCCAAAGACCGTCGCTTCCTCTCTTTTCTAGCGAGAGCAAAAATTGGTTTTGTAAAGCAGGCTGTCCCACAGTCGTTAGCCTAAATCTTCGCGCTATCAACCAATACGATTAACAAACTGTGTAGTGCAACTACACTACCCACTCGACACCACTGTTCGCTGTTTTGGCTGGTGTGGTCTACAAGTGGGTTTCTGCCCAGGGTGGTGTGTTGGGACGAGAAGTAAGACTTGTGCATCTGGGGTAGCACTTTGATTGTAGATTAGCTCTTCTCTGGCCTTACAGTCCCCAGGGTCGGTCGTCGACGTGGCAAGGCGTTTCCCCAGGCCAGTTTGACGACCTCGTATGTGTCCACATCTTCACCCTCAGCCTGTGGCACTCGCCGCGCAGCCACTGCTGTCAGCCAGCCTCATGGGACCCCTCAAAGGCTGCTCCACCTCCGCTTTCATTTGAGCCTGGGCCCATCTGCTAGGCCAGCTTAACGTTAGCGACAGCGTGCCATTGGCCCACGACGTTGCTTCTCCCCAAGTCCTTCGTGTGGCGAACCCTTCACTGCTCTGCTGTGCCCTGTCGGTGCTAAGCCTCCGTATGACAGTCACCTGCATAAACATCGAGTCTTAATCTACAGTTTATGACTAATGTTGCAACATCTTTACATTTACATAAATGATATTTAAAATTGAAGAATTAAATCTAATTTAAATTAAAATTCGTTGCAATAGAGAGAAACGACATTAATATTGTTTCCATACAATTACCTCTATGTGATTATTCCACTTTAGGTCGCTCCTGGCCTTCACTCCCAGGTATATTACGTACTTACTACTTGTATCCTCATGGCTCTGAGCACTATGGGACTTAACATCTGAGGTCAACCGCCCCTAGAACTTAGAACTACTTAAACCTAACTAACCTAAGGACACCACACACATCCATGCCCGAGGCAGGATTCGAACCTGCGACCGTAGCGGTCGCGCGGTTCCAGACTGAAGCGCCTAGAACCGCTCGGCCACTTCGGCCGGCTTGTATACCCAGTCGGAAGCACGATGGCGTCCGCTCCTCCTACGGACTGCAGCTGACCAAACGAGAACCAGAGATTAAGGAGCAGCGCTGCTTTTCTTAACAATTTGGGATCTTTTCGTTGCGGTGAAAAATACTGATGTCGGTGTCGCCAGTTTGAAGAAGCACAGCATGTGAGGGATTCGCCCAAAGTAACACATTTTTTTCCATTTGTTACGAAGAGGTGTATGGTCCATTCTTTGTTCAGACAGCATAAGAAATTAGGATTTTTTTTTCAATTACGAAGTTTCTACAAGGTGGATTACATCCTCATGTTTGCAAGATTATTATAACAGAAACCGCTTCATTGTTCAGAATTATTTAAATGACGATTTATGGAAGCATGTAAGTTGGACTGACAGACTTATTAGAAATAGGCACACCGTTGCTGAGGTACAATTTAACTCGATGAAAGCAGGCCCCTGGGAGGGACCGGGTTTAGCAGAGAACAGCTGCATCCTTTATCGTAGGTACACTGCTAGCCGTTGAAATTGCGTTACCACCAACTGGGCACGTCATAATTGTAAAATAAGTATGAAGTGTACTGCTTATTTGTGTATGCCAATGATTGGCATTTCATTGCAAACGCACAAAGTAAAAGTAACATTATCCACTTTTTGTATGTAATGATTAAGTGAAATATTTATAAGTCATTTGAATATTGGTCGTTTGCAAGAAGATCGTTCTATGCCTCGTGTAAGAAAGAGAAACGCCTAGCAACACATGTCGCTTTTGATAGCTGCAAGATCATCAGCAAACGAGAATGCGCTATATCATTTTGAGATTTTGCTTCTTGCGTTGGTTGGGAACCTACGATTGCTACGCAAAAATGGAATCGATAAGTTCAGAAGCACCGTGTTATAATTCCTCTTTCACTTCAATTTAAAGATTAAAGGTTAGTTATTTGGTTACTAGCAAGGAGGGAAAGCGGAATTACATTAACGACTTGAGCTAAGGAAGACCTCGCCGTAATCAGTGATCACCGATTTCTTGCTAACAGGATGGTGCATTACCATGGATCTGTATTACACATCCTGTATGGGCTTCGCAATGCAGTGATTCTTTATAAGGGATCGGACTTCGTGTGATAAATTTAGAATAAATGCGGGTTCTGTTACTGATCATGCGATATGCATTTAAGGCTGCTGTAAAATGGCGGCCAGTCAGTGGCATCACCCAGCTTAACTCGTTGGTCAGCTTTACAAAAGCTCCAAAAGAATTTACAAATCAATATTACGACAAGGAGCCATGATACTATTAAATTAAAATATTATCTCTTTCAAGATTGCATTATTAATCTAAGAAGCACAAAAGCAAGAATATAACCACCTTATACAAGTCTAGGCGAGGTGACAGAAGGGGCTTAAAAAACAGTGATACGTGAAGATAAATTTTATCCACACCTTGTCTTTTAAACAGTCGCAACGGTTATCCATAATTTACTTACTTCACAAATATTTATGCTATTATCTAAGCGTTCATAAGGCTGTGTGGGTTTATATTTTTTTGTTGTATTATAATACCGCCATTCAAGATCTGCAAGGCCCCACGCGACTAGCGCCCGAGAAGAGAAGAGACATATTGTTGCCCAGTCGTGTAGTACCGCATAGCCGCGTCACGTGACTTGAGTACGAGGCTCACGAGAAAGACAGACCGGGACACGTACGTCACAATACGTGATGCTGCAGGCTCCAAGGAGCAGGAATATACGGGACAGATTCCAAGGAGCAGGGATATACAAACTTGAAAGTAAAAGTTTTGATGGGATATACGTAGGGACGACATGCAGGAATTCCAAAACTAGTTACAAGTACGAAAGAAACCAATCTACAATGACAGAGCATTTACAGCACCACAACCAACATCATACCAACACAGAACAAGACACGAAAATCATCAGGATAAATAACCGTAACAAATGCTTCACTCCAATGGAGGGAATGTACCACATCCAGAAAGCCATCGCAGAGAACAAACGCATGATAAACTATCAGACATATACCAACAGCAACGCTACTAAACTTAATAAAAGAAGTGATACGCTTAAAAAAGGTATGCATATGTACACCCTATCATACCAAAATGAACAAAATTCACGGACACATACAATGAAACATTAAAAGAAAGGTGGCACGCATACAAACACCTAATCAAACTAAAACAACATGGTTATCAGTTCTCTCTCTCTCTCTCTCTCTCTCTCTCTCTCTTTCTCTCTCTCACTCGCGCGCGCGTGCGCGAAAGTGCCACAATTGTCTCTATCCTCAATGTACAACGTGTAATACAAAAAAATAGTATAAACACAAACAAGTTGGAACTAAAAATCGTTTTATTCAGTTGCAATAAAATGGATCGAACGTGAAAGTTATCAACGTAGTATTATACACAACTGACGACACCAGGGTCATAAAAGTTAAATATTTCGAGTAGGTTCGTTTCGTAAACTAACAAGGGAGACTCTACATCGAACCACCCCCCCCCACCCCCCCCACCCCCCCAGATTCAGTGGTAAGATAGCCCAGTAGACAGCCCATCAAAAACTGAACATCAAGATTAAGCATGAAAACAAGAAGAAGGTGTACTGAACTGTGAAAGGAAAAGAAAAATAGAAACAGTGAACGGACCAGTCTGAGCAGTCTGAGAGAACAACTGTGTTATGGTTAAGGGGCAGCCCGTACGGTAGCTCAGCGTGTTTGGCCATCTGTAATCAAAGAACTGGGTAAAGAAATCAGCGATCACATTGAACGGATGACATGTCACGTCCGCCCAGAGCAAACGCAACGAACAATACCGAAAAAAATTAAAAAAAAAGGGTGACCGTGTGGGACTGCCAAGCAGGCGAGCTGTGTTCATAACTCCCTCTTAACATTTTTTTCTTTTTTTTTTTTTTCGCTGTTCGCTGCATTCAAATTTTAGTCTGTATCGTGGTGTAACCTTCGTCTGCAACAGCGACGACAGTAGATTCTGCATAACTACTCTACTAACAGCCGAAAGCCAACTTCCGAGTGGGAACAGCAGACTATTGATGACAAGGCGACAAATCAACCGAATCCTTCACCGGAAAATACGTCTGGTGTGTCATACACGACGTTAGTGACAGTACGCGTGTCATATGACAGGAATCTCTTACCAACGTACCTAATTTGTACACCTGGTAAGGGAGTGAGATAAGCCTCCTTGCCGGATTTAAGTGCTAGTACGAATCTGAACACTCCCAAGAAAATGATGAAAACATAATAGTTTGTCACTTAAGCTGCAACAAATGAACGTAGCAGTTTCACGGTCACACAGTTTTTCTGTGCTCTGTCAAAACATGTGTTTTCACGTTTTTGAAGCTACGTTCCGTTTTGAAAGTTTTAAGTTTGGAATTCCGTTGTTTTCCCTTTTTGGAACACATATCACACCGACGGTAACGTATTCTTACTACATGACTCATATTCCATAACCAATTTATAGTATGACGATTGTCAAGATTACAGAAAAAGAACAGACATTTGAGTGACCGGACGGACAGTTCATAATGTTGTGAAAAAATAAATGGCAGTGTGGCATGTTCAACGCGACCCGTCCGCCGCTTGACAGTCCAACACCATGACCACTTTATATATATATATATATATATATATATATATATATATATATATATATAGTACGGTCAAACTTTCAGGAAACATTCCTTACACACAAAGAAAGAAAACATGTTATGTGGACATGTGTCCGGAAACGCTTACTTTCCATGTTAGAGCTCATTTTATTACTTCTCTTCAAATCACATTAATCATGGAATGGAAACACACAGCAACAGAACGTACCAACGTGACTTCAAACACTTTGTTACAGGAAATGTTCAAAATGTCCTCCGTTAGCGAGGATACATGCATCCACCCTCCGTCACATGGAATCCCTGATGCGCTGATGCAGCCCTGGAGAATGGCGTATTGTGTCACAGCCGTCCACAATACGAGCACGAAGAGTCTCTCTAAATTTGGTACCGGGGTTGCGTAGACAAGAGCTTTCAAATGCCCCCATAAATGAAAGTCTAGAGGGTTGAGGTCAGGAGAGCATGGAGGCCATGGAATTGGTCCGCCTCTACAAATCCATCGGTCACTTGATCTGTTGTTGAGAAGCGTACGAACACTTCGACTGAAATGTGCAGGAGCCCCATCGTGCATGAACCACATGTTTTGTCGTACTTGTAAAGGCACATGCTCTAGCAGCACAGGTAGAGTATCCCGTATGAAATCATGATAACGTGCCCCATTGAGCGTAGGTGGAAGAACATGGGGCCCAATCAAGACATCACCAACAATGCCTGCCCAAACGTTCACAGAAAATCTGTGTTGATGACGTGATTGCACAATTGCGTGCGGATTCTCGTGAGCCCACACATGTTGATTGTGAAAATTTACAATTTGATCATGCTGGAATGAAGCCTCATCCGTAAAGAGAACATTTGCACTGAAATGAGGATTGACACATTGTTGGATGAACCATTCGCAGAAGTGTACCCGTGTAGGCCGATCAGCTGCTGATAGTGCCTGCACACGGCGTACATGGTACGGAAACAACTGGTTCTCCCGTAGCACTCACCATACAGTGTCGTGGTCAACGTTACCTTGTACAGCAGCAACTTCTCTGACGCTGACATTAGGGTTATGGTGAACTGCACGAAGAATTGCCTCGTCCATTGCAGGTGTCATCGTCGTTCTAGGTCTTCCCCAGTCTCGAGTCATAGGCTGGAATGTTCCGTGCTCCCTAAGACGCCGATCAATTGCTTCGAACGTCTTCCTGTCGGGACACATTCGTTCTGGAAATCTGTCTCGATACAAACGTACCGCGCCACGGCTATTGCCCCATGCTAATCCATACATCAAATGGGCATCTGCCAACTCCCCATTTGTAAACATTGCACTGACTGCAAAACCACGTTCGTGATGAACACTAACCTGTTGATGCTACGTACTGATGCGCTTGATGCTAGTACTGTAGAGCAATGAGTCGCATGTCAACACAAGCACCGAAGTCAACATTAACTTCCTTCAATTGGGCCAATTGGCGGTGGGTAAATCGATGAAGTACAGTACATACTGACGAAACTAAAATGAGCTCTAACATGGAAATTAAGCGTTTCCGCATACATGTCCACATAACATATTTTCTTTATTTGTGTGTGAGGAATGTTTCCTGAAAGTTTGGCCGTACCTTGTATACACCCTACCATACCAAAATGAACAAAATTTCACGCACACATATAATGAAACACTAAAAGAAAGGTGGCACGCATACACACACCTAACCAAACTAAAACAGGATGGATATCAGTTTTCTCTCTCTCTCTCTCTCTCTCTCTCTCTCTCTCTCTCTGCCACAAGTGTCTCTATCCTCAATGTACAACGTATAATAAGAAAATAGTATAAACAAAAACAAGTTCGAAGAAAAAATCGTTTTATTCAGTTGCAATAAAAATGAAACGTGAAAGATATCAACATAGTATTACACAACTGACGATACAAGAATCATAAAAGTTAAAGATGTCGAGTAGGTTCGTTTCATAAACTAACAAGGGAGACTCTACATCGAACCACCCCCCCCCCCCCCCCAGATTTAGTGGTAAGATAGCCCAGTAAACATCCCACCAAAAGCTGAACATCAAGATGAAGAATGAAAACAGGAAGAAGGTGTACTGAACTGTGAAAAAAAAAAAAAATAGAAACAGTGAGCGGAACAAGAAGCGCAAAATGGAGCAGTCTGAAAGAACAACAGTATTGTGGTTAAGTGGCTACGGGCACGGTAGCTCAGCGTGTTTGGCCAGAGCGCCGATGACCATCTGCAAAGAAACCAGCGATCAAACTGAACGGATGTCATGTGACGTCCGCCCAGACCAAAGGCAACGAACAAAACCGAACAAAATGAAAAAAAAGTGGTCACCGTGTGGGACTTCCAAGTAGGCGATCTGTGTTCATGCCTCCCTTTTAACAATTTCTTTTTTTTTCTGTATTCAAATTTTTGTCTGTATCGGGGTGTAACCTTCGTCTGCAACAGCGACGACAGTTCTGTCATGTTCTACATCCTGGAGGACCTCCTCACTATGGATCAATTGGAATGAAAGTAAATCTAATCTAGTTGATTCTGCACAACTACTCTACTAACAGCCGAAAGCAAGCTTCCAAATGGGAACCGCAGACTATTGATGACAAGGCGACAAATCAACCGAATCCTTCACTGGCAAATACGTCTGGTGTGTCATGCACGTCATTAGTGACAGTACGTATGTCATATGACAGGAATCTCTTACCAACGTACCTAATTTTTACACCTGGTAAGGCAGTAAGATAAGCCTCCTTGCCGGATTTAGGTGTTAGTACGAATCTGAACACTCCCAAGAAAATGATGAAAACATGATAGTTTGTCACATAAGCAACAAAAAATGATCGCAGCAGTTTCACAATCACACAATTTCTCTGTACTCTGTCAAAACAAATGTTTTAACGTTTTTGAAGTTGCGTCCCGTTTTGAAAGTTTTGACTCTTGAATTCCCTTGTTTTCCCTTGTTGGAACACAGTTCACACCCGTTTATTTGTCGTTTACGTTTCTGTGAGACGTCTATGTGGTATTTTGCCTCACTATTCATCACGTTTACTTGCGACGGTGACGTATTCTTACTACATTACTCATATTCCGTAACCATTTTATAGTGTGACGATTGCCAAGGCTACAGATAAAGAACAAACATTTGAATGACCGAACGGACAGTTCATAATGTTGTGAAAAAATAAATGGCAGTGTGGCATGTTGAACGCGACCCGTCCGCTTGACAGTCCAACTCCGTGACCACTTTTTTTTTTTTTTTACTTTTTGTTCTGTACTGTTCGTTGCGTTTGGTCTGGGCGGACGTCACGAGACATCCGTTCAAGTTGATCGTTGACTCCTTTACTCAGTGTTTTGTTACAGAGGGCGTGCAGCCTCTGACCGAACACGCTTTTTTTTTTAAATCCCACTTTGTCCGTTATAGTTCGTTTCAATTGTTCGTGGCGTTGAAGTCCGTTATTGGCCCATTCACTCAGTTTTTTTTTTATTACAGAGGTCAGCTAACCCTCTGACCGAACACGCTGAGCTACCATGCCGGCTCGCCACAACGCTGCTGATGTTTGTGTATGCTCAGTGTCGTACTTTTAAGCTTGGACCATTCAATATTCCTAGTTTGCTTTCTTTTCCACAGTTCAGTACACCTTCTTCCTGTTTCCATGCTTGATCTGTGTTCAGTTTTTGACGGGCTATCCAGTGGGCCGTCTTACCACTAAATCTGAGGGGTGTGCGTTGGAGAGTTTCCTTTGTAAGTAGTTTTCTAAGTAAGGTAAATTTGTGGTAGACAATAACCTTTGTATGACGACAAGTTGTGTGAAAGACGCGTAGATGACTGAATTACGCCAAACAGACTTTAACAGCCTATCCTCTCCTCAAGAGATTATATTATATATCTCATTAGAAAATATACAGCGCACTCGTTTCAGTAAATCCAGGAACCCTTTTCCGGAAATTCCAAGACGGAGTCACTGCGCTATGGGCCGTTTCATTACTGGGTAATAGCTAGTTCCGTGGACCGATGGGCACGTTGTATGATCACGTTGTCTCCCTGCTAAGAAGAGAAGTGACAGCATTAAATTACCTTCTCGGTTAACGTAATTGCTACGAGAGCAAGCGAGAACGGTGCGCTCCCCCCACCCCCACCCCCTCCCCCTTTAACCCCGACACGGGACGTGCTCCCACAAGCGGGCCAACACCGCCCTTAAGCGGGCATACAGCGAAACGGCCCGCCAAACAAGAAAAGGGGCCGCGGGACCAGAATAGGGAGGCGGTTAATAAAGACTATTAGACAAAAGAGCACGGCGCGCTCATTAATTAACCGCAGAGACACGTGTCGGCCGGGCAGGCGGCGCGTGGCGGAGAAGACGCCAGCTGCATAATGCATGAGCGAAGGCGGCTGGCCTAGCCGCGTCTGCGCATGCGCGAGGCCCGGCGCGCTTGCTGTGGAGAACGCCCCAGTCCGCCCGCCACCCAACACACACACACACACACACACAATGCTATTGTGCAACGTCCCAAATCTACTCGGCTATCTGAGTAGCACGGAATGGCCACCAAAATGGAAACTCCGCGAGAAATGCAGGCTAAGAATGAAAATGCAGATGCTAGCCAAGCCTGCAGGTAGCGCTATTGTATTAGACTACAAGTTATTTCTGTAATCTCCTCAATACACTGCAAGTGTCAGTTGAGGGCAGTTCACTGTTCTGTGTGGCTGTGAGTGCATTATGTCGGAGCTAATTGAATGCGAACGTCGGCAAATTGTTGGTGCTCGTATGGTGAGTGCCTATATAACAAGGGAAGCCAAAGTGTTTGGTGTTTTAAGAGGCACCGAACCGAAGATTTATATCGCATAAAGGAAAAATAGAAAAACGTCATCCACTAAGTCACAACGTGGACGGATATACACTACTGGTCATTAAAATTGCTACACCACGAAAATGACGTGCTACAGACGCGAAATTTAACCGACAGGAAGGAGATGCTGTGATATGCAAATGATTAGCTTTTCAGAACATTCACACAAGATTGGCGCTGGTGGCGACACCTACAACGTGCTGACATGAGGAAAGTTTCTAACCGATTTCTCATACACAAACAGCAGTTGACCGGCGTTGCCTGGTGAAATATTGTTCTGATGCCTCGTGTAAGGAGGAGAAATGCGTACCATCACGTTTCCGACTTTGATAAAGGTCGGATTGTAGCCTATCGCGATTGCAGTTCATCGTATCGCGACATTGCTGCTCGCGTTGGTCAAGATCCAATGACTGTTAGCAGAATATGGAATCGGTGGGTTCAGGATGGTAACACGGAACGCCGTGCTGGAACCCAACGGCCTCGTATCACCAGCAGTCTAGATGAGAGGCATGTTATCCGCATGGCTGTAACGGATCGTGCAGCCACGTCTCGATCCCTGAGTCAACAGATGTGGACGTTTGCAAGACAATAACCATTTGCACGAACAGATCGACGACGTTTGCAGCAACATGGACTATCAGCTCGGAGACCATGGCTGCGGTTACCCTTGACGCTGCATCACAGACATGAGCGCCTGCGATGGTGTACTCAACGACGTGCCTGTGTGCACGAATGGCAAAAAGTCATTTTTCGGATGAATCCAGGTTCTGTTTACAGCATCATGATGGTCGCATTCGTGTTCGGCGAAATCGCGGTGAACGCACATTGGAAGCGTGTATTCGTTATCGCCATACTGGCGTATCACCCGGCGTGATGGTATGGGGTGCCATTGGTTACACGTCTCGGTCACCTCTTGTTCGCATTGACGGCACTTTGGACAGTGGACGTTACATTTCAGGTGTGTTACGATCCGTGGCTCTACCCTTCAGTTGGACAGTTCTCAACATCTCAAAAATAGACCAAAATAAAACCAGTAAAAATCACACATCAAACTAACTACTAAATTTTATGTGTACAAATTATCCAACCCCCTATGAACCATGGACCTTGCCGTAGGCGGGTAGGTTTGCGTGCCTCAGCGACACAGATAGTTGTACCGTAGGTGCAACAGCAACGGAGGGCTATCTGTTGAGAGAGCCGATGTGGTTCCTGAAGAGGGGCAGCAGCTTCTTCAGTAGTTGCAGGGGAAACAGTTTGGATGGTTCACTGACGTGGCCTTACAACATCAACCTAAACGATCTCGCTGTGCTGGAACTAACGGTTCTGAGCACTATGGGACTTAACATCTGTGGTCATCAGTCCCCTAGAACTTAGAACTACTTAAACCTAACTAACCTATGGACATCACACACATCCATGCCCGAAGCAGGATTCGAACCTGCGACCGTAGCACTCCCGCGGTTCCAGACTGCGCGCCTAGAACCGCTAGACCACCGCGGCCGGCTGTGCTGGAACTCTGAACAGCTGAAAGCAAGGGGAAATTACAGCCGTAATTTTTACAGAGGGCATGCAGCTCTACTATTTGGATGAATAATGATTGCATTATCTTGGGTAAAATATTCCGGAGCTAAAATAGTCCCCCATTCGGATCTTATATATACCTCTGAGCACTATGGGACTTAACATCTATGATCATCAGTCCCCTAGAACTTAGAACTACTTAAACCTAGCTAACCTAAGGACAGCACGCAACACCCAGTGATCACGAGGCAGAGAAAATCCCTGACCCCGCCGGGAATCGAACCCGGGAACCCGGGCGCGGGAAGCGAGCATTCGGATCTCCCGGTGGGCACTACTCAAGAGGACGTCGTTATCAGGAGAAACGGAACTGGCGTTCTACGGATCGGATCGTGTAATGCCAGATCCCTGAATCGGGCGAGTAGACTAGAAAATTTAAAAACGGAAATGAATGGGTGAAAGTTAGATATAGTGCGAATTAGTAAAGTTCGGTGACAGGAGGAACTGGACTTCTGGTCAGCTGAAGAATACAAAATCAAACAGAGGCAGTGCAGGAGTAGGTTTACTAATGAATAAGAATATAGGTATGTGGGTAAGTTACTACGAACAGCGTAGTGAATGCATTATAGTAGCTAAGATACACACGAAGCGCACACCCATCACAGTAGTTCAAGTTTATATGCGAACTAGCTCCGCAGATGACGAAGAGATTGAAATGTATCGTGTGACGGTAGAAATTATTCAGATGGTTAAGGGACACGAAAATTTAATAGTCATGGGGGAGTGGAATTCAATAGTAGGAAAAGAAAGAGAAGGAAAAATAGCAGCTGAATGTAGACGGGGGCAAAGGAATAATAGAGGAAGCCACCTATTAGAATTTTACACAGAGCATAATTTAATTATCGCTAACATTTCGTTGAAGTATCATGATAGAAAATTAGGTACACCTGGAGACACGTGTTTCAGACCGGTTATATAATGGTAAGACAGATTTTGGAACAAGATTTCAAATTTTAAGACATTTACAGGGGCAAATGTGGTCTCTGACCACAGTGTATTGATTATGGACAGTAGATTAAAACTGAAGAAGTTGTAAAAAGATGGGAAATTAAGGAGACTGGACCTGGATAAACTGAAAGAACCACAGGTTGTTGAGAGTTTCAGTTCGAGCATTAGGGAACGATTGACAAGAACAGGGAAAAGGAATATAGGAGAATAAAAATACGTAGCTTCGATAGATGAAATAGTGAAGGCAGCAGAGGATCAAATAAGTAAACAGACGAGGTCTAACAGAAATCCTTTGATAACAGAAGAGATTTTAAATTTGCTTGATGAAAGGAGAAAATATGTGTGATATCAAGAGTTCAGATAGTAAACCAGTCCTAAGCAAAGAAACGAAAGCTGAAAGATGGAAGGAGCATGTAGAGGGTCCATACAAGAGAGATGTATGTGAGGGCACAATACTATACAAATGAAAGAGGAAGTAAATGAAGATGAGATGGGAGACATGATAGCGCTAGAAGAATTTAACCGAGCAGTGAAAGATCTACGTCTAAACAAGGCTCCGGACTAGACGAGCTTCCGTTTGAACTACTGACAGCCTTGGGAGAGCCAGTCTCCACAAAACTCTTCCATCTGCTGAGCAAGATGTATGAGACATGCGAAATACCCTCAGATTTCAATAAGAATATGACTTCCAGTTCCAAAGAAAGCAGGTGCTGACAAGTGTATCAGTTTAATAAGTTGTGACTGCAAAATACTAACACGTATTCTTTACAAAAGAATGGGGAAACGGGTAGAAGCCGTTCTCGGAGATCAGTTTGCATTTCGGAGAAATTTAGGAACATTCGGAGCGATACTGACTCTACGGCTTACTTTAGAGGTTAGGTTAAGGTAAGGTAAACCTACGTTGGTAGTATCTGTAGACCTAGAAAAAAAAAATTTGCGATGTTGACTCGAATACCCTCATTGAAATACTGAAGATAGCCGGGATAAAATACAACTTGTACAGAAACCAGATGGCAGTTATAAGAGTCGAGGGGCGTGAGAGTGAAGCAGTGATCGAGAAGGGATTGAGATAGGGTTGTAGCCAGTCCCCGATATTATTTAGTCTTCACACAGAGCTAGTAGTAAAGAAAATCAAAGAAAAATTTGGAGGAGGAGTTAAGGTTCAGAAAGAAGAAATAAAAACGTTGAGGTTTGCCAATGACATTGAAATTGTACCATAGACAGCAAAGGACTTGGAAGAGCGGTTGAACAGAACATAGGATATAGGATGAACATCAACAAAAGCAAAATAAGGATAATGAAATGTAGTGGAATTAATCCAGATAATGGTAAGGGAAATATATTAGGAAACGAGACACTTACAGTAGTACATGAGTTTTGCTATTTGGGCAGCAATACAACTGATGATGGCCGAAGTAAAGAGGATGAAAAATGTAGACCTGCAATCGCAAGGAAGACTTTTCTGAAGAAAAGAAATTTGTTAACATCGAATATAGATGTGTCAGAAAGTCCTCTCTGAAAGTATTTGTACAGTGTGTAGCCATGTACAGAAGTGAAACATGGACAATAAACAGTTTAGACAAGAAGAGAATAGAAGCTTTTGAGATGTGGTGCTACAGAAGAATGCTGAAGATAAGAAGTACAGATGGCATAACTAATGAGGAGTTACTGAATGGAATTGGGGAGAAAAGAAATTTGTGACACAATGTCACTAGAAGAAATGATCGTTTGACAGGACACACTCTGAGACATCAAGGGACCACCAATTTAGTACTGGAGGGAAGTGTGTGGGAATCGTAAACGGAGATCGAGAGACGAGTACATAAAGCGGATTCAAAATGATGTAGTTGCAGAAGTCACTCGGACATGAAGATGCTTGCACAGGGTTCACGGGCATGGAGAGCTGCATCAGACTAGTCTTTGGACAGTGGACCTCAACAACAACAAATCATCCCAATTGCTTTAATTGAAGTCCACCGCAGATATGTTTCCGTTGCTTGCAAAACCAAACCAGGAATACGAAAAATGTTTCGCACATGGATATATCACACTGTTCACTGAAATGTACTCTATAAACAAGAAAATAATTTCCAAACTGAATGACCTACTCTGACCTAATCACTGATAAAAAATTTGTAAATTTGTGGTAAGTGCCTATGGGACCAAACTGCTGAGGTCATCGGTTCCCACGCTCACACACTGCTTAATGTAACTTAAACTGACTTACGCCAAGGACAAGACACACACACACACACACACCCATGCCCGAGGGAGGACTCGAACCCCCGACAAGAGGAGCCGTGCGTACCGTGGCAAGGCGCCTCAGACCGCACGGCTACACAGCGCGACCGTGATCAAGTGCGTAATGATGTTATTCTGTAGGTATAGTATAGCAGTATAACTACGGCCCTGAACTATTCTTGCGCTGACGTCGATAAAGTAGAAGTTCTCTCGAAAGTAGAGCACAGCAAGCAGCGCCGCTGAAAGGCTAAATTAAAATGGCAAAGTAAAAATGATATTCAAAAGCGTGTGTACCGCCACGTGCAATGCGCACACAAGCAGCATAGAATTTCTCGCATGGCAATAATTTTGGGTGCTAATATTCAACAAACGATTTTTCTGAACAGTTTTATAGCTAAGGATTACTGATTCCCAATACACCTCGGCTATTATCCTTTTCATAATGATTGAGCCCTGACTTCGAGATCGTATTCTGGTAACATAGCATGACGAACATCGATGTGTTTTACCTTACCGGAATTGTGGAAATGGCTACTTTCATTTGGTGTTTGAATATTACATTTTAGTTGTCAAAGGGACGTGATACGCGGTAATTTTTAAGAGAATGCGTGCTTTTTCGACCATTTTTTGCAGGGTGTCAAATCTGAGGAGTCATAGAAGTCAAATGGTTCAAATGGCTCTCAGCACTATGGGACTCAACTGCTGTGGTCATAAGTCCCCTAGAACTTAGAACTACTTAAACCTAACTAACCTAAGGACATCAGACACATCCATTCCCGAGGCAGGATTCGAACCTGCGACCGTAGCGGTCGTGCGGTTCCAGACTGTAGCGCCTTTAACCGCTCGGCCACTCCGGCCGGCCATAGAAGTCAGACCACAATTAGGAGAAAAATTTACTTTGCACAATTTAAAAATACAACGATACTCAACTTCCAGGCGAATTGTCGTTTCTTTCCAATTAGCCGTTTTGTCGTAATATTGGTGGACGTAGATTGCTACTATTCGCCTAACGGTAATACATATCAAAAAGACGACAAGTGTAAATGCGAGCTATGTTGTTGTCTTCCACAGCTGCTTTGTTTTTATGCCCGTAAATCTACATACAGTGCTAATATCATATCTTTAATATATATGCTTTTGCTTCTCTATGCGCCGTGTGGTCCGTGTTGACGGACCTCTGAACAGTGTTTCTACTGTACTTCATTGTTCATTGTCGCAGTGTTAACGTCGCGGCTTACCGTCGGATAGGAAACAATCGTGCTCCCATTTGCTGTCGTCTATTCGCATGAGACAGTGCTCGTAACGCAAGTAGTTGCCTTGTACTTGTGTGAAACGGTGCATCTGTTACGAAGTTGTGAAAACCCTGCGGTGACCAGTGCGCGCGCTTACTTTGAAGTCGAAAAAGAACAGGGCGCGAGCAGTTAAGCATCACAGGCAGTAAAGAAGACTTCTGAATGTCTCGCTATTAGTAAAAGTGAAGTGATGTGAATTTCGGAGAATACAGAGAAACTTCATGTGTTGTATCACCAAAAAAAGAATTTAGGGTGGTGACAGAAGTTTGTATTAGACGAGATTACATATGGAGTCATAAGAGGAAGAATGCACGACTTCTATGTGGAAAACCAGTTTCCTACAGTGACAGCCGTGTTGGAATACTTGAAGACTGAAGGTAGAAGATTTTCCTGGCAATTCTTTGGCGCGCTCTTCGAAAACTGGACTTCTGATACAAAAAGTTCAACAGAAAACCTGTGCTGACGAAAAGAACCAAGCAGCACGAAAAAGAGAAGAGTTCTTGCGCCAAGTAAGACACTTGTGCAACAATGGATGTCGTATTTATTATACTGATAGCAGTTGGTGGGGTGCAAACCATTCCAGAATGTTTATTGGCAGCAAAAAACAAAAAAAATGCCTTATGCATCAGAAAATGTATACCATTATCACAGAGGAAGCGTCAAAGAGTGGAGTGGCTGGAAAGCAGGAATTAAAACACGTCCGGTTCTGGGAAAGCATTATAATGTGCCACATTGGGAAGAAGATTGGTTTGTCCAAATTGCTGGCTTATGTTTTATTGAGCAAAAAGGAAATTCTGATTATCGTTCTAATCCAATAGCACGAAATTTATCTACAAAATGTGGAAACGATTCTATCATTGAATGGACGGCAAGCAGTAATGTAGAGCTTCCATCTAATGCCACATTATATGAGGAATTTACTGAAACTGGTCTACTGGAACTAACGCGACCGCACTTAAGGGCGCAGGAATACCTTTTGCAAGATATATTGCGTTCAGTGGACAAGGAAATTAAACTTTTGTGGTTGCCTGTGGCGCACAACGAATTGAAAGCCATTGAACTTATTTGGGCATCTATCAAGAACAAGGTAGCAAAGGAGAACAAAACAAAAATGGCTCTGAGCACTATGGGACTTAACTTCTGAGGTCATCAGTCCCCTAGAACTTAGAACTACTTAAACCTAACTAACCTAAGGACATCACACACATCCATGCCCCAAGCAGGATTCTTACCTGCGACCGTAGCGGTCTCGCGGTTCCAGACTGTAGCGCCTAGAACAGCTCGGCCACCCCGGCCGTCTAGCGAACAATCAGAAAGTAACGAAAATCCGACTGTAAATAGAAACGGTTATGTCTTTAAACCGTGCAAACAAAATTTTTCCTCTTAATTACGGTCTGATTTTTATGCGTCCTTAAAGCTGACACTAAACGAAAAAAGCTAGAAAAAGCACTGTGTGTCTTAAATTTTTCCGAGTATGTCACTCCCATTTCAACTAAGCTGTAATAGTCACACACTGAATAAAAGTAGACATTTCCACAATTACGGAAAGGTGTAACATATTGATGTTCGTAATGCTGTGTGACCAGAATTGACCTCAAAGTCAGGGATCAATTATTATGAAATGAATAATAATAATGTTTCTCTGTGAGCGTCCTCAGGACAACACAACCAAAGGTTGCGGATCAACATGTTTCAGATACCCTTTTGAGAAACGACATGCAAACACAATAATGAGAGCGTGTTTATCGACCTCCGGAAGCCGTTCGATACTGTTTCGCTCTGGCGCCTGATGAGCAAAATACCAGCGCACGGAATATCAGACAAGCCGTGTGACTGGATTGAAGAGTTCCTAGAAAATATACCACTGCCTGTGCTCGACGTGAGCATGCGATAACCACTCACAGACAACACTTGGCAGCGCTAACAGTGGAGTGTATACAAAGCACGTCGGCGGCGGGGGGAGGGGGCGGGGGACGCAGAAAAAAAAAAAACATTGTAGTCGTTGTCGTAATGCGTAATCGGAGCGATTTATCTGACGTCATGATCATTAGGAACTCCGAAAGGGCTAAGCCTGTAAATAGTTCGCGTTATAGCACACTCACAAATGTGTGCATGTCGATATAAGAAAGTAACAAGTTAACAATCTTGAAATGACCGAGATAACATACACATTTCACGAACAATGCTTAAGTAACGTCGGAATAAGAATTTTAGAAGCTGTCACCTCCTGAGAATTCTTCCAAGGAATGTGTCTTCCATCTGCCTTTTCTGCTTTCAGTTTTATGTGGTCGTTACACTTCAAATCGCTGCGGGGCATCTTAGAATAAATTCAGATATGTTCTTACTTCATTTGAAAAGATATAAGTAAGCTGAATTTCTGCACAAACTTTATACTTCCTCTCAAACGTAATTTTAGGTGCTTTCCCTCCTAAAATATCAATGTTTTTATGAAAAGTATATCAACGAACCCAATTTTTCCCTTTTTCCAGTCACTGCTGACAACTTTGTTCCTTTCTTGTTCGTGTACATCTGAATTCAGTTACATATTCACCTCCATCGTTGATGACACAGCTTCATAGCTTGTATGGGAATATATAAGCCATGTGACTGTTCTCGTCTTTGAATCGGCAACGTTTTCAAGTCCGTGTACATTATCTTCTTGGTGTTACTTTCATCCACTGTTGTTGTTCATAGCATTACACATTTACATTTAATTCACTTTCATAAACCTAGAATTCTTGAAAGGCCCATCGTTCGGCGCAGCGCTGTCAGTCAGCCACCGTGTTCACATTACGGGTGTCCCGTGAGTCTCAGTTGGTGCCGCCATGGTGCTATCACTAGACCACGGCCCAGTCATTCAACGGACGTCACTGCTTCCACTCACCGTTCGGCAATCGTGTAATGCAACACAAACCAACCTTATCGCCTATTTATCCGAAATACAGTCTCATACAACTTCTGACGATATTTACAAAGTCATCTGTATACATATTGGACAATAATTGCCGTACGGACTCCCTCGGTGTATTCCCGAAGCGACTTTTACCTCTGAAAGTCTCTCTGCTTTAATAATGCACTACAGTGTCCAGTCACATTAATGTGACCACCTGTCAAAACCTTGAATAATCAACTTCTGCAGCGCAAGACGTGCAGGAAGAGGGTCAATAAGAATTTGGAATTTGGTACAGTGATGTGCTGCCATGCCTTCTGCAGTGCTGTTAAGTTTCTCTGTTTAGGACCCATAGAGCGAACAACGTAATCAAGACGGTCGCACAGATCCTCGACTGGGTGTAAATCCGGGGTGTTTGACCAGGGAAGTAGGATAAAATTATTCCTGGCGCTCTTCGAACCACACACGTACACTGCAAGTTATGTGACATGTCGCATTGTCCTGCTGGTAGGTGGCATCGTGGTGAGGAAAACCAAACTGCATGTAGGGATGGAAATGGTCCCCAGTCACAGATGCAGACTTTTGTTGACCTACTGCGCCTTCCAGAATGACAAGATCACTCTGGAAATGCCGCGAAAACATTTCCCTTCTGGTTGCGGGGTGTTCGCTATCACACTTTTCATGCCGTACACACCAACGGCCAGTCTCTCTCTTACCAAATATGATTCCATTCCCTCTACAGTGTACCAGTTTTGTGGACACAGTTCGTATTCCGTTGCCAGTTGTCATTCTAGAGTTGTTACTGTTAACATTCGATGAAGAATCTGCCTCTGCATAGTATTTAGCCTCTGTGATGTTGCATTTGACGTTCTTTGTCGCTGGTTTGCTCTTTCCCGACTCGTAACACCAAATTTATAAGCGAGGACGAACAGAGCAGACATACATAAATGTATTCGAAGTTGCGGATATGGACAACTGTCAGCTGTATAACGGAATTACGACGGTGAAAATTTCTGCCGGACGGGTTCTCGAGCACGGCTTTGCCGCTTATAGTGAGCGGTCGCCTTACAACTAGACCATCCGGGCACAACTCATGGCCATACCCAAACTCCCGTACGTCATCAACCATGCGTCTCCAAAAAAATTTTGAAATACTCAGCGATCTTAATTGTTAAAATTTAAAACAGTATTGATCGCAATTTTTATTTATTTATTGGAGTGAGTGACCGGTTTCGAATCTTTCATAGAGTCATCTCCAGACTCTGTAAAGATATACTGCCAAATTAGTGTAGATTTATAATAAGCATATAAAAGATATATAAAGAAAAGATAAATAGTAATAAATTATACCCAGAGCGGTGGATGGACACTGCCAGACGAGTTTCGTCGACCCTCGACGCTCGTGTAACTGCTGACTGCGTAGAGGGAAAAGGTATTAATAGGGCTGGACACACCCACCGTTCAGAGTGTGACATCATATGAAGCCAATCAGAAAACACGTTCATGATTACGTAACTTAATACATAACTATCAAGGAACTGTTGCAGTTATATCATAATGTCAATTATTGATCATTATTCGTCAATGAATATAAATTATACTATTAAAATGGTTCATTGGTATGAAATGGAGTACGCTGACCTCTAAAACTCAGAACTACAAATCTGCACCAAAGATTGTCGTTGCTCCAGCGTTTACGTGGATAATCGAGGGTTACCATGGAAATGGCGTC
The DNA here is from genome assembly GCF_023898315.1 of Schistocerca nitens. NCBI lineage: Eukaryota > Metazoa > Arthropoda > Insecta > Orthoptera > Acrididae > Schistocerca > Schistocerca nitens. The sequence continues at coordinate 586,090,967 of NC_064614.1, read as the reverse complement.
TTGTTCCGCTGTGGACGTGCTGTCAAAGACTGTACTATGGGGAGTTACGTCGTATGTTACGGTTATGTGCTATAGAAATACGATTAATTTTGTTCTGTTCTGATGTCAGCGTCATGAAAATAACTGTACTATGGCGGAACCACACCAATATTTCTGTAATAAGAACGGAACGATGTTACTAAAGTGCATCGATAGTTGCCGTAGAAACGGCGTCCTAGCTCGGTGAGGCAGGCATCAGATGATCAGAGATTATTGTGTACTGCGAAAGATATCTCAAGGGTTGACATTTCGACCACGAACCTGCATTCGTACATTCATTGGGTATATTCCCGTACAGGAGAGATATTTTAATTAAAAGTTGCTTGCCCGGTGTCAACAGATCGATACGATATTTACGTAAATTTTATATAAATTTTTATTGTCGTCATTCCATTATACAGCTGATAGTTCTCCATATTCGCAACAGCGAATAGATTTCACGTATCCATTGGACATATACAGGGTGATTCAAAAATGCATGTAAATATTTCAAGGGTGTATTTGTGAGGTAAATGTAAGACAAAAATGTTCTATACAATTTTTTCCATACTTGGCTTATTACAGAGTTATGAACAAAACAGGATAATACATTCAATACAACGTAAGGTATTTAATTCCCAGAGTTCACAGTTTAATTACAGTGCATTTGGACTAACAACGCAAACTGATAAATAAACGTGACGTAACAAACTGAAACAATTCCTCGCGAACACTGTATTAATTTAGGTCCTGTTGATTGAACTACAGCAATGCACAATAACTAAGGAAAATTGAAGCATTTTACAGACTGTACTGTACTGTACTGTATTTGCACAAATCTTAATGCAATGCATGTTCAAAATGCTGTCCCTGAACTTGCAGACAGACCCGTGCTCGTCGCATCAATGATCTCTGCACATTACACAGTCCGTTCAACTCTCCACGAATAATTTCACAACCACCTTCAATTCTTTGTTGTAGCACTTCTCTGTTCGGTACTGCAGAAGAATACACCAATGTCTTTAGTCGGCCCCATAAATAAAAGTCTAAAGGGTTCAGGTCAGGTGATCTGGCTGGCCAAGCAATTGGTCCTCCGCGACCTATCCATCGATGTGGATACGCAGAATTGAGGTACGCCCTTACGTTGCGGCTGTAATGGGCGGGAGCACCATCGTGCATAAACCACATGGTGGCTCGTGTTGCAAGAGGGACATCCTGTAACAATCCAGGCAATTCTCCCTCCAAAAATTCGCAGTACGCGTGCCCATTCAGCCTTGGAGGCAGAACATGAGGTCCGAGTAAGTAATTCCCCACAATACCACACCAAATGTTTATGGAGAATTGATGTTGATATCCACGCACAATTCTCGCGCCAGGATTCTCGACAGCCCACTGGTGCATATTATGCGAATTGATTACACCCGCACGAGTAAACATGGCCTCATCTGTGAATAATATCCGCCGAATGAACATTGGATCATTCAAATGACGCTCTTGTAACCACTGGCAGAATTGCTGACGGCGAGGATAGTCTTCAGGTGTCAATTCGTGCACTTTTTGCAGGTGAAATGGATGCAACTGTTGTCTCCGAAGCAGCCGCCATACAGTAGATTGTGGAAGTCGTACAGCTGCACTAATTTGTCTCGTACTGATAGATGGATCTTGGTCTACCAGGTCCAAAACATATTCCTCGACGTTCACTGCATGCTCAAGTGGTCGACCTGAATGTGGCCCAGGACGAATGCCATACTCCCGCATACGTCTGTCCACAGATACAAACGTCTGATGACTTGGTAACCGTCTTCCTGGAAACAGCTCACTGTACCTTCGTCTTGCTGCAAGTGCATTTCCATCTGCTGCACCATACACAAGGTGCATATCAGCATACTCACTGTTTGAGTACATCATGTGCACGAAACCTTTAGCCTTCCGACGATGAATGAACGACAGGACGTACTTTTCCGTTACCAACAACATCAGCGCCATCTTCCGTACAGTAGGAGTAAACATCACGTGCAAACAAAAACAAACACTATTCATGCAGTTTCGAATCAACTGTTGGGAGATACGTATGTGAATTACGTACCAGAATATGGCATCCTGCTGCTTGCACTGCCGTCGTTTTGATACGGACATGACTTTCGTATTTAACGATAACTCTGGAATTAAACGTTTATGGAAAAACATTTATAGAACATTTTTGTCTTATATTTACCTCACAAATACACCCTTAAAATATTTACATGCATTTTTGAATCACCCTGTATACATGTCCGAAGGAACACTGTATCGTATTTGTGAACAACACAGGCCCTGCAGTATGGTAGAGCACAGTTGAGGGATTAGTCGTTGGCAGCCTGTGGCCACGGAAGCGCCGCCTCGCAGCTGGCCAGCCAGTGTCGCCACCTGTTCGCCACCGGAAGCTGTTCGCAGCGCCGTCCTGGCGGCAGAGTTTGGCAATTTCTGCGATAACGAGAGGTAATTTCCTGGCTGCAGACAAATTTCTGATGCTCCCCGACAAGTTGGGAGGCGGGGTGGGGGCGGTGGCAACTTAGATAAGGCGGCGGCGCTACCCACGCGCGGTGAGGCGACGCTGATAATATTGCAAACAGCGCAGGCGGAGCGGAAGCTGGTGCGCGGCGGAGGATGCTACCGCCGAAGGTAGCGGGCCCGAACCGGCGACGCCGCGCGTTAACAGCCCCCGGTATCCTCACACCGGGCCGCGCGTCGTCGCGATGTTCTCAAGTCTTGGAATCAGCTATATTGGGAGGTTCCCATTGTTGTCTGCGCGAGTTGCTACAAAGTTTTATCATCTTCTGTGCAACTACGAATTAAATACATAAAATGATGATGAATTCGTCAACATATAACGTGTGACATTTAAGATTTTCCTTTCGTGTGATAATTGCTTTTATACTTACAGGAGTTGTAAGTTGCCCTGTCGTTTGAACGATTTTATGTTTTGTTCACTTGCTTGAACTGTTCTTTGCTGTCGTATTGAGTCAGACTATTAAGGTTCGTCGGCCGGAGTGGCCGAGCGGTTCTAGGCGCTACAGTCTGGAACCACGCGACCGATACGGTCGCAGGTTCGAATCCTGCCTCGGGCATGGATGTGTGTGATGTCCTTAGGTTAGTTATGTTTAAGTAGTTCTAAGTTCTAGGGGACTGATGACCTCAGCAGTTAAGTCACATAGTGCTCAGAGCCATATTAAGGTTCCATTTTTCGGACAACTTGACTTCCGAGGTTCACATATTACTGTTAACAGCTTCCGTAACCGTATGTGACAAGTGCCCTCACCATCTTCCATCTACTACTTTCTGTCTTCAGTGTAAGAATATCAATAAACATACCATGTTGAAAAATAGCTATTGAAATCAAATAGTTTACAATTAAGCATTGCATTTATTATTGCTTGAGTTCATAAAAACGTCCTTTAGTCGTGCTGAAGTGCACTTACATGCTTACGCAACCACACTATTCAAACTGTCAGTTAAGTAACCAGTACCTTTTAAGAGTCGGTTTGTACGCTATAAAAAATACACGGGTTTATACTGCACAGTACTAAACGTAAGCTAACTACTTTGTGCCCTTATTCGCGCAAACAGTGTCCGCACCACAACTAGTACTACTTTACTCCATGGGCCGTTATCGCTAACTGTCTACAAGCATTTTCTACGCACACCAAATCCTCGCCGCACTCCTGGGGCATCGTCGCATCACCAGTGATCTTTGGTCAAGCAGAGATGGGTTAAAGTAAGATTCGATACATCGTAGCGGTATCGATATCCGTACCCCTAAGGCCCTGGTACACAATGAAACAATTTGTCAGACGTTGGTACGTTTATCAAACGTTTGATTGTGCACGGCACAGTTCAACGTGTTTGACAAACATAGGGCTTGTTTGACTTGTTTGCTGATATTTGGCCGCGCATGTTTAATGGAAAAGATTTCTATTACATTTTTCTAACTGTATCGTGAGTTTCTACAACTACGAAAACTAGAATTAGGGATAAAAACCAAATAGCATTGGCAATAACTAAAACAGTAGGGAAGTTGAGTCTTTTCCAGCTATATATTACCCACGAAGAACTTAAGAAGAAAATCAACACTATATGCACAGCATACAATGCACGGACGATATTTAATTATGTTCCAACGTTGTGTTATTTTAATGAACTGTCATAAGAGGACCAAACAGAATAAAATAAATCTTCACATGTTTGTGTCTACTTTTTCAGTGCAATTAACAGTTGGTGGAGGCTGATGTAATCATCAGGTCCTGAGTGTAATATTTCCTTTAGCAGATGTTCCCTCTCAATTTCAACCATTCCCTGGACCAGCGTCTTATTTTCCTTCTCTTCGTTATTCACAATGCGACCTCGCCCCTAGGCCAAGGGCACTCTTGAGCTGCCAGGTTCAGCACGCCGCCGCCAACATACTTGTCCCCCTCGATGATCCCATCATCGACGATTTCACTCAGTGCTCCCCGGAAAGTTCACCCCACACTCCAGAGGAACGGATGCACTTCTCGCCCTTCGCCGCCTACTAGCTCGAGCTTCCACCTCTCGGCCAAGAATCCACTCCTACTCAGGTGGTGGGCCGGTCACCCAGTCGTTCAGCGGTCTGAGCCCAGCTAACCTGGCCCAGGTGATGTCACCACCCTCTGGGTTTGGCGAAACACGCCCCGTTTACCCATGGGCGCGGCGAAGCATCCTTGCTGACTCGCTCCGAGATCCCACGCAGACAGACGAGGTTGCCGGCTTGCAGAGTACCTGGTGTCCCGTGCTCCACGCAAGGGGGGAGGGGAAACAGCGGCCGCTCAGCGCAGAAGGGTCGCTCACGAAGAGAGCAACACCCCTCATCCTAGCAGCCCGCTCAACCCTCCCCTAAGGGACGATTTTCAGTCCCTGGACGCGGCTTTCCTGCACTACGCACCCTTTGCTCTCGCTTTCGGTTGGGGGACTTTGAACGTCGTCCAGGACACGAGGAGCGGCGGCAAGCAGGGCGCAGAAGGCCGGGCTCGTCGTTAGACTTGCCCTTACCTCCCCGCCAGACCGCTCGTGTCTCAGGAGAGACAGATGGTGTGTCTCTCGTAACGCAGTTCCCCCTGCGCCACGCATGCTTTCGCCGCGGGTTCGGAGGGTTTAACATCCTACCATGACGAGAGTTTAACGTCATTCCTTGACACACGACAACCCTCACCACTGAATGCAGCCCAGAGGTGTAAGCAGATGGTGGCACGGGTGTTATGTTGTGGAGTTTGAGCCGGCCGATGTGGCCGAGCGGTTCTAGGCGCTTCAGTCTGGAACCACGTGATCGCTACGGTCGCAGGTTCGAATCCTGCCTCGGGCATGGATGTGTGTGATGTCCTTAGGTTAGTTAGGTTTAAGTAGTTCTAAGTTCTAGGGGACTGATGACCTCAGAAGTTAAGTCCCATAGAGCTCAGAGCCATTTGAACCATTTTTTATGGAGTTTTACGTCAGCGAGACGGTGCGGCACTCAAACCCAAGTTACATTCCCTAGACGGTGTCCACACGTGCTCAGGGATCATGGCCGACCACGTCTGACCCAATGCGTTTGATAATTCATGATGGGCCAGTGCGGTCCAGTGAGGATCGCACCGAGTTAACGTCATGCATGGACGGCCCTTCCTGTGTTAGCTTCAACCCATCCAAGGGGACTACTGAGCGCCAGGGCCACGACAAGGCCACGGGATAGAGGACACTACACTCCCCACCCCACTCTGAGCCACAAGAGCACTCTGCGATTGTAACAACAGCTTTGAGCACTCCAGTTTGAATCTTATCTTATTCCGACATGTTCTCGATAAAAAAAATTGTTATATTTCGTGAAGCGAGTAATCCAACTTGGAGAATCTGTAAATTCTTTCGCTCCTTCGTTGGTAGCAATATCTAAAGCCCAGTCGCCCAAAGTGGTATCCCTAATAACGATAATTTTGTGTGCCGCAAGTCATTCAATGAGTCGCCACTTCGGTGATGATGATGATTATTATTATTATTTATGATGGAGGGAGCTAAACAGCTAGGTCATCAGCGCCCTTGCATTAATGTTATACCGAAGAAGTTTTCATAATCTATGGAAGGAGATCAATAAACTGGAAAACTACGTTTGATCCCACCACAGGAAACGTAAAGCAACACCAGGAAGGGGTGGTTCGGAAAAGCCGTAATAAAACCCCAGCGAGACACAGCTAGATAACTAAACGAAATCATGGAGAAAATACCTGCAAAGATGCCTCTAAGAAAGGGAGAAATAAGGGTGGCTGGATGACGACTTACAAGTAATACGTGACCCAGCCACTCTGTGACACATTTAAGATTGCACACCAAGTATTTTGGGAAGAATTCCGGACACCGCACAAAATTTTAAGACACCAACAACACTCGCCTCGTTATCAGTTATAATAGAGGGAAGATCCTGTGGAAGACCCAGCTCAACTCTCAGGTCGTCATATAGAACACACTCGGTTAAAAAATGTCGTACTGACAGCTGTGTCCCGCCTCTCTGACGTACTAGGGGCTCCTCCCGACGTAAGAGGAAGCCATGTGTCAGTGGGCAATGTTCCACTCTAAGCCGAGTAAGGGCTACTTCTTCACACCGTCCCAAGCCGAAGGAGGTGATCCATGATCGCACTGAAGTTTTGATGGAACGTAGTTTATTGTTCCTCACTTGCAGTCACTGGGACTCCCACCAACACAAATGTGACTTGAGTATCCCTAACGTACCCCAGTTACACAACGGGGGAAAGTGGAATCCGAACAGCGGAGCGTTTCTGGCGATTCCTCACTTCGTTGAGAGGTGAAGGCTAGCTTACAATACAAACTGAAAAATCCATGGTCAGGCTGGGATTCGATCCCGCGACCTCTCAGTTTCCAAGCACTCTCTTTACTGCTAGATCACCATGCCCGACAATGCTATCGCTGACACCGTATGAGTTTCGTCTGGCTTCAGAAATAAGCTCAAAAAGATGTTTCGGACAGACTCATTCTGGAGCTTCGTTTTATACCAATACACAGGGTGAACCGAAACAATATGAGAAGCTTGTAACGACGTTGCAGGGGAAGTTGTGCTGAAAAATAACTGTTAAGAAAAGAATTGGATATGCTGCGCCGTTTCCATGTTTTTTAGCATTGAAGTTAACCAATCAGGTCCTTGCGCTCGAAAATTCAAGCAGCCTGGCAGAGGCGGTGTTGCGAAACGTGTTCTTTGTTTTGATTCATAAAACTGAACAAGAAAGCGATACAAAAATTGTGCATGTGAAGGTAGTAAAGATAGAACCAGAGCCAACGGCTGAGCAGTCTCGTGCGCTATCACCTACGTTATGAGAGCAACTGACACTAATTGTATCTGGAAGTTTGCTTGAACTTGTTCGCGCGACAATCTGATTGGCTAACTTAAATGCTAAAGAACTCGGAGACGGCGCAACGTATTGAATTTTTTTCTTGACAATCATCTCTCAGCACAAATTATCCTTCGACACCCTTATAAGCTTTTCAGACTGTTTCTGACCATCCTGCATTTCACGTACATACGAAGAATTTCTATTCAACAGTGCTGATACATAAGCGTTTCTTACCATCTTCATCCATCCAACAAAGCGCTAGTTTCTGTGTGTCTGACAAGTAAATTTTAGTTCCTGACTTTTCTTTCGGAGGTATTTGTTAACCAAACGTAGCACTTTCTCTCGCAAATATTTGATGAAAATAACTGTCCTTAGTTTCTTCGCCTCGGTGAACACACTGTCTGTAACATCGATAGTCTCGGTCGTTAGTGATCGCATCTATGCACACCTTACACCTTTTCGTCTCAAACGCGTACCACCATTTCGTGCTTCACGTAATCCACGGGCGTGTTTCCTGTTCATGGATTCAGTTAGTGTCTGTTGTATGTATCCACGGTTTAGTATCAAAACATGACAGGGTGCTCCATGTCCTGTGAGCTGAAACTCCACGCCATCGATTCCTACTGTCAACAAGGAATATAGGTCTGATGTGATCTCTTTATAAGATCGAAACCGGTCATCTAAAAATAAAAATTAACAACTTATATACGACCACGACTGTGTTTACTAAATAGGACTTAATAAAAGCCGCAAGACTGTAGCGGTACACCCCACTCGCTTAAGGACGTACAATGGACCAACTAACGATATGAAAGCCACGGCAGGCTGCGGTATTCCAGGCGGAGATATTCGCTCTCATAGTATGCGCGGAGGAGAACCTGCGGTGATGCTAAAAGGTTCGTAGTATCTAGATTGATACGGACAGCCAAGCAACTCTGAAATCTCTTTCAGCCCCTTCAACGAGGTCAAAGATCATCGCAGAGTGCTACACCACTAAACGCTTATGAGGCTAGGGGAAAGCAATAGGGTAAACCTGCTATGGGTACCTGCTTACTCAGGAATTAGTGAAGATGAACAAGCTGATAGACTAGACAAAGCAGGTGCGATAACTCTATTTGTTGGACTGGACTCTGTCTCAACAAACGCTAAAGAGATGGTAAAAAATAAACTACGTAGTTGGATCAAGAAGCAGTACGTATAACATTGGACTAAAAGCAAAAGCAAAAACATTGCTAGGTAAAGATTCCGAAATCATGTTTTAAGAGAAGTTCTGCAATCCTAGACCTTCAAAAGGCAGTTTAAACTCAAGTTAAGTTTAATGACTGGTCATGGTAACTTCAGGAAACATTTGAACACGATGAATGTAGAGAAATAAAGCCTTAAGTGTAGACTACGAAGTACAGGGGATGAAAGCGTACCCAAATTTAATCTTCCAATGTGAAGCACTGGAGGCCAAAAGACGCAAAATATGTAGTACATTAATTCCTGAAGATATTGTGGTTAACAGAGCTCTAGTGAAGAGACGTCTACTACTCTTTGAGGGTACTTGTTGGCCTTTTTAGAATTTCGGGGACAGATACTGCACAATAAACTCAGTTTCGTTGTGGGTAACAGAGGCTGGAACCACTATTGTTTTGTCTCCTTAGTCAAATCAAATAAAACCAAAAGCGATGGGAATGGGAGACGTGTACAACTATGGTTTATTGTGGAAAGTACGATCGTATGGAATATCAAATGAAACTAATGACTGGACTGAGGATTTCTTGATGCGGAGGATGAATCAGGTTATCTTGGATGGAGAGTTATCAACAGACGCAGAAGTAACTTCAGGCGTGCCCCTGGGAACCGTGTTGGGACCCTTACTGTTCATGCTGACCTCAGACTGGTAATAGTCTCAGAATCTTTACAGATGATTAAGTTATCTACAGCGTAAGGCAGTCAAAAGGTGAAGATTTTAGAACTGGTTGGCTGCCATGGTGGCAGGGGGGGGGGTCTGTTATGGGAGGGTGGGCTTGACCTTAGGCGCGTAGAAAGGTGGAAGTTTTTGAAGCCATAGAGCGTTCGTCAAGCATACAACGTGCGTATGTTGATAAGGCGTATTATAAAAAACTCATATAGTTCTGTTGCAGCTCAAGACACTTTCTGTCAAATGTTTCATGTACCCCACTAGTTCCTATGCCAATTCCAACGCTAACAACCAAAAATCAGGTAGACGGCTCAACACAGAAATCGATCAGTGAAAACGAATTTGGAGTGATTTATGCCACCATCCGTACAAGAGTTAGGCTGTGCAAGACCTCCAACCTCAAGACTGCAACAATCGCATATGGTTTTCATACACCTACAATGTGTGCGGAACCGTGGAGGTCATGTCAGTGATAACTTTCAAGGTTAACTATTAATGTCCAATCACATACACTAGATTCATGTCAAAAAATATTAAATTTGAAACTTCCTGGCAGATTAAAACTGTGTGCCCGACCGCGACTCTAACTCGGGACCTTTGACTTTCGCAGGCAAGTGCTCTACCAACTGAGCTACCGAAGCACGACTCACGCCCGGTAGTCACAGCTTTACTTCTACCAGTATCTCGTCTGAATATTAAATTTATTTAAATTCCTAGTTTGTGTGATTTATTTTCATCTTTTTGTACGACTGCCTCACGCTATATAATGAAGCATTATCTGAAAAGAGCTGCACATATATACGGGCAGAACTTGATAAAATTTGAAAGTGTGTTGAGCAACTTGGTTTAAATGTTCAGAAATATAAGACTTTGCATTACACAGAACGAAATAAAGCAATATCCAACGGCTACAGTGTCAATGAGTCACAAATGGAATCTGTCACTTCGTACTAATAACCAAGGCTAACAATTTTTTGTGATATGAAATGGAACAATTTCAAAAGCTCGGTCATGGATAAAGCAGGTGTTTCATTTTCATTCAGTGGTAGGATACTGGAAAAATCAGTCTACACTACAGAAACTAGAACACACTCGTGTGGTCTATCCTAGACGATATTGCTCAAACATATAGGAACCATACCAAAGAAGAGTGTCTGGGGATACAAAGGAGAGCATGAATTGTCACAGGTTTGTTTGACCCGTGGGAGAACAGCGGTGCGGGAAAAACTGATCGGGCAGACGATTGACGATAGACGCCAAATATAAAATGTACTTAAAAAGTCTCATAAATCAACATTACCTCAGGAATCAAAGAGTATACTACGGCCACACACGTATCGCTCCCGTAGGGATGGTGAAGTCACGATTAGACTATTTACTGGGTGCAAAAAAATGGTTCAAATGGCTCTGAGCACTATGGGACTTAACTTCTCAGGTCATCAGTCCCCTATAACTTAGAACTACTTAAACCTAACTAACCTAAGGACATCATACACATCCATGCCCGAGGCAGGATTCGAACCTGCGACCGTAGCGGTCGCGCAGCTCCAGACTGTAGCGCCTAGAACTGCTCGGCCACTCAGGCCGGCTACTGGGTGCACAGCGGTACGTAACGCATAACTTGAACGGAAAAAAATCTTTCATATGGTACAATGGGAATACCCTCTGCTATGCAGTCTCCCTGCGGAGTGTTGTCTGTAATAATATAATACACAGACCTACTCACTAAATGGGGCAAGTGATGAATATCACGTTCGTTGATCTCATGTTCCTGGATATTGTCACTGAAGGTTGAAGGGAGGTCAGTATTCCAATTAAATTTAATTTTTTAAGCAGTTACTAACTGCAGTGAAAGAGAATTATCACAAGGCGGAGATTACACTGAGTTGCCTCCAATACAATGATAAATTGTACTAGTTTATTTGCAGATTCGAGATTGTCAGTTTGTCTCAGCATCAAAATATGTCTCAGCACTTTTGCCTTCGCAAAACTTTAAAATGAGGAATAATGCCCTATCCAGAGACTGGCAGCGTAAAGTAGTGTTCGCCTGCAATGAATTTAACGTTCGTTAGTGCAGCGTTGTAATATGAAGTAACAGTGTTGAGAAATTTTCTTATTTTGCCTTCCTACGTTACAATCCAAGGCTGTCAGCCGTTATTAACGCAGTCATCCAGGTACGGCGGTTTGTATACTACGCCACATTATGGTTACTCATATCAGTGCCCTGAAGATATTCCTGTCCAGTAGTCTTGTCCGGGTTTTTCACAGTCACCTGTCATTTCCTTATCCGTCACCCTGCGGTGAAACAGCGCCAGTGATAGTAACAGTGCAGTAGCCTGCATTAGTGATTTTAAGAACCTTGGCAATGAATATTCATACGTAGAAGAAAACAGTGCTTGTTTTTTATTTTTTTAAAAATGTTCAAATGTGTGTGAATTCCTAAGGGACCAAACTGCTGAGGTCATCGATCCCTAGACTTACACACTACTTAAACTAACTTATGCTAACAAGGGAACCTCCCCATCGCACCCCCCTCACATTTAGTTATAAGTTGGCACAGTGGATAGGCCTTGATAAACTGAACACAGATCAATTGAGAAAACAGGAAGAAGTTGTGTGGAGCTGTGAAAAAATAAGCAAAATATACAAACTGAGTAGTCCACGGGTCGCATAGGCAACATCATGGACAAAATAAGCTCAGGAGCGTCGTGGTCCCGTGGTAGCGTGAGCAGCTGCTGAACGAGAGTTCGTTGGTTCAAGTCTTCCCTCGAGTGAAAATTTTATTTTCTTTATTTTTGCATAGTTATTATCTGTCCGTTCGTTCATTGACGTCTTTGTTCACTATAATAAGTTTAGTGTCTGTGTTTTGCGACCGCATCGCAAAACCGTGCGATTAGTAGACGAAAGGACGTGCCTCTCCAATGGGAGAACTGGTTGGCTGCCATGACCTGTAAGGTCATAGGTCAACCGATTCCTCCACAGGAAAACACATCTGATATATTCTATACGACACTGGTGACGGCATGTGCGTCACATGACAGGAATATGTTGTCGACCCACCTAACTTGTACACTTGGCGAAGGGGTAAAAAGATTCTTCTACCTTGCCCGATTTAGGCTTTCTTGTGGATGCCATAATCACTCCCAAAAAAGTGATGAAAACATAAGAGTTTGTCACATAAACTGAAAATAAAAAAGTAAAGTTTTCACTCGACGGTAGACTTGAACCTAGGACCTTTCGTTCCGCAGCTGCTCACGTTACCACGAGACCAGGCGCGCCTGCGTTCACAGTCTCCTTGACATTGCATATCTTCCCATGAACTACTCAGTTTGTATATTTTGCTTATTTTTTCACAGTTCCACACAACGTCTTCCTGTTTTCTCAATTGATCTGTTTTCAGTTTTTCAAGGTCTATCCACTGTGCCAACTTATAACTAAATCTGAGGGGGGTGCGATGGGGACGTTCCGTTGTAAGAACAACACACACACATCCATGCCCGAGGGAGGACTCGAACCTCCGGCAGGAGATGGCGCGCAATCCATGACATGGCGCCTCAAACCGCGCGGCCACCTCGCGCGGCTTCTTTTTATTGTTAGTTTTGAATATAGTAACGTAACTACCTGTACCGGACTGTACTCTAGTTTCCTTGTCTAACAGCGTGCCATGAACCAGTGTCAGTGACAGGCTCTTCGCCTTCTTGTAGCGTTCGTTTGTGATTTTAGAAGGCTTAGCTGCACAATTTCGTGGTTAAAAGGCAGCAGCATTAGTTTTAATTTATTGTTCACATTTTAGTGTTAGGACGGAAAGGGAGTGTGTTTGCTGCGTGCAGACGCAGGAAGAGCTGATCGAAGTCCGCAGCTGAAAACACTGGTGGCCACAGTCACTCGTCTACAGACTGCTGCCTCGAGGTACAGTGTCTGCAGAGAGAAACTGCCGCCTTGTTCCTTAAGTGTTGCTTGTTTCGCTTACGGGTTCGGCTGCCGAGGCATTACCCAGTATACTCGAAGCGACGGAACTACACTCACCTCAATGTTAGTTGCAAGTTGTAATCTGTTTGCTTCGCTCGAGGCGGACAATGAATGTGGGAACTGGCCGTCTGGCCTTGCCTATTCACCCTTCAAAAGGATAAGCGACCGCTGAAGCAGGGTCCGAGCTGCCACACGGGAGAAGGGGTTTGCTGGTTATCACGAGCTCCAATGTTCGGTGTGTTATCCAGCCCCTTAGGGAAATAGCACCCAGGATCGAAAGATGTCCGACATACACTCGGTATGTCTGACGAGACGTGGACCTTGACTGCGGCTACCGACGCTGGAAGGTACAGCCACCTGCAATTTGTAGTTCATGTCAGTACAAATGACGTATGTCGCTTGTGTTCTGAGACTACCCTCAGTTCCTACAGGTGGCTAGCAGTAAGGTGAAGAATGCTGGCTTTGCTCTTAAAAGTGCAAGCAAAGCTTACAGTTTGAGGTATCGTACCCAAAATTGATCGGGTCCTTTGGTTTGGAGCCGAGACCAGAGACTCCATCGGTTCTTTGACAGTCTTGGTTGCAGACTTCTGTGCCTGTCTTATGGGGTGGAGGGTTGTAGAAATCTCGCTGATAGCTCAGGGGTGCAGTACATAGAGGAAGAAGCTACTCGGTTTGTAGAGTACATGTGGGGGCAAATGGTCCTCGGCACTCTGACGAATGCTCGCCAGTCGGCACTCACAGAGAGCGAAAACAGATCGCGTGCAAAGTACACTCCAAATGTTAATATTTTAACAGGAAATTGGCGAAGCATTCTCACCAAAGTCTCTGAATTTACTGCCCTCCATGGAAACTGTCACGCCCAAGCTATACTCGTAACCGAGAGCTGGATCAAATGCGAAGTAGAGATCTATGAAATATTTAACAAGGCATGGGATTTATTTCCAAAAAAGCAGGTTAGACATCGTAGGAGGGGAGTGTTCACTGCCACTGACAAAAATGTTACGTCTATCAAGGTCGAAATCTAGACTGTCTGTGATATTACCTGGAAGCGATTAACCGGTCTAGGAGAACTCAAATCAACCATGGGATGTTTTTACCGGCACTCATTTCCATTGCAACAGTTGCAAAAATCATTCAGAGAATGTCTACGTTAATTAGCACGGAGCTAACCCAATCATGCAATACTAATTATAGGCGACTGAAACCTCTACGAAGTACAGAGTGGGGCATTTATCGATTCGTTGCAGGTGATGCTGACATACAGTCTTGAAGAGTAGTCTGAACTCTTTCTCTAACAACCGCTTCAGCAGCTAGTTCGACAACCCACATGCAATGGATATATTTCAGACCGCGTAGCTACAGACAGTCTTGAGCTTAACGACAGTGTCCGTGTACATACAGGGATTAGCGATCACGATACAATCACAGCAACGATCGTTACTGAAGTTACTAGATCCATCAAGAGGGCTAAAGGAATTTTTATGCTCGGAAGAGCAGATAAGAAGTTATTAACATTATGCGTAGACAATGAATGTACATCATTTAGTTCTCGTACAATGGAAGTGGGGGAATTATTGGCAAAGTTTAAATTGACCCTAAATGGCGCTCTGAAGAAGTACGTAGCGAATAAGTGGATCGATGAGGGAAATACCCACTGTGATGTAATAAAAAATTCGGAAAACGCTGAGGAAACAGAGGCTGTTGTGCTCTCGGTTCAAAAAATGGAGCAGAAATGTGCTCTCGGTTCAAAAAATGGAGCAGAAATATTGACAGGTAAAAGTTAGTAGGAATTAGTACGTTTGTTAAAAGATCGACACGCGAAGCACACTTCAACTTCCACCGTCACATGTTAGCGAAAGAATTTGCCGAGAATTCTAGCAAATTCTAGTGTGTCGCAAAATCGCTAAGCGGGTCGAACGCTTGTATCCAGTCACTCGTCGACCAGTCTGGTCAGCAACAGGGAAGCTGAAGTTTTAAATTTCCCGTTTAAAAAATCAATCTCACAGGTGTATGGTACAGACATGCCCTCGTCTGACCACCACACAAACTCCCGTATGGAGTGCATAGGCATCCCTGGCGTTGAAAAGCAGCTGAAAGGGTTGAAACAATAAGTCGCCAGGTCCAGGACGTACCCGCAGTATTACAGACCAATATTCTTAACGTTGATTTGCTGGCGAATTCTTGAGTACACCCTAAGTTAAATTACAATTATTTTCCTTAAGAGAGAGAATCTTCTGTCCACAAGTCAAAACGGATTTAGAAAGCATTGCACGTGCGAAACTCAGCTTGCCCTTTTCTTGCACGATATCCTGCGAACCATGAATGAAAGGCAACAAAGCAGATTCCATATTTCTGGATTTCCGGAAACCTCTTGAGAAATTATCTCAATGCATACGGTTAAAGGAGTTTCAAGCATATGGAATAGCTTCTCAGATATGTGGGTGGCTCGAACACTTCTCAAGTAATAGAACCAAGTACGTTGTCCTCGACGGCCAGTGCTTATTAGAGACAAGGATACCGTCGAAAGAGAAGTGCGAGAGGACCGCTCTTGCTCTTTACGTATATACGTAAATGACCTGCCTGATGGGGTGGGCAGCAGTCTGCGATTGTCTGCTGATGACGCTCTAGTGTATGGAACAGTGTCGTCTTTAAATGGCTGTAATATGACACAGGATGACTTGGTCAGAATATCTGTTTGGTGTAATGAATGACAGCGCACTCTACATCTAGAGAAATTTAAATTAATGCAGACGAATAGGAAAAGCAAACTTACAGAATCGGTGGTGTGCTGTTTAACACAGCCATGTCGATTAAATATCTATGCTTGACGTTGTAAGGCGACACGAAATGGAACGAACACGTAAGATCGGTTGTAGGGAAGGTGAACAGTCGACTTCGATCTATTAGGAGAATCCTAGGAAAACCTAGTTCATCTATAAAGGAGATCAAGTACAGAACAATTGTGGCTAACCATTGTTGAGTACTGCCCCAGTGCGAATTAAAGGAAGACATCGAATCAGTTCAGAAGCATGCTACTAGATTTGTTACTGGTAGATGTAATGAACATGCGTGTATTACTGTAATGGTAAGTGAACTCAAATGGGAATCCCGGAGGTTAGACGACGTTCTCTTCACGAAAAACTGTGATTAAGTTTAGAGAATCGACGTGTGCGACTTAATGCAGATGAACCTTCTGCCACCAACCTACATTCTCTTAAGGACCGTGGAGAGAAGAGAAATCAGGACTCGTAACTCGCACGGAAGTATACAGACAATCGTTTTTCTATCGTTCCATCGAAAGGAAAAGAGTAACAGCGGTGAAATGCATCCTCCGACAAGCTTTGTATGGTGGCTGGCGGAATATGTATGTGGACGTAGATGCAGATATTGCCATAAAATAAGAATTTTTCTTCCCGCAACTTTGTCGCCTTTTAAGGATATCGTCTTACTGGTTAGAGCTCTGAGGAAAAGAGCAATTTCTCACAGTTCAACAATTTCTCTCGTCATAACCTTCCAGATCCCAGATTACTTTTTCCTTCCTCCTTGACTCAATGTTTTCTTCGGCGGAACCGGTTTCGTGATAACGTGTTTCGAAGAGGGACGTTGTGCCTAATCGTGGACTTATCAGGCCAGCCCAAAGAGTGTTTAAACTTACGATACATTAATTATTTAACGGTTTTGAGTGCAGTTTAAAGAATAAGAGGTCTACTTAAGGACACGCTACTACTACGTGGACAACAAAACGATTCAAGTTTGGCAGTAACATAGACAAATGCGCGCTGGTCGAGGTAATGTCCATTGCTGTCTCAAATTCCAGGTATTATGAACTGCTTCTAATGGGTTGTGTTGCCCGTTGTTAAGAAGTTTAACTTGCATTGCGTCCGCATCTGTTGTTAAAAAAGGCCTTTATTGAGAAGAAATAGTATCATAAACCCAATCAAATGCATGCAGAGGGCTGTAGTTATGTTGATTTCAAAAGACTTGCGCAAGATGCACTTGCGCTGAGAGCAGCTTCAAAGCTGTCTTCGGATTGATCGCTGCTACAACAATATTTCATATTTTCTTTGCTTTGTGCCAGCGATTCCTACTCTCATCAAAGAATGTATTTGTGATGATGATCTCGTTACTTTAGAACATCGAAACCGGTCGTCTAAGAATAAAAATTTACAACTTATATGAGACCACAACCGTGTGTGCTAAATATGTTGTAGTGTTAATAGATCGCTGTTTCCCCAGAACTATGTTCCAAAAAAATTTTATTAAGCCTTGTTGGTACCACTTTGTACAACACTCTAAGTAGCTCCCCCAGTGATCGAAGTTTCATGTATGCTGCCACGTGCATCCGGTCAAGGAAACGTTTTTCTCTGACGGCCAGGTTTCCATTAATTCAGTATTTCTGGCAGTATTTGGTGTAGTTGTTCTACCGTGCGGCAATCGTTGTCCAGAGCCGGATGTTTCCTGCGTCTAAGCGGACGGTCTAGAGCTTATAAGAGCTGTGTCATGACAACTGCCACTTAACAACTAAGTGGAAGGTTCTAGGAAGATGTCTTCTTGTCTTAGCTCTATACCTTACTTCTCACGAACCGTTGTGGGCTGAATCGTATACATTGCTTACGTCAGAGTATGGAAATCACATCACACGTAAATATAATCACCTGCACATCAAATTTCTTCATTTTTACATTTACCACCACACATTGCTCCAGGAGCACAGAATTACTACACACTCGATAATACTGAATTCAATCTCAGATAGTTATTTACCTTGGAGAGATGGCGTGTCACACTGTTTACAGCGATTTGCCCATCGAATCGAGAGAAGTACCGCTATCACATTTCAACAGCAGAGGGCATCGTGTTTCAACTTAGCATTTCTTTCTATATCATATTAACATACGTTGATCAGCCAAAACATTATGACCGCTGCCCACAGCAACGTTGCGGGCACGTGATGCTGTAATAAAAAAAAGTATGTAAGCGGACACGAACGGGGGATCACCCTAGCGAAAATACGGTCTACAAACGGGGAATTCCACTGATAAAGCGACTTTGAAAAAGGGCAGATTATTATCAGGCAGAGCCGTTGAACGAGTATCTCGAAAACTGGAAAACTGCGAAGCTGGTCGAATGTTCACATGCGACTGTCATGAGTATCTACGGAAAGACGTACGACAGTGAAATTACCACTAGGCGGTAAATTGTTGGACGTCCGCGGCTCTTCACAGAGCGTGGTTTCGGAGGCTTGTCTGATGTGTAAAGTAGAATAGATGGTGATCTGTGGCATCATTATTGAAAGAGCACAATGATGGTGCATGCAACGTTCATCGCACATGGTTGAACATGGAGCTCCGCAGCAGACCACCACTATGTGTTCACATGTTGACCCAACGACCTCGTCAATTACGATTGCAGTTGGCACGGAGTCATCGAGATTGATCGTCGACTAATGGAAACGTGTCGGCTCTTCGGGTGAATCGCATTTTTGCTTCATGAGGTCGATGGTCGTCTCCACAAATGTCGTTATCGAGGTGAACGGCGGCTCTAAACCTACAGCGCGCCACGGACGCAGGCTGGTGGGAGCAGTATTATGCTGTGGGAGACATTCTCCTGCCCTTGCTTGGTACCTGTGGTGGTAACTGATGACACGCTGACAGCTGCGGACCACCTGCATCTCTTCATACTTGGTGTCTTCCCCGACGGCGACGCCATCTTTCAGCAAGATAACAGGCCGTGTTTCGGAGCCAGAACCGTGCAACAGTGGTTTGAGGAACATTATACTGAACTCACGGCGACCAAACTCGCTTCATGTAAATCCCATGGAACCCATCTGGGTCGCTATCGGGCGCCATCATCGCGTACGCAAATAAGCGGCCCGTTATTTACGCGAATAACACGACGTGTGCGTAGACATTAATGCGACATACATCTACAAACCTACCAGCAAACTTTCAAATCCCTGATACGCAGAATCAGTGATATATTGCTTTCCAAAGACAGACAAACAATCTATTTAGCAGGTGGTCATAATGTTTTGGCTTATCAGTATATATCGGTCATTTACACGATACGTTCATACATGGCAGGTCGAAGGGGGGCACTACCGAAGCACTTGCCCCATGACAATGTTGAAAAAAAGAGTGTAGCTTTGACCACTAACTCTTTAGTTCACTAATTAGTATGACTGACTTTAATTATCATTTTCTGGCAAGAGTTTTTCTATCAGTGTAGCAGGGCTGGTTGGCGACGCATGCTACTGAAGCTGGTGTGGATCGTATTGCGATCGATTTCCCAAAACGCAGTCTCCAGCTGTATGTGAGTCTTGTCGATATTCCGTTGAATGAAAATTCGTTTTGGAAAATGAGAATTATTTCAGGAGGATTCGGAGACAGCATTAGAAGGCAGTTATTTTATATATCGATTGTTGGCGGATTCATAAATTAGACAAAAGCTTTCATGTCACTGTAAGAGCATGCACGACAGAGAGCCAGTTTCGATTCATAAATGCAGTAGTTCGTAACCAGACTGGTGTAATAAGTGGGAAGGAAAAACGTTTAAACACACGAATCTGTTGCTCCATAGCTATTTCCGCACAAAAAAGTCTGCATTTTACATACATTCGTGTTCAAACAGTTCATTTCGGATCTCCTTTTGTCTGTTTCTCAAATGGAGGGTAATAACGTTCCAGTCTTTTATTGGACGTCCTGGTCATTTGCATAATGTAGGAAATCGGTAGCATTAACTGCGTAATTTGGAAACACACTGTATTTTACGCTGCCTCGCGTGGCTTTGTAATAACACTAATCACGAATGTACCAATGTGGTCTGCAGTGCTTCAGAGTAGTGTGTGCATACATTATAGTCGTAATAATAAAATGTTAATATCAGTAACACTAAATAACGTGAAATAAAATCAGTTAAATAGAGATCGATGAGCTCCGCTTGTCGGCTAAACGACTACAGTATATATCCGCCATCCCTGTGCCACCTCTTCAGCAACTCTTTTTACTACAATTAGTGTTCAACGTATTCGAACAGAGGTCGCTTTAGTTGAGATAAAAGCAGATCAGCTGCCATAATTTTGCCAGTATAACTGCAATTTTTGATAGTTAAATTTGCGCAAATTAGGTGATTCATTTCCTATCATTTATTCATTGATTGTGTTCTTTGTTTAACGAAATACGCTGCAATCGAACACCCTATCAGCATAATTCAGTGTCATGTAAAAGAAAATTAGGAAAGACACTTTTGTATTCCTCAATTATACTCCGACGTTCATGGTCGGTATTCTATAGATTTTTTGGACGTGATGTAATTGGAGCGCAATTTATCGTCCAAAATAGGAGGACCACTACAAACTACTTTTAGTAGTACAGTGACGCAAAAGGATTCTGCATAATTGTTTAAGGCCCACGTCAGGTTTCTTAACTCGTTTCTGGAAGAAAAACAGGGAAAGATGGAAATGATATAAAAATTTAATTCAGTCATTATGCCTGTCAGTGACGGTGTTATGATAAATGATATCGCTACAGCATTAATTGTCTTAATAATTGGGACTGCGTAAGCGCCCTTAGTTACAGGCTCACCGTGTTATTTTTTCCCTATAGTTGATGGTACGGAAAAGTAAGCCGTTCTTTGACACAAGTTCCGAGTGTCCGAAAAGCGCGCGTGGTTCGTTACAGATAAAACTGCGTACGTCGACACGACTTATAACGGGCTGAGAAAGTCACTGGCATTCCGTAAATCACTCTCATTCAGCTTTGAGTTGATTTACAGTTCGTAAGCACTCCACGTCGCTTCTGTACGGCACATGCAGTTCCACAAACTACACAAGGAGAGTGTGAGCTAAATAACGGTCACCAATTTACGAACGCATTCGCTTTTCATTCAAATTAATCTGTTACTCTTTGCACAGTTCTGTAAGCACTGATTTGCCAAGGGCCTGTACGGACTGTTGGTAGACATTATTCAAGTCGCGAATGTTCTGCAATACGTGCCCAAGATCCCGTTTGTGATTACCGAAATCTTACTGTCTTTTATTCAGTCCCGACACGACTGAAGCAAAGCAACCAGCCGTCCCAATTTGGAGGGGGCAGTTCCGATTTTTTGAGTCCAGTCCCTTTGTCCCCGACGGGTTCTGCCAGAACGCCTAGATGTTACGGTTTTTAGAAATGAAATCAAATTCTCGGTCATGTGAGGTTCCAACATATAACTTTTTATACATCCAGCAAGTATCTGTACTTTGTTTCAATTTCGTATCCCTCATCTAATATACCATGATGCGCTGTATTATTGAGCTACTTTCACGTGTATTTCGTTGGAATTAGTAGTGTAGGACTTTTCATACGGCAATATTGAAGGTAGAAGGACAGCAAGTTACATTTTTAGGAGCTGGAGAAGCACTGCATGCTTTAAGAAAGAATGTGATAGAAAACGAAAAATCAAAATTACCTGTTTGTTATCCGGATGGCTGACTCATTTTACCCTATCTCAGTGCTTATTCATTTCAAAGATGCCTTGAAAATCGCAGTCCACGGGGCTGTACTTTCACGTAAGGTTTCAAAGAGTGATTCAGTGCATTTGCCTTTGAAAACTGCAACATATGACCGCATCGGAAGAAAAAGAAATTTACTTTATGGTTCATACAACCGCGTCATAGCTACTGCACAAGGTCTGCCTTTCAAAACCAAGTAATTCTTTTACATAAATGTTCACTAATTAGTTGAAGGCTGTTTTACAGATGCACTGTAAAACGGCAGAAAGCTATTTGCCTAGCCAGTGAGACGCACGGCGATGATGATCATGTAATAAAAAGCAGAGAAAAAGTTTTTCGTAAATAAATTTTAAACAAAAACTAGCAACAAAGCCCGACATCGCTTGGGTAGCATTACTGTTAAATATCTAGAGCCGAACGAGTGTAACGTACCTACAACAAATAAACCCTGTGTTCGTCTGTAAAACTGGACTCGATAAGCAACCTGAGCTATCAGTAATCGGAATCTAACCTGCATAACTCTGCGTGCGTGTTGTGTGTCAGTTTCACTGCCATTTAAGCCCTCAACAGATCGTTATATGAAAAACTTAAAACTAACATTTGGATAAGCTTCTGACTGCGTATTTGAATATGTGAAACTACAGGAACAAATAACCCAGAAACAATTAATACCTAAGCTATCTGACTGCGTAACTGAATAAGAATTTACAAGTGATACAGAATCTGGCTTGTGCAACGGAATGTACTGGATTAGAGTACACGACATATTGTGGTGTGTCAGAGTCTCTGTTTTGGCCCTAACTTTTGCGCTCACCTCTTTAGATGACTGCGTTTTTCCAAGGTGTTTACAGCAATTCGCAGCAGCATGCAACAGCTAAGCTTATTGTTACTAAGAATGAAATTAATAAAGAGGAGTTTGCTTGTGTCCTGTTAACTACTAAATAACTTATAAGAAGGGATTTCACAAATTAAGTGCATTTAAAAACTTCAGAAATCATCATGACCAATAATAGTTTGACAAGTACTAATAATGACGAAATGCCTGACAATGACCTTATAAGTATCAATAATGGGTGAGTGCCAGATTAACGTTTAATTACCACAGCATACTTATGAATTAGATGTGGAGAATATATTATTTAAAAGATAAGGAAGCTTCTTTATCTGACATGGGATTATTGCAAACTCGGACTAACAATCACGGGCCTAACCCTGCAATTGCACTTTACGGTATGCTTGAGAATTTTACCTTGAATTCCATCTTCAAGCGTAGTCAAGCCATCTAAATCTCTCCTGGTCCTATAAATGAAATCAGGCCTTGAGTATGGCAAGATCTGCCATCACCGACTTGAGGGCAGCGTGACACGCCTTCTGTCTGCGAGCCCTCGACCAACACCACTGAAATTTTACTGTCGCAGACAGACCTCGTCTCACAACAATGCTCAGAATCGCGCCTCCAAGTTTCACCCTCAGATTGTCGCTATCGATATCTGAGTGCTTATTTATTTCTATAGCGAATTGCAGAGCCTTGCACAATGCAAATAATAGCCTTAAGTTGGCTATATTGGTTTCGATACTCATTGTAATATTTAATCAATGTAATGGGGAGTTCTGACACATTCCTTACACGAGTTGTCTGGCGTGGTGAGTTTTGTTAGCGGGCCACTGCACCCTTTCGTGAACAAAAGTCCGTCAGTAACGTTGAGTAACTGAGTATCATCACTTTCACATAACTTAAGCGATGTAAGAAACGCACGCCAGGAAAGTTCTCTGGAGGCATGTATGTTGTGTGTCCCATTCTGAATTCACGCATGGAGTGGCATCTCATGGCAATGATGGGAGCACACCACTGTGTAAGTAAAACGTTTCGGAACATGTATTACTTTATGCATAAAAAAAGAAAACCACAGCTTATGGATAAGCATTTATTTTTGCTGTGTAGTTGTTCTGAAACGATTGCAATCAAGGGGATGTCACATAGGCGACTTGCATTTCGCTAACCAGTTATCCAAGTGGGGAAAATGGAGCTACTGTGTATCTACATCTACATCCATACTCCGCAAGCCACCTGACGTTGTGTGGCGGAGGGTACCCTGAGTACCTCTACCGGTTCTCCCTTCTATTCCAGTCTCGTATCGTTCGTGGAAAGAAGGATTGTCGGTATGCTTCTGTGTGGGCTCTAATCTCTCTGATTTTATCCTCATGGTCTCTTCGCGAGATATACGTAGGAGGGAGCAATATACTGCTTGACTCTTCGGTGAAGGTATGTTCTCGAAACTTTAACAAAAGCCCGCACCGAGCTACTGAGCGTCTCTCCCGCAGAGTCTTCCACTGGAGTTTATCTGTCATCTCCGTAACGCTTTCGCGATTACTAAATGATCCTGTAACGAAGCGCGCTGCTCTCCGTTGGATCTTCTCTATCTCTTCTATCAACCCTATCTGGTACGGATCCCACACTGCTGAGCAGTATTCAAACAGTGGGCGAACAAGCGTACTGTAACCTACTTCCTTTTTTTCGGATTGCATTTCCTTAGGATTCTTCCAATGAATCTCAGTCTGGCATCTGCTTTACCGACGATCAACTTTACATGATCATTCCATTTTAAATCACTCCTAATGCCTACTCCCAGATAATTTATGGAATTAACTGCTTCCAGTTGCTGACCTGCTATTTTGTAGCTAAATGATAAGGGATCTATCTTTCTATGTATTCGCAGCACATTACACTTGTCTACATTGAGATTCAATTGCCATTCCCTGCACCATGCGTCAATTCGCTGCAGATCCTCCTGCATTTCAGTACAATTTTCCATTGTTACAACCTCTCGATACACCACAGCATCATCTGCAAAAAGCCTCAGTGAACTTCCGAAGTCATCCACGAGGTCATTTATGTATATTGTGAATAGCAACGGTCCAATGACACTACCCTGCGGCACACCTGAAATCACTCTTACTTCGGAAGACTTCTCTCCATTGAGAATGACATGCTGCGTTCTGTTATCTAGAAACTCTTCAATCCAATCACACAATTGGTCTGATAGTCCATATGCTCTTACTTTGTTCATTAAACGGCTGTGGGGAACTGTATCGAACGCCTTGCGGAAGTCAAGAAACACGGCATCTACCTGTGAACCCGTGTCAATGGCCCTCTGAGTCTCGTGGAATGTGGAATCCGAGCCACGTTTCGTTTCTAGCGAAGTTCCACACTGTTGAGGGGTGAATTCTAAGGCAGAATAGTACAGAAGTGGCCCTAACTAGAGTTCAAACCCACAACCTTTCGGTTTCCAGCCACACACTCTACTCCTAGACCGCCACGCCAGATCCGAATCTCGTCACATTTGCTGCTATCTCAAGTCATTTTCATGATTGTTGTTCGCTAGCTGGCAATGGCATCATTTTCACAGTGGCGAGGAACTATAATTCATCATAATTCAGAGAACGTCTACGAGATATTTATAAATTATATACACAAACCTTCCGCGTCAATCAGAGTATCTATTAGTGAAAACCGGATCAGAATCACTATAGCGGTTCCTGAGATTAACCTGCATATAAAGATGGAAGCAAGCACGCGACCTCAATATATATGATATTACATTAATTAAATCTTATTCGAAAAAAGCAACTGCATCACTCAGTTACTAATATGAAATGCATGTGAGCAGCAGATAATAAACTTAAAAACACTATTTCCAAAAATAAAGTTTCTCACAACACTTGAAGTTTTATGAAGGTATGAGTAGTTAAGAAAGGACACTGTAAGAAGACAATCACGGTAATAACTGAATTTTAAAATAAACAAAAAACTGAAAAAAATGCAAGTTCATCATTGCGACTAAATTTAGGCTGACACTAAGAATTAGGAGTTAAAAAATTGGTTAGAACATAAAGACATAATGGACGATGAATTTAAGGCTACTATGATTCGCAGAATGACTAATAGAGAAAATGAAATTTGTCTTTGATCAGATCTTATCATGTTTTTGGTATATAATATATCATATTGGGGCTAAAAGAGAAAACTCTGTTCTTATCATTGCGGCATTTATTACGCGTTTTAAAACCGTGTTCATTAGAAAGTGGATTGTGTCTCTGATAATGACCATTGTAATTTACTCTGAGGGAACATGGGCCATATGCAAATTTCAAATGAGTTGGCGAATTGCAAACCGACGACTGCCATGTAAACAGCTACACCGTTCCCCGCCGATAGCCTTTTTTATTGTGTTATTCGCAGCTATTTAATCAAAGCTGGTGGTTATTGAAACATGCTACCGTGATTAAAAAATTTTTAAAAAAAGTGAAACTGATACCACGAAAATAAAGAGCTGTAATAGGAACTGAACTGTAGTGTAGAATGTAAAAACGAAGAGGCTGGCGTAAGTATCCTGCAAGTTGTCGCCATAAAAATTACATAAACATTCGAAAAAGATCATTTTATTAAGATCAGGCATGCATGTACACTGCACATGACGAGCAAGTGTACACACAAACAAACACACTTTCAACATTTTTATCTGAGACACTGTCCCTGAATTAATCTAAACGCAGCTTACGTCGCGCCATCCTCTGGTTCTAACCAACGTTGTTGCGTTTCTTGATGCAATAATTTACCAACAGCCGTATGATTTGTAGAAGTTTATTTTATTTTATGAACTTCTATGTGCTACTAGTTTCGGCATTACATTGATGCCATCTTCAGGCCCCACTCATCATAGTCGTAAAATCGCTATACACGGAAGGAGCCATATAACTGGATTCGTGAATCAATCGTCCTGCAACAGCTCTTGGTGGCCAGGCGACACAGTCTGCCACGCTGAACGGTTACACAAGGCAGTTCGGAGGGAGGAAACGACAACGTCCAACAACATACTGTTCCGGTTGCTCGTGTTTGGTCCGACATTTCCGACTGATTGTACTGGAACACCGTCCAAAAGCGCTGCATCTTGTTCCAAACGATATTCGTCCCTGGACTGCTAAAGAAGCACTTGGTCATTTGCATTTCAGATCCGTTCTAGACAACGCTGAGAAAAAAAACCGTTTTTTTAACCAACACACTAGGTAAAATTGAGTTTTTATTGATTCTGTCGCTGTTTTTAAATTTTTTGTTTCGTATTGATTATTAAGTAGTTCAGTTTAAATTTCTAATGATTAACTTGTTCAAAAATTAATCCATTCCTACAACTGCTTTATTAGTGTGTCTTTTCTTGCGCTGCCAGCACAGCATCTATTGACAGTGCACCAAGAAGCAATTATCCGAGAGGGACGGAAATCGGTAGATGTGACGTAAATGTGCAGACAAACAAATGATTACAACTTCTGGAAACTTGGATGATCTATTCAAGAGAAAGAGCTCCACAAATTGAGCGAGTCAGTAACTCGTTTGTCAACCTCTGGCCCTTATGCAAGCAACACTGTTCAGTTGGCATTGATTGACAGAGTTGTTGGATGTCCTTCTGAGGGAGGGATATCGTGCAGAATTCTGTCCAATTGTCGCGTTAGGTGGTCAAGATATCGAGCTGGTTGGAGGGCCCTGACAGTGATGCTGCAAAAGTTCTCAATTGAGGGGAGGTCCCTGTTGGCTAAGGTAGGATTAGACAAGTACGAAGACAAGCAGTAGAAACTCTCGCCGTGTGCGATTGGGCATTATCTTGCTGAAATGTAGGCCCAAATTAGCTTGCGATAAAGGGCACCAAGACAGAGCGTACAGTACCGTCGACATACTGTTATGGTGTATGGGCGCCGCGGATGACAACCAAAGGGACCCTGACAAGAAACGAAATTGCAGTCCAGATCATCAATCCTGGTTGTCAGGCCGTATGGCGGGCGACAGTCAGGGTGGTATCCTCCACTGTTGGGGGTGTCTCTAGAAACATTTCGCTGGTCATCGGCGCTCATTTGGAAGTGGGACTTATCACTGAAGACAATTTCACTTCAGCCATTGAGTTTCCAGCCCGAATGTGCCCTACACCACTGCAAACGGGCTTTTTGGTGTAGTGAGGAAATGATAGGCGGTGCGAGAGGTGCCGTGAGCTCAGCCCCCTTTCTGTCCCTTTGTCTGAGCCGCTTATTAATGTTGTTCACTGGAGCACCACTTGCACGTCGGATCGATGACAATGAATAATCCGGGGCTCTGAATACCTCTCTGAAGATTGCTCCGTCCTCAGGCCTCGCGTTCTGTCGTCTCTCTAGATGGAGCACTCGCTTCTTAACGCTGTCCTCGTCGATGATTTACCCATTTCTGTCAACATTGTGAAATAGTGGCATAGCTGTTTCTCAAATGTCGAGCGATTCGCCGATTACTCCAACCGCTTCTTTGAGCACAACTACACGTCTTCTCTGAAGTGCTGACACCTGAGTGTACTCTTCACGCGCCTGAGCACCTACCTGTGAGGATAGTTACTGTCCAACTGAGTACACGAAATGAAATTCGCAATTTATGCCCTGCTGCCAACATGCCCCCTGTTCACTATCCTAGCCAGCTGCGAGGTGAAATTGCACTGCGACGTCACACATTCACCCAACGGCCGCTAGAGTTTCCATTTTTGCATTTTCGGTCGATACCTCCAACAATATCAGTCTGTGTCCTATTTGCATAACTCCTTCGTGGTGCGTCGTTTTTCTTTTTTTCTTTTTTCTTTCTTTTTTTATTGTAATTTAGGAGAGAAAATACCCGAGAAAATAGGGAAGATCTATAAATTTCTGGTGCGACTGCTACGGTCGCAGGTTCGAATCCTGCCTCGGGCATGGATGTGTGTGATGTCCTTAGGTTAGTTAGGTTTAAGTAGTTCTAAGTTCTAGGGGACTGATGACCACAGCAGTTGAGTCCCATAGTGCTCAGAGCCATTTGGACCATATAAATTTCTGTATGCTTCCAAAAAGTAGTAAATTATGCTTTATAGTCATTAAGATTTTAGTGACAGTAATTTTTTGCTGGAAGTGTGTATGTCACTTAGCTGTATATTATATTATAATATATTGTATTATATATTAATAAAATAAACTCTTGTGACAGTAAATAGTTGCTTCAATAAATATGATGTCTCTTTTTAATTAGTTTAAGGCTAGCTATGTAATATTTTTGTGTTAATTAAATTTTGATAATCAAATATAATTGGGTTTAATTGGTTTTTATGGGTCTTTTAAATGTTTTTAAACGCAGTTGGGTTTTTTTGGTCTGGTTAAATTAAAAAAATCCTGGTTCAGGACGCTGTTGTTAAGTCGCGCCTAGATCTCGACCTTGATTTTCTTTATGACCTTTACGTCACATTGGTACAAATGCTTAGACTACCATGACGACTAGGTGAAAAAATCATTAGTACCATTGTCTAAGTAACCATGTGTATCTGTTTGGTTTCTTGAATAAACTTTTTATCATAAAGGGTTTGTTACCTTATTCTTTGAACTAACCTTGTATAGTTTAGACAAGAGACAATAGAAGCTTTCGAAATGTGGTACTACAGAAGAATGCTGAAGATTAGATGGGTAGATCACATAACTAATGAGGAGGTACTGAAGAGAACTGGAGAGAAGAGAAATTTGTGGCACAACTTGACTAGAAGAAAGGATCAGTTGGTAGGGCATATTCTGAGGGATCAAGGGATCACCAATTTAGTATTGGAGGGCAGAGTGGAGGGTAAAAATCCTAGAGGGAGATCAAGAGATGAATACACTAAACATATTCAGAAGGATGTAGGTTGCAGTAGGTACTGGGAGATGAAGAACCTTGCACAGGATAGAGTAGCATGGAGAGCTGCATCAAACCAGTCTCTGGACTGAAGACCACAACAACAACAACCTCGTATTTAATGGGAATCATTACTCTGTAAAAGTGAACGATTTTCGAAACCAGGTTTGTCATCTACCAACATCTCACGGATCTCTATAGTTCGTCTCTAGAAGTATCATTTCTTCCCCTCGACAATGGAGGCCTTGTCCTAGTTTGTCTAGCGCGCGCTTACACTCGAGGGTCCAGCTGGACGTCGTCCGACAGTTACGCACACTGGCAGCTGCAGGGGCAGTGGAGCAGAGAACCCGTCCCACACACAGTCCCCACCCCAGGGCATACGGCAGGCCTCATGAGAACACCTACGAGCACCAGCTAGCAGCCAAAATATGTGCTGCGTCCCTCCGGGGTTGTCACACAATTCTGACAATCACGCAGGCCGTGTTGGGATTTTGAACATAGCCTCTCCATTTACATCATCCCGTAACAAGCAGAATTCTTCCTGTTTGCTAGTTCAAAGTATGGGGAAAGCATATTGCACTAAATCTCTGTTATGTACTAGTCTAACAAAAACACACTCAAAAACATTAGAGTTCCCAGCAAGAGGAAAACGTACGAAAAAATTGTCGGCATGGGTAATATGCATTAAAAAACTGGTAGTAGTGTTTTTTACCAGCTACCCCAACAGAAGCGTAACGCAACAACAGTTCATTTGTGCTCAACTGCCTCTTCAGTGCTCCTGCAGCTGAGTTCAAACTACTGTTAATGGATCATCAGACGCCGAGCTGAGTAAAGCAGATCAGTTTTCACTGCTGAGGAGTGTGGATGTTAGGCTGTAATCTGATCCATTAGAAGGAAAACTCTGTGTATCACCTTCACATGAACTAAAGTGAAAGGAACAATTCCACACTCGCATTCGTGTCACTGCATGACGATCCGGGTTCAGAACAGACTTTGTGCAAAGGTTTTCATGAAGAGCATCAGTTACTGATAGTTGAAGGAGCAGGGAACAGTCTGGTCAGCAACTCATAGTATAGCGTTAAAGGTGACCTGGAGGAAATAGGTGCAGCAACAGCATATAGTCATGTTCAGTTTGTGGAGGTTTCACAGCGCCATGACGAGCACTGGATTAACACAGCTGTCAGCCATGTAAACACGAACTGAGTGGATCACCTTTCACCGAAACAAAATCTCATATCTATGCCGTGCCTGTTGGTGCACCTGGATAGGAGGGAGAAAGACAGTTTAGCTGGGCATATTGCAGAAAGTGTAAGGGGCGCCACAGGTACACAAGACAAACTCCTTGTTGATATTGGAATCAGAGAGGCACTTTTTTTAGGCTATAGCCAGAATACAGATAAACAGTACTGAAATAAGTAAGAGCATAACAGGACCGTATATATGAAAAAGTTTTCAGAAAAATAAAATTAATTTGTTTCGTCAGAACATTAAGGGGCTGAAAAACGAGATCGATGAACTTCTTGTATGTATATAAGACGTGAAAAATCCTGAGGCGATAGATCTTCTGTGCCTCTCTGAAAACCATGTAACCATAAGGACGGAAAAGTTAAATATCAGGGATTATACCATAACAGTATTTTCATGTAGAGATAACATGAGAAAAGGAGGAGTTGTAACATATGTAAGACTCGGTCAGAAAGTCAGAAATATTGAAACAAACAGTTTCCGTGTAGATCAGAATCTAGAGGTATGTGCTTGTGAGTTGTTATGGAAGAATACTTATCTGGTATTCGTAGCAGCCTACCCCACAGGAAACTTTCAGCTATTTATGAGAAATTAAGATGCATTATTGAGCTACCTATCAGACAATAAAAACAGTTAGTAATTTGTACAGATTTCTATGTAGATTTCTTAAAAGATCCAGACAAAAAAATGAACTCTAATCATTATTTACGTTTTTCAGTCTAATTTCATTAGTAATTTTTCCAACTCATGTGCAGCGAGATAGTAGGACCCTGATCGATAACAGATTTACACACAGTGCTCAGGCTGAAGCAGTTAATATGTGATGGGCTATCACTCACTGACGAGTATCCTTGTCTTCTTCGAAACTCAGTTTCTTAGGGATCTTAAGTGACTGTTGAGACTAATCCTGGACTTTCAGATTTTTTCGCGTTGTTGACACACGTTTGTCCTGTTGGAGACTGGCTACGTAACATTGTTTATCTTCAAGAGTTGTAGTTTCTTAGAATTGTGCTTTTCGGTTTCTGTTTCCCGCCTCAGTTGCTCGAAGTGCTGAATAGCTGCCCAAACATTACGACGCATCCTGGACGGTTAAGTACAGTAGTTTTCCAGTTATCAGTTTCAGTTTCAGTTTGATGTTATTTCATGTTATTCTTTAGTAACTCTTTGTATCGTTTCTGTGGTATTTCTAGTTTCCTTTGACCATCCTTTAGCTGGGAATACATAATTTGTTGTTTTGGTAGACGAGCTCCAGCATATCAACAATATGGCCCATCCAGCGAAGTTCATGATTGATGATAGTGGCTTCAGTGCTACTAGAATTTGCTTCTTCCAGACCATTGATCTTAGTGGGCCGATCTTGTCATTTCACACTTACGATATTTCACAGGCAGCGCTGATTGTACTTTTACAGACTTCGTATGTGCCTTTTGTATGTATTCCATGCTTCACACCCAAATGTGAGAAATGGTATAACAGTAGTCTGGTATACATACAGCTTGGCTCTTAACGCTGATGTTATGATTATCAAAGACCCTTACCAGAAAACGACAAAAAGTTGTAGAGACAAATTTCAGGCGATATTGTATTTCAGTATCAATATTTTCATTTCCAGAAAGATGGCTGCCAAGAAATGTTCTATGTTACGCCGAACTTTGCCTTGGACTGTGACTCTTGGGAGTACAGCGATAGTTGGGTGCAGGATGATGTAGGATATGCATCTTTTGGATGTTAAGGCTTAGACCAATACTCGTATATGCTTTATAAATAAACAACATAGCACCTTACGCCCTGAGGCACGTTCATACTAAGCAGTAAGCCTTATTAATGAGAACAGAATACAGGTTTTGCGAGTAAAAAGAGGTGGTATGAGAATTGGTATATATAGAAACAGATGCTAATGTCAAATTCAGTTTATTCCATTCTCCATTTTTGTCAGTATCTGAAAGTACCTTTCCTGAAAAGTTATCCAGAAAATCCACAAAACAGAAAAGTAAGCCAAAAATAAGTAAGAGAATTAAAATCTTATTGAAGAGGTAGAGGGAAATTTATATAAAGGCCAGAGTAAGTAAAAATCCAGTAATACTTGTATACTACAAAAAATGTTTTTATATTTTAGAGAAAGTCATTAAAATGTTCAGAAGTATGTAATTCCAGACAGAAATTGACAATGCAAGTAATAAGTTTAAAATCATATGGGATATAGTCAAATGGGAAACAGGACAGCCAGTCAGTGCACAAGATACCGTAACAGTTCAACTAAATGACAACGTTCTGATTGATAATTCACAAGTTGCAAATACTTTTAACACTCTCTTTCTGAATGAAATAGTGAAAATGGGATTAAATGGTTCTATTAAAGGAGAAATTAAAAACTTTAAGCAATTAGAAGTACACCAATATCCTTTACTGAAACTAACGGAGTTACAGAAATTATATAAAAAAACAGAAGACCATACATTGTTGATGCAATTTCAAATGTAATTCTGAAAAGTTGCACTAACTGAATAATTAATATCCTTAGCGATATTTGTAATGAATCACTGGCACAGGGAATTTTTCCAGACAGATTAAAATATTCTATTGTTAAACCTCTTTACAGGAGAGGTGACACGAAGGACCTAAGTAGTTACCATCCAATTCCGTTACTGATATTTTTTTTAAATATTCTAAAAAGTAGTGCACTCAAGAATAATTTGACATTCAAGCAAAAACAAGTTTCGTAGCATATCACTGTTTGGATTGCAAAAGAGTTGCTAGACTGAGAATGTTATTTCTATATTCACCCACCAAATATTACAAGCCCTAATTAACAAAGTATCGCCAGTTGCTATTTTTTGTGACCTTTACAAGATGTTTGAATGTGCAGATCATACATCCTAAGATACACTTGAGTTTTATGGATTTGATGGCTTTACACTCAACTGTTTTGAATCATTCTTAACAAACGGAATGCAAAAGGTTGTGCTGAGTAATTCAGACAATGTTGGAAGGATAGAGAACTTTAGTGACTGGGAAGAAATCACAAAGGGGGCCTCACAGGGTTCAATTTTGGGTCCATTCCTATCTCTTATAGACATGAATGACCATATACTTGACATTCAACAAGTAGAATTAGTAATTTGTTTGGACACTACTAGTATTACAGTAAATCCTATTAGAGAAAAAGCAACAGGTGAGATTGTTTACGATGGTTCTCAAAGAATTATTAAGTGGTTCTCTGAAAACAATAGCCCTTGATTTTGAGAAAACACACTATATTCAGTCGGTACAAAGAATAGAGTCATGTCAACAATTGATGTAGCACATGAACAGGAGTCAGTCAAGCATATTGCTGAGCTTCTCAAACAGTTAAGTTCAGCTATTTTTGCTTTGTGTGTAATTGCTAGTCTTGGAAACAAAAATGAATCATATTATGCATATTTCCACTAAATAATGTCTTGTCGGTTAATTTTATGGGGTAAATCATCACTTAGAAAGAAAGTATTGATTGCACAAAAACAAGCTGTAAAAGTAATACGTTATACTGCGGTCGTCATGTAGGTACCTCTTTCAAGAGTTATGTATTTTAACTACACCATCAGAATACGTATGTTCGCTAATGACGTATGTCATAAAAAGCCACCACGATTTAAGAAGAATAGTGGCGTCCACATCTACAATACTGAAGAACAGTCCTTTATTACCAATTATTAAAGCTGTCAGTGGCTCAGAAAGGAGCTCAACACGCAGCAACAAATTTTTTTTTTTATTTGCTCAACAACATGAAATGTCTGAGAGGTAGCAAAGCAATTTTTAAATACAATCTAAAATCATTTCTCCTGGACAAATTCTTCTATTCCATGGAGGAATTTCTATTTAAAAACTGGTAGCCTGAAATGAAATAATAATAATAATCCCTTTTTAAGTGTAGTTCCATGAATGGGACAAAAATAATCTGTTCATTAACGTTAACCCTAAACATGTATACATATCATATAAGCACTTGTTCCACATTATGCATTAAAATAATCATTCAGATGATGTTCTGAACACATAACTAACAAACAAATATGATAACAGTCAATTTCACTGTGTGGATTGATGGTCTTACCTGGGGAAACCGACGGATCTCAGTTGTTTTACTTTGCATAAACATCATTATCAAGGAGCAGGAACTGCTGAAAAATTTTCTCTCAACCAACTCCTTTTTTTCGCTCTTTCTCTCGTCTTTTTGTTCCTGCAAATTTTTCCCGAAAATTTTTTCCCGAAATTTGGAACATGCGAAGCAAAACACTCGTGTGAACGCAGAAGCGGGAAGTATTTTCTTTTGTATTCTACAGTCACTTTGTGGCAGCCGTATTTTAGTTGTGAAAAACACAATGGGTGAGGATCTTGGGAAAGAGATCACTGAGGATATGTTTTCGTCCAAACAAAATGTGATGCATCAGAAGAAATGTACAACATATAGTGAAGCGCTGTGAGTGAAAATTAAAGTATATTTCTGTAGTGCTACAGAGTGAGAGCGTTACTTTGTATTTGTGCTCCAACAATAGCTGGATGTACAATAATAAGGAATACACATACACTACCCAGCAAGCGGCGTGAAACTTCAACCGTTACGAAGAGAGGTAGTTTACCCTACATAGACGAGCAGATAATCTAAACAGACCAATGACCGGAGTCTTCTAGCACGCTCGTTGTTATTCCGGGTACATGGCGAATAGCACAACGGAATCCATCAGGAGGTAAAACACGGCAGCGCAATAAGTATGAGCACTAGCATTAGCAGGCTCTCTTACACACATATTTTGTAAATGTTTGATCTCTGAAAGTGAACAAATGTGTGCAGTTTATGTTTTGCAAACCTACAGATAGTACTTATTACAAACCAAATCAAGGTCTTTGTATTCATTCACAATTCATGAATTCAAAAGTCTATCTTCTGTTTTTAAACCTCAAAATGTTTAGTGAAGCATTCGACCTAAAGCTGCAAGTAAAAATTATTATTTACTTCATTAACGTCGGTAAGCAGTACAAGCGTTATGTAGTTTCACAAGCTGATTGCAGTTTCAACATTTCATTAGCAGCAAAGACGAATAACTTTCTGAAGGAACAGCAGTGGTTCGAGTGTGCATGCTCGAACATAAGCTTGCAAAGTAATGCTGCAGACTGCGTCGTTATTAGTGGTATTATAGAGTAATGCGTGTGTTTCACGTTTCTTAAAGGCTGATGCTTAATACTGTGTTTCTAAGCTTGATGAACCTTTTCAAAATCGGTAGAATTAAAATACGCTCAAAATCGAAGTGAGCAGCGATGTGAATCGCCGTTGAACGGCAAGCTTTGGTCAATCTGAAACTTGTGTTCTTGCCAACAGTAGTAATCATCGCCATTTTCCCGTCTGACGGAAACTGAGGGCGGGCTTTTTCTGGTTTGTTCATTTCCTTCGAAGTGTTCCAGAGATGTAAAATTATATATTGTTGTATATGGATGCAATTGCGAGTTACCGCGTGACGTAATAATACACAACACTGCAGTAATTTATGTATAGACTATGCCATCCGACTCTCTTGAAAATTTAGGATGCAAATCATATAACACTCAGTCAGAAAAAGTAGAATCAGATCTCCACAATACTAACCCACTCTCTCGTACAACGTCGCCCAAACTTTACGGTCTGTTTAACCTGCAAATAGGTGGTCGACAGGCTAACAGCTACAACAGAGGACTGTTCTGCAGCGCCGAAACGATGTTTCCAGGTACCTAATAAACTGGGCCCAAGGCTTGAGTGAGCAAGTACAAGGGTGAGTCAAATGAAAACCTTAAATATTTTTTTAAAATATTATTTATTGTGCAGAAGTGGTACAAAGCTGTATCACTTTTCAACGTAATCTCCACCACGCTCAATGCAAGTCCTCCAGCGCTTACAAAGTGCATAAATTGCTTTAGAAAAAAATTGTTTTGGTAGTCCGAGCAACTAGTCATGCACCGCGTGGCGTACCTCTACATCAGAACGGAACTTCTTTCCTCCCATTGCGTCTTTGAGTGGTCCAAACATATGGAAATCACTTGGGGCAAGGTCTGGTGAGTATGGTGGATGAGGAAGACACTCAAAATGCACGTCTGTGATTGTTGCAACTGTTGTACGGGCAGTGTGGGGCCTGCATTGTCATGTTGCAAAAGGACACCTGCTGACAGCAATCCACGCCGCTTTGTTTTCATTGCAGGCCGCAGATGATTTTTTAGGAGATCTGTGTATGATGCACTAGTGACAGTGGCCCCTCTATACATGACGCCTTTTTCGTCTCAAAAGAGAGTCAGCATAACTCTCCCTCCTGATGGTTCTGTTCGAAATTTCCGTGATGAGGAATGGCGCCATTCCTTTCTCGCTCTCTTCGTTTCCGGTTGGTGGAAGTGAATCCAGGTTTCGTCCCCAGTAACGATTCTTACAAGGTAGCCATCACCTTCTCGTTCAAAGCGCAGAAGAAGTTCTTCACAAGAATCAACACGTCGTTCTCTCATTTCAGGAGTCAGCTGCCGTGGCACCCATCTTGCAGACACTTCGTGAAACTGGAGCACATCATGCACAATGAGGTGTGCTGAGCCATGAATAATCTGTAAACATGCTGCAATGTCATTCAGTGTCACTCGGCGATTTCCTTCACTATGGCTTCAACTGCTGTAATGTTCTGTGGAGTCACAACTCGTTGTGCCTGACCTGGACGAGGAACATCTTCCACTGGTCACACCATTTGCGAACTTCCTACTCCATTCTTAGACTTGCTGCTGTGACAAACATGCACCACCGAACTGAACCTTCATAAGTCGATGAATTTCAATAGGTTTCATACCATCACTACGCAAAAACCGAATAACAGAACGCTGTTATTCCCTGGTGCAAGTCGCAATTGGGGTGGCCATCTTTATACTGATACTGCGACGCTATGTGTGCATCTGCACTATGCTGCCACCTACAGGCCATTCTGCATGTTTTTTGTAGTCTGCTTACCAACTTACAGGACGAAGGTGCAAAATTTCGATTTGTTATAACAGATTTAAAGTTTTCATTTGACTCATCCTCGTAGTATGTTCTCTCACGATTCGCATTGGAGCCGTTGTTGTACAACAGTCGGGTATGCAGCTTTGCAAAGGAGCGACGTCATTCCAACTAGGCCTGAAGAGAGAGAGAACTGGTGTATAGTTTTCAAGATACAATTGTCTCAATACAGACATCAGGTCGCATTACAAAATTTGTAGCAGCACATTTAGGCGATTATTTTGTTTTAGTCTGATCACCTGTAATATTCTGTTTCTGATGTACATTTTGCAGATCCTGATACCCAATGGCCCTTGAAATACATAAAATAGTGTCAGTAACATCGATACACCCCTGACAATGTTACACGCTGTACCTAAAGGAAGAGTTATGAGCGTCCTTGAAGACATGGAAATATATAAGCATCTCAAAAATGATCCTGATAATCTTTTAAACGACCACACCGACTTGAGAAACAAACAATTCTTAGATAATTTTTACTCGATCTTACGACGCACACGCTAATGGTAGCTCGGACGTAGGCTCAGGTTAACGTATTAATTCAGTGTATTATGAATTTTATACAACGACGAATATTAATGCTGTGTAGTATGAATTTTATAAAATGACGAACTCCCGTCAAAACGATATTGTATACTTTTTTAAGATTTATTATTTTACTCTTCGATGCCGGTAGCGCTTTTTATATGATTGACATAGAAAAGACGTACTATATTGTATTTTCATATTACTTTCGTTTTTCTGTGTCGATGATCAATTTATGTACTAAAAATGCATGTAAAGCTGATAAAATGTTACGCTAGCTGTGTTGGATTTGAGCATGGGTGGTTCCATGGAAGCGTGCTAGTGGTTTGGTAGCACATGAGGTACTGAGTGACATCTCACTGTCTCTGTCAGTTTGGTTATATAGTGTTAATACAATAAATCTACGACGTAATAATATACATCCTGTACAAATTTAACAGCAAGAGTGGGCAAAAAAAGAATACCTATAGTTATGTATAACGATGTTTAACACTTATGTGTGTGATTCGACGTATAATCCTCACGTTTATTCATGATGTTTTAAAAATAAGTCACATAAGATTCTATGTGTAACGATGTATAGCCCTTGTGTACGTAATTCGATGTGTAATTCTCAAGTTTATGTATGATCGTTTAAGAATAAGTCAATTAAGATTTTATAGCAGACTTCATAATTGTGCAACGAGAGCATACTATTTGCTTCCTAGTCCAGTCGTTGGACTGCAATGGCACTCCACACTTAGCAAAACAATATCTGTAATCGTTTACGCCCCAAAACGGTAATTAGTAGCCTGCAAACAGTAGTCTGCAGCTGTGGTCTAATGCATTTGTGACTAGTGATGGCTTAACAAACATGTGCACTTACAGAGTATGTTGTGTTACGGTGTTTCAACACGTGTACTCGCACTGTGTAACGTCACGAGTGTATTTAACAGTATTGACAACGACATACAAATGTGTCAGATTACGTTACGTCGACATGACTTGAAGCCATAATATGTTAATAACATGGCTATATTGTTAAAATGTTCTGTGTAATCGGCACAACGTCAAGATACATAATGAATCTGCAAAATAATTTTTTAAACATTCTATACATTTCAACAGCACTTGTTAATGGCCTAAGGTCGAAATTGCTATAGTGTAATAAAAACTTATAACAGTCACTGGTGTGAAGATGATGTCATTCATAAAATAAATGGTTCTCAAATATTTTATATTTAATATCTACGTACATAATAAAGTTATCTTGCGTGAATTATCTTCATTTTCCTTTGCAAGTAAATTTCATTACGCAAAGTATTTAAGCTTAAAACTATATTTGAATCACGTAATGCAATCTTCGCTAAATAATGAAATTATAAACAGCCGACCCGTTGCAATGGATAAAGAAATTCTGTACCTATGTTTCGACAAATATAAATTTGTCTTCTTCAGAAGGTAGCAATTGTACATTAGTCAGGACTAATGTACCATCACCGTTTTTACAATTGTCGGCATAGATCCATGTGTCAAAAATAAAATATAGCCCCAGAATTAGGGTGTGTCACGTAAA
Organism: Schistocerca nitens; assembly: GCF_023898315.1. Lineage (NCBI taxonomy): Eukaryota > Metazoa > Arthropoda > Insecta > Orthoptera > Acrididae > Schistocerca > Schistocerca nitens. The sequence goes on along the minus strand of NC_064614.1, from coordinate 586,051,171 downwards.
TATGAAATAGCTCATGGATCTTGCAGCGCTCACATGAGGTAACAGTCTCTCTATTGGTTTTTTACCATACTCTATTCCTTTCTTTTTATTGATAAAGGCGTGACTACTTGAACTCTACGTCTCTATCAGACTGTGAGAAGTCATTAACCTATGCCACTCCTGCTTTATTACTATTATTTTTGGGCGTCTAACGCTCGACTGTTCCGTTGGTTCCTGAAATTCTGAACTAATGAAAATTAAAATATTGTGCGTGTGTACAGGTTTTACAGGTATATGTGTACATATTTCATATGTATTTTCTTGAAATGTACACACATTAATGTGTTGGTTTTTTTCTGTGTTAAACAGTCTTCCTACAAATATGTCATAAACTTTACCCCCTGATGTTTTCTGCATGGCTGTAACTGCTCCACTAGGTGGATTACTCAGTGTAGACTAAGCGTTTTGCGCCCACATGTCCACATTTGCTGCCCAGAGGAAATAAGTAGAATGACTTGCTCTTACCACATGTGCTTGAATGTACTAACCGCCCTAAAACATACTCATCCTTCTTCTAATTATTAGTCTGCATGTTAAGTTGAAACGTCCCCTTTGAACAATTATACATGACTGTGCTTAAACTGACACAGTATTTTTTAGCGCAACGCAATCTGACTTTCAATAATCCCTACAAGAGAATGGCCCTGACTAAATTAACCTATATGTTTCACAAATCACTTACCTCACAAAAATCTTCGTTACTCGAACTACTGCAATACAGCGAGCGCCACTACTGCCAGCTAAATAAAAGATTCAAACTACTGAAGGCACTAACTACTGATACGCATAGTTAGCAAAAGAAAGATTTTGATAGAGAACAAACAATTTATTTACCTTAATAGTGTTCAAAAGTCATGATATCCAATATTACAAATTTACTCTCTCTGATGGACACACGTCCAGATCATCCGCTCTCAAAACTCCACCATCTCACTCCCCACATCCACCACTGCTGGCGGCTCACCTCCAACTGCGCAACGCTACGCGCTGTTAACAGCCAACTGCCCAACACTACAATAGCCAACAACAATGCAAACCAGCCATAGACTGCACGCAGCACAGCCAGTGATTTTCATACAGAGCGCTACGTGGCGTTACCAATAAAAAAACCTATACAGCCTACTTACAAAGTAAACACCAATGTAATGTTGTTCAGTACACTCTCCTCAGTCACAGATAGAAATATTTGCACAGGTACGTGTTACACCCTGTATTATTTTGTCACTGGCCAGGAGGTGAAACAATATGAGAGCAATGTCATTAAAATTCTTCTGGGTGTACTGCCACCTCATCTTCAAGAATACTTAAAATTCCAAAATACAAAAATACCCAATGTTCCGGCCGTATGGCAACCAACGGGCGTCGTTTGGGTATAGTTTATATATCGAGGATGGCAACTGCTAATTTGCAATACGGGCAGTAATGTCGGTTATTTTACACAAAGAAGAATTTCAATTAAATTGACGCTGGCCACGGAAATCTGTTGATAAATGCAACTACATGTCATCTGGCATAACTGGATGAAATATGCGTGACATGACACTACATTATGAAGAGCAGAAGAAAAAGGTGCTAACGAATTTTTTTGTTCGGCCAAGTCGACCGGTTAAGGGAACTGTCCGAGATCCAAGATCCGTACAAAGAGAGGGACACTTTTCTAGGACGCATTCAATCCACATCCACGAGTATCTCCTCATTAATGACGTACGAACAATGTGCACAAATCTGATGTTACAACAAGCAGAACCGCGGCAGGAGGGTTATAACAGAAGTGTCGGATCGAAATGTGGTTAGCATTACATACTCCCATCGCCGCTTAATGTGATATATGGGTCTTGACGCTCGATACTAACCTGTTGAATAGCTCTCCAATTGCGCACGTGACTCTGAATCAACACCGGAAATTGATGTGTCCAGCGGGCACGGTGCCCTGGGCGACGCACGTCCAACTCCAGGGCTGCCACTGATCCGTCAGCCGGCCCTTCAGAACATTTGACACAAACACTTCAGCGCGAAAGCTTTCCTATATTTTTAATGTTGTAAACAACTGCAGAGATGTGGTCACTATTTTCGGATGCAAAGATGTGTAATAAAAAAAATCGGATGCACTTTCCAGAATTAAAGATAGTAGCGGCCCACCCCCGGCTTCGTCCGAGCAACCCTAAATTTACGGATTGTTGGCTTCTCTGGCGTAGTCGTAACAGATTGTATACAAAATCATGCTCATATACAAAATCTATCTGTTAGTGAAAACAGTGCAATAGTTTCTGAGATGAACCCAAACATACAAACAGAAAAATGAGGCAGAGGTCTTTCGTTTATAATAACTACCGGTATGGACTATTTGTATGTCGTATATCGTTAGAAAATAAATGACAACTATAATATCTTTCATTATGCGCTCACTTAATTACAATTAAAGATATGAGTGCTGTCTGTTCCATCGACATGTGATTAAGGCAACCGTTCAAGACAAACGGGGCATCGCGGATTAGAGTCTTTTTCTGGTTTTACCTCATGTAATAAATGTCACTGTGCTAAAAACAATCAAAAAGTATCGAATATCAATAAAACAAAGTAATTCAATTGTTCTAACGAAATTCAACCACAAGCAACAAGGACAATCTAACAATGACAAATCTCTTATTTAAGAAATTATATTTAAAAAAACGCAAACAAAACAAAAACAGTATCTCTTTCCTTTTAAAATATATCAGACAATTTCATATAAATTGTTAAAAATCTGTAAATAAAAGTTTATATACGTTACAAAAACAAGTGCACGTCCGCCACAAATTTTGGACTCGCGTCACTGTATTGCCGCAATGCAGTGTGCGGCTATAAGTCATTTTTTCCTTCCTACCTCTTTCCCATCTCGTTTCCTTTCCATTCCTTTCACCCCTCTCTTACTAGAGTGTTTCTTCACAGTTTGGCGCGCAGTTCTCAAGTCCAAAATCAGAGAACATTCAGAAACAGTAATGCGTTCATGCAATGCGTTTATCCACTCAACTGCATTTATTTTGTTTCGCGACGGGACGTTAAACCCCAGTCCTTGCTTACAATTGCCATTATCGTTCTAAAAGTTACAGAGTATTGTCACTATGCTACGGTAAAATACGCTCGTGGTTGCTAGACACATGTATCCCCATACGCAATAGGGAACCCACATTTTCTCGCGCTAGAGACTAGTGAAAGTCAACGTAATAAAAATGAAAACTTCATTCAAAACAGCAAATAATTAAAACCATAGAAGATCCAAACTGGAGAGCTTTTCAGATGCAATATTTTTTTAATAAAACAGATGTAACCATTAACATTAGTAGATGATAATAATATAAATAATGCAAACATTTCGGTAGATTAGTGCTGCCTTTGAGTTCGCCATGTTATAATAGATTCCTACAAAGAGCTTCTATGCAGTGGCACTTATTTTAATGTCATATTCTCAGGGTCTACATTACTTAACCGCTAACACGGTTAATAGTCCATGGTTCATGCCTCACAGTCTTGGTTGCAGGTTGCCTATTTAACGGTTATCAGTAACAACAAAAATTTCAGTTTCAGTATTTCATACAATTACTGACCAAATTTAAAATGCCGTCCCAATCTAATAACTAAGAAGTATAATCTTGTAAACGATTTAACGCAGTAAGACAAGACTTACGGTTGCAAATTGTGTGTCTTGCGACAGCATAACGCTCAGCGCTTTAGTTGTCCAGGCAATATTCCTCCAGTATTTGTGAATGAGAGCACTTAGAGACTTTCCACAGACTTTACACATAATTTTCGCTTTTCATGCAGTTAAACTTCACCATCAGGCATGGCGTTTTAATTTATTACTTATTAAATACCAGTTCCATTCACAACACATTTTGCAGACAGTTTCCACATATAACACTGAATGTATCTACAAAATCATATCGTTTTATGACACATAGTTCATGAGACACAACGTTTCTTTTAAACATTGGGACACATGGAAAATTTGATTTTGCTTAATATGGAGGGCAAATTATACAGTGTCTGATAATTGGGACTGACGAGATGGGAGGGCAAAATCCCCGGGGCCCAAGCCTCATGGGGGGCCCAAGTCTCACAAGGGTTCAGATCCCCCAGGGAGCTAAGTTGGCATGAAAAAGAGTACTATTGCAAAATAATTTTTGATTCACATTATAAATAAAAGAACATTGCCCCAGCACCACTTACGTTGTGTGAGTCATACAGGCAAATTGCGTGCTAGTCTGTTTCGTGTTTAAACTTGAATGCACACTGTTTTTAGACATTGCGCATTTAAACTACCTTGTGATGGATTAGAAAATACGCTTTCTTTAAGTGTTGTTGGAAATCATAGCAAAACATTTCTCCCAACAAATGTACACCGCAACAGCTGTGAAACGTTATAATTTGATATGTGTGCCAAAAACTTCAAAGATAAGGAAGGTACTTCTGATTCCATCACAAGGTAATTTTACACGAACAGCGAGTATACAGAAAATACTTTCTGACACTCCACTCCTTTTCTCTACCGTCAGACATCAGCAAAAACACCCAGTGAGTGCGTTAGCGTCTATAGAATAAATGACTGGGGTTAGGAGTGGACCCTTATTCTATGAGAGAGCACAGCGGTTTTTAGCTGTAGACATATTGCTTTCAATTCAGGATTATTGTCAAAGAAGTACACGAATTTGCATACGTTGTAACATGACAATGTTCGGACAGTTGTCAAGATAACGCATTACGCCCTGTTTAATCGAAATAATGCCGAACACAACAATATCGAGTTTTAACCGGAAGGTTCTCTACAAAATTATTCTTACCACTACATCGTGAAGTTGGCCAATATTACGACAAATCATCCGATTCCGGTTCTAAGTTCGGTACTATGACAATCAAGTCTATGGAGGTTGGTTAGTTTTTGTGACAAGCTGAGCAAAAGTTACTCAAGATTGCTCGAGTTCACAGTGGACGCAAGCTGGTGAACCAACAAGTTTACGCCTCTGGTAGCGGTATTTACCTTAGCAGCAATGAGCTGTCGGCTGCATGGCTGCTCTCGTCCTCTGAAAGTCCTATAAAAGCTAATCAAAATCTTTGCTGATTTTATCAGCAGAAACTGTCCTATGGTTCTCGATAGGCGAGAAAAGATGCACTCATCCCTAGTCTTGAAACATGACGATATACACTTGCTTGGATGGAGCAGCGTGCATATTATAATGCCCTCTCAGTTCTCGCAAGAACAATTAACTATGTGGCTGTTTCGTTTCTCTGCTGTTGGAGCTCAATGACACTAATACGAGGCCTGTTCAGAAAGTAAGCTCCGATTGATTGCCAAATTGAAACCACAGTGAACATCAGAAATGTTTTACTTGTAACAATTAGCTACACCTTTCAGCTACTTCTCTACGTAGTGGCCGTTCTGACTTAGACTTTTGTCATAGCGTTGTACCAACTTTTCAATAGCCTCATCATAGAAGGCAGCCGCCAGTGCTTTCCGCCAATTCTCCACGCTGGCCTACACCTCGTTGTCTGTGTCAAAATGTTGTCTTCAAAGACAGCGGTTCATGTGACCAGAGATGAAACTCAGGGGGAGACAATTGCGGACTGTATTGTGGGTAATCTAACATTTCCATTTGAAAACGATGCAGGAGCATCTTCATTGCCCCTGCAGAATGCGGCTGAGAATTGTCTTGAAGAAGAAACAGCACGACAGTTATGTAATGTTAGCTGCATAGCTTCAGGCGAAATTTCTCACCAGGCCCTCGTACTTGGCGGCAGACACTATTTTCTAGACATCTTTACGCACTCACTGCGAGCTCAGAAATGAGAAGAGCGACGTGATGCTAACTGGGGTTATACTAGAGACACTACCCAACACATCTGTGCAAAGCTTTATCGGATTTTCATAGTCGTTTCCATTTCGCGACCGATCGGAGCTTACTTTCTGAACGCCCCTCGTATATAGATGAATGTCAGCCTGAGTGAATGCAGTGTTCACACAAAATTCCTCCTTTGCGTCGTACAGAGCGTGATGCGACCTGTTCTGCACTTGCGCTGGTTCAGAGGAGAGTCCTCAAAATTTTCGGTCTTGTGTCTCTCGTAGCAAAGCTGTCCCCCACCTGGGTCCTTTCGTGCTCCACATCAAGGCATTTTCCAACCAATGGGAGTGTTCCTTTCATCTTGTGGAAACTATCTCTGCCAATCACAAAGGGCCTACCATCAAACTGCGTCGAAATTTCGGCACTTTGCTCCTTTCTAGTTCATTTCAGCGAATCGGACAATTTGTGCCCGCCCCAGACGCCTAAAAGCTACATGCATACACCACGAGTATACTTCGCGCCTTCAACATGATCAGCTGCGTCGCTGGTCTGTTTGTGTCCATCTGGAAATTCCCCAACGCAGATTTATAAAGATTCTTTCCCTAGCACGCAGCACTGGCCCACTACCTGTTCTCCTCCATGCATTGCCTGGCACACCGTTGTCAGCCGCCACGGGTCACTTTAAAAGCGTTCCGTTGCAGTCGGTCCGTGACGGCTCAACTCACGTCTGCCCCCAAACTAAAACGTTTCCTCCAGCAGCTTTTTTCACCTCTTGCTCAATGACATGCAGGATTTAGGTTCGGTGTGTTAATACCATGGACTGAGTCGAAGTATGTCAGGTGACATATTCACCTTTTCGTTACAATGCATAAAATCTCTCATGTAAGGTGCGAAATTCACATTCATTTAATCTGCCACCTTGCCAACTTTGCAGTCAAGGGTAAACACAACATAAAACATTTCTGTTTCTATGTAGTTGTCTTGGAACAATCGCAAAAGTGGAAAAATGAAATGACGTGCAAGATGTACGTTGGCCATGCTGAAGCTCGGAAGTAAAGAGTTAATCTTCTTCATCTGTTCATCTGTAAAATACCATACCAAATTACGCAGGTACTCTCATGTAACTCGATGTGACATTATTTCTGGTCAAAGAACCTTTACCTTCAGACGTTGAACTCAGAAAACTGGAGATCCAACTAATGAATATTTCTCCAGAATATTACAGCTGTTGAGTCACTACGATCCAGTTCTTGCAAAATGCATTAGCAAGGTCAGAGACAGACAAGAATCTGAAAATCGTTTACAAGTCTCTATCTGTCAAGCGAAAGTCAGAATGAATTTTGTTTCTAGTTGTTTGTGCCCATCATGTCAGGGGTGCCATCTTGGATCTGAGAGAAAATGAGAAGTATTATTCAATTATTGTTGATGCAATTCCTGATTCAAATCATACTGCACAAACGACATTCATCCTTCGTTACATTTATTTCAAGTAAGACACTCATAAATATGAAGTAAATGCACGGTTTTTGGAGTTCATAGACTGTAATCATAAAGCGAGAGTTACTAGTGCACGTTCAATTCGATCAGTAGTTGTGAAACACTCAGTTCTTGTCAGTGATTATCGTGGACAAGTTTATAACAACGTAAGTAATATTACGGAGTCTTATAAAAAAGCTCAGACACATTTTCTTCAGTGAAATCTGCTTGTAAAATTTTCTCTGCGTGCTTGTTATAGCCTTATGTGGAGTACAGACAGCCGAAAGTTGTCACGAAGCAGTTACTTTTTTCGGAATGAGTCAGCTTCTTTACAACCTGTTTGGTGGCAGTCTACGATGGGAAATTCTGAAACAATGTTGGAAGTCTTTTGTATTCCATGTCTGATATCCATTGGAGTGGTTGGCTTGACTCTACAATACCAATTGCAGCTCGCTTGGATAAAATTTCCATTGCTGTCTAAACTTTCAGTAAGTTAAATTTGTCAGCTGAAACTTATTCTGTAGTATGGGATATTCTGGATCACGTGGCATCATTCAAGTATTAAAACATGGTATCAGTTCAGCCAAAGTTGTTGGTACCAGTTGACTGCAGAAGAAAATTACTACAAGCTCTAAATATCGCTATAGATTTTTTTTACTACCATTACTGTCGAGGTAAGGCACTTTGAGAGCTTAGTAAATGACTCAAAATATCTTCGCGACAACTGGGACGCCATTCTCGCTGATCTAAAGTTGTTGCCAGCGCAATTACTATCGATATTGAATTTATGGAGGCGCGCACTAAGAAGAGGAAATCACTTCATGTTGAAGCCAGGAATGAAGTGACAGATGTGAATTCAGAAGATATATTCAAGATAAACGTATTTTATATTATTATTGACAATCCAGTATCTATCTCGAAAACATGATTTGAAACAGTGAAGATTTTAAAAGAATTTTACTTTACTTTATTTTCTTTTTTCTTTTTTTGCGGTAGGAGCGGGGAGGAGGGGCGGGGGGTGGAATACATAAAGATGACTGATGATGAGGTCGCTGAAGCATGCAGGGTATTTGTCAATGAATAAAATTATGATGTCACAACGGATTTAGAAGAAGGAATTAAATATTTGAAAACAACTCTACTTCAAACTCTTAGTATATTACTTTTATTACTTTGGAACCATTAGAACTCTGGAATAAGACATACGAGTTTAAAATTTTAAGCTTGTTTCCGAATTTACGTCTAGCTATGCGCATCTAATACAGCCTTCCAGTGACTGTAGCTGAAGCAGAAAGGTGTTGCAGCACTCTGGCTCGTGTTAAAAACTGTCTCAGCTCAACTATGAATCAACAACGTCTCACAGATTTGAGAACCTTGGAAACTGAATATAATTTAGTGAAGCAGCCAGACTGGAGCTATGATTCAAACATTTCCTGAATGAATGGCTGGCAAAGTGCTGTTGACAGTGTTAGTCGAGTATGTTATAATATGCTCCTCATTGCACGACGTGCGTTGATGTCAATTCACTATAATGTGTCGGTACGACAGGTGATGAGCGGGGACTGAACACTTCACACCGAAGTAGTGCTGGTACCAGAGCTTTCATCAATGTACAATTCAGTGTAATACTTTTGCCTTTTGTTTTAAAAGTGAAGAGAAAGTGAATTAAGAAAAATTTTTAAAAATGAAATGGATTACACACAGGTTAACAATAATTCATTGTTGAGTAGCACCTGAAACAGAACTTATGAGTGTTTTAAGTCGTATCACCTTCCGCCTTGCTGTGTAGGTCACGACTGAGCTACTATCCACTTACGTAGTCATGGTGGTCTTGGGTTTAGTCACTACTTTTCAAACCACTTCATTGCTGTTCTTTTCGTCTTCTACTCCACGGAAGTGTCACCACACTCGTACTCTTTCTCGACATGTTTAACCTTTGCACACTCAGCCATCATTCATCTGAATGGTGTTTTAGTTTTTTCAAAGCCGCAGTGGGAAACTGGAGACATTGTTTTACTACGTTCCAAATAGTTCTGATTGTAATAGAATATTATATAATGTGTACCATAATAGCTACTACTAGTTTGCCATCTCATTCAAATCTGGTGTTCTGGCGGTGGTCCACATCTTATCAACATGATATTTCAACCACTGTGATACGACATCTTCAGCAGATGTTCCCTGGGAATCAGGGATCACTTGATTAAAACTTCGATTACGGCATCGAAATATCGTGTTGGATAGACGTGGACCACCGCAGAACACCCGACTCCAACACGACATTTCGATGCTGTAACTCGATGTCTTCATTAGATGTTCCCCGGAATTAAGGGGACACCTTATGGAAAATATTATGGTGAGAAAACGCTGACCACCGACAGAATATGGTTCAAATGGCTCTGAGCACTATGAGACTTAACATCTGTGCTCATCAGTCCCCTAGAACTTAGAACTACTTAAACCTAACTAACCTAAAGACATCACACACGTCCATGCCCGAGGCAGGATTCGAACCTGCGACCGTAGCGGTCACGCGGTTCCAGACTGAAGCGCCTAGAACCGCACCGCCACACCGGCCGGCTACCGACAGAATACCCGATGTCAAAGAGATGACAACGAATAACAGAGAATGTCCAAGAGATTACATTACTAGTTTTCTGAAATAATAGAAGGCATGAAATTAAATATGTTTCTTAACGCGCCTTTTTCAGTTTTCTCTGAAATGTTGGAAACTGTACATGGTAGTAAGTGCAGAAAGGACTTCATTGTTGCAAAACGAGTTCGAAATTTAAAGCATGATCTTAGCAAGGGCACATTTCACAGGTGTGACATTAACTCCTTTCGTTCCATGCAATTATTATAATTAAATACAATGAAAAACGCAAATATATTTATGAATGTTATTTAAATGTTATCTACCGCAATCTGATTGAAAATGTATGTGGAAATCAGAAATGTGAATCAGACAACTTGCTCAGGAAAAAATAATTCGTACTGGAGACTGCAAATTTAACTTTCGGTGTCAGTCTTGTGAATAGGAAGCCAGTCATTCGCCCCTTTCGTAGGAAAACAATTTTACGTATTTTACTACCAGAAACTACGTACAAGAATTTCATAGAAGATTTTCTGAAACCAATAGTAACAAACTAACTTGAACAGTTCATTGTTTCCGTCGTAAGAAAACTGAAGCAAAAGCATCCAGGCTCGTAGTGATGAGCACTGGTTTTTGCATAGAAAACGAAACATTTGCAGGCATTGTGTTACTGACAACTAATGTTTACATTCTTGCTCTCTACATCAGGAAATTGGGAACAGCTACTCTGATAGGCCTGTACATAAGTTTTCTACTCTGTGTCGGAAAACTTCGCTCGATTTCTCAGGGAACATACTCTTTCTAAATATATTGCTATGACAAGTCACAGTCTGTATAATTTCCTCAAATCTTCACGTGTTTTGTATTACCAACAATTTCGGCATGCCATCATTTTCGCGCTCTTTTAACACAAAACATTTTGAGTCCTTTTAACCCAGTCTCTTTCTTCTTCTGGTGGAGGCTTCAGATTCAGCATCTCCCTCTCACTGTCACTGTCTATGTTTCTCTCTCTGACCGCCTCATTTTTCTCCCATTGATTTAGAATATATCCCGCTGCCACTGTCTCCTCCGTAACGTACACTGACGCTTTTCGTTTTTCTTTGCCACTGCCATTGTCTCCACCATACCTCAGCAGGGCGGGATGTCGGGGAGATGTCCAATTTATCTTTTCCACTATACCCGTAGGCTTAAAATTTCGGACTAAAAAGGACGCTCCCCTATAAAAAACTGAACTCCTCCCCAACAGGCCGTGAAGGCCGAACGATACCGACCAGCCGCCGTGTCATACTCAGCCCACAGGCGTCACCTTTCCTAAACTTTCTCTCGCTTACGTGTTTAACGTCAAACGTTTAACCCTTAACCACGTTTGTAAAGTGCCTGTAAACAGGCGTTTGAAGATGAATTAAAAACATGGGAGGCCGTATCTTGAAAGAATTGGGCGTTTACTGGTATATATGTATATACTGAAGTAAGAAATGCTTAATACCTTTCGGACGTTCATTATCGCTTCCAGGTAGCCACGTATAACTTCAATTTCTCTATGTTTCGTTAGTGGAATTATTTGTGAGAATATAAAGTGCATGAAATTCCGATTGTTTAAAAAAAATAACATTTGGTTAACTTTATTCATTACGGTTGTGTTTAAACACCACATTTGTATATAAAATTAGTTATAAATGCTGATACGTGCAGCCAGGCGCTTAATGAAAAACTTTTTTTCCTGCAACTGAAACTTCAGAGATTTACCTAGTCATTTTAAAACTTAATGCTGGGTGCTGGAGATTGTTTCACTGTGGCAGAAGACAGAAAAAGGTTTTATCTAGTGTAGTGGTTATTCTGGAAGCTGTATAAAACTTTGGACTTTTTATTTACTGCGGAAATATAGGAGGCATCGAGCTCAAATCGTACTGACAGCTTCCGTTACAGTTGTGTTTTAATGGCAAGGTTAGGCACTGTGCTCTATAATGAGAACGTAATTAATGCTAGTTGTGTTATTGTTTTAAAATATTCCAGCTTCATAGAACTGTTGAGCTGCGATGCGTATCTAACATTGCACAGTTCTTTTGCTTTCGTATGTAAAAAAATTCATTTTTTATGTAAAACAAGATAAATGTTTAAGATATTACTACACATAACAAATTCATACAAGTTCATTTAAGACAATATTTGCTGTTCCTTTTTATACTATGTTTAAGGCTATACGGCCTCGTTCAGGGGGCGTAGCTCAGATGGTAGAGCGCTCGCTTAGCATGCGAGAGGTACCGGGATCGATACCCGGCGCCTCCAAAATATTTTTAAAACTTATTCCCTCTTCAATTCACATGTAAAATTGTATGTGGTTATTTCCTGAAACGCAAGTAGTCGTTACTGTTCGTGAGGTTTCATCCTGTTATCATCTACAGCACTGTGTAATGAAATAGTTTTGTCATAGAATGTCAACAGAAAATACATAATTGCAATAAAATATTATCACAGTAACTAAGGAGTAGAATTTTAAATAATGAGACAAATGAAGACATCGAACAGGTTTCCTATGTGGTTGCAACAGAAAATGTATATGTAACAGTTAATATCAGCTCCAACCTGAGACATGAATAGGATCTAAAAAGGCTGAAACGAACTCTAAAGGCAGCTAAAAAGGACTAAGAGAAAAAGTGCAGACTACAGAGCACTTTTACAGAAAAACATTATTTTCGAATACATTTTCTCAATTAATACTATGGAAAATTAATAATGTGAATTTGCCAATTTTTAGAAAAGACTTAAAATACAGGGTGTTTCAAAAAGGACTTAACAACTTTAAAAATTCATATAAATTTATTGAAAGAAGATATAGAGCTAGGTTTACTGTTAGTTTCTAGGAAAACACATCAAGTTTTCTTTTTTACCTAAGCTGAAGATGTTGCATGTGGCTTCCGTTGGTTATCCTGCACACATCCTATCGGAGGTCAATTTCTTCCCAAACTCACTGTAGCATTGAAGGCGTAACTCGCTCAGTTTCGCCGTAAATTCTTATTGAGAATTTAGGTAGAGAAGCCGGCACAGGATATCCTTGATGAATGCCCATAAAAAAATCGAGTGGTGTCAGGTCTGGGGAACGAGAGGGGCCATGCAATTTGCACATCATGGCCAATACATTGACCTGGAAAGTGGTCACTGAGAAAATCCTGGATGTCAGCTGGGTAGTGGGGTAACGTACCCAGGTACACTATCCAATTGATGGTTCCCTCACGGAGAAAAAAGGGCCGTACATTTTGTTCTTGCTCAATGCTCAAAAAACGTTCACTTTAGGGCTGTCAAGAAACAGGTTGCAATGTTTGATGTGGATTTTCACTGCCCCAAATCCTACAATTATGTTTGTTAACCTTGCCACTTAAGTGAAAAGTCAGCACCTCAGGAAAGATGATTTTGTCCAAAAAATGTTCATCCTCATGTAATCGATTTAACATATCTGCACAGAAGTTCTTGAGAGCAATTTTATCTGTGTCTTTTATTGTTTGTACGATCGTCAAACTGTAGGGTTTCAAATGTATCTCAACACACGCCAAACAGTCGTATGTGGGATTTGCAGTTCACGAGGTGCACGCCAGGTTGATTTTGTAGGGCTGTTGACAGAACGTTGTCTTACTTACTCAATGACGTCGTCAGATGTACTTGGACGACCTGATAATGTGCCATGTTTTACTGAGCACCCTGTTTCTACTAAACATTTATGCCACTCATAAACTGTAGGCCTACTAGGAGAATATTTAGCGTTATTAGTACGCAAATTACGCTGAACTGTTGTCGCTGACTTCGATTCTTCAAACCAAAACACACAGCTAGCACGCTCGGGTCGACTGAAAGCAGCCATCTTTAGCGCAACTGCCGCTAGCGCTCCTTACGGTGAGATTCGGCACTAGCAAATTACGCGAGACAAAACTTGATGTATTTCCCTACAAAACGACACTACAATCGCCTCTATAGGTACTATGAATTAATTTATACGAATTTTCAAAGTTGTGAACTCCTTTTTGAAACAGCCTGTTTAACTGCACTGGGATCAAGGAAAGTCGCTTTTCTTTTTCACTCGATAATGTGTAAACACGTTGCTGCATTGGTGGCACTTGAATCCACCTATTTTTGTAGTTTGGAACTAATAGCAAATGTAGCCCATACTAAAATTATTACTATGTATGAAACACTGTCACTTCGAGAAAGCGTCCACACACTGCTGCATTGGGACCAACCAAGCCACCTTTCACTCATGTGCTGTCTGACAATAGAGAGGTATACTAAAGCAACACATCCGTGACAATTGAGTCTATTTCTTTTTGTAGCAATGAAACAAAGTGTTGTGGTGTGTTGCATTACGTAGTTCGCTTTAAATGAAATTTTTGATATGCCTAAACGGAAATCGTCAAAAATTGTTTTTTCCAACATTTGTTTGGGATAAACACCAGTTTCATAACTGGTGGTCGAACCTGCCAAGAACAAGTGAATAAAACACATACTACTTTTGTCATTATTTTATCTTCCAGTCTACTTGCTAGTCCGCTTCCTTCGGATTTTCAAATCGTGTTTTAAAATTAGTTTGCTACTATGCGTATGCGATTCAGTTGAAGTTGACATTTTACATGTTCACGTCCTCATATTTAATTACTGTTCTTAATGTTCTTCTGTTTTAATTTTGCTGAAGCATTTCCTTCAACACAAGGATTTCGCGGCACGCATTACGAGCGTCACTAGGAAGAACAAACGCCAGCTCCAACAATTAATATCCTCTATGACAAGCACTGCAGTGGACAACTTTAATGTAGATCTGTGTGAGACCTTAGTGTCGGCTAATGTTCCATGGAACGTGCTAAAGAACTCTACTTGTAAGGGCTTCCTGGAGAGTATCAGCTGTCGCCGTTTACCCAGATGAGTCGTCATTGCGCAAAAATTATTTGAAGCAGGTGTATGGAACAGGCTACTGCCGATATTAAAACAGACATTGGTGACCACTACATTTGTCTTTCAGTCGACGAGACCATTGAGAGTTTTGGCAGATTTTCAGCTAATGATGTGTGAGAAAATTAGATTCCGCAGCACCAGGAAAACCCCATCTACTCCTATGCAGAAAATTGGAAAAGATGATTTACAGTACTATAGCATGCATCCTCTGGCCAGGAGAAGACAGGGGTCAGAAATTTTTGCTGTTGGTGACAGACTGCGCTGCCTTTACTACTAACCCAGTATGATCCATTGGACGTGCCTTGCCCATGGCATACACTGTCTAGAAGAGGAAGTTTAAATAATTTTCCTGAGGTTAACATTAATATCTCCTCTGTTCAGAAAATTTTCTCAAAACTCCTACCTGCATTCAATCCTTTAAGGAAATAGCTCCACCTGAACCTGTGGTTACATGTTGGTGCATCTTGCTCTTGCCGGCTTTATATTACGCCGAACAAAGCCATGGCAATGCTTAAGAATAACAGGAATGTTGCATTTTGAAAAGCTGATTTCCAACACCTACCCATTGCACTTCAACACCTAGAGTCCACTGAAAGACGCTGTAGATGTACTCTATAAGGTGCAGATGTATCTAGTGGAAATACCCGATTCAGTGGCTACAGCATGCGTCACTAAATTACACAATTTCCTCTGAGGAGTCACAGATGTGAAGGTAAATAGAAGGTGTCCGCCACTATTCATGGTTACAAGTTCGAAGATGGCTAGTATTTGGGGCCACGAGCAACTGCGTCTATGAAATATGCACCATTGACCTCTTGTGCTGTAGAGAGATATTTTTTCAGAATACAATAATGTATTGTGCTGTAGAGAGATATTTTTCAGACTACAAAAATGTACTGAAAGACAACAGAGAAAGTATCAATTTACTACAAAACTTAGATGTGGTAGAAAATGTATTGAAATACCGAAATGTGATATAAAATTTCTTGTTAGTTATAGCATTAGGCCACAGATTGTGGCCATACATAGGTACATATCTAAGGTGTGTGTTTTTATGAGTGAAATATGAAAAGAACTTCTCACTGAAAGCCTTTTTATTAAAATATTATGAAAAGATAAAATAATTATAGTACAGATAAATTTCTCGAGAGTTTATGCATTTTTGAGGTGCCCATATAAGGAATGGTTAACCGTTTACTGTCCACAAAGAACCACAACAACTATGTCAAAATCGTAATAAAATTTTCTATGTTTATATTAGCGTTCATTACATTTTCATTAAAAGACTCCAGAAAGGCTAAAATAGTTTGTTTAAACCTAAAACGGACTATTCCAAGAAAAAAGGAATAAATCCATTTTGCAAAAACCTATAAATCTGGGTCCTAGTCTTGACCATTAAATTCGCTGGCCATAAAAAAATTTCCAATTCCCCTACGGACTGGGAACGAAGACTTATAGCACAATGAAGCCAATGAATATTTCAATGTGTGAGCTGAAGTAGCTATTATGAAATATTAGTAGAATGATACCATATGACCTATTTTACAGAATAACAGAGTGATTGTGTCCACAGTTTGGCGTACTTCAATTCCTCAAGGCCTAATATTAGTTATATTTATCTATATAATTTATCTATAGAATCATAAATCGTCTCTTTGGACGAACAAAAGTAATTGCAGCTATTTTTTTAGTGTTGGTCAATTAATTTCGGAAGAAAAGCAGTCTTGCTTGCAGGAGAAAGAATACTTTTATTAACATTAAATGGGAAAACACTTCGTAATGTTCCGCAAAATTATATTTATTTGGACATGGAGTTTCTCAGGCCATCTTCAGGTGACAACTGAATGTCGCAAACACAAATAAACATGATGTGACGCTTACACAGATATTATTTGTACAGAAGATACAACATTGAAAGTGTGTTTACATGACAAACATTTCATTTTTTCGTCACGTACAAATAACTATGTTAAGTAAAAAAGGGTTAAACAAAATTTTTATGTGGTTCTGCATGCTACTGATAATAATTTATAATTTTAATCTAATATTTGCAACGAATACTTAATTTAACAAAGAAGTACCTATAAATTGTGTCTGGTCAATTAATGCTAAGCTGACATACTGTTGATTTTCAGGATCTTCAGTAGAGTCGTCTTTGTGTGTTCCTTGGCAGAATTTATAACTTCACATTCTACAGCATATGAATGTTTTTTTTTTTTTTTTACTGAAAGATGATCAGCCAAGGTTAAATATTTCCTCCTTAATCTCCAGTTCTCATGTTCACTTAGCCTAATTGCCATGGCTCTGCCTGACTGACAAATATACACTTTTTCATAATGCTTGCAAATAATTTTATATACACGACTCTGTGCCAAGGGTTGCAATTTGTCTTTAATAGTGAACCAAAATTTTGACACATCATTGATATTGGAAAATGAAGGACTGTAATTGCGAGATTTTAACTTTTGTGCAAGGCTGTTTGAAATGTTTACAATATACGGAATTTTGCACTGGGATTGGTAATTACTGAGTGACTGCTGTTTGCCAGCGTAGAGAAGTGGTGTAATTTCACACATTTTCTTTTTTCATAGTATATTATCGATCAGGACAGAGCTGTAGCCATTGCTGGAAGCAATTTGTTTTATGGTTTGCATTTACGTCTGAAAGGCTGATTCAGATAATGGAACAGATATGAGGCAAAGCACCATTGAATGGAAAGCTGCAGCACTAAACAATAACTCATTCCAATCAGACTTACAAATTCGAATGCAAAATATGTAATGTTCATGGTGCTCGTTGACTAGATAACCTTCGCCTACATGGACATGTGTGCACATCCTTAACATTGCTTCAAACATAATGTGAGAAACTGATACAATTACCAAATTTTCTTAAGAACTTTGCTTTTAAAAAAGAAGCCTAAATCTGTAATTAAGTAATGAAATTAATCTGCATGTACCACTTAACTCAAATATCTGCTATTTACCAATGCTGTGCTTCTTTGCTGGTCAAGAAGTTGCCACATGTGCTAATGTGGATTAAGTATTAAATAAACCTAGACTAGTGTTACCAATAAGATGATTAAAATAAAGTTATAAGGATGGTAAAGCTACATGTAATGTGATAATCCACTACGTTTATAAGGTACAACATTTATCTTGTGTCCAGGTATTATAGTGTGTAGCATATAAGAACAGTTCTTTCTCAGCAATATAAATATTGTTAAAAGTTTTATAAAACTGGTTATGCAAGCATGTATTTTAGCCTGTAATCCATATTAATACGAGCAGTAGTCGTTTGACCACCAAAGAATGGCAGCATGCTTGCCCTAAATAGCAAATATTTAGTAAAGTGCTATAAATGATTTAAATAATGAAAACTGTACCTGTTACTTATTTTTTGCCACTTAGCACAATGCGTTTCGAGAATTTATTCTCATTTTCAAGCGCATTTATGCATTTGTTCACATGAATATGTTTGGTGATGTTTGCATGTGTGCTTTTCTGCCTCTCTTGCATCTTTTCGAAGTTACGGTGCAGTCGGAAAATCGGACAAAATTATTTTTAGGCTGAATATAAAAAATAGCATTAACTTTCTAGACTTCTGCAATGAGAACAAAAGCAACAGACAAAATTTCAAGATACATAGAAAAAACACAGTCCCTGCCATGTCATTTCATCTAAATGTACACGAGCAAGCTGCATACAAAACGATGATACACAGAGCAAAAAAATCCCAATGAACAAAGAAGGCAGGGAGAAAGAATTAGACATCATTAAGCAAATTTCAGCAACTAATGACTTCTCGAGCTCACTGATAGACAGTATTCAGAGACAAATAACAAAAAAGAAAGAAATTTCTTACTCTTTAGAAGGAACCAACAATTCAATCAAATGTGCATAGCTAACATACCTTATGTTGCTAACATTTCTCAGAAAATAGCAATTCTCTTTAGGTCGCATAAAGTGAAAGTAGCTTTCTCCACAAATAACAAACTACAACAGAAAGTAGTCCACAACTTAAACAATATAAAAGATAAATTCTCAAACTCACGAATATACAAAATAATGTGTAAAAAACATATTCAACCTACTACATAGGAAAAACTGGTAGGAATTTTCAAATTATATTCACTGAACACGCAAATGTTATACACACAACCAATTTACAATATCAGCAATAGCAACACACATAAAAACAATTGACACACGTTAGAAAACATAGGAGAAGATCGTAAGATAGTCCACCACTACCAAAAAATCTCATACAATGGATTTAACGAAGGACCTTGAAATTTTTGTACACCAAAAAAAGCAAGGGGAAAAAATTCTTGGTGACAAACTAGATGGTGAATTAGTTAATTTCTTCAAATGTTTCTCCTGCATATGATAGCTGTGACAATTTGCATAAACAAGTACATTTCCACATTAGAAAAAAAAAGTCTAATCGATGATTCAATTACTAATGTAACCCAAAGCTCTGTGACCAACTCTGACTGAGTACAAACTCTTTCTGAAGCCCCATAGCGTCATAATATCTTTGAAGCATGTTTTGTAAAACAGACAGTGTAAGTGATGATTTGCGTATGTGTGATATTCTGTATAATGGAGGAGGCACAACACCTGTAAGTAAACAAATAAAAATACCATTTATAACATTAGCTTTTAAAAAACTCAAAAATTCATTTTGTTCAATTTTCCGATTGCAGTCTAGCTTCGAAAAGACGTAAGAGTGGCAGAAAAACGTCACCAAACATATTCATGTACACAAATCCACTTGAAAATGAGTATAAACTCTCAACGTGTTGTGCTAAGCAGCAGAAAAAAAAAATAAATGGAGCAGTTTTCATTATTTAAATCATGAATAATGCAGTTTTAGGATTTTTCAAAACATCTAATGTAGTGAACGATATAAAGTGTTATACATGCATTAATTTTACTTACTAAAAGTAAAGTTTTTACAAAAGCATCCATAATTGTATTAATTTCTCATAATATGTTTCAAGAAATGTTGAGGACGGAATCATGCACACCACCTAGGGGATAGTTATCTAGTCAGCTGACAGCAACTTGTAAGTCTGATTAGAACGAGTTATTGCTTAGTGTATAGATTGTACTACATGGTTTCAAAAAATGCAAGTGTGGTTCTAAGTCAGTACAGGTTTTACAGCTGACCCTGGTGCGTTAAAGGTAAGGTTTGCAGCTTGCATCAATTTTTTGTGGTTTTCACACAACTGTAGCTCTCAGTAGCTGAATCATACCGTTCTTTGCCCTGTAGGTACACGCAACGGTGCCATCAGATGTGACAAATACAAATGTAGCAGTATATTAAAGTTCTCTCGTACCTCTTTTAATTTCCAGTATAGCTCTGCAGGATAGGAAAATAGCTTCACAAAAACAATTTTCTTTGTCTTATAGACTCTCTTTTGATGATGCCCCAGAAGGGCGTAATACATCGATAAAAGTTGTATTTCCTCCGCAATCGAGATTTTTATTCTTTTGAAATACTAACTATAGTTGCTCTACCAGATATGGAATGAAGTGGAAAGATTTGTATATTATTTTAATATGCTTTTTCACCCTGTGTTAAGTGTGGTACACTGTAAGTAATCCATTACTGACCAAACGCTTTTACCATTCTGTACTATATCCTGAAATTCATTCTATGGAGTCTTTCTCCTTTTGTCCATCTGATAAAGACTAGCATCTAGCAAGTGGGACTATTTTCACATAGCACTCTGCAGTTGACAAGTCAGCTGCAAGATGCCTCTGTGGGAATGCAAATTAGTGATTCATGATCAAGGCTTCAAAACTACTGGAGAAATGGCACATACTCGTTGGTGTACTTTGTCACTGGGTGTCTTCTCCATTCTATCCAATATAAATCTGTTGTAGACAAAAGATTGTGATGAAGTAGTTCATACATCGAAATGGTTGCACATCAGTTATACTGGTCTCTGAGAAATATGCATATGCATGGTGCTCTAATTTTACTATGTTTTCTATGGCTCTTGATGCCCACAGTAACTATCATACAAGTGCTACAGTGTGTGTATGGTAACTGAATAAAAACTGGGTTATAGAGCATGAATATACCATGATAGGCCTAGGTTTAAAATTTTAAAAAGTTATTTTAGAGTCAAGTTAGAAATTAAGTAAAACTGATAAGCAAAGAGTAAGTATACTATAACAAAAAAACACTGGGTTTTAATGTCCCGCTGATGGCAAGGTGGTTAGAGATTAAGTACAAACCTCAAGTTAGTGAAGCGTTTCGGCCATACCAAGCAAAGGAGCCATCCAAGCATGCACTACGACAGTGTTTAGCATCTGCCATTCATTATTTGAAGTCAGAACACTATTTGGCAAAACTGCTTGAGCTCTGTTCATGAAATGATTGTAGTGTAAGTTATAAAGTCACCAAATTTTGTCTTCATCCTTGCTGTGTCGGAGAGCAAAGCCGTTAGTATGTGGTGAAGCAACGAAAATATCACTTACCTCTATATTTTCGCCTTCATCCACCGTTCATCGAATGTCCTCAGATAAATCAACTGTTTTCTCTACAGACAGGCCATCTTCAAGTAAGACTTCAGCCCTGAAGCAGAATATCAATTAAACGTATCTTGAAACTTCCTGGCAGATTAAAACTGTGTGTCGGACCGAGATTCGAACTCAGGACCTTGTCTTTCGCGGGAAAGTGCTCTACCATCTGAGCTACCCAAGCACGACTCACACCCCATCCTCACAACTTTATTTCCGCCAGAACCTCGTCTCCTACCTTCCAAACTTTACAGAAGCTCACCTGCGCACTGAGTTCGAGTCTCGGTCCAGCACACAGTTTTAATCTGCCAGGAAGTTTCATATCAGCGCACACTCTGCTGCAGAGTGAAAATCTCATTCTAAGTATGAAAACTATGGACATTCACAAACAGCACCTGCCAAATAACAATGTTATCTATTAAGGTACCATTGAAATTAATTAAATTAGGTAAAGTTATATAGATATATTCAGCTTACCAATAATAAGAACCTATTGGAAATATTAATAACATAAAATTGTAAATGGAATCCTTCACAGATAAAATATTGCACAGAACTAAATAAGTAGAGCCTCCTACAGTAAGCAACGACAGTTTTCCAAAAAAATGTTGAAGTAGAATGATTAAGATGAAATCAGGTCTTAGTGTGAGTGCTGTGACATATTTTTCACAGTAGGCCATAGTGTGTTAAACCACAGTCTGATCAGAATTGAAGCTTGTTTCCCTGTACAACAAATTCCAAGAATACACATCTTGTATGCTACATAACAGTGATACTGTAAAACATAATGTACTATCCACTACGTTTATTATATTGTATTATATGCATTTATTCTATCAGTTTCATGTAATAATACGTCTTTAATATATGTGTCTTTGCCAAATCAATAAACTATGTGTATCAGCTACACAAGCAAAGATGTTACTGTTTCCTTTCACAATCCTTTTTGTAGTTACAGCTTTATCCTGAAGTTTTGAACTGTATTTGCTATTAAGTAATTTGAAAAATAATTTCGAGTTCAAACAGCAGGTGAAACATCATTACATTCTCTTTTAAGTACAAATAGTATCTAAATTTTAAACTGACCATGTTGTTTGTGAACTGAACAGTTAATTTTGGTAACTTTTTAATCAGAAAATTATCTATAATATGAACCTGAAACTTTCAAAATGTACATTTTTCTTCTAAATATAATTAATCACTTTTTACTTCTTCTATCCATTTAAACAAAGTCTCTTAGCTGGTAGCATCTGATTACAAAATTAGTGATGAAGACCTTGAACATATAACATTGTATAAGTATTAAGGGGTAACACTAAGAAATTATATGAAACGAGACAATTATATAAGATCAGTATTAGAAAAATGTGAATAGATGCCATAAATTTGTTGAAGAAGAGCACAGAATTTGTAAAGAAAATTGCTTGTATGACACTAGCACAGCAAACTCCAGATTGGTGTATTCTTATCAAGTAGGCATGACTATAGATATATGCTGCTAGGATCACAACATGATGGTATAGCCATATGAAAGTGCAACAGAAATTCTCAGCAATCTTCACTCAAAATCTATTGAAGAAAGATGACATAGTAATCCTGTTTTGTTGGATTCGTTGACAGAATCTGAGTTCAAAGAAGATTGCGTAACTACTCTGCCACCACCATTACGAATATCTCATCATGAGAATAACATAACAGAGGTTAGGTTGCATACTAAGCCATATAGTCATTTTTCACACACTCAGTACTTGGTGGGATGAGGTCATAAAATCACTCATATTGGTACATAATTCCCTCCACCATCACTGTGCGCTAACTTGCCAAATAAATATGTAGATTTACAGCTCTTTGTATACTATTATATAGGTTAATTTATTTCATTAATAACAATTTGAGTTATTAAGAGTAGTTTTGAACTGAATGTTCTGCAAGCAAATATTTGAGATTTCTTGACAGTTTGCATCTTGCAATAATCAGTTCAGAACTGATACTGGTAAAGAATGAACCATACATTTACATGTGACTATTTTTGTTTCATTTTCAGGTGAGATAACTGCCTAATGATTGTGATATGAAAAGGATGCAGTGGAAGTGTACTTTACAGGTAGGATAAAAACTGTCTTTTTGAGTATGCTCATATATATGGTACACCTTTTTACAGTCACAACTTGATTATCACAACTAGTTATTTTCCATTGACCAACAAAAACTAAATAATTACTTCATCTGGGACATTAATAATCACAATAAATTATATTTACTGCAACACTTCAGTCATTCCTACATATTTTTGAGGACTATTTACTGTACTTTTACATTTATTATGCTTATTGCTTAAATTCTTTATTCCTTTACATAACTGATTAGCTATCAGTTATATGTTATACTACTATCAAACTATTTACTTCCTAGTTATTAGTTATACTCAACTGGTTACATGAATGACAATTTATCATGTCTGTCTTATGTTCAGAATGACTGAATTTTTAATCAGTAAAAGTTTTTGAATTTAATTTTTGGTCTGGATTTTACTATCTTCTATACATTTTGCTTTCTAGTTATATTCTATGAAATTTATTACATTTAAATTTTCAGTGTGATAACTGGCTCATACACTGACAGGCAGCTATCTTAACAGTATTATGATTTTTTAAAAGAGATATCATATACACAGTCAAGGTAAAACTTGAGCTCATATCACAACCACCATATTTATATAATAATAGCAACTGAAATATGATGGTATAGTTGGATACTGAAAATTAAGTACAATCATAAGATAAGAATTACGGAGGTTCTCCCCAGAATTGGCATCAAGGAGATTATGCAGAAAACATAAGCTAGAAGAAGGGAAAAGGAAATATATCATGTATTGAGACAACATGAAGTGATTTACATACTAGTAGAGGGAGCTGTGCTGGGCAAAAATTGTATGGTAAGGTAGACTGGAATACATGCAAGAAAACGAAGTAACTGAGGCCCCTGGGTATAAGTGCTGTTACTAGGCAAAGAGATTCAGGTAAGAAACGAAACCTTAAGACTGAGGACAAATCTCACCCCCTCGCCCTTAACTGTGCATCAAAAAGGAAAAAAGAAGCTATGCATCATTTCTCAAGTTGCATCCAGTAATACAACAAAAACTACGAAGCAAAATGGTTTTCACATTCATTTTCCATTTTATAAATACATTTCGCAAGTGCCAACTCCTGGACAGTAGACTGGCTAGTAGTTCAATAGGTGTAGATTAATAGGCATCTCCTAGCCAAAATTTTGTTTTATACTTATCACGTAGCTTTCCTATCTACCTCAGGAGTCAAATTTCACTGTGATATATTATAATTACCATTTGCAAAGAAGTTTATGTACTACAAGTACCTGCTAACTGGGTCATTTCAGTTTAGGAACTTGCTCTTTGATAAAATTATTGTAAGTTAAAGAAGAAAAATTAAACTAAAAGTGTCATAGTTACCAATGTCACTCATTTCATCGAATGCAGTTTGCATTAACCAACAACTCTTTCTTTAAAAAATTCATAAATATATCAAAATAGGATCATTAAGGGATCACAGTATCTATAACAATTTAGTGTCATACCAAGGATGAGCAAATGTGGAACAGCTATACAACAGAAATAAAAAATTAAAAATAAATGTCAATGGAAATAGAACCAAGATACTATTTTTCTACTTAATGCAGGTAGCAAAAAGGGAATGTACAGAACATACAATAACATGATGAAATCATCTGAGGCTTCAAACTGGGTGACTGCACTGAAATTCTATGATGTTTCGATGAATGTCATTGTCATCACCTTCTGGTGAAGATGATAAGCTACAGTGCTTCATTACAGCCACATGGATGGAAGCCCAACAACGTTTCATAGGCAGTGTACTCTGGGAAGGCCTACATTCACATATACTATAACAAGTCACCACATTGAAGTATGCTTCTTCATTATTTATGATTGTTCTCCTGTTATCTTATCATTATGAATATGATTATGTAAATCAGGAAATGAGATGACAGTTTCATCGATTATGTGTCCTATTAAGAAGGGGGATGAAGAATACAGTGGATTAAAAACGACTGGGGCAAATTTTAGAAGAAGGAATGAAATAGATCTCTAAAAATGAACAATTAGCACTTATCCAACAGTGGAGTATTTGTGACACAGTTCAACTAAAAGGTTGGTATTTTCTGCCTTGCAGGAGATGTTTGGAGTGAATTCCATGGCTAGGAGTATAAGCATTCACGTTCTTCACTCTTAATCATGTATTCAAGGCTGTTCCTGAACTGTGAATATGGTAAATTTGTGCAGCCTCCCAAGCAGACCATTTCAGTTTATTACAGGTACAAATACACATGTGGTACGTTCTCTCAAAGCTCACGCCGCAAAGGCGCCTGCAAAGTGGAGCAAGAGGAGACACTACCCCTCCACTTCCTTTGGAATCTGCATACAAAGCGCATTGATTCCCCACCCTAATGACTGTAAGCACTTCATCCCTTACATTATCAGAGCCATAGATGTCTGCAAGGGTGGAAACAGAGGACATATGCTGTCTCGCGAACTCTAGGGTACAGACTTCTTAATTATAACACAGTTTTCACTCATTTCCAAAAATGGTTGTGATTCTACTAAACCTGTTCTGGCATATGTTGCTGAATGTGATCTGAAACACTGCTGTTTTAAGAATCGCTGTATGGCTTGAATATTGTTGCGTGGTTATTCTGTTCACGGCAAATTATTCCTTTTTGGCGGTGCTTTTGGTGATGGCCTATGCTATAGGCGTATCCGAATCTTTGCAGAACAGTTCCGAGATAGTGTCTCCAAAACCTTCTCTGTCGTTTCCCTGTGCAGGCTCCTATTGAGTTGACTGATCTAGTACAACAGAGTGCGTAGTTCGCTCTGCGAACGTCGAGGAGTGCGGACGCATAGCTCTGGGTGTCTCGCTGGGCGTTGGCTTGCTACGTTCACTTGTGTTAACGTGCCACAGCAATGCCTTTGCGACGTGCATGGCGACGTCGCTGGCGGCGCGCGTACCTGTGTATCGCAGTTTGAAGGCGATTGATATTGACTTGGCTGGGCAGTTTAATAAACAGCAATTGATTGGAGGTCCAAATGTTTTTCTCTAGCCCCAGCAGCACAATTTCATCATGGTTGTCCACCTGGCCGACAGCTGCCACAAACACTCTCCTCCCTCTGCCTCTGTTCAGATTAATCAACAGTACATCATATGCCCTCTCACTGTCTAGACTTGATAACTTTCATATACTTCTTTCACTTTTCTACACGCATCAAACAAAGTTTTGCATTACCCAGTTCCGAGAACTCCTGAAGATAGACGTTGACTGTAGACATTGTATCACAGACGCAGTCCCTTTGACTGTTCAGAAATGTCATTAAACCTTCCCAAAGATGTAAACAACCATGCATGAGCAGCGCCTATTAGACACATGGAGTCCGACAGCCAATCAGTTCCAGACATTCCACCAGGAACGAGGTATACGGCTCGTGTTGTCTGTAGTTCAACCATGCCTAGACGGTCAATACTGCAGTTCGATAGTGTCCGCATAGTTACTTTGTGCCAGGAAGGGCGCTCAACAAAGGAAGCGTCCAGGCGTCTCGGAATGAACCAAAGCGATGTTGTTCGGACATGGAGGAAATACAGAGAGACAGGAACTGTCGATGACATGCCTCGCTCAGTCTTCCCAAGAGCTACTACTGCAGTGGATGACCGCTACCTACGGATTATGGCTCGCAGGAACCCTGACAGCAACGCCACCATGTTGCATAATGCTTTTCGTGCAACCACAGGACGTGGTGATACGACTCAAACTGTTTGCAAAAAGCAGCATGATGCGCAACTTCACTGCTGACGTCCATGACAAGGTCCATCTTTGCAACCATGACACCATGCAGCGTGGTAAAGATGGGGCCAACAACATGCCAAATCGACCGCTTTGGATTGGCATCACGTTCTCTTCACCGATGAGTGTCTCATATGCCTTCAACCAGACAATCATCGGAGACGTGTTTGGAGGCAACCGGTCAGGTTGAACGCCTTAGACATACTGTCCAGCGAGTGCAGGGGGGTCCCCTGCTGTTTTGCGGGAGTATTATGTCGATGTCGTGGGGTTTCCTACCGTCGGGTTTCCTACCGTGTGGTTTCCTTCGAGCAGTGGCACACTAAACCTGTCAGAGCCCCGGGCCGGCAAAACAAATCGAGGCTCCCCTTGCTACCCCCTCTCCCACCCTCCTCGCCACACAGGATTTCTCCGAGAGTTTCAAACACAAACGGAAAGAAATCCCACATTGCTTATCATCTTCATTTTGTGTCTTGATAATTTACAAGGTATAACGTTATTTTACGTAACGCTGAAAGTGACTGCTTTCGTAATTTCGTTACTATTATTTAGTAGCTATATTGCCCCTTATATGACAGAAATTGTTACATGATTTCTGTTGTTCGAAACTATTATTTATGTTTCGCAACTAAGTCGGCATAAAGCGAGCGGGCTGTATAAAAATAAATTCCTGTTTCCCAAACCAAGAGGAAGGTTACTGTCTATATAAAACTTCGTTCAGTGCATGGTGGAGGGTACTTTACTTACGGATTTCAACAAAAGCCACAGTGTTGCTCCGAGCAGGTCGGGGTGGCCGAGCGGTTCTAAGCGCTACAGTCTGGAACTGCGCGCCCGCTACGGTCGCAGGTTCGAATCCTGCCTCTGGCGTGGATGTGTGGGATGTCCTTAGGTTGGTTAGGTTTATACAGTTCTAAGTTCTAGGGGACTGATGACCTCAGAAGTAAAGTCCCGTCGTGTTCAGAGCCATTTGAACCATTATGGTGCTCCGATCTTGATGAAATTTTGTATATTTGATCTTCAAAACAAGGGGAACCTCACCGTCTACGTGATATTTCATACGGTGTATGTCGGAGGGTGCCTTACAACAGAATTACACACCATTTGACTGATCAGCTTGGGAGTTGGCTCATTTATGTATGTTTTCGTGATGAAGGCATTTACACAAGCCAACGTATGCTGGATGGCGGATGGTTGGCCTACCTTTAAATAAATTCAACATTGTCTCGTCAATCAGCATGAAAGTTGGCAGATACATGTATTTTTTCATAGACAGGGAAAGAGGAGATGGCATGACAGAGGTGGAGGAGGAGATATACGGAGAGAGGAGAATGTGATGGGGGCAGGGAGGGGGGAGGAGGTGCATCCAGAGAAGTGAGAGAAGCAGATTAAGAGAGAGAGGAAGCAGCAGGTAAATAGAGAAAGGGGGAAGGTGGTGAATGACTAATGGAACACTGTAATAAATACATAAATTAGGGGTGTTATTGTGGATTTGATGTACTATTAGAAAAAGCAGAGGAGGAGGTGGACAGAGACGGGAAGATGGATGGAGGAGGAGAGAAGGATGGAGAGGAGGAGGAAGTGTTGTGAGAGAGGGGGGGGGGGCAGATGGAGGAGATGGAAAGAGAGACGGATGGGCGGAAGGAGGAGGTGGACAGAGAGCCGAGATAGGACTAAATGGACAAGAGAGATGAGGGAAGAGGGGATGAACTGACATAAAACTGGGATGAATAAATATCCAGGCAACCTGGGTTTACAGTTAGTAATTAAATAAAGATTTACGCGACAATGGGCGTGTTCATCTGATGCACCTCCTCCCCCATCCCCGCTCCCATCACGTTCTCCTCTCTCCGTATATCTCTTCCTCCGCCTCTGTCATGCCATCTCCTCTTTCCCTGTCTATGAAAAAATACATATATCTGCCAACTTTCATGCTGATTGACGAGACAATGTTGAATTTATTTAAAGGTAGGCCAACCATCCGCCATCCAGCATACGTTGGCTTGTGTAAATGCCTTCACCACGAAAACATACATACATGAGCCAACTCCCAAGCTGATCAGTCAAATGGTGTGTAATTCTGTTGTAAGGCACCCTCCGACATACACCGTATGAAATATCACGTAGACGGTGAGGTTCCCCTTGTTTTGAAGATCAAATGTACAAAATTTCATCAAGATCGGAGCACCATAATGGTTCAAATGGCTCTGAACACGATGGGACTTTACTTCTGAGGTCATCAGTCCACTAGAACTTAGAACTATTTAAACCTAACTAACCTAAGGACATCCCACACATCCACGCCAGAGGCAGGATTCGAACCTGCGACGGTAGCGGGCGCGAAGTTCCAGACTGTAGCGCCTAGAACCGCTCGGCCACCCCGACCTGCTCGGAGCAACACTGTGGCTTTTGTTGAAATCCGTAAGTAAAGTACCCTCCACCATGCACTGAACGAAGTTTTATGTAGACAGTAACCTTCCTCTTGGTTTGGGAAATAGGGATTCATTTTTATACACCCCGCTCGTTTTATGCCGACTTAGTTGCGAAACATAAATAATAGTTTCGAACAACAGAAATCATGTAACGATTTCTGTCATATAAGGGGCAACATAGCTACTAAATAACAGTACCGAAATTTCGATAGCAGTCACTTTCAGTGTTACGTAAAATAACGTTATACCTTGTAAATTATCAAGACACAAAATGAAGATGATAAGCAATGTGGAATTTCTTTCCGTTTGCGTTTGAAACTCTCAGAGAAATCCTGTGTGGTGAGGAGGGTGGGAGGGGGCAGCAAGGGGAGCCTCGATTTGTTTTGCCGACCCGGGGCTCTGACAGGTTTAGTGTGCCACTGCTCGAAGGAAACCACACGGTAGGAAACCCGACGGTAGGAAACCCCACGACATCGACATAATACTCCCGCAAAACAGCAGGGGGCCCCGCTGCAGTCGCTGGACAGTATGTCTAAGGCGTTCAACCTGACCGGTTGCCTCCAAACACGTCTCCGATGATTGTCTGGTTGAAGGCATATGCGACACTCATCGGTGAAGAGAACGTGATGCCAATCCAAAGCGGTCGATTTGGCATGTTGTTGGCCCCATCTTTACCACGCTGCATGGTGTCATGGTTGAAAAGATGGACCTCGCCATGGACGTCAGCAGTGAAGTTGCGCATCATGCTGCTTTTTGCGAACAGTTTGAGTCGTATCACCACATCCTGTGGTTGCACGAAAAGCATTATGCACCATGGTGGCGTTGCTGTCAGGGTTCCTGCGAGCCATAATCCGTAGGTAGCGGTCATCCACTGCAGTAGTAGCCCTTGGGAAGACTGAGCGAGGCATGTCATCGACAGTTCCAGACCCCAAGAGTCGTCAGAAGAGAGCCGGTTGGGATACGGTGGTGGGGTCCTAATGATCCTCGAGACGGACAAAAAAATGTCATTGACAATAACACATTTGTTAAACAGTACTACAGGATTGTCCTTCAAAGCACCAGGCCTCAGCAGGCCTGGTGGAACAGTGCTTCGTCAGCTCTGCATATCGATCTCCAAATTCCGTCGTGGACGTCAGGGATTTGCATTCAGGAGTCTTAACCCAGGTCCACCTGAAGTATTCGCTGGCACAAAGGTAGCAGCTCTCAGCCCCTGTTTAGAAAACAGAGGCCAGCATTGTCAGTGTCTGCAGCTGGAATGGGATGAACAGCAAAGGTGCTCCCTCTCTCGAAGAGGATGACAAAAAGCGTCCAGACCATGCAGGTAAAGCTTCCAGCAGGCCTGCAGAGTGATGGCAGCCTCCGCGCCCCGTCAGTGTGATCACGGAAGTTGGCAGTGCTGTCAGCTCCAGTACTAGCAGCATTCTTCCAGCCGACTCGTAGTTCCATGGATGTTGAAGACAACTATGCGTGCCGAGGGTCGACTTCCATAGGCGCCTGTTTGGATAGCTACAGCTGGCTGGCACAAGGGCTGGAAGCATGCACTGGGCAGTCGGCTATCAGTACATATCAGTTCAACATTTAAGAAGGATGGGGTATTTACGTTGGCGCTTCCCGTGCGCTCTGCATTGGTGGAGATGGTTATGAGACCGCGTGTCTTCATTTGTCCACGCTGTCAGCTCTCCTAGTGACTTCAGACTTTCGTAACTTCATCTTTCAGAGGCTCTTTTCTGTTGGCTCGACACCTGAATACTTATAGTTGTGTTGTACCTAGCCTTTCTTACGAAACTCTCGTTAGTATGACGGCTAGAATGATGTCTTTATGCTTCGCTCTCAACTCGCTCATCATTTTTCCCTAGGTGACAGTCTGTTGCTCATTGTCACAGACGGTTCACCTTCCGGGAGCTGCCGTGGTAGAACTGGACGAACTTTTTGTGTCTGCCGGGGTTCCTATACTGGGCCATGACAATGTCAAACTTTAGATATGAGGACCATTTTGGTTTAGTCATAGAATTTAAGGGTCATTCCTATTAGCCACTTTGAGGGTATTTTCAGGAGGTTTACCGCATTTATCTGGACGAATTCTGCATCTTGGTTACTTAATTACGCCAGTGTTAAAAATAGAAGACATGTGTATAATGCAAAACGTTAATTAATAACCGAAAATATATATCCTTCAACAAATGTTTGTTCAATTTTAATTTTAGTAGACAATATTAAAAAAAGATATGTAAAACATACATTAATATAAGATCGGAATTTTTATGAGGAAACAGGGGGTTATCCAAGGAGTGGCAGTAATACTTCTACAGACTTGGGAGCGCGGATACTTCATACCAAAAGAAGAAAAAGATTTCATTAGAAACATATATCCGAAAATCCTTTCTTGAATTGTTAACAAAAGAACTTTCTTTTTTCAAAGTTTCCAAGACGTAAACTGAAAGAGATTGCCCAGATTGTTCTACACCTGCCACTACAAACGCAATCACTCACGTAACCGGAGACTGTCACTGTTTCACACTCACCTGGAAGGTGTAAAAAGGTTTTGAGAGTTCCATGAAAACTTTGATGAAGCAACGGCTTAAATGCCCCCACATGCTGCAGCTTGTCTGGAAGAATGTTCTTCATATTGTCCTTGCAGTCAGCAACAGTAATACGTGAGGAGGGACGATGAGGAAATACCAGACACTCACGCAGTGTTTCAGTCCATACATTAACCCTAAGCGATTGCAAAAATAAACTGTTTGCCGCTTTCGGTCCAAGAATGGTCAGTATTTCTGAAACCAAGAAATTTGAACTGTTCGCGCTCCTCCCTGGAGACGGTGTCTCGTTGGTGGTCTTATGCAAACTCTGTGAACAGCCGTGCTAGAAATTACGCATTTCAGTTGGTCATTCATATCCGACATGAACGTCGACTGCTGTGGTGCGTAAGGGAAACTAGCAAGAAGTAGCGGAGCAGCTGTCTGTCCCTGTGAAATCAGATCCAAGCTACAAAAAGTGGAAGATCACGGTTTAGTCCTCAGATTTCTTCACTGTTTGTTAAGAGCTCCATGTATTTTTACGCAGTTGAACGTTTATGGGATCACTTCAGTCCTCGTGTTCGCTTTATTGAACTTCTCGTAGACACTCTCACAGCTAGGGGAAGTGCTGCAAATATTTCATTTCGTTTATTGCATATTTAAAGGCACGCTACCTTGTATTTTAAAAGCAAGTCGTACATTTTACAATTTTACATGTAATAGTACATTATTCCACATTACTAGCAAAACTTGTTTTCAAGAATAAAAACGAGAATAATAACAATGAGTTACAAGGAAAATTGGTTGAAGGAAACGGAGGGTTAAAGTAATCAATGTTAGTAATTTAGAAGCAAATAAGAAAAAGAGAGTAAAAGGGACGATTTGGAGACCTTATTTTACTAATTCGAAATATAACATATAAAGTATGGCTCGTGTTGTTACTATTCCAGGCGAAAGACTCTCGATAGAAACGTCGAACCTGTCTCATCTGAAGTGGTATGTAAAATTATTTTTTCTTGTATTCTAAATGAAACACATCATGAATGTCACTGTTTTTGTTCCTACTGTTTAAAAACTAGTACTACTTATTACATGGTTCAAATGGCTCTGAGCACTATGGGACTTCTGGGGTCATCAGTCGCCTAGAACTTAGAATTACTTAAACCTAACTAACCTAAGGACATCACACACATCCATGCCCGAGGCAGGATTCGAACCTGCGACAGTAGCGGTCGCGCGGTTCCAGACTGTAGCGCCTAGAACCTCTCGGCCTTACTTATTACATGCTTCAAGCGCTTATGTGGGACATACTCAGGCACTATTTGTGTTGTTGTTTCTACACTTAGTTCTACATGTTTTGTGTGTGCTGTTATGTTGTATTCAGAAAGCGCAGCATCAGTGTTCTCACTGACTGAGCCTTCCAGGTCCCGACTTTACAATCTTAATTCTGCAGTACCTCTCTTCTACTTTGCAAACTTCGCAGAAGGTGTGGCTAAGCCATTTCTCTGCAATACTTCTGCTTTCATCCAGTGTGCCGGTCCCGCAAGGTACGCGGGACTTTCGCGAAATGCAGAAAGTAGGGGGGAGGTACTCACGGAAGCGAGGCTATGACAGGGGGCCGTTGGTCGCGTCTGGGTAGCTCACTCGGTAAACGCATTGCTCGCGAGAAGCAACATTCTGGGTTCAATCCCTAGTCTGGCACACACTTTCAATCTGTTTGGAAGTTCAAAAATACCGCACAGTCCGCTGTAGGGCGTAAATACACTCTGGAAATTCTGGAGGTAATGATGATGTCCGTCAGTACGTTAGCCTATACGCGTAAAAAAATCTTAAAATGAAACTTTGATCTACGAGTATTATACGAGGGCTATCCACAAAGTACATTACGTTTTGGAATTAAAAATAAATAAAGTACTGGAAATTTTTTTATTATATACAGATGAAAGCCACACTTAAATACTACTTTTTTACATAGTTGCCATTTAAATTAAGGCACTTATCGTAGCGATGGACGAGCTTGGAAATTCCTTCGTCGTAAAATTCGGCCGCCTGCGCCTTCAACCACATGGTTACCTCTTTTGGGACAGAAAAGGTGTGATTTTTGTGGATTTCCTGGAAAGAGGCACTACAATACACTCTCAAAGGTATTGCCAAACTCTGCACAACCTCAGAAGAGCAATACAAAACAAGCGCAGGGGAAAGTTGGGCTCAAAGATCTTGCTGATTCACGACAACGCCCGGGCCCACACGGCAAATGCCACTCGTGAAGTTCTCGTATCTTTTATGTGCGAGTTGTTTCCTCATCCGCCGTACAGTCCCGACCTGGCACCGAGCGACTTCCACTTATTCCCAGCAATGAAGAAGTGGTTGGCTATGCAGCGTTTTGATGACGACGCACAGCTTCAAGAAGAGGTAACCACGTGGTTGAAGGCACAGGCGGCCGAATTTTACGACGAAGGAATTTCCAAGCTCGTCCATCGCTACTATAAGTGCCTTAATTTAAATGGCAACCGTGTAAAAAAGTAGTATTTAAGTGCGGCTTTCACCTGTATATAATAAAAAAATTTCCAATACTTTATTTATTTTTAATTCCAAAACGTAATGTACTTTGTGGATAGCCCTCGTATATCATCGTTATTTATCGAAATAGTCCTGCGGAAACATATTGTAGTAGCACGAACAGTTCTCCAAAACGCGCTGGAAACGCCATCATCATTTCTTCCAGCTCTCTTAATTCTTCAGCTCCATAGAACACAGTGCGTCCATCAGATAATTGCGTTCCGTCTGTTCCGGGAGATTTGTGTTTCTGGAAAAAGCTCCAAATTCTTAAATAACGAATCTTAGATACCGTCGCACTCGCTAGAGATTAAGAAGCCCGAAGCCGGGAAGTCATTTGCTCGTCAGGAAGTCCGCCGTCGGTTATTCCAGGCAGCGCCTCCGCCGCATATCGCCTTCGCCGGGATTAGCGTAGCTCGGGCCGCGATAAGAGGATGCTCTCGTCATCCCATTCATTAGCGCGCCTTTCCACAACAGCGAGCCCGGGCGTCTTCTCTTCCTGTTCCTTCTGCCGCCCATCTCTCTCTCTCTCTCTCCCCTTCCGACGTTTTTCACTCTCTCTCCCTCTTAAACCGCCGCCCTTTCTGCGGGAAGTCGTAAGAGGGCGCCGCGAACTAGAACTGGATAGAAACTCGAGTCGTCGCGGACAGCCTTAAGCGTCGCCCCCGCCGTTCCAGTTTATTTCGAGGCTGGCGGCTTCTCCCTCCGGGGACCGTTTCCAGTGTATGTGCACGCGCTCCAGCCGGCCCACGGCACCTAATGGCTCGCGCCTTTCCTGCACTACTTTCCGGACATTACGGCGCGCCCGGGAAAGAAAAACTTTAATAAAAAACTTCTCCGAAATTTAAGTCGTAGAAGGAAAGGAGTCGTTATGCCACACTGAGATATTATTTCGACGCGCGGGAGCCGCGGTTCTTCGGCCCGTCGCCGCCGATGGGGCTGTTTCCGCAGCCGCCTGCGAAAAACTAACGCGAGGCAAATTGACCTCGTCGTACGGCGCACTTTGCATACCGGAAATCCCCCTGCCCGCCAGGAGGGTGGCAGAGGTGCGCCCGCATGCAGACTGCCGTGGCACCGGCCATTCGGCAGACGACCACCCAGGTACGGAGGATATAGCAACAGGACATCGGCGTGTCTGGGCGGATACAAACGTAGAGGATGCGGCTGCTGAAGAGCTGCAAATGATGCGCATTATACTCTGAAGGGCGCTCACTTTCCTACACAAACTTTCGGTAAACTCCTGCAGAACTTCGCGACATTACGGAGCCGCTGCGCCGGCCGCTGTGGCCGAGCGGTTCTAGGCGCCTCAGTCTGGAACTGCGCTGCTGCTGCAGTCGCAGGTTCGAATCCTCCCTCGGGCATGGATGTGTGTGATGTCCTTAGGTTAGTTAGGTTTAAGTAGTTCTAAGTCTAGGGGACTGATGACCTCAGATGTTAAGTCCCATAGTGCTCAGAGCCATTTAAACGGAGCCTCTGCTGCTAAGTTTCGATTAACCAATGCAAACAGCATAACAAGATATTTACTCGAATGTCGAGAACATCATACTGAATAATAACATTACGCATTCACAAGAAATTCGCCTAAGTAAAGGTAATACAATGTTATTCTGTAGGTTATATATCAGACTGAAGAGATAAATGAAAATTTGTGGCAAGGCCAGGGTTCGAACCCGGATCTCCTTTTCACTAGGTAACGCGCGAACCAGTACGCCACCCTGGCGCAGGTGACCTGCACAATTGCACGAACTACCGTAGTACCCCTTCCTCCTCACTCCAAATTCCCATTCACACCTCAGCCCACTTGTTGCTTAGCACATCTGGCTAGTGAGCAAGGGATCTCGGTTCGAATCCCAATCTTGGTTCATATTTTCATTCGCCACTTCAGTCTGCATATACACTCCTGGAAACTGAAATAAGAACACCGTGAATTCATTGTCCCAGGAAGGGGAAACTTTATTGACACATTCCTGGGGTCAGATACATCACATGATCACACTGACAGAACCACAGGCACATAGACACAGGCAACAGAGCATGCACAATGTCGGCACTAGTACAGTGTATATCCACCTTTCGCAGCAATGCAGGCTGCTATTCTCCCATGGAGACGATCGTAGAGATGCTGGATGTAGTCCTGTGGAACGGCTTGCCATGCCATTTCCACCTGGCGCCTCAGTTGGACCAGCGTTCGTGCTGGACGTGCAGACCGCGTGAGACGACGCTTCATCCAGTCCCAAACATGCTCAATGGGGGACAGATCCGGAGATCTTGCTGGCCAGGGTAGTTGACGTACACCTTCTAGAGCACGTTGGGTGGCACGGGATACATGCGGACGTGCATTGTCCTGTTGGAACAGCAAGTTCCCTTGCCGGTCTAGGAATGGTAGAACGATGGGTTCGATGACGGTTTGGATGTACCGTGCACTATTCAGTGTCCCGTCGACGATCACCAGTGGTGTACGGCCAGTGTAGGAGATCGCTCCCCACACCATGATGCCGGGTGTTGGCCCTGTGTGCCTCGGTCGTATGCAGTCCTGATTGTGGCGCTCACCTGCACGGCGCCAAACACGCATACGACCATCATTGGCACCAAGGCAGAAGCGACTCTCATCGCTGAAGACGACACGTCTCCATTCGTCCCTCCATTCACGCCTGTCGCGACACCACTGGAGGCGGGCTGCACGATGTTGGGGCGTGAGCGGAAGACGGCCTAACGGTGTGCGGGACCGTAGCCCAGCTTCATGGAGACGGTTGCGAATGGTCCTCGCCGATACCCCAGGAGCAACAGTGTCCCTAATTTGCTGGGAAGTGGCGGTGCGGTCCCCTACGGCACTGCGTAGGATCCTACGGTCTTGGCGTGCATCCGTGCGTCGCTGCGGTCCGGTCCCAGGTCGACGGGCACGTGCACCTTCCGCCGACCACTGGCGACAACATCGATGTACTGTGGAGACCTCACGCCCCACGTGTTGAGCAATTCGGCGGTACGTCCACCCGGCCTCCCGCATGCCCACTATACGCCCTCGCTCAAAGTCCGTCAACTGCACATACGGGTCACGTCCACGCTGTCGCGGCATGCTACCAGTTTTAAAGACTGCGATGGAGCTCCGTATGCCACGGCAAACTGGCTGACACTGACGGCGGCGGTGCACAAATGCTGCGCAGCTAGCGCCATTCGACGGCCAACACCGCGGTTCCTGGTGTGTCCGCTGTGCCGTGCGTGTGATCATTGCTTGTGCAGCCCTCTCGCAGTGTCCGGAGCAAGTATGGTGGGTCTGACACACCGGTGTCAATGTGTTCTTTTTTCCATTTCCAGGAGTGTATATCGGGTGATCAAAAAGTCAGTATAAATTTGAAAACTTGATAAACTACGGAATAATATAAATAGAGAGGTAAAAATTGACACACATGCTTGGAATGACATGGGGTTTTATTAGAACGAAAA
Source organism: Schistocerca nitens (assembly GCF_023898315.1). Taxonomy (NCBI): domain Eukaryota; kingdom Metazoa; phylum Arthropoda; class Insecta; order Orthoptera; family Acrididae; genus Schistocerca; species Schistocerca nitens. The sequence goes on along the minus strand of NC_064614.1, from coordinate 586,012,972 downwards.
AAAAGTATTGTTAGACACGTGAAAGATCTCTTGCGCGCGTGATGATCGTGTGCTCAGCCGCCACTTTCGCCATGCTTGGCCTCCCAGGTCCCTAGACTTCAGTCCGTGCGATTATTAGCTTTGGGGTTACCTGAAGTCGCAAATGTACCGTGATCGACCGATATCTCTAGGGATGCTGAAAGAACCCATCCGACGCCAATGCCTCACCATAACTCCGGACATGCTTTACAGTGGTGTTCACAACATTATTCCTCGACTAGAGCTATTGTTGAGCAATGATGGTGGACATATTGAGCATTTCCTGTAAAGAACATCATCTTTGCTTTGTCTTACTTTGTTATGCTAATTATTGCTGTTCTGATCAGATGAAGCGCCATCTGTCGGACATTTTTTGAACGTTTGTATTTTTTTGGTACTAATAAAACTCCATGTCATTCCAAGCATGTGTGTCAATTTGTACCTCTCAATCTACATTTTTCCGTAATTTATTCAGTTTTCAAATTTATACTGACTTTTTGATCGCCCTGTACATAATAGATGTTTGAGACTTGAAAAGCTCTCCAGATCCATGCAGTTTCATCCGTTGTTATTCTGTCTGTAATTCACGGCGTCCATACCTTTCGTTATATCCATAAATCAGCTTAACTACTCTCGTTTTTTATGTCGACAACCGTTGTCGTAGTGAGTTCAGAGATTTTTGCAGGATCAACCCGAACTTTAACGACAAAATTTCGGGAATATTTTCTCAATATTTTTAGGTACCTGTAGTCTCCAGTAGGTCGTTGCAAAGTAACAGAAATTCATTTGATTTCCTAATACGGTTTACCTTTATGTTTGCATTCCACTGAAAATATCAGCACATCAGTGTAAACGTCGATGGTATATACTATGTCTCTTGTTCGCAAACAAGCTTGTTTTATTCACGCTCAGTACTTGCTACTGGCAAACTGACTCCCACTTTACTCTTCGCCCTCAAACTAACCACTGCCAGGTTCCGTCATGAGTTTGTTTTTCTGGCAGTGTTAGTTCAAAAATGACTCTGAGCATTATGGGACTTAACTTCTGAGGTCACCAGTCCCCTAGAAATTAGAAGTACTTAAACCTAACTAACCTAAGGACATCACACACATCCATGCCCGAGGCAGGATTCGAACCTGCGGTGTTAGTTGTACGATAAGAGCAACGCACTGCAGTGACGATAGGTTTATTCATGAACAGCCCACCAATATGCACTTTATATACGGGTTACATGAATGCAATGGAAGAGCAACACAACGCCGCTATGCTGAGCTGTTTCCACACCGGCGGCAACCACGTCACAGCACTTTTGCAACTGTTCGACTGTTGCTGCATAACTCTTTGCCCTGTGTTATATGTTTTCGTCATCGCATATTACAGGCTTTTTCACTGCCTTCAACTTATTTTGATAGTATTTAAGGTTACTGGACTAATAAATCTGATAAATCATAATTAAGTTATTGTCAACGGTCTTGCCGCAGTGGTAACACCTGTTCCCGTCAGGTCACCGAAGTTAAGCGCTTTCGGGCTGGACTAGCAGTTGGATGGATGATCGTCTGGGTCTGCCGAGTGCTGTTGGCAAGCGCTTGTGAGACCAATTGAGCAGCTACTCGACTGAGAATTAGTGGCTGCGGTCACGAAAACAGGCAACGGTCGGGAGAGTGGTTTGCTGACCACATGCCCCTCCATATCCGCATCCTGTGACCCCTATCGTCTGAGGATGACACGGCGGTTGGGCCTTCCGAGGTCTCTTCGGACGGAGAGTGATACTTAAATTATTACTCTGTATCGCACTACTGGAGACCACGGATCACTTGTACCAAAATACCCTGACGACATCACCGAACAGCCATTGGAATTTTATCGGTTGAGTCCAGGTTCACCTTGCTTGTGCTATATGGCCACTGTTGGTCTTTCTTGACTAGGTATGACCTGGCCCAAGCTGGGTTGATTACACTGAGAGGCACCCACATGCCTTGCTCATACTGTGGCATCAAGCAGTCAGGCCTGCAAGATGAGTGGTCTGCCAAGCGAGTGGATTCATTCTTATTTATCGAGTAACATGAACTCTCGTACTCACAATTAAGTTACAAAGTATCCTCCTGTATGAATAATACGCAACGGAAACGCACATCTGACTATCAGTAATTTACAGAACTCTGACTGTTCACTACGCACTCGCAATACCACATTTTCTTTCTTTTTTTTATTTAACGGCTTTTATCAACACGTGGCCATCGCACTGAATATGAGTGGCGCACACATAAATTCTGGATATCATGACAACATACAATTCGAAGGAAAAGGCCACGAATCTATTTCTTTTCACTATCTTATTTATTCCGATAAATTCTATAACCTAAACACACAAATTCTATAACCTACAACAATAACACGTGAGAAATTCCGCCCAGTGGGCATGGCTTTACATTAGTGATTCTCTATCTTATGGTCTTGTAATTATTTAACGCTACAGTGCACTTTCTGGATAGGATGGTGGATCTTTTTCTATATCTCACACTTCGACTCTCACAACCATCATCACGAAACTTTCCTCCAGACCGAGCGGTACAAAAGGAACACGCATAACCCACTACCTCTGAAACTACCTTGCTACTCTCCCATGCAAACCACACATACTTAAATTACATGACATAGACCACACTACAACATGAAATACAACACAGGGAATAGTCACAACATTATCACTTTCAGCTTTCCCACTTCAATTGATATTTATCCCAGTTTCACACGACACTGCCCCACTTCGTAATTCTACTTTCCTACTATGAACTCTGGAGATATATGCACGTCTTCCTGTGCAATGCAAGCCAAGTGGCGTTGCTGGATAGACGGCTGACTCACCTTGTTTCTCTGTCAGAGTGTTATAGTTTGAATCAAGCGTCACACGGAAACATATCTCGCAAAGTAATACACTCCTGGAAATTGAAATAAGAACACCGTGAATTCATTGTCCCAGGAAGGGGAAACTTTATTGACACATTCCTGGGGTCAGATACATCACATGATCACACTGACAGAACCACAGGCACATAGACACAGGCAACAGAGCATGCACAATGTCGGCACTAGTACAGTGTATATCCACCTTTCGCAGCAATGCAGGCTGCTATTCTCCCATGGAGACGATCGTAGAGATGCTGGATGTAGTCCTGTGGAACGGCTTGCCATGCCATTTCCACCTGGCGCCTCAGTTGGACCAGCGATCGTGCTGGACGTGCAGACCGCGTGAGACGACGCTTCATCCAGTCCCAAACATGCTCAATGGGGGACAGATCCGGAGATCTTGCTGGCCAGGGTAGTTGACGTACACCTTCTAGAGCACGTTGGGTGGCACGGGATACATGCGGACGTGCATTGTCCTGTTGGAACAGCAAGTTCCCTTGCCGGTCTAGGAATGGTAGAACGATGGGTTCGATGACGGTTTGGATGTACCGTGCACTATTCAGTGTCCCCTCGACGATCACCAGTGGTGTACGGCCAGTGTAGGAGATCGCTCCCCACACCATGATGCCGGGTGTTGGCCCTGTGTGCCTCGGTCGTATGCAGTCCTGATTGTGGCGCTCACCTGCACGGCGCCAAACACGCATACGACCATCATTGGCACCAAGGCAGAAGCGACTCTCATCGCTGAAGACGACACGTCTCCATTCGTCCCTCCATTCACGCCTGTCGCGACACCACTGGAGGCGGGCTGCACGATGTTGGGGCGTGAGCGGAAGACGGCCTAACGGTGTGCGGGACCGTAGCCCAGCTTCATGGAGACGGTTGCGAATGGTCCTCGCCGATACCCCAGGAGCAACAGTGTCCCTAATTTGCTGGGAAGTGGCGGTGCGGTCCCCTACGGCACTGCGTAGGATCCTACGGTCTTGGCGTGCATCCGTGCGTCGCTGCGGTCCGGTCCCAGGTCGACGGGCACGTGCACCTTCCGCCGACCACTGGCGACAACATCGATGTACTGTGGAGACCTCACGCCCCACGTGTTGAGCAATTCGGCGGTACGTCCACCCGGCCTCCCGCATGCCCACTATACGCCCTCGCTCAAAGTCCGTCAACTGCACATACGGTTCACGTCCACGCTGTCGCGGCATGCTACCAGTGTTAAAGACTGCGATGGAGCTCCGTATGCCACGGCAAACTGGCTGACACTGACGGCGGCGGTGCACAAATGCTGCGCAGCTAGCGCCATTCGACGGCCAACACCGCGGTTCCTGGTGTGTCCGCTGTGCCGTGCGTGTGATCATTGCTTGTGCAGCCCTCTCGCAGTGTCCGGAGCAAGTATGGTGGGTCTGACACACCGGTGTCAATGTGTTCTTTTTTCTATTTCCAGGAGTGTATTAAGAACATATTCATCACACACACGAGTCCTCAACTGATATCATGGACGAGTACTTCTCTTTATCCTTTGTCTCATACACAGATTGAGATTCACACAGTACTCACCACGTGGAAGTACTCGCCTCTAATTTCAAGCCCTGCACACGCTATTTCTTAAATATTTCAACTTATAGTACACACGCTAGTAATTCAGCTTAACTTAAGCACACGGAAGTATTTCAACTTATTGCTACACGTGGTTTCATTGTGACCGTTGGTCACTTCCAAAGATTACTACGATCCCATTAATATTACCTGACATTTAATTCTCCCCACAAAAGTTCCTGAAATAGAGAAATTATTATTTCAAACTACTCTTAAATATTCCACATGCATACCATGTCTCCACTCTTTTGTCTTTACGGAGCACAACTAAGACAGGTCTTGACAGCACAAGATCCAGCGGCAGAGTGCTGAAACATGGCCGTTCTTCAGGTTCTCTCGCACCTCTGTCGAAGTGGGGGAGCACCTTGCTACCGTATTGGTCAGCCACATTTCAGGCGCTCAAAGCTCAGGTAAATTTCATCTCTTTGGTCCCACCAAAGGTGGCCAAAGTATCGTCTCAAAGATGATCATATATTCACATTCACTATCTGCGGTTAGCAGACGACCATACATTCATTCATTTCACAGATCTCACCAAACTGGATGTAGGGATTTATTTTGTGGGAGTGCACATGTGATCAATTAAATAAATAAATTGTCATTCTTTCCTACACTGGTATCCGGCTTCGCTGTATTAATTGAAATTGAGTTATTTTACAAAAAAAATGTGTTGTTCTGACAAAAATAATGAAGTATGTTGTACCTATGTTCAATGTTGGGCGGTACTGTACCCTTTCACCACATACTTCCGAGAGCTCGTCACTGATTGGCTACCGTTTTGAGACCGTAGTTTCGCAACGGAGTAAAAAATGGTTCAAATGGCTCTGAGCACTATGGGACTTAGTGGTCATCAGTCCCCTACACCTTAGAACTACTTAAACCTAACTAACCTAAGGACATCACACACATCCATGCCCGAGGCAGGATTTGAACCTGCGACCGTAGCGGTCACGCGGTTCCAGACTGAAGCGCCTAGAACCGCACAGCCACACAGGCCGGCTCGCAACGGAGTATTTGCGGCCAATGGTTGTCTGGAAAATTGTGCTGAATTGTGCACTCATATGACCTCATTGTCAGGTTTTTTCTGTCTCTTATATATTTACAAGAATGTGATATATGTGTTATGTGAGAAAATATTACCCTTATAATTGTTGTTACTCTATTAAAGTTACGTCACTCTAGTCTGAAGAATTTATATTTAAAGAAACAAAAAATATCACACCCTAATCACAATAGGTTAGACAGTCGTGATCTTTAGACGTAAAACCGGAGTGCCGATAGAGACAGACCGACTCGTTCACTTAAGGCGGCCAATAAAATCGGCTGCTCCTCAGAATTCTAAGTGCGGCCATATGAACGTTTTGGCAACACTCTAGGATGCAGAGGTGTCCGGAGAAAGTGTATTTTTCTCGAGATGTTAGTCATGAATTAACTCTTGGTCTAGCGGTAAACGTCGAGAATATAAACACTAAGTTGCTAGATCGGGTCCAGAATCCCCCTAAATTTTTAAACCGCATTTCGTCTGTCTCTTAATGTTATCACTCTGATGGAACATCAAAGATAATGCGATTCGCTTTCTAACCTCCGGGTAACAGCAAAAACGTCCAGAAACAATTCCGCAAGACAAGATGTGGAGGAGCCGTGCGTGTGTTTATCAGACGTCATTTCGTTGTTTGAAGTTCTAGTATTTTTTCTGAACTACTACTGATATTTTCAGTGCAATGCAAACACAAAGGTAAAACTTATTAAGAAAACAAACGGATTGCAGATACTTTATAACGAGCTACTGCAGACTAAAGGTGCATAAAAATTATTCAGAAAATATTCCTGAAATTTGGTCTTTGAATTTCGGGTTAATGCTGCAGAAATCTCTGAACTACGACACCTGGTGTCCAAATAGAAAACGAGTGTAGTTAAGTATTGGATTTTGCATACTTGAAACATACGAACGTTGTTTAAGCGTTGTGAAATAGAGTCGCAAGTGGAGAAAAGTCTAACGTTTGCGAGAAAATGTCCGCTTGGCGTTTAATAGAGGGGTGAAGGCAGGGCAGGCATCTCGAAACCTTTGCATTGCGTGTGAGGCAAGTGCTTTTGCGCAAAAGACAAGAGAAGAGGATTTTCTTGGTTTGAGGAAGATGGTTGTGGAACCGGAAAGGAGAAGCGACAGTTCTACCCGAAGCACCCTCCGTCACACTCCGAATGGTGGCTTGCGAAGTATAGTTGTTCGTAGCGACATCGAACTTTCACATCTAGCTCACGTTAAGACTAATGCGCAACAAGCCTGGTGCAAAGTCAGAAGGGGGTACATACACTACTGGCCATTAAAATTGCTACACCAAGAGGATATGCAGATGATAAACGGATATTCATTGGACAAATATATTACACTAGAACTGACATGTAATTACATTTTCACGCAATTTGAGTGCATAGTACCTGAGAAATCAATACCCAGAACAACCACCTCTGGACGTAATAGATGTGTTGGCAGAAGAGCCAACACCGGGTTGCTAGAGGAGGCCGAAATGCACACGTTTAAACTCACGCAGACTGGCGTGAGGTCTGGAACAAGGTAAAGTAATTATCCTATGAAGAAAAGAACGTAGTTGATTGAATACTTAACTTTAATCCATAATTGGAGAACATCGCTCTTGATGATACATTAATTACAATCTCAATATAAACTGGTAATGGCGCCTTGCTAGGTCGTAGCAAATGACGCAGCTGAAGGCTATGCTAACTATCGTCTCGGCAAATGAGAGCGTATTTGTCAGTGATCCATCTCTGGCAAAGTCTGCTGTACAACTGGGCGAGTGCTAGGACGTCTCACTAGACCTGCCGTGTGGTGGCGCTCGGTCTGCAATCACTGACAGTGGCGACACGCGGGTCCGACGTACACTAATGGACCGCGCCCGATTTAAAGGCTACCACCTAGCAAGTGTGGTGTCTGGCGGTGACACCACAGTAATAACGGCCTTGATACGCCTGGGCATTGAGTCAAACAGAGCTTGGATGGCGTGTACAGGTACAGCTGCCCATGCAGCTTCAACATGATACCACAGTTCATCAAGAGTAGTGACTGGTGTATTGTGACGAGCCAGCTGCTCGGCCACCATTCACCAGACGTTTTCAATTGGTGAGAGATCTGGAGAATGTGCTGGCCAGCGCAGCAGTCGAACATTTTCTGTATCCAGTGAGGCCCGTACAGGACCTGCAACATGCGGTCGTGCATTATCCTGTAAAATGTAGGGTTTCGCAGGGATCGAATGAAGGATAGAGCCACGGGTCGTAACACATCTGAAATGTAACGTCCACTGTTCAAAGTGCCGTCAGTGCGAACAAGAGGTGACCGAGACGTGTAACCAATGGCACCCCATACCATCACGCCGGGTGATACGCCAGTATGGCGATGACGAATACATGCTTCCGATGTGCGTTCACCGCGATGTCGCCAAACACGGATGCGACCATCATGATGCTGTAAACAGAACCTGGATTCATCCGAAAAAAAGACGTTTTGCCATTCGTGCACCCAGGTTCGTCGTTGAGTACACCATCGCAGGCGCTCCTGTCTGTGATGCAGCGTCAAGGGTAACCGCAGCCATGGTTTCCGAGCTGATAGCCCATGCTGCTGCCAACGTCGTCCAACTGTTCGTCCAGATGGTTGTTGTCTTGCAAACGTCCCAATCTTTTGACTCAGGGATCGAGACGTGGCTGCACGATCCGTTACAGCCATGCGAATAAGATGCCTGTCATCTCGACTGCTAGTGATACGAGGCTGTTGGGATCCAGCGCGGCGTTCCGTATTACCCTCCTGAACAAACCGATTCCATATTCTGCTAACAGTCATTGGATGCTGACCAACGCGAGCAGCAATGTCGCGATACGATAAACCGCAATCGCGATAGGCTACAATCCGACCTTTATCAGAGTCGGAAACGTGATGGTACGCATTTCTCCTCCTTACAAGAGGCATCACAACAACGTTTCACTAGGCAACGCCGGTCAACTGCTGCCTGTGTATGAGAAATCATTTGGAAACTTTCCTCATGTCAGCACGTTGTAGGTGTGGCCACCGGCGCCAATCTTGTGTGAATGCTCTGAAAAGCTAATCATTTGCATTTCACAGCATCGTCTTCCTGTCGGTTAAATTTCGCGTCTGTAACACGTCATCTTCGTGGTGTAGCAATTTTAGTGGCCGGTAGTGTAGTTCGGGTTTCTTGCAGAGGGTTCTGCTGCGGTACGGGCGACAAGTGCTGTACAGCGTGCTGGTGAAACAGCGCGGCAGCTGGAAAGGTACACCAAATCTGAAGGACGCGAAACCTTATGATTCTTGTCGGCAAAACGTACACGAATTCACCGCATCCAGGCGTAGTGAGTTGGTGCAACAACTCGATCAAGGCCGCACGGACGAGGCTGACTCTGATCAGGAAGTCCAGATCTTGCACCTTTACGGCTAGCTGAAAGAACATCTGGCGCGGAAAGAGATCTTCCTACTGTGGGGACGTACACACAGGGCTTCTCGAATGGCTCCTGGCCAACCAGCGAAGTTCTATCTTCGAGGAATTGAACAACAGGTAGAAAGTTCAGACCGTTATTTACAGGGACGTGGTGATCATGAAAAATAATGTCATATATTTGTGTGACTCTGCAGTGTAATGGAGCATTCAGTTACAGTTACTTGGCCTGCCATAATAATGTGTAACTTACTTTTTGAAGCCCCTTCGTAATTGTAACGGCATCTACACCTACATCACTACTCTGGAATTCATTGTTAAGTCCCTGGCAGAGTGTTCATCGAATCGCCTTCAACGTATTTACCTACCGTTTCGCTCTCGAACAGCGCTCGGAGAAAATGAGCACTTAAATGTTTCTTTGAGATCTCTGATTTCTCCCTATATACGTTGGCGTCAACAAAATATTTTCGCATTCGGAGAAAATATTAGTAATTGAAGTTTCGTGTAAAAGTACTGCAGCAACGCAAAACGCCTTTTTCGAGATAATACAAAACTAGCAGTCTTTTGAACATTTCTGATGTACTCCGTCAATCATATATGGTAAAGACCCAATATCTCACTGATATACTCCGACAGGTGACAGACAAGTAGTCTCTTTAGGGCATTTGTTGCCTCTTCAAAGGATTTTACCAGTAAAACGCAGTGTTTGGTTCGCTTTCGCCGCCACATTATCTGTGTGATCATTCACAATTATGATGTATTTAGATGAATTGACAGCCTTTGCATTTTTCTTATTCATTGTATAACCGAAATTTAACAGACTCCTTTTAATACTCATGTTGATGACTATACACCTTTTATTGTTTAGAGTCAATTGCCACGTTTCTCATTATACACATATCTTGTCTAAACCATTTTGCAATTGGTTTTCATCATCTCATGTCTTTATGAGATGGTAAATGACAGCATCATATGTAAACAATCTAATAGGTCTGCTCAGATTTTCTCCTAAATTGTTTATATACCCGTAGATTAGGAACAAGAGAGGGTATATAATAATTCATTGGGGAACTCCAGATATCACTTCTGTTTTAGTCGTTGACTTTATGTCAGTTACTACGAACTGTGGCCTCTCTGACAGGGAGTCACGAATCTAATCGCACAACTGAGACGATACTCCATATCCATGCAATTTGATAGAGGTCGCTTGTGAAGAACGGTGTCAAAAGCCTTCTGGAAATATAGAAGTATGGAACCGATTTGAGATCCCCTATCGATAGCACTCATTACTTCATGTGTATAAACAGGAACACTATTTTCTGAATCCTTTCTGACTCTTTCAAATGGCTCTGAGCACTATGGGACTCAACTGCTGAGGTCATTAGTCCCCTAGAACTTAGAACTAGTTAAACCTAACTAACCTAAGGACATCACACACATCCATGCCCGAGGCAGGATTCGAACCTGCGACCGTAGCGGTCTCGCGGTTCCAGACTGCAGCGCCAGAACCGCGCGGCCACTTCGGCCGGCTTTCTGACTCTTTGTCAGTAATCATTTTGCTTCGAGCTAATTCGTATTGTTCGAATGCATTATATGTTCCAGAACACTACTACTAATCGACATCATATAGTTCTGCAATTCAGCGGATTACTCTTATTTTCTTTCCTGAGTATCGGTGTGGCATGTGTAACTTTCCAATCTTTAGATACCGATCTTTCGTCGAGGGCGTCGGTTGTATATAAGTGCTAAGTATGGAGCAAGAAAGGAACGTAATTGGTACACAATCTGGACTGGGGAACTTATCTTTATTAATTGATTTAAGCTGCTTCGTTACACCGAGGAATCTACATCTAAGTTACTCCTGTTGGCAGCTGTTCTTAGTTCTAATTCTTCTTTGGCGAAGAAATTTCGGAAAACCAAGTCTAGTAACTCTCTTTTAGTGGCACTATCATCAGTAACATTACCAGTGCTATCGCCCAGTAAGGTAATGATTGTGTCTTGCCGCTGGTGTACTTTACATACGACCAGAATCTCTTTGGATTTTCTGCCAGATTTCAGGAGAGAATTTCTCTGTGGAAATTATTAAAAGTATCTCTCATTGAAAGCGGCGATAAATTTCGAGATTGAGTAAAACATCCTTAACCTTTGAAACTTAACAAATGTGTCATGTATTTCCGGTTGCTCCTGCAACACAGTTCTGACTTGTTTTGTGTACCATGGGGAATCAGTACATCTCTTATTAATTTATTTGGTGTATGTTTCGCGAGCGGTTCTAGGCGCTACAGTCTGGAACCGCGTGACTCCTACGGTCGCAGGTTCGAATCCTGCCTCGGGCATGGATGTGTGTGATGTCCTTAGGTTAGTTAGGTTTAAGTAGTTCTAAGTTCTAGGGGACTGATGACCTCAGAAGTTAAGTCCCATAGAGCTCAGAGCCATTTTGTATGTCTCACAATTGTTGTCGACACTGTTTCTTTGAATTCGAGCCAAATCTGGTTTTGGAAGTAGTGGAGACTGTCTCCTAGGAAGGTGCTAAACGAATTTTTATCTGGTTTTTAAGCAGTTACATGTTTCATTTATTTTTGGTAGATCTGAATGTAATGGTATTCAGTCCTGCTTCAACGACCTTGTGGTGACTAATCCCAGTATCCCTCATGATAGTCCCTACTTGCTCATGATCATTTGTTGCTAAGAGGTCAAGTATTTTTTCGCAACCATTTACACTTAGGGTGGGATCCTGAATTAATTGTTCAAAATAATTTTCCGAGAACGCATTGAGTACGCTTTCGGACGATGTTTTGTGACTACCACGGACTTTGAACATGTATTTTCGCAATCATATCGAAGGTAGAGTCAGTAGTGCACCTCTCAAGTTTTCTTTGAACAGTTCGGCAAGATTATTATCTGAGTCAGGGAGTCGCTAAAAGAAACCAATTAGTAATTTATCTCATTTGTTAAGTATAACCTCTACCCATACTAACTCACAGGAACTATCCATTTCAGTTTCTCTACAGGGTAAGCGTTTTCTAACAGCAATAAATATTCCACCACAAGCTTATTAAATCTATCCGTTTTAAACACCGTTAGGTCCTTTGTAAAAATTTCGGTTTAATTTATCTTCGGCTTTAGCCAGTTTTCAGTGCCTATAACGTTACGAGCTTCAGTGCTTTCTACACAGTTGCACGTTGTCATATTTTAAACGAACATTATCCCAGTGAAACTGTTACTCCGCGAATATCGTTCAGAGCTTACATAAATGAGCACGCCAGTCTCCGCACTGTGGTGGTTGTTGCGTGACCCGCAGGTACACAAAGGGCGGAGCCAAGGGGCGCTGCCAAGTGAGGTCGCCAGCGTCGGTCACGCCCCCCCCCCCTCCCTCCCCGCCCCAACGTGATGAACACGTCGACTGTTGTCTCACGTCTGGCCGCAAACACGGCGGGTCCACCTACCCCCTTTATGTCCGTCGTTTGTGTCTCCGTCAAAGGCGGCAGTAGAAGGGCGGTGTTTGTGCGCGATCGGTTCCAGAGCAAACTATTCCACGCGGGCCCATCAACCCACTTTCACATTGCCTTTCCAGTCTTCCAGCGAAAAATAAGACGAAACCGGATACCTCGCCCAAAAGATCACTTAAAAAAAAAAGTGCCACAGGTACAGGACCGTCCCCTCGTCCGCCACGCAGCTACAGCCCGTCACGCACGTGTTGTGCCGCGAATACTTCATTACGTGTTGTCGTAGTAATTCAGCTCTCCACTGTCGTCTCTTCCGTATGTTTTCGTACCTACATAACTACTGTCTGCTGTGGAGAGAATTCCACGCACTAGGAAAGCGGCAGCGAGTCCATTCTACATTGTCACATGCATATTATGTGCCGTACTAAAATCTTTTTCATGAACGCAAGCATATCATATTGTAACGGTGACTGACATGATGACGTTCGAGCGATTCTGATCTATTAAATCGTCTCACTTCTTCAACTTACCTACGCCCGGGTTCCCGGGTTCGATTCCCGGCGGGGTCAGGGATTTTCTCTGCCTCGTGATGGCTGGGTGTTGTGTGCTGTCCTTAGGTTAGTTAGGTTTAAGTAGTTCTAAGTTCTAGGGGACTGATGACCATAGATGTTAAGTCCCATAGTGCTCAGAGCCATTTGAACCATTTCTTCAACTTACCAATTTTTTGCATAGTTCAAACAACAAAAGACAAGACTGGCAATGAAGTTAGACAAACGCAATACTATTCGAACGGCCTGTAACACACACCACTGTCACTCTCGAGACGGAAGGGGGATGGTGGCTATTTCCTCGTTTCATCCCTTGCAGATATTCTTCCGCATTACCTACTGTACTGCACCCTGCATCCATTTCAATCTGCTTACTGCATTCAGATCGTGGTCTCCCCTTCTCCCACTGCACACTCACGTACTCACGCTTCCCGCCAATACTAAATTAGCTATTCCTTGATGCCTCGGGCTGTGTCCTAACAAACCGTTCCTTCTTTTGGTCAGGTTGTGGCAAACAGTTCTTTTCCTCTCCATTTCGATCAGTGCGTCTTCATTAATTTACTGCTCCTCGATTTCCGTGACCTCTAATAAACTGCCTAAATTCATTTAACATCCCGGTCACTCAGCCAGTCAACATCACAAGCAGAATGCAGGCATTTCCTCTGGTCATTTCCTCTTTTCACTAACAGCACTTCTGTGGAAAATCCTGCTCCCCGTCAGGATTTTCAGGTTTATTTCAAACAGATGCCGGAAAACACCTGCCTTCGTGGCAATGTCACTAACCCTTGAGGCAGCCTAGCACATTCCATGTATAAACAAATTTAGATGGATTATGGATAGGCGAACCATCAAGTACAAGCTGGACAAAGCCCGCTACCACCGGACGCCCATCCCCAACAGCCAAGGTGGCGACCCCATAGCGCAGCTAGGAATGACTATGCAAACGTTCCTTCTCTACGGAAAATCAAGGATCTTTGCCATCATTCGCTATCCGTATCGCTGCTGCCTGTAAAACGAGTAACGTAGTAATCTATATCAGCGGTATTGACAACCAGCATAAATTGCTAAAACTTAATAAGGCCCCAGGGCGTGTCATGTTCTATACAGAATTTTCAAGTTAATTTGTCTCCCTCTTGATTGTAACTTGTCGCAGATCGCATGATCAAAAATGGTTCAAATGGCTCTGAGCACTATGGGACTCAACTGCTGAGGTCATTAGTCCCCTAGAACTTAGAACTAGTTAAACCTAACTAACCTAAGGACATCACAAACATCCATGCCCGAGGCAGGATTCGAACCTGCGACCGTAGCGGTCTTGCGGTTCCAGACTGCAGTGCCTTTAACCGCACGGCCACTTCGTCCGGCCAGATCGCATGATCAGATGTATGTTCCCCGTGAATGGAGAATAAGCACAGGTCACTTCCATCTATAGAAAGGGATGTGAAATTGTTCCAGAGACATACGTCTGATTTGACTCAAGTCTATTTGAAAGAGATTTTTAAAACACATTGTGAGGTAAAAATTTATAACCTATCTGGAAGAAAATAATATTATCCATGAAAACCGGCACGAATCCCGAAAACACTGGTGATCTGGAAGTCAACTCGTCTTCTTTACACATGATATACTCAGTGCCAAGATAGAAGAGCGCAAGCTGGATCTGTATTTCAAGACTTCCGTAATACTTCTCATTAAGGGACTCATCGATGCCTTCTAAAGAAAATCCGTTCCTGCGGGATTTCTACTCTAAAGTTAATGCCTGATATGGCTCATGCCCGTGGGAGTGTGCTTGGGCCGTTACTGTTGCCGGCCGGGGTGGCCGAGCGGTTCTAGGCGCTACAGTCTGGAACCGCGCGACCGCTACGGTCGCAGGTGCGAATCCTGCTTCGGGCATGGATGTGTGTGATGTCCTTAGGTTAGTTAGGTTTAAGTAGTTCTAAGTTCTAGGGGACTGATGACTTCAGAAGTTAAGTCCCATAGTGCTCAGAGCCATTTTTCGTTACTGTTTATGGTATATATTAAGTATTTTAGAGGATCGGATTAAATGAAATCTCTGGATTTCACGTATCATGTAGTTATCTTGGAGGAAATTATACGAGCTAAAAACTGCAGTAATGCCCAATTACATGTAGACGAATTAGCAGCTTGGTGTCAACACTGGCAGTTAGCTCACAACGTAGAAAAACGAAACGTGAGCATTGTGTCATTTCAGTGTTGGGTTAATAAGTCACAACTGGAATTACACAGTCATACATATTTTTGGGAGTATCAGAATATAGAGATACGAAGTGGAACAACCACGTAGATTCAGCTGTGGATAGATTCTCTTGTAGAACAGAGGAGAACTGCAGCTTGTTTACAAAAGAGATTGCTTACAAAACATATCAACGGCCCATACGTGAATAATACCTCTGTGTATGATATTATCTAATTTAGGACGGTCTATCTTCGGACATGAGCCACCATCACAACTATTTATTTAATGATATTTACCTTGCCGTACACAGGAAGCAAGGCAGGCTAGCGTTTGACATCCCATTTTCGACGTAGACATTAGCCCATGTTGCGGAAGGAAGTCGGCCGTGTCCTTTCAAAGGAAACATTGTGTGCATGTAGAGAAATCGCGGAAAACCAAAATGTGGATGACCGGACAGGAATTTGTTTTGCTAATGAACTTCCCCCATGAACCATGGACCTTGCCGTTGGTGGGGAGGCTTGCGTGCCTCAGCGATACAGATGGCCGTACCGTAGGTGCAACCACAACGGAGGGGTATCTGTTGAGAGGCCAGACAAACATGTGGTTCCTGAAGAGGGGCAGCAGCCTTTTCAGTAGTTGCAGGGGCAACAGTCTGGATGATTGACTGATCTGGCCTTGTAACATTAACCAAAACGGCCTTGCTGTGCTGGTACTGCGAACGGCTGAAAGCAAGGGGAAACTACAGCCGTAATTTTTCCCGAGGACATGCAGCTTTACTGTGTGATTAAATGATGATGGCGTCCTCTTGGGTAAAATATTCCGGAGGTAAAATAGTCCCCCATTCGGATCTCCGGGCGGAGACTACTCAAGAGGACGTCGTTATCAGGAGAAAGAAAACTGGCATTCTACGGATCGGAGCGTGGAATGTCAGATCCCTTAATCGGGCAGGTAGGTTAGAAAATTTAAAAAGGGAAATGGATAGGTTAAAGTTAGATATAGTGGGAATTAGTGAAGTTCGGTGGCAGGAGGAACAAGACTTTTGGTCAGGTGATTACAGGGTTATAAATACAAAATCAAATAGGGGTAATGCAGGAGTAGGTTTAATAATGGATAAAAAAATAGGAGTGCGGGTTAGCTACTACAAACAGCATAGTGAACGCATTATTGTGGCCAAGATAGACACAAAGCCCATGCCTACTACAGTAGTACAAGTTTATATGCCAACTAGCTCTGCAGATGATGAAGAAATTGATGAAATGTATGACGAGATAAAAGAAATTATTCAGGTAGTGAAGGGAGACGAAAATTTAATAGTCATGGGTGACTGGAATTCGTCAGTAGGAAAAGGGAGAGAAGGAAACATAGTAGGTGAATATGGAGTGGGGGGAAGAAATGAAAGAGGAAGCCGCCTTGTAGAATTTTGCACAGAGCATAACTTAATCATAGCTAACACTTGGTTCAAGAATCATAAAAGAAGGTTGTATACCTGGAAGAATCCTGGAGATACTAATAGGTATCAGATAGATTATATAATGGTAAGACAGAGATTTAGGAACCAGGTTTTAAATTGTAAGACATTTCCAGGGGCAGATGTGGATTCTGACCACAATCTATTGGTTATGAACTGCAGATTGAAACTGAAGAAACTGCAAAAAGGTGGGAATTTAAGGAGATGGGACCTGGATAAACTGAAAGAACCAGAGGTTGTAGAGAGTTTCAGGGAGAGCATAAGGGAACAATTGACAGGAATGGGGGAAAGAAATACAGTAGAAGAAGAATGGGTAGCTCTGAGGGATGAAGTAGTGAAGGCAGCAGAGGATCAAGTAGGTATTAAGACGAGGGCTAATAGAAATCCTTGGGTAACAGAAGAAATATTGAATTTAATTGATGAAAGGAGAAAATATAAAAATGCAGTAAATGAAGCAGGCAAAAGGGAATACAAACGTCTCAAAAATGAGATCGACAGGAAGTGCAAAATGGCTAAGCAGCGATGGCTAGAGGACAAATGTAAAGATGTAGAGGCTTGTCTCACTAGGGGTAAGATAGATACTGCCTGCAGGAAAATTAAAGAGACCTTTGGAGAGAAGAAAACCATTTGTATGAATATCAAGAGCTCAGATGGCAACCCAGTTCTAAGCAAAGAAGGGAAGGCAGAAAGGTGGAAGGAGTATATAGAGGGTTTATACAAGGGCGATGTACTTGAGGACAGTATTATGGAAATGGAAGAGGATGTAGATGAAGATGAAATGGGAGATAAGATACTGCGTGAAGAGTTTGACAGAGCACTGAAAGACCTGAGTCGAAACAAGGCCCCGGGAGTAGACAACATTCCATTAGAACTACTGATGGCCTTGGGAGAGCCAGTCATGACAAAACTCTACCATCTGGTGAGCAAGATGTATGAGACAGGCGAAATACCCACAGACTTCAAGAAGAATATAATAATTCCAATCCCAAAGAAAGCAGGTGTTGACAGATGTGAAAATTACCGAACTATCAGTTTAATAAGTCACAGCTGGAAAATACTAACGCGAATTCTTTACAGACGAATGGAAAAACTGGTAGAAGCGGACCTCGGGGAAGATCAGTTTGGATTCCGTAGAAATGTTGGAACACGTGAGGCAATACTAACCTTACGACTTATCTTAGAAGAAAGATTAAGAAAAGGCAAACCTACGTTTCTAGCATTTGTAGACTTAGAGAAAGCTTTTGACAACGTTAACTGGAATACTCTCTTTCAAATTCTGAAGGTGGCAGGGGTAAAATACAGGGAGCGAAAGGCTATTTACAATTTGTACAGAAACCAGATGGCAGTTATAAGAGTCGAGGGGCATGAAAGGGAAGCAGTGGTTGGGAAAGGAGTGAGACAGGGTTGTAGCCTCTCCCCGATGTTATTCAATCTGTATATTGAGCAAGCAGTAAAGGAAACAAAAGAAAAATTCGGAGTAGGTATTAAAATTCATGGAAAAGAAGTAAAAACTTTGAGGTTCGCCGATGACATTGTAATTCTGTCAGAGACAGCAAAGGACTTGGAAGAGCAGTTGAACGGAATGGACAGTGTCTTGAAAGGAGGATATAAGATGAACATCAACAAAAGCAAAACGAGGATAATGGAATGTAGTCAGATTAAAGCCGGCCGAAGTGGCCGTGCGGTTAAAGGCGCTGCCGTCTGGAACCGCAAGACCGCTACGGTCGCAGGTTCGAATCCTGCCTGGGGCATGGATGTTTGTGATGTCCTTAGGTTAGTTAGGTTTAACTAGTTCTAAGTTCTAGGGGACTAATGACCTCAGCAGTTGAGTCCCATAGTGCTCAGAGCCATTTGATCCATTTTGAATCAGATTAAATCGGGTGATGCTGAGGGGATTAGATTAGGAAATGAGACACTTAAAGTAGTAAAGGAGTTTTGCTATTTAGGGAGTAAAATAACTGATGATGGTCGAAGTAGAGAGGATATAAAATGTAGACTGGCAATGGCAAGGAAATCGTTTCTGAAGATGAGAAATTTGTTAACATCGAGTATAGATTTAAGTGTCAGGAAGTCGCTTCTGAAAGTATTTGTATGGAGTGTAGCCATGTATGGAAGTGAAACATGGACGATAACCAGTTTGGACAAGAAGAGAATAGAAGCTTTCGAAATGTGGTGCTACAGAAGAATGCTGAAGATAAGGTGGGTAGATCACGTAACTAATGAGGAGGTATTGAATAGGATTGGGGAGAAGAGAAGTTTGTGGCACAACTTGACTAGAAGAAGGGATCGGTTGGTAGGACATGTTCTGAGGCATCAAGGGATCACAAATTTAGCATTGGAGGGCAGCGTGGAGGGTAAAAATCGTAGAGGGAGACCAAGAGATGAATACACTAAGCAGATTCAGAAGGATGTAGGTTGCAGTAGGTACTGGGAGATGAAGAAGCTTGCACAGGATAGAGTAGCATGGAGAGCTGCATCAAACCAGTCTCAGGACTGAAGACCACAACAACAATGAGGACATCTCGCAAAACTACACTCCTGGAAATGGAAAAAAGAACACATTGACACCGGTGTGTCAGACCCACCATACTTGCTCCGGACACTGCGAGAGGGCTGTACAAGCAATGATCACACGCACGGCACAGCGGACACACCAGGAACCGCGGTGTTGGCCGTCGAATGGCGCTAGCTGCGCAGCATTTGTGCACCGCCGCCGTCAGTGTCAGCCAGTTTGCCGTGGCATACGGAGCTCCATCGCAGTCTTTAACACTGGTAGCATGCCGCGACAGCGTGGACGTGAACCGTATGTGCAGTTGACGGACTTTGAGCGAGGGCGTATAGTGGGCATGCGGGAGGCCGGGTGGACGTACCGCCGAATTGCTCAACACGTGGGGCGTGAGGTCTCCACAGTACATCGATGTTGTCGCCAGTGGTCGGCGGAAGGTGCACGTGCCCGTCGACCTGGGACCGGACCGCAGCGACGCACGGATGCACGCCAAGACCGTAGGATCCTACGCAGTGCCGTAGGGGACCGCACCGCCACTTCCCAGCAAATTAGGGACACTGTTGCTCCTGGGGTATCGGCGAGGGCCATTCGCAACCGTCTCCATGAAGCTGGGCTACGGTCCCGCACACCGTTAGGCCGTCTTCCGCTCACGCCCCAACATCGTGCAGCCCGCCTCCAGTGGTGTCGCGACAGGCGTGAATGGAGGGACGAATGGAGACGTGTCGTCTTGAGCGATGAGAGTCGCTTCTGCCTTGGTGCCAATGATGGTCGTATGCGTGTTTGGCGCCGTGCAGGTGAGCGCCACAATCAGGACTGCATACGACCGAGGCACACAGGGCCAACACCCGGCATCATGGTGTGGGGAGCGATCTCCTACACTGGCCGTACACCACTGGTGATCGTCGAGGGGACACTGAATAGTGCACGGTACATCCAAACCGTCATCGAACCCATCGTTCTACCATTCCTAGACCGGCAAGGGAACTTGCTGTTCCAACAGGACAATGCACGTCCGCATGTATCCCGTGCCACCCAACGTGCTCTAGAAGGTGTAAGTCAACTACCCTGGCCAGAAAGATCTCCGGATGTCCCCCATTGAGCATGTTTGGGACTGGATGAAGCGTCGTCTCACGCGGTCTGCACGTCCAGCACGAACGCTGGTCCAACTGAGGCGCCAGGTGGAAATGGCATGGCAAGCCGTTCCACAGGACTACATCCAGCATCTCTACGATCGTCTCCATGGGAGAATAGCAGCCTGCATTGCTGCGAAAGGTGGATATACACTGTACTAGTGCCGACATTGTGCATGCTCTGTTGCCTGTGTCTATGTGCCTGTGGTTCTGTCAGTGTGATCATGTGATGTATCTGACCCCAGGAATGTGTCAATAAAGTTTCCCCTTCCTGGGACAATGAATTCACGGTGTTCTTATTTCAATTTCCAGGAGTGTATTAACAACAAAATATTTCGTTGTTAACTAATTATAGTACGAGTAGCTACAATACACACGTCGGATGTTTTCACCGAGTAAGACGGCTTAGTGTTTAAGATCTTGGACTTGTACTGTGAAAGAGAATCATAAAACAGAATTTCTGCAGTTTCTGTGAATCATTTCGTGTGAATGCCAAAAGGTAGCTTTACAGCATTATGCTTGATTTAGTCTTCCGCGCTTGTTCAAGTGCGCTAGTGCTGTGTCTCTTACAGCTTCTGTGTCGACGGAACATAAAGGTCTAATCTTCCTTATAAAGCTGTTTGAAGCTTTTACCAAAGTATCTTTTACTGTAACGCTGAACAAGAAGCTAGTGACTGTGCTCTTGTAATAATCCAATGCTTATGCAGCAGGTCTACGAATGAAATTTAAATTACTCGTAGTTAAGACAACATGTGAGATTTCATGAATAGCGCTTTGGACAAGTAAGAAATATCAGAGACTTTCTATTTTATTCTGTCATGGTGGAAAACGGCACATACAATTTGTCTCTGTGTTGGATGGAACGTACTTTCTGAGCGGTAGAACCCAGCTAGGGAGAGAGCGAAAATTGCGGCGGGAGCCCAGACCACCGCAACAGTTTGAAAGGACAACTCTGAACGACTCGTTTCTCAAGGGCGTAAACTAATGTGGAATTAAATATCACAGCAAAGTGATAGGAAAGAATCAAAGTTTACTTCTCATATGCATCAACTGGAAGCTGTGCCTCAAGGTAAATAAGTATCAGTTAAGTGTGGAAGGGAACTGATGGGAGAATCGAACGTCTTTATTTCCGTGAAAGGGCCACATTTCTCTGCAGCCGAAAGGTAGACTGTACAGGCTGTTGGTTCTTGACGTGACTGGCTGCATGGGAAGAACAAGAAGGCGTTTTCTATGGAGTCTGGGGATGTGGCAATGCATTGGTGACTGTTACTTATTGGCTCTGACGTAGCTACTACTAGTCGACGAGACTAGATTTTTCAGTGTTAATAAATGGTTCAAATGGCCCTGAGCACTATGGGACTTAACATCTGAGGTCATCAGTCCCCTAGACTTAGAACTACTTAAACCTAACTAAGCTAAGGACATCACACCCATCCATGCCCGAGGCAGGATTCGAACCTGCGACCGTAGCAGCAGCGCGGTTCCAGACTGAAGCGCCTAGAACCGCTCGGTTCAGTGTTAATAATTATTTTGAAGTCAGACTAAAGCCTTATGAGGAATATTAGTATTAACCTTAGATGTTAATTGATTTGATGATGTCTGCATTCCTGCACCAATGTTCGGAATGTGTGTGTGTGTGTGTGTGTGTGTGTGTGTTTTTCTTCTGTCTTATTGAAAAAATCACAGTTATATTGAGGCATTGTCTGTAAAACTCATATATTACTTATTACAGATGATTATTCTGTCGCTTTGGAGACATCCCAGTGGTTATTCTACAACTGGTGTGTTCCTTGTGTTGCAAATTTTTGTCGCTGTGGTTGGGCCAGTTATAAGAATATTTATGAGAAATACAGTGAAAGTAATCACCCCCACCTCTTCCCCTCATTCCTAGACACATCAGTGTCAATTACAAAAAACTGTTACTTGATTTCACATTCAAGTGGCAAATGATATTACGCGTCTAGTACGAAATTATTTGACTCATTTATTAAGATAGTAAGTGTAAAACGACAACTCTGAATTTCCTTGATTGTATATGAGAATTTTTTTCTTGTATTTCACGTTACCTTTACATCTGATCTGGCAATACCTAAAAGGTTTCACAAAAGCCTACTGCAGTACCTGCCTTGTACCTCGTTAATTTCTCCACCTCCACACAAGTAACAAGTAACGGTTTGTGTTTTCCGCACTTTCTCGGAAACAGATCACAGTTGCTCCGTTCTTCCAGCTAGTGATCAGTCTGGAATTCCCCCCACGTGACGAGTCGTGGAACTCCAGTCTTTGTCTTTCTCGCTTTCCGCGATAATTGGCTCTACGAGCTGAAGGAATGTCGCTATCAACAACAGCACTCATTGCGCCTGTACATTTACTTCCAGTCTCTGTGAATCTGTATGCAGGCTGCAGGAGAGAGTACGCTTTGCGGAGTGTCTTCCTTTTCCATTCACAGCAGAGCTTGTGAACAGTGAATGGTTGTATGGCTCTGTGCGTTCTGTTATCGCCCAGTTTCATCATTACGGTCTCCACGAGAGCGATAAGCAGGGGACTCGAAGATAATCATTGTTTACTTTCTGATAACTGGTTAATGAAACTTTTTAAGTTGGGTGTCACAAGACCTTCGACGTCTGTCCATGAGTGTGCAACGTCACATTTCAATTTCATTGTCTATCTTTAGTTTCATTAACTGCTTTCTTTTGTGAAGATAATACTCCATCCACACAAGACAAGCGTTAGTAATGCCATAACAATTTAGTTTCCCATGTAGAATTTACAGTCTGCACAATAAAAAACAACGATACATCAGAAGACTTATCTTGTCTAACTATGCTATATGAGTTTTTTCAGCGTTTCGTTACACTGTACCCAACAACAAACAAAATCAGAATCGTTCACGCCGTCCGAATTTGCGCTCAAAGTGCTGTGTAAATTATGTCTTTCGTTGCAAAATTGCAGTTCCTGAGTAACTTATTAATAAAGGAAATCTTGCCGTTTCCTTCATCTCCAGCTGAGCATATCTGATCGTTCCACTTAGATTTCTCGCACATTCTCCCAGGAATTTGTGTTACATGACTGACTTCAGTTGTGACTCATTTATCTGGCAGTGGGAGGTTAGTGACTTACGTTACATGAAGTGCTCAACTTCACATTTCTCTATACTACGCATGGCTGCACGATATTGATATTTTGGTCGAAGGACTGCTACAGTTTCCTTGAAAAGGAGATTGGTACTCAAACTAACTTTGGCGTCTCTGGCTGCTTTGTTGAGACGTGATTTGCAGACTGTCCTTCACAGACGGTTCTTGATATCAATTTGTGATTTATTGACCTTGAAAAGTTGTTCGCTGCTGTACAATAGGCTGACCACGCTTTCCAAACCAAACATCCTGGTAAGGAGAGAAAAGAAATGAGGAACTTAGCGACGCTCGCAGCGTGTCAATGCCATGAAATCTGCTCGGAGTTTCTTAAGACGAGAGATGTCATCTGATGCTGATCATGGCTTAAGTACAAGGACGCCCATGCCAGTAATGACGGGAGGGAGGGGGGTCAGGAGTGGAGGGAGGGGGGTATGGACGCCCTTGCTTAAGTAAATTACGTTTTCCTCATAAACATGACTGCTGTGTATTCATTTAAATATTACTTTCATCGGATAGTCGGTAAAACTCCGCGACTGTGTTTTCAATAGCGTTTTTCTTTACCAATGAACATTTCGGGGCACAGCTTCATCTTTCGGCCTTCAGTTGTAATCGAAGCACTTATTTCATTGTGATGAATATACAAGGCGAATCACCTAAAACTTGCATAGCGGAAATGGAAAATGCTATCGATGTGTAATTTTCACAGAATGGATTGGTAATCACGGACACGAACTGTTAGCCAATTAGTAGATTGTAATGATACTTAGAAAGTGTTTTTTTCTGTGTAAACATACACTTTTTTAAATGGAACAATGCCTACTGACATTGATGATGATGAAGTCCTATACTCTGTGACAGAGCGCAGGGGACGACGCGGGAAACCCGCACCGCCGTAGTAGGCAAGGTCACAGCCGAGGTGATTTGCCATTGCCTTCCCCCGACGGTAATGGAGATGAATGATGCTGATGAAGACGACACAACACCCAATCATCTCGAGGCAGCTGAAAATCCCTGACCCCGCCTGGAATCGAACCCGGGACCCCGTGCTCGTGAAGCGAGAACGCTGCCGCGAGACTACTAACATTAACAAACTAAAAGTAGGGTAACTTAGAGTGTCAGTGGTATTTGTATCACTACTGTAGTGCAAGCCATTTACGAGATATCGTATTTTGAAAAGTTCCCACGCCGACATTGCTACAGTACCTGTGGCAGCACATGGTAAAGAACAACCCAAGTGCATATGTGGATTATGCATATACATAAGTATATACATGTATATATGTTCATACATAGGAATTACGACCAGCAACGAGACAACTGTCCATCACAGGTTGTGTTCAAAATGACCTCTGGCATCGGTAATACAAGCTTCCAGTCTGGTACGGTGGTACACGAGCTAGTATTTCAGCGGAGATGTCCGAGCAGGTTGCTGTCATACATCGTTGTCTATCGTCGAGTGTAGTTGATATGTTCTTGTAGATAGTGTCTTTCAGGTTTCTCCATGGAAAAAGGTCTACATGGGTCACTTACGGGGAACGGTGTGGCCAAGGTACAGGTCCTCTGCGTCCAATCCAACGATTTGGAAACAATTCGTGATCAATGGGCTGGAGAGCCATCATGTTGGTACCACAGGTTCCTCCTAGTATTCAGGTGTAGTCCTAAACATCCACACGAGATGGTCTGTTGACAACCTCCGTTGGCTTCGTCAGGTTGAACGTCAGCGTCCATGGAGTGTAAACGTGTGGTGTGGGATAGTGAACCGTCAGCTCTGTTAGCAGGCTGCGATGCTTGCTCGCATTCAGTCTATGAAAAACGGGCTTGTGAGCTGATGGTTCACACTCCATGGACGCTGACGTTCCACCTGACGATGCCAACGGGGATTGTCAACGGACTAATAGTGCATGTTTCGGTGGTTTAGTTTACCAGCCATGTGTCGGAGCTACTGTGCGGATCAACTGCAACAGCACCAACAACATTAATTTCCTCCTCTTCTGTCGTCCCTTGTTTCACTGAGTTACGTTGTGTACGTGTAATACTACCGATTTCACGTAACTGGTTGAAGAGGTTGATAAATAATTGCCAAGATAGTTGAAGTCTGTTGGAATATTTTACAAGAACGAACTGCATTGTTCTTACATTCACCATACATCAAGAATATCTCGGCATTTTCTGTATTAGTAGATACCATCATCCACTCCCTACCTACTGCTTGGGCTGTCACACGATAACTGGCTAGCGAGTTGCAGTGCACTTAAGGAACACACAAGCACACTGTAAGCAAACATAACAACATCGTACCTAGCAACTAGGCAGGTTGAATGATACAAACAAGTGTCGCTGTGGAAACCTTTCAAAATATCATATCTCATAAACGACTCGTGTAGAATCTTGTAACTGACGCCACTGACATTTTAATTTACCGTACTTTCCGTTTGTTAACGTCAATATGCATTGTGCCATTTAAAAAAGTGTATGTCTGCACAGAAAAGTGTTTTCTAAGTACACGGTGTTTATAAATAAAATCGGGTTTTAACGCTTTATAATATTTATTACATTAAACTTACTGGTATAAATGATATGTCCAAAGAAAGAGCGACTCAAACAGTTTTACCAGGAACCTTATAAATGTTCAATGTGAGCACCATTTGTCACATGCACACATCAAGTCTATAGCCGAGTTCTTCCCAAACGTTGATAAGTGTGTATTCAATGATGGTAGCAAAAGCTGCTTCAATCCGGTTTCTTAATTCAGGGAGGTTTGGTGGTGGCGGAGGCGTGTACACACGATCCTTGATGAAGGCCCAAAGGAAAGAAATCGCATGGCGTTAGGTCTGCTGAACGTGGAGGCCACGCAAAGCAAGCCCTGTCATTGGGCCCCTTGCGGCCTATCCAGCGCTTGGGTACAGTGAAGTTCAACCAGTCGCGTACTTCGCTATGCTAGTGAACATTTATAAGGTTCTAGGTAAAACTGTTTGAGTTGCTCTTTCAAAATGGTTCAAATGGCTCTGAGCACTACGGGACTTAACATCTGAGGTCATCAGTCCCCTAGAACTAAGAACCACTTAAACCTAACTAACCTAAGGACATTACACACATCCATTCCTGAGGCAGGATTCGAGCCTGCGACTGTAGCAGTCGCGCGGTTCCGGACTGAAGCGCCTAGAACCGCTCGGCCTCCGTGGCCGGCAGTTGCTCTTTCATTCGACAATCATTTATAATTGTAAGTTTTATATAATAAATATTATAAAGCGTTAAAACCCCGATATTCATTTATAAACACCGTGTATTATTACAAACTGTTGGTTGACTAACAATACAAGCGCCTCACTAACAATCCATTCTGTGAAGAACGTAAATCAATAGCACTTTCCGTTTCAGCAACATTTGCTGTGCAATAGTTAGGTAATTCATCGTGTTTAACGGAAGTTCTCAAAATACACAGATACGCATTCCTGGCGTGCTGACTTCGCAGTAAAGGTCTTTCGATAACGACTGACTCACCTGTAATGAAGCTGTGCTACGCTGGCGAACTAAGAGTGCTACTAAGGGACAGTAAATGGACTTAATAATAGAATTTTACATTCATTAATTCATTACACAGTCTTGATTTTTCCAAGAATAGGCATTTGGACTACCATGAAATTATTTCTCATGTTCCAAATTTCTATAGTAGTACTTTCTGGAAACTGTTAACAAAATTAAATACGCTTTCGTAGAGTTGTAACGTTGCTTCCGAAGCAAGCTGTGCATTGGACAGAGTGCTGCATCTTTCTCTCGGACACTAGTGGGGAAACTCGGTTTTCAGCTGCGGAAGCGGTTTCTCAGACCGCAGATTGTGTTCTGCCCTTCAGCAGTGAGGCGACCGGCCGAGGAGGGCACGGCCAACAACGAAAATTAAAACGCGTCGCAAATGGAAACAAGGCAGTAGCGCGAAATTAATTCGGCCCCTCGGTGCTCCGATAAATGGAAAGTGGGGGGTCGGAGGGGGCACGGCCAGAGGAGGAAGTGCGCAGCGCGGAGGCACGGAAACGCGAAACGCCCAAAACCAGTGGCTCAGCTGCGGCCGACGCTAAAAATATTAATGCGGCGCTCTCCAAGCGTGAAATATGGTGGATACGCGCGACCCATAACTGTACAATATACGTTATTTTTTTACGTGTGATGAAAAGAAATAATATTTCTGCCCCAGTAATTAAAATTATTTTGTTTGGAGATAGGCAATATCCGACTGATTTACTGCCATGTAATGAATGACAGCATGCGTATAATCAAAATTACGTTTTATCTCGATCATTGAAGTGACAGCTATGAGGTCATTTAAATTGAAATTCTACTACAGCTTCAAAACAACAATAACCCCAAGGAAACGATATAATTAATAACGTAAATGATCGTGATTCAAAGATGTATACATTTACTCCAATCTTCATTTAATATGTTTATGGACCATTTTTGCTGTAAGAATTCCAGAACAGAACTTTCTTAGACAGTTCGAGCCAAGTAACTCGACTGTCTGTCCAGCCCACCCTTATTTCAACTTCATAGCAATTACCATTCCTATTGGCTTCTGTCTCGGGTTCTTCGGCCGACGTTCATCTAATGATTTTACTGACGTTTCGCCAGCACGAGCAGCTGGCATCGTCGAAGCTTCACCTTCCATTGCCGGTGGTGAACTGGAGCCGAGCTCGCGGCCGCAGATTATACTCGTATGTACCTGGCGCGCCAACGTCCGAGGGCTTCTCCGCGGTCATTTCCGGTGCGGTTCTCCTCTTGCCACCTGCGACGGTCGTTCGCTGCAGTACGGGAAGCCAGGACCCGTTTACGTTAAGGCTTTTATCTTTCTTGTTGAAACTGTTCGCGTGTTTTTGTATTTCTACAGCTTCTCTGAACAAGCGCGTGTGATAGTGCTTCTCTACAGCCAGAACTTCCGTGTCGGCGAATTTTATTACGTGGTCGGTCTCACTCAGTGCGTGCTCTGCCACGGCCGATTTCTCCACGTGCCCCAACCTGCGATGTCTACATCTACATCTATACTCCGCGAGCCACCTTACGGTGTGTGGCGGAGGGTACTTATTGTACCACTATCTGATCCCCCCTTCCCTGTTCCATTCACGAATTGTGCGTGGGAAGAACGACTGCTTGTAAGTCTCCGTATTTGCTCTAATTTCTCGGATCTTTTCGTTGTGATCATTACGCGAGATATATGTGGGCGGTAGTAATATGTTGCCCATCTCTTCCCGGAATGTGCTCTCTCGTAATTTCGATAATAAACCTCTCCGTATTGCGTAACGCCTTTCTTGAAGTGTCCGCCACTGGAGCTTGTTCAGCATCTCCGTAACGCTCTCGCGCTGACTAAATGTCCCCATGACGAATCGCGCTGCTTTTCGCTGGATCATGTCTATCTCTTCTATTAATCCAACCTGGTAAGGGTCCCATACTGATGAGCAATACTCAAGAATCGGACGAACAAGCGTTTTTGTAAGCTACTTCTTTCGTCGATGAGTCACATTTTCTTAGAATTCTTCCTATGAATCTCAACCTGGCGCCTGCTTTTCCCACTATTTGTTTTATGTGATCATTCCACTTCAGATCGCTCCGGATAGTAACTCCTAAGTATTTTACGGTCGTTACCGCTTCCAATGATTTACCACCTATGGCATAATCGTACTGGAATGGATTTCTGCCCCTATGTATGCGCATTATATTACATTTATCTACGTTTAGGGAAAGCTGCCAGCTGTCGCACCATTCATTAATCCTCTGCAGGTCTTCCTGGAGTACGTACGAGTCTTCTGATGTTGCTACTTTCTTGTAGACAACCGTGTCATCTGCAAATAGCCTCACGGAGCTACCGATGTTGTCAACTAAGTCATTTATGTATATTGTAAACAATAAAGGTCCTATCACGCTTCCTTGCGGTACTCCCGAAATTACCTCTACATCTGCAGATTTTGAACCGTTAAGAATGACATGTTGTGTTCTTTCTTCTAGGAAATCCTGAATCCAATCACAAACCTGGTCCGATATTCCGTAAGCTCGTATTTTTTTCACTAAACGTAAGTGCGGAACCGTATCAAATGCCTTCCTGAAGTCCAGGAATACGGCATCAATCTGCTCGCCAGTGTCTACGGCACTGTGAATTTCTTGGACAAATAGGGCGAGCTGAGTTTCACATGATCTCTTTTTGCGGAATCCATGTTGGTTATGATGAAGGAGATTTGTATTATCTAAGAACGTCATGATACGAGAACATAAAACATGTTCCATTATTCTACAACAGATTGACGTAAGCGAAATAGGCCTATAATTATTCGCATCTGATTTATGACCCTTCTTGAAAATGGGAACGACCTGCGCTTTCTTCCAGTCGCTAGGTACTTTACGTTCTTCCAGAGATCTACGATAAATTGCTGATAGAAAGGGGGCAAGTTCTTTA
This sequence comes from Schistocerca nitens, assembly GCF_023898315.1. Taxonomy (NCBI): domain Eukaryota; kingdom Metazoa; phylum Arthropoda; class Insecta; order Orthoptera; family Acrididae; genus Schistocerca; species Schistocerca nitens. Next base: position 585,983,132 of record NC_064614.1, on the reverse strand, counting down.
GCATAATCACTGTAGAATCTTAAGGGTATCTCGTCTGGTCCGGATGCTTTTCCGCTACTAAGTGATAGCAGTTGTTTTTCAATTCCGATATCGTTTATTTCAATATTTTCCATTTTGGCGTCCGTGCGACGGCTGAAGTCAGGGACCGTGTTACGATTTTCCGCAGTGAAACAGTTTCGGAACACTGAATTCAGTATTTCTGCCTTTCTTCGGTCGTCCTCTGTTTCGGTGCCATCGTGGTCAACGAGTGACTGAATAGGGGATTTAGATCCGCTTACCGATTTTACATATGACCAAAACTTTTTAGGGTTCTTGTTTAGATTGTTTGCCAATGTTTTATGTTCGAATTCGTTGAATGCTTCTCTCATTGCTCTCTTTACGCTCTTTTTCGCTTCGTTCAGCTTTTCCTTATCAGCTATGATTCGACTACTCTTAAACCTATGATGAAGCTTTCTTTGTTTCCGTAGTACCTTTCGTACATGATTGTTATACCACGGTGGATCTTTCCCCTCGCTTTGGACCTTAGTCGGTACGAACTTATCTAAGGCGTACTGGACGATGTTTCTGAATTTTTTCCATTTTTGTTCCACATCCTCTTCCTCAGAAATGAACGTTTGATGGTGGTCACTCAGATATTCTGCGATTTGTGCCCTATCACTCTTGTTAAGCAAATATATTTTCCTTCCTTTCTTGGCATTTCTTATTACACTTGTAGTCATTGATGCAACCACTGACTTATGATCACTGATACCCTCTTCTACATTCACGGAGTCGAAAAGTTCCGGTCTATTTGTTGCTATGAGGTCTAAAACGTTAGCTTCACGAGTTGGTTCTCTAACTATCTGCTCGAAGTAATTCTCGGACAAGGCAGTCAGGATAATGTCACAAGAGTCTCTGTCCCTGGCTCCAGTTCTGATTGTGTGACTATCCCATTCTATACCTGGTAGATTGAAGTCTCCCCCTATTACAATAGTATCATCACGAAACTTCTTCACGACGTTCTGCAGGTTCTCTCTGAGGCGCTCAACTACTACGGTTGCTGATGCAGGTGGTCTATAGAAGCATCCGACTATCATATCTGACCCACCTTTGATACTTAACTTAACCCAGATTATTTCACATTCGCATTCGCTAATAACTTCACTGGATATTATTGAATTCTTTACTGCTATAAATACTCCTCCACCATTGGCGTTTATCCTATCCTTGCGGTATATATTCCATTCTGTGTCTAGGATTTCGTTACTGTTCACTTCCGGTTTTAACCAACTTTCCGTTCCTAATACTATATGCGCACTATTTCCTTCAATAAGAGATACTAATTCAGGAACCTTGCCCTGGATACTCCTGCAGTTTACCAATATTACGTTAACTTTTCCTGTTTTCGGTCTCTGAGGACGGACGTTCTTTATCAACGATGATGATGTTCTCTCTGGTAAGCCGTCAGGTATTTTATCGTTTCGCCCAAGGGGGGGTCCCTCTAACCTAAAAAACCCCCGTGTGCACGCCACACGTACTCTGCTACCCTAGTAGCTGCTTCCGGTGTGTAGTGCACGCCTGACCTGTCTAGGGGGGCCCTACAGTTCTCCACCCAATAACGGAGGTCGATGAATTTGCAACCATTATAGTCGCAGAGTCGTCTGAGCCTCTGGTTTAGACCCTCCACACGGCTCCAAACCAGAGGACCGCGATCGACTCTGGGCACTATGCTGCAGATATTAAGCTCAGCTTGCACTCCGCGTGCGATGCTGGTTGTCTTCACCAAATCAGCCAGCCGCCGGAAGGAACCAAGGATGGCCTCAGAACCCAAGCGGCAGGCGTCATTCGTTCCGACATGTGCTACTATCTGCAGCCGGTCACACCCAGTGCGTTCAATAGCTGCCGGAAGGGCCTCCTCCACATTACGGACGAGACCCCCCGGCAAGCACACCGAGTGCACACTGGCATTCTTCCCCGACCTACCCGCTATTTTCCTGAGGGGCTCCATAACCCGCCTAACGTTGGAGCTCCCTATAACTAATAGGCCCGCCCTCTGTGACTGTCGGGACCTTGCCGGAGAATCGGCCACTGGCCCAACAGGCGAGGCATCCTGTGGTGGCTCGGAAACGATGTCATCACCACTAGGAAGCACCCCGTACCTGTTGGAAAGGGGTAAGGCAGCTGCCACGCGGCCAGATCCCACCTTCGCCTTTCGGCCAGGCACGCGCGAGCCCACCACTGTCCGCCATTCACCCTGGAGTGATGGCTGACCGGTAAGATGCTCACTGCCGGAAGACGCAGCGACATCAGGGGTTCCATGTGATTCCAAGGCCACCGAAGTAGGCATAGGTCTCACCACAGTTGCCCCAACGCCACTACGAGCCGACGCCTGCGCCTCGAGCTCGATGAGCCTAACAGACAAAGCCTCCACCTGCCCCCGAAGAGTGGCCAATTCTCCTTGCGTCCGCTCACAACAACCACAGTCCCTACACATGACTATGTTTACCCTACTCTATACGGTGACAAATTCCCAAGATAATCTTCTGATGAGCTACTCTGATAATCAAGAAACACTCACTGAAATACGAGACGCGAAAACTACGCTAGGTTTTCCCAGAAAAACTATTTAAAAGCTAAGCGCAGCAAATAAGTACAAAATAAATTTCTCTCCTAACGATCAAGAACTGTTAGTTTCTATGCAGAGCAGATAAACACAAATAGAATCCCTTCCTTAGTGGAAGGTCGTAGACAAAATGCAAAATAAACGCTTTATACAAACAGTACTCGCTGCTGCTGGTGCTCTCGCTCTGGCTGTCACAAGACAACTGCTGATTCAGGTGACTAGTGGCTAACGGCCGCGAAACAAACAAAAGACGGTTTTAGGGCGCTTTCTGTTCTAAACGATCAAGAAAACACTAAGAAATCTAACACGAAAACTACGTAAAGTTTTATCAAGAACTGTTAGTTACTATGCAGAGCAGATAAACACAAATAGAATCCTTTCCTTAGTGGAAGGTCGTAGACAAAATGCAAAATAAACGCTTTATACAAACAGTACTCGCTGCTGCTGGTGCTCTCGCTCTGGCTGTCACAAGACAACTTATGTTCTTTGATCCTGGTCTTAATTGATCGTCCAGTAATTCCGACATAAACTTTTCCGCATGTGCATGGTATACGCCATACGGTATATTCCCGAAATTGCAAGAGGGTCGCTTTTCTCCTTCGCCGATCTAAGACACTCTTTGATCTTCTTTGTCGGTTTTTCAAACCGATACGCGCGACCCATAACTGTAGAATATACGTTTTTTTGTTTGCGTGTGATGAAAAGGAAGAATATTTCTGCCCCTGTAATTAAAATTATTTTGTTTGGAGATAGGGAATATCCGACTGATTTACTGCCATGTAATGAATGACAGCATGCGTGTAATCAAAATTATGTTTAATTTCGATCATTGAAGTGACAGCTATGAGGTCATTTAATTTGAAATGCTAGTTCTGTTAGTGCAGCTTCAAAACAACAAATGGTTCAAATGGCTCTGAGGACTATGCGACTTAACTGCTGAGGTCATCAGTCGCCTAGAACTTAGAACTAATTAAACCTAACTAACCTAAGGACATCACGCACATCCATGCCCGAGGCAGGATTCGAACCTGCGACCGTAGCGGTCGCTCGCCTCCAGACTGTAGCGCCTAGAACCGCACGGCCACTCCGGACGCCTCAAAACAACTATAACCCCAAGGAAACGAAATAATTATTAACGTAAATGATCGTGATTCAACGCTGTAAATATTTACTCCAGTCTTCATTTGATATGTTTATGGGCCATTTTTGCTGTAAGAATTCCAGAACAGAACTTTCTTAGACAGTTCGAGCCAAGTAATTCGACTGTCTGTCCAGCCCACCTTTATTTCCAACTTCATACCAATTACTGTTCCGTCTTCTATTTCCAATTTTTCATCGATTTATTCGTTACTAAATTTGACTGTTTTCACAACAAATCAGCATAATTATTTCCGAGAAAACATTCTAGTAATAACTGAATAGTACCTCGTACTTGTGCTAAGGCTGGAAAACATCTCTGAATGTAGAAGAATGTAACGTAGGAATGCAACAGTCCTAATAAATCACAACCTGAATTTTCGTATTAATTAATTATATTCGCCTTAGTGTGGCGAGTTGGCAACGGCCATATTACCACTTTTCAGCGTTTGGTTTACAAATAAAAGTAAGACATATAGGGCATAAATAGGTGAATTTGCTCTTTGTGTTTGAGAATGTATGCAGCTACTCAATTTTGTCATACAGATACCTGGGAGAAGCACGCTTTGAAATGTGAACTGGGGTGATCAAGTAAGCTCACTTTCAGATAATTCCAAACGTCTTTGGTAGGGCACAAGGAAACTGCGTTTTGTCTGCAAAAGCGACTGCTAAGAAAACACTTGTGCGTAGCATACAGGAATACATGAATACTGTTAGAATGTGGGGAATCCAAATAAATCGGGACTAACAGAGGGTATGAATCGTTTACAAAGAAGAGGCATGCTAATGGTCACATACTTGTTTGACTGACTAGAGGGGATACTACAGCATGGCACACGCAAACCCAGCCCCGAGTACTAGACTGTTATTTGACGCCCACTAGTTGTCATTTGTTGTTTCGGAGCTGCAGCGACTATGTTTTATATTGCCAGTATACCTATATTACCTAACTATTCCATCTTTATCTGTTTGTTGTTTTATCTGCTCGTGGCGGACAACAATTCGAGTGTAACTGGTAAGCAGTCCGCACTCGGTGGCGGTTTTTTGTGCGCCGCCGTGAATAACTACAGCAAAATATTACTCGGAAGACGCTCGAAGAACGAGGCTATGCGCCCTACGAAAAACAGCGTAGAAACCTGGCTTTCATGACAAAAGCTAGGTATGTTGTTCAGTCCCTAACGCATAGCTCTCTTAGACATTCTGAAGATAAAATTCCAAACTTAATAAGAGGTCGCGTGGGGCTGTCCACTTAAGCAGTGAATTTTCCACTTATGAATAGAAAGGGAAGAAAAGTGAGTGCGTTGTCGGTAAGAAGCTCCGTCTGGCACGAGTCTACAATAATATTAGTTGTATATTATAGATATAGAACTAACGTTTCTTCTTTAATTACTTATTGAGATTCAACCACCAACGAAATTTCTCAATTTTATAAGTGCATAGAGCTTCTGGCCGTACTTGCTTATCTCCAAAGGCTCTCTGACATTAATGCATTGCGCTGTAGAAACCTTAAGATTTGCCCATGGCACCGTAATTCCGCCAGAAACGGCACAGGACTTGGAAGGTCAACTGAACAGACTGGATAGTGGTATGAAAAGACTTTATAAGGTGAACATAACGGAAATTAAAGCAAGAGTAATGGAGAATGGTCGAATTAACTCAGGGGATATTGAGGGAATTAGATTAGGATATTAACGTTGAAAGTCGTAGAAGAGTTTTGCTGTTTAGGTGTAAAAAGAACTGAGGACAGCAGAAAAAAAGATAATATAAAACGTAGACCGACAACAGCAACAAAGCTTTCCTGAAAAGGAGAAATATAAGGAGCAGCCAAATGAAAACGAAACACACAGGAAACAGTAAGAAAACTGTTTGTTATTTCAGAAGTATTCGCCATAACGGTTTTTATCCCAGAGTGAGACAAGATGGTGAAGGCCTTCATTGAAAAATGTTTGCGGGTGCCTAAGGAACCGTGATTCTATCCAGGCATGCATCTCTTCGTCCGTAGCAAATTGACGACCACGATAGTCTTTCTTCAGGGTTACGAAAATATGAAAATAGCATGGGGGCCGATTAGAATAGTATGGAGAATGAGCAAGGGATTCCCAGATAAACTTCTGCAGCGTAATCGAAATAACCATGGTAACATGCGGGCTCGTCCACATGTTATACATCTTCCATACTGTCCCGATCTCTTCACATGTGATTTCCATATTTTTGGAGCCATGAAGAAAGACATTCGAAGTCGTCGATTTGCTTCGGATGAAGAGTTGCACGCCTGGGTATAATCATGGTTCCTTAGTCAACTGCAAACATTTTTCCATGAGGACATTGACTGTCTGGCCTCACAGTGAGATAAATGTATTAGCAGTTATGACTATTACTTTCGAAACAATAAACAGTTTACTTACTTTCTTCCATCTGTCTCGTTTTCATTTGACTGCCCCTTATATGTCAAAATAGAATATAAATTTGTGTGTTAGGAGGACTTTATGAAAGTAGTTGTTTCGTGTGAAGTCTTACACGGAGATGAAATTTGGACGATGAGCAGCACAGACGAGAAAGTTTGAAACCTTTTGAAATTTACAAATAAAAAAAATTGAAGTTTAGGTTGTAAAACGACGAGCCGTCTGGAAGACCTTGGGGACTCATGAAGCAAGTCGTATGCCATCTGTGGTGGAGGTGATGTTTTAAAGCGTTTAACATTTCAGAAGTCGGGAGTTACTGAGCCTCCGTATTAAAAAAGTTGCCTTTCAGATACGAAAAGCCTACAAGGATTCAAAAGTGTGCTGTCATGAGTGGGTGTGAAATTTCGCTTACAATAAGTTAGTCTCCAATTTTTTGGGCACTAGTTGCGCTTGAATGAGTGTTCGTGTGGTCGATAGGGAGTGATCTCACATCAGAAAGTGAAGTAGTTAGGTAGTTAGAGGTTGTGTTTGAGAACGCTGACGGACTTAGAGAGATCTAATTGAAGCCAACAAATTACATTTGTTTCTGTGGGTATCTGAAGCATTGTGTGTTTGTGCGACTTTTATCTATGGACTTCGAATTATTATCAAATTTTGTCTTGACGGAGATTATTCTCACAAGTTGCCAGGAATCAGCTGGAGGCGCTGCATTGACTCTTATCAGTGTACTTTTCCCAGACCACTGATCGGATCTCGAACTCTCTCTGAGTGCGGTTAGGTACCTAGATGGCATCAATCATTGGTTTTGGAGCACTGATAATTTTAACTCTGTCACTTAGGTCAAAGCGAGGATGGCGGCCTTTGTTCAGGCAATATTCTGAAGTGTAGCAGTGCTGAGAATTAATCTACATCCACCGACCGGTGCGTCCTAGTTAATCAGTGACGTAATCTGTTGCGTAATTTTTCTCATGCGCCGTACTTCGGTCAAGTCGTCCAGACACGACGTGTACGTAAATAGCTTGACGAGATTTGTGACGTCGCAACGTGGAAATTCATTTTGCAGAGCATTCCCAAGCGCGAAGGGCAGGATCAGATGTGTCAGACTTCTGTAGCGTGGAGAGAAGCGTGCCTAATGAGATACGAGATCGTTTTCTAAGCCACCAGCAGAACTTGGAAGACGGCATATTGGGAACGTTGTTTGCAGTATAAGCCCCTATTCGATCGTTTCGTGTTATACTTTATGTACTACAGATATATTCTTCATCGAAGTCATGGCTCAGTGAGAATCTCTTGAAAACGTTTTAGGTATGATTTGGTATAAGAAATGACGGGAAGCAATACATCACTGATTAAACCTCGAACGTACATTTCAAGTAGCGCCTCCTGCAGCTAAATCCTCACTTCCCTATATGGTAGAGGTCCTCTGGATCCAGCTCTGGCCAAATCACGCTATCTTCTGAAAATTACAACTGTTGTTACTACAACGAAACTGCTATCACAAAATCCCGCGCGCCTGGCTTACGGAACAAGCCCCACCTATGAACCTGAGTCAGCTGGTAACATTGCTCGACGAGATATCCATGGAGGTATCTTCTTTCCTTCTAATTCTCAAGTTCAGAGCAGCTTTGAATTTATTGACTATCTGAAGCATTTAGCAGCCGAAGCTATAACGTAATTGGTTTGTTTCACACATGCTTCCTTATTGTTTCAGCCTCCTCTACGGCTAAAATCAACCCTTCAGTTATCTTCTGTCACCAATTTTGCACACCAATGACCAGTAAAGTTCTAAACACGTCACACGAAAGCATCTGAATTCTACTGTCTCATGCAGCTGTGAAATGTGATTATTTTACACGCCAGTTTCAGAGCGCTGTAGCTCCATTTTAAATGCAAACAGTTCATTTCATTCGTATGGGATTGTACAAGTACTGTTCTAACGCCACGTCATAGCTTTGCTTTGTCCCCTCAGCTGTCATCAAAAAGAGTAGACCCTACGTATGTCTTTGAAAAAAAAAATTAAGAAGGCATTTGATGATTCAAGTACAGTCTGCACAAAATAAATTGGCTCATGAACTGAGACATGTTCTCGTTCTGAGCATTGGGCTGGTCCATACCTTAGCACCGAAGGGGTGACTACTTCAGTTGACTGTCAACTTCCGACCTGTGCAGTTCAAGCGATCTCCTTACACAACACAAGTCTCTGCGTACTGTAGTTACGAGGAAAGTTCTTCATAAGTAGACACATCTGATGATATGCAGTGCCATTAAATTTGCGTGAACGGACAATTTAAGAAGCTTGAGAGGGTTTCGAAACCTTTTAGTTATTCAAATCATACAATTAAAAGTATAAAGGAGTGGGGAAAACATAGCTACAAGTGCTTACCAAGACCGCACTACTTCAAAAAAGGAGAAAAAAATTGTATTTAGATAATCTTGAGTAAGAGGGTCTCAGGTGATTGACACATATTTTCCACTTGACCTGTGTTCCACAGATATAGTCTGTAACGTAGCGAGTGACACTGTCCGCTGAGCTACATTTTCGCCCCGTATCGGTTTATGAGATTTCTTCCTGACAGTATATGGTCAGGCTTCTTTTTCTTTGGTTGATTCTATGTTTTTGTAACTATTTGTTTTTCGGTAAGTTGGTGAGGAATTATTGACTCTTACATTCTATATCTGTCGAGTTATTGTTCGTACTACGTAACCTGTCAATACGATGAATTTCAGACTCGCTAGATGTAGCTTACAAATTATGTGTGATATGTGTTTGTCGGCACCCGTGGTCTAGGGATAGTAGTCATAACGCCCTCGGTCCCGGGTTCTAGGCCCGCCACTGCTTAAATTTTGACTAATAATCAGCACTGGCGGCCGAAGACTCCCGGCGTGAGAAGTCACCCTCATTCTGCCGACAGCATTGTCAAAGACGGCGTTAAAGCGGACAGAGGTTCAGCGCACTGTCTTGTCCTTGGGGTGAGAAACTGCCCCAAAAGACGGAATAATCAGGAATGACCAACGTCATGAGGATGCAGAAGGCAATGGAAACCACTGGATTAAAGATACATAATGTGTATTCACAGGACATGTGACCTCCAACTGAAAAAGTGTCATGATGATCCCTCCATTGGCAAAAGATTCCGGAACAGTCTTCCACTCGGATCTCCGGGAGGGAACTGCCAAGGGAAAGGTGATCTAGAGAATAAGATTGAATAACCAAACAAAGGATAACGTTCTACGAGTCGGCGTGTGGAGCGTCGGGAGTTTGAACGTGGTAGGGAAGCTAGAAAATCTGAAAAGGGAAATGCAAAGGCTCAATCTAGATATAATAGGGCTCAATGAAGTGAAGTGGAAAGAAGACAAGGATTTCTGGTCAGATGAGTATAGGGTAATAACAGCATCAGAAAATGGTATAACGGGAGTAGGATACGTTATGAATAGGAAGGTAGGGCAGAGAGTGAGTTACTGTGAACAGTTCAGTGATAGGATTGTTCTGATCAGAATCGACAGCAAACCAACATGACAACGAAGGTACACGTATACATGCCGATATCGCAAGCTGAAGATGAAGAGATAGAGAAAGTATATGAGGATATTGAAAGGGTAATACAGTACATAAAGGGAAACGAAAATCTAATAGTCATGGAGAGACTGGAATGTAATTGTAGGGGAACGAGCAGAAGAAAAGATTACAGGAGCATACGGGCTTGGGACATGGAACGAGAGAGGAAAAAGACTAATTGAATTCTGTAATAAATTTCAGTTGGTAACAGCGAATAATCTGTTCAAGAATCATAAGAGGAGGAGGTATGCTTGGAAAAGTACATCACGATCAGGCAGAGATTCCGAAATCAGATATTGGACTGCAAGGCGTGTCCAGGAGCAGAGGTAGACTCAGATCAGTGAAGAGTGGGCTGAAGTTTAATAGATTAGTCAGGAAGAATCAATACGTAAAGAGGTGGCATACGGGTGTACTAAGGAATAACGAGATAAGCTTGAAGTTCTCTAAGGCTATAGATAGTTACAGCAATAAGGAATAGTTCCATAGGCAGTACAGCTGAAGTGGAATGGACAAATCTAAAAAGGGCAATCACAGAAGTTGGGAAGGAAAACATAGGTAAAGATAAGGTAACTGCGAAAAATCCATGGGTAACAGAAGAAATACTTCAGTTGATCCATGAAAGAAGGAAGTACAAAAATGTTCAGGGAAATTCAGGAATACAGAAATACGATTCGATGAGGAATGAAATAAATAGGAAGTGCGGGGAAGCTAAGACGAGATGGCTGCATGAAAAATGTGAAGAAATCGAAAAATAAGTGATTGTCGGAAGGACTAACTCGGCATATAGGAAGGTCAAAACAACATTCGCTGAAATTAGAAGCAAGGGTGGTAACATTAAGAGTGCAATGGGAGTTGCACTGTTCAATGCAGAGGAGAGAGCGGAAAGGAGGAAAGAGTGGAGTGAAGGCCTCTATGAGGGGGAACATTTGTCTGATGTGATAGGAGAAGAAACAGGAATCGATTTAGAAGAGATAGGGGATCCAGTATTAGAATCAGAATTTGAGAGAGGTTTGGAGGACTTAAGATAAAATAAGGCAGAAGGCGTGGATAACATTCCATTAGAATTTCTAAAACACTGGGGGAAGTGGCAACAAAACGATTATTCACGTTGATGTGTAGAATGTATGAGTCTAGTGGCATACTATATGACTTTCGGAAAAATATCATCCACACAATTCCAAAAACTGCAAGAGCTAGCAAGTGCGAGAACTATCGCACAATCACCATAACAGCTCATGCATGCAAGTTACTAACAAAAATAACATACATAAGAAAGGAAAAGAAAATTGAGAGTGTATTAGATGACGATCAGTTTGCCTTTAGGAAAGGTAAAGGCACGAGAGAAGCAATTCTGACGTTGCGCTTGATAATGGAAGCAAGGCCGAAGAGTAATCAAGACACGTTCCTAAGATTTGTCGACCTGAAAAAGCGTTCGACAATGTAAAATGGTGTAAGATGTTCTAAATTCTGAGAAAAATGTGGGTAAGCTACAGGGAGAGACAGGTAACATACAATACTCCTATGTACAAAAAGGATCACTGTTTGGTCACTACACTCTGAGACTCTCACAGATCTTATTGCACAACTCCCGCGACCATTCCTCCTCCTGGGAGACATCAGTGCCTGTGGGAGTCTCTCAATATTTGCCTTCAGGGTCGGGTTTTGGAGGGCCTCATGATGTCTCACGAGCTGTGTATCCTCAACATGGGTACTCACACACATTTCCTTGCTGCTACTGGATCATTCTCCGCCATAGATCTCCCTTTCTGTTCTCCCGCCTCGCCGACTCTGTTCAGTGAAAGGTCATTGACGACCTTCATTCCAGTGACCACTTCCCACCCCGCCTCCACCTACTAAATTGCTCACCTCCTGATGTTAAGCGCCCAAAATAGATGGTCAGCAGGGCTAACTGGACGCGTTTCAGCCAGCTGGCTGTGTTCAGACACTGCGATAGCGTCCAAATATGGGTGGACCACATCACACGAGTGATGTGCCGCTGACCTCCCCATCCCACAGTCCTGCCGCTGACCTCCCCGTCCCACAGTCCTCAGGTCATCTTAGGAGGCGACCAGTGGACAGAAGAGTGCCGTTCCGCGATCCGGGAAAGGCGTGCGGCTCTTCGACATTTTAAATTCCAAATGACAGCAGACAACCTTAGGGCCTTTCGAATCGCGAGGGCCAAGGCTCGACGCATCATTAGGGAGAGTAAGAAAAGGTCATGGCAAGCGTTCCTGGACTCTTGTCAATCATTCCACTTCTTCTATAAAAGTATGGGAAGCCATCTGGAGGATTTCCGATAAACGCAGTGCTGAAACAGGGGTGCCTCCAAATAACACCCAGAGACATTGCTCAGACACCGACTGAACAGTTTGCACAAACTACTGCCAATGCAAGCCAGGATCCGGCGTTTCGTCGCTATCGTGCGACTGTAGAGAGGGATAAGTTGGACTACAGACCCAAATGTTCTGAGGCCTACAACTCCCCTTCCTCCGTGTGGGAGCTCGAATCGGCACTGACAGATTCGTGACACTGCATCCGGTCACGACCAAATCCAGTACTGCATGCCTCGACATTTGCCAGCGGCATCAATGGAAATCCTCCTTGAATGTTTTAATCTAATACGACAGACAAGCAACTTCCGCAACTCGTGGAGGGAGGCAATGCTGTTCGTTCTCCTCAAACCATGAAAGGGTTGCACATGTCCCAGTAGTTATCGGAGTATCACCTTAACGGGCTGTGTAGGAAAGACCCTGGAGAGAATGGTTAACCATCGTCTGGTCTGGTTGTTAGAGACCAGGCAACTCCTTAGCCGCTATCACTGTGGATTCCGAAGATTTTGGTTCACTGTCGACAATCTGACGCTCCTAGGGGCGGTTGATCAGCAGGTCTTTCTCTGTAAGCATCACTGTATCGTCATATTCTTCGATATAAGTAAGGCATAGAATACTACTTGGAGACACTGCATTCTCGCACAACTGCATCAATGGGGCTTTCGTGGCCACCTCCCCATCTTCATACAGTCTTTCCTGTCTCGGCGGTTTTTTAGGGCGTGAGTTGGTGACATGCTGTCTGATTGACTTAAACAGGAGAATGGTGTTCCTCAGGGCAGTGTATTCAGTGTTGCCCTCTTTGCCATAGCCATCCCATCAAAAGTATCACATCTACAGTAAGGAGTCCTGTACAGGGCTTCTTGAGTCCTGTACAATGCTTCTAATTTGTAGGCGATTTTGCTGTTTTCTGTTCCTCCTTTAGTGTTAAAAAGGCGAGCTGTCAGTTGCAACTTACAAAGCGGAAGTTAGAGGAGTGGGCTGCAAAGACGGGCTTCCAGTTTTCTGCACATAAGTGTGTGTGTGCTTGTGTTCATTTTAATCATTCTCGTCTTTTTTTTTTTAATTTGCCTGCCTTGAAGATGGGGGACACCATCCTACGCTTTAAAGACACAATGCGGTTTTTGGGCATTATTTTTGACTCCCGATTGAAGTGATTACCACACCTGAGGACCTGAAAGCCGTAACCCTGAAGGCAATGAACATCATCAAGTGCCTTAGCCACAGGTCTGGGGAGCGGACAGGGCGCGTCTCCTTCAGTTTTATCAGGCTTTTGTGCGTTCGCGACTGGACTATGGTTGCACAGTGTATGGGTCAGCGAGGCCCTCTTACTTGCAGATCATTGACACTGTCCATCAGGAGGGGATTTGGCTGGCCACGGTTGCTTATCGGACCAGTCCCATACCTAGCATCTGTGCTGAGGCGGGGGAATCGCCACTTACCATCCGGCGCCAGATCCTCATGGTGCGTCAGTTCCTTGCAGCTCCAACTTCACCTGCACACCATACTGTTGCTCGTCCATCTCCGGAACGCCTGTTTTCCAACCGTCCACGGGCCACGATTCCATTAGGGATCTGAGTGTAGCGTGTGCTGGAGTCACTTGGTGTGGAGACAGTACGACCCCAAATTCAGGGATTTAACCGTCTGTCGCCTTGGTTACTGGAGAGGCCCAGAGTGATTTTAGATTTGGTGCGTACAGGAGAGACAGCACTTCTGCTTCAGTTTTTAATGCGATATTCTCTGATATTTTATGTGAGTACCACGACCATGTAGCTGTTTTTACGGATGGGTCGAAGTGGGGAGACTCTCCTTCGTAGCTCTGTCGTTTCCCTGGATCGTGTCGTCAAGGTCAGGCTACCTCCAAAATTTACCGTCTTCAACACAGAATTATATGCTATCTTGCGAGCAATGGAGCAGATGAGACGTTCTCCTGGTGTTAGATTTCTCGTCTGCTCATATTCTATGAGCGCCCTTTGCTCTCTCCAATGTTTGTACCCAGCAGATACAGTAACCTAGAATATGCAGAATGCCGTCCTACAACTAAAACGACTGGGGAAGGAGGTGTCTTTCTGCTGGGTACCTGGGCACATTGGAAATGCGGGAAATGAAAGGGCGGATCGAGCAGCAAAGGAGGCGTGTCGTGATCCTCTGGTATTTCGGTGTGCTACCCCTCCTGCGTGCTATCACCCCGCTGTTGAAGTACAGAGTCATATGTCGATGGGAGGATGAGTGGCTGGCAGTGACCAATAACAAGCTCCGTGTCATCGAGCCCTCAACTCGGCCGTGGAGAACATTCTTGCAACCACGTCGGTGAGACGAGGTCCTTCTTTCTTGTCGTCGCGTAGGCCACAGCCCCTATGACACATGGATTCTTATTCCGGCGAGAGGGCTATCCAATGTGTAGTGCTTGTGGCGTGCAGACCACGGTGCGCCACATTTTATTGGACTGCATTTTATTTGCCGCCCAGCGGACAGCGCCGGATTTACCAGCGGATCTGCCGTCTATTTTATGTAATAATCAAACGAACGTGGTTTGGATTTTAAAGTTTTGTGAACTGTCCAATGTTTTTAACAAGATTTTAGGGAGATTTTCTTAATGGGTCAAAGGGTGGCTGGCTCACCCTAGTTACTTGTCAGTGGTCAGCCTGTCACATTTCCCTGTGCTTTTCTCTTAATTCTTCTGTGTTTTGCTTTCTCTGTGTTTCAATTTCTTGATTAGCTCTCTTCCCTCCTAACTGGTTTTATTGCATGTGCATGTGATGCAGAGTGACTGTGTGCTCATTTCGAGTACGTGCGTGTACAACACTTTTAGTTCATCTCCACATTTGTTTGTTTTCATAAGTGTGAGGGCGCTGATGACCTCACCGTTGGGCGGCCATCAGATCCAAACACACACACACACACACACACACACACACACACACACACAATATGTACAAGAGCCAAGAGGGAGTAACAAGAGTGGACGACCAAGAACGAAGAGTTGGGATGTTTGCAGTAGGAGACCAAACAGCGAAGTCATCGGTCTCATCTGAGTAGGGAAGGATGGGAAAGGAAGTCGGCCGTGCCCTTTCAAAGGAACCATCCCGGCATTTGCCTGGAGGGATTTTAGGAAAATCACGGAAAACCTAAATCAGGATGGCCGGACGCGGGATTGAACCGTCGTCCTCCCGAATGCGAGTCCAGTGTGCTAACGGCTGCGCCACCTCGCTCGGTCAAGAACGAAGAGCTCAGATTAAAAAGGGTCTAAGACAGGAATGTAGTTGAAGTATTAGCGCCGCCAGAGCCGCGGCATGTGGGATAAAATGGCGTTAGTAATTGAGTTGACACTGGACTGACTTGAGCTGGCTGATGTCCTTCAGGGGTGGCAGCTGCTAAATAGCCTCGACATACTGGGGTGTCAGTCTAATGCCATTAGCGCTCAAAACATGGCCCAGGTAGGTCACCTGAGGAACAAAAAGAAAAGATTTCCCCTTGTTGCAACGTAAACCCTCACCCTGAAGAGTCGCCGGAGGTTCCAGGCCAAGTCCAGTGTGGAGACGCCAGAGACTAGGATGTCATCAAGGTAGTTAGCCTTCCCCAGAATGTCTGTCGTCAGTGTTTCCAAATAGCACTGGAAGATGGCCAGAGCACTGGCGACTTCGAACAAGAGGCGATTGTAACGGAAGAGCCCAAAAGGCGTATTGATTACCAAGATTGTTTTCGACGACCCGTCCAAGGGTGTCTCGAGGTTGGTGACAGGTAGAGACCTCCATCCAAGTCTAAAGAAAAATTCGCCATGTTAGCTAAATTTCATCTGCAGTAACATATTATGTAATATGCACAAAACGCAAAATCATAGCGACCTCCATTTTTCATTGCAAACCTTTTCGAATTTGACGCAGTGTCTTATTCCCATTTAAATAACACAATAATTGTGACTATTAACGAAATGATGGGAATACCAGAATTAACCTGACAAACAAAACTACAAGTAAAGCAAAAATGAATTTTTTTACCGAATAGTTTCTGTAAAATCGTTTGGGAAAGATTTCAGGGCTTGGGCGCCGATACTGTCATCGTCGACCTACCGAAAGATTAGGAACGCTTGTCGGCCTCCCCTTCTGAACAAAGGAATGAACTCGCCCAACGCTTTGGACCAAAACTGGTCACTGCACGTTGGCCACCCTGCACCACCTGTATTTACTGTACTGCCCTCGTAAACATGACACCTCGTGTAAAACTTCACGTCAGCAGGACGTGTGGTACGAGTAATTCTTTTATAGTCCTGTCAGGAATAGTAATCGATCCTTAGATTTTACAGTGGAGTGGACCGCAAAACAAATATTTTTAGCACCTGAAACACGTGGAAATCTTAAGAGATGTAATGGCTAATTAATGTTCGGTGACGAAGCACAATTTTTATTTCATTTTCACACATGTGGAACGTGTCGAAATATGACAAACTAATATTTTTTTATCACTTGAGCGTACTGCATTCTAAGAGAGTGTTACACTGGACATTAATCGCTTTTATGTATAAAGCATCATAAATGATGTTCTGCAAATACAGCACACATAAGAGGTTTCTGCGTATTATTCGTAGCTACTCGTACTAAAAACACTTTAGGTTATGAATGTAGTTTACAGTTCACTTCCTTTTTACGTGTGTTACTGACAACAAATTTGCCGCGCGGGATTAGCCGAGCGGTCGGAAGCGCTGCAGTCATGGACTGTGCGGCTGATCCCGGCGGAGGTTCGAGTCCTCCCTCGGCCATGGGTGTGTGTGTTCGTCCTTACGATAATTTAGGTTAAGTAATGTGTAAGCTTAGGGACTGATGACCGTAGCAGTTAAGTCCCATAAGATTTCACACTCTTTTGAACTTTTTTTTTTTTGACAACAAATTTTGCCTGCTTTGGTACCAAAGACTGTAGTCAGAAAGCTTGGTTGGACTTTCACGCTCCACTATTTTCCGGATTTCAAGAACATGTTTTTTCCTGCATTTGCGTTTTTGCTCCTCAATTAAATTTTGTAAAACTTCACACGAGTTGACTTTATAGATTAGTGCAAACGGTCTTAAATTATTGCACTTTTTGTACTGTAAGTATTGTATAAATATCGTGGTTAATTACCAAAAGAAATAAGTTAGAAGCATAAGAATTTATCAGTGGGCCCGTTTCCCCGGAGACACGAAATTTTACACGAGGTTTCGTGTTTACAAGAATTTAAGATAACAGTGAGGATATCTTTTTTTCCAAAAACATTATTTTTTGAAGTTGACTCGTAGGGTATACAGTTCCATTTTTAACATGTGCAAAAAATATAAATTTTCAAGCGCTCTAAAATATGCTACTGTCTCGGCGCTTGGTCACCCAAAACGTACAGTGGAAATAACAGAGATGTGAACCTTACGCTTAAACTCTTTAACATTAAGTACTGCAGGTCTACCGTATAGCCAATATCTAACACATACGTTCTTCTGTGATCTACGAGGGTCGGTCAAAAAGTAATGCCTCCCATTTTTTTTCTACTTAAAGAAATTAAGTTAAGTGAAAAATTTGAATTTGGCGCCATTCCTCAAACCTTCTTCTGCAATCCACTGCAGTAGTAACTTTCTGTGTCAACAGGTGGCAGCACAGCAGAAGTTTGTAAGATGGCCGACATCGATGTTCGTTTGAGACAGCGTTGTGTGATTGAATTCTTGAATGCAGAAGGTGAAACGCCCATACGCATTCATGAAAGACTGAAGAAGGTGTATGGTGTTGTGACAGTGGATGTCAGCACTGTTAGACGATGGGTTCGTCGTTGTAAGGAAGCTGAAGGGCAAACACCGTTGACTGACGAAAAGCGGAGCGGCAGGCCGGTGAGTGCAGTGACTCCACACAACATTCAGCAAGTTGATGACATCATTCGTGGTGACCGTCGGGTGACTGCAGATGAAGTGTGTAGCATTATTTCTCTTAGTAAAGGCAGTGTGATCACGATTATTAAACAATTGGGGTACTCAAAAGTTTGTGCACGGTGGGTTCCAAGAATGTTAACCGATCAGAATAAAGAGGCAAGGAAAACAATAGCCTCCCAACACTTGCAGCGCTTCCGTTTGGAGGGAGATGAGTTTCTGAAAAAAATTGTGACCGGGGACGAAACATGGGTGCATTTTTTTGAACCCGAATCAAAGAGGCAGTCAATGGAGTGGCGTCACACAAGCTCGCCGAGGAAGAAAAAATTCAAAACTGTGCGATCGGCAGGGAAAGTTATGGCAACAGTTTTCTGGGATACAGAGGGTGTGATTCTGGTTGATTTTTTGGAGCAGGGATGCACAATAAATTCTGTTCAATACGTCACAACCCTCAAAAAACTTAAAGCACGTCTTCAGCGAGTTCGCCCAACAAAATCAATGGCAGATGTTCTTCTTTTGCATGACAATGCAAGACCACACACCAGTCGTTACACCTCTGACGAGATTGTCAAAATTGGATGGGAAGTTTTGCCTCATCCCCCATACAGCCCTGACCTGGCACCATCAGACTTCCATCTGTTCGGGCCACTAAAAGAAGCTCATCGTGGGATTCATTTTGAAGATGAGGAGGCCGTCAAAACATCCGTGCGTCAATGGCTTAGGAAGCAGAGCTGTGATTTTTACCGTGCTGGGATACATGCCCTTGTTCAAAGATGGACCAAAACTGTAGAGATGGGCGGAGATTACATTGAAAAATGACAAAATGATCCTCAATGTTGTGGTTTTCAACCTATGTAATTGCATTTAAATTTCCTGACAATTAAACGTAGAAAAAAAAATAGGAGGCATTACTTTTTGACTGACCCTCGTAATATACCGTTAAGAGTTCAAAGTTCTCACGTTAAGGAAATAAGAAAGATGGATGCCTAACAGTTCCGTATGTGTATTAATTGACAACACGACGCACGCTATCGTTTCGAATACCCGTCACATTTCCTGTTTAAGGTGTCACAGCCGACGACAGAGAACGTCACACTTGGTTTAGGAGTGTCGTTGCGAGTTTTATAGTCCATGGCAGGGTGCGTTTTTCCGCTGTCTGCATACATGAAGTGCTCGCTCTCTAGTAGAGGGCTGGAATGTATTAAGACGGAATATCGGAGCAGGAAGTGGATGATAAGCGGCTGCACGCCTGGGAAACTCATCGATTTTTCGGCGCTGTGTTCGCAGGCGATATTACGCGGCCATCAATTACAGGCACGCCTGGTAGCTGGTTATGAGCACACGTGTTCCGCTTCTCGATAACGGCGGATCACTCCTTTACATGAGACGTGAAAAGCACGGCTCAAAGGGCTAAGCCGCACGGTCGCTCATCCATGTCGGCATCGCATTTAGTCAGCCCCACAACGCACCACGACATCAGCCTACAGCAATAGCCCCACCGCTCAGATACTATACGCTTCTCGCCCGCACACGTCACACCGTAGCTGCAGAGTGGCTGAAAATGTCATTTACGGTCGGCTGCGGTGGTCTCGCGGTTCTAGGCGCGCAGTCTGGAACCGTGCGACTGCTACGGTCGCAGGTTCGAATCCTGCCTCGGGCATGGATGTGTGTGATGTCCTTAGGTTAGCTAGGTTTAAGTAGTTCTAAGTTCTAGGGGACTAATGACCACAGCAGTTGAGTCCCATAGTACTCAGAGCCATTTGAACCATTTTTTTTTGTCGTGTACGCGAAACATCATTGCACGCCCTGTTAAAAAAAAAAAAAACACATCTTTACTTTCATGACATTTGGTGAGTGATTGCACTTGGATTGTGGATTGTCATTGGTTTACTGTCAAACAGGCACTCTCCGTCATATGCATTTCTTTCTATCTTCACTGTGAGAAGGAATTCACTTTAAAAACTTAGTGTAACTCTAAAAATTTCGCTGAATGTGCCATTATCCAAATAGCAATTGTATATTTAAAATCCGTTATATTCATGGACTAATGATCCAAAAATGCCATTCTTTCATATATGGGAGATAAAATATTTTGCAACTACTTTTTTCACGGGGAAAAGCTTGTCATTGGTCTAGGACTGTCAGCTGAAACACTGTTAGAATTTAGAGGGCAGAATGGCTCATTATTTGACTTCAACTTATAATCATTGGAGATCGAAGATATTCACCGAAACATGTATCTTTTTTTTTTTTTTTGCCATTTCTACTAACCAAACGAATCAATTTTTCCTGTTTGTGGAATATGCAACAGAAGTAAAATAAATATATTTTAGTATGTAATGGTGTCGCATACAGCCCCGAAGGGACCATGGTTTTAAACTTCCACAAATTCAGAGTGGCTATGGGATCCTAGTGCTTAAATTACTCCATCTGGGAAGTGCTTTTGAGTTCGAGTCTCAGACAGATCAACGTTCTCTGCACTCCGTACATTTGTTTCCTAAGAAATATAGAAAACGTATTCTGAAGACACTAGTCGAATTAACAATTATACACTACTGGCCATTAAAATTGCTACACCACGACGATGGCCTAATACAGACGTGAAATTTAACCGACAGGAAGAAGATGCTATGATATGCAAATGATTAGCTTTTCAGAGCATTCACACAAGGTTGGCGCCGGTGGCGACACCTACAACGTGCTGACATGAGGAAAGTTTCCAACCGATTTCACATACACAAACAGCAGTTGACCGGCGTTGCCTGGTGAAACGTTGTTGTGATGCCTCGTGTAAGGAGGAGAAATGCTTACCATCACGTTTCCGACTTTGATAAAGGTCGGATTGTAGCCTTTCGCGATTGCGGTTTATCGTATCGCGACATTGCTACTCGCGTTGGTCGAGATCCAATGACTGTTAGCAGAATATGGAATCGGTGGGTTCAGGAGGGTAATACGGAACGCCATGCTGCATCCCAACGGCCTCGTGTCACTAGCAGTCTAGATGACAGGCATCTTATCCGCGTGGGTGTAACGCATCGTGCAGCTACGTCTCGATCCCTGAGTCAAAAGATGGGGACGTTTGCAATACAACAACCATCTGCACGAACAGCTCGACGACGTTTGCAGCAGCATGGACTATCAGCTCGGAGACCATGCCTGCGGTTACCCTTGACGCTACATCACAGACAGGAGCGCCTGCGATGGTGTACTCAACGACGAACCTGGGTGCACGAATGGCAAAACGTCATTTTTTGGGATGAATCCAGGTTCTGTTTACAGCATCATGATTGTCGCATCTGTGTTTGGCGACATCGTGGTGAACGCACATTGGAAGCGTGTATTCGTCATCGCCATACTGGCGTATCACCCGGGGTGATGGTATGGGGTGCCATTGGTTACACGTCTCGGTCACCTCTTATTCGCATTGACGGCACTTTGAAGAGTGGACGTTACATTTCAGATTTGTTATGACCCATAGCTCTACCCTTCATTCGATCCCTGCGAAACCCTTCATTTCAGCAGGATAATGCACGACCGCATGTTGTAGGTCCTGTACGGGCCTTTCTGGATACAGAAAATGTTCGACTGCTGCCCTGGCCAGCACATTCTCCAGATCTCTCACCAACTGAAAACGTCTGGACAATGGTGGCCGACCAAATGGCTCGTCACACTACGCCAGTCACTACTCTTGATGAACTGTGGTATCGTGTTGAAGCTGCATGAGCAACTGTACCAGTACGCGCCATCCAAGCTCTGTCGTGGCCGTTATTACGGGCAGAGGTGGTTGTTCTGGGTACTGACTTCTCAGGATCTATGGACCCAAATTGCGTGAAAATGTAATCACATGTCTGTTCTAGTATAATATATTTGTCCAATGAATACCCATTTATCATCTGCATTTCGTCTTGGTGTAGCAATTTTAATGGCCTGTAGTGTAGTAACAAAAACAGTTTATTTTAAAACGTTAGCGTATATTTAGAAGTAACAGTCTGAAGTAACATCTAGGCCATGCTAATCACTGCACCATTGTGCTTTGCAAAATATGCAAATATAATAATTAGCTTGTTATTGGTCCCTACTTTATGTGCTGCCATGACGTTTCCCCCTCATTCCATTATCGCTAGCAGGAGGCCTAGGTGCATGTAACTCTGCGGAATATCAGAGACGCAATGCCACTACTAATCAACCGCCATCCGAACTATCCCAGTTCCCTCCGTTGACCCATTCTGGCATAAGACACGTCCGCATCGTGACTGAGCCCTTGCGTCTCTGACACACGCTTGTATGCATTGCCTGACATGACGCAGAAGACGTCCTGTGTGACTCGAGATTTTTTCACACTAAGAATAGTCACACACAGTCCTGAAATATTACGAGTGAAAATGTGTACCGGACCAGGATTCGAACCCAATATCTCCTGCTTACTAGGTAGGTGCTTTCACCAGTGCCGCCATAGCGGACACAGCGTCAGCGCATCTGCGCGGATTACCTCAACACTCCTCAAGACCGACCCACATTCTGACATGTCCCAAACAGGCACCACACATTCATGTGGCCGAGCGATTCTAGGCGCTTCAGTCCGGAACCGCGCTGCTGCTACGGTCGCAGGTTCGAATCCTGCCTCGGGCATGGATGTGTGTGCCGTCCTTAAGGTTGTTAGGTTTAAGTAGTTCCAAGTCTTGGGGGCTGATGACCTCAGATGTGAAGTCCCATAGTGCTTAGAGGCATTTGAACCATTTTGTAATTGGTTCACCTAGATGAGCAGTGGAAATACCTTCTTCAGTGCGGATGCACAAATACATCTGACCTCCTGCGGCAATCACAGAGTAACGAGCGTGGAGAAAATAGCGACGGTGGATGGGTGGCGCTCTGTGGGAATGTGGATCGCCCGTGAGGCGTGCCGAGACAGTATGCGCGGTTATGTGTCTCGAATGGCGCAGTGGTTAAGGCACCTGCCTAGTAAGCAGGAGATACTGGGTTGGGTACACACATTTTCACTCTTTTCACTCGTCGCCGCTTATTCCACGTAATGTCCCGATGCAGCTGACATCAGTAATCTCTTCCCTTCCCTTTCCTTCCGATAGAAGCTTGGAATATAAAGTTTTTCGGAAGGCAACACATACGGACAGATATTTACATAAAAATTCTAATCATCATCCTCAACAAAAAAGAGGTGTCATAAAAAGTCTTGTCGATCGAGCGGAACGGATATGTACACCTGAACATTTGGATGCTGAAGTGAAACATCTGAAGCAGGCTTTTGAAAAAAACGGCTACTCAAGGAAAGAGATAAATAGAATTTTGCGTCCAAGGAACAGAAACCCAAAAGACAAGCATAAACCACAACGACAGAAAAATACAGTAGTTCTCCCTTTTATTAAAAAAGTAACAGATCGGATCGGTAAGATTTTACGAAAACATGACATAAAACCGATCTTTAAACCAACAAAGAAAATAAGTCAAGTACTACGATCTGTGAAGGATAAACGCCCTCCCCTGTCGACATGTGGTGTGTATAAAATTCCATGTACCTGTGGTAAAGTTTACATTGGTACTACCAAAAGAAGCGTAAACACGCGACTGAAAGAGCATAAAAGTCTTTGTCGACTTGGAAAAATAGAAAAGTCAGCTGTAGCGGAACATGCTCTTCAACCAGGCAATCACCAAGTGAAGTTTTCGGATACCGAAGTTTTATCTACAACGTTAAATTACTATCCACGGCTATATAGAGAAGCTATCGAAATTTATAAACATCACGATAATTTTAATAGGAAAGAGGACGCTATGAAACTTAGCGATATATGGACAGTGGCTCTACAAAATTGCTAACAATTTTTATCTTGGACAAGGTGGTAATCGATAGTCAACCTTATCTTTGCTATGGATTATCAGTGGCTCTACAAAATTGCTAACAATTTTTATCTTTGACAAGGTGGTAATCGATAGTCAACCTTATCTTTGCTATGGATTATCACTGCTCATCACGTGTCACCTGAACCACGCCCCCCCTTTCTCACAATATATAAGTCGCTCTCAGACACCCGACCAGTCAGTCGGCAAGACTCAGAGGAGCAGCGCCGCTGAGGAAGTCCAGCGCAGTTCTGGACGAAACGTAAGGAGCAGAAAAGTTCTTGGACCACGACCTCACATCCCGGAAAGTATATCAACAGCCATGTCAACCGGTCGTGAAAGCCTTCATTCTACAATTCTGACATTGCCCTCACAGTATATATTTTCTTTAATGTCGTTTGTTGCTAGCAATATTAGCTTTTTCCCAAGAGTTAGCAGCTTTCACTCAGGTAATACTAGGCAGAAATCAAATCTGCATGTGGAATGCACTTCCTTGACTTTTGTGCAGAAAGGAGTGCACTATTCTGCTGCATCCATTTTCAATAAGCTACCACAAGAACTCAAAAATCTTAGCAGTAGCCCAAACACTTTTAAGTCTAAACTCAAGAGTTTCCTCATGGCTCACTCCTTCTATTCTGTCGAGGAGCTCCTGGAAGAGCTGAAAAATTAAGCGGATTCCAGTGTTACATTGTTGATTTTCTTTATTTAAACTTACGAATTGTCGCCTGAATACGTTTCTTATATTTCATTTTATCTGTTTCTACTATCGTGTTATAATTTCATGTATTTACTCGTTCCATGACCATGGAGACTTCTCCTTAACTTGGTCCCACGGAACAATAAATAAATAAATAAAAGCAGCCATGGTAAGTCTCAGTGGTTTAGCCACCTTCGAGACGGGAAAGAGATCTAACGAAATGTGAATGACAGTTGGAGGATGAACCATGTGCCTATATAGCAGATATGGGGGAGCTATACATCTTCATCCATTTGTGGAATAGGGAGTCGCACAGGTGGCATCTCCTGTATTTGGACCTTGAGGAGTGACTTGGTAGCTATTTATTTAGGCAACATTCTGGTGTGCGTACGATAAATTGGGGGGCCACTCACACAAAAAGCGGAATCTCGCTAATACGATCGCAACCTGATCGAAAAGTGAGTTAATTAATTGACGGATACCTACCCTGTGCGAGGTAATTAATGGATGACACTGCTTGTAGTAATTAACATCACCGTTTCGCAAACAACTCGACGTGTGACATTTATTTGACAGACACCTTACACACACATTTTACCTCTGAAATAGCTGTTGCACGGGGTGTACTTTTCTGCGTATGTCTGAAGGCTTAAGTCGACACAAAAGTCAGTTAACATTGGCGAAGAAAGGTATCTCGTCCATTGTAAGGTCTTGAGGGAAATAACTCGTACTTTTCCGGAGACTTGTTTATGGTCAACGCTTTTGATTGTCTGTGCTGATGATTGTTACTACTCCTGCACAACAAACAAATTCCAGTTCTTGTAATATTAATTTATGTCATTGATATAACTTGGTTTTAAATAAGTACTCGCACAATATGTGGAACGCTTACGAAGCTGTAGTGGAACGATGAGACACTGTGGAATGCAGGCCGGGATCTCATCCTGTTGATGATTGAACATTCCTTGGCCATTAAAATTCAAACATCATGAAGGCGGCGTGCAATGAAAGTCATACTAGCATGAGGTGTATTAAATGTTAGATTATGAAATGACTGCCCTTTCAGCGCAACCGCTCAAAGTATAGTCCGATTAAAATTACTTGATAGTTGACGTGTATCACTTGCCGCTACAGTGTAGTAGCCTCATCGGCTACCGGCTGGCGCTAGGGTATAGACAACACACAAACATGGCGGGTCACTTCACAAATTTGCTGCTAATGTGTTAGCGGAGCAATGTTCGAAGCGGCCACCTCGAGGTACGACGGAAATTCGATGCTCTGTCGACAACTGATTTTAAGCGACCAACGACTGAACTGCACCAGACAACGCGTTTTTAGCCCTGAATTTAAACTCGTGACGTGCAGTGTAGCCGAGATAACGGCACCCAACAGTCTGCAGCAGAACTAAAATCACTATCGCTTTGCTCACAGTTGTTAAAGCTAACCACTACGAGCAAACTCAATACAGAAAAAGTTCTGTTTCAGCACTAAAAGCAAATTGTAGTTTCTTGCTGTCATTGGTTATCTGAAACTATTATCTCATCGGCCGCACGAGCTGCCGCGTTATCAATCGATTAGCAGCCCTAGTTAACACTTGGTTGGAGATTATAAACGACACAGACAGATTCCAAACGAAAGAAAAATGATACGAAGAAAAATAAGAGCAAATAAAAATGGCAGTATGATCGTTAAACTGACGCGGCAAGATATTAGCGTCGTGACATTAAGCGGAGCGGTGTGATTGGAGGAAACCTACTCCAACGGGTAATGTATCAACTATCAAGTGATTTTGATAGGACTATAAAAAGGAGTAACACCATCTACATTCTGTACATAAGGATGTAGTATGAAGCCGGTTTCTCATTCAGGATTATCATCTGAATGTCAGTTGTGAAATGATATGGTTCAAATGGTTCTGAGCACTCTGGGACTTAACACATGTGGTCATCAGTCCCCTAGAACTTAGAACTACTTAAACCTAACTAACCTAAGGACATCACACACATCCATGCCCGAGGCACGATTCGAACCTGCGACCGTAGCAGTCGCGCGGTTCCGGACTGCGCGCCTAGAACCGCTAGACCACCGCGGCCGGCGTGAAATGATATGTCTTGTCTAACAAGACGAAATGTCTAACAGCATGTGTCGTAATTCAGAGGCAGGAAGTGGCTTATCGAGGCTGTTGTTCGTTGTTCTGTGATATAGTTGCTCTCACTGGTCGGGCCTGCTGTGAGGATATGGAATCTATGGGTTCAGGAGGGCCATACTGAACGCTGTGGCCAAGGCCATGTCGTGCACCTTGTGTCGGGAATGAGCCTGTTTACAATAAGACAAGTATACACGCGGACAGTGCAACTACGTTTTGGAACACAACCGACTGTCAGCACGGTAACCGTTGCTGCCTGCCTTGACGCGGTAGCAGAGAGCGGCACGCCGACGCTGGGCAAAGGAGTGGCACCTCGCCATATTTCAGGCGAGTAACAATTCCGCGTACAGCATCGCAATGTGCTTATCCGTGTGAGGAGAACGACTGTTGCCAGACTTCATTCGTCTTCGTCGTACGTTCCCAGCAACTAACGTTTTGGTATGGGCTCAAATTCGGTACACAACACCAGGGCTGCCCAGCCTTTTAGCTTACCTGGGTCACAATGGAAGAGGAAGAGTATTTTTGGACCGCACGAAGTATACTCAACACAAGCCATAACCAAAACAAAAAAAAAGTGGACGGTCGGAGATATTAAACCCATTTAAGTAATTTATAATTTATTAATTTATGATTCTTTATTCTAACTAAGCAAGATGGAATTAATTTCACATTTTATAGACTTATTTCAATAGTAGTTATATATACAATGGCGGAAAAAGGCCGCAACACCAAGAAGAATTGTGTATTGTGTATTTCAATCGAGGACCTAGAAACGACGGAGAGGCTTCGTCCGCGTAGCCCTCAGTGGTTCATAACCCCTTAACAGGCCAAAGCAGTCCACCCACCCCACCGCCGCCCCACACCGAACTCAGGGTTATTGTGCGGTACGGCCCCCAGTAGAACATCCCCCCCCCCCCCCCCTCCGGAAACGTCTCATACCAGACGAGTATGTTTGCGTGGTAAAGTAATTATCGTGTACGCGTACGTGGAGACAGTGTTCGTGTAGCAATCGCCGACATAGTGTAGCTGAGGCGGAACAAGGGGAACCAGCCCCATTTTCCGGGGTAGATGGAAAACCGCCTTAAAAACCATCGACAGACTGGCCGGCACACCGGACCTCGACACTAATGCGCCGGGCGGATTCGTGCCGGAGACCGGCACGCCTTTCCGCTCGAGAAGCAGCGCGTTAGACCGCGCGGCTAGCCGGGCGGGCTAAGAAGAATTACTTGGACATAAACGGAAATTGGTAGGCGTGTTTGACACTTGATGTTTATTCAGATTTCGCACCAGTCACACAAGAGTGGCGCTGGTAGCGACATTATTAGGATGCAAATTAAGGTTGCTTTCAACACACGCTGCCATGTCGTGAGCGTTAGTCACCTTTGTGACTGGACGCGATGAGTTGATGTTAATGAAGAATCCTTTTAAGGGACAAAGACGCCTTTATCACCACCTCACGGACTTTGAACGAGGTCTTGTAGTAGGGCTACGAGAAGCTGGATGTTCCTGTTGCGATACTGCAGAAAGACTAGGCAGTAACGTACCCACCGTACATAACCACCGTACAAGCCTGCTAGAAGCGGTGGTCACGAGATGTACGGTCGCAAGAAGACCGGGCTCGGGATGGACACGTGGAGGGAAGACTGTCGTGTTCAGTGTATCACTCTGTTGCATCATACTGGATCTGCAGCAGCAATTTGAGCACCGAAGTGACACAACGAAAAGGCACAAATCTTTGAAGTAATTCAAAGACAGCTTCGAGACAGACACCCTGAAGCGTTCATTCCACTGACCCAAACCAGCGCCATTCGCGGGCTCACTGCTGTCAAGCGAAAGCTCATTGGAGGGCAGAGTGGACGTCTGCTGTGTTTTCTGATGAATGCCGGTTCTGCCTCTGTGCCAGTGATGGGTCTATGTTGGTTAGGAGGAGGAGACGGGGGTTTGCCACCAAACTTTCTGCGTGGTAGGAACGCTGGACCCTACACATGGAGCTATGGTCTGGGGGGCGATTTCGTATGACAGCAGGAACCCTCACGTCGTTACCCCACACACCTTGACTGTTTCTACCTGTTGTGCTGCCATTCATGAAAAACATTCCAGGGCTGTTTTCCAACAGGATAACGCTCGCCCCCATACGCTGTTGTAACCTAACATGCTGTGAAGAGTGTCGGCATGTTGCCTTCGGCTGCTCGAACACTAAATCTGTCTCCAGTCGAGCACATATGGGACTTCGTTAGACGACAACTCCAGCGTCATCCATAGATAGCATTAACCGACCTTGTATTGACTGACCAAGTGCAACAGGCTCGGAAGCCCATCCCACAGTCTGACATCCGGGACCTGTACAACATACTGCGTGCACGTTTGCATGCTTACGTTCAACATTATGGCGGTTATGCCGGTTATTAATATACCATCATTTCATATTTGCAATGGCTTATCTCGCGCGTATCTTAAGCTGTGATCTTGAAATGATAATCACTTAAATATGTTACCTACACAAGTGTATTCCCAAAATTTCATTACTGTACATTAATTATTTTCTGGTGTTGCGATATTTTTGTCAGTGTAAAAGTAAATACAGATTAAAATAATATGTGACTTTGAATTTTGGATACTCATGTATTAATATCAGATTCGATGCAATTCTCAGGGAGTTCTCAAGTTGTACATCTGACATATTAGTTATATTTTTACCCTTTTGTACGCTTTACATTCGAAAATAATTGTTAACAAACGTAGGTACTTCCAAGCAGAGATGGCATATACAACGCATGACTGTGCAGCAAGGAGTATTTTCTCTGGGCAGGTATTGTAAAAGTCCAACAAAGATACATGAGCAAATTTTTCCTTTGGTTAGATATCTTTATGCAACTCTATGTTGTAAATCTTCTGGGAACGTATCTATATTGTTTGTAAAGGGTGTCATGCTGTTGTTGTTGTGGTCTTCAGTCCAGAGACTGGTTTGATGCAGCTCTCCATGATACTCTATCCTGTGCAAATTTCTTCATCTCCCAGTAGTTACTGCAACCCACATCCTTCTGAATCTGCTTAGTCTATTCATCTCTTGGTCTCCATCTACGATTTTTACCCTCGACGCTGCCATCCCTTGATGCCTCAGAACATGTCCTACCAACCGATCCCTTCTTCTAGTAAAGTTGTGACACACATTTGTCTTCTCCCCTCTTCTATTCAGTACTGTCATATAAATACAAAAATTTTGATTGCGTTTTCGAAAATCCTCAAATCGTTTTTCAAATCCTTGCATCAAATCGAAAAGTATGACTGTTTATTTCATCCCGTCTTTAGGGTTATGTTTGGGCATCGTGTTGGAAAAAGTACTGTTTGTATTTAACTGTGCTTACCACAATTTCAGTTTCATTGGAAACGCCTTTAATGTCTGAAACATTGTACTGGTGTGTATGTTTCTGTTTTGAAAGCGTCTGTTTAAATCACTTAAATGAGTAGCCAAATCCACCAAAAATGTTAAGGCTGCCACCCGATCGGCATCATCAAGATGGGGCACAGATTCTGCTTTTGATGTCATGAATGATTTCATTTCATTAATTATGCTATAAAATCTCTTTAGCTTATGGCCTCCACAGAGTCTCCTTACTTCTGTAAAATATACAGTATCGCCTTACTCAGCATCCGAACTTCCGAGGAATTCCCGGATGAATTAATCCCCTGGCTCTTACAAAATTCACATTCTTCACGACGATTTGCATAACGTGATCCATTTTTAGAGCTTAAACGCACAAATTTTGTCAGTATATTTTGCAATGTTATTTCATCAAATGAGAGTTTCCGACAACGACGGCATCATCTTCTACTACTTTTACAAGCTCTTATTTTTTTCCTGCCATAGGCAGATCATCATCCACAAATATCCCATATATATCGGGAAGAGATAATGACAACAACTTTAACGTTTTTTTCCACTGCTTAATATACAGTGAAACGCCAGAGAAACTGGTACAACTGCCTAACATCATGTAGAGACCCCGCGGCCACGCAGAAGTGCCACAGCACGACGTAGCATGGGCTCTACTAATGTCTGAAGTAGTGGTGGAGGGAACTGACACCATGAATCCTGCAGGGTTGTCCATAAAGTTGGGTGGAGATCTCTTCTGAACAGCACGCTGCAAGGCATCCCACATATGCCTCAATAATGTTCACGTCTGGGAAGTTTGGTGGCCAGAGCAAGTGTTTAAACTCAGACGAGTGTTCCTGGAGACACTCTGTAGCAATTCTGGACGTGTGGGATGTCGCATTATCCCGCTGGAATTGCCCAAGTCCGTCGTAATGCACAATGGACATGCATGGATGGAGGTGATCAGACAGAATGCTTACGTACGTGTCACCTGTCAGAGTCGTATCTCGACATATGAGGAATCCCATATCACTTCAAGTACACACTCCCTACACCATTACAGAGCCTCTACCAGTTTGAACAGTCCCTTGCTGACATGCAGGGTCCATGGATTCATGAGCTTGTCTCCATACCCGTACATCTCCATCTGCTAAATACAATTTCAAACGAGACTCGTCCGACCAGGCAACATGTTTTCAGTCGTCCAATACTGGTGTTGACGGGCCCAGGTAAGGCGTAAAGCTTTGTGTCGTGCAGCCGTCAAGGGTACATAAGTGGGTCTTCGACTCCGAAAGCCCATATCGATGATGTTTCGTTGAATGTTTAGCACACTGACACTTGTTGATGGCCCAGAATTGGAATATGCTGCAATTTGCGGAAGGTTTGCACTTCTGTCACACTGAACGATTTTCTTCAGTCTTCATTGGTCCCGTTCTTGAAGGGTCTTTTTCCGGCCGCAGCGATGTCGGAGATCTGATGTTTTACCGGGTTCCTGATAATCACGGTTCACTCGTGAAATGCTCGTACGGGATAATCCCCTCTACATTGCTACGTCGGAGATGCTGTGTCCCATCGCTCGTGCGCTGACCATAACACCACTTTCGAACTCACTTAAATCTGATAACCTGCCATTGTAGCAGCAGTAACCGATCTAGCACTGCGAGAGACACTTGTTGTCTCATATAGGCATTGCCGACCGTAGCGCCGTATCCTACCTGTCTACAAATCTCTGTGATTGAATACGCATGCCTGTACCAGTTTATTTGGCACTTCAGTGTAAATCTCTTGATGTTGTCGAGTCTTTTAATGATACCAATGAAGCTATTTCTTCAATAATATAATACTGGTCATTCATATCTCTGATAAATTTGGCAAATTGGACCATATCAGCAGCGTCTGTACTTTTATCCACTGTCAGTGAATAAAGTCTAAAACCAGAAGTTTTACTATTCAAATCTTTTTCAATAGATTTTCCTAGTTCATCAGTTCTCCTAACTGATGAGACAAACTGAGTTTAGCAATATCTTCTCTCCTGTCATGGTAAATTATGTTTCCCATGCGTTCTAAGGATTCTTTAATAAATTCGCTGTCTGAAAACAGTTTCGATCTCTTAGTGACTAAATTAGTGACTATATAACTAGCCTTCACGTGGAGTCTTTCTTAGCTGTAACGTTCTTAAAAAACTTTTGTTGAGAAGTAAGACTTCCTTTTTAGTACCGCTATTTTGCCTTTATGACCTATTCCTTCATATGAATCAAATTTGGAAGCTTGTTCTTGCAGATAATGAGTTTCCTAAATATATTATTTGAAGACAGGTATGAGAACACGACAAATTAAGCAGAGTGGCTCACTATGCATCTCAAGCAAGAAGTAGTCCTGCGTCCATTTTTCATTGAATACTCTTCTTTAATCGATATATGTCCTTTTTCCAGACACTTTTTTGTTGACACGTTGATGGCATGCAGGATTAGAACATTTTCAAACTGTTTTCGTAGTAGGCATAAAGATTAGAATACTAATAGAAATATGCAATAGTTAGAGCCCGGATTTTTATGCGCCATCATATGAGTAAAGATGCACAGTGAAATAGGATAACAGTAAAAATATTATGTTAACTCAAAATCTTTCTGAGTGAATCAACTTTAAGTAATTTTGTAGGGTTTACATGCGGTTTATTACATTTGCATTATTTTTCGATCACAATATTTCGCCAGTATAGCTTACCAGCATTTTCAGGTGCTGGAAAAGCTGTTAGAAAATTTTCAATACACTGTATGTACAGCGAAATAAGACCATTTGGCTCAGGGGAATACAGGCAACAGGAAGAAAATGAACTGACAACGCGATGTGAGGTGACGTGAGGGGGGAGGGGGGGGGGGGGAGGGAGAATGTTCAACATGTCTCTGTCAGTGCTGAGAACCCACGAGTGAACGCATACCTCGTACCAATCAGCAACTATGGTATAATTTACACATGAAACTAACAACAGACGTTCGTGTTCAAATGTGTTTCTTATTTCTAGGAATGGATATATTGTCAAATTAAACCTTTTATAACAGAATTATGGTACCGTTAAATAACAAACATTGTTAGTAACTGCAATCTATATGCAGGTTTCTAACTTCTACCGACTTGCGGTGGTTACAATACGGCAATAAAGGTTCGTTATCACATTCGTTCAGAAATAACGCATATTTTCCTTGTATTTCTTTAAATAAAATTCATTATACTTACCTAAATCTCTAATTCCTCAGTAGTCATAAGATACATACCAGCGTGTCTGATTGGCCGATTCCCGATTTAAGAACAAGGTCCTGGGGTTATGGTATAGCACGGGCAGCAATGTAAAGAACTGCATTGATCAACGACCGAATAGCATCGTGTGGCTGGAGTTTCAAATTGAAAAAATTCTGTTTCACATATACGGTATTTTATGGACTTTTTTTTTTTACCCTGCACAATACGGTCACCTGTGTTTCATACAGCCGGCGAATTGGACAGCAGCCGTTACATTTCTGATGTCATTACAATTAAAGTAAATTAAAGTGATGTCATATCATAAAATACAATGCACAAATCGGTAAAGAAAAGAAATATCGATATTGGGTAAGTAAATGGTCAGGGCATACACAGACCAACCGGAATGGCATGCGACTCAATGAAATCTGCAAAAACCATGACCTATTTTTCAAATCAACATTTTTCAAGAAAAGAGCCTCGAAAACGAAAACTTGGATCTCACCTAATCTATTACTAGGTGAATATCAGTTGGATCATGTAATGATCTCCCGCGTAAATACAGTAGAAATCATGAAACATAAAGACCTTAATGGACTAGACCTAGATTCCGACCATTACCCAACAAAATTCTCCCTAGATGTCAATCCAGAAAAAAGAAAATTCACCAAGATATCTCCACACCGTAAATATGATGTACAAAAGATAAATGGCAATGAACAATTTACAAAAGAAACGCAAAATTTAAAACCACAAAATTGGCAACAACTCCAAGCAGGACTTTTAAATGCAGCTGAAACTGTAGCACCGCAAACAAGAACACGTGAACACCCATGGTGGACAGATGAGTGTGACCAACTGATAAATCTCAGACAACAGGCGTGACAAAATTTGTTGTGCAACAAAAATCAAAAGACCCTGGAAGATCTCAAAGATACCAGGAAAACAGTCACAAAAGCAATACGAACAGTCCGTAAACAACACGAAGACAAAACATTGCAAGACAGAAAATGATTTCAAGAAAAACAATTCCCGAAATTTCTACAGAGTATTCAAACAAAAATTAACAAAGTACTCTCCTCCATCACTCCAGTTCAAAAATGACCATGGGGAAATTGCTCATACCAACACCGAAAACAGTGAAATTCTTGCAAAATACTTTTCTAAATTACTGAATTGTGAAAAGCCTGCAGAAAAATTTGAGTTCCATCGTACACAACGAAACCCAGACTCAAAGCCACCAAGTTTACAAGAGATTAAAGAGATAATTCAGTCACTGAAAAATAACAAAGCATTAGAAGACCAAATCATCGCAGAATTATGGAAAAATGCAGGAGAAAATCTTATTGCAAAACTCAAAGAAATTATACATGAAATCTGGAAAACTGAAAAAATCCCCACAGATTGGAAGACTGCAATCATACATCCTCTGTACAAAAAAGGAAGTAAAACAGACCCCAACAACTATCGTTGAATCTCTTTATTGTCAATAACATACAAAATTCTGTCTAAAGCCCTACTAAACCGCGCAGAACCTCAGCTGGATTCAAAACTAGGCGAATACAAAGGTGGGTTCAGAAAAGGTCGATCATGCGTAGAACAAATCCTTAACTTGAAAAACTCAATGAAATATTTACATAGTACTTCAAACAAAAGTTACGTCATCACGTTTTTCGACTTTGAAAAAGCATATGACAGTATAGACCGAGAATCCCTTTTTGAAGTATTAGCAGAATCTGG
This sequence comes from Schistocerca nitens, assembly GCF_023898315.1. Taxonomy (NCBI): domain Eukaryota; kingdom Metazoa; phylum Arthropoda; class Insecta; order Orthoptera; family Acrididae; genus Schistocerca; species Schistocerca nitens. The sequence continues at coordinate 585,948,186 of NC_064614.1, read as the reverse complement.
ACTAGATCAAAAGACAACAAACATCATAAAAGAAACACTCACGGAGACCAAATCCAAAGTAAAATTTATGAGAGAATTGAGCACAGAATTTGAAATAGACACAGGAGTACGACAAGGGGATGTACTGTCCCCAGTGCTGTTCAATTGTGCTCTTGAAAAAGTTGTTAGAGAATGGAAAAAAGCAGGTGCACCAGCGCACAGACTGGGACCAAGACATAAGGGCATAGAATTAGACTGTTTAGCATTTGCTGATTACATGGCACTGATCGCACAAGACATTACCGATGCACAGAAAGAGCTAGAATTATTACAAGAACAGGCAGCTAAAACAGGATTACAAATTTCATTTGAAAAAACAAAATTTATGACTGACATCAAAGATGCACCTTCTGATCTCAAAATTGGTAATAACTACATCTCTCGAGTAAAAGAATTTAAATATTTAGGTGATGGATTGCAGAAAATTGTAATGAAAATAAATCTGTCAGATCAAGAATTCAGAAAATGGAGACGGCGTTTCAGTTAACAAAAAACATTTACAACAAAAAGAGTCTCTCGTGGGACTGCAAAATACGACGCTATACAACAGTAATTAGACCCGAAGCTCTCTACGCATCTGAGACACTAAACCTTCAACACAGAACACTAAAAGAGGAATTAGAAGTGAAAGAACGTAAGATAATGAGGAAAATCCTAGGACCAAGAACTAAAGATGGAGTACATTATCCAAAACCCAATGCAGAAATATATAAAAATATCTCCAAAATAACAGACAATGCGTATGAGAAGAATCCAATTCATGGGGCACTTAGAAAGAATGGACTCAAACAGGTTAACGCACAAAATCCATACATCTTTAAAGAACAAAATTGAAAGACCGAACTGGTACAAACAGACGGAAAAAGACCTGAGAGAAATAGGGTGTCCAAATCTACATGATGGAAAAAATGGCTCTGAGCACTATGGGACTCAACTGCTGAGGTCATTAGTCCCCTAGAACTTAGAACTAGTTAAACCTAACTAACCTAAGGACATCACAAACATCCATGCCCGGGGCAGGATTCGAACCTGCGACCGTAGCGGTCTTGCGGTTCCAGACTGCAGCGCCTTTAACCGCACGGCCTACATGATGGAAATGAAATCAGAAAAATCACAAACACACTGGGTTTTGAGGAAGAAGAGAGGAAAACTAACCGACATACATGGTCTACGCAACGAAAGCTAGCCCATTCGTTATTTATGAAGGAATACTGGGCGAAAAGGAAGGCCAGCAAATGTTGATTACGCGTGGTCCTAAGTGATCCATCTGCGAAGAAGAAGAAGAAGAAGAAGAAGAAGACAACCCGTGGTTTAGTCCCACCACTGCGGAAACAACGTTTGACTCACTATGCATGAAGAGGGTCCTGTGTATAAACGCTAATCTCCTGATGGGCTACTAACTAACTATTCGTTTGATGTTGACATATTTCAATTTACTCCAGTCAATAAAATGTGTAAAGCTGCATTATAAAGTCTGCAGTTAGCGTACTTTGTAACACAGATGTGATGTACCTGTAACCAGCACGTACACTGCTTAAAATGGTAAGACGGTGCACCAATAAATTTACACCATTTAAATTTAAAAAATATTTGAACATCGTTTAAAATGTCTTATATAATAAGGGGTATCTTATACATAAACATCATCTATAAAAGTAAACACTGAAGAAATTCAGGGAGTTCTATGACGCATACGATTTCACTTTTGACCAGTTGAGGTCAGCTGCTCCCATGCTGACGGCGCTCTCACGTTAGACCTTACGGGCAGCCAGCAGGCAGCGGGTAAATGCGGCGCGTCGTGTACTCGCCGCGATAACGTGCATCTCCAGATGCCAGGTGGAACGATATGTGAGTGTAAAATGTCCTCAAGAATATTAAAATATGCATCCGTTACGAACTCACTGTGGTCATTTAACAGTTTACCTAAGTCTTTTCGGTTACAAGCACTAATTTCTAGCTCTTCAAGGACGTCCAAAAGCCTTTGTTTACCAATACTGTACAGGATTTTTAAATTTTTGTTCTCCTTTCGGTGTTTCCAATAGAGTACTAAAGATTTGTTCCCATATGATAGGCCCTGTCTTATCTGAAACGTGTAATTCATCACTAACTCAGGGCATTCTTCCAGAGAGACTAAATGAAATAAGCCGTTATAAAACAAAAGATGGTTCAAATGGCTCTGAGCACTATGGGACTTAACATCTATGGGAATCAGTCCCATAGAACTTAGAACTACTTAAACCTAACTAACCTAAGGACATCACACAACACCCAGTCGTCACGAGGCAGAGAAAATCCCTGATCCCGCCGGGAATCGAAAAGCCGCTGTCAAACCCCCCAATAAGAAAGGTGAGAGGACAGATGTCAGTAACTACCGACATGTTTCACAGCTGACAACATTTTCCAAACTGTTTGAGTAGGTGATGTACTCTAGAGTAGTAATTCAACTGAACAACAGTAACATTCTCAGTAAACCACAGTTTGCATTTCAGAAGAAATGCTCTACTGATAATGCCAAGTGTATGTTCCCTAACCAAATTTTACACGCATTAAGTAACAAAATAGTGCTGGTTGGTATTTTCTACGACATACCTAAGGTATTTGACTATTTTAATCACATTATTCTCCTAGATGAATTGAAGTTTTATGGGATTGGTGGTGTAGCCAACCAGAGAATAACGTCATATCTAACCAAAAGAGCGCAGAAAGTTGTACCTAATATTTCAACGAATGTAGTCCGGGGACATTACTATGACTGGGGAGAAATCACGTACGGGGTCCCCCAACGCTCGGTCTTAGATCTGCTATTCTTCCTCAGGTCCTCAGGTAACTAAAAGATCTCCCCTCTAATATACAACAACCTTAACTAGTTCTTTTTGCATGTGACACTAGTACTGTAATCAGTCCAAGCATACATACAAAAACAGAAGAAATGGTAAACAATGTTCTTAAAAGCATCATTCACTGATTTTCTGTGAAATTTAAAACGACACAACATTTTCAGTTCGGCACATCTAGGGGTACGACATCAGTGATAAGTGTAGCCCATTGTGAAGTAGTAATAAGTGGCGTGGAAACTTCAAAATTCCTAGGTGCTCATACTGGTGAGAATTTAAACTGGAAGAAGCACGTTTTGGAACTCCTAAAACAACTTAATCAGCAACATTCCCACTTACAATCATTGTAAATCTCGGGAAGAGGCAAATCTCTGAGTTGTCATGTTTTTCATATTTTCATTCAATAATATGATGCGGAATAATGTTCTAGGGTGTTTCATCTTTAGAAAAGAAAGTTTTTATTGCTCAAAAACGTGTCTATACCACTTTCTTTGGCTGTTCAGTGTAAATGGAGGGTTGCTTTGACGAAACACAGAAATTGGATTGACAATAAAACACATTCTCACTGATAAAAAGTAAATATGTGGCATCATTGGTGGGAGAGTCGCCTCGGATTCAAGCTCATAAAACTAGAAAATTTTCTTTATTTTCACTCATTGTGCAGCTTAGCCTTTTAAGACCGCGCATGTTGTGATTGAAGTGTGTAAGTTTGGTACAGGAGAATGTACAGTGTGAGTAGAGTGTAGTGTTTGTGCTGTTGACGGCCTGACAGACAGATGGGAGAGTGCCAAACCCGGTGCCAGCATGTGATTCACCTCTCTCAGATAGCATTAATGGAGCTGCCAAACTCTGAGTTTACGCCACGAGACAGTGAAAAGATGAGTTTAACGCTACTCGCAGACTAAACCCAACCATCTTTACGTCCACATTATGGTCATAATTTTTTCGATAACCGCCAGCACTCGGAACTGTTATCCCCAGGTCGATCGTCACCGCATCTGGGTCTCAGGTGGTCGGCTATGGAGGATGCGTCCTTCTGACAGCTGCGCGCTTCATGCAGACTATTATTTACGGTGGCTATTATCTATCTTCGAGTCACAGAGATGCGATGCCTTTCACCATCGGGTCATTCCATATCAAATCACCCAATAAAAAATAAATTTTACACCCACCTCCTTAGATTTTCATGAAATTTGGCTCAAATGGTTCTAATACCATTTTGACAACACCTGCAATTTTTTTGCTGTATCTCTTATACTTTTTTTAAAATAAATTTTTAAAGTTTTTATGTTTTGCATTTTCCGAACCTTCGGAAATGGTAAATTTAATTTGTATTCAAAACTTTAAAATTGCTTCTCTTAAAAACTCTTTTAGATAACATCATGAATTTTTTCAGAAAGTTTATTTACTATACATATTTGAAGATAAAAATGATACTATTAAAATATATTAATATTTTCTATGAAAAAAATATATATGCATTTTTTTTTACGGATGTTTTGTTTTATAAGAATTGCAGTATCTAGAGTCTCAGACCTGATAGAATGCTCAAATTTGTTTTAATTTACTCTTAAACATATAGGCTACGTGATAAAACAAAAATAATGATGGCTTTTTAACATGTTTATTAAGTATAGTAGATTACATTAGAATTATGTACAAAGATAGTGTACTTACGACACTTATGTATAACCCAACTGATTGCTTGAAACATTGAATTTTTTGAGTAATTTTGTCTTTTTAATAAGCATTAATGCTGATTCAAACTGTTTTTCCACTTCATCCAAGAGCTTTCAGTTCTTTTGATACAGCCTTTTTTGAAGTAATACATTCTTCCAGTGCCGCTTGATTGAGGTGCGTCTACTACACAGACTATGTGCTCCAAAGGCACTATGCAAGAATCTTCTCTTTCAGGCCAATAAAATGATGCAGCTGGTCCTGAGGGATGTAGAAATAGAATTTCTGCATCTTCTTCATCATTGAATATTGATTTTACCAGTCCAAAGTACCAGTTACCATCATAATTTGCAGCCACATAGCTATTTATGGATGGTTCAACACGAACCCAATCAGAAGAAGAATGGAAAGAAAAGACTAAGGAGGGTTTTACACTATCTGTAGTCCTTCTAATTTCAAGGTTGTTTGTTGGAAGTGGTTTGAAGTTATGAAAACTTCTTGTTCCAGGAATGGTTCAGGTTGCTGAAAAACGTTTTTCTGGTTTTAACCGTAGCAAATCAGCTTCTTTTTTGTCAATAAAGTGAAAATGAATGTTTTCAATATTTTTTTCACAAAACTTGTACACATCGATTGCTGTCATTATTTGTTCTTCGTCTGAAAGCTGTAGACTGGCTTTTCTTAAAATTCTTTTAATAGTTCCTCCTAGGCCATCACAAATTGACTTCCCATGACTTGTAGCAAAAAAAAAAAGAGTGTTGGGCCTTCAAATTAAAGTCTCTCAAGTGTTCAGTCAAATTTTTAAAACTGTTTCTATTTTTGTACTGCCCAGCACAACCATCTGTAAAGTAGTGAACTGAGTCAATGTCAGTATGATGTAATGACAGCCACTTTGTAATTTCTTTTTGTACAAAGTTAACAAAACCAGTGTCATGTTCTTGGTCATCACTAATAAAACAGTGGTTGGAAACAAAAACATTGTTTTCCTCATTTCTTAGAAAAACTCCAACTGGGTGTAGAGTACAACAACCTCTATTCCAGTGGTAACTTTGGATCTCATTTTGTATAACAAAGGAATAATTTTCACTGAAATCCATCACAATAATTGCTGTTTTGGGTGGTGGGTCTTCTTTCAATCTTTTAAAGGCTACTGATTGGGATTTTGCTATTAACGAGTGAGGGGTGAGCTTTTCCAATGACCTAACCAATAAAGAAATGTAGTCTTCAACACTGATACACTGTTTGATCATTTCTGCCCTGTCTGTGTTAACCCACTGACTGATGACAATTTCTTCTTCTAAATCATAATCTTCACTTAGTTTTTCAGTTAAGTACTCAGTTAGTGCAGTATTTGCAGGCCAGCTGTCACAATGATGTAGCATGCAGTTTTGGTTTTCCGTGTTGCACACAAGCATCTTAATTAGGTCTTTATAAGATTCTTCAATTTTCACAACATCCAGTAATAGTTTAACATTCTGGTGGATACTGCACACACATACAGTGTGTGTGCCTGCAGCACCAGCAAGGATACACCATTTAGGTCTCAAGAAACAAAATTTTCTACCTCGGGATTCTCCCATTTGAAAGAATAATAGAGTTCTCTCAAGTTACACAAAATGAGTCTTTTTTGCATGTACACATTTTTTTGAACACTTACTTTGTCTTTTGTTCCAGGTAGCACTCTGGAACTTTCATCCTTTTCATAAAAATCTGTTACAAGTCTTACTGTATTTTCAGAAAGAGTTTTTTTTGGACCAGAAGTTTCCAAAATACCGTTTTCAGATTTTAGCTTTCTAGCTTGTCGCACCATGTACTCACTTACATTAAATTCTTTCATCACTTTATTTCGACTCCAAGAATCTGGAGCCAAGGTCAGAATCTGGATTTTCCTAGACCTGCCAACAGATGAAATCTTCTCTTTCATAAGAGAAATCATTACATCAAAATCCTTTGCTTTCTCAACCACACTTGTATCTTCTTCGTCATCATCAGAACTTGGTGCATCATATTTTAATGCTTTTGAAACCGCCTTTTTTGCAGTCTTTTCAATACTGCTAATCTTCCATTTAAAATAAGACCCTTTACTTTGCTCTGACAAGCCATGAAGCTTTATCGGTGTTAAACCTAAATTATCAAGAGCAATGTTTGTTTGTACGAGGAATTCATTTCAGGATTCCAATGATTCTAATTCAACCATGACTTCATCATCTGTTTCACTTTCATTGACTTCAATTCTTAATTTTTCCTCAGAAAAGTTACGGCATGTTGGGCAAAGCTTTTGTCCAGGTTTTAGGCTAATATTTTCTGTCAGTAATTGTTTAGAAAGATCCAAGCCTACACTTCTCAACGATTTTTTGATGGGCTTTTTGTGTTTTTTTAGTGCGTCTACACATGTTGTTTGATACTTTTCAAAAACATTTAAAAAGTAGTAGCTGTGGTGTGAACATATATTCTTAAATTCACACAGATTAATTCCAGATCGTAAGTGGATCAAATCTTTTTCTTCCTCACTCAATTCCGATACCGGTTGTAACTTTTTTGAAGGTGTGTAGGTTGTTTGAAAACAGATTTTTTAAATAACCCTACACTACAGGTTTGAATATCTGACATACTGATTTCACTTTTGGTCTGATTACTGTTCTGGTTACTTTTGTAGGATATTGGAAAAGAATCTCTGTAAACGAAGTAACAGTACTTACTGAAAGTTCGAATAAACTTAATAAAATACTATCCAAGCACTATTTAACACTGTAATAATTTTTTACTTCAAAACACAGGAGTAACAAAACAAAATCCAAGCGTACATTGTTACTCCCAGAAGACAAAAGCTCATTTTCGGTGTCTAAGTCACTTGGTACTTTTTATTTTTAAAATATAATTAATATTATTTTAAAAATTATATAACTATTAAACAGGTTAGAAAGCCAACATAATTTTACTTTTATCTAATAGCCTATACAATTAAGAGTATTTTAAAACAAATTTGAGCTTTCTATCAGGTCTGAGACTCTAGATATTGCAGTTTTTGTAAAACAACACATCCGTTAGCTAAAAAAATAAAAATAAAAAACTTGTATATTTTTTTCGTTTGGAATATTTTAATATATCTTTATGGTAATTTTTTTTAACATTTAGATATAATACACAAACTTATTCCAAAATTTCATACTGTTATCTTGAGTATTCTTTAATATACAATTTTTTTTAGTTGTGAGGACACGTTTAAGTTACGATTTCCGACTGCTGAAACAACGCCAAATCTAAAAACTTTAAAAATTTATTTAAAAAATATAAGAGATGCAGCAAAAAAATTTTACAAGTGCTTTCAGGATGATAAAAGAAGTAATTGTACCAAGTTTCATCAAAATCTGACATGGTTGGTGTCAAGGCCTGGGTGACTTGACATGGAATGACCCCATCTCATGTCGACATTCCACACACAAACGAAAAAATGCGGTTTACTAAATTTTTAGGTGGCTTAGGGATGTACAAATTACGAAATTTAATTCCCAGAGCGGTCACCTACGGCAGAAACAGTACCTTTAACCTGGGTAGGCATCCAGTCGAATTGAGATACGATGACAGATTCAGCACTATGCCACAGTGCATCGATGACAATGGCTAGCGAATAGCAGCATGAGGATAATTTAACTGCTCTACACAATTATGTTTATTTCTACTGAAATTACAGCACCGGCAGATATAACTTGCTAATGATTATGATCCATAAGCTGTAGTAAAAATATAATAAAGTCAAGTGTGGATCCACCAGTAAATCTCAACAAAATAAGATCAATGGAAACAAAGACAAAATAGTTGCAATGACTTACAGTGGACCCGCGTCACATAAAACTGAACTCGGCCCATGGAAAAATCACAATCGAGTGACTTTTAAAACAAGCAATAATCTCAAAATAATACTAAGACGTCATGTTGCATCTAATGCCGGTAAGTTGTCAGCAACTGGAGTGTATAAAATTACATGTGAAGACTGCAAGACAGGATACATATGACAGACTGACGGGTCCATCGACGTTAGTTTCAAAGAACATGGGTACAAGAGCAGTCAGTTATTGGTTTCATGTTCCACGGATCATTTGCACGATAAGTCATTTGGAACGACTCACTTTAGATTCACATCGCAGATTAATTTGTAAATATGGACACATGCTGAATATTTATAAGTTTCTTTTTTTGCTTTTGTAAAAAAATCTACAGATGTGGTTAGTAATTCCTACCCATTAGCCTTTACAATTACAGTAACAGAATGTCTTCATTGGAAGAAAAGGAATTGTCAAGGCGAAATTTTTTCAATTTGTTTTCAAATTTTTCTCTCTTATGTGTCAGACATTCTGTGTTACTGGGTAAGGTATCAAGAGCCTCAGTTGCAGGGTTGTGCTGGCCTTTTTCCTTAAACAGATGTCTGTAAGGTAACCGTGACAAGCCTCGTTTGAAACTGAATTGAGCGGATCAACGTGTACGGGTATAGAGAGAAGCTCATGAATCCATGGACCCTGCATGTCCGCAGGGGACTGTTCCAGCTGGTGGAGGCTCTGTAATGGTGTGGGGCGCGTGCAGTTGGAACGATATGAGACCACTGATACTCCTAGATACGACTCTGACGAGTGACACGTACGTAAACATTCTGTCTGAGCACCTGAATCCACTTACGGCCATTGTGCATTCCGACGGGGAATTCCAGCAGAACAATGTGACACCCCACAAGCCCAGAATTGCTACAGAGTGGCTCCAGGAACACTCTTCTGAGGGTAAACACTTCCGTTGGCCACCAAATTCCCAAGACATGAACATTATTGAGCATATCTGGGATCCCTTGCAACGAACTGTTCAGAAGAGATCTCCACTCCCTCGTACTCCCAGGAATTTATGACAGCCGTGCAGGATTCGTGGCGTCACTTCCCTGCAGCACTACTTCAGTCACTATTCGAGTCCATGCTACGTCGTGTTCCGCACTTCTGGGTGCTCGTGGGGGCCCTACGTGATATTAGGCAGGTGTACCAGTTTCGTCGGCTGTTCAGTGTATCTGGGAAGGTTAATCGGCACAATGTGAGAGTGTGGGCGCACTAAACATCCTCACGAAATTGTGGCACCTGAGTGTTCTTCACCGAGGGTTAATATTTTCTGTTTATTCTTACACGCGAATCAGCATAGGCCGTTTTTCTTCTGTGAGGAGACTGTGACGGGTACCTTTTATGTTGATATGTCGCTGTGGTGATTGTTCCCACAACTGACTGCTGATTCCGAGAATTTTATCTTCCAACAAGGCGGGACACACCCTTATTGGAACATTGGTGTTCGTCGCTGTCTAAACAACTAACTTCCGCATCTCTAGATTGGGCGTAACGCTGAAGATGACATGGCTCTGTTCTCTTGGCCCTCTCAGGTCACTTGAGTTAAACCCTTATGACTTTTTCCTTTGAGGGTACTTTAAGTAACGTGATTACGTACCCCTAATTTCAAAACACTGGAGCAGCCCATAGAACGGATCAATGCTGCTGTGATGAATACTGACAGGGTTCGGCTACGAGAGGTATGGAACGAACTTCACAACCGCTTGCACGTGTGTCGTGTGACGAGAGCGGCACTCGTTAAACATTTATAGTGCGTCAAATGCAAACTTGGTGAGTTTTAGATTCTATTCATGCATAGCCGGCCGAAGTGGCCGTGCGGTTAAAGGCGCTGCAGTCTGGAACCGCAAGACCGCTACGGTCGCAGGTTCGAATCCTGCCTCGGGCATGGATGTTTGTGATGTCCTTAGGTTAGTTAGGTTTAACTAGTTCTAAAGTTCTAGGGGACTAATGACCTCAGCAGTTGAGTCCCATAGTGCTCAGAGCCATTTGAACCATTTTATTCATGCATAACCCACAGTTGTACATGTAATACAGGGTGCATCAAAAAGAATCATCCGATTTGGCATGTCTATATTTCTAAAACTAATGAACATATACAATGAATTTTGTTTTTTGATGAACGGGAAACTAAAAAAAAATTGTTTCATACCCTTTATAGGTAATCACTAGCCCCCCCCCCTCCCCCCATTTGGGATGCATGGCATACATCAGTATGGTACTGAAATTCTTACCACACTGCAGTGAGCATGTCTTGGTTACAGCTTCCACAGCTGCTATTATCCGATGTCTCAGTTTATTTATTGTTGTTGGTTACGGAAACACATCGGGGGCACGATGAGCTGTCGAGCTGCGTGGCGCATTGATTTCTGCGCACTCCTTGTGAAACTGTGGCAGACCCTCGGGGACATCCCGGCGATTTGCCTCTATGCAGGCAACCTGTTTCTCGGAATTTTTCATGCCATCATCTAATGCTCTGTGCTGTAGGAGAATCCACACCATACTTAGTACGAAAGTCACGCTGAACTGTTATTCCTGACCAGCACTGCTCAAAACTTATAACACAGAACGCTTCCTGTTGTCCCGACACCATTTTTACTAGAACTGAAGTGGGTGGGTGCACACTGCTGCTACCTAGCGGGAACCATGAAAACTCGAGAGTTTGCTTTTCTCAACAGTACGTTGTTCACGCAAGTATCTCAAATAACATAAGTTATGATTTTTCAGAATCGGATAATTCTTTTTGATACACCCTGTACTTTGGAAGATATAGAGCTTTCAAAACGAATGAGTCATTTATACTATAGTTTCAATACCTCAAGTGGCTGTGGTGTAAGAAGCGCGTAGCCGAGAAGTTCCACACTTGTAGGTGTGGGCACGTTGTGCGTGAAAGCGCTTCGTGCGGGCGCGCAGTCTGTCATTTTGTAGACAAATGGCTCTGCGTGGAGTGGAGTGGAGTGGAGTGGAGCAGTGTAAATAACAGTGCCCCGGAGTGACTTGGGCGCGGCGATGCGTGATGTCTCGCCACAACTTACGGCCCCATCTGATATCGTTACTGCCACACTCGTCATGGCATGCGCGTAAATAGCTAACGTACTACCTTCGGTGCTCGCAGCATTCGTATTGTTCATGAAGATCAAGAGCCGTTTCCGAAGCAGGACTGAGACCAATGACAGCTGTTCCTCATGTTGTACACTCGACGCTGGTACGAGGAATACACATTGCAGGTAGTACATTTAGTACACAGTACTTTCCTTACATCCAGTAATGTTGATTCGGATGATATGAAGGCTGTGGGTATGATTAAAAAACATACAGTACTGACCATTAAAATTGCTATACCACGAAGATGACGTGCTACACACTCGAAATTGAACCGACAGGAAGAAGATGCTGTGATAGGCAAATGATTAGCTTTTCAGAGCATTCACACAAGGTTGGCGCCGCTGGCGACGCCTACAACGTGCTGACATGAGGAAATTTTCCAAATGATTTCTCATACACAAACACCAGTTGACCGGCGTTGCCTGGTGAAACGTTGTTGTGATGCCTCGTGTAAGGAGGAGAAATGCGCACCATCTCGGTTTCCGACTTTGATAAAGGTCGGATTGTAGCCTATCGCGATTGCGGTTTGTCGTATCGCGACATTACTGCTCCCATTGGTCGCGATCCAATGACTGTTAGCAGAATATGGAATCGATGGGTTCAGGAGGGTAATACGGAACGCCGTGCTGGATCCCAAAGGCCTCGTATCACTAGCAGTCTAGATGACAGGCATCTTATCCGCATGGCTGTAACGGATCGTGCAGCCACGTCTCGATCCCTGAGTCAACAGATGGGGACGTTTGCAACACAACAACCATCTGCACGAACAGTTCGACGACGTTTGCAGCAGTATGGACTATCAGCTCGGAGACCATGGCTGCGGTTACCCTTGACGCTGCATCACAGACAGGAGCGCCTGCGATGCTGTACTCAACGACGAACCTCGTTTCACGAATGGCAAAACGTCATTTTTTCGGATGAATCCAGGTTCTGTTTACGACATCATGATGGTCGCATCCGTGTTTGGCGACATCGCGGTGAACGCACATTGGAAGCTTGTATTCGTCATCGCCATACTGGCGTATCACGCGGCGTGATCTTATGGGGTGCCATTGGTTACACGTCTCGGTTACCTCTTGTTCACATTGACGGCACTTTGAACAGTGGACGTTACATTTCAGATGTGTTACGACCCGTGGCTCTATCCTTCATTCGATACCTGCGACACCCTACATTTCAGCAGGATAGTGCACGACCACATATTGCAAGTCCTGTACTGGCCTTCCTTGATACAGAAAATGTTCGACTGCTGCCCTGGCCAGCACATTCTCCAGATCTCTCACCAATTGAAAACGCCTGGTCAATGGTGGCCGAGCAACTGGCTCGTCACAATAGGCCACTCGCAACTCTTGATGAACTGTGGTATCGTGTTGAAGCTGCATGGGCAGCTGTACCTGTACACGCCATCCAAGCTCTGTTTGGCTCAATGCCCAGGCGTATCAAGGCCGTTATTACGGCCACAGGTGGTTGCTCTGGGTACTGATTTCTCAGGATCTATGCACCCAAATTGCGTGGGAATGTAATCATATGTCAGTTCTAGTATAATATATTTGTCCAATGAATACTCATTTATCATCTGCATTTCTTCTTGGTGTATCAGTTTTAATGACCAGTAGTGTACTTTTCACTTAACTTCTTTGGCAGCCTGCTTCTGTTACTGTCTTTTTAAAATATAAAAAAAACTCAACCTAACCAATCGCTAAACTTGAAGGTTTTATTTTATTTGCTTTAAGAATTTACGACGCGTTTCGGGACTTTTCCTTGATCATCAGGTAGATGTCCAGATGTTAAGCTCAGGTGCACTTCTGACGTCATCAGTCCCCTAGAACTACGAACTACTTAAACCTAACTAACCTAAGGACATCACACACATCCATGCCCGAGGCAGGATTCAAACCTGCGACCGTAGCGGTCGCGCGGTTCCAGACTGTAGCTCCTAGAACCGCTCGTCCACTCCGGCCGGCGGACGCTAGGTAATGGAGTACCAGGAAGAGAAATCGTAACATTTCCGACATATTCTTCTGTTCGAGTTCAGTACAGGGGTGACAGTAGCGTAGGTAGCCAGAAACATTTACGCCGAGTATGGGGATAATGCTGCTGGACAGAGTACGGCAAGAAAATGGTTTTCTCGTTTTAAGGAGGATCGTTTTGCCATTAGTGACTCTCCACTTTCAAGAAGACATTCAAGGTTTGATGAAGATCGTTTAAACATATTAATCCACAACGATCTACGTTAGTGTACCCGAGAACTGGGCAAATTTGATGATCATTCCACCATCGTGCGACATTCGCATACAACGGGGAACGTTCAGAAATAGGGTGTACGGGTACCGCACACTCTAAGCCAAAATCACATAAGTCAGCAGGTTGAAACGTCCCCTTCGAAAAATTATGAATGACTGTGCTTAAACTGACTCACAATAACCTATACATTTCATGAATCACTTACCTCACAAAAATCTTCGTTACTCAGACTACTGCAATACAGCGTGCGCCAATACTGCCAGCTGAATAAAAGATTCTAACTACTGAAGGCACTAACTACTGATAGGCATAGTTAGTAAATGAACGATTTTGATAGAGAACAAACAATGTATTTACCTTAATAGTGTTCAAAAGTCATTATATATATATATATATCAGTTCATGACATCCAGTCTTACAAATTTACCGTCTCTGATGGACACATGTCCATATCATCACCGGCCGTGGTGGCCGAGCGGTTCTAGGCGCTGCAGTCTGGAACCGCGCGACCACTACGGTCGCAGGTTCGAATCCTGCCTCGGGCATGGATGTGTGTGATGTCCTTAGGTTAGTTAGGTTTAAGTAGTTCGTAGTTCTAGGGGACTGATGACCTCAGAAGTTGAGTTCCATAGTGCTCAGAGCCATTTGAACCATTTGAACCAGATCATCGGCTCTCAAATCTCCGCCATCTCTCTCCGCACATCCACCACTGCTGGCGGCTCACCTGCAACTGCGCAACGCTACGCGCTGTTCACATACAACTGCCCAACACTACAATAGAGACTATTTCAATAATGCCAACCAGCCACAGATCGCACACAGCACAGTCAGTGATTTTCATACAGAGCGCTACGTGGCGCTACCAACATAAAAACCTAAACAGCCTACTTACATAGCCCCCATGTTCCCCACAAAAAAATTTACTAATTGTTTTGGGCACAGGCCAATACATATTTGTTAAAATTTTTCTTAATTACAATAACAAAGATATCGAATGCATACACTTCTTGATACAATGTTGGTCAAAAGCTAAAACTTTCTCACAGTCCATAAAGACAGTCCTGATCATTCATTACAGTAAAATTGCAGTGTTTTTTTCTCTAAGTTTGAGTAGTAAAAGAAAATGATCATGGAAGTAGTGGATACTGTGCTGTGTGCAGTCTGTGGCTGGTTGGCATTGTTGAAATATTCTCTATTGTAGTGTTGGGCAGTTGGATGTGAACAGCGCGTAGCGTTGCGCAGTTGGAGGTGAGCCGCCAGCAGTGGTGTATGTGGCGACTGAGATGGCGGAGTTTTGAGAGCGGATGATATATATATATATATATATATATATATATATATATAATGACTTTTGAACACTATTAAGGTAAATACATTGTTTGTTCTCTATCAAAATCTTTCATTTGCTAACTATGCCTATCAATAGTCAGTACCTTCAGTAGTTAGAATCTTTTATTCAGCTGGCAGTATTGGCGCACGCTGTATTGCAGTAGTCTTAGTAACGAAGATTTTTGTGAGGTAAGTGATTAATGAAAGGTATAGGTTATTGTTAGTCAGGGCCATTCTTTTGTAGGGATTTTTGAAAGTCAGATTGCGTTGCGCTAAAAATATTGTGTGTCAGTTTAAGCACAGTCATTTACAATTTGTCTAAGGGGATATTTCAAGGTGGCCATACGTGTATCTATGCCTGCTCGTCATCAATCGTTATTGGCGACGAGAAATGGTGTCTTTATGAAGCAGCGCACTCACAAAAGATAATGTTATGCATTTAATGGAACAGCGACTGTGTGGCGTTCTACGAATTGCTCCCCCGAGGTGTAACTATCGCTGCTGACATTTATTGTTAACAACTGAGACGTCTTGCAGACGCAGTCGAAGAACAACGTCAGGAATACTGAGTGAAGTGATGCCACTCCCCCGCCCGCATTCTACTACACTGACAAAAGAACACTATTCAGGAGCTGGGCTGGAAAGTCGTTCCGCACCCATCTTATTCACCTGATCTTGCAGCATCAGACTTTCACCTTTTCCGCCCTCTATAGAACAATCTTCGAGGGACTTATTTCCTGATGAAAATGCTCTCCCAATATGGCTCGATTAAGTTCTTCGCCTAGAAACCATGCGATTTCTACAGTCGCGGAATCTGAAAGTTACCCCAGCAATGGAACACTGCAGTAAATAGTGAAGGAGAATATATTACACTACTGGCCATTAAAATTGTTACACCAAGAAGAAATAAAGATGATAAACGAGTATTCATTGGTCAAATATATTATACTAGAACTGACATGTGATTACATTTTCACGCAATTTGGGTGCATAGATCCTGAGAAATCAGTACCCACAGCAACCATCTCTGGCCGTAAAAACGGCCTTGATACGCCTGGGCATTGAGTCAAACAGAGCTTGGATGGCGTGTACAGGTACAGCTGCCCATGCAGCTTCAACACGATACGACAGTTCATCAAGAGTAGTGACTGGCGTATTGTGACGAGCCAGTTGCTCGGCCACCATTGACGAGACGTTTTCAGTTGGTGAGAGATCTGGAGAATGTGCTGGCCAGGGCAGCAGTCGAACATTTTCTGTATCCAGAAAGGCCCGTACAGGACCTGGAACATGCGGTTGTGCATTATCCTGCTGAAATGTAGGGTTTCGCAAGGATAGAATGAAGGGTACAGCCACGGCTCGTAACACATCTGAAATGTAACGACCACTGTTCAATGTCCCGTCAATGCGAACAAGAGGTAACCGAGACGTGTAACCAATGGCACCCCATAAGATCACGCCGCGTGATACGCCAGTATGGCGATGATGAATACACGTTTCCAATGTGCGTTCACCGCGATGTCGCCAAACACGGATGCGACCATCATGATGCTGTAAACAGAACCTGGATTCATCCCAAAAAACGATGTTTTGCCATTCGTGCACCCAGGTTCGTCGTTGTGTAAACCATCGCAGGCGCTCCTGTCTGTGATGCAGCGTCAAGGGTAACCGCAGCCATGGTCTCCGAGCTGATAGTCCATGCTGCTGCAAACGTCGTCGAACTATTCGTGCAGATGGTTGTTGTCTTGCAAACGTCCCCATCTGTTGACTCAGGGATCGAGACGTGGCTGCACGATCCGTTACAGCCATGCGGATAAGATGCCTGTCATCTAGACTACTAGTGATACGAGGTCGTTGGGATCCAGCACGGCGTTCCGTATTACCCTCCTGAACCCATCGATTCCATATTCTGCTAACAGTCATTGGATCTCGACCAACGCGACCAGCAATGTCGCGATACGACAAACCGCAATCGCGATAGGCTACAATCCGACCTTTATCAAAGTCGAAAACGTGATGGTACGCATTTCCCCTTACACGAGGCATCACAACAACGTTTCACCAGGCAACGCCGGTCAACTGCTGTTTGTGTACGAGAAATCGGTGGGAAACTTTCCTCATATCAGCACGTTGTAGGTGTCGCCACCGGTGCCAACCTTGTGTGAATGCTCTGAAAAGCTAACCATTTGCGTATCATAGCATCTTCTTCCTGTCGGTAAAATTTCGAGTGTGTAGCACGTCATCTTCGTGGTGTAGCAATTGTTATGTCCAGCAGTGTACAAATGACCAAAGTCTCTGTTACGTGTATCTTTTGTGTTTGTTAGACTTGTGGAGAAAAACTACGAACTTGTGCACTAACCCAATGTTATGGAACTTATGTGACGCACCAGCAATGTTACACGTCTTCATTGTTTACATTCCACAAGAACACTGCGTTTCAGCTTTATGCATGCATTGTTTACAACTGGTTTCCCGTGAGCAACACATCTGTAGCCGGCCGGTGTGGCCGAGCGGTTCTAGGCGCTTTAGTCTGGAACCGCGCGACCGCTACGGTCGCAGGTTTGAATCCTGCCTCGGGCATGGATGTGTGTGCTGTCCTTAGGTTACTTAGGTTTAAGTAGTTGTAAGTTCTAGGGGACTGATGACCTCCGATGTTAAGTCCCATAGTGCTCAGAGCCATTTAAACCATTTTTGAACACATGTGTGCTAAACAGCAGTACAACGACCTGAAGCGTTGTAAATAAAAATAAACTGTAAGTTTGATAAATGGTTACGTTTTTATTTATATATTTAAAACATTACTTTAATCTTACACGGGGGAAACATCGAAACTATCGAAATCCTTGTGAGGCAGGTATTTGAATTGTGGCCCCCATTTATTACAAATTACTTTACCTGTGCTGTGATGTGAGGTGGTGCAGGTATGGCCTTGAATTTATAATAGAGTTTCCTTCGTATGTTGACTTCAGTATCCATGTCACAATCTATTGCTCTGGTGTATAATCTTACGATAGATTTCATTTCTGTCTCAGTAGGTTTTTGGATAAGTATTTAGTCTTCTTGCAAAAAGTCAAAAATAATCGACACAATCGATATGTTTAGTTTCGGATAATCAAAATCGATGTTCAGCATCACGCCAACACATCGTTGTGCCATTTCGACCAGTACCTCGAGTCTGAATCTTCTCTGACGACGTTAGTGATGCCAAAGTGAAAAGAATAAGAGAATAATGACCACTTTCACCGCTATGAGGAGACGCACTGCAACGTTCTCAATTCGCAGGCACTCTGAGGAGTGAGATGTATCGAGCTTTTATCGGTGGCAGTTTAGGTTCTCTACTCGAAAACGATAGTATACACATTAGAGGCCCTGTGCGGATGCAGTGCTGTGGTCACCCTGCCCCTTTTGATCGTGAAGTCATGCAAGAACTGAATAACAGGTTTCCTGGAAGATGATTAGGATACCGTAATAGTTAGGAATTGCGCGGAAGGTCTCCCAATCTAACGCCAGTACATTTCTTTTCGCGGAGATACCTAAAGAACCGTGTTTGTGTCACCGAACCCACAACCTCATGTAACTTCAAACAGCGCCACTGTTTAATACGGCCAGCGGATACGCTAGGGTTCCGTAAGGTTAAGCGCTCTGGACACTACCACCCGCTTGGTCTAATATTAGCTCTGGCTGGAGCCGATTTATGAAATTTCTGCACGATGTCTGCCTCGAACTGGCGGCCCGAAAGCTGTTATAAAACTGTGAACGCACCACTTTTTCCTCCTCATGAGCCAGAATTTTCACAGGAGTGAATCAGAGTCAAACTGTTACTTACTGACCAATTAGTGAAATGTGTTGTACACATTAAAGATTTTTTCAGTCTTCTGTCATTAACAATTGATTTTAATCCACCGTTTTTCTTTTATTTTTTTCACTAACAACTTTATTCCACCATCAATGTGTTTCTAGCTTGGGCATAGCGTCTACGCAGGTTTCCTAAACATAACGTTCTCAGTTATGTATTTCTTATATATTCTAGGCCTTGCTTTTGAAGTGTAGCTCTACAGAAGGAGTTTAAAAATTGGCAGATTAGGAAATGAACTGATATTATAAATATTGGAAACTCTTACCAGACGGAGAGCAATTCAGTGCTAAAACATCCACAAAAGTTAAGTTGGCAGTGGGAATTCTGTAATGTCATCAGACCATGGTTTTGGGGTAAAATGAAATGATGGTATGGCATTATTGGCCGACAGACACCACCTCGGGATGTTCGGCCGACTGTTGTAAGTCTTTCTATTTGATGTCACTTCGGTGGCTTGCGCGTCAACGAAGATGTGTTGGAATGATGCGGACAATAGAAACACCCAGTCCCCGAGTGAAGAAAATCTCCGACCAACCCGGCAATCTATCCCCAGACTATCGATCTAGAAGCAAAATGCTAACCAATAGACCACAAGCTGCAGATTTTTCTGGGGGGATTTCTTTTATGGAAGCTGGGCTTGGTGGAGAGTGCGGAGTGCGCGGAGGGCAGAGTTGGCAGGGGTCGTAATCAGAGCCCTGACCATGGTGTACTCATCGGCGTCAAGGGATTGAGAGTACTGGGTGGGACCTTTCTTCTACTTTTATTCTTGTTTTATTTCTTTATATAACGTCTAGAATATGTGTAACTAGTACCGCATCGCACACTAAGTAAACAAAATAAATAATCCGGAGACTTTCCTACGCCGAGGCAATATATGTGTGGAAGAAAATGGGCATAGCGGCACGATGCAACAGGGTGCGCTGCTACTTTGCTTACCCTTATTCATCCAGGTATGTCTTCACGCACGTCGTAGGTTATTCCGCGGACAGCCGGTCGTGTTCTCGTGAACTCAGTCAGTGGTATGTTCTCCTACCTGTTGATAACCAAGCTGCGTGGAGGATCGCGTGGAGGATCCCTGAGTAAAAGTATTGCCTGCGCTTCGGGATTCCATAAAATTTTACAGCGTAGTTTCAAAAATCCAATACATCATAAGCTCCATAGCGAAATAAATAGTTCATCGCTTGCTCTCGGACCCAGGTGACTGAGTTGAATTCGGTAGTCTGGAAATACAGTTCATCGGGAAAAAGGAGAAACCGACATGCGATATGTTCCGGAGTCACTCGTAAAAAGTACGACAAAATTTGTCGCACCAAACGCCATATGTCTTCCGCTGCGCCACATCTGAGACGGTGGTCGTCCGTGTCTAGTACTCCACATTCCGCACATAGAGGCGAGTCCGCCACATTTATCTTGTGGCGGCGTGATCTGGTGACCTGTTTGCAGTTGACTGTGATGTACCATGTTGATCGGACGTCTGTATCCAGTGTATTGGCGTATGTCGTCCGCCACACGAACTTCCAGCTAACATAAGGGTTCTTGGCATCCACGACGTTTGGTGGACGCCTCAGTTGTAGGATGCGATATCTTTCCCGCGCTGTCGCTTGTTTTGTCGCTGGTAGTGCGAACGGACATAACTGTGTTGAAGGTAAAAGTGATCGAAGTACTAGAAAGACGGGGGTGTGCCTTGCGTCGTCAGCGGGGGCGTGAGGGAGAACGGAGCCAGGAATTCCAGCAGCAAACCCGTCAAATTTTCTGGGCGGTGTTGCCACAGCTTGACGTGCGAGCTGACAAACAGGGCCACCACTCTGTCGTGGACGTGGTCTAGATCAAGTCCTCCTCTGTCTGGGGAAGGGCTAACGATTGATAACTGATTTTGAACAGCATGCCTGTACTGACAGAGGCTCCAAACTACCGCTAACATTCGTCGACCTATCAGTAACGGCATTAGAAGTATATGCGCTATATGTGGTATGCGTGTTGCTGGGCAAATATTGACGAAGTTTGTCTTTTGAAGAATACCAAGCGTCCGCAGACGAAGGTTGGCGGTCGTGACCCAAATTTCTTGCAACAAGCGGCCGTAGTTAAAGGTTGCAGTGCGCCGTATGTCGAAAAAATGGCTCTAATCACTATGGGACTTAACATCTGAGGTCATCAGTCCCCTAGACTTAGAACTACTTAAACATAACTAACCTAAGGACAGCACACACATCCATACCCGAGGCAGGATTAGAACCTGCGACCGTAGCAGCAGCGCGGTTCCGGATTGAAGCGCCTAGAACCGCTCGGCCACAGCGGCCGGCGGCCGTATGTCATGAAACTCTACTACTCTACTACAAGGCATTTGACAGTACCACTAAGCTGTAGGGGGTCGACACACGCTGGGGCCAACCCGTCTCCTATGTTCACGACGATCAATTTAGTGACACCGAGACAGCTGCAGGAAGTCGTACTGTATGTGTCAATCCATCCTAGTGCATTTGTTACATCGCCACCGTTGCGGAGCACGAGAACCAAGTTGTCGGCATGTGCTGTACAGTGAAATGTGACTCCACGTAACTTTAGTCTGGTGAGGCGTTGACAGAAAGGAACGGTTCCAGTGCCAGGGCGGGAGTAAAGTCGAAAGGGGGCAGCATTGACGCACTCATATGGAAATCGGGAGGGACTGTGTGAGACATCCGCTGCCGAACACCCCTTGGAGATCGCCCCTCGGAGGAGGCGCATCATGACGTCTATGAATTGCTGTGGGTAACGAATGTGTTGGAGAATGGACGTCATGTTCACATGATCCACCCGAACAAAACTTGTCTAAAATTTAGTGATGCCAGCGCTCCTGGGATGCTACGTGCCCTCGCTAGCGCTATTACGTCACGGTATCGATATAATGCTGTGTGGATGTTACTGTTGCCCCCTAGGGAAGCCTGATCTGATGAAATAACTTGAGGCAGGATCGGCCGTATACGAGTCACTAACAGTCTGGTGAATATCTTCATCTCGCAGTTGAGAAGTCTCACCGGTAATCATATACTCTATCGCCACTATAATCATTTCTTCGACGAAATCAGCAGGGAGCGGAAACGTGGGGGACAAAAGCGCCAGACAGACGACCATCAGCTTTGGAGCGAATAAATTATGATAAGTTCTATAAAACTCCACAGGAAGTCTGTCGGGACAAGGAAACTTGTTTGACTCTCCTTTATGTATGGCGTCGGTAATTTCTTCTTTCGTAATTTTGTCCAAAAATTCAGGTAGTAAGCCCTGTGGAACAGTGTGCCATAAACCTGTCGTGAGACTACTCGTGTTGCGTGTTGAGGCGACGGCCGTCCTCAGTAGGTACGGCTTGTATCAGCGCCCTTCACCGTAACTTACGTTCTCGAACGACATGGTATATGGTACGTCGTTCCATTGCTATTATGTCATGCGTTCGCCCTGGGATGATCGTCTCTTAGAGTTGTCGGCCCTTTGGGCTACACCTTCGCGCGGTGTAGTGTCATCTGTCCTTCCGGTGTGGGTCGCAGGGATGCACATTCGCAAAGGACGATGAAATAAAAATCTAGGATGCGCCGTCTCCAAGCAGTGGTCTCGCGAACGTACGTAATCAAGATTTTTCAGAGGGCCAGTCTGTCGCAGTTGAAGCACCACCTGATCAACGTAGAATAAGTTGGGAGGTGGCGAACGCAAGAACTCTGTGTGTCCTCGATGGCGCACCGACAATCCGGAGAAGCAAGATGATCGAGGTTTAACTTCCAGGGCGGCGAAGGGTGACGGTAAGTACACAGACCTCGTAGTCCGAGAAGGCTACAGGCTACACCTCTGTGTCGCTCACAGTTGCCACGAGAGAATGGGAGACATAAATCCTAGATGAGTGACTCATAAAATGAGTGGATCCTGGTTGACTCCCATTTGTGCACTCCCATGTATTTACCAGCTGATGATATATACTGTGCTGATTTTAAATTTGTAGTTATTCTTCCTATATTACGAGCCCAGTGTTGTTATAGCACTAGACACCGTACCTCTCTACGCTTCTAGTAGACATGTGACGTATGGCTCCGTCTTTGCCATCGATCAAGCACTTTACTTCTGATAATACGCATTATTAACGACAACGGGCGAACTGGCAATTGCAGGATCAAGTATGTGCCTGACTGTAGATGTGAAGTTGCACTCCCGAGAAGAGGTTGACTATAATCACTGTAATAACATACTGTACTCCATTAGTTAAGTATCACGCTAGTGTTTCAAATAGCATTGTTCAGAATTCCTCAAACGCCTTCCATGCACTGCACAACTGGATCTGGGTGTTGCAGATCACCCTCAAAGAGTTCTTTCAGCCTGATGAAAGATCTACCCACTTTGTATTAAATTCTACTGGTGCATATGACAATTGTTCTCTTGTCTGTAATACAGGTACTTCTTCAAGAGAAAGAAGACTCCATCATCTGCTTTGACTAGCATAGGATGACTTTAGTAGTAGGATAACGGTGCCACGAGCACAATTTGTTAGTGTGGGTTGGCTACATCAGTGGCAATCCAGTTGTTCTCTTTTGATTGATAGGTCCTTAATCCATTGTTCTGCTAAGTGTATTATGGTTCCCTCGGGATAATCCGTCCTTTTGCAAAAGCGTTGACCAAGTTTTTCAAAGCAAAAATTCAGAGGTGCTCAGAAGGGCCAAGAAGGGCGATGCGTACATTGATGAGCCAAACTGTCAAAACCATTACCCACCGCAAGATTGATTGCTACCTAATGCCGGCCGCGGTGGTCTCGCGGTTCTAGGCGCGCAGTCAGGAACCGTGCGACTGCTACGGTCGCAGGTTCGAATCCTGCCTCGGGCATGGATGTGTGTGATGTCCTTAGGTTAGTTAGGTTTAAGTAGTTCTAAGTTCTAGGGGACTGATGACCACAGCAGTTGAGTCCCATAGTGCTCAGAGCCATTTGAATCATTTTTGCTACCTAATGGCATGGTGAGGAGAGAACATGAGCAAAGCAGAGGATTGGGGAATCATTCTATTGATGATGCGGGCTGCAGATGGCGAATGCACGGACATAATTTGACAGAGGACAGCTCATGGAACTGAGCAGTTCGGAAGCAGCGAAGGTGGTAGACTTCGAGTGCTACTGTAGTGAACATACATGGCATGCGTTCGAACGACAGGGAAACCACGAGTAGGCGATAAGGTGTAGCACATCGATATCTCATCACAAAACGTGGATGTCGGAGGTTTGACCGCTCCCTAAAGTTGGACAGGCGGCGATCCGTGGCAGAGTTGAAGACAGAGTACAATGCTGCCCCATGCATAAGTGTTTCAGAGTACACCGTTCAGCGCATATTCTTGAACGCTGTACTCTGCAGCGGACGACCTCTTCGTGTATGTTCATTCAACGACATCTTTAACCGCTATTGCAGTGGCTATGTGATCATCGAGATTAGACCGTGGATCAGTGGAAACGTGTCACCTGGTCCGAAGAATCACGTTTCGTATTACATAAGGTCGATGGTCGGGTCCGGATATACCGGCATCCCGGCGAAAGACTACACGAAACACGTACCGTGCTACTGACGGAGGCGAGTGCGAGCAGTATTACGAGAGACGTTCAATAACTAATGCAACACATTTTTTCTGAAAGCGGGATGGTTTTATTCAGGATTCCAATACACCATATTATTCCCCTCTCTTTTGGCTACAAAATCCTTTTTTCAACGTAATCTCCGATCAATGCGAAGGCCTTACGCCACCTTGCGGTGAGGGCCTGTATGTCGGCTTGGCACCACTCTACTGTTCCACGTCGGAGCGAACGTCTTGCTGCATCGATAACTTCCCCATTACTAGCGTATTGCTTCCAGCAGAGGAATGCATCCCGTCATTGAGCTATACAGATGCAAATCGAAAGGTGCGAGATCCGGGCTGTAGGGTGGACGACGAAAAACAATCGAATGAAGTTTTGTGAGCTCCTCTAAGGTGCGCAGACTTCTGTGCAGCCTCGCGTTGTCGTGGAAAAGGACAAGTTCGATTTAATTTTTTTGGCGACGAACACGCTCAAATCGTTTCTTCAATTTCGTATGGCTAGTACAATATACTTCCGAGTTGATCGCTGCACCATGAGGGAGGACATCAAACAGAATAAACCTTTCAGAGGCCCAGAAGATCGTCACCACGACTTTACCGGATGAGCGTACGGCTTTGAACGTTTTCTTCGAAGAAGAGGTGGTGTGGCTCCAATTCATGGATTACCGTTTTGTTTCCGATTCTAAGTGATGAACCCATGTTTCACCACCTGTGATGATGTTCGACGAAAAATAGTCACGGTCAGCCTGGTAACGCGCAAGTAATTCCACACAGATTGTCCAACTTTGCTCTTTATGGTCTTCTATTACGTGGCGGGAAAACTAGCAGGCACAACCTTTGACTACCTCAAGTGGTGGACGAGTGTGTCAACGCTACCAACTGAGACGTCCAGTTAAACAGCGAGTTGTTTGATTGTGGTCCGTCGGTTACCTCGAATGACCTCGAATGAGAGTGTTCGCACGTTCCAATATTGGAGGAGTCACAGCTGTGTGTGGTCGGCCTGCCATCGGACAGGTTTGCGCGACTTCGTTGCGATGATGACAGACACCTCGCCCAACGGCTCACCGTGCTTTTGTTCACTGCCAAGTCTCCATAGACATTCAACATGTTCCTATGAATATCTGCGATATCTAATTTTCTGCCAAAAGAAACACAATGACTGCTCTGCTTGGAACGTATCTCCGTTACAGACCCATTCTGAAGGCTAGATGTAGCGCCACCATCTATCGGAACCTGATGAAACTATAGGAGATGAAGCGGAAATATTCCATTATGTCCCACAACACGACCCGCATTTTTTCAACAGAAACTGGCCGAGAAAAAAATGTGTTGCATTACTTATTGAATGCCCCTCTTATGATATATGGGACATTCACTTGGACAGCCTACCTGCCTTAGGCATTAATCGAAGATATCATGACAGATGGGTAGATCACATAAATAATGAGGAGGTATTGAATAGAATTGGGAAGAAGAGGAATTTTTTGGCACAAATTGACAAGAAAATGGTTCAAATGGCTCTGAGCACTATGGGACTGAACATCTATGGTCATTAGTCCCCTAGAATTTAGAACTAGTTAAACCTAACTAACCTAAGGACATCACACACATCCATGCCCGAGGCAGGATTCGAACCTGCGACCGTAGCGGTCGCGCGGCTCCGGACTGAGCGCCTAGAACCGCTAGACCACCGCGGCCGGCAAATTGACAAGAAGAAGGGACCGGTTGGTAGGACATGTTCTGAGGCATCAAGGGATCACAAATTTAGCATTGGAGGGGAGCGTGGAGGGTAACAATCGTAGAGAGAGACCAAAAGATAAATACACTAAGCAGATTCAGAAGGATGTAGGTTGCAGTAAGTACTGGGAGATGAAGCAGCTTACACAGGATAGAGTAGCATGGAGAGCTGCATCAAACCAGTCTCAGGACTGAAGACCACAACAACAACGACTTCATGACAGGTGTTGTTTACGTAAACATTACGGCGGGACACCTAATTCCTCCTCTCTTCATATCTTCTCTGACGGCGGTGGCATCATCCAGCAGGATAACTATTCGTGCCATAAGGCCAGAATCATGCTACAGTGGTTTGAAGAGCATGATAGCGAACTCGCGCTGGTGTGCCGGCCATCAGATTCTTGTGATCTGAACGTTACGGAAAACATTTGCAATGCCATCGGGCGTCAGTTCCGTGCCAACAAACCACCGGCTCATAGTCTACGTAAATCGCGTTACCAGTGCATAGACATCTCGTGCCACATAACTCGTGAAACCCACCAAGGACTTATCGAATCCATACCATGGAGAAACGCTGCTACAGTGGGTTCCAAAAGTAGAGCAACACACTTTTAGGCTGGCCGGCACAATGCCTTGGATCGTCAGTGTAGATCTCTGTAAAAGGCACGTATTGTACATACAGTGGTCTAGCGGTTCTAGGCGCGCAGTCCGGAACCGCGCGACTGCTACGGTCGCAGGTTCGAATCCTGCCTCGGGTATGGATGTGTGTGATGTCGTTAGGTTAGTTAGGTTTAAGTAGTTCTAAGTTCTAGGGGACAGATGACCACAGATGTTAAGTCCCATAGTGCTCAGAACCATTTGAACCATTTGTACATACAGAACTCCGGTATGGAAGGTACCGATTTGAGTTAGTGATACGGGAACTTCTCGAACACACTGTATAAATCTGTCTCTCTCTGCCGACCTTTGTGGCCGAGCGGTTCTAGGCGCTACAGTCTGGAACCGCACGACGGCTGCGGTCGCACGTTCGAATCCTGCCTCGGGCATGGATGTGTGTGATATCCTTAGGTTAGTTAGGTTTAAGTAGTTCTAAGTTCTAGGGGACTGATGACCTCAGAAGTTAAGTCCCGTAGTGCTCAGAGCCATTTGATTTGTTCCTCTCTCTCTCTTTCTCTCTCTCTCTCTCTCTCTCTCTCTCTCTCTCTGCCGCAGCCACTGTTGAGTTTGGCTGATAATATGCTCAACACTGTCGAAATCTCTTCATGCTTGCATTCCCTAAGCAAGCGTCAACAAAATGGTTAAACGGCCCCGGCTATGAAGCGGCCTGGCTGCGGCAAGTGGTGTGCGGAAGCCTCTATGTAGCAACCTTGGGCGGAAGCAAGCCGGCGCGATTCAGGGGTGTCCATGTGCGCGATGGTCCGTCAAAGGGGCGCCGCCGAGGAGCGGCCGCCGCAGGCAGCGCGGGGAATCAAATTAGGAGCGGCCGGCGCGCGCTACTCTAGGCTGGCCGCCCCTCTCCACGCTAAACCGTCCGGCCGCCGCTGTTTGTGCGGCGCCACTGCGCTCCACACACTGGGACAGGCTCGCCACTGTTCGTTTTCTCTCTACGCGTAATGCTTTGATGCTTCCTCTTTCGCCGGAGATTTAATTAATTCCTTCTTCGGTTATGAACTGCGACGTCGATTTTTAAAGAGGTTTTTCTTTCAGGAATTTAATCAGTGGCGCCGAGGGGGTGCATTAATAAGAAAGCAGAGGGGAGAAGCGTGTGGCGTGCTTGTCGAGTATCTGTCAACAAGCTGCCGTCACGATGGCTTTTCTCTCAAGGACAGGGAACACTTAAAGTCTTCCGTTTCCTTTTCGTCCACAGAAAGTTAAAATACAAGGTGCCTGTAATGTCTTTACACAATTTATAGTGTTGTTGCACTTTCAAAAATATAATACATTCGTTCGAAATGAAAAATGTTACAGACTTTGCTTTTTCATTGGTGCTGAAAGATTACCGTCCAACCTCCTTGCCTAGGAACGCCAGATGAAATTCGATGTCGTCATGCCCTGAATGAAAATTGCGCAAAGGATAACTTGGGAGGGGAGCTTGAGGGTGCTACCTAGAGAGCGTGCCCTTTCTGTGCAATACTAGGCAAGGGGCTAGAGGGCTAACACGCTGATGTGTGAGTCCCTGCATTCTATAGCTTTTATTTTAAATGAATTCCTTTAACTTGACTTCTTTGTGATATTTGAGGTATGTTAAAGATTGATGACAATTGGTTACCTATTTATTTTAAACATTATCACTCGATATATATATATATATATATATATATATATATATATATATATATATATATATGTGTGTGTGTGTGTGTGTGTGTGTGGCTCAAATTCAAAGATATAGTAGCAACAGCAATTGAGAGATTCATACCTCATAAACTGGTAAGAGATGGAACTGATCCCCCATGGTACACAACACAGGTCAGAACGTTGTTGCAGAGGCAACGGAAAAAGCATGCGAAGTTCAGAAGAAAGCGAAATCCCGAAGATTGGCTAAAATTTACAGACGCGCCAAATTTGGCACGGACTTCAATGCGAGATGCCTTTAATAGGTTCCACAGCGAAACATTGTCTCGAAATTTGGAAGAAAATCCGAAGAAATTCTGGTCGTATGTAAAGTACACAAGCGGCAAGACGCAGTCAATACCTTCGCTGCGCAGTGCCGATGGTACTGTTACCGACGACTGTGCCGCTAAAGCGGAGTTATTGAGCGCAGTTTTCCGAAATTCCTTCACCAGGAAAGACGAATGGAATATTCCAGAATTTGAAACACGAACAGGTGCTAGCATGAGTTTCTTAGAAGTAGATACCTTATGGGTTGCGAAGCAACTCAAATCGCTTGATACGGGCAAGTCTTCACGTCCAGATTGTATACTGATTAGGTTCCTTTCAGATTACGCTGATACAATAGCTCCCTACTTAGCAATCATATACAACCGCTCGCTCACCGATAGATCTGTACCTACAGATTGGAAAATTGCGCAGGTCACACCAGTGTTTAAGAAGGGTAGTAGGAGTAATCCATCGAACTACAGACCTATATCGTTGACGTCGGTTTGCAGTAGGGTTTTGGAGCATATACAGTATTCAAACATTATGAATCACCTCGAAGGGAACGATCTATTGATACGTAATCAGCATGGTTTCAGAAAACATCGTTCTCATGCAACGCACGAAGAAATGGCCGCTATCGACAGGGGATCTCAAGTTGATTCCGTATTTCTAGATTTCCGGAAAGCTTTCGACACTGTTCCTCGCAAGAGACTTCTAATCAAGCTGCGGGCCTGTGGGGTATCGTCTCAGTTGTGCGACTGGATTCGTGATTTCGTGTCAGGAAGGTCGCAGTTCGTTGTAATAGACGGCAAACATCGAGTAAAACTGAAGTGATATCAGGTGTTCCCCAGGGAAGCGTCCTGGGACCTCTGCTATTCCTGATCTATATAAATGACCTGGGTGACAATCTGAGCAGTTCTCTTAGGTTTTTCGCAGATGATGCTGTAATTTATCGTCTAGTAAGGTCATTCGAAGACCAGTATCAGTTGCAAAGCGATTTAGAAAAGATTGCTGTATGGTGTGGCAGGTGGCAGTTGACGCTAAATAACGAAAAGTGTGAGGTGATCCACATGAGTTCCAAAAGAATTCCGTTGGAATTCGATTACTCGATAAATAGTACAATTCTCAAGGCTGTCAATTCAACTAAGTACCTTCCAACTTCAGTTGGAAAGACCACATAGATAATATTGTGGGGAAGGCGAGCCAAAGGTTGCGTTTCATTGGCAGGACACTTAGAAGATGCAACAAGTCCACTAAAGAGACAGCTTACACTACACTCGTGAAAAATACACTACACTGGTGAAAGCCATATATGCTTTCACCAATCAAATTTTGAATGATCTGAATAACCGAACACCACCCATTGGGATTTTTTGTGATCTCTCAAAGGCTTTTGATTGTGTAAATCATGAAATTCTGCTAGACAAGCTTAAGTATTGTGGCATGAGTGGGACAGTGCACAAATGGTTTAATTCGTACCTAACTGGAAGAGTGCAGAAAGTTGAAATAAGTAGTTCTCATAACATGCAAAGATCAGCACATTCCTCAAACTGGGGAACTATCAAGAATGGGGTTCCACAAGGGTCAGTCTTGGGTCCTTTGTTGTTCTTAATATATATTAATGACTTGCCATTCTATATTCTTGAAGAGGCAAAGTTAGTTCTCTTTGCTGATGATACAAGTATAGTAATCACACCTGACAAACAAGAATTAACTGATGAAATTGTCAATACTGTCTTTCAGAAAATTACTTTATTATTATTATTATTTCGAGTCAAAAACATTACAACAATATTTACAATATACACAATATAACAAATCAGGTCAAATCATAAAAGAACAAACTAAACGGTATTAGCCCAAAATTGTGCAACGGCAGCAGCATTGTCTGAAACATCAACAAGCTCTTGTGTGGAACATGATACAGGACATCTAGGACAGTTAATTAAATGTTTGGTTGTCTGTTCTTCTCCGCAGTCACACAAGGTGGAAGATTCCTTCATAAAGCCCCATTTAAACAGATTGTCCTTAGTTCGTCCGACGCCACTCCTGAGCCGATTTAGAGACTTCCACACTGTCCAGACTTGATTTCCACCAGGAGGAAGGGTCTCAGAAGGAGTCATCCAATCATTACTGTCAGATTTTGCTGTCCACTGAGATAGTCTGGCTGCTCCAGTCCGACCGGTGAGGGGTGTAGTAGTTCTCATGAAGCTCCTCCTAGATTTGAGTCTACTAATTGGTGGCTGGTATCCATGTAGCAGGTGATCGGTGTTATGATCTGCTTTATGTCTCTCAAGTTTGGCTGCGACTTCACGCCTTATGTCTGGAGGAGCAATACCTGCTAATTTATGGAGTTTATCAATAGGTGTAGCTTTGAGGCATCCCGTTACTGTCCTGCAGGTTTCGTTCAGGGCCACATCAAAAGCATTCCAAAAGCATTGCATTATAGAAAATTACTAAGTGGTTCCTTGTAAACGGACTCTCACTGAATTTTGATAAGACACAGTACATACAGTTCCGTACAGTGAATGGTATGACACCATTAATAAATATAGACCTTAATCAGAAGCATATAGCTAAGGTAGAATATTCCAAATTTTTAGGTGTGTCCATTGATGAGAGATTAAATTGGAAGAAACACATTGATGATCTGCTGAAACGTTTGAGTTCAGCTACTTATGCTATTAGGGTTATTGCAAATTTTGGTGATAAACATCTCAGTAAATTAGCTTACTACGCCTATTTTCACTCATTGCTTTCATATGGCATCATATTTTGGGGTAATTCACCACTGAGGAATAAAGTATTTATTGCACAAAAGCGTGTAATCAGAATAATAGCTGGAGTCCACCCAAGATCATCCTGCAGACATTTATTTAAGGATCTAGGGATATTCACAGTAGTTTCTCAGTATATATACTCTCTTATGAAATTTGTTATTAACAACCAAACCCAATTCAAAAGTAATAGCAGTGTGCATAACTACAATACTAGGAGAAAGGATGATCTTCACTATTCAAGATTAAATCTAACTTTGGCACGGAAAGGGGTGAATTATACTGGCACTAAAGTCTTTGGCCACTTACCAAATAGTATCAAAAGTCTGACAGATAACCAACAAGTATTTAAGAAGAAATTAAAAGAATTTCTGAATGACAACTCCTTCTACTCCACAGAGGAATTTTTAGATATAAATTAAGAAAAAAAGAAAAAAATATTAAAAAATAAAAGATAAAAAAATAAAAAAATAATAAATAAAAAAACACAAAAGATAAACAAGTTGTTAAATTAACTTAATTATGTCATGTATTGGAAAATTTGACTAATTCCACATCATTACGAAATATCGTATTCATGATCCATGGAACTAGTATTAATCTAATCTAATCTAATCTAATCTCGTTCGTCCTCTGTTAGAATATTGCTGCGCGGCGTGGGATCCTTACCATGTGGGATTGACGGAGGACATCGAAAGGGTGCAAAAAAGGCAGCTCGTTTTGTATTATCACGTAGTAGGAGAGAGAGTGTGGCAGATATGATACGCGAGTTGGGATGGAAGTCATTAAAGCAAAGACGTTTTTCGTCGCGGCGAGATCTATTTACGAAATTTCAGTCACCAACTTTCTCTTCCGAATGCGAAAATATTTTGTTGAGCCCAACCTACATAGGTAGGAATGATCATCAAAATAAAATAAGAGAAATCAGAGCTCGAACAGAAAGGTTTAGGTGTCAGTTTTTCCCGCGCGCTGTTCGGGAGTGGAATGGTAGGGAGATAGTATGATTGTGGTTCGATGAACCCTCTGCCAAGCACTTACATGTGAATTGCAGAGTAATAATGTAGATGTAGATGTAGATGTAGATGTAGAATCTGCACGCACATTTCTACGGGCAAGACGGAATTCCGTTGGCCAAATGTATACCACCAAAGTCTCCCAATATTTTACATACGACATTCACTATGTGAGGAGGATAACGGGCAAACTGGGGACCAGATACATTAACGCAGGGGGTCAATTTTCCGAAATTAAACGAGCACATTCATTTCCTTACACAATCCGAAGCTGGAAATAAAAGAATTAGTACAAATATTCAAGTACCTCTCTTCCATGCGTGAACATTGAGACAGACGCACTGAGGGCACGTCTGCTCACTTACCCGTCTTCTGTCACACCTCTAGAATATGGCGGGCTGCCGGAGGTCTTCCTGGGCCCCGGTGGAGGGGGTGGTCGAACCACTTGGCCGTGACCAACCTCTCCACCTCAAATCTTGTGACACTGGAAAGTCTTTGACTTTTACCTGCCTGTGCTGTATCTCTGATCCCCTACCCAGGAGTGAGGTTGGCACTACTATACTACAGAACTACTTACCAACTAAGATTTGGCCACGCTTTACGGAAAGGTGTGAGGAGGATTAGGAAAGTTCATGTGGAGATTCACATTCACGTACAACACAAGCATAATACACGACACATATAAATACGTATTACGGCGCGTGACACATTTCTTTCCACCCGTCCACATGGGTCGGCCGCGTCGTGCAATAATATTGGCGGCGGAGCCGCCTCTGTTTGTATTTTCCGGTGCGAGCGAGCAGCGAAATCTGCTGCTTATAGAGCGGAAACTAGTGTGCCGTTTCAGTGTCACTGCAAACTGTGGCAGACAGAAAGGCAGCGTGTGGATACACGCTACGAGACCGAAAGGATCTGATCGAATGCGTAATGCGGAATTGACCACTAGATGTGACGAGAAGCGGACAGTCGGAGGCGGGGAATGAAATATTGAGTCGTCAGTAGAGAAGCAGCAACAGCAGAACGGCTCGGTCAGGCGAGCTCGGCGACTTCGAACGTGAACTGCCTGTTGATAAGATGTCGCCCCAGTAACGAATCCATCAACCGTTCTAAAGGTACCAAATTCGACCGCTGGTGATGTGATTGTGAAGTGGAAACACGAAGGAACAGCCACAGCCAAACCGAGGCCAGGCCAGATCTCACGTACTTACGGGCAGGCACCGTCGACCATTATGGAGGCTGGTTCTAATAAATCGCACGAAAGCAGCGGAAGGACTCACTCGAGAGTTCCAAAGTACTACCAGCAGTGCAGCCAGCACAGCGACTGTGCGTAGGGAGTTAACAAGAATGGGGTACAGTGGTCCAGCAGCTCATCGTAAGCCACGCATTTGTGTAGTCAGTGCCAGGCGACACTTGAGGTGGAGTAAAGAGCAACGCCGCTGGACTGAAGACGAGTAGTTTGGAAGGATGAATCATTCTATACCCCGTGAAAATCAGATAGAAGAAATAGGTTTGGCGAATGCCTGGAGTACGTCACGTTGCGTCATGTATCGTGCCAACAGTGAAGTATGGATGAGATGGTGTTACGGTATGGGGGTGTTTTTCGTGGTTAAGGGGCGGTTCCCTCATTGTGCTTAAGATAACGCTAAATGCAGAGAGTTACGAACCCATTTTTACAGCATTGTTTGCTGTGTACGGTACATTAATATTTAATAGTGTAGCACCTTTGCCGCGCAGGATTAGCCGAGCGGTCTAAGGCGCTGCAGTCTTGGACTGTGCGGCTGGTCCCGGCGGAGGTTCGAGTCCTCCCTCGGGCATGGGTGTGTGTGTTTGTTCTTAGGATAATTTAGGTTAAGTAGTGTGTAAGCTTAGGGACGGACTGGCCTGCCCAGAGACCCGACCTGAAACCAATGGAACACTTCCGGGACGACTTATAAAGTCGACTTCGCTCCAGATCCAAGCGTCCAGCATAACTATCTTCTCTGGTTTCGGCTCTGGAGCAAGAACAGGCTTCTGCACAGTCATTCGGGCACCTTACTGCAGCTGTCCCCAGCAGCGTTTAAGCCGCCGTATAAACGGAGGGGTGGACACACCCCATATTAATGTTCTCCAATAGGTGTTCAGGCACTTTTAATCATATGGTGTAAGTTAAGAGTGAGGTTTAGATCCTTGCTCGAAATAAAAAGGGAGATTAAGGTTGAACGTCCCGTTGACGACAAGGTTATTAGAGATGGACGGAGTACGCACTTGTATTGAGAAAGAAATTGTGTAACGTTACTGTTATATTCTGTCACTACAAACCTGTTATGTCCAGAAAAGGCAGCTGTCCAGTCCGAATTCAACAAATACAGGCCTGAAATCGTCCGAGTAACAGACGGGAATTTTTTTATTGTTTTGTGAAACTGGTCCCGCCATGAAGTGCGTCTGCTTTCGTACAATCAGTCAAATTACATATAATAGTATATTACACAGTAGAGGTATTTCGCCTGTTGGGGCGCACTCGACAGTACGTTCCTAAATCACATTCGTACCATTTCGCACACAGCACTTGCAAAGTCTTGCTTATTGACATCTGTATAAAATGGACTTCTAATCCGTTTCTTCATCACTCAACAGACGTAGTTTTACCCCGAAAACACATGAATGTATTAGATATACACGAGGGCGATTTTTTTTTTAAGATCGAATCGGTCGTGAAATGGAAACTACAGGGAAAATCAAAAACGTTTTGTTTGCGATCTTTAGCTACCCTTTCCAGCAACTTCCCTGCATAGTCGCCACTTTCAAAAAAAATGGCTCTGAGCATTATGGGACTTAACATCTATGGTCATCAGTCCCCTAGAACTTAGAACTACTTAAACCTAACTAACCTAAGGACAGCACACAACACCCAGCCATCACGAGGCAGAGAAAATCCCTGACCCCGCCGGGAATCGAACCCGGGAACCCGGGCGTGGGAAGCGAGAACGCTACCGCACGACCACGAGATGCGGGCTCGCCACTTTCACTTAGACGTTTGTCGTAGTGTGGTACCAGCTTCCCGTCACCCTCGTCATAGAAGGCAGAGGCCTGTCGTTTCCACCAATTCCTTACGCTGGTCTGCAGCTCATGGTCTGTGCCAGTGATTCGTGTGAGCGAAGAGATGAAAACAAGAGTGACTTATGTATGGGCTGTATGCTATGTGATCAAACACTTCCCATCAAAAACGTTGCAGACTCTCCTGCAGAGCGCGGTCGAGAATTGTCATGAAGAAGGAAACGCATAGCTATTACGTTATTTGGGTGGCATGAAATCAGGCGAAAACCCTTAATCGAACTTAATACATACGTCAAAAAAGGTTTGCATCACCCCGGTTCACAGAACTCCTGAAGGTAGACGTTGACTGTGGATATTGTATCACAGACAGAGTCCCTTTGGCTGCTCAGAGATGTCACTAAACCCGCCCAAAGATGAAAACAACCATGTATGAGCAGCGCCTATTAGACGCAGGGGGTCCGACAGCCGACCAGTTCCAGTCATTCCACCAGGAAGAAGGTACACGACTCGTGTTGTCTGTAGTTCAACCATGCCTAGACGGTCAATACTGCGCTTCGATCGTGTCTGCATTGCTACTTTGTGCCAGGAAGGGCTCTCAACAACGGAAGTGTCTATGGGTCTGGGAGTTAACCAAAACGATGTTGTTCGGACATTGAGGAGATACAGACATACAGGAATTGTCGATGACATGCCTCGCTCAGGCCGCCAAAGGGCTACTACTGCAGTGGATGACCGCTACCTACGGATTATGGCTCGGAGGAACCCTGACAGCAACGGCACCATGTTGAATAATGCTCTTCGTGCGGCCACAGGACGTCGTGTAACGACTCAAACTGTGCGCCATAGGCTGCATGATGCGCAACTTCACTCCCGATGTCCATGGAGAGGTCCATCTTTTCAACCACGACACCATGCAGCGTGGTACTGATGGGCCCAACAACATGCCTAATGGACCACTCAAAGTTGGCATAACGTTGTCTTCACCAATGAGTGTAGCATATGCGTTCAACCAAACAATCGTCGGAGACGTGTTTGGAGTCAACCCGATCAGGCTGAACGCCTTAGACACACTGTCCAGCGAGTGCAGCAAGGTGGAGGTTCCCTGTTGTTTCGGGGTGGCATTATGAGGGGCCGACGTACGCCGCTGTTGGTCATGCAAGGCGCCGTTACGGCTGTACGATACGTGAATACCATCCTCCGACTGATAGTGCAACCATATCGGAAACATATTGGCAAGGCATTCGTCTTTATGGACGGCAATTCGCGCCCCCATCGTGGACGTCTTGTGAATGACTTCTCTCAGGATAACGACACCGCTTGACTAGAGTGCCCCGCATGTTCTCTAGACATGAACCCTATCGAACATGCCGGTGATCGATTGAAAGGGGTTGTTTATAGACGACGTGACCCACCAACCACTCTGAGGGATCTACGCCGAATCGCCGTTGAGGAGACGGGCATTGTGGACCAACAGTGCCATGATTAACTTGTGGATAGTGTGCCACGACGAGTACAGGCATGCATCAATGCAAGAGGAAGTGCTACTAAGTATTAGAGGTACCGGTATGTACAGGAATCTGGACCACCACCTCTAAACGCTCGCTGTGAGGTGGTACAACATGCAATGTGCGTTTTCACGAGCAGTAAAAAGGGCGGAAGTGATTTTTATGTTGATCTCTATTCCAATTTTCTGTACAGGTTCCGGAACTCTCGGAACCAAGGTGATGCAAAACTTTTTTTGATGTGTGTTCTTGGTGAGGCCCTGGCGTTTCTTGAAGAGTTCTTCTACAG
The DNA here is from genome assembly GCF_023898315.1 of Schistocerca nitens. Lineage (NCBI taxonomy): Eukaryota > Metazoa > Arthropoda > Insecta > Orthoptera > Acrididae > Schistocerca > Schistocerca nitens. The sequence continues at coordinate 585,910,722 of NC_064614.1, read as the reverse complement.
TACAGTATGGTGTGTACTGTACTAATGTGGAAGAAATCTGTTACGCACCTAATTTGTGAAGGTATGTTATCTCTGGTCGTGAGGAGTAACAAATGAAGGCTTCTTTGCCGGCCGAAGTGGCCGAGCGGTTCTAGGCGCTTTAGTCTGGAACCGCGCGACCGCTACGGTCGCAGGTTCGAATCCTGCCTCGGGCATGGATGTGTGTGATGTCCTTAGGTTAGTTTGGTTTAAGTAGTTCTAAGTTCTAGGGGACTGATGACCTCAGAAGTTAAGTCCCATAGTGCTCAGAGACATTTGAACCATTTTTGAAGGCTTCTTTAATTTGACCTGTATAGATGTATTGGCAGAATAGAATAAATAACCAATCTAGAGCAAATTCCTTCCTCTTCTAATTAGTTTCTGTGTGGAAGGATCCTTAATTTGTCAGCCTGCGTATCTGATGCTGTGGAACACTGTTCGAAATCCACTATCTTGACATATGGTAGCCCTGTCTCTTCTGCAAGCTAATGTGTTGTGATGCATGTTGACGGCTGAAGGAGTGGAAATAGAAGATTTTTCGATACATGGGGGCCGTTTGCTTATATTTAAATGTTTACAGTTCAGAACAAATCTGGTAGAATAAAGATCACCTAGTAATTTTTGACCAAGGCACTAATGCAATTGGCAGTAGTTTCTTCACTATGGGTGAAATGGAGCCACAGTGGCTTCGAAAATCGTCGCTTCCGCATGGGCAAAGGGTACGCTGTAATTCGAATATTGTGTCAAAGAATCAAGAGCTGCTCAAATTCATCAGCAGTTGTGCCTAGTGTTTTAGCCTATGATAATGGTTTCAGAAAAGGTTAGACAATCCTGTAGAGGCTTCTCAGCATTTTTCGATTAAAACACACACACACGCGTGAACACAGACATCAAACAAACTTATTGGAGCAGTTGGAAATAATACAAAACAGAACATGACAATATAAAAAATGAAGTAACAATGAGTTGAGCTGACAAATATGTGCAGAACTGAAAAAAAAATCAGAGAATGAATTTCGTCAGCGGTAAAGCGGAGAAAAATATGACGTAGGAGCAATACACTTCGTATGTAAGAAATATATTTTTTTGTCAATTATATCGTAACTGACGAAATAAATCTCGGGTGAATAGCCTGGTATGAGTGTGCATAGGACACAATATTTCGGCAATCGACCACGCTGCCTTCATCAGGTGCGCTGATATCGAAACTAATACACATTTAACACTATTTTAATGTGTTTAACTAAGAAAAGTGGACACCTCTGGGCAGCAAAAGCAGCTTCGTTGCTTCTGATGTTAATAGTGGAAATGCAGTTACATAAAAACCGGTTTGTGTTGTCAAGTAAATTAAGCATTTTCTTTTCAGTTACGTGGTCTCTATAAAACCAAATCATGGTAGCAGGATGGGTGGAGGAATGAGCTGTCTCATGTTCATATGACATACGAGAAGTACTTTTTTTTCGAGGTCCCATTGGTCGTGAAATGGAAACTACAGTGGAAAACGAAAATGTTTTATTTGAAACATGTAGCTACGCTTTCCAGCTACTTCTTGACGTAGTCGCCGTTCCGGCCTAGACATTTGTCGTAGCGTTGTACCAACTTCGCAAGATCCGAGGCATAGAAGGTAGCCGCCTGTTAATTTCCACCAATTTCCTACGCTGGTCTGCAGCTCGCTCTCTGTGCCAAAATGCTGTCATCATAGACAGCGGTTCCTGTTTCCCTACGGAAAGCGCTGCAGGGGCGTCTTTGTTGCAGCAGCAGTATGCGGCTGAGCATTCTCATGAAGGACAATGACCCGTGACAACATTCCTCTTCGTTTGCTATGAATTGCCCTTCGTAAACTGTTTTCTCCAGTCGTCTGATCCCCTAGGTGAGCGACAAATCGAATGACACCACGCACTTCACACTTGTCCACTGCTCACTCAGAACTGAAAAGTGCGACGTGACGCAATCGACGGCAATACTAGAGACACTGAACAACACATCTGCGCAAAGCTTCATCGGATTTTCAGTGTGGTTCTAATTTCGTGACCGAGCTGACCTTGGGCAAAAACTAGCCCTTGTATGTACTATAATTCTCTTCTGCTCTTGACAAGCCGCAATGGACGTTTCCCAGTTGGTCGTCTGTTGAATGTGAGCATCGGGAGAATTTGATGTCCAAAATTTCTGAAACTGTCCTCTAACGAACGTATACATCTTCGTGGTACGTCGGTCATCATAGTATAGTCTTGGCAATGGCAACAGTCTGCTATGAACATACCGGCTGCAAAGAGCGTACCCAGGGTCTGAGCTATGAGATGGCAACTTATATTAATTTCACAGTGAATAACGAAATAGTTTTGAGATTTTACGAGAAATGATTTTGAATGCACTTCCCTCTAATCAGTATGCATTACATGTTCCCCCTTATTTAAATGATACGGTGGGTTGACGGCGCGGATTAAGAATCCGGTTTGTGAAGATCATTTCTCTTTCTTTGGGAGAGGAGGAGGGTGGAGAGTCGGGTGAGAAAGCTGTCTTCTCTCCCTGCCCGCAGGGTACACTCGTGCCTTCAGCTATGTACACATCTACCTTGTAAAGTTGCCACCTCGCTTCTTGTGATATCGGAGGTTAGGCTTACCATCTGAATTGACACACAGATACATGTTGTTTACCGTTAGTTGTATGTGTTTCCTTGTCTTATTGTTGGAGCTCCTTTTTTTTTTTTTTTTTTTTTTTTTTTTTTTTTTTTTTTTTTTTTGTGTGAAGTCCTAAGGGAGCAAACTGCACAGGTCATCGGTCCCTAGACTTACACACTACTTAAACTAATTTATGCTGCTTACAACACACACATACCCATGTCCGAGGGAGGACTCGAACCTCCGGCGGGAGGGGCCGCGCAATTCGTGACATGGTGCCTCAAACCGCGCGACCACTCAGCGCGGCGTTGGAGCTCTATTTAATGACATCCTGTATGTTACAAAATCGAAACAGAGCTATTGGCCAGCAATTCATGAAAGCGTATTCATGTACAAAAAAAAAGAATGTTACGAATTTGATATCGCAATGTCCACGTTTTCATAGGTGTCTTAAACTGAAGAGCCAAAGAAACTGGTGCGCTGCCTAACATCGTGTAGAACCCCCGCGGACACGCAGAAGTGCCGCAATACGACGGGGCATGGACTCGACTAATGTCGGAAGTAGTGCTGGAGGGAACTGACACCATGAATCCTGCAGGGCTGCCCATAAATCCGTAAGGATACAAGGGGGTGGAGGTCTCTTCTCAACAGAACGCTGCAAGGCATCCCAGATATGCTCAATAATGTGATTCTGGGGAGTCTGATGGCCAGAGGAAGTGTGTAAACTCATAAGAATGTTCCTGGAGCCACCCTGTACCAATTCTGGACGTGTGGTGTGTCGCATTGTCCTGATGGAATTTCCCAAGTCTGTCGGAATGCACAGTGGACAAGAATGGATGCAGGTGATCAGACAGGATGCTTACATAAGTGTCACCTATCGGAGTTATATCTAGATGTATCAGGGGTCCCATATCACCCCAACTGCACATGCCCCACAGCATTACAAAGCCTCCACCAGCTTGAACAGTCCCCTGATGAAAGACGGGGTCCATGGATTCGTGAGGTTGTCTTCTGCTAGATGCAATTTGAAACGAAACTCGTCCTACCAGGCAACATGTTTCCAATCATCAACATTCCAATGACGGTGTTGACAGGTGCAAGTGAGGGCGAAAAGCTTTGTATCGTGCAGTCATCGAGGGTAAACGAGTGGGCCTTCGGCTTCAAAAGCCCTTATCGATGATGTTTCGCTGAATGGTTCGCACGCTGACACTTGTTGATGGCCCAGCATTGAAATTCGCAGCAATTTGCGGAAGGGGTGCTCTTCCGTCACGTTGAACGACTCTCTTCAGTAATCGTTGCTCCCGTTCTTGCAGGATATTTTTCCGGCCGCAGTGATGTCGGAGATTTTATATTTTACCAGATTCCTGGTATTCATGGTACACTCGTGAAATGGTCGTACGGGAAAATCCCTACTTCATCGCAACCTCGGAGACTCTGTGTCCCATCGCTGGTGCGTAGGCTATAAGACCATGTTCAAACCACTTAAATATTGATAACCTGCCGTTGTAGCAGCAGTAACCGATCTAACTACGGCGACAGACACTTGTCTTATATAGGCGTTGCCGACCGCAGCGCCGTATTCTGGCTGTTTACATACCTCTGTATTTGAGTACGCATGTCTATGCCAGTTTCTTCGTTGCTTGAGTGTAGTACAAACTCGTTCGGATAAAAATACGTTAAGCCGTTAACAAAGGTCTTTTTGCAAAAATTCGTGTGAAGCAGTCTATTACGGGAATTAGGTTTAAATGTGTACAGTAATGAATCGTGTACTGTGCTGTATTTAATTTCAATGTTGCTCTGCAATAATGTTAAATTTGCCCATACCAAGCACATACTAATTCCGAAAACAGTTTGTTAAGCCCGAAATTACTTACTGTGACATTCGTAATGATTAATTTTAAAAGTAAATGTAAAAATATTTCAATTCATTGCTTTAGGGTAAACAGAAGCTAAGTACGTTCGACAAAAAAATAGCGTGAAGTTATCTGTTGCACGTAAAACGAAATTTGGAAAACAGCCTTATATTGATTGAAATAAATTGTAGGCGATAATGAACGAGAGTGGCTACCTACCATAACTCATTAGGGCAGTCGAATGCTTATACCGCAAAGAAAGGAGATACAAATCAATTAAGGAGTAAGTTTGGGATGTTCACCTTCACCCACTGTTTTAAACATTTGTATTGACATTGTCCTTAAAAAATGGAAATCAGATAATGAGCCAGGAACTAAATTAGATAAACACGCTAATATAACTACGTTACTATTCACAAACGATAAAGTAATAATACAAGAAAGCGAAGACAGCCTTCATTTAGTAGTACATCTGCTAAACTCAGTATGTACAGAATGCAATCAAAGAATTTCATTACATAAGGCGGAAGTTGTGGCTTTTCAGTTCAGTCGGAAACAGTGATTGACAACAAAGTAACTGAACAGGTGTGACATTTTAAATATTTGGGCAGCGACACGTGCAATGATTATGACAATGATGTAGATGACAAACTGCATAAATTTCCGGTTATATGTGAGACAATAAACAGAGCACTTAACTGCAAAACCCGAAAATAAAAAAAACTATATTTCACGAAACTATGATGATACCATTATTGTTGTATGAAAGGTTGTGTTCGATAAACAAAAAATGAGGTGGCGGTAAAGTACCAGCAGCGGAGATGGGATTCTTGAGGGGAGTAAGGGGGCCGTCGAGAAGAAATTTAGTAATTAAATGTGTGTAAATAGTTTAATACTGCGAAGGATCTACGGCCCCAGCTTACCACGGCAGTACATAAGACCCCTTGTGCAAGCGGTCAAGTTAACATAACAACTATTAAAAAAACGCCTATCTCACAAATGACAAGAGCAATTATCGTCTGTGCAACACGAATAAATCAGAAGTGGAAAATCATGCACTGGGAATTTTATAAAGGCCCAGTCATTGTTATACTAGAATGTATAGACAGGACACATAAATTCAGAAACCCAAAAGCTATTTCAAAACAAAAGGAGGACTGACCTTAGCTTGAGCCAAGTAAAACAAACTGCGGCAACTCCTCTGCGCGATATTTGGCAACGGCCGAATGAGGACACGAATCGACTGCTTCGCGGTTACAAATAAATTATTCGGCAGATTCCTCTATCTGAGTAAACTGACGTTGGAAAACCGACAACGTACATATCCATTGCCCTGATGGTGTCGTGTGCAGTTGGAGGCGAAACTTCTGACTTAAAAATAAACCTCAGACCACGGCCTAATTTCCAGAAAACCGATGTTACCAAGACATTTCACATTGTTTTCATCGATTCTGTCAATGTAACTGGTCGGGTCCGATATTCATTACTATGCGATCACAAAAGCGTGATACACAAGGTGAAGCGGAACCTCACAGACAAAATTTTCGGTATTTTTCAAGATTATTTTTTTAATATTTTGGTATAAGGACGCTTGGTCTCTGGTGATTCGTTATGGATTAATTGTATTTCGACTTATTTCTTACCATCATTTACTTACGCATCTGTGTTGAACTGAGTATATGTGCACAATAGTGGAAATGATGATGATGATGATGATGTTTCGTGTGTGGGGAGCTCAACTGCGCGGTTATAAGCGCCCGTACAAATTCCCAACCTTTACTCAGTCCTATCTCGCTATTTTCATGAATGATGATGAAATGATGAGGACAACACAAACACCCAGTCATCTCGAGGCAGGTGAAAATCCCTGACCCCGCCGGGAATTGAACCCGGCAATAGTGGAAATGTCGTCGGTATTCTCTGTGTCTTGTTTGGAAGCAAACTTGTTCAATTCACTCATCGTACTTGCTGTTAACAACAGTAATGCCAACTTTACTGTTCACCCTCAATCTAGCAGTGTTCAAGTAGGAGTTTGTCGATACGCACCTCGTGTATAGTTTCACTGAGTGCAATGGAGGAGCGGCAGAACGATGCTATTCTTGCTGCTACCACAACCACATCACAATAGATTTGGAACTGTACCTCTGCGACAAATCACATCCTGTCGTGCTAGATAAAAAATGGTTCAAATGGCTCTGAGCACTATGGGACTTAACTACTGAGGTCAGCAGCCCCTAGAACTTAGAACTACTTAAACCTAACTAGCCGGGCGAAGTGGCCGTGCGGTTCTAGGCGCTGCAGTCTGGAACCGCGAGACCGCTACGGTCGCAGGTTCGAATCCTGCCTCGGTCATGGATGTGTGTGATGTCCTTAGGTTAGTTAGGTTTAACTAGTTCTAAGTTCTAGGGGACTAATGACCTGAGAAGTTGAGTCCCATAGTGCTCAGAGCCATTTGAACCATTTGAAACCTAACTAACCTAAGGACATCACACACATCCATGGCCGAGGCAGGATTCGAACCTGCGACCGTAGCGGTCTCGCGGTTCCAGACTGTAGCGCCTAGAACCACACGGCCACTCCGGCCGGCGGTCGTGCTAGAATGGATTCATATTATAGTCAACTTCATTGTTCTGAAGCTATTTACGAAGAAACAAAGGTAACGGGGATAAAAAAAACGAATAAATAAATTATGTTATTACTCTGGACTTACCACCAGAGAGAACACTGGTTCCTCATACCAAAATGCTCATAAGACACCCCTGAATAACTTCCGACGTTTGCCGTTGGAGTTGAGGTTCACCCACTGTTTGTCATTTCTGTCGTTTATAGTTCTGTCAATCTATAGAGAGACATTAAAACCTATTAACGATGCATTTAGAATCCACACACTTGACCTAACTCTACCTGTCACTTTCGAGGCATCGATGATACTCCGAGACGGCGTACGTTAGGAATATGCTGCAGCTCAGCCGTGGCACGCGTTTTACGCTATCGCCGATGGACAGTGCTGCACTAGGTGTGCTGTTATCGACACAGGACCGGTTGCGCAAAGCCTATCACGGCGGCTACGGTGGGTTGTCTCCCTGCTCGCGTGTCTGGTGTCTGTCGGACGCCGCGCATGAGGCGTGACAGGTACGTCGCTGCGCCACGCCGAGACGAGGTAAGCTGATCGGAATACGTACCGGGCGTGACGGATGCGGTCTTGCTGTTGTCCTCGTATTATGGTAGCGCTGTGAGAGAGGCGTGGGGCACGGTAAGAGGAACGTGCCCTGTGCGCATGCGCAGCACAAGTAGCGAAGTCCTAGCAACAAACTGCAGCTGTCTCATTGTTACATGATAAGTGGTCTAGTGTCGGCATTCAGGCTGCTGCGCTGTGCCAGGTGGCGTGTTTACCAGCTCTTGCGGCTTCTGACGCTGGGATCGTGCCTATAGCGGTGTCGACAGATACTGCTGTGTGAGCAGCCACTAGCGAGCTATGGTAGCCAGCGCTTCGACTATTCTTCGACTGCTCTTTGGTTCTGCATTTAGAGATTCCGGTTGTAATGGTACTTGAATTACGTAACCATTACGGCACCTCAACTCAACCTCTCGATACCAGCAATTTTCTACTGTGTTTCTATAAAGTAGTTAACATATTTCTGTGACAACATTCAGATTTTATTTCAATAATGTAGAGGTACTTTGATACATCGATAAGTTTATATTGCAATGATATTATTCTTATGTGTGTTCTTTCTTTTGTCACTATGATCTTTGACGTACTTGTAACTCTGATTTTTGGGCGCATACGTGGTTATTAGAGACTGGAGAGTCAAGTCTTGGTCGTCATGTTGAAAAGACGCATATTGTAGTCAGTTTATAAAATGTGAACTTTAAGAGTGAGGAAGATATTTTCAAGTATGTTTTATAATGTGAAGTGATATTGCAACAAAAATAATAAAAAAGAAGTGTAACTTAAATTCGGAGTGCTGATTACTTTTTTACATCACCATTGTGCTAACTTGCAAAAGTTTAATCTTCAAGATTGGTTTATGAAACACATCTATAAAAGTTTTGAATATAGCAGAATAACACCTAGGCCTCTTTGCATCCGAGCTTGGAATCATCACCACCTAAATTTTCGACGATTGAGCCATGAGTTCACAACGAGACCAGCGTGGGAAACACGAAAAGATGAGTGCGTAGTTTATCCATTATCTCATGAAATGACTTTACTAACTGTGCTATAATGAAATCGGCCACATAATATAACTTTGTTGTTGCCCGAAAATGCAGTATTTGGCAGCGTGAGCGACACCACAATCATAATTAATTTTTGACCTTTGTTGTGGTAGGGTTGTTAGACGGTCTAACCAGATTCTAGGTGTTAGATAGGAGAGTTGTCGCTTCTAGGATACGGGGAGGCGAGACTGATGCGAATCGAATCCGCCTCGAGGATTATCGACGATGACTGGTGAGTCGGCCAGCCTGGATGTCGTATTAGGACGGTTTCCCACATCCGGCCAGGTAAATACCGTGTTGGTGCCCTCGTTCCTCTTCCGATACTTGCTCCGTTAACATTTAGAAAGCATTCTCACACTTGAGCAAAGATTTACTTTAGATGCAAACAGACAGGCAACACAGACTCCAACCAGGCTGAAGTGGTGGCGTCATGAAGGCCATCGATCTGCTACTGACATTGCCTCAACCCAGATAACGATGCCAACCTCAAAAAAAATAAAAAAATAAAAGAAAATCGGAAAAGGCACAGGAAGAAGAAGAACTGGAAGAAGAAGAAGAAGAAGAAGAAGAAGAAGAAGATGATGATGATGATGATGATGATGACGATGATGTTAAAAATGATAAGAGACTTGTGTTTCAGAGCCCCCTTCATGTGAGAGAGGCCCGTGCGCACGGAGTCCAAGGCAGATTCCTGCATCTGAGTCGATCACACCTCAATCCGGCTTCTTCCCAGTCCGCTGTGGAGTCCCCAGGGCCTAGAATAGAATGGCTGACAGGTTCCCGTTACCCCATCCCATCATTGTTGTTGTTGTGGTCTTCAGTCCTGAGACTGGTTTGATGCAGCTCTCCATGCTACTCTATCCTGTGGAAGCTTCTTCATCTCCCAGTACCTACTGCAACCTACATCCTTCTGAATCTGCTTAGTGTATGCATCTCTTGGTCTCCCTCTACGATTTTTACCCTCCACGCTGCCCTCCAATACTAAATTGGTGATCCCTTGATGCCTCAGAACATGTCCTACCAACCGATCCCTTCTTCTGGTCAAGTTGTGCCACAAACTCCTCTTCTCCCCAATCCTATTCAGTACCTCCTCATTAGTTATGTGATCTACCCATCTAATCTTCAGCATTCTTCTGTAGAACCACATTTCGAAAGCTTCTATTCTCTTCTTGTCCAAACTATTTATCGTCCATGTTTCACTTCCATACATGGCTACACTCCATACAAATACTTTCAGAAAAGACTTCCTGACACTTAAATCTATACTCGATGTTAACAAATTTCTCTTCTTCAGAAACGCTTTCCTTGCCATTGCCAGTCTACATTTTATATCCTCTCTACTTCGACCATCATCAGTTATTTTGCTCCCCAAATAGCAAAACTCCTTTACTACTTTAAGTGTCTCATTTCCTAATCTAATACCCTCAACATCACCCGACTTAATTCGACTACATTCCATTATCCTCGTTTTGCTTTTGTTGATGTTCATCTTATATCCTCCCTTCAAGACACCATCCATTCCGTTCAACTGCTCTTCCAAGTCCTTTGCTGTCTCTGACAGAATTACAATGTCATCGGCGAACCTCAAAGTTTTTACTTCTTCTCCATGAATTTTATACCTACTCCGAATTTTTCTTTTGTTTCCTTTACTGCTTGCTCAATATACAGATTGAATAACATCGGGGAGAGGCTACAACCCTGTCTCACTCCTTTCCCAACCACTGCTTCCCTTTCATGCCCCTCGACTCTTATAACTGCCATCTGGTTTCTGTACAAATTGTAAATAGCCTTTCGCTCCCTGTATTTTACCCCTGCCACCTCTAGAATTTGAAAGAGAGTATTCCAGTCAACATTGTCAAAAGCTTTCTCTAAGTCTACAAATGCTAGAAACGTAGGTTTGCCTTTCCTTAATCTTTCTTCTAAGATAAGTCGTAAGGTCAGTATTGCCTCACGTGTTACAGTATTTCTACGGAATCCAAACTGATCTTCCCCGAGGTCGGCTTCTACTAGTTTTTCCATTCGTCGGTAAAGAATTCGTGTTAGTATTTTGCAGCTGTGGCTTATTAAACTGATTGTTCGGTAATTCTCACATCTGTCAACACCTGCTTTCTTTGGGATTGGAATTATTATATTCTTCTTGAAGTCTGAGGGTATTTCGCCTGTTTCATACATCTTGCTTACCAGATGGTAGAGTTTTGTCAGGACTGGCTCTCCCAAGGCCGTCAGTATTTCCAATGGAATGTTGTCTACTCCGGGGGCCTTGTTTCGACTCAGGTCTTTCAGTGCTCTCTCAAACTCTTCACGCAGTATCGTATCTCCCATTTCATCTCCATCTACATCCTCTTCCATTTCCATAATATTGTCCTCAAGTACATCGCCCTTGTATAGACCCTCTATATACTCCTTCCACTTTTCTGCTTTCCCTTCTTTGCTTAGAACTGGGTTTCCATCTGAGCTCTTGATGTTCATACAAGTGGTTCTCTTATCTCCAAAGGTCTCTTTAATTTTCCTGTAGGCAGTATCTATCTTACCTCTAGTGAGATAAGCCTCTGCATCCTTACATTTGTCCTCTAGCCATCCGTGCTTAGCCATTTTGCACTTCCTGTCGATCTCATTTTTGAGACGTTTGTATTCCTTTTTGCCTGCTTCATTCACTGCATTTTTATATTTTCTCCTTTCATCAATTAAATTCAATATTTCTTCTGTTATCCAAGGATTTCTACTAGCCCTCGTCTTTTTACCTACTTGATCCTCTGCTGCCTTCACTACTTCATCCCTCAAAGCTACCCATTCTTCTTCTACTGTATTTCTTTCCCCCATTCCTGTCAATTGTTCCCTTATGCTCTCCCTGAAACTCTCTACAACCTCTGGTTCTTTCAGTTTATCCAGGTCCCATCTCCTTAAATTCCCACCTTTTTGCAGTTTCTTCAGTTTTAATCTACAGGTCATAACCAATAGGTTGTGGTCAGAGTCCACATCTGCCCCTGGAAATGTCTTACAATTTAAAACCTGGTTCCTAAATCTCTGTCTTACCATTATATAATCTATCTGATACCTTTTAGTATCTCCAGGGTTCTTCCATGTATACAACCTTCTATCATGATTCTTAAACCAAGTGTTAGCTATGATTAAGTTGTGCTCTGTGAAAAATTCTACCAGGCGGCTTCCTCTTTCATTTCTTAGCCCCAATCCATATTAACCTACTACGTTTCCTTCTCTCCCTTTTCCTACACTCGAATTCCAGTCACCTATGACTATTAAATTTTCGTCTCCCTTCACTATCTGAATAATTTCTTTTATTTCATCATACATTTCTTCAATTTCTTCGTCTTCTGCAGAGCTAGTTGGCATATAAACTTGTACTACTGTAGTAGGTGTGGGCTTCGTATCTATCTTTGCCACAATAATGCGTTCACTAAGCTGTTTGTAGTAGCTTACCCGCGTTCCTATTTTCCTATTCATTATTAAACCTACTCCTGCATTACCCCTATTTGACTTTGTGTTTATAACCCTGTAGTCACCTGACCAGAAGTCTTGTTTCTCCTGCCACCGAACTTCACTAATTCCCACTATATCTAACTTTAACCTATCCATTTCCCTTTTCAAATTTTCTAACCTACCTGCCCGATTAAGGGACCTGCCATTCCACGCTCCGATCCGTAGAACGCCAGTTTTCTTTCTCCTGATAACGACATCCTCTTGAGTAGTCCCCGCCCGGAGATCCGAATGGGGGACTATTTTACCTCCGGAATATTTTACCCAAGAGGACGCCATCATCATTTAATCATACAGTAAAGCTGCATGCCCTCGGGAAAAATTACGGCTGTAGTTTCCCCTTGCTTTCAGCCGTTCGCAGTACCAGCACAGCAAGGCCGTTTTGGTTATTGTTACAAGGCCAGATCAGTCAATCATCCAGACTGTTGCCCTTGCAACTACTGAAAAGGCTGCTGCCCCTCTTCAGTAACCACACGTTTGTCTGGCCTCTCAACAGATACCCCTCCGTTGTGGTTGTACCTACGGTACGGCTATCTGTATCGATGAGGCACGCAAGCCTCCCCACCAACGGCAAGGTCCATGGTTCATGGGGGGGGGCATCCATGGCATCCCATCATACTGAACACAAATTATACGGCACACACATACTCGCTACGATGAAGGGAGAAACAGAAAAGAAAAAAAAAAGCGCAAAGCACAAATTCTCTCCTCACAAGCAGGTGTGGATACCGCAAATTCCGGCGAAATATCTGTTCCGAAAAAGAAAGCTACATCTAGAGGGAAGTGCAAATGATCAGTCCAAATCAGACGAAAAAGGAGACAAATGTAGCTCCAATCATTCCGACTTCCAACCAGTACCACGCTCTCTCTGACGTCGTGCAGAGCCCTTCGCCCCGTCAGGATAAAAATCAGCCTGGCCAGTCGCCAACAGACAATCGCGCGGAACGAGCGAACACCCCTACGATTGTGGTCTCCAGCGCTAGAACCTACTTGGAACTCTTTGAGTCATCAAACACTCCGTGGTGGACTCACAGCAAAAACCGAGAAAGGTAACTTCTCTTTTCATTTCACTGAAGAACAGGACTTTTGTTCTCTCTGGACCAGCACAGGACCGATCTCAAATCAAGCATCTGCCCCATCTGGCTTGAAACAATTTTCTTCGTTACGAAGCAAAGATTCGAAGGTGTCCTACTCAACACCTGCTTCAAACAACAACATTCAGCTACTGCTTCTCCACAGTACGGCTCTGCCGCATGAAATCACCAAAATCTTTCCCACACCACTCTCTCTCAGTCTGACGTTCTATTTGTTTTCCCTCCTACAGAGATTTACAGAGCTTCCCACAAACACTATTCTCGACATTCATCTCATCCTTGGTATAACGGACCAATTCAGTATCCCAAAAATCATAGCTACTATCCAAGAAACGTCAGTGCAACATCAAGATACTAATGGTTCATTCACTCAGCTTTTTACCATTTATAGGGCAGCTTTAAATATCTACCTTGTCGTAGATAGATAAACCTTTCACTATTATGAACTGTAGCGCCAATGACATTTCAAATCAACGGCTTCAGCTGGAAGTATTCCTCAATATAAATCACATCGGCGTAACTCACATCCACGAAGCTCACGTCACCACAACAAAAGATTTAAAATCAGCAACTGCGTTGTCTGCAGGACTGATGGCATCGAAGTCGGCGCTGTTATTTCAGCCCTGAATCGAACCGCTTACAGAGAGATCATGATCGGGCTTGAAGCACTGCTGTTGGAAAGTGCGTCAATGGTAGGAAAACTACCCTCTTTGCAGCTTAGAATTCACCAGCAGTACCTCTGTTTCTTATAAGCGGCTTTGAAGCCCTAGAAGATTTGGGACCAAACGTCATAGCTGGCGATCTAAGCCCCAAACATGTTTCCTGGCACCGCAGAACAACCAACAGAAATAACAAAATTCTTCCATCTCCCGTTGATAACTCCAGTAATAACACAATGATAGTGGCGGATGACCCCAAACATATCCACCATAACCACTTACTACGACCCGATTTTCTGGACATTTCCTTGTTCAAAAATACTTCTTAACAAACCGAATTAACAATTATAAACGACCTTAAATATGATAAAAAACCTTTTGTTCCCCTCTGAGGGAGAACCTTACCCATCGTAACGTTGGCAGACTAAAACGTACCTCACACACTAACTGGATGAGGTTCAACACTCTCATTCCAAACAAGATGCCACCACTACGTGAACTAAACACACAGGGTAATATTGCTCAGGCCATTCGAACTCTCACTGACGTCATTACAAAAAACTATACGACACTACTGGCCATTAAAATTGCTACACCAAGAAGAAATGCAGATGATAAACGGGTATTCATTGGACAAATATATTATACTAGAACTGACATGCAATTTCACGCAATTTGGGTGCATAGATACTGAGAAATCAGTACCCAGAACAACCACCTCTGGCCGTAAAAACAGCCTTGATACGCCAGGCCATTGAGTCAAACAGAGCTTGGATGGCGTGTACAGGTACAGCTGCCCATGCAGCTTCAACACGATACCACAGTTCATCAAGAGTAGTGACTGGCGTATTGTGACAAGCCAGTTGCTCGGCCACCATTGACCAGACGTTTTCAATTAGTGAGAGATCTGGAGAATGTGCTGGCCAGGGCAGCAGTAGAATATTTTCTGTATCCAGAAAGGCCCGTACAGAACCTGGAACATGCGGTTGTGCATTATCCTGCTGAAATGTAGGGTTTCGCAAGGATCGAATGAAGGGTAGAGCCACGGGTCGTAACACATCTGAAATGTAACGTCCACTGTTCAAAGTCCCGTCAATGCGAACAAGAGGTGACCGAGACGTGTAACAAATGGCCCCCTCTTGGGCTCTTGATCATATCAGTTGAATCTTAGGCGACTGGATAGCCGTGGCCTGCTCAGATGAGTTCAGATTTCAGTTGGGGAGAACTTATGGTAGAGTTCGAGTGTGGTGCAGACCTCACGAAGCCATGGACCAAGTTGTCAACAAGGCACTGTGCAAGCAGGTGGTCACTCCATATCGGTGAGGGCTGTGTTTACATGAAATGGACTGGGTCCTATGGCCCAACTGAACCGATCGTTCACTGGAAATGGTTATGTTCGGCTACGGAATATCAGACCAGCTGTGTGGCAGGATTGATGAGTTTTTAGCAAACACAGCATGTTGTTCTCAATGGACAGACGTCTACAGACGTTAAAGTAACCTCTGGCGTGCCACAGTGGAGTGTTATGGGACCATTGCTTTTCACAATATATATAAATGACCTAGTAGATAGTGTCGGAAGTTCCATGCGGCTTTTCACGGATGATGCTGTAGTATACAGAGAAGTTGCAACATTACAAAATTGCAGCGAAATGCACAAAGATCTGCAGCGGATAGGCACTTGGTGTTGGGAGTGGCAACTGACCATTAACGTAGACAAATGTAATGTATTGCGAATACGTAGAAAGAAGGATCCTTTATTGTATGATTATATGATAGCGGATCAAACACTGGTAGCAGTTACTTCTGTAAAATATCTGGGAGTATGCGTGCGGAACGATTAGAAGTGGAATGATCATATTAAATTAATTGTTGGTAAGGCGGGTGCCAGGCTGAGATTCATTGGGAGAGTCCTTAGAAAATGTAGTCCGTCAACAAAGGAGGTGGCTTACAAAACACTGGTTCGACCTATACTTGAGTATTGCTCATCAGTGTGGGATCCGTACCAGGTCGGATTGACAGAGGAGATAGAGAAAATCCAAAGAGGAGCGGTGCGTTTTGTCACAGGGTTATTTGGTGAGCATGATAGCCTTACGGAGATGCTTAGCAAGCTCAAGTGGCGGACTCTGCAAGAGAGCCGCTCTGCATCGCGGTGTAGCTTGCTATCCAGGTTTCGAGAGGGTGCGTTTCTGGATGAGGTATCGAATATATCGCTTCCCCCTACTTATACCTTCCAAGGAGATAACGAATGTAAAATTAGAGCGATTCGAGAGCGCACGGACGCTTTCCGGCAGTCGTTCTTCCCGCGAACCATACGCGACTGGAACAGGAAAGGGAGGTAATGACAGTGGCACGTAAAGTGCCCTCCGCCACAACCGTTGGGTGGCTTGCGGAGTATAAATGTAGATGTAAATACAGATGTAGATGTACTTGGGGACCATTTGCAGCAACTGATGGACTTCATGTTCCCAAACATCGACAGAACTTTCATGCATGACATTACGCCTTGTCACCGGGCCACAGTTGTTCGCGACCGGTTTGAAGAACATTCTGGACAATTCGAGCGAATGATTCGGCCAGCCAGATCGCCTGACATGAAACTCATCGAACATTTATGGGACATAATCGGAAGATCAGTTCATGCACAAAATCATGCACCGGCAACACGTTCGTAGTTACGGATGACTATAGAGGCAGGACGGCTGAATATTTCTGCAGGGAACTTGCAACGGTTTGTTGAGTCCATGCTCTATCGACTTGCTGCACTACGCCGGACAAAAGGAGATCCAAAAAATGGTTCAAATGGCTCTGAGTACTATGGGACTTTACATCTGAGGTCATTAGTCCCCTAGACTTAAAACTACTTAAACCTAACCAACCTAAGGACAGCACACATCCATGCCCGACGCAGGATTCGAACCTGCGTCCGTAGCAGGAGCGCGGTTCCAGACTGAAGCGTCTAGAACCACCCGGCCGCAACGGCCGGCAAAGGATATCCGACACAATATTATGTGGTATCCCATTTCTGTCAACTCAGTGTACAGATGCACGTTGTAAATCAATAAAGTCTCCTCTTTTGTGGTCTGGGTGAACTTCATCTTCACAACACGAAACACCAGTTGCCAGTCAGAGATCAACTGTAGTTCCTAACTCTGAGAGAAAGCCACGCACCACAGGCGTATGTTAATGAACTGGTGTGCAGTCAGGGTTCTTAGTGCAGGAAGTTACCATTCCCCGTAGTACGTCGCAGGTAGAGTGGACCGGCTGTCGCTCTCTACCTCTGGAACACCCTGTTTCGAGATCCACTACCTGAAGTGTCCTGGGCTCTGTAGGAGCGTCAACACAGCCCGTCTCTGCACAGTGTCACCCCTACAAGCGTTAGAAAATCTCCATTATTATGCCTCTCCAAACCAAAACACCAGGGCCACGAAAGCCATAGTTGGACAGAGAGGTGGAAACGCGTAATGCACCCAGTTCCCACTACAGCCGGGCATTTGGTTCACTGTGTGGAGTAAAATGTACTTGTGTCTTCCTGATGAAGCCTGTATCCGTCCGAGTCTTTATTTTAAGTTGCACGGGGTATCCAAATTAATGTGAACACCTGTACTTACTTGGGAATGGTTTATTAATAAGGGGCTGGACCCCCATTTATCGGTAATACAGCTCGGCCTTCTTGGAATACTGGCATGTAATGACTGTATGTTTTGCCACTCTTCGATCAGAAGCTCTTCTAACTCCTGTAGCGACGAGGGAGGCGGAAATCTGCTCCGGAGTCTGCGCTCCAATACCGCCAACAAGGGTTCGATAATGTTCAAATCTGGGGACTGTGCTGTCCTCCCTGGGTGAATGGGTGCATTGTCGTCCTGAAATATGAAATCCTTGTTGGGGAACAACATTTCGATCACGGGGTGCACCTAATCACCTAAAATGTTCACATAATCGTTGACTGTAAAACGGCCTTTGAGAATAATGATGAGTCCAGCAGAATACCATGATATGGCTGTCCACACTGTCACACTTCCACCTTCATGCTTAACCGCTGGAATCAAGCAATCAGGATTGTAGGCTTATTTTAGCGTTCTCCAGATGTAAACCCGGCACGATGTTGGAAATAACGAAAACGTTGACTCGTCGGACAATATGACGTGTTTCCACTGATCAGCCGCATAGGATTTATGCTCCTGACACAATGTTTTACGATTCTTTGCGTTGGTTGTTGTCACTAGTGGTTTCGGTATAACAGCTCTTCCACGAATATTCGCTTTATGGCGTTCTTGGCGGACAGTGTCGACAGATTCGGTGTTTCGAAGATGGCTATTAAATTCTGCAGTCACTTTATCCGTCTTAGTCTTTTGTTATTTTGACACAATTTATGTTACGTACGACGATCTCTGTCATTTAGTTTTGATTTGCGCCAACTATTACGTTTACACGATGATGTTTTTCCATGTTTTGTCTAGGTTGTCATGACTGTTGGAACGGTTGCTCTTGAAACATTCAGTAAGCTGGCTTTCTTGGTTACTGGTGCTCCAGGTAACCAGGCACCGGAGTGGCCGAGCGGTTCTAGGCGCTACAGTCTGGAACCGCGCGACGCTACGGTCGCAGGTTCGAATCCTGCCTCGGGCATGGATGTGTGTGCTGTCCTTAGGTTAGTTAGGGTTAAGTAGTTGTAAGTTCTAGGGGACTGATGACCTCAGCAGTTAATTCCTATAGTGCTCAGAGCCATTTGACCATAATCAGGCACCCATAATCTGCCCTCTACATCTACATCTACATCTACATCTACATACATACTCCGCAATCCACCATACGGTGCGTGGCGGAGGGTACCTCGTACCACGACTAGCCTCTTCTCTCCCTGTTCCACTCCCAAACAGAACGAGGGAAAAATGTCTGCCTATATGCCTCTGTACGAGACCTAATATCTCTTATCTTATCTTTGTGGTCTTCCCGCGAAATGTAAGTTGGCGGCAGTAGAATTGTACTGTAGTCAGCCTCAAATGCTGGTTCTCTAAATTTCCTCAGTAGCGATTCACGAAAAGAACGCCTTCTTTCCTCTAGAGGCTCCTACCCGAGTTCCTGAAGCATTTCCGTAACACTCGCATGATGATCAAACCTACCAGTAACAAATCTAGCAGCCCGCCTCTGAATTGCTTCTATGTCCTCCCTCAATGCGACCTGATAAGGATCCCAAACGCTTGAGCAGTACTCAAGAATAGGTCGTATTAGTGTTTTATAAGCAGTCTCCTTTACAGATGAACCACATCTTCCCAAAATTCTACGAATGAACCGAAGACGACTATCTGCCTTCCTCACAACTGCCATTACATGCTTGTCCCACTTCATATCGCTCTGCAATGTTACGCCCAAATATTTAATCGACGTCACTGTGTCAAGCGCTACACTGTTAATGGAGTATTCAAACATTACAGGATTCTTTTTCCTATTCATGTGCATTACATTTATCTATATTTAGAGTTAGTTGCCATTCTTTACACCAATCACAAATCCTGTTCAAGTCATCTTGTATCTTCCTACAGTCACACCTTCCCGTACACCACAGCATCATCAGCAAACAGCCGCACATTGCTATCCACCCTATCCAAAAGATCATTTATGTAGATAGAAAACAACAGCGGACCTACCACACTTCCCTGGGTCACTCCAGATGATACCCTCACCTCCAAGGAACACTCACCATCGAGGACAACGTACTGGTTTCTATTACTTAAGAAGTCAAGCTCTGTTAGGTCATTCGTTGCGCGTCGACCTCGGCCTCTGAATGCAAATACGAAGTGTGCTCTACTCGTAAACAGCCTGCACTGATGCCTAGTCCGTACTGAACACACACAGTCCAGCGCGACCCGTGCCTTACCTGCGTTGTTGTCCAAACACAACCGTCCCATTACCACCAGTGTTGTCCGCCCCCGGTAGCTGAGTGGTCAGCGCGACAGACTGTCACTCCAAAGGGCCCGGGTTCGATTCCAGGCTGGGTCGGAGATTTTCTCCGCTCAGGGACTGGGTGTTGTGTTGTCCTAATCATCATTTCATCCCCACCGACGCGCAAGTCGCCGAAGTGGCGTCAAAAAATGGTTCAAATGGCTCTGAGCACTATGGGACTCAACTGCTGAGATCATTAGTCCCCTAGAACTTAGAACTAGTTAAACCCAACTAACCTAAGGACATCACAAACATCCATGCCCGAGGCAGGATTCGAACCTGCGACCGTAGCGGTCTTGCGGTTCCAGACTGCAGCGCCTTTAACCGCACGGCCACTTCGGCCGGCGAATAGGCGTCAAATCGAAAGACTTGCACCAGGCGAGCGGTCTACCCGACGGGAGGCCCTCGTCACACGACGTTTTTTTTTTACTACCACTGTTCACATTATTTTGCTTATACCCTGTATAAATTCATTCTTAGTGTCATGCAGCAGAAGGATGTGGAAGAGGCCATACGACGAGATTCTGTTCATTGTTGTCGCGTGTACCTCCCTGGAACACTTGTCGCCGTTAATGTGCGGCGTGCTGGGCTCGTCTATGGCGGCGGCGGCTGCTGCGCTGTTTGATTTTCCGGAATGCTGCGTGGCGTGCGTGGGCGGCGCATGCGCGGCGAATTTCATCGGGGCGGACGCGGCTTAGGCCGCAATAACGGCCGGTGGCGGCGGCGGCGGCCTCGCTTTGACAGCGGCGGCGGCGGCGGCGGCCTGCGTCAAATTGCCCATCGCAGCGCCGCCCGCCAGCGCTGAAAGCCTGCCGAATTATGAGCCACCGGCCGCGGCCGCGCATTGTCCCTCTACCGTATTCCGAAGGCTGGCCCGCCGAGCCCTGACGCCAATAGCTCCGACGCTTTTAAACACTGCGAGCTCAGCCCAGCACCTCGGCCCACATATGAGTCATAATAAATAAATCAGCGACATCGACAATCCAAACAGTGTGCACAACGAATTTCCGATACTGTTGGTTCATCTTAATATGCTGCTTGCCTCACAACACAGATTTGCACCATTTTTAACTATTTATATTTTATCTCGACATTTAAGGCAGTGGAAGCAACACAAAAAATCTCGATTTCTTTTTGGAGTATTTTAAGTTTACCAACACTTAGTTAATGACGCGACCGCTTTCCTGAAGTACAACTATTTAAATAAGTTTGAATTTTTAATATGCCTCGTCTTTCAGTCCGTAATTTTTGAGAACGTTACTCGACGAAAAAGTAGATGCACAGATAAAATGCTTTAAAAAGGGATTAAAAACGGTTCTGAGCGCAATGAAATATTTATTTACAGTGGTTACCAGTTTCAGCCAGAATGTGACGATCTTCAGACCATTTATACCGTGATGGTAGGTGGTGGCGATGAGCGGAGCAGGTGTTGTGAAACCGCGAAAAGTCACCTGCTGTAGGTCTCAAGATGGTCACATTCTGACCGAAGCCGGTAACCACTGTCAGTAAATATTCATTGCGGTCAAGGATGTTATTAATCCATGTTTCGAGTCTTTGCATCGGTCTAAAAAGTGTAAAATAATTTCTTCTAGTCCCATAGAAATTCCGAAGCCCACACAGGTAGACCTGAAAATTTGCGCTTGTCAGTTTTTAATAGCTATGAAAACACTGGAAGCTTTAAAACGAGAAACGTGGTGCGGAAACAATAGAGGATAGTAAGGAGGTGAGCTATTCATGCATCATTTATGTATTGTAAGTGCCGTACGGCTTTCGTTTTAAATATTAAAAATATTTTTATGGCTATTAAAAATGACAATCACAGACTTTCAGGACTGTCTGTAAAGTTTTAGGAATTGTCTGGAGCTAGCAGAACTTACTTTATACTTTTTAGTTCGATTTAAAAACGTGGTACACTAAAAATTTATTTTTATTTAAATAATTATTTTCTGATTTTTAGTTTTATGTGTCTGACATTTTTCATTCGATTTCAAACATTTTGACGTGATTACAACAGGGATGTGTGGTAAATTTCAGGTTTATTTCAATTTCTCTTCACTTGATTCGACCAATCTATTGTTTCCTGCTTCGTATATCTCGCGAAAAGAACGTGAAGACAAAATTAGAGAGATTCGAGCTCGCACGGAGGCTTACCAGTGATAGCTCCTCCCGCAAACCATTCGCGACGGGAACAGAGAAAGGGGAGAAATGGCAGTGGTACAGAAAGTACCCTCCGCCTCACACTACAGAAGAAAGTGAATTAATATTGCATTGTCAGCCAGTTCTGATCTATGTTGAAAATGTCAAGTCTTTAGCTTCATGCGACAGACTGATAAACAACGTACCCTCCGCCATACAGCAGATAAGAAAGCAAGCCTGTATTCCGTTGTCATCGAGTTTTGAGGTAATTAAAAATTTCATGTCTCTAGCTCACCGGAAATTTGTTTTAAAGTAAATTACAAAACTTGTACCTCACGGACAGACAGACAAGAAAGCGACCTACACTATGTGATCAAAAGTATCCGGACACCTGGCTGAAAATGACTTACAAGGTCGTGGCGCACTCCATCGGTAATGCTGGAATTCAATATGGTGTTGGCCCACCCTTAGCCTTGATGACAGACAGCTTCCACTCTCGTACGCATACGTTCAGTCAGGTGCTGGAAGGTTTCTTTAGGAATGGCAGCCTATTCCTCATGGCGTGCTGCACTGAGGAGAGGTATCGATGTAGGTCGGTGAGGCCTGGCACGAAGTCGGCGTTCCAGAACATCAAAAAGGTGTTCTGTAGGATTCAGGTCAGGACTCTCAACAGGCCAGTCCATTACAGGGATGTTACGGTCGTGTAACCACTCCGCCACAGGCCGTGCATATGAACGGGTGCTCGATCGTGTTGAAAGATGCAATCGCCATCCCCGAATTGCTCTACAACAGTGGGAAGCAAGAAGGTGCTTAAAACATTAATGTAGGCCTGTGCTGTGACAGTCCCACGCAAAACAACAGGGGGTGCAAGCCTCCTCCATGAAAAACACGACCACACGATAACACCACCACCTCCGAATTTTACTGTTGGCACTGCACACGCTGGCAGATGACATTCACCGGGCATTCGCGGTACCCACACCCTGCCGTCGGATCGCCTCATTGTGGACCGTGATTCGTCACTCCACACGACGTTTTTCCACTGTTCAATCGCCCAATATTTACGCTCCTTACACCAAGCAAAGCGTCGTTTGGCGTTTACGGGCATGATGTGTGGCTTACGAGCAGCCGCTCGACCAAGAAGTCCAAGTTTTCTCACCTTTCGTCTAAGTGACATAGTATTTGCAGTGTATCCTGATGCAGTGTGGAATTCCTGTGTGGTGGTCTGGATAGATGTCTGTCTATCACACATTACGACCCTCTTCAACTGTCAACTGTCTCTGTCAGTCAACAGACGAGATCGACCTGTACACTTTTGTGCTGTACGTGTCCCTTTACGTTGCCACTTCATTATCACATCGGAAACAGTGGACCTAGGGATGTTAACGAGTGTGGAAATCTCGCGTCCAGACGTATGACACGAGTGACACCCAATCAGCTGACCACGTTCGAAGTCTGTGAGTTCTGCGGAGCGCCCCATTCTGGTATCTCATGATGTCTAATGACTACTGAGGTCGCTGATATGGAGTGCCTGGCAGTAGGTGGCAGCACAATGCACCTAATATGAAAAACGTATGTTTTGGGGGTGTCCTGATACTTTTGTTCACATAGTGTAATTAAAACTAGGTAAAAATGAGAATGGACCGTGAAAGCGAGGAACAGAAATAGTTGATAAAGAATGGAGGAATGTGGAGAACACACATGATTTTCCAGGCGAAAGCGAAAATCAAGAAGAAGGAGAAATAGTTGATAAAGAACATCATTTTGCACACGTTGGGATCACAGCCGCTAAAAATTTCTAGAAGACTGAAACCACGGTTCCAGTATACTACACTGCTACTTATTAGTATTATCGAGAAACAGGGGAGAGAGATCATGGATAAAAAAAAAAAGGTTCAAATGGCTCTGAGCACTATACGACTTAACTTCTGAGGTCATCAGTCGCCTAGAACTTAGAACTAATTAAAATTAACTAACCTAAGGACATCACACACATCCATGCCCGAGGCAGGACTCGAACCTGCGACCGTAGTGGTCGCTCGGTTCCAGACTGTAGCGCCTAGAACCGCACGGCCACTCCGGCCGGCCGGATGAAAAGAAAGGCAAATCAGAGCTTGCAAGAAAAGATTTAGGTGTTCAGTTTGCGACGTGTTGTTCGAGTTTGAAAAAGCCTGAAAGTAGTTTTGTGAATCCTCTGCCAAAGCACTTGGACGTGAACTTCAGAGCAGTGATGTAGATGTGCATGAAAATTGACATTATTGTCTTTTCACTTCAACAGCACCAGCGTCACCAGAGAAGATTCGCACGTGTGGTGCTGGTGGAAAAGGCCCTACAACGTTTTGGGCAAGATGCTGAAAATCGATCCTGATTATCTGAAATCAAACGGGTCGAACATATCGACACAACTTTAAATGATGATACATTTCTTCCTGGACTACACTGAAAAATTTCCTGGCACGAGGCTTCGAATGTGAACTACCTCTCGATCTTCTGCTTGCCTCTCCCTCTCTTTCAACTCGTTTTTCTTTCTATTGTCGTTATTTCCCTCCTAATTCGTCTTTTAGTGCGGCAGAGGACGGTATATGAAAGAAGAAGCGACGGTAGGTAGACGGAGGCAGAATCCACTTGTGGAGAAAATACAGCGGTCTGTTTGAATGTGGCGAGAATAAGCCTGAGGGATCCCAGCGGTGGCGTCACGCCGCGGGGGCGACGCCGCGATTAGCGCGCAGCCGGAGGCGTGTGGAGCCGGCGGCGGCGGCGGCGGCTGTGGCGGGGGCGGTGGCGGAGGCGGGGGTGGGGGCGTATTGATCACCCGGCGCACGCCGCGCAGCGTGTCGGCGGTCCAGCGACGCTCCGGAAGGCTCCTGGCCACCCTACTACCCGTACGCTTCGCGAGGGCGCTTCCAGCACTGCGGCTGCACAACACTGGCGCTCACTGGACCTCTGCGCGTTAACTGCAGCAGTTGCTACACAGCTCCGCTTCCAAAAGCGCTAGACTTCATTTCCGAGATACAGTCCAAACTATGAACAACTACCTAATATGTTGGCAACTTCCTTTTGTTACACTTTTTCTTGGAGATTCTTTCCTTCCCCTTTTTTTCTGTTTTTACATTTAGCACATCTATTCGAATCGTTAATTTGGCAGGTTTCGCCTCTGTTGACAAATTACTGTTGTAGTTGTTGGGCCGGTCGGAGTGGCCGAGTGGTTCTAGGCGCTACAGTCTGGAACAGCGTGACCTCTACGGTTCCAGGTTCGAATCCTGCCTCGGGCATGGATGTGTGTGATGTTCTTAGGTTAGTAAGTTTTAAGTAGTTCTAAGTTCTATGGGACTGATTACCTCAGAAGTTAAGTCCCATAGTGCTTAGAGCGATTTTTGTAGTTGTTGCGGTTTTCGGCGCGTAGACTCTTATCTTACGATTCTTTATCGCTGCTGCAGCAACCAATATCCATTTGCACCCGCTTATTCTATACAAACCTATGTCTCCCTGTACAACTTCTACATCCCAACTTCCCTCTTACTCCTCAGTCCCTCGGGATGCCTCCTCTGAAGCGATTCCTTCTTTCAGTCACATTCTGCCACAAAAAAAAAGTTCTCCTTATTTCGATATGATACTAACTCTTTCGTTTTCCGATCTATCCATCTAATCTTCTGCATCCTTCTGTAGCAGCAAATTACAAATCTTCTATTCTTTTCCTTTGTCTGCTGATTAACATTGCACGTTTCACTTCCGTACAGGGCTGCACTCCTAACAAAACCCTTCAGAAAAGACTCCCCCAACACTTGAATTTATGTTCCCTCTCTATGACTTAAACACGTCTTTTTATTGCTGCAGTATAATATTTATTTAGGTTTCAGACACGGCTTGCCTTTAATGTTGAGGTGGCACATTCGGTGGATTAATAATGAAAAACACATTTTTCCCCTCATTCATTTCAATCAGTACACTCCATAAGTTTTTGCACGAAAAACACTTCAGCCAAAAATAGTTTTTGTCCTCGTCGATTCTAAACAGTTCATTCCATAAGTTTTTAGACGAATAACGCTTTGGCCATTTTGAGTTATTTTGCTGCCTAAATAAAAGAACTCAGCTACTGCTTTTAATGTCTTATTTCCGTATCCAGATACTGACTCATTTTTCTTTTGTAACGAACTTTATGGATCCTTGCTTATTTATTTCGACTGCACATTGCATTACCTTGTTTTACTTCAGTGTTAATGTTCAACTCATAACTTCTTTTCGAGACTGTAACCATGTCGTTCAAATACTCTTGCAAGTCATTTGCCGCCTCCGACAGAATAACAAGGTCGTCGGCAAAACTCAGTTTTACTTTATTTTTTTAAAATTTAAGTCGTCGTGCCTTACGTGTTTCTCCGTAAACCAAATTGCTCTTCCACGAGCTCGGCCTCTACCATTTTTTTCCATTCTTCTGTAAATAAAAAGTGGCAATATTTTGCAAGCATGATGTACTAAACTGATTGTTCGGCTGTATTCGCATGTAGACACAAAGGAGTCACGACAAGCAGGTGCTAGTGGGCACAGATTTACATCAATGGCGTAAGCTGAAAATTTTTTCTGGACTGTGATTCGACCTGGGTCTCCTGCTTGGTAGGCGGATGCTCTGAACACTGAGCCTTCCGGACACAGTGATCAGCACAACTGCACGTACTACTCTAGCACGCCTCCCGTCAGACCCAGATTCTCAATTTATCGCACACTACTGATGTATTACCTCTGCCCATTGTCCTCATTACTGCCGGCCGCGGTGGTCTAGCGGTTCTGGCCCTGCAGTCCGGAACCGCGGGACTGCTACGGTCGCAGGTTCGAATCCTGCCTCGGGCATGAGTGTGTGTGATGTCCTTAGGTTAGTTAGGTTTAAGTAGTTCTAAGTTCTAGGGGACTTATGACCTCAGATGTTGAGTCCCATAGTGCTCAGAGCCATTTGAACCATTTTGGTCCATCCTCATTACTCGAGGCGTTTGGCTGGTTTCCTTAAGAGTTGGAGTGTGGTCTGCAGAACAGACAACAAATATGTAAGGAGAGACTGGGCAATGATCCCTTCAGTGCAGATGCAGATCATGCTCGAATCGCCAAAACGCCGCGATTAATTAGGATAATGGGCAGGGGCACTACGTCAGTAGTGTATGGATAAGTTGAGAATTAGGGTCTAGCAGGAAGTCGGTGCAGTTGTTGTATCTACTGGATTCGGATGGGTCAGTGGTTGTTAGTAACAATTCCTTATTCACATTTAGAATCGTGAATGCTAGGACCACGTCCTAATTTTTTGCCGGCACTGTCAGAGGGCTGGTTGCCCTTCATAATACAAATAAATGAATGAAGAAATCAACAATGAACTGGAACGGATGTCATGTGACGTCCGCCCCGACCAAATGCCACGGACCACGAACGAACAAAATAAAAAAAGTGGTCAGAGCACCTGCCTAGTAAGCAGGAACCTGAGTTCGGATCCCATTCTCACACAAATTTTCAACTTTCCCCTCTAAAGTAAATAAAAAAAGTGGCCAGAGCACCTGCCTAGTAAGCAGGAACCTGAGTTTGGATCCCATTCTCTCACAAATTTTCAACTTTCCCCTCTAAAGTAAATCAATGCCCACTGGCCATTACATGTCGTAATTCATTTGGATCTCGAGTGTTAATGACTGCAAGATCAGAATGATGTCTGTTCTTTCGGACATGTCGGAAAGAACAGACACCAAATATATACGAGGGCTATTCCGAAAGTAAGGTCCGATCGGTCACGAAATGGAAACGACTATGAAAATCCGATAAAGCTTTGCACAGATGTGTTGGGTAGTGTCTCTAGTATAACCCCAGTTAGCATCACGTCGCTCTTCTCATTTCTGAGCTCGCAGTGAGTGCGTAAAGATGTCTAGAAAATAGTGTCTGCCGCCAAGTACGGGGGCCTGGTGAGAAATTTCCCCTGAAGCTATGCAGCTAACATTACATAACTGTCGTGCTGTTTCGTCTTCAAGACAATTCTCAGCCGCATTCTGCAGGGGCAATGAAGATGCTCCTGCATCGTTTTCAAATGGAAATGTGAGATTACCCACAATACAGCCCGTAATTGTCTCCCTCTGAGTTTCAGCTCAGGTCACATGAACCGCTGGTTATGAAGACAACATTTCGGCACAAGACAACGAGCCGTAGGCCAGCGTAGAGAATTGGCGGAGAGCACTGGCGGCTGCCTTCTATAGCGAGGGTATGGGAAAGTTGGTACAACGCTACGATACACGTCTAAGTCGGGTCGGCGACTATGGAGATAAGTAGCTGCAAGGTGTATCTAACTGTTGCAAATAAAACATTTTTGATTTTTACCGTGGTTTCCATTTCGCGACCTATCGGACCTTACTTTCGGAATAGCCCTCGTATATTCAAATCTGCCAACAACTTTCTAAAAGCGTAATTATTACATTCTCTTTGAAGTCTGAGGCTATTTCGCCAGTTTCATATACGTCACACATCAGCTGGACGTAGTCGTGCGGTAGCGTTCTCGCTTCCCACTCCCGGGTTCCCGGGTTCGATTCCCGGCGGGGTCAGGGATTTTCTCTGCCTCGTGATGGCTGGGTGTTGTGTGTGATGTCCTTAGGTTAGTTAGGTTTAAGTAGTTCTAAGTTCTAGGGGACTGATGACCATAGATGTTAAGTCCCATAGTGCTCAGAGCCACATCAGCTGGAGTAGTTTCGTAATGGCTAGCTCTCCCAAGGATCTCAATTATTCTCAGTCATTTATTAAATATACACTGCCGTGAAAAGCTTAAGGACGAAAGAAGCTTTCGCTTAATGTGTCACTGTCAAATAAAACAGCTTGATGAAACTTGCGCCATACATAGAAAGAACTGCTACACTACAGTACAGTACACTACGGTACGGAAGATAACTGGAAGAGATACGCTGTGAGACGAACGTAAATGTTCCTGGATGCTTTATGTGTTTACACCACTCGCCATATGATGCTACGTCCAGCATTGTTGCACATTATCGTTTTGGTGGCCCAGGTGTTACGGTGTGGGTAGGCACAATGTTGCATGGGCACACTGAACTCCGAATCTCCACTCAAGATGCCCAGAGGTGAAGTGACCTCACGCGAAGTGGACTCATTTTTCTCTCTTGTAAAGAATTTTATAGCTCACTGGTGATTTATGATTTGTGATTTCTGTAATTAAGAAGAAGAGATATCGAAAGAGAATGAAAATAACTTAATTAATTTAACGCAACATAATGATAATAATTGAAGCTGAAGAAACACTTGAACACAGGTCTTCTGGCTTGCATGTTGTATGTTAAACGGGGGCCTAGAAACGATGGAGAGGCTCCGTCCCCGCCGCAGTGGTCCACAACCCCACGACGACTACCGCAGTCCACTTCACCACTCCGCCGCCCCACACCGAACCCAGGGTTATTGTGCGGTTCGGCCCCCGGTGGACCCCCCCAGGGAACGTCTCACACCAGACGACTGTAACCCCTATGTTTGCGTGGTAGAGTAATGGTGGTGTTCGCTTATGTTGAGAACTTGTTTGCACATCAATCGCCGACATAGTGTAGCTAAGGCGGTATAAAGGTAACCAGCCCGCATTCGCCGAGGAAAACCGCCTAAAAACCATCCACAGATTGGCCGGCTCACCGGACCTCGGCACAAGTCCGCCGGGCGGATTGGTGCCGGGGACCAGGCGTTCCTTCCCGCTCCGGAAAGCCGTGCGTCAGACCGATCGGCTAACCGGGCGGGCTTTTCTTCTGGCTTACTATGCATATGTGCTAGCTATTACACAACCGCAGCAGTAGAGGTAACACAGCTGCGCAGTCTACCCTAGTCCAATGCCCTCCCTCACACAAACTTCAGTTCGCGTCTTCAGCTTATTTTCCCCTTGTTAAATCGTCAGTATTGCCATGAACTGAAATTTATATTAGGAGGGCATTGCAGTAGGATAGTCTGTGCAGCTGTGTTACTTATACTACTGCCGTGGTGTAATGGCCAGCACACCTGTCTAGAAAGCAAGAAGACCTGGTTTCAAAGCCTGCCTGTGCCAAAAAATTGTAATTCATTTCTTCAGCTTCTATCATTATTGTAGAGTGTAGACAAAGCTCAGACTCACATGTCTGCAGGAAAATTTAATTATATCAGATCTGTACAACATAAAGAATTTATTTCGAAGTAGTTTTCTCATTGTTTTTGAAGGTTCTTGGTGGAGATTTATTTATGAAGCAGAATTCTTTAACAAGTTGCCCTTGAAATTAAGGTAGAAATCCTCAAAAAACAGAATAAAATTACGAGTGTGTCTCATTAGCCAATTACTGTGCAAATGCTTTAGCCCCATTCTTACAATGTATGCACACTGAGGTGACAAAAGTCATGGGATAACATTTGCTGTGTCAGACATCCTTTTGCCCACGTAATGCAGCAACTCGACGTGGCATGGACGTAACATGCGCCTAGGCTTGGAAGTCCCTGCAGAAACATTGAGCCATGCTGCCTCTATAGCCCTCATAATTACGGAAGTGTTGCCGCTGAAGCATTTTGTGCACAAACTGACCTGTCAGTTATGTCCAATAAATGATCGAAGGGATTCATGTCGGGTGATATGGCTGGCTCAATCATTCACTCGAATTGTCCAGAATGTTCTTCAAATCAGTCGCGAACAGTTGTGGCCTGGTCACATTACACATTGTCATACATAAAAATTCTATAGGTGTTTGGGAACGTGAAGTCCATGAATGGCTGCAGATACTCCCAAGAAGCCGAACATAACCATCTCCAATCAATGGGCGGTTCAGTTGGAACAAAGGACCCTCTGCATTCCACTGAAACACAGCCCACACCACTATGGGCCCACCACCACACTCGAGCCCTACCATCAGCTCTTACCAACTGAAATCTGGACTAATCCGATCAGGCCACGGTTTTCCACTCATCTAGGGTCCAACCGATATGGTCACGAGTCCAGGAGACGCGCTGCAGGCGGCGCCGTGCTGTTAGCAAAGGCACTCGCATCAGTCGTCTGCTGTCATAGCCTATTAACGCCAAATTGCAGCGCACTGTCCTTATGGATACGTTCCTCGTACGTCCTTTATTGATTTCTGAAGTTATTTCACGCATTGTTGCTTGTCTGTTAGCTTTGACATCTCTACGCAAACGACGCTGATCTCGGACGTTAAGTGAAGGCAGTCGGCCACTGCGTTGTTCGTGGTGAGAGGTAATGCCTGGAACCTGTCATTCTCGGCGCGACCTTGACACTGTGGCTCTCGGAATACTGAATTACCCAACGATTTCCGAAATGCAATGTCTCATGCGTCTAGCCCCAACTATCATTCCGCGTTCAAAGTCTGGTAGTTCCCATCGTGCGGCCATTATCACATCGGAAACCTTTCCACGTGAATCGCCTGTGTGCAAATGACAGTTTCGCCATGCACTGCCTTTTATGTACACGTCCGCAGCTCGTGGTCTCGCGGTAGCGTTCTCGCTTCCCGAGCACGGGGTCCCAGGTTCGATTCCCGGCGGGGTCAGGGGTTTTCACCTGCCTCGAGATTAGTGGGTGTTGTTGTGTCGCCTTTATCATCATCCATCCCCATTACCGTCGGAGGAAAGCAGTGGCAAACCACCTCCACTAGGACCTTGCCTAGTACGGCGGTGCGGGTCTTCCGCATCGTTCCCCTACGGTCTGTCAAGGAGTATGGGACTTCATCATCATCATTTATGTTGGGTTGGGTTGTTTGGGGCGAGGAGACCAGACAGCGCGGTCATCGGTCTCATCGGATGAGGGAAGGAGGGGGAAGGATGTCGGCCGTGCCCTTTCAAAGGAACCATCCCGGCATTTGCCTGGAGCGATTTAGGGAAATCACATCATTTATGTACGCAATACAATCGCCATCTGTATAGGTGAATTTCGATATCCAATGACTATTGTCACCTCAGTGTACTGCTGTTCACCGACAATAATGTTACACAGAACAGAAATACTAAACTTTATTTAAAGAGCAGCAGAATTACGCAGCTCTGAAAGTGAATGCTTTTCTTGGCTACTTTACTATTAATTTACGTCGGGAGGCACACCTTCAGAAAGACAAACATTGCAGAAATAACTACTCAGACACAACGATTGATCTTAGATGGCATTTTTGCTCACCAGAAGATGTTCCTTTCAATCACAGGAAAAGCGCATGGAAAATCGTAGTCAGACAGAATGATTTGATATCTCATAGACCTACCACGCAATTTGGGTAGGACTGCCTCTACGTGGTATGTCTCTGGGTTGCGACTGACTGGCCTTAGTGCTACAAAACAGATTGTATTAATTGTTGTAAGTGTAGACTTCAAAACCACTGTGAGTTAGAAGAAAAGTATTTATGTTTGAAAGTAATACGGTCACCCTAAATTTCCAGCCCTAATTTAAGTTTGTGAAACTTTATGTACGTAACTGTAGAGAGACCCAGCATTCCTAATATGTTTTTTTTTTTTTTTTGTCTTGTACCAATACAACGATAAAGGTCTTTTCTGGGCGCCACTTCGGTTTCTCACACTGCTTGTTTATATTTTGTTCAGTCGATATCCCATCTGATGTTTCGACGCTGAGTGGACACCATTCCAGAACTCCACGTCGCAGAAGAACCTGTAGTAGTCAACGGCCGTAACATGCACATACATAGTCAGCAGAGCTAATCAATGCACTACAGACGTGATGTTTATGGGAAAAATAATTCTTGGGTACGTGAGGATGATACATGTTAATTTCGTAGTTATGGAAGCAGAATAAATGATCTGTAACGCAGAAGTCAATCCAAAAGTAGAACATCAGATCACTTTAAAACTTTTTTTTTCTCTCTGTAAAGTGTTAACGCAGGCTCAGATGGACAGCTTCCTAGCTTCCAATCTCCCTCTCCATCTCTGGAGAAAAATCTATCAGAACTTGATCTCTTGCGAAAATTCCCAACAAAAACAAAACACCCTGCGAAAAACTCATTCTGCAGAGATAACTTAAATTACCGTTCTATACATAATTCAGGCGCAAATTGTTTTATCGCTTAGAATTACTTGATTAAAACTACAGCGGAAGTTTCTGGAGAGCGAGCGCGGGAATATTTAAGCTGTGGGCCGCAGGGAGACGAACAGCCACCTACCGCCGGCTTCTTCGCTTACAGACCTGTGCGTCCTCACTGTGTCGCAGATCGCCTGGCTTTTTATACTCTTATCTCTACGTCGGAAACCAAATGTTCTTGCTTGTCTTCCTCAATGCGTTAAGTTTTTGTATCTCTTTCAGTGCAACTGAATTTCTGATTGTGTTTTACCCAAGCAGTGCACAACTAGTTGCGAACAACGAAAGACGTACTTACAGAAAATATGTTTCCAGAATGAGATTTTCACTCTGCAGCGGAGTGTGCGCTGATATGAAACTTCCTAGCAGATTAAAACTGTGTGCCCTACCGAGACTCTAACTCGGGACCTTTGCCTTTCGCGGGCCAGAAGTGGTAGAGCACTTGCCCGCGAAAGGCAAAGGTCCCGAGTTCGAGTCTCGGTCCGGCACACAGTTTTAATCTGCCAGGAAGTTTCAGAAAATATGTTGTTGATATCCATGTACAGATAGCGATGAACTAAAGAATAGGATTTTTATGTATCAGACGTTTTAATCCCCTCTTTTAAAAGTAAAATTCGGCAGTAATCAATGCACACAGGTTGCCTAATAATTATCCGGTTCGTAAGGTACAGGGCACTGCGGAGACGTGAAATATTTGAGATCTAAGTTCCAAGTTATATTTAACGAATGTTTAAGTGGAATAGACACTGTGGGCATCTGGTCGAACCAGCTCAGCGCGATGAGGGGTGTAAACAACATCGTGATGCAGGTATAGAGAAAACAAAAGCGACAGTTTTCCTCCCATATGTTGACATGATTGACGTCAGCACAGAAACAGTCCGCCCCCGGTAGCTGAGTGGTCAGAGCGACAGAATGTCAATCCTACGGGCCCGGGTTCGATTCCCGACAGGGTAGGAGATTTTCTCCGCTCAGGGACTGGGTGTTGTGTTGTCCTAATCATCATCATTGCATCCCCATCGACGCGCAAGTCGCCGAAGTGGCGTCAAATCGAAAGACTTGTACCCGGCGAACGGTCTGCCCGAAGGGAGGCCCTAGTCACACGACATTTACATTTACCGCAAAAACAAAGACTCAATTTCTGTCAAATGTTACCTTAGTCGAAGCAGGTTTCTGTTGTTCTGATTGTTGCCTTGTTTCACAGAGACAGAACCGTTTAAGGGTCACTGCCTTGAATGCCAGCAACATACAAATGTCCAGCATTGCAGTAAATCTGCAACTAACGAACATTACAAAGTACTATTTTAGTAACTGTGACATGAGTGTCACATATTTCTATGCAATATTGTTTCATTTTTCTGCTGCTGTTTCGGAGCTACTTTTATTGAGAGTACTGGGCATATTCGCTTGGGAGGAAAGTTTTGCTTCTTTCCTCGCTGGGACGGTGAGCTCCTAGCGCGGTCTCTAGTTCACTTTTGTTGGCAGAAGGCAGTGAATAATCTCATTACGAAGGCGAGCCTCTCCGGGGGAGTTGAGCAGTTTCACAGCGGTGGGGCTGCGGCCTGCTTAATGCTTTTGTTGGGTAGAGCCGGCACCTGTCCTCGCTGAGGGCGGAGACTTGTGTCTCACCACTGCTGTACCAAAAGAATAATTTAACATGACATTTCTTGACTTTTCTGCACAGACATCAAAGTACGGGACGCCATGGTGCTGCCTGAGAAACATAAGGTAGTCACTTGCTGTGCTTGGTGCAAAGATGTTGGCTGATTGTGAAACACTGCTGCAGGCCAATACCAACCGCTTGTTTGTTAATGTGCGTTTTGTAGTCTCAGCTTACTTGTTCGGCCAATCGGCGTGTGTTATAATTTTTGCTCTCTTTCGCCTCGTTAACACTGAATCCGCGAGTTGCCCAGATGATATAATCTTGTTGCATTTCCTCCACATAGTCTTCCATATAATTTTGGACGTCTCCCCACAACAGGGTTAGCGTCATTTGGTGTAATTTCTATTGAGATTTTAGAGAACTTAGTTACCTGTCAGTTTCACGTGAACTAAAAAAATGGTTCAAATGGCTCTGAGCACTATGGGACTCAACTGCTGAGGTCATTAGTCCCCTAGAACTTAGAACTAGTTAAACCTAACTAACCTAAGGACATCACAAACATCCATGCCCGAGGCAGGATTCGAACCTGCGACCGTAGCGGTCTTGCGGTTCCAGACTGCAGCGCCTTTAACCGCACGATTTCACGTGAACTGTGTGTATTACAAAGAGCATATAAGACTATTCTATACTCAGACCTGACTTATATTTCAAGATTCCTTAATTGTTCTGCAACTTGTTCATGGTTAGATGGCTCACAAATAATAAATATAAGCTGTCGTGTAGCTAAGTTGTTCTTCTCACTGTTATGTGTTTTCGTTGGGTACAGTGGCCAAATACAACCTTCTGATTTTTCCAAAACATTAGGTGTTCCGTAACTGATTTGATGGAAATGGGGAGTGTTACACCATGAACTCCTTGACCGAACAGTATGAAACTGATACTTCAGGATTTCCGTGCCTGTAGTATGTGCTAATTAAAATGAAGGTGTATTTTAAGTGCAAAAAAGCATAACCTAGTGGCACGCCGCATAGACTAATGTCACAAAAATCGGACACCAGAACACGGAAATATCATTTTCTTCCATCGATTGTTCTCTTTTCTTTTTTTTACACTACTGGCCGTTAAAATTGCTACACCAAGAAGAAATGCAGATGATAAACGAGTATTCATTGGACAAATATATTATACTAGAACTGACATGTGATTACATTTTCACGCAATTTGGGTGCATAGATCCTGAGAAATCAGTACCCAGAACAACCACCTCTGGCCGTAATAACGACCTTGAAACGCCTGGGCATTGAGTCAAAGAGAGCTTGGATGGCGTGTACAGGTACAGCTGCCCACGCAGCTTCAACACGATACCACAGTTCATCGAGAGAAGTGAGTGGCATATTGTGACGAGCCACCATTGGCCAGACGTTTTCAATTGGTTAGACATCTGGAGAATGTGCTGGCCAGGACAGCAGTCGAACATTTTCTGTATGCAGAAAGGCCCATACAGGACCAGCAACATGCGGTCGCGCATTATCCTGCTGAAATGTAGGGTTTCGCAGGGGTCGAATGAAGGGTACAGCCACGGGTCGTAACACATCTGAAATGTAATGTCCATTGTTCAAAGCGCCGTCAATGCGAACAAGAGGTGACCGAGACGTGTAACCTATGGCACCCCATACCATCACGCTGGGGCTGGGTGATACGCCATTATGGCGATGACGAATACACGCTTCCAATGTGCGTTCACCGAGATGTCGCCAAACACGGATGCGACCATGATGATACTGTAAACAGAACCTGGATTCATCCGAAAAAATGACGTTGTGCCATTCGTGCATCCAGGTTCGTCGTTGAGTACACCATCGCAGGCGCTCCTGTCTGTGATGCAGCGTCAAGGGTAACCGCGGCCATGGTCTCCGAGCTGATAGTCCATGTTGCTGCAAACGTTGTCGAACTGTTCGTGCAGATGGTTGCTGTCTTGCAAACGTCCCCATCTGTTCACTCAGGTATCGAGACGTGGCTGCACGATCCGTTACAGCCATGCGGATAAGATGCCTGTCATCTCGACTGCTAGTGATACGAGGCCGTTGGGATCCATCACGGCGTTCCGTATTACCCTCCTGAATCCACCGATTCCATATTCTGCTAACAGTCATTGGATCTCGACCAACGCGAGCAGCAATGTCGGGATACGATAAACCGCAATCGCGATAGGCTGCAATCCGGCGTTTATCAAAGTCGGAAACGTGATGGTACGCATTTCTCCTCCTTACACGAGGCATCACAACAACGTTTCACCAGGCAGCGCCCGTCAACTGCTGTTTGTGTATGAGAAATCGGTTGGAAAGTTTCCTCATGTCAACACGTTGTAGGTGTCGCCACCGGCGCCAATCTTCTGTGAATGCTCTGAAAAGCTAATCATTTGCATATCACAGCATCTTCTTCCTGTCGGTTAAATTTCGCGTCTGTAGCACGTCATCTTCGTGGTGTAGCAATTTTAATGGCTAGCGGTGTAGTTTTCTGTTTCTGTTCCTTTAATAGTGCTGAAACTACTAGATATATTTCAGGTTAGAAAAAAGTAAGATCAGTCGGATCACATGCCATTATTGTCTCAGTTCAATGTCTCCCCTAACATTTAGGCGCCGGTTCACAGGCGTGTCGTTCTGACGGACATTTCGGCGAAACCATAGGCTACATCCGTTCACCTCTGTGTGAAGACAAGTCTTCCGTCCCGACTTCACGTGCTCTACTTACAGAAACACGAGTAGAATTTCACCTGCTCATCCGCTGAACAAAAAGTCTGAGCAGGAGGTTCAGGAGGTTGCCGGTGGCCACACAGCCAGACGAGCCGAAGCGTGTGGAGGATGATTGGTGCAGAAGGCCTGCCACACTGTTCCGCCTGTCAAAGGACCCCAGGAGACACCTGAGTACCTGTATCTCATTGAACTTACCTTCTCGGCTTAAGAAAAATTACTACATTGTCTGCAGCCGCTAGAACTGGAGGTAACAAAAGGAGTGAAAAAGGAGGTTCCTGGAGGCGCCGGGTATCGATCCCGGTACCTCTCACATGCTAAGCGAGCGCTCTACCATCTGAGCTACGCCCCCAGCTGCTGGATATAACTCTTTATACTTTCTCCGTAACAGTTTGGCAGCCGCAGACTCAGCGGCGCCGGGCTGCAGCCACACCCAACAGGTTTCACCAGAGCTGGCCGAGTAACAGGTTGGCTGCGTAACGAAATACGCCTTAATGCCAAGTCAGACCTGCTTCCATCTTGGGGGGCGTAGCTCAGATGGTAGAGCGCTCGCTTAGCATATGAGAGGTACCGGGATCGATACCCGGCGCCTCCAGTAATGCTTTTGCATCATTTTGTCATTCAGATAACTTACCTAAGTGTAAGAATGAAACTGGTATAAAAATGAATTTATCGTATATAGTCTGGATTCTATGTAAATGGATAACGTCTGCGAATAAAATGACACCAGTAGCGTTACAACTCATTGGAGCTATAAGAACCGGGAGCTATTACCGAGTCAGTAGTCAATATCACCATTTTGCAGATTCAGTGTTTAGAAGCACACAGCTTTATACAAAATGTATAGAAATTCCGGCTTAACTAGTAAGAATATCTCGATTCGAGACGAATACTTTGAATTTATTTCTTGATTCAAATGGCTCTGAGCACTATGGGACTTAACATCTGTGGTCATCAGTCCCCTAGAACTTAGAACTACTTAAACCTAACTAACCTAAGGACATCACACACATCCATGCCCGAGGCAGGATTCGAACCTGCGACCGTAGCAGTCGCGCGGTTCCGGACTGAGCGCCTAGAACCGCATGACCACCGCGGCCGGCAATTTATTTCTTGTTCAGTTAACTTACTTTCGATGCCCAACTTCAGATGACGCATATTAACAGGAGCTTTATTTTGGAGACATTGAAGTCGGTTGGCTGAGCTTTGGTAACATCGTAGTTTCCAGATAAATCTGATAACTGCAGTTTCTCACTAACAGATGCAATTTATTCTCCTAAACTTCAGCGTTTGTTCTACGAAAGGTATAAAATTAGAATGTTGAAGATCTCGAGCATAAAAATGCAAATAGCCTTACGTTGCTTTTGTCAAAGATCGATTTAAGCAAAATTCATGTTAGACGTGAATCACTCGATGACGACGAGGCAAATTTTTTGTTTCTCTTTTACTTGTGCATTCGCACTTATTTTGCGAAGTTTGTGGTGAAAAGTATTTTTTATTGTACCGTAAATTTAGATTCCTTCCCATTCCACTTCAAGGTTGAGTGTTGAATAAATGTGAGTCTTTGATGAAATCTCTGCCAGATATACTGTATTTCAACCCTCCTGTGCCTGCTGCAGATAGTCAAAGAAGCCTGTGACCATTCACGTCGTACTTAATTACTCACACGCTTCTCACAAATCTCCCAACACAGCTGCTTAATATCGATCCTGTACTGTAGTATTATAGTGCAAAAGGACACCTGCAGCTTCCTACAACCATAATGAAATTTTTGTATTTATTCCATACTGACTTATATATATTTGTATGACATTAATTTCTTCAGTAGTAATCATTTAGTCAATTACCACAGTATTTTAAGTTCCGGGACATATATATCGATTTGTAGTAAGATTTTCGGATTAGTACTTGGTTCGAACATTTTCAATTACCTAGACACACAGTCATCACCACTTCAGAAAATATCGTTCTATTGAAACACAGCTAGCTCTTTATTCGCACGAAGTAACGAGTGCTACCAACTGTGGATCTCAGACTGATTCCATATTTCTAGATTTCCAGAACGCTTTTGACAGCGTTCCTCAAAAAAGACTTTTAATCAGATTCCGAGTCTACGGTGTATCGCTTGAGTTGTGCGACTGGATCCGAGATTTCTTCTCAGAAAAGTCACAGTATGTAGTAAATGGCGGAAAATCCTCGAGTAAAACGAAGTGACATCCAGTGTTCCTCAGGGAAGTGTTATAGGCCCTCTGCTGTTCCCTATGTATATAAACGATTTAGGGGACCGTCTGAGTAGCCCTCTTACATTGTTTGCAGATGATGCTGCATTTACCATATAGTACACTCATCAAAAGATCAAAACCAATTGCAAAAAATGGCTCTGAGCACTATGGGACTCAACTGCTGAGGTCATTAGTCCCCTAGAACTTAGAACTAGTTAAACCTAACTAACCTAAGGACATCACAAACATCCATGCCCGAGGCAGGATTCGAACCTGCGACCGTAGCGGTCTTGCGGTTCCAGACTGCAGCGCCTTTAACCGCACGGCCACTTCGGCCGGCAAAACCAATTGCAAAATTGCTTAGACAGGATAACTGAATGGTGTGAAAAGTGTCCATAGTCTCTCAGTAAGGAAAAGTTTGAGGTCATCTACATGAGTACAAAAAGAAACCCGTTAAATTTCGATCACACGATAAATCACGAAAAATTTAAAGCCTGTCAGTTCGACTAAATATCTAAGAATTATAATTACTTAAGTTGGAGTGATCACATAAATCATGTTGTGGGGAACGCATATCAAGGACTACGTTTTATTGCCAGAACATTTAGAAGATGCTACAGGTTTACTAAAGGAACTGCGTACACTACCCTTGTTCATCCAGTGATAGAGTATTGCTGTGCTTTATGTGATCCTTACCACATACGATTAACCGAGAACATCGAAGAAATTCAAAGAAGGGCAGCTCGTTTTGTAAGTGTATTATAGCGAAATAATGTAGACACTGTCACGGACACGGAAAGCGTGTTGGAAAGGCAATCATTAAAATAAAGCGTTTTTCGTTGCGGCGAGATCTTTTCATAAAATTTCAATCACCAGTCTTCTTCTCTGAATGTGGAAATATTTTATTGTCTCCAGACTGCGTGGGGAGGAACGATCATAATAAAAAATGGTTCAAATGGCTCTGAGCACTATGGGACTCAATTGCCGTGGCCATTAAGTCCCCTAGAACTTAGAACTACTTAAACCTAACCAACCTAAGGACAGCACACAACACCCAGCCATCACGAGGCAGAGAAAATCTCTGACCCCACCGGGAATCGAACCCGGGAACCCGGGCGTGGGAAGCGAGAACGCTACCGCGAGAGAAATCGGGGCTCCTACAGAAAGATTTAAGTGTTCATTTTCCCCACTCGCTGTTAGAGAGCGAAACGGTGTAGAAATAGTTTGAAGGTGGTTCGAAGAACCCTCTGCCAGGCACTTAATTGTGAATTGTAGAGCAGGCATGTAGTTGTAGATATAATTTTTAGCTTCTTTAAAGCAAGAACCACCTCCAGAAATCGGAATCTGTGCGGAATCACGATTTGACAACTTACTTTTCCGGGTATTATTTGTGTGGTGTCACCGCTAGACACCACACTTGCTAGGTGGTAACTTAAATCGGCCGCGGTCCTGTAGTACATGTCGGACCCGCGTGTCGCCACTGTGTATTCGCAAACGTAGCGCCACCACAGGGCAGGTGACAAGACACGGACATGACCTCGCCCCAGTTGTACGGACGACATAGCTTGCGACAAGACGTATCACGTCTTCCTCTCATTTGCCGAGAGACAGATTAAATAGCCTTCAGCTAGTCCATCGCTACTACCTAGCAAGGCGCCATGTGTATCATTGCTAATTGCTTACTACTATGCAAGAGATGTATTTCAACAAGAAGAACATCATTAAAAGTTAAGTAGATGACCATCTCTCTTCTTTTCTTTATAGTTTTTCATCCAGTCTCCTGTTTCAGAATTTACGCCCGTCTGCGTTAGTTTCGCGTGCACCTAGCCACTCATTGTGTCGAGACCTTAGGGAATCGACACAACAATATTTTGGCGACGAGGATGGGATGCCGCGCCCACGTTGCAGTCTTTGTGTTATACTTGCTCTAATTTGCTTGTGTCATGGCTTCGCCGCATTCTCCAGATGTACTGTCCGAATTTTTTCGCTTGCAGAATCAGCAGACGCAGGCGTTATTGGAAGCCCTTGGACAGCTCGTCCAGGGTCAACGTGCGCTGCAAACCGATGCGGCGGCAGCCGCTTCATCGCTACCGCAGCCACACAACGCTGTCGCACCGCCATTTAGGCCCTTTGAGGCCCATAACGAGAGCTGGACTGAGTGGGCCGATCAGTTCAACTTCCACCTCACTGCTTATGGAATTCAAGGTAAAGAGCGGCAGCCGTTTTTGCTTTCTTGTGTCGGTGTGTCTACCTACCGTGTGATAGTGAAATTGTTTCCCCGACGCGACGTAGCAACTCTGACCTACGAGGAAATTTTGTCGGCTTTAGATGCCTATTTCAAAGAAACAGTAAATGTAGTTGCAAAACGGTATACGTTTTTTCGTACAAAACGTACCGCCGGTCAGACTAATAGGGAGTGGGTAGCAACTTTGCAAGGCCTTACTAGAGACTGCGCGTTTGCCTGTGAATGTGGCCTCCCATATTCAGATACTATGGTGCGTGATGCAATTGCACAGAACGTTTCTGATGTTCGCATTAGGGAACAGATTTTGAAGCTAGTTAATCCCTCCCTGCAACAAGTGATAGACATTTTGGACAGGCAAGACACACTTGACTTTGCTCAGGCATCATTTGAAACTTCGCCAGCAGTGTGTCACATTAATCGGCCCGCCCGGCCCGCTGCACGGGACGCTAAGCGGCCCTCGCGCCCGACTTCGCTGCGGCCGCCTAGCTTGCAACCACGTGCGCCGCGTAAGCAAGCAAATGCAGTGAAATCTTGTCCGCGGTGTGCCACTAGACATTCGCGTGAAAATTGCCCGTCACGCCAAGCTATTTGCTTTTACTGTCAAAAGAAAGGACATGTACAAAGTGTTTGCCAGAAAAAGCTTAGATCAGACACTCGCAATAATTCCAGGCCTTTGCTTCGCGCCGGAATCGCACCCAGGACAATCAGGCTCGTGGACCTTCGCCCATGGACATTCATGTCGTTCATTCCCACCCGTCCAGTGACACTTTAGCTAACAGTGACTGTGTTCGTCCCACCCAAAGAGTGCGTCGACGTCGCCGGAAATCCCGTAAAGTTGTAAGTGCTTCTGGACCTGTATCAGTTCAAATTGCACGAGACAGTCGCTCTTGTCGTCAACAAGACAATAAACTTTTTGTGGACTTAGACTTTGCAGGAAAAGTGATACCATTCCAGCTCGATACCGGAGCTGCAGTTTCCTTGCTCAATCACGACACGTACAAACAACTGGGCGCCCCGCCATTGCGTGCCGCAAATGTTACGTTAACTAGTTACTCAGGACAGCATATACCTGTGTTAGGACAGTGCAGCCTTCTTGCAACATACAAGGGACAGACAAAACTTGTGTCATTTTATGTTCTTCGTTCCTCTAGTGCAGTGAACTTGTTTGGTTTAGATTTGTTTCAATTGTTTAATATGTCTATTGTAAATCAGGTCCTATCAGTGAATCAGACTGTGCCTTCCGCCAGTGTTTCTAGTCTTTGTGAAGAATTTGCAGACATTTTTGCACCGGGCCTTGGTTGCGCTCAGAACTATGAAGCGCATTTGGAACTGAAAGACAATGCGCAACCGAAATTTTTCAGAGCGCGCAATGTTCCCCACGCATTGCGTGATGAGGTCGCACGAACATTGGCCGAGTTAGAATCTCAAGGTGTAATTGAACGTGTGCAGGCTTCTCTCTGGGCCTCACCCTTAGTAATTTTGCCAAAACCTTCCGGAAAATTGAGACTTTGTGTGGACTTCAAGGCAACTGTGAATCCACAACTTGTGACTGCTACTTTTCCTTTGCCCCGCCCGGAAGATCTTTTTGACAAACTGTGCCCGGGAAAATATTTTTCGAAATTGGACCTAGCAGATGCGTACTTGCAAATACCTGTGGACGAAGAATCCCAGCGCGTCTTAGTGGTAAACACGCATCTTGGCTTGTATCGCTTCAAAAGACTGCCTTTCGGATGTGCATCCGCCCCTGCTTTGTTTCAGCAATATTTACAAACTCTTTGTGCGTCGGTCCCTACTGCTGCGAACTATCTGGACGATATTGTGATCTCAGGAAAGACAGAAGCCGAACATTTGCAGAATCTCCGAACATTATTTCAGGTATTGCGTCAGAATGGTCTTCGCTTGAGGAAGGACAAATGTGTGTTTTTTGCTCGTGACTTACCGTACCTGGGGCATGTCATAAATGCCCAAGGTATACATCCGAGTCCAGAGCACCTTCGTGCCATTCAGGACTTGCCGTCACCGCAGAACTTAAAACAGCTACAGAGTGTGCTGGGTAAGGTAAATTATTATCATCGATTTTTGCGCAATGCTTCTTCCATTTCAGCTCCGCTTCATCGCTTACGCCGTAAAGGTGTTCCGTTCGTCTGGACGACGGAATGCGAACGCGCCTTTCGCCAGTTGAAATCGGCGTTACTTTCAAATACTTGCCTTACGCCATTCGATCCCCGAAAACCCCTTTTGTTGATGGTAGATGCATCGGATTTCGGGATCGGTGCTGTGCTTGCACACAAAGATGGCTCGCATGATCGCCCTATTGCCTTTGCGTCCAAATTGCTCTCATCTGCGCAACGAAATTATTCACAAATAGAGAAGGAAGCTTTGGCTCTTGTGTTTGGTGTAACAAAGTTTCACGATTTCTTGTATGGTCGTCACTTTACCATCATCACGGACCACAAACCGTTGACATCGCTTTTCCATCCGAACAAGCCTGTACCTCCACGTACAGCGCAGCAATTCATTCGCTGGTCACTTTTTCTCTCGCAGTACCGCTACGATATCTTGTATCGGTCCACTGCTAAGCACGGAAACGCTGATGCGTTGTCCCGTTTGCCTGTTGCTGAGGATACAGCATTCGATTCTTCCGAACTTGCTTGCATGTTCATTGATTC
Organism: Schistocerca nitens; assembly: GCF_023898315.1. Taxonomy (NCBI): domain Eukaryota; kingdom Metazoa; phylum Arthropoda; class Insecta; order Orthoptera; family Acrididae; genus Schistocerca; species Schistocerca nitens. The sequence continues at coordinate 585,866,159 of NC_064614.1, read as the reverse complement.
GGAAGCCGATGACGTGGTCGCATCGTTTCCGATTGATTTTCGTCGTGTAGCTACGGCCACAGCTGCTGACCCTGTCCTTGCTCCCGTTTTGCGTTTTGTTGCTACGCAATGGCCCTTGTCAAAGTCACGGATCGAGGATCCTTTGGTTCGCCGTTTTTTTGCTCACAAGGAGAGACTTTTTGTCCGACGTGGTGTTTTGTTGTTGCGTTCCGATAATGATCCATCCCGAGTCGTGGTCCCACGTTCGTTACAGTCCTCTGTCTTACGGCTTCTTCACCAAGGACATTGGGGTATAGTGCGAACGAAACAACTTGCTCGACAGCACTGTACTTGGTTCGGAATCGATGCTGCGATTACGAATAGGTGCTCCTCTTGCGTGGCGTGTGCCGAACAACAATCCGCACCGCCGCGGAAATTCTTTGCATGGCCGAAAGCCACTTCCCCTTGGCAACGCTTGCACATCGATTTTGCTGGTCCATTCTGGAATGCTCGATGGTTGGTTGTGGTCGATGCTTTCAGTAATTTTCCTTTTGTTGTCCGGATGTCTTCCACGACGTCTTCTGCCACAATCCAAGCTTTGTCTGCTATCTTTTGCATTGAGGGTCTTCCGCAGACTATTGTTTCCGACAATGGCCCACAATTCATGTCCGCAGAATTTCAGTCATTCTGCCAGGCCAATGGTTTTCAACATCTGACATCCGCGCCGTTTTCGCCTCAGTCAAACGGTGCCGCTGAACGATTGGTCCGGACTTTCAAGTCACGGATGTTGCAATTGAAAGAGTCGCATTCTCGGGAGGACGCTTTGTTGCTCTTTTTGTCTTCGTATCGCTCTCAGCCCCGCGATGGTCGCTCGCCGGCTGAATTGCTCCATGGTCGTCCTCATCGAACTCTGATGTCTTTGCTGCATCCGCCACATCAGGTTCCTGTGCAGCGGCAGACTCCTGCTTTTGCTCCTGGCGACGTTGTCTATTATCGCAACTATCGCGGTTCACGGCGTTGGCTCGCAGGGCGCATTCTTCGCTGCCTCGGCCGCGCGCTGTATTTGGTTTTGGGGGCCTCTGGTGAGGTGCGTCGGCATCTCAATCAGCGGCGCCTCTGTCGTCGCCTGGGTTCTGCCGCTCCCCGTCTGTTTTCAGCGACGGAGCCGTCAGGTCAGCGCCCTGGGGACCCATCTACTGGCTCGCCTCATCCCCAGGTGTTACCGACGATGCCTTCCATTTTGCCTCATGGCGTCGCGCCGCCGCAGCCGCCGCCGGCGCCGCCAGCAGCGGACGCTTCGCTGCAGCCGCCTCGCGCCTCCCTGGGTCACGCGCCGCCGCTTGCTTCCCGTGACCAGCCGTCCTCCGCCATGGACCTCTTGCCCGCTCCGGACCAGATGTCGTCTTCGCCCGTCGGGTGCTCCGACCACATGGAGGTCGACCCCGCGGCTCCTCTTATATCATTCCGTGCGCAAACACCTCATGTTGACGTGCACCCTGGACTAGGTTTGCAGGCGTTTCCTAGCTCCCCTCGGACCGAATGGCCGGGTGCGGGTGGCACAGCCTCGCCTGTTGTTAGGCTCCCCACCTCATCGCATACGTCAACATGGGGTCCTCCCCACGGCGGGCGGAAGCCTTATCTCACGACCGTTCGCCGATTTGCGGGGGAGGAATGTGGTGTCACCGCTAGACACCACACTTGCTAGGTGGTAACTTAAATCGGCCGCGGTCCTGTAGTACATGTCGGACCCGCGTGTCGCCACTGTGTATTCGCAAACGTAGCGCCACCACAGGGCAGGTGACAAGACACGGACATGACCTCGCCCCAGTTGTACGGACGACATAGCTTGCGACAAGACGTATCACGTCTTCCTCTCATTTGCCGAGAGACAGATTAAATAGCCTTCAGCTAGTCCATCGCTACTACCTAGCAAGGCGCCATGTGTATCATTGCTAATTGCTTACTACTATGCAAGAGATGTATTTCAACAAGAAGAACATCATTAAAAGTTAAGTAGATGACCATCTCTCTTCTTTTCTTTATAGTTTTTCATCCAGTCTCCTGTTTCAGAATTTACGCCCGTCTGCGTTAGTTTCGCGTGCACCTAGCCACTCATTGTGTCGAGACCTTAGGGAATCGACACAACAATTTGTGCTTACATAACCGCATCATCTGCGGAAAATTTGAAATTGTTGCTAATATTTCTCACCAAGCCATTGTTACAAAACAAGAAGATAGCACGGACGTAGCTCGTTACCTCCACCAAAGGATTCCACAATATCAAATGTGAGCAAGGGCAGTTATTTTCATCATCATTTTTATTGGAATCCCCGTTTGTTACATGGAGAAGTCTGTTTTAATACCAGGGGGATCATTACGTTCGACTCGAAATATACTCCACAACTGCGTTATATGTGAAAGTGAAGTTTTTGAGTGTCTTCTTCGATTCAGTGAGAACAGGTCCTTCCTGACAGGCTGAATATAATAACGTTGTTAAAGGTGGAAATAATTTTAAAGTTGCCTCCCGCCCCACCCCCAGGAGGCTGGTGTGGCCGGCTAATTTTAGCACCAGCAGATGTCCCCCTCGAAAACAATCAACTTTGGATTCTACACATTTTTTCGTGTGAAGCTTATCTTTCGAGTTACTCTGGTTTGTCAACTTAAATTTTACACCCTGTATACAGCACTTGTTGGTCTTCTCTGCCGAGAAACACATTTCTTTCACTGCAAGCCCATTGCCATTACGAAAGAATTACAGAACACAGGACTGTTAGTGTTATTACTCTAAAACATATTCTCCGTTTAGGATAAGTGCAGCGGATACATTAGTCCTAAAGGAACCACTCTGTGTTTTGATAAGTTTTTTAAATGCTGTCAGTAGCATGTACTTGTGTCTTGTGCTTAGTATTGCTAATCACTGGTCCCCGAGTTCGATTCCAGGCCGCATCGAGGATTTTCTACGCTCGAGACTGATTTCCTGTCTGTGTATGTGTGTGTGTGTGGTCCTCATGTTTCGTCGTCATCGACGTGCAAATCTCCGAAGTGGCAACAAATAAAAGACTAACATCGGTAGGCTCAGTTCTCCAAACTGGGACTATCGACCAAAAAGTGCCATAAGCACATTACAGTTTTCATTTGTGAAATGCTTTTACATTGTAGTTTTATCTTTGCACTTGCCAGCATAACAGAATCTATTATTCCGCACAGGAAATGGCAGATATGATTTTCTGTTATGGTCTGGCAAACGGAAGCAACTGCCGAGTCCGTGTCCTGTATACTTAAAAATATCCAGAACACAGAGTACCATCTGCACAATTATTCAGTTGTCTTTTCTAGCGACTAGACTCTGCTTCATAGCTCCAACAATGCCAGATCGTGGCAGATCTCGTACCTTCGTACTCCTGTTGTAGAGGAATGAGTATTGCACGAGTGGAAAAAGATGCTGGAACTTGTGTACGGCATCTGTCAGGGTTAGTCTTCCTCTGATCTGGGCGATTCCACATAAAACGTTGCTATGCCTCGACACGCAGTTGAAGAAGGAAGGCATCAGCACCGATTTTCAGTTAATGTACGCACAGGAATTCTCGACGATAGACCAACAGAACCTTACACAATGATAACCAAGTAGTCAGTTGCAAGGCACCGACAGTTCCTATCAAATGACTTACCTGTCCCTGCTAGAGGGGAAACCATTCCAACCAGGGCGGGAAATTCATTTTCTCCTAAATGTACGAGAACACCTCACACGGACATTTAACGTACAATAAATTGGTCTGAGAGGACCAATACGTTGAACAGCTCGTTCCCCTGATCTTAAACCCTTGGATTTTTGGTTGTGGAGTCTCTTGAACTCTCTGGTGTACGCAAGAACCCATTAATTATGTATAAATACTGCAGGAACGCTTTTTCAGTGCTTTCCAGAGCATCCGTGACCCCCCCCCCCTCCCTCCTGAGTTTTCAGAGAGTGCCTGATTCCCCAAGACGTCGGAAAGAAGCATGGTATACCATGAATGGACACAATATTGCGTACACTGTTTAGCGATGACTTAACGTGAAGGTCGTATTTAATAGCAAGCACATTACATTAAAAGCTCTGCTGTTTCAGAGTAACAGAATAATCTTAAACATTACTCCGAAAGAGCAACTCTGTAAATTTGAAGAGATAGAAAAATCAGCCAGTCAGTTGCAAATAAAGGTTTATTAGCCCTTGACCTAGGTTTCCATAATTGTAAAAATATCTTCTTCAGAAGTTGTGGGCCTCTTATGTACAATCATGTGATTTAACAAGGCCCACTACTTCTGAAGAAGATATTTTTACAAATATCGAAACCTAGGTCAAGGGCTAGTAAACCTTTATTTGCAACTGACTGGCTGATTTTTCAGCCTCTGACAGAATAATGTGTTCTGGTTTGTTTACTGCATTGTGTAGGTCGTTCGTAACAGCAAAGATCTTGCAATAGAAGATATTTGTTTCACAGTCGAGTACTCATAGCTCTTAAGATACTCTCTTTCAGAGCCCAAGTCTCCACAATATTTTTCCTTGTTTTGATCCGTACTATCACCTCTCAAAATGTGGAAAATTTTTAACACCTTGTGTAGGACGTCTTAACTCTGGCATATGCAATTACAATATTAACTTTGATGTGACAAGAGAGTGGTGTAGACAGAAGTTGTTTGATTCCAGATGTCCTACTTGCTTGAGCTACGAAAAAATCTTGAATGACAGTCTAAAAATATGCAGCAGTCAGTAGCGGCTTTTTAAAATAGAACTAGTTATTTTTTGCGCCAGAATAACAGATTTGTACATACGTGGCAGACTCAGTGATATAGCTCCCTTGTGGGCCTCACAAGAAATTGCTTAGTAGTAAGAATACATTGCATATGGGTCTGTAGTGCTTTTTTTTGAAAAAAAGCTCCATAGCTAGTGTTTATTGGTTTTAATTGGTTTGCTTATATTTCTCTCTTTGTAACTAGTTTCTCATTGTAATCAGTCAAGTTGTCAAGCTGGAATCTGGTCACAATTATGCTAAAACTGAATAGGATATACAGGGCGGGCCTAAGGTCTTTGTGCAATTATCAGTATTAAAAAGCCGCGCGGAGTGGCCGCGCGGTTAGAAGCGCCATGTCACGGAGGTTCGAATCCTCCTTCGGGCATGGGTGTGAGTGTCGTCCTTAGCGTTAAGTTAGTTTAAGTAGTGTGTAAGACTAGGGACCGATGACCTCAGCAGTTTGGTCCCTTAGTAATTCACACACATTGCAACATTTGAATATTAAAAAACTTACAAATTTTTGGCTTGTGAAAAATGAAAGAATAAATCACGAAGCTTTAGTTACGATATCAATGAACTTTAACATGTGCGCCATTCGTTGCTCGAAGAACGTCTAATCGATATTCGATTTTACGCCGTAAGTTTGACAACATTTCTTGTGATAAACCAGCGACAGCATCTGTTGTCTCCCTTCTTAGTATACCCATATGAACTACTTGCGTAGTACAAACCTTGTCCTTTCATAGCCCCCACAAAAAGAAATTATGTCTGGTGATGTTGTAGGGTAGAGGGCAAGACCATCACGTCCAACCCACGTGTCAGGAAATGTTTCATTTAGGAAATTTCTAATATCCCATCCCTAAAGGGGTAGTGCACCATCTTCTTGAAAAATCACAGCAGGCTGCAAGTCTCTGTTCCGTAAACTGATCTAGCCAGATAAATGTTAGCTGTTACTGATTTTTCGACAAAATATAAAGTACCAATAACTATTTTACGCATTAAACCGCACCACACATTCATTTTAGGGTAATCCCTAACGTGATCTAAGACAACGTGTGGACTTTTCAAACCCTATACTCTCATTGTGTTTCTTACATTTACCTGATACGTGGAAAGTAACCTCATCTGAAAAAACAAATTCGTCGAAAATACTCGTTGCTAGTATTGATTCGTGCCAATGTCTCAGTCGCAAAAGCTGGTCGACGTTTCCATCATCTGGTTGTAACACTTCCCTTGCCTGGTCCTTATATGCTTATAGGTGCAATTTGTTGGGTATAATTCTTCGCACTGTGGTCCTAGTAATCCCTAATTCACGAGATGCGCATCGAATAGACTTGCAAGGGCTTCATAACAACGCCTGTTGCATAGTTCCGACACTTTATTCACTGACCGAAGGCCGCCCTGTTCGCGGAAGGTCCAACACAATGTCGGTGTGTTTAAACTTCATGTACCATACAACAATACGCCCTCTATCGGAAGCTTCTCTTTCGTATTTTCTTCAAATATTTCGTCGCACAGTAATTGGGGGTTTTTCCCTCGCGGTACCACAGAACACACTGCGTCTTCTCGCGGAACGCCATTTCACGACAACGATTGTAGTGCTCTCTACTCAGTTTCTACCTGCAACAAAGATATGCAAACAAACTTGATGATTTGTTCCTTCATTTGTCATAAACCACAAACTTGTAAAATAAATATTTATATTTTTACAAAAACTTTATGACCACCCTGTGTTTTAGTCTGTTATCAGTGATAACGTCAAATTCCAGCTTGACAACTTGCTTGATTACAGGACTGAGACGCAAAGAATGAAATATAAATAAATAAAATAAACAACAATAACGTGCAGCTGAAGAACGGCTATTTTCGGAAAAGTTAACAGCTGTGAACCCACAAATAACACTTTCCTTCGACGGTAATGGAGGCAATCCTAATTATGGAGCTGTAGTTGCGGCCACCCACAAGTTGACACCACTCACCACGGGCACCAACAGCGTCGAGACAAAGTTCTCTCCATTACCGGCAGAGAGTGGACTAAGCTGCAGGGTGAAATTACAATTAAATCATTACCATTAGCTGCTGACAGGCGTTGATATACATCAACGGGGACAGTTGAAAATGTGTGCCCCGACCGGGACTCGAACCCGGGATCTCCTGCTTACATGGCAGACGCTCTAGCCATCTGAGCCACCGAGGGCACAGAGGATCGTGTGACTGCAGGAATTTATCTCTTGCGCGCTCGCCCGTGAGACCCACATTCTCAACTTATAGTCCACGCACTACATTCGTAGTGTCCCTACCATTATACCCATTACTCGCGGCAGACAATCCACTGCGTCCCGTAAGAGTTCAGGCAAATCGTGTGCATCCGCACTGAAGGAAGTCATCAGCCGGTTAGCCTTAAACGATATGAAGGTGGCATCTGTTGTTTCGGACATGTCCGAAAGAACAGATGCCATCTTCATGAGCTCCAGGGTGGCGCACCATTCAGACGCCCACAACAGCAGCTCTCAAATTAGTTACGGAATACAAATTGGAACAAAACAACCTTTGTTTGAACCATTTCCTTTTCAATGTAAAGAAAGCTTCAGATACTATGTTTTATTGCCTTGATCGCATGTAAGTACACTGCATTACTAGTTTGGGCGGGGCTAACCTGCCATCTTCAGATGTGCAAGGTTACAAAAATATTACAGTATTGTAGCTGTAATCGTAAATTAACGATGTTACCTAAGTTCTTGATATACCCTCAAGTGCAGGTTATGAAATCATACTGGGCAATAAACCGCACATTAGTTTTTGTACCCTCGTAACGCACTATGAATATGAAATAAAAAAATTCCTTTTAAATAAATTATTTCGTTACATTTATAAATTGCAATATATACCTGAGACGACAATACTTCATAATAAAGAGAGAGTAAAACACTGAAAAAGGTAACAATGTTCTCGTGGCAACACAGAGTCACACCGGTGTGGCACACATCAAGAAGTGCCGCATGTATCTGAGTTGGCTGCAGGCTACATACTGCCGCATACCAGTAGGGTTAATAGAGTAATGCAGAAGAGTGCCACCTGGTGGCAGCAATCTCGTGAAGAATGATAAATATATTCTGCGTTCTTTCTAACAATATATACGTATATGTAACAGTATGTGAGAGAATACTTTATGAATCATTTAAAATGGATAATAGTGACATAAAATGAAAAACACAATAGTTAATAATATTTCGTCGTTTCGTAAGATCAGAAAAATTATTTCGAATAAGGCAGTTAACATTAAACTTCTGGTAAAGGCTGAATGAATGAGGTTAAATGGGACACAATTTAGATAACAGTATTCAGCAACTGTTCACTATGGCAGAAAGTTGTCATACCACGTGTCATATTTTTCGTCTTATAGAAGGCGTCATATCGAAATTTCCACTTATAATGCCGTTTTTACTTGTTTAATTGTAATATATACATTGATACACAAAACAGGACATAAAAAGATATCCTCTTGGCATATTACTGTGACTTAGGAAGTCGGGATTAGCATGGAAGGACAAGGCCCCTATAATACGACAACTAGTAGGTCAATAAATTAACAATTTATTCAAGACCACATTTATAAAACAGCTAACATACAATCAACATGTGGCCGTCTTAAAAACAATCCAAAATGACCAATAGCTTCCTTCTCAAACAAGCAGCAAATTAGAATTACTTAATGAACAATAAATCTGAATGAATTTAAAAGATGGCTCAAGTAACAAAATTTTTGAGCAATAAGACAATCATCACAATACGTTACACTTAATGTAATTAATTGGGGTGAAAATTAATTTTTTTTTAATACATGAGAGATGTTAGGTGTTTATCAAATGGACAGTGACGCTAGGCTCCCCTGGGCAAAGGGTGACTTAACTTAGACTGCCGGAAGCAGCAGATCAGCCGTCCAAAACAACACCTAATCGCCGGGGCCCAACCGAGAGTCACTTCCCATCAGACGATACGTCACAGCTTCTGTGCACCGAAGCGGAACGTGGCGGCGCACCCACGCACCCCGACTCGCAGAAACTGGAACACAAAGAAACCGCAGAAGACACGGCAAACACCAACCAAACATCAATCAATGTATGTTAAGAAATTGATAAACAAAATACACAAACCAATTACTGTTGAGTGAGTGCATTCAATAAGTGCACGTATATAAGGAAGTACATATAAATGACTAGCTTTACAAACACAAATTTTACTAATAACAGAATAACCGGTTGGAAAACTTTTTTTTTTTTTTTTTTTTTTTTTTTTTTTTTTTTTTTTACAGCAATGTACCAGGGTCGTCGCTTGATGGCAATAATCCTAAATCATACGCACGCCTTCGTGCTAATCTGCCTTTTAATAGTCATCCAACAAGCGGATTTTACAGCAAATAGTAACTGCTGGTTAGCATACAGTCACACAGACTCACCCGGCTGCTCTTACTTCGACAACACGTACATTAGAACCGACCAACAAATACACTCGCTGCAGTGCAAATCGTTTGACGAAACGAAGGCACCAAAACCACTTACACGTACGATGGAGAGCGTTGTTCGAGATGTGCTCGAGGGATGGGTCTCTCCGAGAAAACAGTCCCCAAAGCAATGCGACGAGCAGCGCCCGAAGTTGACATCAGACAGGTCCACCACAAACTGGCGACCGTCTTGCAAGGTAGACTGGCCGCACCACCGCTGACCGAGCCCACGTGTTTGCTCCGTCGTCCCCTCAAGCACGTCCTAGCGCCTCGTAGGGAGTCCGACGACCAACTCCCTACCGCCAATACCCGCCGGCAGATCACAACAGGGTCAAAGATCGTAGTACAGCTGGGTAATCGATACTCAGCCACAGAGCTGGTGTGCCAGAAAAGGCGCTCCACTGCTCAATTACAATAATGGATGTATAAATGTCAGAAGGACATGCGATAACCCTAAGTCTAGTTTACTGATTACAGGTGGACAACTACATATTTCATGACGAATGCACACATATATATTTTCTTACGCCGTGATGATAATATGAGATCAAAAAAATGTTCAAATGTGTGTGAAATCTTATGGGACTTAACTGCTAAGGAGGCCGCAGCTCGTGGTCTTGCGGTAGCGTTCTCGCTTCCCGCGCATGGGGTCCGGGGTTCGATTCCCGGCGGGGCCAGGGGTTTTCTCTGCCTCGTGATGACTGGGTGTTGTGTGTCTTTCATCATTATTTCATCCCCATCGACACGCAAGTCGCCGAAGTGGCGTCAACTCGAAAGACTTGCACCAGGCGAACGGTCTACCCGACGGGAGGCCCTAGCCACACAGCATTTCCATTTCCACTGCTAAGGTCATCAGTCCCTAAGCTTACATACTACTTAACTTAAATTATCCTAAGGACAAACACACACACCCATGCCCGAGGGAGGACTCGAACCTCCGCAAAATGGCTCTGAGCACTATGGGACTTAACATCTGAGGTCATCAGTCCCCTAGAACTTAGAACTACTTAAACCTAACTAACCTAAGGACATCACACACATCCATGCCAAAGGCAGGATTCGAACCTGCGACCGTAGCAGTCGCGCGGTTCCGGACTGAATCGCCTAGAACCGCTCGGCCACCGCGGCGGCAGTCCATCACTGCAGCGCCTTAGACCGCTCGGTAATATGAGATTAATAGCAAGGAAGGAAATAATGAAAGAAAAATTTCAATTGATAACATTTTTGTGTATCGATGACTACGATGTGACTCGATATGTAAGTGACAACTGAATAGTCTAATTATTGAGATGTGATACTATACTGAAAAACAGAGAGATACCACGACGTTTACTGACTTTTAGGGCAATACACAGCCGGCCGGTGTGGCCGAGCGTTTCTAGGCACTTCAGTCTGGAACTGCGCGACCGCTACGGTCGCAGGTTCGAATCCTGCCTCAGGCATGGATGTGTGTGATGTCCCTAGGTTAGTTAGGTTAAATAGTTCTAAGTTCCAGGGGACTGATGACCTCAGATGTTAAGTCCCATAGTGCTCAGAGCCATTTGAACCATTTTTTTAGGGCAATACACAGATTAAGTACACTCCTGCAAATGGAAAAAAGATCACATTGACACCGGTGTGTCAGACCCACCATACTTGCTCCGGACACTGCGAGAGGGCTGTACAAGCAATGATCACACGCACGGCACAGCGGACACACCAGGAACCGCGGTGTTGGCCGTCGAATGGCGCTAGCTGCGCAGCATTTGTGCACCGCCGCCGTCAGTGTCAGCCAGTTTGCCGTGGCATACGGAGCTCCATCGCAGTCTTTAACACCGGTAGCATGCCGCGACAGCGTGGACGTGAACCGTATGTGCAGTTGACGGACTTTGAGCGAGGGCGTATAGTGGGCATGCGGGAGGCCGGGTGGACGTACCGCCGAATTGCTCAACACGTGGGGCGTGAGGTCTCCACAGTACATCGATGTTGTCGCCAGTGGTCGGCGGAAGGTGCACGTGCCCGTCGACCTGGGACCGGACCGCAGCGACGCACGGATGCACGCCAAGACCGTAGGATCCTACGCAGTGCCGTAGGGGACCGCACCGCCACTTCCCAGCAAATTAGGGACACTGTTGCTCCTGGGGTATCGGCGAGGACCATTCGCAACCGTCTCCATGAAGCTGGGCTACGGTCCCGCACACCGTTAGGCCGTCTTCCGCTCACGCCCCAACATCGTGCAGCCCGCCTCCAGTGGTGTCGCGACAGGCGTGAATGGAGGGACGAATGGAGACGTGTCGTCTTCAGCGATGAGAGTAGCTTCTGCCTTGGTGCCAATGATGGTCGTATGCGTGTTTGGCGCCGTGCAGGTGAGCGCCACAATCAGGACTGCATACGACCGAGGCACACAGGGCCAACACCCGGCATCATGGTGTGGGGAGCGATCTCCTACACTGGCCGTACACCACTGGTGATCGTCGAGGGGACACTGAATAGTGCACGGTACATCCAAACCGTCATCGAACCCATCGTTCTACCATTCCTAGACCGGCAAGGGAACTTGCTGTTCCAACAGGACAATGCACGTCCGCATGTATCCCGTGCCACCCAACGTGCTCTAGAAGGTGTACGTCAATTACCCTGGCCAGCAAGATCTCCGGATCTGTCCCCCATTGAGCATGTTTGGGACTGGATGAAGCGTCGTCTCACGCGGTCTGCACGTCCAGCACGAACGCTGGTCCAACTGAGGCGCCAGGTGGAAATGGCATGGCAAGCCGTTCCACAGGACTACATCCAGCATCTCTACGATCGTCTCCATGGGAGAATAGCAGCCTGCATTGCTGCGAAAGGTGGATATACACTGTACTAGTGCCGACATTGTGCATGCTCTGTTGCCTGTGTCTATGTGCCTGTGGTTCTGTCAGTGTGATCATGTGATGTATCTGACCCCAGGAATGTGTCAATAAAGTTTCCCCTTCCTGGGACAATGAATTACGGTGTTCTTATTTCAATTTCCATGAGTGTATATAGGAATACAAGGAATTAAAATTGAGTAAAATAGCTCATACAGAAGTAGTAACTTACAATACTTTATATTCCAATACTTTATATTCCAATGTTATGACGAAAGCACAAAATCACCGTCAACATTTCAGATCTTGCAGATTCGAGAATTAGGTGTGGTACCCTGAATGCTGCTGTACTTGAATCAGGACGCCTGTTACCTCCCTACCGACATCTCTCCGTGTGTTCCGCGCCACACGGACGCTGCTGCGCCCCTTGTTACGAGACGCCGCGCCGGTCTGGGTGTGGGTGTCGTTGTAGTACAAGAGCGCGGGCCGCGTCCGCTATCGCGCCGGCGCAGGCCGACGTACACGCGGTGACCGCGTCTGCGCTTTCAGGTGCAGTCGGCGCCATTATGGCGCTAATGCGTCCCTCAGCGTGAGGAAACCAATTATCGGGACGCCATCGATCTCCGGCAGATTAACCGCGCTGAAGGAGAGCCCTAAATTAGGGCATCACGGGGTGCCCCAGCAAAGAAAAGAGGATCCCAGGGCGCAGCCACAATCTGCTGTTCCAGGGAGTCCGGCAGTTACCGGGCCCGGGTTAATAAGGCGTTTTCATTAGCGGCCGGTGCAGGGGAACCTCGCTGACACGGCGTGTCCGGTAAAGAGGGCGCGGCCGGCGAGAGGGCTCGCCGTGCCAGCGCCGCGGTTCGGGTGGGAGTCAGCCCAGGACAAAGGTTAGGCCTTGCAGAGTCGTGATTAAAACGGGCCGTCTGCTGGTGACGACCCAACAAGAGTGAGGCATCTGTCTTCGTATGGCGAACCTGTTCACAATTTACACTACTGGCCAATAAAAATTGCTACACCAAGAAGAAATGCAGATGATAAATGGGTATTCATTGGACAAATATATTATACTAGAACTGACATGTGATTACATTTTCACGCAATTTTGGTGCATAAATCCTGAGAAATGTGTACCCAGAACAACCACCTCCGGCCGTAATAACGGCCTTGATACGCCTGGGCATTGAGTCAAACAGAGCTTGGATGGCGTGTACAGGTACAGCTGCCCATGCACATTCAACACCATACCACAGTTCATCAAGAGAAGTGACTGGCGTATTGTGACGAGCCAGTTGCTCGGCCACCATTGATCAGACGTTTTCAATTGGCGAGAGATCTGGAGAATGTGCTGGCCAGGGCAACAGTTGAACATTTTCTGTATCCAGAAAGGCCCACACAGAACCTGCAACATGCGGTCGTGCATTATCCTGCTGAAATGTAGGCCTTCGAAGGGATCGAATGAAGGGTAGAGCCACGGGTCGTAACACATCTGAAATGTAACGTCCACTGTTGAAAGTGCCGTCAATGCGAACAAGAGGTGACCGAGACGTGTAACGAGTGGAACCCCATACCATAACGCTGGGTTATACGCCAGTATGGCGTCATCGTAGAACTGTTCGTGTAGATGGTTGTTGTCTTGCAAAGTCCCCATCTGTTGAATCAGGGATCGAGACGTGGCTGCACGATCCGTTACAGCCATGCGGATAAGATGCCTGTCATTTCGACTGCTAGTGATACGAGGCCGTTCGGATCCTGCACGGCGTTCCGTATTACCCGCCTGAACCCACCGATTCCATATTCTGCTAACAGTCATTGGATCTCGACCAGCGCTAGCAGAAATGTCGCGATACGATAAACCGCAATCGCGATAGGCTACAATCCGACCTTTATCAAAGTCGGAAACGTCGTGGTACGTATTTCTCCTCCTTACACGAGGCATCAGAACAACGTTTCACCAGGCAACGCCGGTCAACTGCTGTTTGTGTATGAGAAATCGGTTGGAAACTTTCCTCATGTCAGCAAGTTGTAGGTGTCGCCACCGGCGCCAACCTTGTGTGAATGCTCTGAAAAGCTAATCATTTGCATATCAGAGCATCTTCTTCCTGTCGGTTTAAATTTCCCGTCTGTAGCACATCATCTTCGTGATGTAGCAATTTTAATGACCAGTAGTGTATAAAAGGTGGATCGGAACTGCATCGACAAAATTTCGGAAGTTGTTAAGGGATATTTTCTAAGTATTTTGGTATCAGACACCCGTGGCCTTCGCTGTCCCATTATAGCCTACCAACGTAACAGTTAACGTCACAACAGTGTAATACGCAATCAGCAACGTCAGTCACAGGGTAAAGATGGATACAGAATTGACGGAACGTCACCGTTACGTAACCGTCACGTTTTTGAACACTGAGGGTCAGAGGAATTTCTGAGCATTCACACTACACGGCACGTCAACGTCGAAAGAATGTCGTGGTTCACAAAATACTCAACAGAGGCGCTATTTCGTAGTTGATGGTAGAGCTTCATTAAACGCCTAAATTTAGTTTAAAGCAGTTGGCAGTGATTGCTGTTGCACTTGATGATGAGGAACAGAGAGAAAAAAATAGTCTGGATTAGAAAAATGTTAAAAAATTGAGACTCTGAAGGAGAGTTCACACTCTTTACAAGGAGCTGGAAGAGGAGAAGTCATCGTTCTATAAATATTTCAGAATGTCTAAACAACAGTTTTTTTGACCTGTTGAGCAAGATACAAATACAAATTACGAAGAGATATTCAAAATTTAGCTGTGCAATATCACTTCGACAGAAGCTGATGGTTTGCCTACGGTATGTCTAGATTGGTCGTTTTAGTGTACCTCAACTGTGTTTACATATATACGTCTGCTACTTGTAGTTCGTCGTTACTTTATAACAGATGTTATTTTCAACTTCTCCACGCGCATCAGCTTTACTCCCGGTGCCGGCCGCGGTGGCCGAGCGGTTCTAGGCGCTTCAGTCCGGAACCGCGCGACTGCTACGGTCGCAGGTTCGAATCCTGCCTCGGGCATGGATATGTGTAATGTCCTTAGGTTAGTTAGGTTTAATTAGTTCTGAGTTCTAGGGAACTGATGACCTCAAACGTTAAGTCCCATAGTGCTCAGAGCCATTTTTTTTTACTACCAGTTTTTCTTGTCGCTATTCCACTGGAGAAATCGTAAGTAAAGCACATTGAACAAGATATGTATCGTTTGTTTTGCAATGCATTCCATCAGTGTATAAAATAAAATACTTGAAGCTAGTATTGTCTTCCAGTATATCTCAAGATCGTTTTGCAATGGCAGTCAGCGGGTAATACTTTCGTATTAGTTCACGCTGTGCACTTAATGTAACAGTTGATTGCCAAGTAGGCTACACTATGGCCCGTCGAAACATTTTCCTGAGAAACCTTGACGTGACGGTGACGTGACGTGACGTGTCGATAACGTTCCGTTGACGGCGTGTGTGAAAGCCACCGTTGGAACTATACAGGAGAATCTTTTGACTTGACTGACATGACGGTGACGTTCCGTCAGGTGTGAATCCACCTTAATACAGGGTGGCGCACGAGAAACCGGCCCCAAGCAGTAGATTGGTCATTGTCGGTCAGTACAAAAGCCGTTGCGACTTGGTTAAAATGCGTGAAGTAAATGCCTAAGCAAGATCTATTCTCTTCAAGAAAGAATGTCAATAATGGAAGCGTACGTGTCTACCAGTTCATTTAAGGAAACACAGGACAATTTTGCAGAGTAATTTCCTGGCGTTTTCATGCCAGCAAAGAGCACCAATTGGTAAAAAGTGGCGAGCTACTGGGTCAGATGCAAACGCAAAAAGTAAACGAGCGCCGTCCGTTCGTACACTTGTTGTGATCGCGGATATTCGAGCACAAATGATCTAGAGTCCGAAGAAAATTGTTTTACACCATACAGGGATGAAGCCCTAATAAATAACATGTTTCGAAGGAATGAAGGAAGAGGGTAAGGCGAAACGCGTCAAGTGCTTCTTGTAGCTATGTCACACAGTTCAGAGTGGAATGTTGGATTCGCTGCTGTATTTCACGAGTGATGAAGCCTGGTTCCATCTGACAGGACACATGAACTCCCAGAACACCATATATTGGTCAACAAACAATCCCTGTACGATTAATGAGGATCCTCTTCACGGCGAAAAAATCGGAGTGTGCTGTGCCGTGACAGCAACTCGGATTGTGGATCCCTTATTTTTTGAAACAACAGTAAACACTGATGTTTATATGCGAATATTTGAGGAATTTTACGCAGAGTTGACCCTCCATGAACGTACGTAATCTGACTTTCAAAAGGATGGGGCGACCTGTCCCATTGCATGCGAGTCGACCTCACGAATTCCTGAAAGTTTCATTGAAGAAAGGACTGTCAGCAAAGGGCTGTGGCCGCCGCGTTCGTCGAACCTAACCACTTGCGACTTATCTGTGCGGCAATCGAAAGGGAGGAGTGTAAGCAGATAACCCAAAAACGATAGAAGAACTGAAGGACAACATTCGTAATCAAATTTTGAGAAGTGATGCGCCAGAGCTGCTGTGTATAGAACATGTTAAGGCGCGCACAAAACTCTATTGAAGCACAATGAGGTTATTTTCAGCACCTAATGTAATGTAATGTAAAAGACAAGATCAGTTCAGTAAATACGGACCTTTGCGTTAGCTTATTTGTTATTTTCTTTATTACCTGACTATCACATTTTTGTCTATTTGCTGTTGTATCTGCTCGTGGCGGGCAATAATTCGTGCGTAACTGGCAAGCGATCCGTACTCGGGCCCGTTTTTCGTGCGCCACCCTGAAAACAACTCTCAGACGGGCGTAGACGTGTGGTGTAGCTGCCGCCTACGCAGGAACAGCTCAGCACGGTGAACCCATACACGAGGCCAACTCTTGTTCAATAGCCGGCCGAGTGGCCGAGGGGTTCTAGACGCTACAGTCTGGAACAGCGCGACCGCTACGGTCGCAGGTTCGAATCCTGCCTCGGGCATGGATGTGTGTGATGTCCTTAGGTTAGTTAGCTTTAAGTAGTTCTAAGTTCTAGGGGACTGATGACCTAAGACGTTAAGTCCTATAGTGCTCAGAGCCATTTGAACCATTTTTTTCGTCTTCAAATAAACATATCCGTATTACTTTGTATCACTGTTAACGCTGCCACAAGAACAAACTCGAGATAAAACCGAATAGTGCAGAATGTAAGCTCGAAATCGAAGACAGGACATTGGACATTACTGTCGTCGACAGCAAGTACCGCGACAGAATAGAAAAAGGTTTATTTATTTATTTATTATTATTATTTTTTTTTTTTTTTTGACAAGACGCACACAGTTAAATATGACTAAGAAATCACACCACATGCAACTACTCTGAGCTGTGCCACACGAGTCCAAGTGTGCTTTTGCACCAGAATACTCAGAATATATCCCTGAACAGTCTCCGAAAATTTATCGATGCAGTTCGTGTTCTCCATGTACATTTGCACTCGTGCTGACGATCAATACTGATTAGTCGAAAGCTGATGTATCGACGCCTTTCGCCGCTTCATACAGTGTTCCCGCGGTATTACTTGTATTTTTTACTGCCTTCATTGAACGTAAGCAGCCATTTATGCAGCCTGTTTCATTTAAATTTCAATAACTTATTCCACATCACTTTTCGCTATGAATATTAACTGAATATTAACCATTCTACTCTTTGCGTGAAATATCTGTGACTCGCTTTTGTTGGAATGTAGCAATCTCCTTGAGATTAATCATGCCAACAGTAAAGCAATTAAACATTCCTGTGCTTTCATTAAATGCTGAAAGAGAGTAACTGTTTTGAAAAGGTTTTAAAGCACATTTCCCGTGAAGTGGAATACTCTATAATTTAATTGTGAAGCTTCCGCTAAATGTGAAAATTTGGGTACAGAGTTATTTTAGGAAAGCGGCTGTAATTTAGTAAAAATAAAAACAAAGCAACAACATTTGTAAGGACGGACAATCCAGCAACACAAGGTCTCGCTTACTTCGTGTCCTAGCTGTGCCCCTCCATAAAACCAAAACAATGGCAAATGCCTTCGCTGTTGCAGCTGCCCGCCTCCGGACAAGCTGCCCTGCACTGTACGCACATTCCAGTCCACCTGCTGCTTTTAGGAGGAAATTGAAGCTCTTCCTTCTAACACCCTCATAAAATTATCCAAAAAATTTAGCTGTATGAATAATTTTCCCTTCTGTCACGTAGTAAAGCCAATGCTCCTAGCCTCTCCCAGTTACGCTAGTTCATCGACGAGGCACGCAACCTTATTTTCCCTTTGCCTTACATATAGGGTGTTCTTAAATTAGTTATACAACAATGATGTACAGTTGTAAAAAAGTAAATAACTTACATAAATGTTTGATACAGCACTAAATGCAGTATATCTTCAAGTTTTATTTACAAATGTTGAGTGCGGCTACCTTTTGAGACACGACAAATGTCCCATCCAGCTTTCAGCGGAAAAAAAAAAAATTACTTTAGGCGAGTGCCGTTCACGTTAAATTACGTGACGTGCTTTCTGTTCACTCCATGTCAGAAAATTTTGCCGACTCACCATCTTGCGTCTGCATGTTGTTAAACATTTCTACACAACACTCATTTCGTTTTAATCATCTTGAGGTTGAAGCTCTTCTGTCCGTTATTTGCTTACGAATAGATTTGTTTCTGGAGAGGTAGCGCCGTGAGCAAAACGCAATTTTTATTTTTATTCCCCAGACATGTTTCACTGAAGTTTCAGCATCATCAGTAGTTTTTTTATCTCTACAAAATAGGAAAAATACTATTTACTACTTGTACACATATAAATTTAACTTTTAAAACAGTATTTACATATTTGATTGGTTGATTTGCGGGAAGAGGTCAAACAGCGAGGTCATCGGTCCCATCGTACTATGAAGGATGGGGAAGAAAGACGGCCGTGCCCATTCAAAGGAACCATCCCAACATTTGCCTGGAGCGATTCAGGGAAATCACGGAAAACCTAAATCAGGCTGGCCGGACGTGGGTTTGAACCGTCGTCCTGCCGAATGCGAGTCCAGTGTGCTAACCGCTGCGCCACCTCGCTCGGTAACATATTTGAAAAACAGACAGAATTTTGTAGATATACCTTGTTACTACATGCTGTGGATTTCCTAGACTTTATGTAATTTAATGCAGTTTTTATGTTTCACAGTTTGTCATATAGAACTTAATGCAGAACAGTTATTTGCCTCGACAATTTACGAGTAGGCATCTATGGTTATGCCTATCATTAACTAATACAAAGTGGAAGATTATATGTGTGTGTGTAAGGGGGGGGGGGTGGTAGGTCTGTGGGCGGGTGAATGGGTTTGTGTTCACTTATTTGATTATTACTTTTTATTTTTGCTTCTACGTGTGTGTGTTTGTGTGTGTGTGTGTGTGTGTGTGTGTGTGTGTTTGGAATGGGGGTTGGGGTTTGGGTTTGGGGTATTTATGGGTTGGTGTTGTCTGATAGTTCTTTGACGGCAGATAACAGAGTGCATAGCAGAGAACTGCGTATTCATTTATTACTTGTTTTCTTTCAGTTGTGGCTTTTTGTATTTGAGAGTTTTCTTCGATTATTGGATTTGGGGGGGGGGGCTGTAGCTGCATTTAAGAATTTTCAAGGCAGTGTTGGTGTTTTTTGGGCTACGTTTCAGGTCCATAAGGTGTGCAGCAAATGTAGAATGACTGCTGTTACTTTTTAAAGCACTTCTGTGTTCTTTTCATCTGGTATTAAAGTTTCTTCTTGTCTGTCCGTATAAATTGATCTGCAGTCTGGACATGTCAATCGGTAAATACCGGATGTGTTGCATTTGTCTGTGCTTACGTTGGGTGCTCTTAGTTTTTTCTGTAGGAGTTTTCTGTCCTATAGGCTATTTTTAGTCCTGGTTTTTTGAACATGCTGCCAACAACAAAGTAATCCATACACTATGGATCGTTCAATCTCTGCGTCAGAGACTTCTGGCCGTTCCGCACTCGGCGTCGTATGTGATAGACAGCCAGTTGTGATGCAACGATTGTGCCTTCTGATAACAGTTTGTCTTTGAGGTTGGGGCTTGCGATATTTGATCTTGAATTGTCTCTGATCTGTCGTACCGGATTTGGATTCATGAAACCATAAACAACACTGCGCACCCTCTGCATCTTTATACGACTTCATGATGACTGTTGGAACACCTCATTCGCATGTGCCACCTAGTGGGAACATCGGGAAGTAAGAGTGTTAGAGGGGAACAAAACTTGAAGAAATACAGCACTCAGTGCTG
The DNA here is from genome assembly GCF_023898315.1 of Schistocerca nitens. Lineage (NCBI taxonomy): Eukaryota > Metazoa > Arthropoda > Insecta > Orthoptera > Acrididae > Schistocerca > Schistocerca nitens. The sequence continues at coordinate 585,845,768 of NC_064614.1, read as the reverse complement.
TATCAAACATTTCTGTAAGTTATTTACCTTTTTCACAATTAAAGGTTACTTTTGTATAACTAATTTACAAACATCCTGAACCTTAACCTTCGTATTTCCCTCCCTCTTCCATCCTTTTCACCGATGCCCACGACTGCGAGGGCTCGTAATTAAAACCTACCTCCCCGTAACTGCTAATTATTGTGCGAAAATAAACTATGTGTGTGTGTGTATGTAATTTTTAATACATAAATGTAGCATTACATTCTCATTGTAATATACAGTGCTCAGCAAAACTTAAAGACGAGCTATATAAAGTAACTTAATGTATTAGCTGCTCGGTGGAAAAGACTGAAAGGGCGGGAGCATGTTTCCAGAAGTTTCCCAGTCATTTACAGCAAATTGGACTTCCTAAGGCGTGACGTCAGCGTGACTATAGCTCCAAATTGGGCTGACACCGCAACACGAGGCAGTTGGAGGAACGGGGAAAGACTCTGTGTCAATCAGCGAGCAGTTACGGTGCGCTGTGGTGGTGTCCTTCATTACAAAACGGCCCGGAGACAACATTTGGATGACTTCACATAGGTAAGGATCATCTGGAAACTGGAAAAAGGACGAAGTGTGAACAACATTTGGATGATTTCACTTGAGGAAAGATCATCTGGAAACTAGAAAAAGGATGAAGCTTGACGAGTGTAACCCAGGAGTTTGGTATTCCTCACAGCATTGCTTCACGTGCAGGGGAGCGTTCCGCACCACATGCACTGTTGCCTGAAGTAAAGGAGGTGGTCAACCGTGGCCTAAACAGCAGCTGGCAAGAAGGGAGCCACGTCAAACAGCGAGTGCAATGGCAGCCACATTTAACGGGACTGCAAGGCACGGAGTCCCATGTCCCACAGTGACACGGCGACTGTATAGGGATTGTCTGATTGCCCGGTGACAAGTACGTCGAGTTCCGTTGATATCCGCATATCGGCGGCGCCGTTTGTGATGGTGCCAAGAGCCAAGGCACTGGACCAGCAAGGATTGCGCTCGTGCGCTCTTCTGGGATGAGGGTAGATTCAGTCTCAGTAGCGTTTCTGGACATACCCTCATATCGCGAGACGAGGCAACGCGTAATACACCCAGAAACATTGTCGAACATGATCGTTTTGGTGCTCCAGATGTTATGGTGTGGGGAGGCATAATGTTGCATGGCCATGCTGACCTCCAAATCATTGAACACGGTACAATCACCGGTCAACACTACTGTGACACTGCACCCCTCCCCATGGGCGCACTTTCAGGGCTGCCTTTGCCCCCGACTTCATTTTTGTGGATGCAACGGCGCGACCGCATCGAACTGTGCAGCTGGAGGAGCTCTAGCCAGAGAGGATATTCGGCGACTGCACTGGCCTGCCTCTTCCTCCGACTTAAATACACTACTGGCCTTTAAAATTGCTACACCACGAAGATGACGTGCGACAGACGCGAAATTTAACCGACAGGAAGAAGATGCTGTGATATGCCAATGATTAGCTGTTCAGAGCATTCACACTAGGTTGGCGCCGGTGGCGACACCTACAACGTGCTAAGTTTCCAACCGATTTCTCTTACACAAACAGCAGTTGGCCGGCGTTGCCTGGTGAAACGTTCTTGTGATGCCTCGTGTAAGGAGGGGAAATGCGTACCATCACGTTTCCGACTTTGATAAAGGTCGGATTGTAGCCTATCGCGATTGCGGTTTATCGTATCGCTACATTGCTGCTCTCGTTGGTCGACATCCAATGACTGTTAGCAGAATACGGAATCGTGGGTTCAGGAGGGTAATACGGAACGCCGTGCTGGATCCCAACGACCTCCTATCCGAAGTAATCGAGATGACAGGCATCTTATCCGCACGGCTATAACGGATCGTCAGCCACGTCTCGATCCCTGAGTCAACAGATGGGGACGTTTGCAGGACAACAACCATCTGCACGAATAGTTCGACGACGTTTGCAGCAGCCCGCATCTCGTGGTCGTGCGGTAGCGTTCTCGCTTCCCACGCACGGGTTCCCGGGTTCGATTCCCGGCGGGGTCAGGGATTTTCTCTGCCTCGTGATGGCTGGGTGTTGTGTGCTGTCCTTAGGTTAGTTAGGTTTAAGTAGTTCTAAGTTCTAGGGGACTGATGACCATAGATGTTAAGTCCCATAGTGCTCAGAGCCATTTGACGTTTGCAGCAGCATGGACTGTCAGCTCGGAGACCATGGCTACGGTTACCCTTGACGCTGCATCGCTGCATCACAGACAGGAGCGCCTGCGATGGTGTACTCAACGACAACCTGGGTGCACGAATGGCAAAACGTCATTTTTTCGGATGAATCCAGGTTCTGTTTACAGCATCATGATGGTCGCATCCGTGTTTGGCGACTTCGCGGTGAACGCACATTGGAAGCGTGTATTCGTCATCGCCATAGTGGCGTTTCACCTGGCGTGATGGTATGGGTTGGCATTGGTTACACGTCTCGGTCACCTCTTGTTCGCATTGACGGCACTTTGAACAGTGGAAGTTACATTTCAGATCTGTTACGACCCGTGGCTCTACCCTTCATTCGATCACTGCGAAACCTTACATTTCAGCAGGGTAATGCAAGACCGCGTGTTGCAGGTCCTGTACGGGCCTTTCTGGATCCAGAATATGTTCGATTGCTGCCCTGGCCATGACATTCTCCAGATCTCTCACCAATTGAAAACGTCTGGTCAATGGTGGCCGAGCAACTGGCTCGTCACAATACGCCAGTCAGTATTCTTGATGAAATGTGGTATCGTGTTGACGCTGCATGGGCAGCTGTACCTGTACACGCCATCCAAGCTCTGTTTGACTCAATGCCCAGGCGTATCAAGGCCGTTATTACGATCAAATGGTTCAAATGGCTCTGAGCACTGTGGGACTTAACTTCTCAAGTCATCAGTCCCCTAGAACTGAGAACTACTTAAACCTAACGAACCTAACGACATCACACACATCCATGCCCGAGGCAGGATTTGAACCTGCGACCGTAGCGGTCGCGCGGTTCCAGACTGTAGCGCCTAGAACCGCTCTATTACGGCCAAAGGTGGTTGTTCTGGGTACTGATTTCTCAGAATCTATGCACCCAAATTGCGTGAGAATGTAATCACATGTCAGTTCTAGTATAATATGTTTGTCCAGTGAATACCCGTTTATCATCTGCATTTCTTCTTGGTGTAGCAAATTTAATGGCCAGTAGTGTACCATCGAGCACGTGTGGGATGCGTTTGAAAGACAAATTGCAGCACGTCCACATGAACGAACGACCATCCGGCAGTTGTCAGCCAAGATGGTGGAAGAATGGAACGCCCCACCACAAGAACTCCTTACCGAGCTTGTGGCCAGCATGGGAGCACATTCCAGAGAATGCTGAGAATGCTGTCCGTGGTGATCACACGCCCTATTAAGAACCATGTCGAGCCTTTTGTAATGTTTACGGGCAACATATATCGCGGTGACCTCAGTGTAATTACAATCTCTGAATAAAAGTGTCATGTCTGTTCATCTCACTGCGTATTTCTTTCAGTTATTTTCTGTACTATACCGCAGCAGTTCTTTCTATGTGCGGTCCAAGTTTCATCGAGCTATTTTACATGTCAGTGAGACATCGTGCCAAAGTTACTTCCGTCCATAAGTTTTGCTTACCGCTGAATGTAATGCAAAATATGCAGAATGTCTTGTGAGATGCAGAAAATGCTAAGAAATTTTGGTCTTATGCCAAAGCGGTAGATGGATCAAAACAAAATGTCGAGACACTCTGTGACCAAAATGGTACTGAAACAGAGGATGACAGACTAGAGGCCGAAATACTAAACGTCTTTTTCCAAAGCTGTTTCACAGAAGAAGACTCCACTGTAATTCCTTCTCTACATTGTCATACAGATGACGAAATGGTACATATCGAAATAGACGACAGAGGGATAGAGAAACAATTGAGATCGCTCAAAAGAGGAAAGGCCGTTGGACGTGATGGTATACCAGTTCGATCTTACACAGAGTACGCGAAGGAACTTGCCCCCCTTCTGTACCGTAGGTCTCTAGAAGAGCGTAGGGTTCCAAAGGATTGGAGAAGGGCACAGGTCATCCCCGTTTTCAAGAAGGGACGTCGAACAGATGTGCAGAACTATAGACCTATATCTCTAACGTCGATCAGTTGTAGAATTTTGGAACACGTATTATGTTCAAGTATTATGACTTTTCTGGAGACCAGAAATCTACTCTGTAGGAATCAGCGTGGGTTTCGAAAAAGATGATCGTGTGAAAGCCAGCTCGCGCTATTCGTCCACGAGACTCAGATGGCCATAGACACGGGTTCCCAGGTAGATGCCGTGTTTCTTGACTTCCGCAAGGCATTCGGTACAGTTTCCCACAGTCGTTTAATGAACAAAGTAAGAATATATGAACTATCAGACTAATTGTGTGATTGGATTGAAGAGTTCCTAGATAACAGAATGCAGCATGTCATTCTCAATGGAGAGAAGTGTTCCGATGTAAGAGTGATGGTTCAAATGGCTCTGAGCACTATGGGACTCAACTGCTGAGGTCATTAGTCCCCTAGAACTTAGAACTCGTTAAACCTAACTAACCTAAGGACATCACAAACATCCATGCCCGAGGCAGGATTCGAACCTGCGACCGTAGCGGTCTTGCGGTTCCAGACTGCAGCGCCTTTAACCGCACGGCCACTTCGGCCGGCTTGTAAGAGTGAATTCAGGTGTGCCGCAGGGGAGTGTCGTAGGACCATTGCTATTCACAACTTATATAAATGACCTTGTGGATGACATCGGAAGTTCACTGAGGCTTTTTTCGGATGATGCTGTAGTATATCGAGTGGTTGTAGCAAATGGAAAATTGTACTGAAATGCAGGATCATTTGCAACGAACTGACGCATGGTGCAGGAAATGGCAATTGAATCTCAATGTAGACAAGTGTAATGTACTCGAATACATAGAAAGAAAGATCCTTTATCACTTAGCTACAATACAGCAGGTCAGCAACTGGAAGCAGTTAATTCCATAAATTATCTGGGAGTAGGCATTAGGAGTGATTCAAAATGGAATGACCATATAAAATTAATCGTCGGTAAAGCAGATATCAGACTGAGATTCATTGGAAAAATCCTAAGGAAATGCAATCCGAAAACAAAGGAAGTAGGTTACAGTACACTCGTTCGCCCACTGCTTGAATACTGCTCAGCAGTGTGGGATCCGCACCAGATAGGGTTGATAGAAGAGATAGAGAAGATTCAACGTAGAACAGAGCGCTTCGTTACAGGATGATTTAGTAATCGCGAAAGCTTTACGGAGATGACAGATAAACTCCAATGGAAGACACTGCAAGAGAGACGCTCAGTAGCTCGGTACGGGCTTTTGCTGAAGTTTCGAGAACATACCTTCACGGAGGAGTCAAGCAGTATATTGCTCCCTCCTACGTATATCTCGCGAAGAGACCATGAGGATAAAATCAGGGAGATTAGAGCCCACACAGAAGCATACCGACAATCCTTCTTTCCACGAACAATACGAGACTGGAATAGAAGGGAGAACCGATAGAGGTACTCAAGGTACCCTCCGCCACACACCGTCAGGTGGCTTGCGGAGTATGGATGTAGATGTAATGTAGAAGAGTTCTTGCCAGGTTACATAAATAAACCTAAATTGTTGACGATTGCGTTAAGAATCCATTCACTTTTACGATCACTTGGCAGTAAATCAATTTTTACACAATTTAAGACAAAAGTCGTAACATAACTCTTTATTTTGCGATAGTCATGGGTCTGTAACGCGAACAAAAATTAAAAGAAAACTACAGTAATGGTTTGCACTGGGAGTGGCAACTTGTTTTATCTAGTAGCGATGACAAATGCAGTAAACAGGACCGTTGTAAAATGCAGTTCAGTTAGAAATTTCATTCAACAACGGTTGAGTCCAGAAGAGCAAACAGCCATGAAAAATTTTGGTTAAAGACGAACGGAAAATTCTGTTGGGAAAGACGAGTAATGGATAGACTACAGCAGCTGGCTGTGGAAGGGCTCGAGAAACTTTGCTTGCGAGGCACGTCTTCTCACGCGTATTTTCGATTTAATTCACATGGTGATGAAGTGCTGGTCCGTCTGGGTTTGCAGAGTCACAGACGGCTACGTCAGTGCTTGCTATTCGTACTGATGGGCAGGCGGAACCAGTCTCCGGTGCATTAATATGGATACGGCGCTACTCAGTCACTCGACTGTGTGTTGAGCACCGCCTATAGAGGCCGGGCGAGATGACATGCAGACGGTGGCATAAGGGGCTGATGGAGGGCCGCGTCCTTTATGCTCGGCGGCTCTCCAAATTAACGGCATGCGGCCGAATCTCTCCTTTGCAGGAGGCTGTCGTGAGTTATAGCGTGTGTGGCGGAGTAAATCGAAACGGGCAGCCGTGTGCACGTCGTAATTGCAGCATGTAGTCCAGTAATGCTGTGCAGGTCCAGAGAGGGACAGGAGAATCTATTACGATGGGGGCTCTTGGACGTTGCTTGTCCCCAGCTTCAGGAGACCAACTGAGCTCATACAGCGTACGTTGTCATCTGGTGAGATTGACGCTTCTCCATCAGCTATTGAGACTTTGGAATGAGAATCTGCATCATTCATTTATTCACTGTTATCTCAATTTATGCGTCGGTATAGCTGAAGGAAAAGGAGTTGTAAGTGCTCTTCCATCAATCACCCGTGTTGTCATGACCGTAGAAAATGTTAAAGGTGTTAATAACGTCAGATCAGAAAATGTTAACAATTTTAATTACATTTCGGACCATAAAGTACCAGTAAGAAGTGAGCCGGGTTTCGTATGCAAAAGTGTGTGGCAGTGGGAAGTTTAACAGAATATTGTGGGCAGATACCGCGTCTCAAACCAGCCGGACACTGCTTTTCCGTGGTTGGTCAAACACGCCAGCAAGCAGTGCACCTGACACCTCGTCAGCAGCGCTGAGAGTCGAGGTCAACGGGATGATACGGAAATTTTCAAAGCGCGTAATGGACGAATCCCAAGTACAGTTCAGAATGATAGTCAAATATTAAGATCACATGTCGAGAACCCCCCAGGGGGCTCACAATTCTTCTGTGAGTACGTGCTTGACTACCATGGGGCGCCAGCCTTTTCAGCATTACTTCCTTTCCGTGTTGCAAGCTTATACTTCCACTATGCCTTTCCCCTTCTGCCTGCCCATCGGGTGGTTTTCTTGACACAGACCATGCTTGGTCTTAGTTAATGATTGGGACTCGAGTTTCCACTTCCGGCGTTTCCTACAACTTTTCGTTAAATAAACACATGATTCTCATTGTTGGACTTGACCTGCGACCAACTTTCAAAACTCCCCAGAAGTGCGGATTGAGGAGGGAAGGTCGCTCAGTGCGGTGTATGCTCCACCTTCATGCCTTCCCATGTTTGCACTCTTCCCTTTAATAAGGTAATACACCCAAAACCCAGCATGGTATGCATCCTATTGTGGAAGAGGGGGGGGGGAGAGCGGTCGTCAAGACTTTGCACGGTGGTAGCCCCTTGACCACACAGGGATGGCACGTGAGCTGGAAACTTCTCATGTATGCCAAGGAATATTATGCCCATCGTGATTAGAGCACGGGGACTCAAAGCAACAGATTACTGGCCAGGTAGCCGTGCAGAGGCTGGGTGGAGCCCACGTGGAGAGCCCCTGTTGAGAGTGGATTGCACCATGGCAGAAGAGCCGCAAATGAAGCAGATGAAGTTATCTCCTACTGGTGACGAGACGTTAGATAAAATTTTGAGAAGGACGCGATGTCCGAAAGTGTACAGTTTGGATGTAAGATAAGTTTGAAGATCGGATCACTTTCAAATATCCCGCTTCACGATACATACACATCGGACACAATGAGCTCTGGCCTGTGTGCTGCACAAGAGGCCATGCCGTGCTCAGTGTTTCGAGAACTCATCATCGGGTTCTCTTCTACGTGACGAAGGACGTCCTCTTTATAGGCGAGAGTACGGCTCATCCTTGGAGCACTCTTCTACGTAGTTACGAACGTACCAGTTTCTCACAGACTTTGTTGTAGTCGGAAAAAATTGCATTCGATTCTATAATTACAACAGTTTTTGTGCGTGCCTAGTGAAACGTCCCCTTAGAAAAATCAATGAATTACTGTGCTGATAAACCCCTTACGTTATTTGATTTTCAAACAGCTGATTAAAACTGAACGTATTCAGACATTTCGCTCCTTACTTATTCTGGTCAACACTAAACTGACACACAATACTTTTAGCGCAACGCAAACTGACTTTCAATAATCCCTACAAAAGAATGGACCTGACTAACAATAACCTACGCCTTTCATGAATCACTTACCTCACAAATATCTTCGTTACTCGAACTACTGCAATACAGCGAGCGCCAATACTGCCAGCTAAATAAAAGATTCTAACTACTGAAGGCACTAACTACTGATAGGCATACTTAGCAAATGAAAGATTTTGATAGAGAACAAACAATGTATTTACCTTAATAGTGTTCGTAAGTCGTAATATATATCAGTTCATGACATCCAGTCTTACAAATTTACTGTCTCTGATGGACACACGTCCAGATCATCCGCTCTCAAAACTCCGCCATCTCTCTCCGCACATACACCACTGCTGGCAGCTCACCTCCAACTGCGCAACGCTACGAGCTGTTCACATCCAACTGCCCAACACTACAATAGCGAATATTCCAACAATGCCAACCAGCCACAGACTGCACACAGCACAGCCAGTGATTTTCATACAGAGCGCTACGTGACGTTACCAACATAAAAACCTCAACAGCCTACTTCACTAGAAGCAGGAAATCTGAAAAGTTGTCTGATCTTCGTACTTACTTAACTTGCAAACTTTACCTTTCCGAACATGGATTCCTTGTCAAAACTTTATGTGCCCGACATTCACGACAAGCCTGTAACAACTGTGAAACAAACTGTACAGAAGTAAATCCAGTAAGACGCTAACGGTAACAGAACATGTGCAAGAAAGCCATCGCCTGCATACCTCTCACTGCCGAACTGTCACACAAAATAGCATATGCTAACAGACCATGCAACATTAGAGTCTTTCAAAAATGGTTCAAATGGCTCTGAGCACTATGGGACTCAACTGCTGTGGTCATTAGTCCCCTAGAACTTAGAACTACTTAAACCTAACTAACCTAAGGACATCACAAACATCCATGCCCGAGGCAGGATTCGAACCTGCGACCGTAGCGGTCGCACGGTTCCGGACTGCGGGCCTAGAACCGCGAGACCACCGCGGCCGGCAGAGTCTCTTTCAAAACATAAAATAAGCCACAATACCCCCTTAGAGATAACATACACACAGGGACTGACAGATATATACAATCTCGCATATACAAAATTGTCTGTGGTACATTTGAAGGTCTGTATAGGAGCCAAACTTGGAGACGTTTTCATAAACGTAACAATGAACACATCAGTGCATACCACAAACAGAATTTCTGAAAATTAGAAATAACCACTCACGGTAAGAGCACTCGAAACCCGTTTCAAGAAACTGAAAATGGTCTTCAAATATAACGTAGAGCTGAAGAAGATTACCAGACTGAACTGTATGCTGAACTCGAAAACTTCATAAATGGCACGAAGTATGGGAACAAGATTGTAACTGACTAGCTATAAAACAATAAAATGAATTTTGGAAGAAACTTTTCGACATTTCATTGACTGTTTCGGTACCATTATAAATACCTGCATATCTCCTGAGACATTCCGTATATGGCTGTTCTTTCGGGCATGACCTGCAGCCGTCTAGAACGAAATTAAATTAATTTAATACCTTAGGCCGCTGACAGGCGTTGATATACGTATATCAACGGGGACAGGTGAAAATGTGTGCCCCAATCGGGACTCGAACCCGAGATCTTCTGTTTACATGGCAGACAGTCTATCCTCCCGCGAGATAGTCCCTGCAGTCGCACTATCCTCTGTGCCCTCGGTGGCACGGATGGATAGATCGGGGCACACATTTTCACCTGTCCCCGTTGATATATATCTACGCCAGTCAGCAGCTGAAGGTATTAAATTAATTCTAAAATTAAATATGTTTCAACATGCGAATAGTATAACTATTTTTTTTAATGTGTATTAAATCTTATGGGACTTAACTGCTAAGGTCATCAGTCTCTAAGCTTACACACTACTTAACATAAATGAAGGACAAACACACACACCCATGCCCGAGTGAGGACTCGAACCTCCGCCGGGACCAGCCGCACAATCCATGACTCGAGCGCCTAGACCACTCGGCTAATCCCGCGCGGCAAGAAAAATATTTACTATGCACTAATATTTGTTTAAACTACCCAAATATAATAAATACGTAATATTTCCTATGACTGCTTAGAGTCTAATATCTACGCTCAACTTCAATATTTTACCAGTTCAGTTATCTTTGACTCCAGTACAAACACAGTCATGAGTTAATGAAAGCGATGTTATTGTGTTTCTTTAGCTATCTACGTACCAAAGTGGGTGATGTATCTTCGCTGGATAGGAAAGTAAGTTATTTCTGTCAGTATATGCCATTGGAAGTAAATAAAGTTGGATCGCAACCCACCATAAATTTTCTATCCTCACTGGCACACACAACAAAAAATATTGCACCTGTTCTGTATGTAGTCGTATAAATTTACGTGTAACTAGCAGTTGTGCACCTGAAGATGGCAAGATGCTGCCGAGACGGTGTCCGGACATTTGCCACACCGGACATTTGCCACGGTTTTACCTGCTCCGAAGGGTCGGGTCCCTTGTCCCCCCCCCCCCCTCCTCCTCCACCTCCTCCTCACCCGGCCGCCCAGTTTGCTTTCGAAGTTCCGAACGTGACATCAGTATGGAAGATATTACAGCAAACAAGGGCAGGCCTCCTGCTCATTACAAAGGTTACGCGTATCTTAAACAGAGGGAATCTAAAGAAGGTGTTGTTACATGGATGTGTTTACCCCGAAAAGCGGATCATTGCAAGGGAAAGCTGCTTCCGAGGAACGCAGAAGTGTTGAGCCTATTAGAACATCTCTGAGGACCACCTGACGATGCAGCTCTGAAAGTGAGAAAGCAAGTGGAAAGGGCGGAGAGAAGGTCTCGAGAAGAAACTACACAGTTATCGGAGATATACGCGGATGATATGGGAAATCTACATAAAACAGTTTGTGTCTTTGTTACAGTGATGCCTAATTCAGAATCTATTAAGAGAACCATGCGTCGTCGACAGAGTCAAGAGCGGGGGAACCAACAACAGCCTAAGAACTCTTATGAAATTGATCTTCATGAAGATCTATTAAAAATGGGAGATGGCAGTTGTTTTCTTCTGGAAGACGATCGATTGGAGGCGAGAATAATGATTTTTAGTGGAAGCAAAGGAAAAGAAATTTTAAAAACATTTGCCCATTTTCTTATGGATGGAACATTTAAGAGATGCAGCAAGCAGTTTGTACAGACCTTCACCATACACGTAGACTTAGGAGGCCCGATTAAAGAAACAAACATTCTTCCTATTGTATTTGCACTGCTCTCTAATATGAAGAAAGACACATACGTTCGTCTGTTTCGTCTGATAAAACAGGCAGTGTCTGAGTGGTGTCTTAAACAAGTAAAGGTGGACTTTGAGGCAGCTGCGATATCGACCATTCGTCAAGTACCGCTAGAACGAGGATTTAAGACTTCACGTCAGCGTGTGTGCAGCGCTGGCAGTTGTAAAACCGGAGGACGTAAGCAATGGATGGATTGAGATTCATGCAGAAGCTCCTGATAACGGAAGGTTCTCTCATTTTCTTGACTACTTTGTGGATAACTGGCTAGAGAATGAGAATATCGCAATAGAAATGTGGGACTGTTACGGAAAAAGGCACCGAACGACGAATGCTGTTGAAGGGTGGCAAAACAAAATAAATAGTATTATTGGAAACCCTCACCCTAGAATCAACTATTTGGTGGAGTGTTTGAAAAAAGAAGCAGAGCTCACAAACTGCATGTACATGAAATTGGAAATGAATCTTGAAGGTAAGAAGAGGAAGAAGTAGTACTTGGAGCTGGACGACAGGATAGAGAGAATCGTAAAGAATTATGAAGAGACTGGCAACATTAGGCCTTGCTTGAATGCCATTGCCCATATTCAGAAACTGGACTAAAATACGTTAAAATGTATTAAAAGCTATGAGGACCACTGAGCCCTCGCAGATTACTAAGATAAAATTATTAAAACATTGAAGCAGCATTATCGGAGCTAATATTAAGTTTAATTGTAAATAGAGTGTACATTAGTTCAGCGTGTTTAGGCTGATTTTACACACGCCAGAATGGTAGATGGTCATTTATCATTTTCACGGTCCAAAGCCTGTGCAAAGTGTGATGCGAATCAGCCTTTAATGTAAAAATTAAAAAGTGTTTCAAGCCTCACAAAAGTATCCCTATTGTTGTCACGTTAAGATAACTTTTTTCTACCTTCCAATATTATGGCCATACTATTAAATAATTGTGAGTTATAAAATAATTTTCTGAAGCTTCAGAATCGCAACTATCACCTAAAATATAATGCTTTGTTAAACTGATAGTATACGCTTTTGTGAAAGAATATGGGAACTTAACCTTTGAATTGCACCTAAAATTGACATCCCACAACTGATCTGATCCTAAGGTTGACAATTTTGGCACCTCAAATATTTTTTATTTAAGTTTAGCTGCAAACATTTATAGTAGATGTAAATCTACTTCAGTACATTTAAATATAGTCCTTTAAAAATTAAAATTTCTTACTAAATTGTTGATTATCTTTAAACAGGTCAGAAAAGTAAGGAGCTTACTACTGAAAATTAATTGTTACTAAAGAACATCAGAATCAAATGTATTAGACCTACTTTTCTTATAGATTACAGACTTTTTGAAAAGATATTTGATCATTTCCTCTGTCACTGACAGTGTAATTTCAGTTGCTTTGCAACACCAGGGATATCTACTCCTAAATTATGTTTCCAGCTGTTCTCATTTCGAATTCTGGAATATTTACTTCGTCTGCTTTGGTGAAGGAATTTCGGAAAATGCATTTACTAACTCTACTTTAGTGGCACTATCTACAGTAACATTACCATCGCTGTCGCGCAGTAAAGGTACTTACTGAGCCTTTCCGCTGGTTTACTTAACATGGGACCAGTATCTCTTTGGATTTTCCGCCACATTTCTAGAGCGAGTTTCGTTGTGGAAGCTATTAAATGCATCTCGCATTGAAATCCGCACCAAATTTCGAGCCTCAGTAAAACTTCACCAATCTTGGAGATTTTGCGTTCGTCTAAATTATACGTGCCTTTTGCGGTGCTCCTGCTACAGCTTTCTGTCGTGTTTTGTGTACCATGGGGGATCAGTTCCGTCTCTTATTAATTTATTTGGTATGAATATCTCGAGTGCTGTTGATACTATTTCTTTGAACTTAAGCCACATATGGTCTTCATTTACATAGTTTGGAAGGATTGGAGACTACCTCTTGGAAAGACGTCACCCGAATGTTTAGCTGCTTTTATAAATAAATATATTTCGCGTTTAGTTTTGGTGAATTTTTTTGTTACGGAAGTGAGCCTCGCTACGATTGCGTGTTCACTAATTCCTGTATCCGTCGTGATGCTCAGGATTATTTGTGGCTAAGAGTTCAAGTGTGTTTTCGTAACCATTTACAAATGGTTTAAATGGCTCTGAGCACTATGGGACTTAACATCTGTGGTCATCAGTCCCCTAGAACTTAGAACTACTTAAACCTAACTAACCTAAGGATATCACACACATCCATGCCCGAGGCAGGATTCGAACCTGCGACCGTAGCAGTCGCGCGGTTCCGGACTGAGCGCCTAGAACCGAGAGACCACCGCCGCCGGCGTAACCATTTACAATTTGAATGGCCTCGTCAACTAATTGTTAAAAATAATTTAAAAAAAGCATTTAGAACAATTACGGAAGTTGTTTTCTATTTACAATAGGGTATGAAAATGTATTTTTGTCGGTCCGCAGCTCGTGGTCGTGCGGTAGCGTTCTCGCTTCCCGCGCCCGGGTTCCCGGGTTCGATTCCCGGCGGGGTCAGGGATTTTCTCTGCCTCGTGATGACTGGGTGTTGTGTGATGTCCTTAGGTTAGTTAGGTTTAAGTAGTTCTAAGTTCTAGGGGACTGATGACCATCGATGTTAAGTCCCATAGTGTTCAGAGCCATTTTGTATTTTTGTCAACATGCGGAAGGTAGATTGAAGTAACTGTCAACTATAATTGTATGAGTAGGGTACCTATTTGTGATGAGACTCAAATTTTCCTTTCTTTGAACTGTTCAGCAAGTGTTTCATGTAAGACAGTGGGTCGGTAAAAGGAGCCAGTTATTAATTTATTCCGGTTGTCGAATATAACCTCTGCCCATACTAAGTCACAGGAACTATCTGCTTCAAAATCGATTGTGAGCTTACATTATTTTTCCTTAAGTTGTACTCTTGTTTCTGTTGTAGTGCAGATCATTACAATTACGGCTTTTCGCTCCAAAACCTAGGATGCTTTCTCTGTGACCCTGTAAATACCAGAGCTAAACAATGTAGAACAACAATATACGTTACAAGCGTAGCATTTTGTATTACTTCATTTCCTTATTTCTAACATTTTGAAATTGTAAGTTGACTTTAGATGACATGTCAATCATAGATGTTCTTATCTCTATTTAGTCAACGTGTTTTCAGTTACGTTTTGAACATTGTCCCGCTACACTTCATTAACAAATGTTTTTAGAGAGTAAATTAATATGGAGTACGTCGATCTTCTTTTCAAACATTCACAAACCCATTTATTCTTTCCCTATTGTCTTTTGGGTATGCAGTTGTACTAATTAAAGTAGGCACAAATGCAGTGATCAGAAAGAAATGATTAGCGTACATTCGCATTCTCGTTTCATCGTGAAAGGAAGCTACCGTACAGACAGAGGAATCTATATTTATACTTGGCAGAACTAATTACATACTGACATAATCGTCGGAATTGCTTTCGTTTCCCAAAAGTTATAAATGTTTCGATTTCGGAAAAGAAGCTCTGTATTTGGCCAAGATGTCGAAGAAGAAGGTCCCTTACGTACTGGTTGTATCGAGTAAGATGTGGAGACGGCGGTTTGAAAGCGGACAGAGGTAGTGCGGGGAAGGGAGTCCCTTACCTGAGGGATCGCTACTCAAGCTACCTGGCGAAGGGGCAAGTGTGGCAAATGTCCGGTGTGGCAAATGTCCGGCATTCGCCGAGATACGTCGTGCTGAAGTAATTGTTTCTGTTAAACGAGGCTGAAGTAGCTAATCATTCGAAATACATTCGCGGACATAAGTCGCATAACCAAAACATGGATACATTAAAGAAGAAGTGTTTATCACACTTTAATTCAGTTTTATTTGCAATTTTTCTTCAAAGCGTATGCTACAGGCGTGGCCACCGCGTGCACCAACTACAGGCCGGAGTAGAGGCTGCTACAAACAAGAGAGCATCGCCACGTCCCGAGGGGGCCGTCCGGGGGTTTACCGACCGCCGCGCCCGCCTGTGTACTCGCGTCGGACCACTTCTGCGGCCTCAGAAAAGTTCCCGGAATGAGGAAGAGGGGCGCCACAAAGCCCCAATCCTCCCCCGCCGTTCCAAGGCTTTGCTCGATAATTCACAGTGACGCGCTGACTGAGTGGGCCGGTCGTAAACTGACAATGGGAACCTGCTTCTGTTTGCCCGCCCTGCTACCAGCTTCTCCGGACAGCGGTGCAACATTCTAGCGAATTAAGAACGCTTCAGCTGTATGTAAAACCGAAATATGTTCTAGCAAAAGAATTCTGCCTTGAGTCAACAACAATGTTTTTATTTTGACCAATAAAGATTTCGGTGAAGCTTTACCATTGACGGTGGGTTTTGCTAACAGCACACATTGAGGTTCATATAGATGTTTCTGGTCTGCAGTGCAGCTGACATTCTGGTACGGTTCGTCATTTGGAATTTTTGTGGAACAGCTGAATATTTCATAAACAGTGTCAAAGTGTGTGTTTGGAAGTAGAGTTCGATAGAGGTATGGCCAAGAGGACACCTCAAATTTGAGAGTGAGAAACTGTACGAAAATACAGTCAGTATAAATTTGAAAATTGAATAAATCACGGAATAATGTAGATAGAGAGGTACAAATTGACACACATGCTTGAAATGACATGGGATTTTATTAGAACCAAAAAAATACAAAAGTTCAAAAAACGTCCGACAGATGGCACTTCATCTGATCAGAATAGCAATAATTAGCATAATAAAGTAAGACAAAGCGTGGTCGTGCGGTAGCGTTCTCGCTTCCCACGCCCGGGTTCCCGGGTTCGATTCCCGGCGGGGTCAGGGATTTTCTCTGCCTCGTGATGGCTGGGTGTTGTGTGATGTCCTTAGGTTAGTTAGGTTTAAGTAGTTCTAAGTTCTAGGGGACTCATGACCATAGCAGTTAAGTCCCATAGTGCTCAGAGCCATTTTTTTTAAGACAAAGCAAATATGATGTTCTTTACAGTAAATGCTCAATATGTCCACCATCATTCCTCAACAATAGCTGTAGTCGAGGAATAATGTTGTGAACAGCACTGTAAAGCATGTCCGGAGTTATGGTGAGGCATTGGCGTCGGATGATGTCTTTCAGCATTCCTAGAGATGTCGGTCGATCACGATACACTTGCTACTTCAGGTAACCCCAAAGCCAATAATCGAACGGACTGAGGTCTGGGGACCTGGGAGGCCAAGCATGACGAAAGTGGCGGCTGAGCACACGATCATCACCAAACGGCGCGCGCAAGAGATCTTTCACGCGTCTGTCGGACATTTTGTGAACTTTGTTTTATTTTGTCCTAATAAAACCCCATGTCATTCCAAGCATGTGTGTCAATTTGTACCCCTCTATCTACATTATTCCGTGGTTTATTAAGTTTTCAAATTTATACTGACTTTTTGATCACCCGGTATCAGCTGTGCTGCAGATAAGTGAGCATCAGTAAGTGCTTTTAACAGAGTAAAATTAAACTATCTGACCGTGGTGAAAATCCACCACAATGTGTATCTGTTCCTTGTCTTTATAAACGGTTTAGCAGACAATCTGAGTAGCCGTCTTAGGTTGTTCGCAGATGTTGCTGTCGTTTATCATCTAGGAAAGTCATTAGAAGATCAAAGCCAATTGCAAAACGAGTTAGATAAGATATCCGCATGGTGCGAAAATTGGCAACTGACCCTAAATAACGAGAAGTGTGAAGTAAACACTTGAGTGCAAAAAGGAATCCGTTGAACTTCGATTGCACGATAAATCAACCAAATCGAAAGGCCATAAATACAACTAAATATCTAGGAATTACAACTACGAAAAACTTAAATTGAGAAGAATACATATGCGAGGAAGGCGTACGAAAGACTTGGTTTTATTGACAGAATACTTAGAAGATGTGACAGACCTGCTAAAGAGTATGCCTACACTACGCTTGTCCGACCTCTTTTAGAATACTGCTGCGTGGTGTGGGATCCTTACTACACTCCTGGAAATTGAAATAAGAACACCGTGAATTCATTGTCCCAGGAAGGGGAAACTTTATTGACACATTCCTGGGGTCAGATACATCACTTGATCACACTGACAGAACCACAGGCACATAGACACAGGCAACAGAGCATGCACAATGTCGACACTAGTACAGTGTATATCCACCTTTCGTAGCAATGCAGGCTGCTATTCTCCCATGGAGACGATCGTAGAGATGTAGTCCTGTGGAACGGCTTGCCATGCCATTTCCACCTGGCGCCTCAGTTGGACCAGCGTTCGTGCTGGACGTGCAGACCGCGTGAGACGACGCTTCATCCAGTCCCAAACATGCTCAATGGGGGACAGATCCGGAGATCTTGCTGGCCAGGGTAGTTGACTTACACCTTCTAGAGCACGTTGGGTGGCACGGGATACATGCGGACGTGCATTGTCCTGTTGGAACAGCAAGTTCCCTTGCCGGTCTAGGAATGGTAGAACGATGGGTTCGAAGACGGTTTGGATGTACTGTGCACTATTCAGTGTCCCCTCGACGATCACCAGTGGTGTACGGCCAGTGTAGGAGATCGCTCCCCACACCATGATGCCGGGTGTTGGCCCTGTGTGCCTCGGTCGTATGCAGTCCTGATTGTGGCGCTCACCTGCACGGCGCCAAACACGCATACGACCATCATTGGCACCAAGGCAGAAGCGACTCTCATCGCTGAAGACGACACGTCTCCATTCGTCCCTCCATTCACGCCTGTCGCGACACCACTGGAGGCGGGCTGCACGATGTTGGGGCGTGAGCGGAAGACGGCCTAACGGTGTGCGGGACCGTAGCCCAGCTTCATGGAGACGGTTGCGAATGGTCCTCGCCGATACCCCAGGAGCGACAGTGTCCCTAATTTGCTGGGAAGTGGCGGTGCGGTCCCCTACGGCACTGCGTAGGATCCTACGGTCTTGGCGTGCATTCGTGCGTCGCTGCGGTCCGGTCCCAGGTCGACGGGCACGTGCACCTTCCGCCGACCACTGGCGACAACATCGATGTACTGTGGAGACCTCACGCCCCACGTGTTGAGCAATTCGACGGTACGTCCACCCGGCCTCCCGCATGCCCACTATACGCCCTCGCTCAAAGTCCGTCAACTGCACATACGGTTTACGTCCACGCTGTCGCGGCATGCTACCAGTGTTAAAGACTGCGATGGAGCTCCGTATGCCACGGCAAACTGGCTGACACTGACGGCGGCGGTGCACAAATGCTGCGCAGCTAGCGCCATTCGACGGCCAACACCGCGGTTCCTGGTGTGTCCGCTGTGCCGTGCGTGTGATCATTGCTTGTACAGCCCTCTCGCAGTGTCCGGAGCAAGTATGGTGGGTCTGACACACCGGTGGCAATGTGTTCTTTTTTCCATTTCCAGGAGTGTAGATAGGATTAACTGAGTGCATCTAGAAAGTTCCAAGAAGGGCAGCACTTTTGTTTTATCTAGGAATTGGGGAAAGAGTGTCACGGATGTGATGCAAGAGTTGGGGTGAACGTCATTAAAACAAAGGCGTTTTTCGTTGCGGTGGGATCTTCTCACGTAATTTGTATCTCCAACTTTCTCCTCCGAATGTGAAAATATTTTGTTGACGCCATCCTACATCTGGAGATATCATCACCATAATAAAATACGGGAAATCAGTGCTAGCACGGAAAGATGTAGGTGTTCTTTTTTTCGGTGCGCTTTTCGAGAGTGAAGTAATAGAGAATTATTATGAAGGTGGTTCGATGAACCCTCTGCCAGGCACTTATGTGTGATTCGCAGAGTAGTCATGTAGATGTAGAATAAACTGTGTTTGCTCAAGGTAGAAGCTTCTCTCCCATTTGAAATCATACACTGACAAAAAAGTTAACTTTAACCTCATGAAGAATGTCTGGAAAACAGAATTCCTTTCCTGTGCCAACCTTTTCATGTCAGAGTAGCAACTGCCAATCTATGCCCTTAATTATTTGCTGGGCGTATTCCAATCTTTGTCACCCTACACAGTTTTTTAACTGGTAACCAGCATAAATTAGTATGTTATGAGCCCGCAATAGAGCAGATTCAGTAAGGAAGCGATAAAGTGGCCACCGGCCCCAAATAGTGATAGTTAAAAGATGGACAGCTTTTGTCGACTGGTCTCTGTTTCAGTTTGCTGCCACGCACAGTGACCACAAAGCTGTGACACTGTAACCGCCTGACGTAGTGCTGTTGTGTTGTCTGTATGAGAGGATGATTAATTGGTTAATAACACTGCACTTACGTTCAAATATATTATGCAGTATGAGATATGATCACAAATATTTAATAAATGTCATTTTCCTTCTACTCATGCCTTCTACACTACTGGCCATTAAAATTGCATTGCTACACCAATAAGAAATTCAGATGATAAACGGGTATTCATTGGACAAATATACTATACTAGAACTGACACGTGATTACATTTTCACGCAATTTGGGTGCATAGATCCTCAGAAATCAGTAACCAGAGCAACCACCTCTGGCCGTAATAACGGCCTTGATACGCCTGGGCATTGAGTCAAAAAGAGCTTGGATGGCGTGTACAGGCAGAGCTGCCCATGCAGCTTCAACACGATACCACAGTTCATCAAGAGTAGTGACTGGCGTATTGTGACGAGCCAATTGCTCGACCACCATTGGCCAGAGGTTTTCAATTGGTGAGAGATCTGGAGAATGTGCTGGTCAGGGCAGCAGTCAAACATTTTCTATATCCAGAAAGACCCATACAGGACCTGCAACATGCGGTCGTGCATTACCCTGCTGAAATGTAGGGTTTCGCAGGGGTCGAATGAAGGATCGAGCCACGGGTCGTAACAGATCTGAAATGTAACGTCCACTGTTCAAAGTGCCGTCAGTGCGAACAAGAAGTGACCGAGACGTGTAACCAATGCCAACCCATACCGTCACGCCTGGTGATACGCCAGTATGGCGATGACGAATACACGCTTCCAATGTGCGTTCACCGCGATGTCGCCAAACACGGATGCGACCATCGTGATGCTGTAAACAGAACCTGGATTCAACCGAAAAAATGACGTTTTGCCGTTCGTGCACCCAGGTTCGTCGTTGAGTACACCATCGCAGGCGCTCCAGTCTGTGATGCAGCGTCAACGGTAACCGCAGCCATGGTCTCCGAGCTGATATTCCATGCTGCTGCAAACGTCGTCGAACTGTTCGGGCAGATGATTGTTGTCTTGCAAACGGCCCATCTGTTGACTCAGGGATCGAGACGTGGCTGCACGATCCGTTACAGCCATGCGAATAAGATGCCTGTCATCTCGACTGCTAGTGATACGAGGCCGGTGGGATCCAGCACGGCGTTCCGTATTACCATCCTGAATCCACCGATTCCATATTCTGCTAACAGTCATTGGATCTCGACCAACGCGAGCAGCAATGTCGCGATACGATAAACCGCAATCGCGATAGGCTACAATCCGAACTTTATCAAAGTCGGAAACGTGATGGTACGCATTTCTCCTCCTTACACGAGGCATCAGAACAATATTTCACCAGGCAACGTCGGTCAACTGCTGTTTGTGTCTGAGAAATCGGTTGGAAACTTTCCACATGTCAGCACTTTGTAGGTGTCGCCACAGGCGCCAATCTAGTGTGAATGCTCTGAAAAGCTAATCATTTGGACATCACAGCATCCTCTTCCTGTCGGTTAACTTCCGCGTCTGTAGCACGTCATCTTCGTGGTGTAGCAATTTTAATGCCCAGTAGTGTATTACAGCAGCCTTAATTTAATGCCGTATTCCTTGCCCCAAATATGCACCGTATTTGAAGATGACCATCTCTGTAATCCCCACTCACGAATCCATGTGACTTCCGTGCCAGAATTTATACCATAGCAGCTGATCGGTACTAGTCGCGTACGCCCGCGAGTAGTCAGTACTGGAAGACAAAAAGTAAAACATTGCCCCTCTCACATCTTATAACCCAGAAGTGCCCGCGCTTCTCTCCTCTGCTCCTGTGGCAAGCGGCCGAATTCATACTTAGCTCACGGTCGAATTCAGCCATATCAATGAAGACAAAGCACTTCTTAAAGTATTACTGTTCCTATGTTTTTGTGTGCTACTGAGCAGGAAAGTTATATTATTAAGAAACTCTTAACATTAGTTGGCGTTTTTGGATTCGGCTGATGTTTCTGAGATGGATGTTGTCATAAAATACGGCTGAGAACCTCGGGCCGTAGTAGTACTTGATTCGGGCCGTATGCTGCCCGAGGCCACAGTCTGACGACCACTGCGCTACAGTGTTTCGCGGAACAAGTGCACGTGACAAAGTTGTGACGATTCGTTCGTTGGATGGGGGCATCAAGCTCAGCAGCCTCCGTGGTACTCTTCAATAGCAGAAGGCTACGTGACGACTGCGCAAGTCATTCTCTTCCCTCGGTTCCAAAACAGTACATAACGGGATCACAAATTTGCACTCACGGTCTCCAGCATCATTCACACATTGACTCAGTGTCATACACATACACATTTCTCACACTGTGCTGTGTAAACAAGAAAGATCTTACCCCTTATTTCAGTTTAAGTAATTACATGCTTGATATTGCAAGAAGGTTCGTCATACTATTTTAATCTCTCACCTGAGAATTTCGTATATTGCAACCTCGATTATTTAGGGGTTTTCACAAACATAGTTATGATCATTCATGGGCTTTTTTAAGGTTTACTGGCTTTTAAAACTGTTGTTGAAGATAGCAATTTCTTTACAGTGGGTCAATCTTGAGGTCTATATTAATTCTGCACGCAACTAAACACTTTTTCTCCTGTAGTTACTCTGCATCACTTGGCATTTACATGTTTTGAAACATCTGATTGTATAACCTGAGTATTTTCTATCAGGGAATTTTTTTCTACAGCAGCCAGAATAGATATGATTGAGTACATTCGTCCATCATCTGATAAACTTGTCACATTACGTATGAAAAACTGGCTCTCCTTTACGGTGGAGACTGATTCACGGCTGGCACTAATTGATAAATTGTTTTGCACGTCACTGAAACATTTGATATGTCTCTTTAACAGTGTTCCACCGCTCCCAATTAATTTCGTCAACCGATTATAGCATTTCTCCGAAGTTTATTTTTTCACACTTCCTTTTCAGTATAAGCGACTAACATTAAATGACAAAATTAATACAAGGGAAACTGAGTGAAAGCTTACCATATTTAAACATACATAAAAAGCACGTAAACGAAATTAATTACCAACATCAATGAATCCCGAAACAGAATATTAATAAACCGTCGATGCAAAAAACGTAGTAGAAAAGCGGCTAATGAAATTTTTTACCTTCCTCCTACTGCGACTAAGCAAAAGCAATATACGACACAACCCTAAGCTGTCATATGGAACAACTTATGAACCTAACGACAATACTACCAGGAAGACGTTGAACATTGAAAAAATACTGAATAAAAGCTACTATTATTAAGAAATGGAATAAAATAAATATATCGGTATATTAAGAGAGAAATGAAACAAACTTAAGTAGTGAATAGTGTTACTGGCAGTTCATGACAAGTTGTACTTACTTTTCTAAAACTTAAGAAGCAAGATAAAGTTTTCATTTACTTCCGGAAATAAGAAAATGTCTGCATCTTGCATCCCGTCAGCTTTACAGATTAGCTCTTCGTGAGGACGTCGATTGAGGTAAATGATCGTCACCAGGCTGAAAATGAAGGCCCTTTGTCTCGGGGGACACATTGTCTCACGTTATTTGGCGACAAATGTCACAACAGGATACTGAAGCTCTCCTGTGAGGAGAGCTTCTGTAAAGTTTGGAAGGTAGGAGACGAGATACTGGCGGAAGTAAAGCTGTGAGACCGGGCGTGAGTCGTGCTTCGGTAGCTCAGTTGGTAGAGCACTTGCCCGCGAAAGGCAAAGGTCCGGAGTTCGAGTCTCGGTCGGGCACACAGTTTTAATCTGCCAGGAAGTTTCAATTGCTATATATTTTGAGATGTTGTTAAGCTGCGACAGAATAACGAGAGAGGGAGAATGACTCTCCCTCTTCAACTTCTGATGTGAACCATCCAAAAATCAAATCCATCACATAAGAAAAAAGTTAGAGAAATCATTCAAAATATTAACAACAACAACGTAGCCAGTAAAGACGAAATCTTCACAGAACTGTGGAAACTGACTGGTGGATTTTATTGGAGACAAAATTCTAAATTCGGTCTTCCAAAATCGTTTCACTGCCAAAGAGCATAATGATGTTCTTACGACCAATCATCGCACAAACGCCGAAATGACAAATACTTAGACATGGGATCAGGGATCGAAAACCAACAAAAAGCTCTCAACAGGAGAGAGGCAACTATATGATTATATGGTATACAGGCCATGCGAAAGAAACTGCAGCACTCCTTCTAGCAGTAGTTTAACGTAGGTCGCTGGAGCAACAAAGAGTTCCAACCTGTTTGAGAAAAGTGCACGCCATTCCCATTTTCAAAAAGAGTCATCATGATAAGTAAACATAACAGCGTTAACATCAGTAGTTTAGTAGTGCCGGTACAATGACTAGTATAAATCTGGCGATGTTTCACTTTCGGTGAGTGAGCATCCTTTCCAAAATACCTTGACAGACATCGAGAAACCCCCCCATGAACCATGGACCTTGCCGTTGGTGGGGAGGCTTGCGTGCCTCAGCGATACAGATGTCCGTACCGTAGGTGCAACCAGAACGGAGGGGTATCTGTTGAGAGGCCAGACAAACATGTGGTTCCTGAAGAGGGGCAGCAGCCTTTTCAGTAGTTGCAGGGGCAACAGTCTGGATGATTGACTGATCTGGCCTTGTAACATTAACCAAAACGGCCTTGCTGTGCTGGTACTGCGAACGGCTGAAAGCAAGGGGAAACTACAGCCGTAATTATTCCCGAGGACATGCAGCTTTACTGTATGATTAAATGATGATGGCGTCCTCTTGGGTAAAATATTCCGGAGGTAAAATAGTCCCCCATTCGGATCTCCGGGCGGGGACTACTCAAGAGGACGTCGTTATCAGGAGAAAGAAAACTGGCATTCTACGGATCGGAGCGTGGAATGTCAGATCCCTTAATCGGGCAGGTAGGTTAGAAAATTTAAAAAGGGAAATGGATAGGTTAAAGTTAGATATAGTGGGAATTAGTGAAGTTCGGTGGCAGGAGGAACAAGACTTCTGGTCAGGTGATTACAAGGTTATAAATACAAAATCAAATAGGGGTAATGCAGGAGTAGGTTTAATAATGAATAAACAAATAGGAGTGCGGGTTAGCTACTACAAACAGCATAGTGAACGCATTATTGTGGCCAAGATAGACACAAAGCCCATGCCTACTACAGTAGTACAAGTTTATATGCCAACTAGCTCTGCAGATGATGAAGAAATTTATTAAATGTATGACGAGATAAAAGAAATTATTCAGGTAGTGAAGGGAGACGAAAATTTAATAGTCATGGGTGACTGGAATTCGTCAGTAGGAAAAGGGAGAGAAGGGAACATAGTAGGTGAATATGGATTGGGGGGAAGAAATGAAAGAGGAAGCCGCCTTGTAGAATTTTGCACAGAGCATAACTTAATCATAGCTAACACTTGGTTCAAGAATCATAAAAGAAGGTTGTATACCTGGAAGAATCCTGGAGATACTAAAAGGTATCAGATAGATTATATAATGGTAAGACAGAGATTTAGGAACCGGGTTTTAAACTGTAAGACATTTCCAGGTGCAGATGTGGATTCTGACCACAATCTATTGGTTATGAACTGCAGATTGAAACTGAAGAAACTGCAAAAAGGTGGGAATTTAAGGAGATGGGACCTGGATAAACTGAAAGAACCCGAGCTTGTAGCGAGTTTCAGGGAGAGCATAAGGGAACAATTGACAGGAATGGGGCAAAGAAATACAGTAGAAGAAGAATGGGTAGCTCTGAGGGATGAAGTAGTGAAGGCAGCAGAGGATCAAGTAGGTAAAAAGACGAGGGCTAATAGAAATCCTTGGGTAACAGAAGAAATATTGAATTTAATTGATTAAAGGAGAAAATATAAAAATGCAGTAAATGAAGCAGGCAAAAAGGAATACAAACGTCTCAAAAATGAGATCGACAGGAAGTGCAAAATGGCTAAGCAGGCATGGCTAGAGGACAAATGTAAGGATGTAGAGGCTTGTCTCACTAGGGGTAAGATAGATACTGCCTACAGGAAAATTAAAGAGACCTTTGGAGAGAAGAGAACCACTTGTATGAATATCAAGAGCTCAGATGGCAACCCAGTTCTAAGCAAGGAAGGGAAAGCAGAAAGGTGGAAGGAGTATATAGAGGGTTTATACAAGGGCGATGTACTTGAGGACAATATTATGGAAATAGAGGAGGATGTAAATGAAGATGAAATGGGAGATAAGATACTGCGTGAAGAGTTTGACAGAGCACTGAAAGACCTGAGTCGAAACAAGGCCCCGGGAGTAGACAACATTCCATTAGAACTACTGATGGCCTTGGGAGAGTCAGTCATGACAAAACTCTACCATCTGGTGAGCAAGATGTATGAGACAGGCGAAATACCCACAGACTTCAAGAAGAATATAATAATTCCAATCCCAAAGAAAGCAGGTGTTGACAGATGTGAAAATTTCCGAACTATCAGTTTAATAAGCCACAGCTGCAAAATACTAACGCGAATTCTTTACAGACGAATGGAAAAACTGGTAGAAGCGGACCTCGGGGAAGATCAGTTTGGATTCCGTAGAAATGTTGGAACACGTGAGGCAATACTAACCTTACGACTTATCTTAGAAGAAAGATTAAGAAAAGGCAAACCTACGTTTCTAGCATTTGTAGACTTAGAGAAAGCTTTTGACAACGTTAACTGGAATACTCTCTTTCAAATTCTGAAGGTGGCAGGGGTAAAATACAGGGAGCGAAAGGCTATTTACAATTTGTACAGAAACCAGATGGCAGTTATAAGAGTCGAGGGGCATGAAAGGGAAGCAGTGGTTGGGAAAGGAGTGAGACAGGGTTGTAGCCTCTCCCCGATGTTATTCAATCTGTATATTGAGCAAGCAGTAAAGGAAACAAAAGAAAAATTCGGAGTAGGTATTAAAATTCATGGAGACGAAGTAAAAACTATGAGGTTCGCCGATGACATTGTAATTCTGTCAGAGACAGCAAAAGACTTGGAAGAGCAGTTGAACGGAATGGACAGTGTCTTGAAAGGAGGATATAAGATGAACATCAACAAAAGCAAAACGAGGATAATGGAATGTAGTCAAATTAAATCGGGTGATGCTGAGGGGATTAGATTAGGAAATGAGACACTTAAAGTAGTAAAGGAGTTTTGCTATTTAGGGAGCAAAATAACTGATAATGGTCGAAGTAGAGAGGATATAGAATGTAGACTGGCAATGGCAAGGAAATCGTTTCTGAAGAAGAGAAATTTGTTAACATCGAGTATAGATTTAAGTGTCAGGAAGTCGTTTCTGAAAGTATTTGTATGGAGTGTAGCCATGTATGGATGTGAAACATGGACGATAACCAGTTTGGACAAGAAGAGAATAGAAGCTTTCGAAATGTGGTGCTACAGAAGAATGCTGAAGATAAGGTGGGTAGATCACGTAACTAATGAGGAGGTATTGAATAGGATTGGGGAGAAGAGAAGTTTGTGGCACAACTTGACTAGAAGAAGGGATCGGTTTTTAGGACATGTTTTGAGGCATCAAGGGATCACAAATTTAGCATTGGAGGGCAGCGTGGAGGGTAAAAATCGTAGAGGGAGACCAAGAGATCAATACACTAAGCAGATTCAGAAGGATGTAGGTAGCAGTAGGTACTGGGAGATGAAGAAGCTTGCACAGGATAGAGTAGCATGGAGAGCTGCATCAAACCAGTCTCAGGACTGAAGACCACAACAACAACAACATCGAGAAAAGTTGCAGGATCTTGGTGGCCTGCATTCGTGTTGTCAGTACAGGATTGTGATATGATAATACCATAACTGATAAACAGTACTTTATCAGAGGGATATGGGTCCAGCTAAGGCTCTTATCTCAAGATTACTAATAACATAGGGGGGGGGGGGGGGTAGCAGTGTCAGGTTACACACTTCGATAACAATAATCAAGCTCACCCTGCACTTTACTAGACCCCCCCCCCCCCCCGTCGCCCCCCTAGGGGAACCACCAGGAACTGATCAAGGTCGCCCTGGGGAAAACACCCCACTCACACAAATGTTCAAATGTGGGTGAACTCTTATGGGACTGAACTGCTACCACTCACACATCTTAGAGAGGTGAACTAAGTCATGATGTAACTTGAGAATGGTCACGCAACATAAACGTCCAGGAAACGCCTCCCTATCTGTCAGATAATGGGAACACAATAAAATGGCGGGAAACTCCTGGGCCAAGACTGGAGGCCCCTCTTCTTTTCATCATCCTTATCATCCTTTATTACTAGCTCAGATAGTCGGCCCCCGGTAGCTGAATGTTCAGTGTCACGGAGTGTCAATCCTCTACGCCCGGGTTCTATTCCCGGCTGGGTAGGGGAATTTTCTCCGCCCAGGGACAAGGTGTTGTGCTGTCCTCCTCATCATCCTATCATCCTCATCGACTGCAGGTCGCCGAAGTGGCGTCAAATTGAAAGACCTGCACGCGGCGAACAGCCTGCCCCTATGGTGGGCCCCAGTCATACGATTAAATTAAAAAAAAGTAGCTCAGATGCATAGCCCTCTTCATTCTAGGTGTGAGCATCATGGGGAGAGTTTCAAGTTTGCTTTAATCATTTATTCTATAGTGGCAGGTTCAGAAATAATAACAATGATAAAACAAATTAACTAATAGTTTACTGTGAACGATTTTTGAAATATACAATTTATTGATGTTGTTTATTAACTTTTTCCTTTTATTTATATAGCTATTTGTACACACAGCAGTCTTTTTATGTACAACAATAATTTGTTGTTTATTACCAACTTTTTCTTTATTTACGAAGCAGTTTGCTGCGCACACAGTGGTTTTTTAAACAGATATTTATTCTTATACACAATAACTTTCAGTTTTTTTGTTGGTTTATTTACAAATCCCTTTTTTCATATGTATATAATTTGGTCTTATTTACAAAGTAATTTTTTCTCAAGACTTATGACTAGCAGGTACAAGAACCTGAAAGTCTGCATTTCCCATTTTTGTTCTATATATATTACTAACATTTTCTTTCAGTTTATAAACTATTTACATTTATATTCATTTTTTATATTTACATTTCAACCATTTATATATATAGTATATATACAATGGAAAACGGGGAATAACAGCACCAGGTAAAGGAAAAACCATCATATACGTAACAAACAGAATTTTCAATGTCCTCCACTGTACTCTGTGCCATTAGCTTCCATATGGTGTCAATTAACAAACAACTTACATAAAAACTGCTGCGTAGTGTTCAACAACATTCCAAAAATTTATCTACTGGGATAATAAGAATACCCAAAAATTGAAGGAGTACAAGTAAGTCTTCCAGACACTCAAGACCGAAACAGGCCTATAAGCTACATTCTATTTGCATACAGTTTTAATTATCTACCTGCAAACTCTGTGGAGATTCTTATCTTTGTCTCCAACGAAGACGATATAAGTGTTATACAGAAGTGTTATATTAAAGCAGGAGACACATATTTTTCTCAATCTGGGATATCGTTCTCCACAATACCATCAAATTCTGATATTGCCGAATTAGGCCTGGATTCCACAAACAATGTTATTCCACATGTCTCAAGAAAAAGAATCAGTGTATCGAACAGACTTAAACCATTCCCTATTCGGAAATTACTCCTCTAAATACAGTTAATGTATTATGTGTATGAAATAGAAAACTGGACATGGAGGAGATCGAAATCGAGAAACAAAAACTGAATTACATGGCGAAGACAACTGCCATAAAGGAAGAATATAAACTGCAGTTGCAAAAAGAAGAAGCTACTGCATATTTACAAGCAATGTTTACATATTGCTTTAAACACAATGTAAAGAGAAAGTGTGCTATGACTGAGAAATATGAAATATCTGCATTTACAGTAAGCACCAATGGAAATTGTCAAGTGTTGAAGTACTGGACGAAATCACATTTACTACATTAAAGAATATACGAAAATTTTTTATAAACATCCATTCCCGTTTGGCTTACCTTCAAAAGACTACTTGTATCCAAATATGCCGAAATGGACGAATTGGACGTCGTGCACCTATCAGCAGAACAGCCGTTTGCAGAGTTTATAACCGATGCAATAGCTACTCTTTCGTAAATGTTGTAAACTTTAAATTCTGTACAGAAATTCTGCAAGAATGTGTAGGAGAAGAGTTTTAGCGCACGTGCAGACGTGGAAAATTTTATCAATAGTGCAAGAAACAAATAAGAGGCAATCCCTGAATCCTCTCGCCTAAAGATCTGCAAAAAGCAATAGATATTTTACAGGAAGAAAATTAGATACATATATTAGAAACAAATGATATACCTTCTTTTTGTCGGCCAGATTACTGAATGGAGGAGGAAATAGCTCGTTCAGATGTGGATTTAAGTTAATCATTTATCCGGATGTTATTTAAACTAAACAAAACAGAAATAGCGAGAGTTGTTTTCTGTACATAAATATATATGCAGAATTAATAAAAGTTTTTGTAAGAAAATATTTATTGTTATTCGCTATACTGCAAATAATCCTAAAAAGTCTGCTGTCTGATATATATGATGACCTACACGTTTGTCTGTTGAATGGGAGATGTGGATCGCTGATAAGTGACCTTGAGAAGTGGATGAAAGTAGGTAGTGTAGGAAGCCTTATTTCTTACCTGTTTGATAAAGGCGGGGTAGCAGGAACTCGAATCATATTGGTCCACTGGGCTTCCAACCATTTTATTGTGCTCCTATTGGCTGAGATAAATGGGTAAGTGGGAGGGGTCTCCCACCGATTTTATATCTTGTGACCTTGAATATAAGTAGTCCAATTTGCCTAAGGTGGGGGGTTTCCATAGATGATCTTGATCAATCCCCAGTGGCTCTCCATGGTCAGAGAAATGGGGGATAGCCCTGAATATAAGTTGCCCAAGTGTGTAACCTGACACAGGAAGTCCTTATTAGTGACCGTGAGATAAGATCGTTATCTCGCTCGGAAGATACAGAGGGAAGCGACATTTGCGCACTCGGGCTTCGCAGCGCGACTCTTCAGCTACCAGCGATAAAAAATGTCTCTCACAAAATTTCGTCCGGCAAGTACATCCGGCAGAAAAAGGACGTTAAAGAGTGGCAATCTGGCAACACTGTAACCACATGTATGCTAATTACGTGTGTCAGCACATAACAGTCGACTTGTATAGTTGGTGCAGTGGCTAGATTTTTGAGTTAGCATGCAGCATATCAAGGGATTGATCCTGGGTTAGGGCGCATTTTCTTTTATTTTCTAATTTCATTCTGATATTTCATACTGTAATATACACCGTCTCTTAGGTCACATGTATCCTAAATTTTCAATATTTTGTAATGCTGAACATAACAAATACGTGGTTAGACAAATAAGAAATAGACAGTTGAAACAAATGACCTGTCAGAGGACAGAATAACTACAAAAACAATATCGATTTTAAGATGCTAAAGATACAGTACAATAACACAGAATCTTCTTGTCTTTCATACTACATGTAATATGAGCACTCAGATGTCGCACATTAGTAACCAGTGACAATAATAATGTCCATATTGACGACCACATGACCTTCACAACAGAATACATTGTCCTCAGAACAACAAATACTCAAAGCGACCACCCTGCACGTCCATCACTCCGCAATCCGCAGGATCTTACAGTTCTAGACCTTTTGCAGTAAAACTGCATCCATATAACAAGAGCAGCGTGAATACGCACTACCAATTCTTCCACATTCGTCGACAGAGTAGAGTACACGTGCTCCTTCAGGTGTCCCTACAGGGAGAAATCCAGCGGATTTAGGTGAGGTGAATGTGGTGACCATACAACTAGACTTCCACGTCTGAGCCCTTTTCCTGGAAATGTTCTGTCCACATACTGCCACACATTAATTCCAGTGTGTGGAGGGGCACCATCATCTGCCGAACATGTAGTGGAACCTCTTCGAGCTTCTCAGGCAGTTAGTTGAGAGGAATGTAGTCAACCGGTCAGGCAACATGTAGGGGCCCCAATACCTGTCGCCCAATATGCTGGCCCAGACGTTGATACCAAATCGAACTTGATAGCCACGGTCGCGGGTGACGTGCTGGTTAATGTCAAACCATTGGTGGGAATTGTGCATGTTGAAGATACCGCCACGACTGAATACTCCATCGTCCGACCATATTACGGTGTTCACGAAGTCATCGCTGGCTTCCTGTTTATGTTGGAGTCATTCACAGAATTGCATCCACTGATGACGATCTGCAGGATGCAGGTGTTGCGTGAAAGTATAATGATAGGGGTGCAACCCATGCTCGTGCAGCACATTAACGACCGTGAGTTGCGAGACACGCAGCTGCCTTGCTACACTATGTGTACTTCGCTGAGGTTCTTGGTGTATGACTTCCAGAATAGCTTCCTCAGCAGCTGGAGTACGGCGAGTCTGTGGACGACCTCTGTCATGCCATGGTGGAAGGAGAGAAACTGACTCCTGAAGGCGCAGCTCCAGACGACGAAACACAATTTTCTCTGGATGGCGTCGACGAGGATATCTAGCAGCATATTCACGAGTGGCAACACCAGCCCGGTTATCAGATGCACCAAGGACCAGAAGCATATCCACATATTCATCGTTTAAGTATGCCATACGTCTGCCATGCTGGTTTAGAGGTTTACAATGAGAAAATTCGATACGTGTATGCATGTATATTGGAGTCTGTCACAGGTGCGTTACTCAGATCACGACTAGGTCCTGTCTAGTGGACAGCGCATACAGTCAGTACTGCGTGCTGTTCCACCTAACGCGCATTACCCCTCTGACAGATACTGTTCTGGATCGTGACACCGCTAATTGTGAAATGTTTGATTTCGAATTACACTGTTTCCCTAACTGTAATAGACATAATGTTTCCAGAGTCTCATCGATAGAATAATAATAATAATAATGCATTGAGATACGTACTAAACAGTATTCGGTTACCAGACTCAGTGTTGAAAGTCACAATTAGTAGAACCATGGTGAGAACACATATAAATGGTAACAGAGATTGGACAGTATTTGCAAAGCACGGTGCTAGTCCTTCTGGTAAAGTGAGGCCGTAACGAAATGTAATGGACCTGAACGAGGCAAGAATAGTAGTTGGTAGTAATCTGTGGAACCTTTGGAGGAGGATACAAAGAAAACAGGTTTCGCATCTAGCTGATGAAGTGGTGTCAATGAATTCACCCATGACGTGGAAAGGGCTTCTTTTAAAGCCGACAAATCTTCCATTTCTACGATTGTAGTATGTAAGTGCAAATGTTGTCTAGAGGACCTGCTGCAAACGCTGTTGACGATTAAGATGCCAGATACCATACCTCCTGGACTACATTTATCAAGTAAAAAAAATTTGCGTCAACCCAAGATCGAACCATCAACCTCCTGCATGTAACCCAAAACTTTATCCACTGCACGAACTGTACAGCACAAGTAGCATATGCTGACAGAGGTAATTACTATACATGTGGTTACAGTGTTGCCAGATTGCCACTCTTCAACGTCATTTTTCTGCCGGATGTACTCGCCAGACGAAATTTTGCGAAAGACATTTTTTTATCGCTGGTAGGTGGGAGGTCGCGCTGCGGAGCCCGAGTGCGCGAATATCGCTTTACCCTGTATAGTGAATAACTACTGTCCCATTAGGTCACGTTCCTTTAAGTACTGTTATCTTGAGATACTTGTGGCCCCTTAACTCTAGAATGAACCCTGTCCTACTAATGACATCAGTCTGTCGTAGAATTGTGGAATGCAAAAACTCACATATCATAACCTTCTAGAAGAACGAATATCTTCTGTGTAGGGATCAGTATGAATTCCATAAACAGTTACCATTAGGATGATTCTGATCATCCACGACAGAAGGTATTAGATAACGCCGCGAAATCCATCGTTCTTTAATTTCGTAACCAAGGACATTATACCAAAAGGAACTTGAAAACACAATGCTTCTTTGCCTCCTTCTGGAAGAAGACTAGGACATCGAGAGAAACTATAGCAATTTAACGGAGATTCTACAAGATCTATCCTTCTTGCCTCAAAGACCTAAACTGAAGCACTTCTGCGGAAATAAACACAACGTGTGGACAGTAATTTTTTTGTTTGCATAATCAAGCGGAACCCATTTCCCATAATTTTAGGAAATCACTTTTGTGTTGGTTACGTCTATGTCGAAATATATTTTTGTGAACGTGCATGCTGGCTCGCTTGCGCATGTGTGTGCGCTTGTGTGTGTGCGTGCGTTCGTGTGTGTGTGTGTGTGTGTGTGTGTGTGTGTGTGTGTGTGGGTGGTCGCATCCTTGCATGTGAACGTCTCGACATAAAAACAAGAAACAGAAAAAAGCAACTGGTGCGTTTCACAGCGGAAAGCGTTCCACCATCGTGCTACGCTGTACCACGTTTGCGCATATGTACCCCTGTTTTGAAGAAATCTGCGCTCAACAAAATTCTGGCATTAGAAAAACATCTACATCAGCTGCTCGCATTTCCTGTTCGTTCCATCCGACATGCATCACTTTTGACGGTATGAAAGCATCTTCCACGGTCCGCAAAAAATTTGGCTGTGTTTACTTTTCGTTTCAAAGGCTCCGCTCGTGCAGGGAGCAGTTACGGAGCAATTTCTCGTGTTTGTTTAAGGCTGCTCGCGGTTTTCACGGTTACCTGTCTGCCACACGGTACGCACTCACTTTCGTATTTGCTGCAGGAGTAATGATTTGTTTGTAGTCACTATAGCACATTAGGCTCTGTCCGCAAGTTTTACTTTCTATGGACCCCAGGTAATATATCAAACCTCAAGTTAATTAAAACATAATCCAAACTAAAAAGTGACTTAAAATACTGCAGAAAAGGGCTACAAAAAGCTCTGACAGACTGTAGCAAATAGACGTACAGGTACAGAAATACACGTGTTTTGGGCAAAATAGTGCCTCATACTTTCTTCCAATTTCTATTTAGGAAGGCATATGTTTTGGCCTTAGTATCGTAATTAAGTAGAAGATAATTTCTCCTTTCGCATTGATAACGGAGGCACCAGGTCGTTCCATATACTTCAGGAGACCTCAGAAGCGGCGAACAACCGCTTAGTTCAATAACGTTTAATAGACACACATAACTCACGGACATCGGTTAGAGCAAAGCCCGAGGAGTTGAAATACCCACCGACAGCACTCCATGGCTGCTTAATAAGGCTTAACTTACTGGTTTCACGTGCGTGAAGCGTTGTTACAATTCGATACCTATGGGGATGTATCATTGTCATTCAGAATTCCAGTCAAGGCCAAGCGACAGCGTTGGTATTAGGCACTTTTAAATATTCAGTGGAGGAGACGGCAGAAGAGCTTTCTCCAGTGTAACAGCTATCACTTTCCAGTTACCTTATCTCTCTCTCTGTCATTTTCCGTTGCAGCACCAGTACGATCAGTAAATGACTGTATAGATGATTTTAATCCTTTTAATTTGGTTTATGAAAAAGCATGACTTCTTAGAACTTTTCGTGAAATTACTCGCCGAAATTTTAGTAATGAGCTTTCGGGTGTACAGCGGAGTTGTTCCTTACGCGCAATGTTTCGACGATCGATCCCGTCATCTTCTTCAGCGGCTGCGAGCTGTGTTATAATGCATACTCGCTGCCTGGACGCCAACCAGACTGAAGGACTGCTGGTGTCGTGCAGACGTTTACAACCGAGTGCGACACTTGCAGCTCTCTACACCTCCGAGAGCTCATTTGTTTTTCTGACTCCTCACTGTTATTCCGTAACACGCAGATTGTCTCAGGCTTTTCCACCACTTTTGGATAAGATGGTGGCGAAATCTTAGTAAATTGGGTGTTGGATACCAAGTCTTGTTTAAACTGAAGCTTCCGAGCCCGTTTATTAGGTTTTCCGACATCTTTATTTCGATAGACTATGCTGCCCCAGAAACTTGAGGTTTGTGCTACGATACTGGTTCAAATGGCTCCAGGCACTATGGGACTTAACATCTGAGGTCATAAGTCCCCTAGAACTTAGAACTACTTAAACCTAACTAACCTGAAGACATCGCACACATCCAAGCCAGAGGAAGGATTCGAACCTGCGACCGTAGCAGCAGCGCGGTTCCGGACGGAAGCGCCTAGAACCGCTCGGCCACAGTGGCTGGCTGTGCTACGATACTGGTTCCGTCGTATCTCATTTCGTGATTATGTTCGAGGTAGTGCTTGGCGTCAGCTGATTGGTTTGATTTGGTCGTGTGTATCACTGATGTTCCTTGCACCTGTTTTCCACTGTCCTAATAGTCCGACCCGCGTAAGACATGCCACATTCGCATGGACTGCGGTACACAGTCGGCTTTTGGAGACAGTGGTCTTTTTTAACAGTGCAAATAAGACGTTTTATCTTTGTTAACGCCAGCGAAAAACACTGAAAGTCATGTTTTCGGAATATCGGTAGACACCTACGAAAACATGCCATTCAGCCTATTTCGCCCTGTCTTCTTTGTAATAGCGGCACCACACCGACACTATTTCTTAGTATGGTTGGAGTCTAGGCTGCGAGTAGCGTGGTAGTGCAGCTTGCCGCATCTGAAGAAGACGACTGAATCAGTCGTCGAAATACTGGGCAAAATAATAGAATCAACTACTGGACCGTACGCCCGAAACGACACTATTAATCGATCACTCCGAGAAAACCTAAGGGATTATGTCAAAATTTTCCTTATGAACTGACTGAACGCTTCTTTCACTGATCTTACGCTTTCTTATATACACTGAAGAGCCAAAGAAACTGGTACACATGCCTAATATCGTGTATGGCCCCCGCGAGCACGCAGAAGCGCCGCAAAACGACGTGACATCGACCTGGCTAACGTCTGAAGTAGTGCTGGAGGGAAATGACATGAATCCTACAGGGCTGTCCATAAATCTGTAAGAGTACGAGTGAATAGAGATCTCTTCTGAACAGCACGTTGCAAGGCATCCCAGTTATGCTCAATAATGTTCATGTCTGGGGAGTTTGGTGGCCAGTGGAAGTGTTTAAACTCAGAAGAGTGTTCCTGGAGCCACTCTGTAGCAGTTTTGGACGTGTGGGGTGTAGCATTGTCCTGCTGGAATTTCCCAAGTCCGTCCGAATGCACAGTTGACATGAATGGATGCTGGTGATCAGACAGGATTCTTACGTACGTGTCACCTGTCAGAGCCGTATGTAGAGGTATCAAGAGTCCCATATCACTCCAAGTGCACACGACCCACACCATTACAGAGCCTCCACCAGCTTGAACAGTTCCCTGGTGATATGCAGGGTTCATGAATTCATGATATTGTCTCCATATCCATAACGTCCATCAGCTCAGTACAATTTGAAACGAGACTCATCCGAACAGGCAACATGTTTCCAGTCACCAACTGACCAATGTCGGAGTTGACAGGCCCAGGCGAGGCTGAAACGTCCCCTTTTGAAAAAATTGTGCAATCTGACTTTCAAAAATCCCTACAAAAGAATGGCCCTGACTAACATTAACCTATACCTTTCACAAATCACTTACCTCACAAAAATCTTCGTTACTCGAATTACTGCAATACAGCGAGCGCCACTACTGCCAGCTAACTAAAAGATTCAAACTACTGAAGGCACTAACTACTGATAGGCATAGTTAGCAAATGAAAGATTTTAATAGAGAACAAACAATGTATTTACCTTCATAGTCATAATATATATAGCAGTTCATGACATCCATTCTTACAAATTTCAAAACTCCGCCATCTCTCTCCCCACATCCACCACTGCTGGCGGCTCACCTCCAACTGCGCAACGCTACGCGCTGTTCACATCCAGCTGCCGCTGCCCAACACTACAATGGCAGACAACAATGCAAACTAGCCACAGACTGCACACAGCACACCCAGTCATTTTCATACAGAGCGCCATGTAACGTTGCCAATAAGAAAACATAAACAGCCTACTTACATAGCCCCCATGCTCCCCACAAAAAATTTTACAAATAGTTTTGGGCAGTGGCCAATAATGATTTGAAGAAATTTTTCATAATTACAATAGCAAAGATATCAAATGCACACACTTATTGATACAATGTTGGCCAAAAGATAAAATTTTCTCACAGTCCATAAAGACAGTCCAGATTGTTCATCACAGTAAAATTGCAGTGTTTTTCTCAAAGTCTGAGCAGTAAAAGAAAATGCACACGGAAGTAGTGGATTTCCGTGCAGTCTTGAAGAAGTTGTGTTGTCCTTCCAACAGAAAGACAATGCTGACTCTTGACATGCAGACAGGTAATGGGCCACAACAGAGCAAACCCACAGCAGAGTCATTCGACGTTTTGAAGAATATTGGTAGGTAGGTCATCACAGAGTAGACCCACTGTAGTCCTGGTAGAGAGTATGGTATTGGTGGGCCACCAGAGGTGCAGACCCACTGTAGTCCCTGTAGAAATAATGGTATTGGTCAGTCATCAAAGGTGTAGACCCACTGTAGTCCTTGTAGAAATAACGGTATTGGTGGGTCATCAAAGATGCAGACCCACTGTAGTCCTTGTAGAGATGGCCAGCAGGCATCTGTTGTGACTGTGCAGGTGCACAATCACCATTGAAGAGTCTTGCAGATAATATAGCAAGTCCATAACCACCACTTGTGCACTCACAAAGTTTTTGTAATTGTCCTTAGAACCAGCAATGCTGTTATCCAGTCTCTTGCTGAATTATTAACACATGTGCAAACACTAACAGTCCCTACGTGTCACATATTGTCCATATAGTATGACCAACAGAAACGTGTGCAGTGAAATGGAACTTACAAGTTACTTAATTTGATGAACTGCTGTCAATTACAATTTTATAACATAAGAATACAATAACAAAGGTACAAAATACATCATTAAAAACATAATAATACAGATAACATTTGTAGTAATACAGGCTTTACAAAATAATAGAAATAAACATATACACCAGTGTTACAGGAATTATGAGATAAGTAAATACATAAAAGATCAGAATAACTTTTGAAACATCAACTTTACACATAAGCATTAAAACGAAACAGAATTAATAATGCTAAGCATATTTACAAGGTAAATAACATATTATTAATGCCAATTATATTTGAGGATAACAGTATTCCTCATCATAGTGAATGTAGCTTATTATTAGAAGAAGAAAAAATTCTATGAAACTACACAGAGACAGGAAGAAAACAAATACACAAGGGTACACAAACACATAGTGGGATAACACAAAAGGAAAGGACAGGATTTGTTTTCAGTGTAACATTTGGTACTGCAGTCCAACCCAAAACTTCATTCCACAGATCTTTCGTCTTATTTCCACATTTGTTTCCACCAAAAAAATCCTATTCAAGCATGCTTTCTGTATATATATGTTCACATATTTCTTACCTCATTATTTATTTTCCATTATCTTACTTCATCATTTATTTCCAAGAAAATCCTACCTAAACCTGTTGTCCCTAAACGCTACTTTTTTGGTTCATATCCTCTTTCAAAATACTGTTTTGGCCAAACCATTTTCTTATAGCTTCACAATGTATTTCTTCCAATTCATCACAACTTGTTCTCTTATGTGGCCTACCCCATCTTAAGCTAACTTAAATCTACTGAGCTCAGATGCTAAACTAAGGGACGAGGCAATGCAGCAGCACAAAACAATTAACACAAACATCAATGACAAAAAATTCAAATTGGCAAAGCAATTGCAATATTACAACTAATATAAGGCACTGTGCAGCAAACAAGAAAAATGAATGAGTAGTAAAACTGGCTTAACAGCGTAATACAAAGTCAAATTCAGTAACATAATGCCTGGCAAACAGCAGCAGCAAGTGAAATAACTTATATCTAAACATGACATAGCTCAAGCAGAAAAAATATTACATTAAAGACCACAATGCAGATAAGGGAAATGTCTGTTCACATCTTAATATCTATGTAATTAAAGTGGTGCACCAGAACTTATTCTACAAAAGAAATTACCAAGTACTTGGAAAGAAAATTCTGTATGCAATTCCTGTGAAGGGAAATGTTTTTTTTGTGCTCCTTCGTTTTTTTTTTAATTCCATCACAAAGTTACTATTTACTGGACCTGTAGGCATAAAATATTTATATTAGTACATCTATTAAATTTTACTTTGACCAGTGCTGCAGTGCAGCTAGAAACTAGATATTAAACAAAATGAGTAAATAAATACATAAAGCAAGCCATATGGCATTTCTCTCAACTAGCAAGACAATAGCCGTGAAATGTTTCTCATCGTTTCATTAGGCATTTTAGGAAATATCATAAATTAAGAGCTCCACAGTATAATCATATATTTTCAAGTTTGAAGGTGTCGTATTTACGATGCTTTCTACAAAGAAATGTCAATAGCGAGGATAATGGCCTGCCTTTTTTTTTTTACCTGTGCCTCTGAAAAGGCACACACTAATGGCTTTTTCTCCAGGCGTCTGACACAGCTGGGTGCCCACGACGCATTACGTGCAGGTGGTCACTTAACTTTCTTACGGAAATATTTACGACAGCAGTTTCCGCTACAGTAGCAGTCTCATATAAAAATATTTCACAGGTCAAGAATTTGCATTGCAAATGTGTAGAAACAAAATCCTATGAATATAACAGTGTCCAAAAAATTTTCGTCGGCATTGTAATACATTCACACATTTACATACATTTCATAACTCTTAAAGTACGATTCTTGGTTTCCAACAACCTTTTTCACAAACCAGAGTCCCTAACCACTACTCATTATTCCTTACCTTATTCGTCGACACTTCTTCAATATTTCATGATAACAGATACGTAGCATACTCAAATAACTCATATAGCATCAGCTTATAGATCATAAACATACCGCAACAGCATAATACACATAGTCATCGTAATAATAACATCATAACACCTCAGTCAAATCTCAAAAACGTCGTAGCTTTCTGCAATAATTTCAAAACCTAAAAAAAATTCTCTGCTCATTTCAATAGTGTCACCTACCTCAAACGTACTTTAAAATCATGCTCCCTTACCAAATGCACCATTCAAAGCTCTCATAGTATCACAATGGTTCCGAAAAAGTATGAACAGTTCACAAAGTACAGACAAAATACAATTTCGTAAGTGTGAAGTTATCCAACGGTGTAATTACATAAACATTTGTCACTGCCACAGTAAAAAGTTTGTCTCTCTCAGTTAAATGATCAGATAGCTGTGTAATTCTGTGTTAGAGAAATAAGGTACCGATGTGTAAAGTTGTATAAGCAAATACCATATTAGCTAGGGCTCCTTGTGCTTGCCAAACACATGGTACACAAAGTATGCGTGTACCCCCCTGAGGATTAATGTAATTATACCCTCAGATGTTACAGATTACAGCAATGGAATGAAATGTATCACGGAAAACCTTTGTACCATTGTACTTCAAATATCTTTAAAAATAAATGTTTTAAGTACAAAATAAATCACTCAAATACGTGTACTGTAGCGCTAAAATGTACGTCTTGTTGTGAGATAATCTCTGTGGAAGTGTCGTAGTTATCGTCCTCCAAAAGCTAAATTCTGCAGAAGTCAATGTACTTACCTCATGATAAATAAAAGTGAAATGCTTTGCGTATAGATATCTTAGTTATTACGCTTATTGCCGTGATGAAGAAAGTACTGTGCTGTAACGTATTGTTGTGCTACAGAAAAGGCTGTCTCCTTGCAGGTATACCACAAAAGTTACTACTAAAACATGTTTTACTGTCCAGAAGAATTCAGAAAAACTGTGCAGATATAAAACAGATACACCGCAGAAGCAACATGGTAAATTGTCACTCATCAGTAGCGTCGTGATAAAATCGTGTAGCTGTCACATAAACTAACCACTGTGTCATCTGGTATCTCACAGAAAGTACTTTAAATCCAGAATGTATTTTCAAGTAAACCAAAATGTTGCATTAAAATCTCATTAGCAGTACTGGTAAATGTTCTAAGTATGTGAGCCTTACAGTCGTTATGTAATCGTGCAACTAACAAGCAAAAATGTACACACACAATAACACTGTGTCGTCTGTTCAGTATAACAATGCATTCGTAATTACTGTCTAAATAAGTTGCCCAGGTTCTTGACTGGATATTTAACTTCAAACATTGCTGCATGGTAACAGTTTCTTAAGTCTGACAAAGCATACTAGAAATGTGAAGTGAAAAGTTTTATGGCAAAGACAAAGTTAAAAAGTAGATTATCTTTCAACAAACGGTTTTACATGTGAAATGTGGTGTAAATCTTTACTCTTCCTATTACGCAGAGTTTCAGCTTCATTGGAATTATCATGTGGTATATGGTACATCGGTAAAGAATGCTAAAATTTTTCTCAAGGTTAGCGTCTATGTAATTTTTCCCTGAGCCAGCCGGCGCACGTGGCTGCCTGCGGTGCGAGTCATTGTCCGTCTCTTTGTTGGCGTGCGTCGTTATTGTGATTAGGAGACCTAACTTCTACAAATTCACCTTGTCGAGAGTGCCCTGCCCTGTTTGAATCGCGCCAGTTCTGATGGAATTCAGGTCTGTCGTTTTGTCGG
Source organism: Schistocerca nitens (assembly GCF_023898315.1). Taxonomy (NCBI): domain Eukaryota; kingdom Metazoa; phylum Arthropoda; class Insecta; order Orthoptera; family Acrididae; genus Schistocerca; species Schistocerca nitens. Next base: position 585,803,404 of record NC_064614.1, on the reverse strand, counting down.
TAGTTTACATAGTTTCTTGTTTGTCGGTCATGTGGTGGAGAATTTCTCCCGGAATCGTAACTGCGCGCTGAACTGTTGCATCTGAAGTTATTCTGCCTCCCTTGATAATAATTGTTTTTGTTCCCATATTGTCTGTTTCTATGGTAATCTCTGTCATATTCATTACTACGGAAATGCAATCTTTCTCTGTAACTATTATTACTCTGCCAGTGGTTGCCATATGGGTGGTGTCTGTTTTGGTCACGATTTGCGTTGTAAGAATAGACTTGTTGTGTCCAGTTATTGTTTCTGTCGTCACGGAATTGTGACGGATGTGACCTGTAGTGATTGTTTTCCTGTTTTCGCATCCCGCAACTGTCTGTGTCAATTTCTAATTCTTGTAAGAGTCCCTGAAAAGCTTCAATGTCGTCTTTGCAACGTCCTGCCAAAATAATATTTCTTAAATGTTCAGGAAATTTCATTAAGCAAATGCGGATGAGTTCTGAAGGGCTGTATGGGTTTGAAAGATACTGATTCTTATGCAACATCTCTTCAAAATTTTTCATAAGACCGGAAAATTCAGATTGTTCGAAACGTTTCATCATTATGATGCTATGTTTTACTCGGTCTTGTGAAGCTTGAGACCAATACGCTGAGAGGAAGGCACGATAAAATTCTCCTTCACTGTGACAATCGTGAATGACCGATCGCATTCTTACAGCTGGTTCATTCTCCAAGTAGCCACACATAAATTCTAACCTGTGCTCCAATGACCAGTTGGGAGGAAAACAATGAGAGAATTGATTAAGCCACGCTTGTGGATGAATGTCGTTGCCGGAATTCTTAAATGTTTTGAATTTACATGTAGTAATAAACAGCTTATAGTCAAAATCATCATGTCGACAAGTCGCATATCGGTCATTGTTACTTCGTGTCGGTGGTTCCATCTCAAAATTCGGTGCACCTTGCCAATTTCTTTCATAATTTCCGAAATGCCCTGTGTTATTATTTTGTAGCTGTTCCGTATTTCTATCTCCCTCTTCCCGTATTGGAGCGCGAGTGTCCTCTGAAATATGTAATTCTTGTATTACTTGTGCCAACTGATCTTGTACTTCCCGGATTTCTCTTTTGTACTGTGCATTGATTTGATTTTGATTTTGTTTGAATTTTCTAATTTGTTCATACTCTTCTGTGTCAGTGAAGGCTACATGTCTTGTGTCATTCAAATCATCATCTACCTTTGTAGATAAGTTAGTGAACAGATCTGAAAGTTTGGCTACTTTATCCGATAGTGAAATTATTTCCTCTGTGTTTTTCTGAACCAAGTTTCAGAGTGTCCATTTGTGTTGAAATCGTATCTACTGTGTCCTTTAAGTTTTCCTGAGTTTTTGCAAGTTGTGTAACCGAATCGGTAGATGCAACTGAGTCAATTTTAGCTTGCAAGGTGTCGTGATTTTCATGAACAATAGTTTGCAGTTCTTTTGTGGCTGCTTCCTGATTCTGTAATGCATTTTCATGACGCGAAAAAATAGGTTGGAAATGCTCACAAATTTGTGTTTTTACGTCATTACAGACTTTTTGACATTTCGATTCAATGTTATGTAACTCAGTAGTTAAATCTTCACGTGTTTGTTCAAGTGTGGTGTCTAACTTCCGAAGATTTTGTTCCATTGTGTCTAACTGTTGCTGTGTTTGTCTCTGGTGTTGTTCCATTGTGTCTAACTTTTGAAGATTTTGTTCCATTGTGTCTAACTTTTGAAGATTTTGTTCCATTGTGTCTAACTTTTGAAGATTTTGTCCCATTTGTTTCTGATTTTGTTCAAGCGTTGTGTCTAACTGTTGTAGCCTTTGTCCCATTTGTTGCATTAACTGTAATAACAGTGGACTGGTGTCTGAAACATGTTCCTCAGTGCTATTCGGCAGTGCATTTGAACCGGCAATATTCGCATTTTGAAAAGCAGAAAATGTGTCTTGATTTATTTGAGAAAACGGTGAGGACGCAAAACCTGAATCTACAGTATTTGCAAGATTATGTCCTGTCATTTCGGAATCCTGAGGCGAGCTGTTGCCGACCGATCGATCGATAATGCTTCCCTGTTCACTAATTGTTTCACCGCCTACACCATTATTTGCAGCCCGCTCCATTTCCCTATGCACAGTTACCAAATTACTACTTTGAACATTAGTTAATTCATTACATGGTGGCGCTAAGACACTGCTTTCGTCTTCACTGTCATTTCTCAGTTTACTTTGGAGCCTAGTATTAAGTTTTTCACACGCCGTTATTGTCACAATATTTCACACGACAACACAGAAAAACACAATTTGAAGAGCAAAAATAAGAGAACACATTAACATAGCACTGAAAATAATGTATAGTTAATTGCAAGCGCAGCTGCGAAATACTTGGTGCAAATCTACATGCATGTGACAACTGTTTTACTGTACAACAATGAAAAACTACAATTACAAAGGAAATTCTCTCTATGATTACGCGCTAGCAATAAACAGTAGCTACACTAATTACACAAACTACAAGAAAAAATCAGAAGATTCCAGTGAGGTATCCTCGGCTAAGTGTCGACATATGAAACGTCCCCTTTTGAAAAAATTGTACAAGACTGTGCTTATCCTGACACACAATATTTTTAGCGCAACGCAATCTGACTTTCAAAAATCCCTACAAAAGAATGGCCCTGACTAACATTAACCTATACCTTTCACAAATCACTTACCTCACAAAAATCTTCGTTACTCGAATTACTGCAATACAGCGAGCGCCACTACTGCCAGCTAACTAAAAGATTCAAACTACTGAAGGCACTAACTACTGATAGGCATAGTTAGCAAATGAAAGATTTTAATAGAGAACAAACAATGTATTTACCTTCATAGTCATAATATATATAGCAGTTCATGACATCCAGTCTTACAAATTTCAAAACTCCGCCATCTCTCTCCCCACATCCACCACTGCTGGCGGCTCACCTCCAACTGCGCAACGCTACGTGCTGTTCACATCCAGCTGCCGCTGCCCAACACTACAATGGCAGACAACAATGCAAACTAGCCACAGACTGCACACAGCACACCCAGTCATTTTCATACAGAGCGCTATGTAACGTTGCCAATAAGAAAACATAAACAGCCTACTTACAAGGCGTACAGCTTTACATCGTGCAGTCATCAAGGGTACACGAGTGGGCCTTCGGCTCCACAAGGCCATATCGATGATGTTTCGTTAAATGGTTCGCACGCTGACACTTGTTGAAGGCGCAGCACTGAAATCTGAGGGAATTTGTTGAAGGGTTGGCCTTCTGTCACGTTTAACGATTCTCTTCAGTCGTCATTGGTCCGTTCTTTCAGGATCTTTTTCCTGCCGCAGCGATATCGGAGACTGATGTTTTACCGGATTCCTGATATTCACGGTGCACTGGTTAAATGGTCGTTTTGAAAAATCCCCACTTCATCGCTACCTAGGAGATGCTGTGTCCCATCTCTCGTGCGACGACTATAACACCACGTTCAAACTCACTTAAATCTTGATAACTTAGCACTGTAGCAACAGTAACCGATCTAACAGCTGCGCCAGACACTTGTTGTCTTACATAGGCGTTGCTGTCTGCAGCGCAGTATTCTTCCTGTTTACATATCCCTATATTTGAATACGCATTCAGGTACTAGTTTCTATGGTGCTTCAGTGTATATCAGTGACGAAGTACTCTTTGTATTCGTAGTAACTTTTTAACACCACTGCTGAACCCTGACGGATGTCTCCATCTCTCACAACTTTCCTCAGCGCACACATTTTTTAAAGCGTGTACAATGCTATTGAATTTTGTCCTTAGTAACAGTTACTTAGTGCAGTTCTGAACTGTAAAGGAAGAATGCCTTTTTGTAGATTTCTTGATAATCTGAGATCTGTTTCCTGTGACAGTAAATGAGTAAAAGATTTTCCTCGCTTTCATACTGTAACACCACAACTCAGACCCTACCTAACTGTTTACTGATTTTTTGTTTTTGTTTTATGTTTATTCAATATTATATCGTTGAGTTTCTGTAAATGATTACTTAAATTCTTTGCCCCATTTGGAGGGAACAAAACTTAATGTATATAATAGTAATTTTGTTTAAATTATTTTTTATAGAAATACCAACATGGGCAAACGATATGTTTTGTTTAAAGTAACTACTTGCTCAGCCGGCCGCGGTGGTCTCGCGGTTCTAGGCGCTGCAGTCCGGAACCGTGGGACTGCTGCGGTCGCAGGTTCGAATCCTGCCTTGGGCATGGATGTGTGTGATGTCCTTAGGTTAGTTAGGTTTAAGTAGTTCTAAGTTCTAGGGGACTGATGACCTAAGATGTTAAGTCCCATAGTGCTCAGAGCCATTTGAACCATTTTTTAACTACTTGCTGTTATGTAAAGACTGATCCTCACTAAGGGCTTTTAGTTATTTTGTATGTAAAAGATAGTGTGGTTACCCTAGGGAACGGAACTTTGTAGCGCGCGCAAAATGTGGTTGGCATGGATAAAAAGGTGGAACCAAGAGTCAGTCGGACACGAGCTACTGAACCGCCAACAGATCATGTAACAACAGCGGATTGTGCTGGTGCCGAGAGACGCTTTTTGTGCCGTTTTCCAATGTGCCAAAGCCTCGGGTGGATGTATTTCTAAGCTAGCTCTGTTTTGGAAATGGTATCTATCATCGCCACCAAGAAATGACAGAGCTTTATCATTATCTACTGCTGATCCACCTGCCAGGACGTACTCGCCACCACATTGTCCAGTCACTCTATCGGAATGGAGGAATTGTAGCTATGTAAGGTGAAGGATCAGCTCAATGGATGTTTTAGTGTGCTCAAATATAAGGTAACCTATAAATGAATTTATGTACCTACCTTGATTTTTTCCTTATCACAACGCCTCTCAGGTTTCTCTCCGTTTGAACTATGATTACCGAGTGTCTTTGTTGTGGAAAAAATGAAAGCATCAAAGCCAAACAGTTAATTAAATAATGTTGTTCGATATTTGGTGAGAAGGGAGTATTCAGATTTACTGTGGATTTGGTAAAATTGTGGGGGGTAGAAAATGTAGCTTCGTGAAAGGCTCCCAGTGATTTAAACAGTCCAATTTAAAGTTTTGTGGACTTTTTAAAGTTACCTATTTAATGGTTGACTTGAAAGTAGAAGACTGTGGTAATAAAGACAATTTGCTGTTACTTTTAAAAATTAAAAGTTCTTAAAACTGAGGCTTATAAAGTTTTGCTTAGTTAATGATCATAGTGCTGCCTGTTGTAAATTTTAAAAGGTGAGTCAGTTTCTTACAAATTTGTCAATATTGAGTCTCACTGCAATAAAAGACGTGAACTGCATTTGTGGAAAGTTATATACTCATGTTTGCTAAGTGCTTGTCCCTCTTGTGTATTGGAAATGCATATTAATAGTGTAACAGGATCCACAGTTTGTCTATTGTGCTTATGCTAGGTAACAAGTAACAGAAAGACCACTATCTATGAAAACAGTAACTTCTTTTATTCAGAGGACAGTGAGAAATATTTTGCTAGTGAATTTTTTTATGTCAGATAGAAAAGTAATTGGTAAAAGAGAGACTAAACGTATGCCCAATTTATAATTTTGTAGTAAATATTAACAGTAATATCATTCAAACCATTCAGTTTGACTAAGCCCTGAAGGAAATAGTGTGTGTCATGATCTGTTATATTACGCAAATAGCCTTGTTCTTCTATAACTGTTAGCACTTTCTTTAACGTCAACACATGTCAGTGACAGAGTTCATTGCACTCTCGTGTGATAAAGCATAAGCTGTATCTGTCCATTAAAGTTACTCATAATTAGTTTCTTGAACAAAAAATGTTACTTATTCTTATGCCTAACTAGGCTGGCGACCGTTTTCTTTATCATTTGGGCAGTGTGGATAGGCAAAATATTGTTTGCTAATGTTTCAATATTTACGTAATTCTGACTTTCACTTTCGATAAGCCATTTCCGATAGGTACATCACGGTCAACATAACAAAATTCCTTTCAGAGGGTAACACTGCTCTGCTTCTTTATGCTGTAATTACTTTAATAATAAAAATGATTTCAGGATATGAACTGCCTCCAGCTTTGAGGTTATAGTATAACAGTAGCGGACGGTAGTGTTACAATGCCATACCTTTTATCACCTTCCGTCATTGACACCAACCAGCCTTACGGTGACTGAATCTCTCCTATACAGAAACTCAAACAAGAATTTCGGGTCCATCAACTACTAGGAGGTCTAAAACATTGCTCTCATGAGTCAGTTCCGTAAAATAAATGAATTTGTGTACCTACCTTGATTTTTTCCTTATCACAACGCCTCTCAGGTTTCTCTCCGTTTGAACTATGATTACCAAGACACATCTCAGAAAGGATGTTCATAAACTCTTGTACGAATCCTTGTCCCTGAAACGTGTTTTAATCATGTGTCTCTCCCATTCTATAGCTGATAAAATTAACTCTACCCCCTATTGTAATTCGTGATCTGAAAACGTCTGTCGACACAGATCCTGGAGTCAGTTGGCATACAAACGCGTCTGATTACTGCGTTTGCCCATCTTTAAAACTTAGCTTGAACCAGATAACTTCGCATTTGCAATCCGTAATAACCGTTCAGATGTTCAAATGTGTGTGAAATCTTATGGGACTTAACTGCTAAGGTCATCAGTGCCTAAGCTTACGCACTACTTAACCTAAATTATCCTAAGGACAAACACACATAACCATGCCCGAGGGAGGAGTCGAACCTCCGCCGGGACCAGCCGCACAGTCCATGACTGCAGCGCCTTAGACCGCTCGTTAATAAACGTATCAAGTTAACTACAGTAATAAGAAAGCCGCTACACCATTTATGTCTTGCCAGTCATAGCGATGTAAGATTTCTTTTGCACTCACTTATGGCTTCAGCCAGCATTCTTTTCATAATCTAGTTGTGCATCATCACTATTAAAACGTAAAACAAAACGAAACAGAAGAAAACGTATGTTTACACTGATCAGAAGTTCTTTTATCGATCTCCCAACTGCTGAAAGGCTCAAAGAATACTTGAGTTCAGTTTCAAGCACTTACCCTAACCAACGAGTACAATTATAGTTGGTGGTGACTTTACTTTACCCTTGATATGTTGGCAAAAATACGTGTTTAAATCCGGATAAATAATAAAACATCATCCGAAATTGTGCTACACGCATTCTCGGACAATTATTTCGAGCAGTTAGTTCATGATCTCACGCGAATAGTAAACGGTTGTGAAAACACACTTGACCTCTTAGCAACAAATAAGCCTGAGGTAATAACGATCATCAAAACGGACACAGGGATTAGTGAACACAGGGTTGCAGCGAGATTGAATATTGTAGCCCCCAAATCCTCCATAAACAAACGAAAAATATACCTATTCAAAAAAGCAGATAAAATTCACTTAAGTTAAAATCTTCTGGGTTATTAGGCCGCGTCATGTTTTTTCTAAAATGTTCAACGTTTCGACCCCTCTGCTGGGATCTCCCTCAGGATCTTTTGGTGTCCACTACTGCTAGAACACAAAATTCACTTGACACCTTCCTAAGAGACAATCTCTACTCCTTCCAAATTAACAATTTAGGTGCATACCAGATTTGGCTTGAATTCAAAGAAACAATATCGAAACAAACTACGAAGCAGATTCCCCCTTGGTACACAAAACGGGTCAGAACACTGTTGCAGAAACAACGAAAAAAGCATGCCAAATTCAAATGACCGCAAAATTTCCGAGCCCTGCGATCTTTTACAGATTCTTGAAATTTAGCGCTGACTTCAATGCGTGATGCTTATAATATTTTCCGCAACGAAACTTTATCTCGAAACCTGGCAGAAAATCCGAAGAGATTCTGGTCGTATGTAAAGTATGCTAGCGGCAAGACAGTCAATGCCTTCTCTGCGCGATAGCAGTGCAAATGCTATCGACGTCAGTGCTGCGGAAGCAGAGTTACTAAACACAGCCTTTCGAAATTCCTATCCTTGGTGTAGTGAAGCAACTTAAATCACTTAATAAAAGCACGCCTTCTGGTCCAGACTGTAAAACAAATTAGGTTCCTTTCAGCGTACGCAACCGCTCGCTCGACGAGAGATCCATACCTAAAGACTGGAAAGTTGCACAGGTCACCCCAATATTCAAGAAAGGTAGTAGGAGCAATCCACTAAATTGCAGGTCTATACCATCAACGTCGATATCCAACAGGGTTTTGGAACATTATGAATTATCTCCAAGAGGTAACACAGTCAACACGGATTTAGAAAACATCTTTCTTGTGCAACACAACTAGCTCTTTACTTACACGAAGTTTTGAGTGCTATTGAAAGAGATTTCAAACTGATTCCGTATTTCTAGATTTCCAAAGACCTTATACACTGTACCACACAAGCGTCTTGTAGCGAAATTACGTGCTTATGGAATATCGTCTCAGTTATGTGACTGAATTTGTAATTTCCTGTCAGAGAGGTCACAGTTCGTAGTAATTGACGTAACGTCATCTAGTGAAACAGAAGTGATTTCTGGTGTTCTCCAAGGTAGTGTTATAGGCCATCTGCTGTTCCTTATATTTGTAAACGATTTAGGAGACAATCTGAGCAGCCGTCTTAGGTTGTTTGAAGATGATCCTGTCGTTTATCGTATAGTAAGCTCATCAGAAGATCAACACAAATTGCAAAAAGATTTAGAAAAGATATCTAAATGGTGCGGAAGTTGGCAATTAACCCTAAATAATGTGCGGTCAATCACACGAATGCTAAAAGGAATCCGTTAAAGTTCGATTACACGATAAATCAGTCTTATCCTAAGGCCGTAAATTCAACTAAATACCTATGAATTAAAATTACGAACAATTTAAATTGGAAAGAACACATAGAAAATGTTGTCAGGACACTTAGAAAATATAACAGAGCTACTAAAGAGACTGCCTACACTACGCTTGTCCTTTTTTGGAGTACTCCTGCGCTCTTTGGGACCCTTACCAGATACAATTAATGGATGACTTCGAGAAAGTTCAAAGAAGAGCAGCACGTTTTGTATTATCGCAAAATAGGTGAGAGAGAGTCACGGACTTGATACAGGATTTGGGATGGGCACCACTAAAACAAAGGCGTTTTTCGTTATGGCGGAATCTTCTCACTAAATTTCAATCACCAACTTTCTCCTCCGAATGCGGTAATATGATCATAGCAAAATAAGGGAAATCAGAGCTGGCACGGAAAGATACAGGTTTCGTTTTTCCCGCGCGCTGTTCGAGAATAAAATAATAGGGAATTATTGTAAAGGTGTTTCGATGAACCCTCTGCCAGGAACTTGAGTGTGATTTGCAGAGTGTCCATGTAGATGGAGATGTATCAGGACACCTATTAGCGGACATTAATATGTGGTCTGTCCACACTTCAATTTTATGACGAATTGAGCTTTGCTGGACACACTTTCAATAAGGTGTCTGAATGTCTTTGGAGGAATGGCAGCCAATCCTTCCTCAAGAGCCGAAACCAGGGAAGGTAGTGCAGTTGACATTGAGATCTGGAGCGAAGTGGACGTTCTCGCTCACCCCAAAGGTGTTCCGTTGAGTTCAGGTTTGGACTCTGGGTAGGCCACTCTCTCTCTGTAATGTTACTGACCACGAAACATTGCCTCAGGATGCTGCCTTATGACAAGATGCACTGTAAACTTGATACATACAGTCATCACCTCCGACTGCTGGTCTACTGTACGCAGTACATAATGTTGCACAATGCGTTCACAGCTTAACCACGAAAAACACCCCTATACTTAAACACGACTTTCTCCGTTTTTCGCTGTTGGCACTACACATGATGTCAGGCAACGATCTCCAGCTATTGGCCAAACTCAAACGCTTCCATCGTATTGCCACGTGATTCATCATTCCAAATCACTCGTTTTCAGTCATCCACTGTCCAGTAACGTTGCTCTGTGTACCACCTCCAGTGTCGCTTGGCAGTGACTACAGAATTGTGTGGCTTATGAGGAGCTGATCCGACATCTTACGCCATTCTTTTTAAGTCCTCACGCACAATCGTTGTGCTGGTATCACTTTGCAACTGGAGAATGATTCCTTCTGTAGATTTCATGCAATTTTTTACAACACCCTCCGCAATACTCTACTGTCTCTAACCATCAGTTCATTAGTTATGTTTTGTCTTGGTTCAGCTTTGGTTATTCCTTAGAGTCTCCATCAACAGTCGATTTTGCAGCTTCAGATAGACTGGAATGTTCCAGATGGATTTATTAATGAGATGACATACAATATGATTAGTCAGCCTTCGAGGTCACCGAGTTCTCCTGGAGGTCTTGAATTGCTGTTATTGCTTCTCTACTGACAAATATAATACTGATAATAATATGAAGGTTTTCACGACCGGGTGACATTTCTGCTGGTAAACCTTTCGGGGAACAAGATCGTGGTCCACGAACTCCTATCTTCCTAACGTTTCGCCGGCAAGACTCAACGGAGGAGCAACACCTCTGAAGATGTCCAGTGCATTTCTGGACGAAACGATAGGAGTAAAAGAGTTTCGTGCACCACGACCTTGTACCCCGTAAGGTTTACCAGCAGCAAAAATCACATTACTCTCTGTATCCTCTGATACTGGCGGGTTTGCCTCTCGTGAAATGTAGTGGTCACTTCCACATTCCATAGGGTGTCCCGATACTACTAATTAGATTTTGTATATTACATCTAAGATCTGTTTTCAGCTCATACAGAAGAAAACTTACGCGCACAGTGATTTTCTGTCTCATTGCAAAAATCTTAACACGTAAGATATATGACAGCTGAACAAGCAAGTTGTCCAGTTTTATTCTCTTGCATATACACTGAAGCGCCAAAGAAACTGGCGTAGGCATCCATATTCAAATACAACATACGTAAACAGGAAGAATACGGCGCTGCGGTCGGTAACGCCTATATAAGACAACAAGTGTCTGGCGCAGCTGCTAGATCTACTGCTACACTGACAGGTTATCAAGATTTAAGTTAGTTTGAACGTAGTGTTATAGTCGGCGCACGAGAGATGGGACACTGCATTTCCGCGGTAGCGATGAAGTGGGAATTTTCCCGTACGACCATTTCACGAGTATAACGTGACTATCAGGAATACGGTAAAACATCAAATCTCCGACATCGCTGCGGCCGGAAAAAGATCCTGCAAGAATGGACCAACGACGACTGAAGAGAATCGTTCAGCGTGAAAGAAGTGCAACCCTTCCGCAAATTGTTGAGAATTTCAATGCTGGATCATCAACAAGTGTCAGCGTGCGAAACATTCGACGAAACATCATCGACATGGGCTTTCGGAGCCGAAGGCCCACTCGTGTACCCCTGATGACTGCAGGACACAAAGCTTTACACCTCGCCTGGGCCTGTCAACACCAACATTGGTCAGTTGATGACTGGAAACATGTAACCTCATCGGACGAGTCTCGTTTGAAATTGTACAGAGCGGATGGTCGTGTACGGTTATGGAGACAACCTCATGAACTCATGGACTCTGCATGTCAGCAGAGTACTGTTCAAGCTGGTGGAGACTCTGTAATGGTGTGAGGCGGGTGCACTTGGAGTTATATGGAACCACTGCTACGTCCAGATACGACTCTGACAGGTGACACATACGTGAGCATCCTGTCTGATCGCCTGCATCCATTCATATCCATTCTGCATTCAGACGGACTTGGGAAATCCCATCAGGACAATGCGACCCCCCCACACGTCCAGAAATGCTACAGAGTAGTGGCTCCAGGAACAGTCTTCTGAGTTTAAACACTTCCGCTGGCTTCAAACTCCCCAGACATGAACGTTATCGAGCGTATCTGGGATGCCTTGCAACATGCGGTTCAGAAGAGATCTCTACCCTCTCGTAAGATTTGTGGACAGCCCTGCAGGATTCATGGTGTCAGTTCCCTCCGGCAGTACTTCAGACATTAGTCGAGTCCATGACACGTCATGTTGTGGCACTTCTGCGTGCTCGCAGGGGCCCTAGACGATATTAAGCAGGTGGAGCAGTTTCGTCGGCTCTTCAGTGTAGAATGTAGTACGCTGAACAGTTTGAAAATTGCACTTTCAGTTACCATCCAATATTTCCTCCAAAATTTAGTTTTACTCTGTGATTCAAAGGTGACTTAATGGCTGACTACTTTGTTCGTATAATTCGCAGCTGACATTGACACAGCTGACAGTACTGACGGCTAGAACAGGAGAAAATGTATAAGAGTATAATACAACAAATTAAAAAAAATTCTTCTAATTGATTCATTTTGTAAGTTCAAGATACAAAAATAATTGTCTGCGGATGCTAAATTTTTTTCCTTGTTAACATTATCTTTTCCCTGTCGGAGTAAACATACCTGCTGCGCACGTGTTATCAAAATAACCCGTTTTAGCGAGATGCCTCAGACATCATTCATATAATAACAACCACACATGAAAAAGCTTTATTTTCTCTCATATTACAGCTTAAGAGACTGAAACAGATGTACATATGAAGGCTATATTTGGTTTAAATGGTGCTGTGGTGCCTTCAGTCCGAAGACTGGTATGCTGCCGCTCTCCACACAAGTGTTTCCTGAACAACCGGCCGGCCGGGGCGACCGTGCGGTTCTAGTCGCTACAGTCTGGAACCGCGCGACCGCTACGGTCGCAGGTTCGAATCCTGCCTCGGGCATGGATGTGTGTGACGTCCTTAGGTTAGTTAGGTTTAAGTAGTTCTAAGTTCTAGGGGACTGATGACCTCAGCAGTTAAGTCCCATAGTGCTCAGAGCCATTTGAACCATTTGAACCTGAACAACCCACTTCATCTCTGCATAACTACAACAGCCGACACCCATTTGAAGCTCCTTACTGTACGAGTTGGTTGCCGCCCGAAAATAGTCATGAAGAAAATAAAAGCGAAATTGGGAACTTTGGCTTTTTTTTTACCGTTGTATTGATTCCTCACTAGTTATTTGATCCACCCATCTAATCTTCAATATTCTTCTGGAGTACAATATTGCGGAAACTACTATTATCTTCTTGCCTGAACTGCTTATCCTCCGCTTTTCACTTCCGTACAAGGCTTCACTCCAGACAAATACCTTCACGAAAGGCTTCATAACATTTAAATTCGTTATATGTTAACAGATTCCTCCTTTTTTAATAAATTCTTGTCTTGTTATTGCCAATATGCATTTTATACCCTCTATACTTCGGCCATCATTAGTTATTTTGCTGTCCAAACAGCAAAACCCATGTACTACTTTTAGTGTCTCATTTCGTAATCTAATTCGCCCACCATCGCCTGAATTAATTCGACTACATTCGGTCACTCTCGTTTTCTTCTGTTGATGTTCATCTTGTAACTTCTTTTCAAGACATACCCATTCCGTTCACTTGCTTTTCCCAGTCCTTTGACGTCTACTGCAATGCTGTCGGCAAACCTTAAAGTTTTTTAATGTGGAAGTTTCCTGGCAATGGTATCGCTTCATACTGTACATAACACGAAATTTTTATTTCTTCTGCCTGTACTTTATTTCTCATTCCAGAATAGTACTTGATTTCCTGTACTGCTTGCTCGAAGTACAAATTTAATAACATCTCGGATAGGCTACAACGCTGCCTCACTCCCTTCTCAGCTACTTCTATCTTTTCATGTCCTTCGGCTCTTCAGAATGCAGTGTGGTTATCGTACAAGTTGTTGATAAGCTTTCGCTCCCTATATTTTATCCCTGCTACCTTCAGAGTTTCGAAAGTGTACTCCAGTCAACATTATCTAAAACTACAAATGAAATAAACATAAATTTGTCTTTCTTCAAGCTATGTTCTCCGATGTCTCTGGGAAATAAACTGATCTTCATGTTCTAAACTATTAGTTTACCCATTTCTCTGTAAATAGTTGGTGTCAGTATTTTGAAGGCATTACATGTTAAACTGATAATTCGGTAATATACATACTTTTTTTTTGAGACTTTCCTGGCGGGCTAGTTGTAGAAATGGTTCCCAGGCGAACAGTCAAATGTCATTGTGAAATTCCCACAATATTTCATCGGCGCAAATAACCGGCATTTTCAGGTGCGACACACTGCTGACCAGTGCCAGTGCTCAATAGTGTGGTGGATGAAATATTGTTGGGATTTCACAACGATATACGACGCTTCGCCCGAGAACCATTCTGCATTAGTCACACTTTTAGCATCTACCGTCTTTGGAATAGGAGTTAATACATTTTTTCTTGACATCTGATGGTATTTCGCCTGTCTCATATTTCTTACACACCAGACAGAATAGTTTTGTCGTGTCTGCTCTTCCAAAGTCTTCAATAATTATGGTCAGAGTCCAGGTCTGTTCCTACAAATGTCTTGCAATTTAAAATCTGGTTTCGGAACCCTCGTCTTACCGTTGTATAATACATACGAATCCTCTCGGTGCCTCAAGGACTCTTCCACGTCCACATGCTTCTATTATCCTTAAACCGAGTGTCGGCAATGATTAAATGATGCTTTATGCAGAATTCCACAAAGCGACTTCCCTTTACATTCCTTTCTCCCAGATCATGTTCTTTTACTACATTTATTTCGCTTCCGTTTCCTCCTATAGAGTTCCAGTATATCACCACAGTTAAATATCTTTCTCCTTTAATTAAATAACTTTTTTTACCTCCTCACAAATTCTAGTGGACATATAAGTCTGGACTATTGTGGTTCGTGTTGGCTTCGTGCCTGTCTTGGCTACTGTAATATGTTCACTATGTTTTGACAGTAGTCTATCAGCATTCCTATTTTATTATTCATTATTAGATTTACCCAGCATTTCCCGTATTTCATTTCGTGTTGATAACCCGCTACTGACTTGACCAGAAGTCCTCTTATCTACCAGCGCACTTCACAACTTTCCGATATGTTAGACTTCAGTTTATTAATTTCGCTTTTTAAATTATCTAATCTACCTGCCCTATTAAGCAATTTAATGTTACACGCCCGAATCCGTTGAACGCTAGTTTTGGTCTTCCCGGCGACGATACGCTCCTGAGTAGTCCCCTCCAGGTGATTCTAATGGGGGAGTACTTTACCTCCAGAATATTCTACGTAGGAGGATGCTATCGTCACTAAGCCGTACAGTAGAAATGTATGATTTCCACCGTTTGCTGCAGTAACATAGCAAAATCATGTTGGCTAATGTTACAAGTCCAGACCAGTGAAACATCGAGACAGTTGACCCTGCAACCACTAAGAATGCAGCTGCTCCATTTCAGGAACCACAGGTTGGTCTGGAATCTGCACAGATACTCGCACACCGTAATCGGATACTTGACCACCGTAGTCG
Source organism: Schistocerca nitens (assembly GCF_023898315.1). Lineage (NCBI taxonomy): Eukaryota > Metazoa > Arthropoda > Insecta > Orthoptera > Acrididae > Schistocerca > Schistocerca nitens. The sequence continues at coordinate 585,788,057 of NC_064614.1, read as the reverse complement.
TAGTCGTACTTACACTGTGGCTATCATCGCTGAGGCAGACAAGCCACCCCACCTCAGCAAGGGCCGCGGAACATGGAGCATGGGCGGGCGGAAGTTCAAGTGAAATATTGTGCATACCTTTATAATTAGTCATGAAATTGTTCAACTAGACTGAGAGGACAGCTCTCTAACGTCACTACGAGCTTAGCAGTTTAACCTTACCGGACTGCAGTTTTGTTCCCGTCATTCTATCACTTCCGTTGGAAGTGAGCGTTTGGCGTCATTGGCCGGAAGGCCCCTTGCTGGGCAGATCCGGCCGCCTTGGTGCAGGTCTTATTACATTCTGCACCGCATTGGGCGACCTGCGCGCCAGATGGGGATGAAATGATGATGAAGACAACGCAATACCCAGTTCCTGAGCGTAGAAAATCCCAGACCCAGCCGGGAATCGAACCCGGGCCTGTAGGACGGCAATCCGTCACGCTGACCACTCAGCTATCGGGGCGGACATCACTTTCGTTATTACAAAAACAATGGCGAATCAATGCAGTAGTGTCCTTCTTGGAACAGTTTAGTGTGACATCGACTGGGATGAAACAGTGTGTACCATGAAATACCTCGCACTTGAGATCCAAGTCAGTTCTCCGTAAATCCAATCCAGCAGTAATGTTACTCTCTCTCTCTTCCTTTCCGTGTGTGTGTGTGTGTGTGTGTGTGTGTGTGTGTGTGTGAATCGGTATGATATCTGTGTTCAGGATTCCCTATAACCAAAGAAGGCAGGCGCTGACAGCCATGCTACCGAACTATCGCTATGAGACATGACTGTAAAACACTGCTGAGAATAATCTACGGAAGAATGAAGCAAATGATAGAAACCGACCTAGAGGAAGATCATTTTGGATTCTGGAGAAATTTAGGGACTCGTGAAGCAATACTGAAGATATGTTTAAGAAAGGCAAACCCTTTCTGGTTGCATTTATGGATTTACATAAGCTATGATTATCGCAATGTTGACTGGCATGCTTTCTTTGAAGTTCTGAAGTTATTACGGGTAACTAGGTTGCAGTTACAATAGTCGAAGGACATAGTAGCAGTAGTCGACAAGGGAGTGAGACACAGTGGTAGGTTACCCAGTGTTAATCAACCCTTGCATAGACAAGAAGTAAAGAGATGATTGTGAAATTTGGGAAAGGAATTAAATTTCATGGAGAAGAAATGAAAATTATAATGTTTGTCGGTGACAGTGCGATTCCGTCAAAGATGGCAAAGGACTTGGAAGATCAGTTGAACGAAGTGTATTGTGTGTTGAAAAGATTTTCTGAGAAAGAGAAGTATGCTGACAGTGAATATAAATTTATGTGTTAGGAAATGTTTTCAGAAAGTATTTGTGTGGAGTTTAGCTTTCGGTGGAAGTAAACGTCCACCCTATAGAGTACAGACAAGAAACTCTTTTGAAATGCGGTGATAAACAGAGAAATTCTAATTCAGACTTCTAGGACTTGTAGAGGGTAGGAAGTACATAACACATTGAATAGAAACCCATGTCGGAAACGTACCGTTTCTGTGCTACAGCCGTTTGAAAACATAATTGTTATGTAGGTTTGCGACAGGGCAGTCATGGTGGGCGGGGAAGGGACGCTTACGTAGGACTGGCTGATGTCATTTGACGTCCATCCTACGTCTCTCATCGGGTTCGAGCCTCGTTCATGTGTCTGTGAGTGCTAGAGTTGGTATGGAGTATTGGAGGGGGTATGTACGTAGTTGTTTATCATCCAAACCGTACCAACACCCGTTGCATGCACGATTGCTCACGCAGTCATTGATGGTTCTCTTCAACGCGGTGCAGTACGGCCTCTTCAAATTCGAGTGTGCGGCGTCTCCGTGGAGCACCACAGTCACTCCTAACGGTGAAGGTACTCCTCTTTCGAAGCCGTTGAGTAACTGTGGCGAAAAGGGTATGCGGACGTTGTGAATAACAATGTTGATAAAGGTGACGAGCAGTTCTTCCATTATCGTGAGCTTCGCCATGCAGAAGGATCACGTTGATGTCACTGTGTACTCAACAATGTGGCTCTAACATTCACAGACACGTGAATGGTGTCTGAACCAGGTCACAGAGGCAGGATGTACGTCAAATGATATCACTCAATCCGACGTACACACACCTCTGCCCCCCCCCCCCAACCCACCCTCCACTACCCTCTGGCAAACCAACGTAGCAAACATGTTTTCAAACTGCTGTAGCACGGAAGCGATACGTTTACGCACATGGGTTCCTAATCAAAATATTATGTACTCACTCCCCTCTACAAGTCCTAAAAGTCCATAACGGGGATTTCCGAACACCCCGTATATTAGGTGGGTAGGAAAAGTAACTAACGGAGAGATACTAAATGGAGGCTGGGGAAAAATATTATTTCACAACTAGACTAGAAGGAGTTAAGTGTTGATAGGAGACGTCTTTACGCATTAAATTCATTTTGCAGTGGACAGAAATACGGATGGCGCCGGGGGGGGGGGGGAGGGAGGGGGGGTTTAGGGGAGGCAGAGGGAAGTGTAAATTGTGAAAGGTCACCAAGGCTTGAACATAGTAAGCAGTTTCAAAGAGATGTAGGCCGATATAGTTACACAGATGTGAAAACACACGCACCAGGGAGACTGGCGTGGAGAATTCCATGAAACCAGTCTTCAAATTGGTATCTATAACAACAACATTCGTATCGAATGTTGGGCTCCATAAGGTTCCCTTTCTCTGCAGCGACCGGGGAATATAAACTTATAACGAATGTAGCAACCAGCCGCGGAAACATAATTTATTTATCTTGTTGCAAATCGATTTCGACAGATATGTCATCATCGGTGCTGAAACAAATACAAGGGACAGGGCATAAACAACAGCTTCTTTAACAAACGAAAAAATTGACCATAAAACATAGTTAGTCAATTACAACATATACACTTGTCTGAAATTAAAATTCAACGTCAAAACATACCATTTTGTAACCGATACGTGCCATAAATAGAAGTACTGTCCTTGGCAGATCTCTGTCATGAAGTGACACATCAGACGTCAACACTACATCAAGACAACATGAGGTGGCGCCACGTTGCAATAAGCGTAAGAGTAATGTAAAATCCAAGCAATAAGGAATATATCACATTACAAAAAAATTATACAGTGATGGTAATTGATAATACCAATTTAAATAATTACAACAGGTGAAAATATCTGAACATTTTTTGTCAGATGATAATAATAAATTAAATATATACGTCAAAACTACGATCATCAAAATTGTAAGAAGAGATGAACTCGCTAAAAATATGATGCCATTCACACAAATTTAGGAAATGAAACTTGTCATAATGACGAAACCGAGTAGTCGTATCAATGGCCATCGTCCGTTCTACATACGAACTACAAGTACATCAAAAGGTACATTTATGTTACTTCCAATAGATGATGCTGTGTTACTGAATGCACAAATCCAAAGTTGACAGAGTTCAGGTAAAAATTACTGTACGAGATAAACAATGCGATGAAAAAAGTGCTTCGCTTATAAAGAACCATATATGTGGATAACGACTTTAGATCTGCTATGCGAACTATAGTCTCACGAACAAATGTATCATGCGCCCTTATATTTAAGAATGGCTCAGTTTAGGTGCGTCTCCGCGCTTAACCTCTCCCTACCTCCCTTCCCACCCCGAGCTCTTTTGTATTCCCCTCCTCTGCCCTTCCCCACCCCCCTTCCCATTATGGGTCCTCGTCTTTCATCGGCTCCTTTCCTTCATTTCCCCCCACCCCCACCCCACCCTTCGCTTTTCCTCCCCTTCCACCCTTTTTATTTTCCCATCATCTGTCCAGGTTCCCTCCACCTGCCCTCGGCTGTGGTATGTCATATTTGCCAACTTTTTAGTGCAGTGTTCAAGTGAATGTTCAGTGTTGTTCGTCTTTCCAAAGTGTTGCGAACAGAAATCATGCTGTCGCTGGGTGTGAATTTTATGTCTCTTGCGTGCAGAAACCAGACTGTCGCCGTGTTTTTTAACTGTCTATTATTTTACCTGTCTGCTTCATTTGCATTTTATTAGCTTCATGTAAGGAGATACAGAACCATTTATAAAACCAAAAGTTAAAATTGTAGAATAAATAGACGTCTCTCGATGTAAGGTAACCTAAATAATCATCAGGAAGAGAAATCGATTTAACAAGATAACAAGATAAATAAGTTATGTTTCCGAGACATTCCTTATAATTTTAACATTCGTATCGATCTCTGTATTCAGTTCGCCTTTGCTTTAACGAATTATGTACAATATAATACACAAACACAAAGAGAACATGAAACATCACTCGATCGGTTTCATTCCCGGTTGACACTCAATGTCCAAATATTACTAGTCTGGCAGCGTAGGCAGGGTGCGTTTCTCGGCTGCCGTTTCCTTTGCCTCTGAGGACCGGGACTGCCGCCACAGGCCGCTAGACGACAATTAAGCGACGCGCGAGAAGTAACGCGATTAAGCGACCGGGGCTGCATTTGCATACGGCTCGCAGTCCGCTCATAATGGAGACGATTACATCGAGCGCGTAAATCCGATTGCGACCGCCATTGGTAACCGAATCACTGCCGCTGCGGCGATCAGCATAGCCGCTCTGCAGACGCGGGCGGACCTGGGGAACAGTTGGCGTGTCGCCGACGTGACGCGTGGAAGCCATGTGGCTGCTCGTCGGCAGCCGCGTACACGCCAGGTTCGTTTTATATCGTGCTCGGTTCTACCAAGTCCGCCTCCGTAGTTGAGTGGTGAGCGCGGCTGACTGCAACGCGGGAGAACCGGGCTCGATTCCCGATACTGCCGGGTGTTTGTCCTTGGTGGGAGGACTGGAACAGGGTGCAATGAGTCTTGTAAGGGCAGCTGAGGACATAGCCGGTTACGAAAACTGACAACGGCCACGCTTCTCCATATCACACCCAATGACGTCATTGACAGAGGATGGCATGAAGGTCGGTCGGTACCGAAGAACCCGCCAGAGCCTGTGGACTAAGGTTACTGATTCTACTCGACTCTATCACAAGGGAAGCGGGTACCCAGTGGTTCACCCACTTGACTGGTCCTTCGCACGGTTCTGAGAATCTTCGGAGATCCAGCCATGATAAAACTATTGCATGTGAGATATATGAGACATATTAAATACCCTCACATTTTAAGAAGACTGTAATAATTCTTATTACAGACGTGGAGGTTGCTGACGGGTTTTGGATATTACCGAACTATCACTTTAATCTGTCATGGCTGCAAAAAACTGACACGAAGTATATGCAGAAGAATGGAAATACTGGTTTTGGGGATCAGTACGGATTCCGGAATAATGTGAACACGCAAAGCAGTACTGATCCTGTGACTTATCTTAGAAAACAGGTTAAAGAAAGACAGACCTACATTTATGGTCTCTGTATATTTGGAGAAAGCTTTTGACAATGGTAACTTGCAGCACACTTATGAAATTCTGAAAGTAGCAGAGATAAAATATACGGAGCAAAATGTTGTATACAAGTTGCACAGAAACGGCATAGCAGTTGTAAAAGTCGAAGGACATCAGAGAAATGAGATTATAGTGAGACGGAGTTGTAGCCTCTTGCAGACGTTATTCAGTCTATATATTAAACTTCCTGGCAGATTAAAACTGTGTGCCCGACCGAGACTCGAACTCGGGACCTTTGCCTTTCGCGGGCAAGTGCTCTACCATCTGAGCTACCGAAGCACGACTCACGCCCGGCCCTCACAGCTTTACTTCTGCCAGTATCTCGTCTCCTACCTTCCAAACTTTACAGAAGCTCTCCTGCGAACCATGCAGAACTAGCACTCCTGAAAGAAAGGATACTGCGGAGACATGGCTTAGCCACAGCCTGGGGGATGTTTCCAGAATGAGATTTTCACTCTGCAGCGGAGTGTGCGCTGATATGAAACTTCCTGGCAGATTAAAACTGTGTGCCCGACCGAGACTCGAACTCGGGACCTTTGCCTTTCGCAGGCAAGTGCTCTACCATCTGAGCTACCCAAGCCAGGAAGTTTCATAGTCTGCGTTCGGCAGGGCAGCAGTACGCACCGCGCTCGGCCGTCCACGCCGCTGCGCGCGCGGAGGGTTTTGTTTACTTCCTCGTCACAGCGCTTCTCAGTCGAACAAGCTGTAATGGCCAACTCTTACAGGAAGAACACTCTTAAGTTCACCTTCTCAAACGAATACGCACGACCCAAAGCACTGGCCGTCGAACGCTTCCTACGCGAAGACGTGAAGATCCCGCGTGACGAACTCATCGGCATACACCTATCGATCATTAGCAGCGTAGTTTATGTTAAGATGACTTCCCACGCTGCCTGCAACGAGATCATTCAAAGGACGCGACATGGACTAAAATTTCGGCACTCCGACGGAAACGTCGGGCCTGTGGATGTCGACTATGCAGGACTTGGCCTTCGGACGATCCGTGTATTCGAACTGCCTTTCGAGGTGAATGAAGATGAAGTCATCGCGGCGCTAAGCCCGTTCGGAAAAGTCCAGAGCCACGTAGCCGAGTCATGGGCACAGTTTACGACGTATCCGGTGCTTAATGGTGTGAGACAAGTCCGAATCGATCTCAAACGGCACGTTCCATCGTACATTTCTATCGGCGGCTGCCGTGCGGTGGTCATTTACGACGGACAACCTCGAACATGTTCCGGTTGTGGCAAAGAAGGCCACGTCCGTAATGAATGCCTGCAACGCCGCATCACACAACTAAGGCCCGACGATACGAACACCGACAGAACCACGACCACCCTTCCAGTCACCTATGCGGCGACACTGCACGTCCAGCCCTCACATGAGCGTCTCTCTGGTCCGATACACCCGGAGGCGTCCCAGCACCTTGACACCGGCGATGCCGCCCGTGAACATGTCCAACAGCCGGACACACCCACGCTGGAAGATCACAAGGATACCAATGAGTGTTCTGGAGAATGAAGACCGCATCATAGCACCCGCGGCTTTTGTACCGGAACGACGTGACTCTCTTCCTTCCTCAGACACCGAAACTCATTGCCGAAAGCAGAAGTCGCCCAAACGACGAAAAAAACGCCGCAAGACATCAGACTCGACCATTGAGCCCCCTCCGCAGGACGAAGAGATGCCACATCACTCCGACGGAGAACACGATAACACTTTCTCCTCTGCCACGGAGACGCGTCATCCACAAGACGGTGAACCGTCCAACAGAGATCGTGCGCAAACCCCGCGCCCAGAAGCCATGGAACATAGCACGCCTGTTGTCATCGACGCCATTGAGGCGACTCGGCCTGCGCTGCCACCTCTCGCCGATGTCAAACCTGTCGGACACCTTTCATGGGCGGATGACACGGATTTCCCACCTCCATCTGATGCGGAAATGAGATCTGTTTCTCCGTTAGACCAACACTAAAACGGGGGAAGTTTCTACGGCGACTCCTGCGACTTCTATGGACTTCCAGCATCCACCACAACAATCTTCACCAACTACGAACCTATAGGCAGCACGGATCTCCCATCAGGCGTACCGAATAGCTACTATCAATACTAATAATATCGGCTCCCACGCTAAACTTCAACTGCTCCGTGACACGCTAAGAGCAGCGGACATCGACATCGCCCTGTTACAAGAACTGAGGACAGCGACTTGGACTGGGTGTTATGGATATGAGACGTACGCCGCCCCTGCAGCTATGGAACACTCAGGCGCAGCCATCCTCCTCCGAGAAGGAATTGCAGTTTCCGATGTCGCATACCTCCCAACAGCGCGAGGGGTGGCCATAACAGTTGAAGGACTCAAAATCATAAATCTCTACGCCCCATCGGGCACTGATAAACGGAGGGATCGCTCCCAGTTCTACGCAGAAGATATCACGCCTTTATTCCTCGGTCGATACGATCATCTCATCGTAGGTGGAGATTTCAACTGTGTTCTCGAGCGCACAGACCAATACCCCCATTTCACCACATGTCCCGAACTTCGTTTCCTCGTCCGCCGCCTTTGTCTCCTCGACACTTGGCGAGTGGTACACGGCGTCCGCCCGGGGTATACACACATCACGAGCCACTCCGCCAGCCGACTTGATAGAATATACATCTCTAACGCTCTAAAATCAGTTCTCCTCGACGCAGAACGTTGGCCGTCTGCCTTTTCGGATCATGACATCTATATCTGTACCATGAACCTACGTCGACAATCTATATGGCGCAGTGCAGGACCTTGGAAACTCAATGTCGCGCTACTGCGGGACCCTGAATGTCGACAACAGGTCACCGACACGTGGCACACCTGTGTTCAACGCATTATGCGTTACGAGACCACACTGCAGTGGTGGTTGCTGTGCGCCAAACCGGCCATCCGACGCACATTGACACACTATGGCAGAGCCAAAGCCAGGTGGAATCACCATACAACTGATTTCTACTATAGCGCTCTACGTGAACTCATGGATCATCCTCCATCCCCGGATCGCCTCAAAGAAGCTCAACGCATCAAGGCAAAGATTTTATCCTTGACCAGATGCTGTCTAGAGGGAGCCATTGTACGAGCCCGCAGCCAAGACAGGATTAACGGTGAAGACCCTTCTATGCATCATATTGTTCAAAATGTTCGTCGACGCCGACAGGCTTTAATGACAACTTTAGACTTACCTGATGGACGACGGCTGACTTCGCAAGCTACCATTGCGGATGCATTCACAACGCACTATAGACTTTTCTATCAAGAAGTACCTGCCGGTGCAGAGGCCATTGCTGAGGTTGCCCAGGAGACACTTGGTACTCTAAACGCAGCAGCTGCAACCCTCCTGACTGCTGAAGTGAGCACCGATGACGTCCAAGGCGCTGTGGCCAAGGGGTCTCTGAATCGATCTCCCGGCCCGGATGGTTTACCTCTCGAATTTTACAGAACCTTCCAAGATTTGATGATGCCACGATGGAGGGACATGTACTGGGAACTTTTGTCCGGCGCGGCGAACCCGCCACCAATGTTCATGGAAGGCTTCCTTGTACCAGTCCCGAAACCCGCAGGAGGAACACGACTCGACAGTTATCGGCCGATCACGTTACTCAATTCGGACTTCAAGATTTTTACACGCCTTCTAGCAGTGCGACTCAAACGTGTCTTACGGGACATTGTTTCCCACGAACAAACATCCTTAGGCGGTGATCGTAATATACAGACAGCCCTCAGTGAATATCGAGATGTGATCGCTGTGGCAACACACTCGCGACTGCCAGGCGCTTTAATCTCCATCGACTTCCAACAAGCGTTTGACCGCGTCAATCATGCATTCCTCAATGCAGTGATGGACCGAATGGCAATTCCCCCGACGTTCACGCAAGTGATTATGCGGCTCCTTCGTGGAGCAACGTCCAGACTTCTCGTCAACGGCAGACTTACAGAACCTATACGGATTGAACGCTCAGTACGGCAGGGTTGCCCTTTGTCGACGGTGCTTTATGCCATTGCGATGGAACCACTCATTTGCGGATTACGGCGACGTTTGACAGGTATTCCACTCCGGGATCATATGTTCCGCTGCCGAGCTTACGCGGACGACTTGGCCCTCGTCGTACGTTCAGCGGCTGACGTACAAGCTGCGATGCAGTGGATTACCCGTTACAGTGCAGGGGCAGGAAGCGTTATGAACGTGGCAAAATCATGCGCCATGAAGATCGGCCGCGGCCTTCCCGCAGACAGCGTAGTTCCATTTCAACTGGTGGACACCCTTCGTTGTCTCGGATTGGTGTACACGCGAGACATTCGCCGCACCTCGGCGATCAATTTTCGGGCGCTGCTGCAACGCATCCGGGCCAACATACAAAATCACATACTACGCCCGCTGAATATGTGCCAGAGAGTCACCTTCGTCAATACCCATCTGGCAGCTCGGATACCCCATATAGCGCAGATTCTGCCCATCACTGCGACAATGGCGGCCAGGATACAGGCGGCATTCGGCTATTTCATTTGTTCTGGACACATCTTCAAAGTCCAGTATGAAGCTCTCACCTTACCGAAGCGGGATGGTGGCCTCGATCTGGTTAATGTGAGAGACAGGACTACGGCACTTTACACCAATACTATGCTCCGGTTATGGAAAAGCCAAAATGCTAGTTTTACTGGAATGTTGACCACCGAGCTCGCACCTGTTTCGAGACGCCCACCGACGTCTTTGGCACACATCCCACCTCCGATGTCACATATCGGCCGTTTCTTTTTGGAGTACAGCTACATATGCTCCGAGCTCCCCAGGACCAGGAAGACGACCACCCGCGACATCTACCGCCTTCTCCGAAAGTCTCCACCCCGCAACCCCGTCGAAACATGTCACCCCCAGGTTTCATGGCCTACAGTTTGGAAAACGATCCACCAACCATATCACACCACTGACACCACCTCTATGTGGTACCATCTAGTCAACGGCAAGTATACTACAAGACAGAAACTGCATCGCATCGCACTGGTGGACTCACCCCTGTGCCTCAAGTGCAATGTCGAAGATACAGATTTACATCGTTTTGAGTGTGGGCCAGCAGCAGCTGTCTGGACCCTCGTACAGAAGATTGTGGCTTTCTACCTCCGAGTACCACCACATCACGTTTCTCCCACTATGTTGATACATCCCGACACGACCTACTTTCCATCGGCTAAGTGGCACGCCATTACGTGGATCAGTGGCATGGCTGTCAACTACCTCTTCCGGGACGACATCGTCGATCCGGCGGACTTTTGGACACGCCTCCAAGTACATCACCACACCCTTCGCCGGCATCGACACTATCGGGCCACTTTCGCGAACTATTTACAGAGCATTTTCACCAACCCGCCTCAAAGCTGGAATCTCAACGAACCGTGCCAGCCAAGACTGGACGATCCCACGTTCCCCTTCAATGATCAATGATAGAATGCATTTTGTTCTGATGGCGCGCCAAAGTGGAGCACGGCGCGGAAAGTATTCCTATTTTATTTCACTTCTCTTTTCTCCTCCTCTTCTAAGTTTTTTTTTCTCCTTACACATGTTTATCCTTTTCACACATAGCTCTCTCTCTGCAGCCTATTTGTTCTCTTTCTCCTGTGCTCCCAAAAAAAAAAAAACACCAAAAAAAAACAATTGCTGCTGATGGTGAGACTGTATACTCATTTATGTTAACAAGAAAAACATAAAAATACAAAAGAAGGCCGTTGCGGAAATATAGCTACCTTTTATGTTTTATGTTTTCAAAGGATATTCTGTTATTTTATGAAGAACGTCGTCTTTTATTTTCATACCCAAGAGGTTTTTCTTTGTTTTTCTAAAAAAACAATTTGTAGAGCACTTATAAAAAAAAAGCGGTTAAGGCAACCGCTTATGAGAAGCGGTAAATCCGGGTTCGAGTCCCGGTACGGCACAAATTTTCGGCTTTCGCCTTTACATTTTCACACTACTCTCTGCGGCTGGAAGTTACTAGTTTCCCACCCACCCTTTCCCTTTCTTTCTCACTCCTGTACTCGAATATTGTTCGTCAGTCTGGGAGAGTGTATCTTGTAGGATTAAAAGAGGAGATAGAAAAATTTAAAAAAAAAAAAAAAAGTTGGTAGAGCACTTGCCCGCGAAAGGCAAAGATCCCGAGTTCGAGTCTCGGTCGGGCACACACTTTTAATCTGCCAGGAAGTTTCATATCAGCGCACACTCCGCTGCAGAGTGAAAATTTCATTCTGGAAACATCCCCCAGGCTGTGGCTAAGCCATGTCTCCGCAGTATCCTTTCTTTCAGGAGTGCTAGTTCTGCATGGTTCGCAGGAGAGCTTCTGTAAAGTTTGGAAGGTAGGAGACGAGATACTGGCAGAAGTAAAGCTGTGAGGGCCGGGCGTGAGTCGTGCTTCGGTAGCTCAGATGGTAGAGCACTTGCCCGCGAAAGGCAAAGGTCCCGAGTTCGAGTCTCGGTCGGGCACACACTTTTAATCTGCCAGGAAGTTTCATATCAGCGCACACTCCGCTGCAGAGTGAAAATCTCATTCTGGAAACATCCCCCAGGCTGTGGCTAAGCCATGTCTCCGCAATATCCTTTCTTTCAGGAGTGCTAGTTCTGCATGGTTCGCAGGAGAGCTTCTGTAAAGTTTGGAAGGTAGGAGACGAGATACTGGCAGAAGTAAAGCTGTGAGGGCCGGGCGTGAGTTGTGCTTCGGTAGCTCAGATGGTAGAGCACTTGCCCGCGAAAGGCAGAGGTCCCGAGTTCGAGTCTCTGTCAGGCACACACTTTTAATCTGCCAGGAAGTTTCATATCAGCGCACACTCCGCTGCAGAGTGAAAATCTCATTCTGGAAACATCCCCCAGGCTGTGGCTAAGCCATGTCTCCGCAATATCCTTTCTTTAAGGAGTGCTAGTTCTGCATGGTTCGCAGGAGAGCTTCTGTAAAGTTTGGAAGGTAGGAGACGAGATACTGGCAGAAGTAAAGCTGTGAGGGCCGGGCGTGAGTTGTGCTTCGGTAGCTCAGATGGTAGAGCACTTGCCCGCGAAAGGCAGAGGTCCCGAGTTCGAGTCTCGGTCAGGCACACACTTTTAATCTGCCAGGAAGTTTCATATCAGCGCACACTCCGCTGCAGAGTGAAAATCTCATTCTCGAAACATCCCCCAGCCTGTGGCTAAGCTATGTCTCCGCAGTATCCTTTCTTTCAGGAGTGCTAGTTCTGCATGGTTCGCAGGAGAGCTTCTGTAAAGTTTGGAAGGTAGGAGACGAGATACTGGCAGAAGTAAAGCTGTGAGGGCCGGGCGTGAGTTGTGCTTCGGTAGCTCAGTTGGTAGAGTACTTGCCCGCGAAAGGCAACGGTCCCGAGTTCGAGTCTCGGTCGGGCACCCAGTTTTAATCTGCCAGGAAGTTTCATATCAGCGCACACTCCGCTGCAGAGTGAAAATCTCATTCTGGAGTCTATATATTGACCTAGCAATACAGAGACCCAAGGATGAATTTGGAATAGGAATAAAGCTTTAGGAAGAGGAAGTAAAACTTCTAGGTTTGCCAGCGACATCGTCGTCCTGTACGAGACGGCGAAAGACTTGAAAGATCCGTTAAACGGAATTGATAACGTGTTGAAAAGAGGTTATAAGATAAACATCAGGAAAAATAGCGTATTCAAACGTGGTCGAATTAAACAGGCGGTGTTAGGAAAATTAGATTAGGAAATGAAACACTAGAAGTCGTAGATGAGTTTTACAATTTGGGAAGAAAAAAAAATTGATGATGGCAGAAGTAGAGAGGATATAAACTCTAAACTGGCAACGGTAAGAAAAGTTATTTTTCAAGAGTAGGCATCTGTCAGTACCGAAAATAAATTTAAATGTGAAGAACTCTTTTTTGAAGGTATTTGTTTGGGGTGTAGAATTGTACGGAAGTAAAATCGGACGATGAACAATTCACACAAGAAAATAGAAATTATTTAATTGTAGCTTTGTGGAGGGATGATGTATGATGAAGATTAGATGTGTAAAAAATGATTCAAATGGCTCTGAGCACTATGGGACTTAACATCTGAGGTCATCAGTCCCCTGGACTTAGAACTACTTAAACCTAACTAACCTAAGGACATCACACACAGCCATGCCCGAGACAGGCTTCGAAGCTGCGACCGTAGCAGCAGCGCGGTTCCGGACTGAAGCGCCGAGATCCGCTCGGCCACAGCGGCCGGAATTTGATGTGTAGGTCGGTAACTAGTGATAAGGTGCTTAATCAGACTGGGAAAAAAGAAATTTGCACTACAACTTGACTATAAGAAGGGCTTGGTTAATGGGACAAGTCTTGAGGCATCAAGGAATCGTCAATTTGTTAATGGAATGAAGTTCGTGTGTGTGTGTTTGTGTGTGTGTGTGTGTGTGTGTGTGTGTGTGTGTGTGTGTGCGTATTTGTATGTGAGGGGGAGATGGTTAAAAATTGTAGACAGAGTCGATGGCTTGAGTAAAGAGATTCTAATGGTTGTAGGTCACAAAAGCTATGTAGAGTTGAAGTGTCTTGCACTGGATAGACTTGCGTGGAGAGCTAAAACAAACCTGTCTTCAGGCTGACGCAGCAGGCTACAAGCCTCCCCGTACTGTGTTCGAGATATGGCGTGTTATCTTCCATCCAGTACTTGTATCACTAAAACGAATCAGGTTTCTGTGGAAAGATACAATAACCATAATGATAATCATTGTGGCGAGGTATAATGGAGATGTAGTATGGAATCGTGATTAAATGAACAGGAATTATCGACAAACTCGTTCGTGTATTCTAGTGAAGTAATACCGATTTACACCAACTTTAACAAATCTAAGCTTTAGTTACGATACGCGCATGAATGTATCGATAAATAAATGTCCATTTTATCACCACTCGATATTATATCTCGATTACATTTGGCGACGTATGTGCCACTCTGATTATAATTATTATTATCAACAGTACAGACCGTGTATGTACTGCCGGTATTCAGTGTTCAACGGTCGCAATGTTTCAACGATCAATCCTGTCACCATTGTTAGGTCCGCTGACGAACAAATCAAAACAATCCTGTCAACAAACAAGCCGAAAGAAGCTTTATTATTTATATAAGGCTTATTACGTTTGTTTCTTTCGTAAGATTGTAGCTCTACAAGTATTTAGCAGAAGCTTAGGGAAGAAGAAACTACACTCTAACCCAGTACTTGCAGATTTCCAGTCTAGTGTGCTGCATTACCTGGTTGCTCTAACATCACTTCTTGCCAACTGGCCAATGCTTGGTGGATTTAGGCTTAAATCCGTCGTGGCACACTACCGATGGGACCAGTCCAGGTCCAAATAGTCCCCCTCTTCAGTGGCAATTCGACATAAGTCGGGCAGAGTAAGTGGTTCTTGTTGACTTCCAAAAACAGTTCGTTTCGATCGATGTCAGGCATGTTCGATTGAATTAATATCCAGGGAATAAGAAGCTACTCCATTCCAGCATGCCAAAGGATCGTGTTCATCAGAACAACACGATGAGCACACGAGTTATCATCCATCAAGTTGAAATTGTCAACAGAATGTTGGCGATACTCTTCCACTGTTCGTTGCAGAATCTCGTCCCTGTACCGTAGAGCAGCAACCGACTTGTTGCAGATGTGAGACACTGTTCGAGGCGTTCAATATTACCGAGTTGTCTCCAGATATGTTGTCTGCAATTACCACAGTACAAACAGAGCTTTGATTCGTCCGCAAACAATACTCGACGCAAATTGTGGGGCGTTCATTCTGTATTATTTCTTACCCATGTGTAACGGGGTCCACGGTGTTGTGGTGTACGACGTGGTGCTCGCCGTGCTCGTCGGGAATGGAGATTCGTCTCATGCAGTCGTAGCCTGAAAGTTTGCCCCCCTTCTAACAGCCGTGTACCGCAAGTCTCTAGAGGAACGGAAGGTTCCAAATGATTGGAAAAGAGCACAGGTAGTTCCAGTTTTCAAAAAGGGTCGCCGAGGAGATGCGCAAAACTGTAGGCCTATATCTCTGACATCAATATGTTGTAGAATTTTAGAACATGTTTTTTGCTCGCGTATCATGTCATTTCTGGAAACCCAGAATCTGCTCTGTAGGAATCAACATGTACTCCGGAAACAGCGATCGTGTGAGACTCAACTTGCTTTATTTGTTCATGAGACCCAGAAAATATTAGATGCAGGCTCCCAGGTAGATACCATTTTCCTTGACTTCCGGAAGGCGTTCGATACAGTTCCGCACTGTCGCCTGATAAAAAAGTTAGAGCGTACGGAATATCAGACCAGCTGTGTGGATGGATTGAAGAGTTTTTAGCAAGCACAACACGACGAGGTACTGGCAGAAGTAAAGCTGTGAGGACGGGGCGTGAGTCGTGCTTGGATTCTCAATGGAGAGACGTCTACACACGTTAAAGTAGCCTTTGGCGTACCACAGGGAAGTGTTGTGGGACCATTGCTTTTCACAATATATATAAATGACCTAGTAGATAGTGTCGGAATTTCCATGCGGCTTTTCGCGGATGATGCTGTAGTAGACAGAGAAGTTGCAGCATTAGAAAATTGCAGCGAAATGCAGGAAGATCTGCAGCGGATAGGCACTTGTTGCAGGGAGTGGAAACTGACCCTTAACATAGACAAATGTAATGTATTGCGAATACATAGAAAGAAGGATCCTTTATTGTATGATTATATGATAGCGGAACAAACACTGGTAGCAGTTACTTCTGTAAAATATCTGGTAGTATGCGTACAGAACGATTTGAAGTGGAACGATCATATAAAATTAATTGTTGGTAAGGCGGGTGCCAGGTTGAGATTCATTGGGAGGGTCCTTAGAAAATGCAGTCCATAACAAAGGAGGTAGCTTACAAAACACTCGTTCGACCTATACTTGAATATTGTTCATCAGTGTGGGATCCACACCAGGTCGGGTTGACAGAGGAGATAGAGAAGATCCAAAGAAGAGCGGCGCGTTTCGTCACAGGGTTATTTGGTAAGCGTCATAGCGTTACGGAGATGTTTAGAAAACTCAAGTAGCAGACTCTGCAAGAGAGGCGCTCTGCATCGCGATGTAGCTTGCTTTCCAGGTTTCGAGAGGGTGCGTTTCTGGATGAGGTATTGAATATATTGCTTCCCCTACTTATACCTCCCGAGGAGATAACGAATGTAATTTTAGAGAGATTCGAGCGCACACGGAGACTTTCCGGCAGTCGTTCATCCCTCGAACCATACGCGACTGAACAGGAAAGGGAGGTAATGACAGTGGCACGTAAAGTGCCCTCCGCCAGACACCATTGGGTGGCTTGCGGAGTATAAATGTAGATGTAGATGTAGCTGTAGATGTGGTCTTGTTGCGTCTTCTAACGCCAAATTCAGGTCTCGAGCACTCAGGCCACGGTTCCTTTGGCTCAAAACTCACAGATGTCGAAGGTGGACGGCCAGTGCGGCGCTGAGTCCTCAACACCACCCACCAATTCCACGTCAGCAAGACATCCCTTTGACTCCAGTCCACACGTCGAGCAACTCCACTGATTGACAAGCTTTGTGGGCCTAACGTAATGATGTGGACCCGATCATTGGTAGCTACTTTTCTTCGTGGCATGATGGATGTTCACTCTGCCGTTTCACAGACGTCTCTAACGCGTCCCTACTGGTGCTTTACTTTCACCTCATGAGCTGCAATCCATTCGAGTGTGACCTCCTACTGTTTGAAAGCGCTCATGGTAACTGCGGATATGAAACTTCCTGGCAGATTAAAACTGTGTGCCGGACCGAGACTCGAACTCGGGACCTTTGCCTTTCGCGGGCAAGTGCTCTGCCATCTGAGCTAACCAAGCACGACTCACGCCGCGTGTTCACAGCTTTACTTCTGCCAGTACTTCGACTCCTACCTTCCAAACTTCACAGAAGCTCTCTTGCGAACCTAGCAGAACTAGCACTCCTGGAAGAAAGTATACTGCGGAGATATGGCTTAGCCACAGCCTGGGGGATGTTTCCAGAATGACATTTTCTCTCTGCAGCGGAGTGTGCGGTGATATTAGGTTCAGCTAGGTTCGCAGGAGAGCTTCTGTAAAGTTTGGAAGGTAGGAGTCGAGGTACTGACAGAAGTAAAGCTGTGAACACGCGGCTTGAGTCGTGCTTGGGTAGCTCAGATGGTAGAGCACTTGCCCGCGAAAGGCAAAGGTCCCGAGTTCGAGTTTCGGTCCGGCACACAGTTTTAATCTGCCAGGAAGTTTCATATCAGCGCACACTCCGCTGCAGAGTGAAAATCTCATTCTGGAAACTGCGGATATGTTTACAACCAACGTCAGGATTGATTTTCCGATCGATATTAGTCACCCCAGTAATATTGCACCTGAGGGTGGCGGCGTTTCGGCCGGCTTATCGTGAGTTTTTATCGTAATGTTTCGCGAGGACACGCTGAACAATTTGATAGTATATGCCCACAAATATCTTGAAATCATTTGCAATGCGATGCGTTTTCCTTAGTTTACTGTAACGTCACCTCACGTTTCTGATAACGGTCACGGGTCGCCAAGTGCAATAATATCGTCGTCCAGTGACGCAGGAACAGTGACAATAACAACACACCTGCGCGACATGTAGGAGTGATTGTTAATGTGCTTACGTATTACCACCGCGCGAAAGAAGAGCAAGATCGGCGACCCGTTGAGTGTAATTTGCATTTTCAGCGACTGAACAAGAGATGACAAACCGTAGAGGTTTTTACCTGGCATTCTTTTCTCTCATTACAAAGCATTTTTCTAGGTATCGGAGCATAGACGAGAAGAAATACACATATGATTGGGCTAATCAATCGTGGATGCTACAGACAAATGGCTACGCCACCCTACTGCACTGCTAAGTCTTCAGTCGTAGCTGCTGTGTTATGTGGCACGTCATGTGTCATTCTATTGTAACACCCCACCCGTCACTTATCTGGTTTTGGCGTGTGTTCACCCCAGCTAATTGACTAACAGATCAACAGAGAGTGCAAAACTGCCGCAATATCGGATAACGCAAAGAAAGTAATAAAGCCCTGTGACTCCTGATTGAACTGCGGTGGCAGTGTTGACATTAATTGATTCAGAATTGATCACTTTTAATTAAAAAGGGGTGCACATTGATGTTATATGCAGCTATTGAACACCAGATGCAAATGTTGAACATAAAATTAATTAAGAAAGTGACTTGGGATTTCAACTACTTGATTGAAAACAGATGCAGTCGATTATCAAAAATTTATTTTAACTCACGACCTTAAATTATCACATTACATGACTCTCCTACCAGACAGTGGTAATAAATTGCGTTTGCGTGGAGTAAAGCTCGATAACTCAAAAGTAATTCCTATCGACTGACCCAGGCGTAATGCGAAGTGCGAGAAGAATTCTACAGTACACGGCCCATGAAACCCTCGTGGAAACTTTGCCGACGTGATCCAACAAATTAATCAGTGGCTGGAGCGGGCGCAATATCACCGAATATAGAGTGGCAGAGCGGCGTCGTTGTGTGGACGTCGGCCGACCTCGTGGTGCTGCAAGGCTGCGCTCGTCTATTCACTCCTAGCTATCTTGCTCAGTACATAGCTGAACCGAAACTTTCCATCCCCAAACTCAGTCGTTCCATTTGCTAAGTCCTAAACTGCAGAGATGCTCACTCTTTCTCAGGCAAGCTGAGTAAAGAACACCACGTCCGCACTCCAGGCAAGCTGGGAACGGAAGACCTCTACTGAGACTTCTGCCAGTCCGCTCTTCGCCTCGGTTTCCCCTCCAGCAAAATCACTTACGCCAATTGCAGCGCAAGTCGCGTTAATTATGCGTCGCTTCCCAGCGCCGAACAATGCCTGCTCTGGGAAGTGAACAAATTCCCACAGAATTTCCCTTCCTCTCAACTACTTCTATTTAGCTCCCCCCAGGCCACCTATCAAGGTTAGCGTCTGCACAAACACCAAGTTTTCCGGAATTCTGACTCCCAGGAGAGTACTTCAAATTCCTCAGTCCTACGTACCCATCGGAGGCCGGCGTATTTCATGCTGTCAGTCTTCACCTGATTTACTTCAGGCTCTGCGGACCGTCAATTCAGTGTGAAGTTGCTATAGTCACGAACACGCATATTTTGACCTCTGTTGACTGCTCCACCGTAGCTTTGCGTGGCTTTGTCGCGTGTTTCCCTGAAAACGGGATGACGGACATTTATCAACAGGCGTACAAGTTCTCCGTCTTTTTCCCGGTACACCAGCATGGTGTCGGGGTCAAGCACCCACTCACTGTCACTCATCTTAAGGCAGCTGGAGGCCACTCACCGTTACCGCTTTCTCAGAGCTTGAGCCGCCCTAAGCTGCCTATTGTCGCTTCCCTTAGCCATTCCCCAGCCGGCCACGGTCAACTCTAAAAATGTTTCCCTGGGGTAAAATAGCGTCCAGTAAATCGACTCGTTTCCACAAAGTTTTCATGTCATGTGAATTACTTTAAAACCATCACCCGACATTAATTATTCCAATACGTCCATACTATACCCTCTACAACATGCATTGTGCCTTGTCAGTCATTTTTTTTGTTCAGCCCTACTGTTCGCTCAACGTGAGTTAGGTGATCTTTAATGACTTCATGTTAGGAGCATAGTTCTTGCCAACTTACATTATACTAGGAAATTAAAATACAGGACAAATTAAAATACAGGACAAATTAAAATACAGGACAAATTAAAATTCGCGCACCCGACCCTTACAGGGCGATTCTTTGCACACTAACAGCTCAAAAATGTCTGTAACAAAAGTTCTTTCCCTGCCTATTTCCGGTAGAAAATGGACATCAGACAAAGGCAATTTGGCAAGTGCAATCGAAAAACATATTCATTCAGTTCTCCATAGGTCAGCTACCTCGTTAACGTAGTGAGCAAAGAATTGCGTTAGAACACTCAAGTTCGAGGGTTCGATTCCGGTGAATGGTACCTGTATATAAGCAGGAATCCGCTGGGGATGGAAAATGGAAATGTAAACTGGGAACTCTGAGCTCTGTTCAGCTCGTTCTCGCAATTAATTATTCAGGGTCGCCACCTAACTAAGTATAAAAGCACTCCGTCTTCAGGCCACGAGTG
This sequence comes from Schistocerca nitens, assembly GCF_023898315.1. NCBI lineage: Eukaryota > Metazoa > Arthropoda > Insecta > Orthoptera > Acrididae > Schistocerca > Schistocerca nitens. Next base: position 585,767,474 of record NC_064614.1, on the reverse strand, counting down.
GCCTACCGGGACCATCCGACCGCCGTGGCATCCTCAATGGAGGTTATGGATAGGAGGGGCGTGGGGTCAGCACACCGCTCTCCCGGTCGATATGATGGTATTCTTGATCGGAGCCGCTATTATTCGTTCGAGTAGCTCCTCAATTGGCATCACGAGGCTGAGTGAACGCCGAAAAATGGCAACAGCGAACCTAACTAAGTATGGGAAATTTAATTACAAAAGACAATTAAATACTGATTTGATCCATATGAACTAGATATCCTTATTCGCTTTCAGCAGTTTATCAGCTAAAATCAGTTTATTCATGAAGCACAACCATTCCGAGTGAAAGGTAACAGGAGGTTAAGTCTCGACACAATTTACTAAATTCTCACTGAGATACATGAAATCTTTTCATGTACAAGAACTCTTGCGCTTAGAAAAAGGTCAGGGTGAATGTACTCTACTTACTCTAACAAGGAAGGAGTCGTTTGAGAAACAACCATCAACTTTTAACGATTTATTTTCATAGGAAGAAACAATTTCAAACACTGCATAAGAAATTAAGTTAATTAAAGTTGGCGTTGCTTGCATTTACGTATTGATATCATTCCAGTGAACAGTATGTTGGATGTTGAAGAACGATGAATATAATTCGTTCAAAATGGGGGAACGCTAGGATAAATTCACACGCACTCTAAGTTCACACTAAAAGAATACAGACTGAAGGAAGTCAACCCTTCGCCACGTAAATACAGACCACGAGGAATGCGCATTCCAACACATGAAGGTTGAAGTAAACATGAAATGACACCGAGCATTCACACACAAAGCAATTCTACGCGCAAAAGAACCACGTGCGTGCAAGGCCAAGTAAAGTGGAACGCTTGCAAATTTACTTGATATTTATGAGGTGGATTAATAAGTACGTTCTCACTTAACAGAAATGTTTCTCTCGAAACCTCAGCATGGCATGGTGAAATGCATTTCCACACCACAAGTTCTAGTAAGACAAATTAGTCTCAGAAAAACTTAACAGAACCTAAAAATTACACCATTTTCTGCATTTTATGAATAAACAATTGAACATCATTCTGAGGCTATCACTGTGGAATAAATTGAATTAATATACTTCATTCTAAGACGAAGTTGCTAGTCTCGCTCTTAAAGTTACGATGTACACTGACCAGCTGCCCAGCGCTAAATGCTTCAACACTTTCCCCGAATAACGAATCCCCAGGCTAAGTGGAAAAGACTAGAGGGTTCCTTTTTGTCACCAACCTGACAATAATCCAAACACCACTCAAAAAGCGGAAAACATCTTTGCTTTAACTGAATACACTAAGTTCGCCACCCAGTGTCTTCAGCAGACAGCGAAGTGCAGCGCTACTAAGTACCGTTGAAATACTAAACAGTCACTCTTTCACTCTTTCAACAAAAACCAAGGAAGCACGGGAAATGTGAAAGAACAAAACATAAATCATATAAATAGTACAGATGGCTTGCATGGGACATAAATATGTCGCGGTGGTCTAGCGGTTCTAGGCGCTCAGTCCGGAGCCGCGCGACTGCTACGGTCGCAGGTTCGAATCCTGCCTCGGGCATGGATGTGTGTGATGTGCTTAGGTTAGTTAGGTTTAAGTAGTTCTTAGTTCTAGGGGACTGATGACCATAGATGTTAAGTCCCATAGTGCTCAGAGCCATTTAAACCATTTGAGCCATAAATATGTATATACAAATACGTTAGAGAGATGCAGAACACAGTCTATCTGCATCTTTCCATCGATATAAGCATTTGCCACTACTTAGTTTTCTGGCGGGTTGGGCCAAGAGAGGCTCCGATAATTCGAGGTGCCATTATTGAGTGGAAATTAAATATGAGAAAGACTACGTAAATCGTTTCCGACAGAGGTGTTTCACCGGATCTAAGTATAATGTTTCTTATTTTCTAATCCTGGACTGCGTTGCACAGTATCTAGCTTCTTAATCATTACACAGAAATTACAGCAGGTCTTCTGAAAAAGACGGGCACTTATTTAGTAGCAAAATAGAAATGGGAGTACAATCGTTTTTATTATTCTACATTTAAAGCCCTATTTTGCCTTCAATCCTTTGCTCTGTTCTCTCTTATGCACTACTCTCCTCCATGCTTTCCAGTCCATTGTTAGCGCTGCTGCCCTTTTCTTCAGCTATACCCTCCCCCTGATAGCCTTGGGAGAGATAGCCATGATAAAACTTTTCCGTCCGGTGAGAAAGATGTATGAGACAGGCGAAATACCCTCAGACTTCAAGAAGAATATAATAATTCCAATCCCAAAGAAAGCAGGTGCTGACAAGTGTGAAAATTACCGAACTATCAGTTTAATACGTCACGGTTGCAAAACACTAACACGAAATCTTTACAGACCAATGGAAAAACTGGTAGAAGACGAGCTCGGGGAAGATCAGTTTGGATTCCGTACAGATGTTGGAACACGCGAGGCAATACTGACCATACGACTTACCTTAGAAGATAGGTTGAGGAAAGGCAAACCTATGTTTCTAGCATTTGTAAACTTACAGAAATCTTTTTACAGTGTTGATTGGAATATTATCTTTCAAATTCCGAAGGTGGCAGGCATAAAATACAGGGAGCGAAAGGCTATTTACAATTTGTAGAGAAACCAGATGACAATTAGGGAATTAGATTAGAAAATGAGACACTTAAAGTAGTAGACGAGTTTTGCTATTTGGGGGCAAAATAACTGATGATGGTCGATGTAGAGAGGATATAAAATGTAGACTGGCTACGGCAAGGAAAGCACTTCTGAAGAATAGAAATTTGTTAACATCGAGTATAGATTTAACTTTCAGGAAGTCGTTTCTGAAAGTATTTGTATGGAGTGTAGCCATGTATGGAAGTGAAACATGGACGATAAATAGTTAGACAAGAAGAGAATAGAAGCTTTCGAAATGGGGTGCTGCAGAAGAACGCTGAAGATTAAATGGGTAGATCACATAACTAAAGAGGAGGTACTGAATAGAATTGGGTAGAAGAGAAATGTGTGGCAGAACTTGACTAGAAGAAGGGATCGGTTGGTAGGATATGTTCTGCGGCATCAAGGGACCACCAATTTAGTATTGTAGGGCAGCATGGAGGGTAAAAGTCGTAGAGGGAGACCAAGAGATGAATACACTAAACAGATTCAGGAGGATGTAGGTTGCAGTAGGTACTGGGAGATGCAGAACCTTGGTTCAAATGGCTCTGAGCACTATGGGACTCAACTGCTGAGGTCATTAGTCCCCTAGAACTTAGAACTAGTTAAACCTAACTAACCTAAGGACATCACAAACATCCATGCCCGAGGCAGGATTCAGATGAAGAACCTACTACAGCATAGAGTAGCATGGAGAGCTACATCAAACCAGTCTCTGGACTGAGGACCACAACAACAACATCGAGGCTGGATGCGGTGCACAGGGTGTTAGTGTGATATGTCCTGGGAATAACTACTTTTTGCACATCGTTCTCAGTTATTAATGTAATTTAAATAGCGAGTAAAAACTGAATTTGTGGCTTCTTAACCACTCTGAACAGTGTACAGATTACTTGTAATTTTCTACAAACACGATTCATCTGACGCTCGTGGCAATAATATAAAGAATCAATAAAAATTTTGTTTTCAGTTCTCAACTGTATGTGTAGTGTTACACGAAATGGTCCATGTGTTATTGAGGTCTAAGGTGTGTTAATGCCAAAATTGTTTTGCTAATTTAACTAGAAATAGATGGAAGGTACAGGGAAGCAAAAATACACTGTAAAATAATTACGAAAGTAGAGAGATTTTTGTTGAAGTATCTTTATTACTCTCGGCTGAAATCAGATTACACGTGTGGCACGAGGTTTCTAAAGGTACTGGTTGATGAAGTCCGTGAAGGCGGCCACCCGGGTGAAGACGGAGGGCGCGTTCTCAGCCCCGCAGGGCCACATGCCCCACGACACGATTCCGATGAGGGCGCCGTCCTGGGCCAGTGGGCCGCCGGAGTCGCCCTGCACAATCAGAGCACACAGTCAGCAAACACAGTCTCACCATGTATACCCGCAGGCAGCGGAACAAGCTGCGCTACACTACATGACCAACTTAAACACCTCAGTTGTCAGTTGATTTGACTTCTTAAACAAAATGGACGAAAAATAGTTATCAGCACGAGACGCTAGTAGCTTATAACGTTGACTCTAGCCTTGGTATGGTTTCAGTTCGGTGAGAACGTAGACCCACAAGTTTCTTCAGGTAGGTCGCATCTAACGGAATCAACTCACTGATGCTTACATCTTGCAGAGCTACCAAATTGCGGGTACATTAACTGGTGCGTTTCACTCAATATTCGAAGTATTCCCATTTTCTGTGCTACTAAGATTGGTTGATTTATCGGCCTTGTCGATACACAGTAGGGTGCTTGAATGATCGCCAAAATCAGGGGCCAGCCGTTGTGGTCGAGTGGTTCTAGGCGCTTCAGTCTGGAACCGCACTGCTGCCACGGCCACAGGTTCGAATCCTGCCACGAGCATGGGTGTGTGTGATGTCCTTAGGTTAGTTAGGTTTAAGTAGTTCTAAGCCTAGGGGACTGATGATCTCAGATGCTAAGTCCCATAGTGCTCAGAGCCATTTGAACCATTTGAACCAAAATCAGGGGCTTATGTGTGCAGCCCTGTGAACTCAGCTGTTGTCATCTTAGGCGATGTCGGTATCCACAGCATACCCTCCACGAAGATGTAGAAGAAAGGGCAACACTTGGTCACTGAGAATATTCTGAAAAACATCCTGGTTCTAGTTCATGGTATGTAAATGAGTGGTCCGAAATCACTGTGCCAAATAAATACAGAACATCGCCAAACCACCTCTGGCATGAATTGCCTCCTCCACACACAGCAGGTAAACCGTCTCATTGGTCCTCGGTTCACTTGACGGCCTGCAACTTTATAAGAGAGGCCTGACTCGTCGTCCAACACTAGACATATTCAATTAGCTTGTGTCCAGTTTCTGTGTTGTTTGGCCCACTGAAGACTTGCAGCTGTATGTGCCGCTATAAGCAATGGTCTTTTGTGAGATATCCGGCTCCAGACGATCATTCCATGCAGCTGCCTTCACAGTTTTTGTTTGGAATCTGGTTATGGTGGAACGCATTCAGAGACAGCACGAATTCCTGTCGTGTGAAACCGGTTGTCTCTGAAAACTCTGACATCTCTGACCTGTCACATTGGATTAGGATGAGTCAGCAACCATTGTTCTTACTCCATGTTTCATAGCTGTAAGAAGTACACCATTCCTTGTTGACACGTTGGTCAGTATGCTTTGATAAACCAACAAATTGAGGAACTTCATTTATGATATGGTCAAGGGCACATCGAAACACTTACCATATTTCTGTCATCCTGAAACATCTCCACATCGACCCATTTTACTGCGCTATTTCCGTACAATAAACTGGTACATGCAAATGGAAATGAGCGTTTGGCGTCTTTGGCCGGGAGGCCCCTTACAGGGCAGGTCCGGCCACATTCGTGCAGGTCTTATTACATTCGACGCCACATTGGACGACCTGCGCGCCGGATGGGGATGAAATGATGATGAAGACAACACAACACCCAGTCCCTGAGCGGAGAAAATCCCCGACCCAGCCGGGAATCGAACCCAGGCCCGTTAGGAAGGCAGTCCGTCACGCTGACCATTAAGCTGTCGGGGAGGACAGACTGGTACATCAAATCATTTCACTTTCATTACTTATGTCAGTGGTCGAGGGTCACATGGCTGTCTAGTACCAGTTTTACATAATCTAAAGCGCACCAAACTGGACAGCGTACTTTTTTAAGATAATGACTAATATTTTGTCCGGTAGAACTTATGTCTCATGGATTTTATCTACTGTAGAGTCCACAGCTCATGATCTAGTGGTTAACGTTGCTGTCTCTAGATCAGGGGGTCCTGGGTTACAGTCCGTGCTGGGTCAGAGATCTCTGCTGGGAAAATCGACCTTATGGTGTCCTCATCATTGATGTGTAGGAAACTGATCAATCCCATATGGTTTCTCCTGACCAAAAATACCATGCGATCATTTCATTTTATTTCATCCACTGTAGAAATGGTTGCAGTCACAAATTCCATGTGGTTTCGAAAGTTCCCTTTAAGCCAATTCTCAGTCTGTTCGTTTCATTGGACCTGAATCTGGATCGTAATTGACTGCGGCGCAATCTGCCTCGCACGTCCTTGCACACTAAGGTGACGAAAGTCATGGGATAGCGATATACACAAATACAGATGGCGGTATAAAATGGCGGCGCATTGGTGGAGTTGTGATTTGTACTCAGGTCGTCCACGAGAAAAAGTGTCCAATGTTACTGTGGCCTCACAACGGGAATTAAGAGACTTCCAACGTGGAATGTGAGTTGGAGCGAGACGCATGGGACTTCAGATTTCGGAAATCGTTAGGGAATTCAATAGTTCGAGATCCACAGTGTCAAGAGTTTGCCGAGGATACCAAATTTCAGGCATAACCTGTCACCATGGGGAACGTTCTTGCTGATGGCCTTCACTTAACGATTGAGAGAGTGACGTTTGCGTAGAGTTGTCACTGCTAACAGACAAGCAATACTGCGTGAAATAACCGCAGAAATTAACGTGGGAGGTACGACGAACGAATCCGTTAGGACAGTACGTCGAAATTTGACACTGATGGGCTGTAGCAGCAGACGACAGACGCGGGTAGCTTTGCTAACAGCACTACATCACCTGCAACACCTCTCCTGAACTCGTTACCGTATCGCTTGGAATGTAGACTACCAGAAAACCGTTGCGTGGTCAAATGAGTCCCGATTTCAGCTGGTAAGAGCTGACGGTAGGGTTTGAATGTCGCGCAGACCCCACGAACCCCTGAACCCAAGTTGTCAACAAGGTACTGTGCAAGCTGGTGGTGACTGCATAATGATATAGGCTCTGTTTACATGGAATGGAATGGGTCCTCTGGTCAAAATACATTCGAGCTTAGAGAGGAAATGTTTGTGTTCGGCTGCTTGGAGACCAGTTATAGCAATTGATGAACTTCATGTTACCAAACAACGATGGAAATTTTGTGGAAGACAGTGTCACCAAGCGACAGTTATTCGCGATTGGTTTGAAGAATATTCTGGACAGTTCGAGCGAACAGTTTGGCCATCCAGATTGTCCGACGTGAATACCATGGAATATTTATGGGACATAATCGAGATGTCAGTTAGTGCAGGAAATGGTGCAACGGCATCACTTTCGCAATTGTGGACGGCCATGGACACAGCATGGCTGAATATTTCTGCAGGGGAGTTCCAAAGAACTGTTGAGTTCATGCCACGTCGATAAGGCAACCATAGATTCTTCAGATAACTGAAATTCAAAACGTACCACATTGACGACTTAAGATAATTGTTATGTTGTGTGCAGAGGATACTTCTGACACCAGCCATTGCGTAAAACGCAAATGTTTATACGCTCAAGGATATCCTTATCCAACACTGCTCACGTGAGTTAACAGTAGGTTGCTGCATCAGAACAGACGATCCTGGTGGCATGTGTACCTTGCAAGCGGAGATGCTTCCGTCGACGGGGCCGGTGCAGACGTTGTCGTCGTTGAGCGGGCTGTCACCCAGAAGCAGCGCGCACTCCGTGTTGCTGATGACGCTGACGTCGACCCACTGCAGGATGTCGGGCATGTGCGGAAGAAGGCCGGTGCTGGTGCTGCCCCAGCCAGACAGCGTCGCCGACGAACCAGCTGCGAAGAAAGTCAAGTATAGCTGCAAACACTCGGCTTACAGGCAGTGTGGCTTCACGAGGGGTTTCAGTGTAATCTGAATTAGCAGTAGTAGGAAACAAAAGAAGACTTCAGACCATGTGAAGAAGACAACTAGTGGTCAGAGAAAGTAATGACACAAAGAGTAAAATAATCATAAGTTTCTAGTAGTGACGCCACTCTAGAGATAGGTACTCGTGAAAACAACAGCTGACACCGTTGACAGTCTTACCACTTGGGACGGATCCAGCGGTAGGGAGCGGTATGGCCTGTACGTTGCCGCCCAGGGTCAGGCTGGACTGCAGCTGGAAGACGGCGACGTCGTTGATTGCGACGTTACTGTGGAACAAACAACATCAGAGTATCTTAACACACGCGTTCACTTTGAAAAAGTAATGTTGCTGCAGTTGCACATATGTGTACCTCGATCCATATGGACGTCTGACTTCTAGTCATATAAGTGTACCATAAACAGTGTCCCTATGTGTTGAAAGACAGAATGACAATTTCGAAACTCCACTATTAACGATATTGCTAAGTTGTAATGATAATGAGCGTATGGATTTGGTGGCCGGGAGACCCCTCGCGGGGCGGTTCAGCCACCGCTCCACAAGTTCTTTAACGCCACTACGGCGACTTGCGAGTGAATGAGGATGAAATGATGATGAAAGACACACAACACCCAGTCATCTCGAGGCAGAGTAAATCCCTGACCCCGCCGGGAATCGAACCCAGGACCCCGTGCGCGGGAAGCGAGAACGCTACCGCAAGACTACGAGCCGCGGACACTAAGTTGTAATGACAGAGAAATAAAGGACCAGATTATTGCATCGTCTCTACCTGACGCCCAAATTCCCACTGAAGAATAAAAGAAGCTTACACATTAACTTTTGTCACACAACTATTACAGAGAGAGAGAGAGAGAATTGCCTGAAGGTTATGTGTGATGTTTGTGTGGAACAGGTAGATATATTCGTGAAAGGAAACGATGAAATGATAATTTTCATCAAACATATAATAAGCCTCTTTAGCATTCACTTTGTAAGCCGGCCGCAGTGGCCATGCGCTTCTAGGCGCTTCAGTCTGGAACCGCGCGACCGCTAGGGTCGCAGGTTCGAATCCTGCCTCGGGCATGGATGTGTGTGTTGTCCAGAGGTTAGTTAGGTTTAAGTAGTTCTAAGTTCTAGGGGACTGATGACCTCAGATGTTAAGTCCCATAGTGCTCAGAGCCATTTGAACAATTTGAACCATTCACTTTGTAAACATAAAAGAGAAACTTCCCGTTTTCCGCTCTCATTAAATAGTGCAGTATTGGTGATAACCGATAGATAAGTATTCAGCCAATCTGAGGGATCCAAACGTCCAGGAAAATCCAGAAAATAAATGACTGCTTTAAAATAAAAATCCAATGAAGCCGATTATGTGTCAGGCAGAATACTGCACATTGTGATACACGCAACACATCACACCCCAGTTAGACATACATTTGCCATTGTCATATTAGTTTTTAAGACAGCTGTTTGGACAGCTGTTTTAACATTAACGAGCTTTTCAAAAATTTTGCGAGAAGCGATGTACTTCAGACTGGTTGAACACCTCTGAAGGTACGATAGTCTGAAACACTGACAATTTCGATTCTAGAAAATAATTTCTACTGAATATGATATCTATGATTTTACTAACGTAGTATAGCAATTCAGCTACTACAATTTTCTATGATCTCACTTACGCATTTGCCTGTGAATATTACAGCATGCAGGAATAATTTACGGATTTCAAGACATAGTAAGGAATAGATCAATTTCGTATTTACGTTATAGAAAGCAGGAGCCATGCGAGGCAGTTTATTCAGGTTTCATGAGAAGTCGTTTCTGACTAGAGAAAAGAAAAAAAAAAGTTTTTATGTTCCACAGTGTTCACCGTCGGATCCCCGCTGTTGGTATTGTCATACAGATAAAGCTAATATAGTTCTTTTATAAAACAACTAGATTTCATTTTCCGCTAAATACACTACTGGTCATTGAAATTGCTACACCAAGAAGAAATGCAGATGATAAACGGGTATTCATTGGACAGATATATTACTGATGTGAGATTACATTTTCACGCAATTTGGGTGCACAGATCCTGAGAAATCAGTACCCAGAACAACCACCTCTGGTCGTAGTAATGGCCTGGATACGCCTGGGCATTGAGTCAAACAGAGCTCGGATGGCGTGTACATGTAAAGCTGCCCATGCCAGCCTCAACACGATACCACAGTTCATCAAGAGTAGTTCAAATGGTTCAAATGGCTCTGAGCACTATGGGACTCAACATCTTAGGTCATAAGTCCCATAGAACTTAGAACTACTTAAACCTAACTAACCTAAGGACATCACACACACCCATGCCCGAGGCAGGATTCGAACCTGCGACCGTAGCAGTCCCGCGGTTCCGGACTGCAGCGCCAGAACCGCTAGACCACAGCGGCCAGCATCAAGAGTAGTGATTGGCGTATTGTGACGAGCCAGTTGCTCGATCACCACTGACCAGACGTTTTCAATAGGTGAGAGATCTTGAGAATGTGCTGGCCAGGGCAGCTGTCGAACATTTTCTGTATCCAGAAAGGCCCATACAGGACATGCAACATGCGGTCGTGCATTATCCTGCTGAAATGTAGGGTACAGCCACGGGTCGTAACACATCTGAAATGTAATGTTGACTGTTCTAAGTGCCGTCAATGCAAACAAGAGGTGACCCAGACGTGTAACCAATGACACCCCATACCATCACGCCGGGTGATACGCCAGTATGGCGATGACGAATACACGCTTCTCATGTGCGTTCACCGCGATGTCGCCAAACACGGACGCGGCCATCATGATGCTGTAAACAGAACCTGGATTCATCCGAAAAAATGACGTTTTGCATTCGTACACCTAGGTTCGTTGTTGAGTACACCATCGCAGGCGCTCCTGTCTGTGATGCAGCGTCAAGGGTAACCACAGCCATGGTCTCCAAGCTGATAGTCCATGCTGCTGCAAACGTCGTCGAACTGTTCGTGAAGATGGTTGTTGTCTTGCAAACGTCCCCATCTGTTGACTCAGGGATCGAGACGTGGCTGCACGATCCGTTACAGCCATGCGGATAAGATGCCTGTCATCTCGACTGCTACTGATACGAGGTCGTTTGGATCCAGCACGGCGTTCCGTATTACCCTCCTGAACCCACCGATTTCACATTCTGTTAACAGTCATTGGATATCGACCAACGCGAGCAGAAATGTCGCAGTACGATATACCGCAATCGCGATAGGCTACAATCCGACCATTATCAAAGCCGGAAACGTGATGGTACGCATTTCTCCTCCTTACACGAGGCATCGCAACAACGTTTCACCAGGCAACGCCGGTCAACAGCTGTCAGCACGTTGTAGGTGTCGGCACCGGCGCCAACCTTGTGTGAACGCTCTGAAAAGCTAATCATTTGCATATCACAGCATCTTCTTCCTGTCGGTTAAATTTCGCGTCTGTAGCACGTCATCTTCGTGGTGTAGCAATTTTAATGGCCAGTAGTGTATCTTTATTGCTTTGTTTAGTTCGAAATGCAAGCGCTTTCGGGCTCATATGGGCGCCTGGATAGGCATCTATCACAGATGCTCTGCATCATCAAATAGCCTGCACCTCATGTCGAGATTTACGACTAACTATTTATTTATTATTTTCCTGAGATCTCGTCTTTGGCATCGAAATCTATTTTAATACCTAAACACTCTTAAATACATTTAAATATCTCACATTATGTTTTCACAGGAAGGGATCGCAGTTTTGCTTTCTTTATGACTGCTTCACTGTGCAGCAATCAGTAACAGATGTTGGTATAGCTTGTCAATCAAATCGCAGTGAAAGAGATCCTATGTATAATCATTGGTGAGACGCTACTAAAGCTGTTACACATTTCGAACACGCTGATCGCAGACAGTGTCTGTATCACTTACTCAATTTCCTGGTAGGATGGATGCCTTATCTCCTGCGCCACTTGCACCCTCTGCTCGATGGCCGAGTCAGACGTCAGGGAGTTGATGCCGGCCACGGCCTAAAACACATAACAGAAGACACAATCACAGAGAGCTCTTCCCATTTCCTACAAGAGCTTTAGCTGTCATTGTTTTCAAAAACACTGATGAGACTAAATGTCTGGGAACCCATCTTAAACATATACTATGTGCTATTGATTCATTCAACAAATGAATAGCTGACGTAACAGAACAATTGATGAGCTTCGGCTCGCATTCTCAGTTGAAAAGACAGTATAGACTTTTTATAACTTAATATGGAAAATGATATTGCGCCATAACCAAACATGTTGAGCCACGTCCTCCAATCACCCTAACAAAACAGAAATGATTATAAAGCTTTTTACTACTGAGTAAAGAATAAAGTAATACCCTATATGACGACTGTCTAAAAAGGCGCGGATCGTGGTTGTCACGAATAAAGGAGGAAGAAAATGAGAGGTCTTGAAAATGACAAAGAATTCTTGAAGATTACAGACTGTGTTTCGTACACGTGCTACTGAGCTGCTGGCCCACCGGAAGCAGAAAACATTCCGTAGAATAAAATGTAGCCATTTGAAAGTTTCCTCATTTTATTTTAATGTTTGTTTGAGTGTATCTGACTAGGAATATTTGAATGGAAACGAATAATGACTTAACGGAGGGTAGCATGGATGAGATACACTGATTCCTTTTAGGGAGCATTCTCGATAAATTTTCTATAAATTTAATCAGACCACGACAGGGAACAACTTTTTGTCTACTGGGGGCCCAAAATGTGACTCCTCTTTATTAGTTCCTGACTCTTTCAAGGTAGGTATATGGACGATCGTAATGATATACTGTCTCTTCTTGTTACCTAAACATATTTCAGCACCTATGTGCCACCATCAGTGGGTCTGGTTTATTGAAAACTTATTATTTGTATATCAGATCGACCCTCCAAGGCCGGCCGGAGTGGCTGAGCGGTTCTAGGCGGTACAGTTTGGAACCGCGCGACCGCTACGGTCGCAGGTTCGAAACCTGCCTCGGGCATGGATGTGTGTGATGTCCTTAGGTTAGTTAGGTTTAAGTAGTTCTAAGGTCTAGGGGACTGATGTCCTCAGAAGTTAAGTCCCACAGTGCTCAGAGCCATTTTTGATCCTCCTAGTTTTCCTCCCAAAGGTATATATCACATCATAATAGAAGGACGGGCTTTGGCGCAAGGTTGCAAGAAAGGAGTTTTTAGTGCTGAAAATAGTCAATGAAGAAAGGCTCTTCTAAACTTGAGTATTTCGAGGGATTTAATCCACTTCATTGCTGAGAATTATCTCTCACCACATGAACCGAATGCTGTGATGTGAATTAAGTTCTATTTAAAAGCACATAACATAAAGCAATATTCTTTACTTATCATACTATAGAGTCTTCACTTGACGATTAGAGGCTGCAAAAAATAATTTAACTGATAGAAAAAACCAGTTAGTGAGGAGTAGCAGTTAGTTCAGTAACCGCTCATCAGATGAGCATTTTTCCTTTCATTGTCGACTTTAGACGTCTAAGTCTAGCTCCCATCCTTTTGTGAACTTGCCTCACACACAAACGAGCTTCTGTATCTCAACGTTGTTTCCATATGGTTTGCTTTCCATAACACGTTCGAAGGCTTTTGAATCACCATCCCCCAAATAATGAAAATAACGTAAATTATACCACTGAGAAGAGTGATCAAATATTGTTTTTATTGTAGCAACCTCCACACCACCACTGTTGCCTAAGTAATTTGCTGTACACTTATCACTATGTTCATTATTCACTTTATTAACACAGCGAGAGTATTTTGACATAATAGCCAAATCAATCACTTTTCCAGTGTCAACACTTGTAGCTGTAACAATGTCATTGTTGGAGGTATGACCCCGTTCGTGCTATGTACCATCGAAAGCTACTGAGGTCACGGGAATTTTCATTTTCTTTGACTGCTGTTTCTAGAACCTCACGCACAGTGTCATGGGCTACATCCTCAGCTGCAGAGCCTAATGCATAGTTGTACAGTCGTGGACAAAACGAGCGAGACCCCTCGCCTTTTCGTTATGCTGATCCGCACGGCTTTAAAGTCTGCTACACAGCATAACAGGCAAGGCGACGAAGTGCTACCAACATACTATGCGCAGGCGTGAAATTGACAAACTATCTGAACTTTTTTAGACTGTATTCCATAATTTGTAAGACTATATTAATGCTGATTAGTGTGTTAAATACAACACGTAAACATAGGACAGAACTGAAAGAAGAAACGCTAATTTGTATGAAACGGACGAATAAAAATGAATTTCAGCTTATCCAGATAACAGACAAAGAACCCCAGACCGTTACGAATTAGCAAAATATTATCCGCATTCGCCCGCGAAACGGTCTGTGTCAACGTTCAGACCAGTCATACTGGATTACCATTGCTGACCTACCATGAAAGTGTGCAAATTTAGCAATGCGTGAAGATTCATAACGAAATTCACTTAAACATCATTCAGTGCCACACTTAAGTCAATTCCATTATTGACAGAAGCGGAAAAAGGAGGCAGTATCATGTATGAAATTCCACAAGAGTGTCATATTGACATCCACAGAGCGCCAGTACAGAATAAAGGTAGCGATAAATCGTATTGGGTGCGCGAGAATTTCTTAAAATTGCTTTACTGATATTCTACCTGCCTCCATAGAGATTAGAACCGAAAACAAACCAGACCTTCCTTTCACTATGCTAGCAGACAACCTAGGCAAACAGCCCTCTATTATTACCCCAGACATGAACAAGCCGGCAATTTCGCAATAAAAATCTGCAGTTTCTGTTGCATAGAGCTTTCTGGACTCAAAAACATGAATTTTCTTCCTTTATGTCACCGCTTATGTGACAATCATTCGGGATGTTTATCGAAATAACAAATTACTGTTATTAGAGAGTAAATTTTGTAGGATAATTCTGCACCACCCCAGGAAATAAACGGCTACATAGCTGCCAAACGTATTCTGCATTGTTTCGAATTCTCCACTAGACTCGCCACAGCCAGAAAACGTTCATTAGCAGAAGTGTTTCTTAAGCTAGCTAGCAATGAGAATGTTCGTACTTCTAAAACGCGGTGGCATTAATACTGGGATGTGAATTACCACGTGTATAGGCAAATACATTCTATTTGCATTCCTGTAAACGTGATTTGGATCGAAAACGTAGCTACGACTAATATGCTTATGTATCGACAGCAACTAGAACATTTCGAATAAAGAGTAGCGGGTGTTATTTATGCGGCCCTCATCTTCAGTGTTTTCGTTGTTAGGATTTCGTCACCTAAACCGGTAAAAACGGAACCCTACTAGTCTCACTTTCTTGACCGTCTATCGGTCTACCCAACCCTTAAAACCCGTTTACCTCCAGAACGGGTGGACATAATAAGCGGAAATGTATCGCACTTCTTGCTGTAACCGGTCCCATGCTGGTGTAAAAAAGTGAGCTTCTATGTCAACGCAATCAAAAGATACGACGGTTTATGTAAAGAAAATTTACGCGAAAGGTCAAAAAATGGCTTCAAGAACTATGCGACCTAACTGCTTAGGTCATCAGCCCCTAGACCTAGAACTACTTAAACCTAGCTAGCCTAAGGGCATCACAGACATCTATGCCCGAGGTAGAATTCCAACCTGCGACTGAAGCAGCCGTGCGGTTCGTCACTGAAGCGCCTGGAACCGCTCGGCCACCGCAACGCGGCGAAACCCTACTCACCTCATGTATAATGATAATATATACTGTCTAGTGAGGATAAACTGTATTCTCCAGCAACTCAGATCGTTTGATCACGGAACTTTTACGAAGCTACATTCAAACTTTGTCGAAGTCGTCTGCAATATCCATTACAAACACCCTAGGAACTTCGTATGCGATATCCACTTCTGAATACGCTGGCAGATAATGCAGTACTATAACAAGTAGGTGGGAATTTATTGTTATTGGTCCATGCATGACACTTTATTTCAATATCACTTTAACGCGCCTAGGTGTTCGCATATGGCTGAAATTAATGAACAAAAAGTAAATAAACAGTAAACAACTTCGATGTTCAGATCAAGTGAAAGTCACATGTCGTAATTACAACATAATTTCGTTGTTACATCTACATGACTACATCAACAGGATTTCTTTGCAATCCGGACTTACGTGCCTGGCAGAAGGTTCGGATTATTTCTCTACCGTCCCACTCATTAACAGTGTGCGGGAAAAGGGACTACTTAAATCTTTTCTTGCGAGCCTTGAATTACATTATTACTATGGTTTCTTCTTGTGTAAGTACCCTAGGAAATAATGTTTTGGCATTCAGAACATATGGTGGTGATTGAAATTTCGTGAAAAGATCTCGTGGCAACGAAAAACGCATATGTTTTCATGAATGTTACCCCAACTCGATTATCAAATCTGGGATCCTCTCTCCCCTATTTCGTGACATTACAAAGCGTGCTACCGTTCCTTGGACGTTTTTGCGTGCACAGTCAATCACGTCTGTCAAGGATATTATAGCAGTGGACGGACAAACGTAGTGTAGGCAGTGTTTTCAGTTGGCCTGTTGCGTATTCTTAGTGTGCGGCCAATAAAACGCAGTCATTCGTTTGCCTTCCCCACAAAAGTATGTTTTCGATCTTTCCAGTTTAAGTTTTACTGGGTACTGAGATGAACTGACAGTGCTTCGACTTGTGTTTTGTCATGTAACCGAAAGTTAATTATTGTTATTGGACGCAGCTTTCGTGTTTAATGTATTCCTCAGTCAACAACAGTAGACTCCTCGTACACCACACATAACTGTTTCAAAGTATTAAATTGTTACTGATCTTACCATGTTGCAGTGGTCATCTTAACTTGCCGTTTTGAAAAAAAGAAAAATATTTTAGCGAAATGTAGCAACTAAGAAGCGGAGTATCCAAACAAACAAACGTTTCCGGTTTAAGTAGTTGCAGTAGGTCTACTACACAGTAACGTAAATTAGGAGCAAAGTCCATAAGTAGATCCTCATCAGGAAAACCAGCCCTCATAATGCAAAGTGCAACTACAACAAAGAAAGTTTCCAAACATGTCAATGAGTAGTCGAGGAAAGTGGACGCATTCTGTCTACTGAATCCCAACGCACGCAATTTACGAGGGGGCACGCCAAGTGTCAGACCCCGATCTTGCTTTTAACTACGCTCATTGAAAGAGGGGACAAAATAAGCTTAAACTCTACCGCTTCTGAGAAAACGACGGTCAAAGTGTTCAATGCGTTGTTGCTAGAGTGTAGATACCGCTTAGCGGTTAAGGATTTAACTGAAGCGGTGGCTCTGCGGCTACCATAGCGACTTCGGAACTTTGCGCTGCGAGTTCGAAACCCGGTTTTTCCTTTTTTCCCCCCTCACTCTCTGAATTATCTACGAATGTTTATTCCAATTTATGATGAAACACTGTTGTCGTCATTCGTCAGTTAATTTACTGTGTAAAGAAATAAGTTAAAAAGGGAACACACAGTGCGTAGTGGGGCGATCACTCTGTTGTAGAAATAATTCAGAAGCCAAGATCGCTTAAATACTGTCTACTGGATAACCGGTTTCAACACACTAAAGGTGCCATTATCGGATCTAAATGTAGATTAACATTGATAAACCATTTGGATATAACGATACATGAGGCAGACGAGATGATTTTATATCAGCTTGTCTCATTCGTTTATTATTTTTTTAATTCATTAATTACACATAAAGTTAATTGTCGAGTAATGACAACATTATTTCAACATAAATTAGAAAAAAAACATTCGAAGATAATTCTGATAGAGAGGCAGGAAAATAAAATAATTAAAAAACCCAATATGGTCTCGAACACGGGAATCAATGCTAAGAAGGAACGACGGTAGCCACTGAGCCACCGCTTCAACTGCGTTCTCGGCTGCAGAAGGTATCTACACTAGAGCAACAGCGCGTTGATAACTTTGGCCGTCGTTTTCTCGGAAACGGTCGAGTGTCTGCAGATAAGCCGAAACACAAGTTCGCTTATTTTGTCCTCTCCTTCACTGACAAGGGGAGGCCGCCAATTGTGAAATTCAGATTCGATTCATACTGCGCATAATAAAAGCTCATGGCCAGAGGTGTAATGTGGCAAAGCACCAAGATGCACTTCTCAGCCGTTGTCGAGAAAATCGAGTTAGAAGAAACCGCTGCGGTGAAATACTCTCTACGATTCATAATTTTCTACAGCGTCGTGGCGCAGCGGTAAGCGCTCGAGTTCGTAATCCGAAGGTCGGCGGATCGAATCTCGCTCCATGCAACTTTTTTTTTTTAGTATTTGTTTTTTGTAATTCAAATGTGTGTATAAACACACACACACACACACACACACACACACATATATATATATATATATATATATATATATATATATATATATATATATATATATATATAATTCCCGGCAACAGGTTGCAACAATTATGCATATAATAAGTTGTTGAAAGTCGTTTGTCGTGGAAAAACTGGCGACTTCGAACATCATTATGTTTTCCGCAAACAAATTTGTATTTCACAAATGTTATTAATTGTCTTCATAATGTTAACCACGTATAGTTAGCGGAAGACGTAGAAACGATATTCCGAAACGAATACGTATAGCGTAAGTCAAACGTTCGAATTAGAATAGAAACCCCACGAACACAAATTTGCTGTGGCAGGTATGAAATATAAACTCCGTTAATCGCTCGTTACACTTGAAGGACAGATGTTGAATGGGCCGAAACGAGCCGCCGCATAACAGCGTAGTTGCCTGCTAACTTCGAAAGAAGGTAGATGCGGTCCCTAGCACAACTTATAACACCGTCGAAAATCAGTGCGGACGTGAGAGCTTTGGTACACCCTGTTAAACAAACGGTAAAATGGAGGCGGTACAATTGGAGAGCGATCCGCCTTCACCAACATGCATAAGCAATTCATTAATAGTTTATATATATATATATATATATATATATATATATATATATATATATATATACATATATATTTGAATTACAAAAAAATAATAATAACAAAAAAATGTTGCATGGCGTGAGATTCGATCCGGCGACCCTCGGATTACGAACTCGAGCGCTTACCGCTGCGCCACGACGCTGTAGAAAATTATTAATCGTAGAGAGTATTTCACCGCAACGGTTTCTTCTAACTGTCGATTTTCTCGACAACAGCTGAGAAGTGCATCTTGGTGCTTTGCCACATTACACCTCTGGCCATGAGCTTTTATTATGCGCAGTATGAATCGAATCTGAATTTCACATTTGGCTGCCTCCCCTTGTGAGCAAAGTTTCGGGACAATCAGCCTATGACACTTGGCGAGTTCCCCTCGCTCGTCGAGTCGCTTCTTACGCCCGGCGAGAATTATGTATGCCTCCGAGTAAACTGCGCCACCTGGAAACACGGCGAGCGGGGATAAACACGTTTTCCTTCTTATAAGGCAACCCTCTACAGATAAAATTCATGAAGTGTTCTTCAGGTTGCCTCAGATATTTCAGAAATGTTTCTTGCCTCAGGCCTGCCGCATATGCAAAACGTAAACATTTCATTTCATGTAATATTTATCAGGATAAGACATGACAAGAGTGGACCAGTCCCTTCTGAGAAAAATTAAAGTTGCTCCACTATGTAATGACACGGGTATGGGCTTGCGATCTCTCTTTTATGCCATCGATTTCCGTGTTACACATACTTGGCCACTGCGTTGTGGCTGCCATCGTGGAGGAGGCAGTCTGTTTCCTGCCAGCGCTGTTTCCGCAGCCAATATTAACCGCGACGAATCATTCAGTCAACGCTAAATGGCCCATCTGGCTGAGGCAGACAAGGGCGCTATAATAGAACTCCATGCAGAGGGATCTTCAAATGCCGACATAGCAAGAACTATGGGTCTTCACAAGTCGACGGTAGCCAGGTGGATCAGACGAAAGGAAGAGAGTGGTAACTTGAATGGGAGGCCTCATGGCCGTCGCCGCAAAACAACAGCAGCTCAGGATCAGCAGATACGCCGTTTCAGTGAGAACCACCCATTTGTCAACGCACGACAAATTCAGCAAACTTTGGGTCTCAATGTTAGCAGTAAGACCGTCACTCCTCGTGTAAGGGAAGGTGGACTGAGAGCAAGAAGCGCTGCTGTGAAAGAGACATTGACTGTTTCCCAAAGAGAAGCTTGCCTTGCTTTTGCTACTGAAAATGGCGACAAACCTCTCCAGTTTTGGAGGCGAGTGATTTTCACGCACCAAAAAGTTTTCTCTACGGCATCATCCGGAAAAGTACTAGTTTACCGGCCTAAATGTGCTAGGTATAATCGAAAATATATTTACAGTTGCCGAAGGAGTGGCAGGTTGTCGGTGCCGGCCGGTGTGGCCGTGCGGTTCGAGGCGCTTCAGTCTGGAACCGCGTGACCGCTACGGTCGCAGGTTCGAATCCTGCCTCGCGCATGGATGTGTGTGATGTCCTTAGGTTAGTTAGGTTTAAGTAGTTCTACGTTCTAGGGGACTGATGACCACAGATGTTAAGTCCCACAGTGCTCAGAGCCATTTGTAGTCGGTAACGGTATGGGCGTGGATATCGGCCGAAGGGTGTGGGCTCCTGTGGGAAGTGGAAGGAAGATTCGATGCGCGCAATTACATATCAATTCTGGAGAACGTGATGTTGCCTGCTGTGGCAGCAAGATTTGGCGATGATCAGATCATGTTCCAACAAGATCGCTCGTCTATTCATATGGCACGTGTGGTTAAGAGGCGGGTCGACGACCATAGTAATATTACTGTAACGGAATGGCCACCTAAAGGAGCTGACACGAATCCCATTGAGAATATCTGGGCAGAAATGGTCAGAGTAATACGAGAAAAGGGCAGTCACCGTCGACTCGCCGACAGCTTTCTGATGTGATTCATGACTCTTGGAATGAGTTACTTGAATCTCCTAGTTATGTGGCTCGAGTTGTGGGCTCAATGCCCAACAGACTTCGAGCTGTTGTGGAAGCCAAAGGAGGCTTCACCAATCAGCTGTTTCAAGCTTTGTTTCTTTCTTCTTCGTCTTTTTTTTTTTTTTTTTACTTACAGACGTATATTTTATATAATTTCAAGGAAACGCAGTAAATGGAATGTGGACTGATTTTTGAGGCTTCATTTTGTGACGGCTAAACAGTGCTGCATCATGGGACCCGCTATTTGTCCACATGTGGCCGAACATCAGAGGTGTAAAAAATTTTGAGGTGCCGAAGTTCTCTGGAAGAATAACGTCTTTTAGACAAGGAGATGATTTTTAGTTCATTTCATTTTAACCATTCACACTATGATTTGACATTCTAATCTTTGATTTCATTTTATTATTATGTATCTTTTCTCCAGTGAAAGTCAACGGTAGTAAGTTTCAAGATATGAAGAATAACTGGAAGTTTCTAATTTGTGGAAAGCGTATTTAACAGTTAATAGTTTCGACAAATCTGTAGTTATAGGACATATTAAGAAGCGAGTCAAAAATGGCATTGTGGAATGATCAGGTTGGTCTCTAAAGGGTAACGACGATAAAATAGCAAATATGAAACTATGGGTAACAACTATTGTTGATGGTGAGGAGCCATAATCGATATGTCACTTTTCCGTAATTGTATTTCTGAAGTTTATCGTCAATCCTAGGACTGACACCGATACTCTGTTTTACGTAAAGAATACAACCTTCAAAATTTATTTAGCAGCGCAGAATATTAAATCACAGTTTATAGATCAGGAACCTAATCCAACTGCGTTTAATTTTATTTTCACGGATGACATTGAGACAGTAAATAACAAGAGAAATAAGAAAACTCTCAGAATCAATATAGAGAATTCAAGTATCATGTGAATTCAAAAGTTTGCTATAATAGCGATTAATTGCTTTTTACAGACCCCTTCATGCCTACGTTTTCCGTCAGACAGACAATGTTTGAAACTAGGACTAACGAGGTAAACAATTTTTCCACAAATTGTCAAATTGGAAGTCGGAGAGCCAGTTACATAAATTACGATGACAACAAACGTTTTTCAAGTAAACTGATCACAGGAGGCATCCAACGCATTTATTGTGAGTTACATGCACAGTATGTAAACTGGCAACGCCACCAACACACAATACCACTAACAAGGGAACATCCCCATCGCACCGTCCTCAGATTTAGTTATAAGTTGATACAGGGGATAGGCCTTGAAAAACTGAACACAGATCAATCGAGAAAACAGGAAGAAGTTGTGTGGAAGTATGAAAAAAATAAGCAAAATATACAAACTGAGTAGTCCATGCGCAAGATAGGCAACATCAAGGACAGGGTGAACTCAGGAGCGCCGTGATCCCGTGGTTAGCGCACGCAGCTGCGGAACGAGAGGTCCTTCCGTCAAATTTTCCCAGGAGTGAAAAGTTTAATTTTTATTTTCAGACAATTATTATCTGTCCGTCCGTCCGTCCGATGCGAGGTAACCGCGCCGTAGTATGATGACGCTACACCTAAAAAACATCGAAAGACATGACGTCAGTCGACTATAGCGCACGGAAGAGAGAGTATTCCTGCTAATGAGGCTCCCTGGCTGGCAGTTAACTGTTCGCTACTTTGGACGAGAGTGCATTAAATACGTGCGATGCATTGCGTGGGCAATATGAATCCAGCAAATATAGCTCGTGACTCCAATAACAATGTCAATGAATATTTTCCGAACTGTAAGGCATCGGAAAGTTCCTTAAGGGATCGAACGATTGTCGAACATTTGTATGATTATTTCCTACATTTGTTGAATAACAGTACGTGTGGTGATGATTGTCTGAAAATAAAAAAAATCAAACAACTAACCCGAGGGAAGCCTTAAACCAACGACCTCTCGTTCTGCAGCTCCTCACGCTAACCACGCGACCACTGCGCTCCCGTGCTCAAGCTATCCTTGATGTTGCTTATCATGCACACGGACTACTCAGTTTGTTTGGTTTGAATATTTTTTTCATAGGTCCACACAACTTCTTCCTGTTTTTCGAATGATCTGTGTTCAGTTTTCAAGGCCTATCCACTGTGTCAACTTATAACTAAATCTGAGGAGGGTGCGATGGGGAGGTTCCCTTGTTAGCTATGAAACAACTGTAGCAAAACGGAGCATCCTCGTTATCCATGTGATGGATAAGACGACTAATTCGCAACATAAATGTCAATGTAAGCATCAGTTTCTGTTGGAACGTGCTTCCCGGACCAAATAACATACATTTCCTACGTCTTCAATGCGAATCATGTAGCAAATGTAATTTAAAGGACATAAAAATATCGAGTGAATTTACTAAAATAATTATGAACCACTTGAATTTGCATTCAACAGGCAATGTTCAGAAGTCTGGTGTAGGAGTACTGCATGCTCTAATTCGAAACAACAAAAATCAACAGAGTAACTATTATTGAACGTCATCAGGTCACTCATCGAGCATTCCTATGCAGTACTGTTACTGGTGACGTGTTATGATGCCTTTATCGTTAACTTCCTAAGAAGAAATGAAAGGCTGAGCCCCACCAAAAGACGTAAACTCGAGGAAAGAGTTGCGTGAACATATTATTTTACATCTGATAAATCCAAAAGTGTGTTTTGGGCTACGAATTCTGCCCCCAGGGTGTGTGCAACACAGCTGGAATTTGTTGCCAACAACTGAGACACCTTTCGGTCACAGTGTAAGAAAATCGAGCAACAAAACTACATCACCTGTGCTACTGCATGATAACGCACTATGTTGATTTGAGAAACAAAACTATCCAGGAGATTGATAGGAAAGTCGTCTCTCAGGCACATTTGTATTGATAGGGAAGTCCTCTCTCAAGCACTTGTCCCTCTCGTCATATATTTGTAAAATTTTACCTTTCCCACTCTAGATCGATCAACCGTCAAGGCAATTCATTTCTAGACGAAAATACTTTTAAAACTACTCTGGTTTATTGACATCGTTAGAACAAGTAGGTTTCTACAGGCGTAGAATTTGTAAACAACTTTAGCATTGTCATATCGTTTTAGATATCGTGAAAGAAAATTCTGCTGCTAATTAATTTCTCTTTGATAATTACTGTTGCGTTTAGTAAACTAATGGAAAATGCAATTAAAATATTCACTGTACTAATACAAACTAAAGTCAGCTTAATACAGAAACATCACGACGGCAGTCTATCTTAATAAAGCATTAAGTTTCTGTGAGACAATTGGGCTTATTTTAACACGAATTAGTAGGATATTACAGACTTTACACTTAGAAAAGATCTGTATTTATTTCATTTCCTGTACCATTCGTAAGTGTTATGAAAATGGGGCTTTTCATAGATAAAATTATGTATTCACAACAACAACAAAATGTCGGCAGAAAACAAAAGTGGCATTATGAATCTGGCAGTACCGTAAGGTTTTCACTCTGACACTAAGAGTTACTGAAAGTAGCAAGAAGAATTTTGCTCGAGCGTTGTCTTACGATTCCCTTATTAAGTTTTTATCTGCCTGCTTGTAGCTGTGCTACAAAAGAATTAAAAATCTGGCTTTCAGCAAGTCTCGAAAGGCGAACAAAAGCAGCTTGCACCTGGTTACTAAGCATGTTACCTGGGGACTGGTTTTTTCTTAAAGCGGGAAGACATCCTTTTGTGGTTCAATTGGCAAATGTCAGTCAGACGTGTGACGTTAGTCTAAGCGTTTCGGTGTGTTGAATTTGTACCAATGATTTTTCTACACGTTTTTTCTGTCCCAAATAGAGTTGAAGTCTCCCATTAGTATTTTCACGTCATCTTGGTGAATTTTGCTCATGGTATTTTCGAGTGTGTTCCAGAATTTTTCAACATTGTGGGTGTTTTTCTTATTTTCGATGTTGGTGGGTTCAAATGGTTCAAATGGCTCTGAGCACTATGGGACTTAACTGCTGTGGTCATCAGTCCCCTAGAACTTAGAACTAGTTAAACCTAACTAACCTAAGGACATCGCACACATCCATGCCCGAGGCAGGATGCGAACCTGCGACCGTAGCGGTCGCGCGGTTCCAGACTGTAGCGCCTAGAACCTCTCGAACACTCCGGCCGTCGATGTTGGTGGGGACACGTGCATTGATGAGTGTATATGTTTTACTGGGGCTCTGAATGACCATAGTCATAAGTCGCTTGTTGACGGGCCAGCCGCGGTGGCCGAGCGGTTCTTGGCTCTTCAGTCCGGAACCGCGCGACTGCTACGGTCGCAGGTTCGAATCCAGCCTTGGGCATGAATTTGTGTGATGTCCTTAGATTAGCTAGGTATAAGTAGTTCTAAGTTCTAGGAGACTGATGACCTCCACTGTTAAGTTCCATAGTGCTCAGAGCCATTGGAACCTTTTGATTGTCGATCGGTGTGAATTCTTTGGCAGAGTTGATAGATCGGTGTTCGAGAAATGCAATGCCGAAGATTGGTACGCCTTTCGTTACCTTTTGTTGTATTCTGCTCTTGAAGATGCAATGGTTTCCCTAATGCACGGTTTCATTGTCAGTTAGTCGTGGTTCTTGAAGTGCAAGGATAAGAATTTTTTGTCGGTCCATTTCTTTTGTGAAATTATTTAGTTTTCGTGTTTGGATCAAGGTATCGATGTTTACTTTTAAATGCATGTTTTTTGCTTGTAGGGAAATTTACCAGAGATCTTCGATATTCTCTGTCGTGCTAACCTGGACTCCCCAGAATCCGAAAATCCAACTGCCGCCTGTCGACAGCCGGGTTGTGTACCACCTGGGATAAAGTTGACTTTGCTTGCATAGTTTACGTTTGCTTGTGTTTCATTGGTTGTGCTTGGGTGATACCAGGACCGGACAGGACCAGAGGGTGTTGAAGCCTTTGAAAGCAAATATTTTCAGCCAAGCTCATTGAGCTAACACGGTGACCAGAGTAACGGTGATTTTCACTCAGACGTGTCTGGATTTTGCGTTCAACGGATTGAGTAGCCGTTCAGGATTGTGTTAGTATTTGGTTCACCCCTAGTATTTGATTTCCTCGGTACCACCCATATGGGGGAGGGTTTCCACTATCCGCCACACGCGATTATTATTATTTCTTTACTTTCTCAGACGTTAAGTCTGGTTGAGAATGGAAAGTGACGCGGACCTTGATCAAGCGTCACTTCCTATTAACTGTACGGTATGTGTTATATTGCATTTAGGAACTTTCGGGTAATTGAACATGTATCAATAATTACGGATTTCTGTAGTTGTATATATGTGTTTGGATGTAGCTGTATTGCATTGATGTACTGGTGGATATTGTGTGGTATGACTCCTGTAGTTGATACTATAATTGGTATGATGTCAACTTTATCCTGATGCCACATGTCTTTGACTTCCTCAGCCAGTTGGATGTATTTTTCAATTTTTTCTCCTGTTTTCTTTTGTATATTTGTTGTATTGGGTATGGATATTTCGATTAGTTGTGTTAATTTCTTCTTTTTATTGGTGAGTATGATGTCAGGTTTGTTATGTGGCGTTGTTTTATCTGTTATAATGGTTCTGTTCCAGTATAATTTGTATTCATCATTCTCCAGTACATTTTGTGGTGCATACTTGTATGTAGGAACTTGTTGTTTTAAAAGTTTATGTTGTAAGGCAAGCTGTTGATGTATAATTATTATTATTATTATTATTATTATTATTATTATTATTATTGTCATTATGTCTCAGCAAATCCCATATGGTGTATCTTCCCACCACTGAAATAGATGTGTATTGTTCGATTCAGTATTTCCATCACATAAATGTGGTTTATAATTACGTTACATTGCTACTAGTAGACATATTTCTCACTTTTTCTTAGACAGTTGCTACCTGTTACTCCATCATAGGAATTTATGTGCGAAGCATTGTTGAAATACAGACGTTCAAATTATCCGATTTCTGTAATTTCATTTCGATACCAGATCGTTCTAATCGGATTCAGCCAGGTAGTCTTAATGTGGATATCCGACCACGACTGTCATCATATGATAGACTGTGTAAACCACATTCTTTATCGGACTGTTGAATATAGATCACTTATCTATGACAGGACCTGAATTCTTAAACACTGTGGAAAATAATAATCCGATGTGCTTATTACAAATACGTTATTCCAATATAAATATGTGAACTAACGAGATAACAGTTTATTTACAGGAGCAGAACTAATGTTCAAATGTTCAAATGTGTGTGAAATCGTATGGGACTTAACTGCTAAGGTCATCAGTACCTAAGCTTACACACTACTTAACCTAAATCATCCTAAGGACAAACACACACACCCATGCCCCAGGGAGGACTCGAACCTCCGCCGGGATCAGCCACGCAGCTCATGACTGCAGCGCCCCTGACCGCTCGGCTAATCCCGCGCGGCTACTAAAAGTATACTCGTCCACAAAACCCATGTGGACAATTATCTGATAATCGGTCAAGCTTTGCTTTGTCGCAGCTCTTTAGGACAAAAGAATGGACAGCTCCCTGCTTTTTGCGTTTCCGATAGCGCCTACGATAAGAATCTGGTGTCATATTATGTTTCAGAGCCGTAAACTGTTTATTTTTTCACCTCATACTAAAACAAAAGCTATGATATGAGACGAGGAAATGACTTATATGCTTCTCAGGAACTTAAGTTTTTCGCGTTAATTTTCTCACTTCATTCTAAAACAAGGACGTTAATATGAGAAGAGGAAATGAAATATACGCTTCCAAGACATATTATTTCCTTGTGTGCTACTACTGCATACATGAAAGCCCTGCAGTTAATTTTTGTATGTTGGATAAATTTTGATATCACCTCACATTCCTTTGTGAGAAGGTTCCTATTTTCTTAGGATTCAAATAGAGTGGACATTTCATCACTGGTTAATATTCTCATGACTAATGACATGATACCCGTTGCAATTGCTCCATGGCACCTGTGAGTAGAGTCTCACGTTGGTTACTATAAGAACACGCAGGCAGTGATATCCGCTCACTGCAGTCAGAGCCAAGGTGATTTCTTTCTGTTTATGGCGAAGCGTCTGCTGCAGTGTCCACGCTCAGCCAACATAAACAAATCGCGGCGGCATTGGGCAGTGCTGATCGCTGCGCTTGTCGCAGGCCTCGACAACAAGAGCGCACTCTCTGCTAACGATACTATGGAGTTAATACATCTTACTTAACGTAATATGCAGGACGTGGGTTAGGTGAAAATTCAGTTTGTAACTTCCCATCGCATTAACATACTTTACAGTCATATTTGATGCCCGGTTGTCTGTCTGATGTTAATAGTATTGATTCAGATTGTGCATTAACACGAAAACTCACACACACACACACACACACACACACACACACACACACACACACACTCACACACGCACACACTCATTGATTCCAGTGAGGGTGACAACTACTGTGTGTTGAACAACACATGCACCAGTCAGTTCCTCAGTTGGCGTCGAGTGGATGAGTTTTTTCAATTACCTTGCATTGCAAGAATTGTATGTAAGAGCCTGAAAGTAAATGGACTTGTATCCTAAAGAGCTGCGACAAAGCAAAGCTTGACCGATTATCAGATAATTGTCCACATGGGTTTTGTGGACGAGTATACTTTTAGTAGCCGCGCGGGATTAGCCGAGCGGTCAGGGGCGCTGCAGTCATGAGCTGCGTGGCTGATCCCGGCGGAGGTTCGAGTCCTCCCTGGGGCATGGGTGTGTGTGTTTGTCCTTAGGATGATTTAGGTTAAGTAGTGTGTAAGCTTAGGTACTGATGACCTTAGCAGTTAAGTCCCATACGATTTCACACACATTTGAACATTTGAACATTAGTTCTGCTCCTGTAAATAAACTGTTATCTCGTTAGTTCACATATTTATATTGGAATAACGTATTTGTAATAAGCACATCGGATTATTATTTTCCACAGTGTTTAAGAATTCAGGTCCTGTCATAGATAAGTGATCTATATTCAACAGTCCGATAAAGAATGTGGTTTACACAGTCTATCATATGATGACAGTCGTGGTCGGATATCCACATTAAGACTACCTGGCTGAATCCGATTAGAACGATCTGGTATCGAAATGAAATTACAGAAATCGGATAATTTGAACGTCTGTATTTCAACAATGCTTCGCACATAAATTCCTATGATGGAGTAACAGGTAGCAACTGTCTAAGAAAAAGTGAGAAATATGTCTACTAGTAGCAATGTAACGTAATTATAAACCACATTTATGTGATGGAAATACTGAATCGAACAATACACATCTATTTCAGTGGTGGGAAGATACACCATATGGGATTTGCTGAGACATAATGACAATAATAATAATAATAATAATAATCGCGTGTGGCGAATAGTGGAAACCCTCCCCCATATGGGTGGTACCGAGGAAATCAAATACTAGGGGTGAACCAAATACTAACACAATCCTGAACGGCTACTCAATCCGTTGAACGCAAAATCCAGACACGTCTGAGTGAAAATCACCGTTACTCTGGTCACCGTGTTAGCTCAATGAGCTTGGCTGAAAATATTTGCTTTCAAAGGCTTCAACACCCTCTGGTCCTGTCCGGTCCTGGTATCACCCAAGCACAACCAATGAAACACAAGCAAACGTAAACTATGCAAGCAAAGTCAACTTTATCCCAGGTGGTACACAACCCGGCTGTCGACAGGCGGCAGTTGGATTTTCGGATTCTGGGGAGTCCAGGTTAGCACGACAGAGAATATCGAAGATCTCTGGTAAATTTCCCTACAAGCAAAAAACATGCATTTAAAAGTAAACATCGATACCTTGATCCAAACACGAAAACTAAATAATTTCACAAAAGAAATGGACCGACAAAAAATTCTTATCCTTGCACTTCAAGAACCACGACTAACTGACAATGAAACCGTGTATTAGGGAAACCATTGCATCTTCAAGAGCAGAATACAACAAAAGGTAACGAAAGGCGTACCAATCTTCGGCATTGCATTTCTCGAACACCGATCTATCAACTCTGCCAAAGAATTCACACCGATCGACAATCAAAAGGTTCCAATGGCTCTGAGCACTATGGAACTTAACAGTGGAGGTCATCAGTCTCCTAGAACTTAGAACTACTTATACCTAGCTAATCTAAGGACATCACACAAATTCATGCCCAAGGCTGGATTCGAACCTGCGACCGTAGCAGTCGCGCGGTTCCGGACTGAAGAACCAAGAACCGCTCGGCCACCGCGGCTGGCCCGTCAACAAGCGACTTATGACTATGGTCATTCAGAGCCCCAGTAAAACATATACACTCATCAATGCACGTGTCCCCACCAACATCGACGGCCGGAGTGTTCGAGAGGTTCTAGGCGCTACAGTCTGGAACCGCGCGACCGCTACGGTCGCAGGTTCGCATCCTGCCTCGGGCATGGATGTGTGCGATGTCCTTAGGTTAGTTAGGTTTAAGTAGTTCTAAGTTCTAGGGGACTGATGACCATAGCTGTTAAGTCCCATAGTGCTCAGAGCCATTTGAACCATTTTGAACCACCAACATCGAAAATAAGAAAAACACCCACAATGTTGAAAAATTCTGGAACACACTCGAAAATACCATGAGCAAAATTCACCAAGATGACGTGAAAATACTAATGGGAGACTTCAACTCTATTTGGGACAGAAAAAACGTGTAGAAAAATCATTGGTACAAATTCAACACACCGAAACGCTTAGACTAACGTCACACGTCTGACTGACATTTGCCAATTGAACCACAAAAGGATGTCTTCCCGCTTTAAGAAAAAACCAGTCCCCAGGTAACATGCTTAGTAACCAGGTGCAAGCTGCTTTTGTTCGCCTTTCGAGACTTGCTGAAAGCCAGATTTTTAATTCTTTTGTAGCACAGCTACAAGCAGGCAGATAAAAACTTAATAAGGGAATCGTAAGAAAACGCTCGAGCAAAATTCTTCTTGCTACTTTCAGTAACTCTTAGTGTCAGAGTGAAAACCTTACGGTACTGCCAGATTCATAATGCCACTTTTGTTTTCTGCCGACATTTTGTTGTTGTTGTGAATACATAATTTTATCTATGAAAAGCCCCATTTTCATAACACTTACGAATGGTACAGGAAATGAAATAAATACAGATCTTTTCTAAGTGTAAAGTCTGTAATATCCTACTAATTCGTGTTAAAATAAGCCCAATTGTCTCACAGAAACTTAATGCTTTATTAAGATAGACTGCCGTCGTGATGTTTCTGTATTAAGCTGACTTTAGTTTGTATTAGTACAGTGAATATTTTAATTGCATTTTCCATTAGTTTACTAAACGCAACAGTAATTATCAAAGAGAAATTAATTAGCAGCAGAATTTTCTTTCACGATATCTAAAACGATATGACAATGCTAAAGTTGTTTACAAATTCTACGCCTGTAGAAACCTACTTGTTCTAACGATGTCAATAAACCAGAGTAGTTTTAAAAGTATTTTCGTCTAGAAATGAATTGCCTTGACGGTTGATCGATCTAGAGTGGGAAAGGTAAAATTTTACAAATATATGACGAGAGGGACAAGTGCTTGAGAGAGGACTTCCCTATCAATACAAATGTGCCTGAGAGACGACTTTCCTATCAATCTCCTGGATAGTTTTGTTTCTCAAATCAACATAGTGCGTTATCATGCAGTAGCACAGGTGATGTAGTTTTGTTGCTCGATTTTCTTACACTGTGACCGAAAGGTGTCTCAGTTGTTGGCAACAAATTCCAGCTGTGTTGCACACACCCTGGGGGCAGAATTCGTAGCCCAAAACACACTTTTGGATTTATCAGATGTAAAATAATATGTTCACGCAACTCTTTCCTCGAGTTTACGTCTTTTGGTGGGGCTCAGCCTTTCATTTCTTCTTAGGAAGTTAACGATAAAGGCATCATAACACGTCACCAGTAACAGTACTGCATAGGAATGCTCGATGAGTGACCTGATGACGTTCAATAATAGTTACTCTGTTGATTTTTGTTGTTTCGAATTAGAGCATGCAGTACTCCTACACCAGACTTCTGAACATTGCCTGTTGAATGCAAATTCAAGTGGTTCATAATTATTTTAGTAAATTCACTCGATATTTTTATGTCCTTTAAATTACATTTGCTACATGATTCGCATTGAAGACGTAGGAAATGTATGTTATTTGGTCCGGGAAGCACGTTCCAACAGAAACTGATGCTTACATTGACATTTATGTTGCGAATTAGTCGTCTTATCCATCACATGGATAACGAGGATGCTCCGTTTTGCTACAGTTGTTTCATAGCTAACAAGGGAACCTTCCCATCGCACCCTCCTCAGATTTAGTTATAAGTTGACACAGTGGATAGGCCTTGAAAACTGAACACAGATCATTCGAAAAACAGGAAGAAGTTGTGTGGACCTATGAAAAAAATATTCAAACCAAACAAACTGAGTAGTCCGTGTGCATGATAAGCAACATCAAGGATAGCTTGAGCACGGGAGCGCAGTGGTCGCGTGGTTAGCGTGAGGAGCTGCAGAACGAGAGGTCGTTGGTTTAAGTCTTCCCTCGGGTTAGTTGTTTGATTTTTTTTTATTTTCAGACAATCATCACCACACGTACTGTTATTCAACAAATGTAGGAAATAATCATACAAATGTTCGACAATCGTTCGATCCCTTAAGGAACTTTCCGATGCCTTACAGTTCGGAAAATATTCATTGACATTGTTATTGGAGTCACGAGCTATATTTGCTGGATTCATATTGCCCACGCAATGCATCGCACGTATTTAATGCACTCTCGTCCAAAGTAGCGAACAGTTAACTGCCAGCCAGGGAGCCTCATTAGCAGGAATACTCTCTCTTCCGTGCGCTATAGTCGACTGACGTCATGTCTTTCGATGTTTTTTAGGTGTAGCGTCATCATACTACGGCGCGGTTACCTCGCATCGGACGGACGGACGGACAGATAATAATTGTCTGAAAATAAAAATTAAACTTTTCACTCCTGGGAAAATTTGACGGAAGGACCTCTCGTTCCGCAGCTGCGTGCGCTAACCACGGGATCACGGCGCTCCTGAGCTCACCCTATCCTTGATGTTGCCTATCTTGCGCATGGACTACTCAGTTTGTATATTTTGCTTATTTTTTTCATACTTCCACACAACTTCTTCCTGTTTTCTCGATTGATCTGTGTTCAGTTTTTCAAGGCCTATCCCCTGTATCAACTTATAACTAAATCTGAGGGCGGTGCGATGGGGATGTTCCCTTGTTAGTGGTATTGTGTGTTGGTGGCGTTGCCAGTTTACATACTGTGCATGTAACTCACAATAAATGCGTTGGATTCCTCCTGTGATCAGTTTACTTGAAAAACGTTTGTTGTCATCGTAATTTGTGTAACTGTCTCTCCGACTTCCAATTTGACAATTTGTGGAAAAATTGTTTACCTTCTTAGTCCTAGTTTCAAACATTGTCTGATAGAAAATGTAGGCATGAAGGAGTCTGTAAAAGCAATTAATCGCTATTATAGCAAACTTTTGAATCCACTGGACACTTGAATTCTATATATTGATTCTGAGAGTTT
This sequence comes from Schistocerca nitens, assembly GCF_023898315.1. Lineage (NCBI taxonomy): Eukaryota > Metazoa > Arthropoda > Insecta > Orthoptera > Acrididae > Schistocerca > Schistocerca nitens. Next base: position 585,734,091 of record NC_064614.1, on the reverse strand, counting down.
TGTTATTTCTCTTGTTATTTACTGTCCCAAAGTCATCCGTGAGAATAAAATTAAAGGCAGTTGGATTAGGTTCCTGATCTATAAACTGTGATTTAATATTCTGCGCTGCTAAATAAATTTTGAAGGTTGTATTCTTTACGTAAAACAGAGTATCGATGTCAGTCCTAGGATTGACGATAAACTTCAGAAATACAATTACGGAAAAGTGACATATCGATTACGGCTACTCACCATCAACAATAGTTGTTACCCATTGTTTAGTATTTGCTATTTTACCGTCGTTACCCTTTAGAGGCCAACCTGATCTTTCCACAGTGCCATTTTTACTTGCTTCTTAATATGTCCTATAACTACAGATTTGTTGAAAATATGAACTGTTAAATACGCTATTCCACAAATTAAAAACTTCCAGTTATTCTTCATATCTTGAAACTTACTACCGTTGACTTTCACTGAAGGAAAGATACGTAATAATAAAATGAAATCAAAGATTAGAATGTCGAAGTATAGTGTGAATGGTTAAAATGAAATGAACTAAAAATCATCTTCTTGTCTAAAACACTTTACTCTTCCAGAGAACTTCGGTACCTCTCAAAATTTTTTCAGCTCTGATGTTTAGCCACATGTGGAAAAATAGCGGGTCTCATGATGCAGCACTGTTTAGCCGTCACAAAATAAAGCCTCAAAAATCAGTAAATATAACTATTCTTGTACAGTTGCTCCGAATCGCATATACCAACCGCCCTTTGCTGCGACAACTACTCAAAGTCTATTGGGTATTTGATTTTGTTCTGCTTTTTCGGGCCTCCTTACCTCTCCTTCTAGCCCAACCTTTGTTCTGCAATTACGTCTTCATCGGGGAGCTTCTCCTCAACATTTTTATTTTGTGCTGAACTGTTTTGTACCCTTCTTGCATACACACGTGTGTCACGTATTTTATAGAGACTGAATGAATATATAAGGTGAGTATTTCTTCTCTTATCAAATTAAATATTACATATCTTGCTGTGAATTAATTTGTTTGTCCCCATTCCACTTATTGCGTTTCCTTGAAATTATATAAAACATAAGTCTGTAAAAAAAATCGCGTATAGCCTCCTTTGGCTTCCACAACAGCTGGAAGTCTGTTGGGCATTGAGCCCACAACTCGAGCCACAGAACTAGGAGATTCAAGTAACTCATTCCAAGCTTCATGAATTTGCTGATTTGTCGTGCGTTGACAAATGGGTGGTTCTCACTGAAACGGCGTATCTGCTGATCCTGAGCTTGCGTTGTTTTGCGGCGACGGCCATGAGGCCTCCCATTCAAGTTACCACTCTCTTCCTTTCGTCTGATCCACCTGGCTACCGTCGACTTGTGAAGACCCATAGTTCTCGCTATGTCGGCATTTGAAGATCCCTCTGCATGGAGTATTATAGCGCCCTTGTCTGCCTCAGCCAGATGGGCCATTTAGCGTTGACTGAATGATTCGTCGCGGTTAATATTGGCTGCGGAAACAGCGCTGGCAGGAAACAGACTGCCTCCTCCAAGATGGCAGCCGCAACGCAGTGGCCAAGTATGTGTAACACGGAAATCGATGGCATAAAAGACAGATCGCAAGCCCGTGCCCGTGTCATTACATAGTGGAGCAACTTAGAATCTCTAATTTTTCTCAGAAGTGACTGGTCCACTCTTGTCATGTCTTATCCTGATAAATATTACATGAAATGAAATGTTTACGTTTTGCATATGCGGCAGGCCTGAGGCAAGAAACATTTCTGAAATATCTGAGGCAACCTGAAGAACACTTCGTGAATATTATCTGTAGAAGGTTGCCTTATAAGAAGGAAAACGTGTTTATCCCCGCTCGCCGTGTTTCCAGGTGGCGCAGTTTACTCGGAGGCATACATAATTCTCGCCGGGCGTAAGAAGCGACTCGACGAGCGAGGGGAACTCGCCAAATGTCATAGGCTGATTGTCCCGAAACTTTGCTCAGTGAAGGAGAGGACAAAATAAGCGAACATGTGTTTCGGCTTATCTGCAGACACTCGACCGTTTCCGAGAAAACGACGGTCAAAGTTATCAACGCGCTGTTGCTCTAGTGTAGATACCATCTGCAGCCGAGAACGCAATTGAAGCGGTGGCTACCGTCGTTCCTTCTTAACACTGATTCCCGTGTTCGATACCATATTGGGTTTTTTAATTATTTTATTTTCCTGCCTCTCTATCAGAATTATCTACGAATGTTTTTTTCTAAGTTATGTTGAAATAATGTTGTCATTATTCGCCAATTAACTTTATGTGTAATTAATGAATTAAAAAGTAATAAACGAATGAGACAAGCTGATCTAACATCATCTGGGCTGCCTCATGTATCGTTATAACCAAATATTTTATAAATGTTAATCTACATTCAGATCCGATGATGGCACCTTTAGTGTGTTGAAACCGGTTATCCAGTAAACAATATTTAAGCGATCTTGGCTTCTGAATTATTTCTACAACAGAGTGATCGCCCCACTACGCACTGTGTGTTCCCTTTTTAACTTATTTCTTTACACAGTAAATTAACTGACGAATAACGACAACAGTGTTTCAACATAAATTGGAATAAACATTCGTAGATAATTCAGAGAGTGAGGGGAAAAAAAAGGAAAAACCGGGTTTCGAACTCGCAGCGCAAAGTTCAGAAATCGCTATGGTAGCCGCAGAGCCACCGCTCCAGTTGAATGCTTACCCGCTAAGAGGTGTCTACACTATAGTAACAGCGCATTGAAAACTTTGACCGTCGTTTTCTCAGAAGCGGTAGAGTGTAAGCAGATAAGCCGAGACACGTGTTCGCTTATTTTGTCCCCGCTTTCACTGAGCGAAGTTTCAGCAAGATCGGGGTATTTCCTCGGGAACACAGGAAGAAACCATAGTAATAATGTAATTCAAGGCTCGCAAGAAAAGATTTAAGTGGTCCTTTTTCCCGCACACTGTTAATGAGTGGGACGGTAGAGAAATAACCCTAACCTTCTGCCAGGCACGTAAGTCCGGATTGCCAAGAAATCCTGTTGATGTAGTCATGTAGATGTAACGACGAAATTATGTTTTAATTACGACATGTGACTTTCATTTGATTTAAACATCGAAGTTGTTTGCTGTTTCAAAATGGTTCAAATGCCTCTGAGCACTATGGGACTCAACTGCTGTGGTCATAAGTCCCCTAGAACTTAGAACTACTTAAACCTAACTAACCTAAGGACATCACACACTTCCATGCCCCAGGCAGGATTCGAACCAGCGACCGTAGCAGTCGCACGGTTCCGGACTGCGCGCCTAGAACCGCGAGACCACCGCGGCCGGCTCGTTTGTTGTTTATTTACTTTTTGTTCAATAGTTTCAGGCATATACAAACACCTAGGCGCCTTAAATTGATATTGAAATAAAGTGTCATGCGTGGACCAATAACAATAAATTCCCACCTACTTGTTATAGTACTGCAGTATCTGCCAGCGTCTTCAGAAGTGGATATCGCATACGAAGTTCCTAGGGTGTTTGTAATGGATATTGCAGACGACTTCGACAAAGTTTGAATGTAGCTTCGTAAAAGTTCCGTGAGCAAACGATCTGAGTTGCTGGCGAATACAGTTTATCCTCACTAGACAGTATATATTATCATTATACATGAGGTGAGTAGGGTTTCGCCGCGTTGCGGTGGCCGAGCGGTTCCAGGCGCTTCAGTGACGAACCGCACGGCTGCTTCAGTCGCAGGTTGGAATTCTACCTCGGGCATAGATGTCTGTGATGCCCTTAGGCTAGCTAGGTTTAAGTAGTTCTAGGTCTAGGGGCTGATGACCTAAGCAGTTAGGTCGCATAGTTCTTGAAGCCATTTTTTGACCTTTCGCGTAAATTTTCTTTACATAAACCGTCGTATCTTTTGATTGCGTTGACATAGAAGCTCACTTTTTTACACCAGCATGGGACCGGTTACAGCAAGAAGTGCGATACATTTCCGCTTATTATGTCCACCCGTTCTGGAGGTAAACGGGTTTTAAGGGTTGGGTAGACCGATAGACGGTCAAGAAAGTGAGACTAGTAGGGTTCCGTTTTTACCGGTTTAGGTGACGAAATCCTAACAACGAAAACACTGAAGATGAGGGCCGCATAAATAACACCCGCTACTCTTTATTCGAAATGTTCTAGTTGCTGTCGATACATAAGCATATTAGTCGTAGCTACGTTTTCGATCCAAATCACGTTTACAGGAATGCAAATAGAATGTATTTGCCTATACACGTGGTAATTCACATCCCAGTATTAATGCCACCGCGTTTTAGAAGTACGAACATTCTCATTGCTAGCTAGCTTAAGAAACACTTCTGCTAATGAACGTTTTCTGGCTGTGGCGAGTCTAGTGGAGAATTCGAAACAATGCAGAATACGTTTGGCAGCTATGTAGCCGTTTATTTCCTGGGGTGGTGCAGAATTATCCTACAAAATTTACTCTCTAATAACAGTAATTTGTTATTTCGATAAACATCCCGAATGATTGTCACATAAGCGGTGACATAAAGGAAGAAAATTCATGTTTTTGAGTCCAGAAAGCTCTATGCAACAGAAACTGCAGATTTTCATTTCGAAATTGCCTGCTTGTTCATGTCTGGGGTAATAATAGAGGGCTGTTTGCCTAGGTTGTCTGCTAGCATAGTGAAAGGAAGGTCTGGTTTGTTTTCGGTTCTAATCTCTATGGAGGCAGGTAGAATATCAGTAAAGCAATTTTAAGAAATTCTCGCGCACCCAATACGTTTTATCGCTACCTTTATTCTGTACTGGCGCCCTGTGCATGTCAATATGACACTCTTGTAGAATTTCATACATGTTACTGCCTACTTTTTCCGCTTCTGTCAATATGGAATTGACTTAAGCGTGGCACTGAATGATTTTTAACTGAATTTCGTTATGAATCTTCAAACATTGCTAAATTTGCACACTTTCACGGTAGGTCAGCAACGGTAATCCAGTATGACTGGTCTGAACGTTGACACAGACCGTTTCGCGGCCGAATGCGGATAATATTTTGCTACTTCGTAACGATCTGGGGTTCTTTGTCTTACTGAAACAGTTAAGTCATCTCGATAAGTTGAAATTCATTTTTATTTGTCCAGTTCATACCAATTAGCGTTTGTTCTTTCAGTTCTGTCTTATATTTACGTGTTGTATTTAACACACTAATCAGCATTAATATAGTCTTACAAATTATGGAATACAGTCTAAAAAAAGTTCAGATAGTTTGTCAATTTCACGCCTGCGCATAGTATGTTGGTAGCACTTCGTCGCCTTGCCTGTTATGCTGTGTAGCAGACTTTAAAGCCGTGCGGATCAGCATAACGAAAAGGCGAGGGGTCTCGCTCGTTTTGTCCACGACTGTACATATGAAATTTTGAAGGTGGTGGAGGAAGGTTTGTTACACCACACAGCATAGCTCCCGCTGGTCTTCATTTACCGATAGCTCGCAGCCCATACATTAATCTAATGTTCACTTTATAAACTGAAGTGTCATTGATTTTCACTGAATCAGAATTGGAAAACTTGCAACTGGCATTACTTATACTGCAGATTAGTACAAACTTACAACACTTTTTGCAACACAGATTCTGTTCGAGAACTTCAGAAAATTTACTATGTCGACAATCTCAAAAACTTCCTTGCCCTTTTCAAGCACTTTATACATATTTTCAGCGTCTTTGAGCTTCCTACTGGACGCATTAATAATAGGGGAAAGTGCAAACATTAGCTGGGGTTCTGTGGATCAGCCGCGTTGGCACATCTTGGTCCTTCCACCGTTGAAGACATTAAAACAATGTTTCCTATTGAGTGTAATCTGTTCTTCATTTACATCTGCCAATTCACACGTTTTGTGAACATTTTTCCACTAGCCGTTGACATCTTCACAGAATGATACAAACAATGCGCGAGAATTTTCTTCGTGTATTCACCACACGTGAATAAATTCCAAAGTCAAAGATATAAGCAGAAAACTAGGGAGCATATTTCGAGGCTGGCGAACAGTGAAGCCATGAATTACACAATTAATCACTGGAAACTAGCAGTTTTAAAATCTCGATGAAAGACTGACAGATCTCCAGTCGGCCATGACAGGGAGAAAAACTGAGAGGCCGGCCGCTGTGGCCGAGCGGTTCTAGGCGCTTTAGTCTGAAACCGCGCTGCTGCTACGGTCGCAGGTTTGAATCCTGCCTCGGGTATGGATGTGTGTGATGTCCTTAGGTTAGTTAGGTTTAAGTAGTTGTAAGTCTAGGGGACTGATGAGCTCAGATGTTAAGTCCCATAGTGCTCAGAGCCATTTGAACCATTTGGAAAACTGAGAGGATCACTTCGGAAAACTGGTAAATTAATATGGTTCGGATTGGAGTACAAGAACGTGCAGTAGATCATTTTAAAGAGGTGGTGGACCGCTCTTCGCCTGACTCCTGCTCAAGAAACCTGTCTGGCTGGGGTGGTCCTGCCAGAAGCTTAAGGTCGCACCAGCACTGCTCTCTGGGTCGTAGCGGAGTGCAGGGTTGCCAGGAACCCAGATTTAGGAGGGACTGTCCCGAATATCCAGCTGAAAACCCGACTTCCGATAAAACTTGTCGGGATAGGAAAAAATTGCTATCGCATAAAAATGGGCAAAATTTCATTTAATATTGTGGACTCCGCTTTAAATTGCTTAGTATGGAGTTAAAACTGAGGCACAAGCTTGTAAAAGTTACTGAAATTTAAAATTCTGCTTTTGGTTTTAGTCAGACAGCTAAGTTCGCAAACCTGACTCAACAGCTGTTGTTTTCGAGTAGCTAGTCCGAAGTCGACCATAGCGGTGCTTAGTCATTCTCTGCAGGAACAACTAAGTTGTGTTGTGCAGTTTCGTTCGTGAGATATTTTCACAAATATGAATTCATCAGCAGACAGCTAAACTAGGGAAGTGTCTGTGTCGAAAAGGAAACAAAAGTTGAAAACTAAGTTCGCGAGTGAACAGTGTAAAGTTTACTCGTGGCTTCGAAAAAGTGAATATGATAATGATGCCCACTGGACTGTGTGTGGTGTCACCGCCAGACACCACACTTACTAGGTTGTAGCCTTTAAATCGGCCGCGGTCCGTTAGTATACGTCCGACCCGCGTGTCGCCACTATCAGTGATTGCAGACCGAACGTCACCACACGGCAGGTCTAGTCTAGAGAGACTCCCTAGCACTCGCCAGTTGTACAGCCGACTTTGCTAGCAATGGTTCACTGTCTACATACGCTCTCATTTGCAGAGACGACAGTTTAGCATAGCCTTCAGCTACGTCATTTGCAACGACCTAGCAAGGCGCCATATTCAGTTACTATAATTACTTCAAGAATGTCTTCTGAACAGATAATATTGTGACTCATGTACCGTCAAGAGCGACGTTCATCATTAATGGATTAAAGTTAAGTATCAAACTAATTATGACCGATTTCTGGATTATCATTCCTTGTCATGTTCCAGACCTCACGTCAGTATAGTTCTTCCCTCCTCACGCCAGCCTGCGTGAGCTAAAACGCGTGCATTTCGGCCTTCACTCATTGGCTCTTCTGCCAACACAAAACTGTGTACCTCTCGTATTTCCGTGTTTATCATGAAGATGAAAATGAAGTTAGAAAACACATAAACATTGCAAAACAGAGAACGTCTGTTCAACTGTGGGCCTCGACAACGCAGATGAAAGTAAATTCTATTCTAAGTCGTATGTGCATTTTGTCTAGGTTTCGTAAAAGTCCCGATTTCGATGAAAAAAGATTGGCAGCCCTGACGGAGTGCACAAACCTCCTCGCCACGGTAAAGCGGCTGACCTCGGGAGGCACTGCTGTATGGTTACGAAAGCTAGATCCTTACAAAAAGAGGTACAAGCGAGTGGAATGAACTTCGTTAGACACGTGAGTGGATGTACTTTAATGGATATCAAGAGTAATTATGACATTATAGCTGTACAAAATACGCACAACATAAGTGACACAGTATCAGATAAGGTGGAAAAAACGCATAAGCCGAATGCCAGACGCAAGTATCATTAAACCAATATAAACCAAGATGCGAAAGATCGTTAGGAACACTAATGAAGAGATGGCGTCACCAATTATGAAGCACATGGAACGGACCAAAAAGCGCATCCCATTATGTACATTACGATGGTGATAATGATGATGATGACCCTCTAGAGTAAGGTTTTGTGCTTCTTGCACCGAATGTTGCAGGAAAGTCTAGAACGTCCTACATGTGGGCAACGTTTAAATTTTCTGTTATCCCTTCTTGTTGGAGACAGACTTGGCAGACGTTTCTGTTGGCGCCTAGTTGTAACAGCTGAGCGCTGTGCGAGCCACTCACCTCGTAGTGGCCGACGGTTGCCGGGTCGAGGCAGTGTCCCGCCGTGACGACAGCACTGGCGGACACGATGGAACCACCGCACGTGTGGGAGGCGATGCCGAGCAGCACCCACTGCAGCGACACCTGGTACGGGAACTGGCCTGCACAGGCGGAGACAGCTGATGTAGTCGCCACACACTCCTTATAAAAGCACGGCATCTGACACCACCACAGAGAGACATTAAGGGGGGTAGGACGTCAAACGGGCCGACTTGGACCAGGAGAGGCACCACAGCACATTTTAATTTCCACTACCTATACTTTTACAAGTAAATTCATGAAACTTTGTCAGCATGACCAGGAAGGATTCAGGATTCACACTCGTAGCAGCGGAAGTTCAAAAACATAACAAAATAATTTTTTTTACAAGTGAAATTTCATCATTTTTTCACTTACTATTGGCTGCATTTGTTGCTATAGGTACACTTTTCTTCATAAATAAGAGAGACTGTTCGATGAATTTTGCACAGCATACAAACCATACTTACAGGTGTCTGAAACTCTAGAATCTATTTAATTTATGAAAAAATGAATGAGCTGTTACGTTTTAAACTTTATGTTTAGAAAATAATCAAATTTTGTAGTTAATTATCTCAATTTTTATCACAGTTTATAATAGATTTGGAAAATTCTAGAGTTTCATACACCTGTAAGTATGGTTTGTATGCTGTGAAAAATTCATCAAAGAATCTCTCTTACTTGTGAAGAAGAATGTAGCTATAACATCAAATGCAGCCAACAGTAAGTGAAAAAATGATGAAATTTCGTATCTAAAAAAAATTTATTTTGTTATGTTTTTGCACTTCCACTGCTATGAGTGTGAATCCTGAATCCTTCCTGGTCATGTTGACAAAGTTTTATGAATTTATTTGTAAGAGTATAGACAGCAGAAAATAAAATGTGCTGTGGTGCCTCTCCTGCTCCAAGTCGGTCCGTTTCACATCCTACCCCCCTTAACAGCCCTCAATACCACCGATACAGAGCGCCGTACCTTAGTAACAACACATACGACTCGTATTCGGGAGAGCGGCCATGGAGGAGGAGATTAGTGGTTAACGTCCCGTCGACAACAAGGTCATTAGAGGCGGAGCACAACCTCGGACTAAGGAAGGATTGGGAAGGAAATCGGCCGTCCCCTTTCAAAGGAACCATCCTGGCATCTACCTGAAACGATTTAGGGAAATCACGGGAAACCTAAATAAGGATGGCCGGAGACGGGTTTGAACCGTCGTCCTCCCGAATGCGAGTCCAGTACGTTAACCACTGCGCCACCCCGCTCGGTGAGAGCAGCCATACAAAGCCCCTTTCTGTGACCAGGACCTAAGTTTTTCGTGTCTTCCATAAATCGATTAAGACGAACACGAGACGTTTCCTTTGAAAGGGCACGCCTGATTTCCTTCTCCATTCCCCCCTAACATGATCTTGGTATCAGTTTGTAATGATTTCACCATCTACAGAGCGTTAAGCCCTAATCTTTATTTCTTCAAAATTGACAAGAAGAGAATTCAAGCCTTCTTCCGGTGCAATTCTGAAACCTTATGGATTTCGCCTTGTCGATGACATTTGTTTCTCTGCCAGTTCTAAGAATTACTGTTTTACAGAGCCTGATTGACTACAAGAACAAATGTTACGTACGTAACACTCCTGCGGACACCATTTATATGCATGTATTGGGTTGGTGAGTAATTTCGTACTGTTTTTCCATAAGTTTAATAAGCACAACAGAGACACATGGTTCAAATGGCTCTAAGCACTATGGGACATAACATCTGAGGTCATCAGTCCCCCAAGACTTAGAACTACTTAAACCTAACTAACTTAAGCACATCACACACAGTCATGTCCGAGGCAGGATTCGAACCTACGACCGTAGCAGCAGCGCAGTTCCAGACTGAAGCGCCTAGAACCGATCGGCCACAACGGCCGGCAGAGACGCATGACAGAGACTTTAGCCATCACTAATGTGTTCTGCTGCACTATTTACAACAGTATGGCTAACGCTAGAGTAACTTTTCGATTCCGCGATTATAGATATCACATGGTTTTGAGAGCCGAAGAACTCGTCGAGCATGTTCGGAGAACATTTCCATCCGGAAAAAGAAGTTCCTTGAAGATTGCCCGATAGACAGTGGGAAAGGAGGATCTGCAGCGAATTGACGCATGGTGCAGGGAATGGCAATTGAATCTCAATGTAGATAAGTGTAATGTGCTGCGAATACAGAGAAAGATAGTTCCCTTATCATTTAGCTAAAAAATAGCAGGTCAGCAACTGGAAGCAGTTAATTCCATAAATTATCTGGGAGTACGCAGTAGGAGTGATATAAAATGGAATGATCATATAAAGTTTATCGTTGGTAAAGCAGATACCAGACTGAGATTCATTGGAAGAATCCTAAGGAAATGCAATCCGAAAACAAAGGAAGTAGGTTACAGTACGCTTGTTCACCCACTGCTTGAATACTGCTCAGCAGTGTGGGATACGTACCAGATAGGGTTGATAGAAGAGATAGAGAAGATCCAACGGAGAGCAGCGCGCTTCGTTACAGGATCATTTAGTAATCGCGGAAACGTTACGGAGATGATAGATAAACTCCAGTGGAATACTCTGCAGGAGAGACGCTCAGTAGCTCGGTACGGGCTTTTGTTAAAGTTTCGAGAACATACCTTCACCGAAGAGTCAAGCAGTATATTGCTCCCTCCTACGTATATCTCGCGAAGAGACCATGAGGATAAAATCAGAGAGATTAGAGCCCACACAGAAGCATACCGACAATGCTTCTTTCCACGAACAATACGAGACTGGAATAGAAGGGAAAACCGATAGAGGTACTCAAGGTACCCTCCGCCACACACCGTCAGGTGGCTTGCGGAGTATGGATGTAGATGTAGACATAGAAGGTGAAAATCAGAGGGCTCAAGATCAGGTGAATAAGATGGGTGCCGAATTACTTCCCAATGCAGCTCCTGTACAGTGTTTTCTGTCATTGTAACAGAATGCTGCCGGACCTTACCCTGAAGTAGCATCGCGTCACGCAGTTCTTGGATTGCATCTGTAAGACGTCTCGGTTGTTGACAATAAATATTAGCAGTGTGGTTACAATCTGGGGAAGCAATTCGTAGTACGCCACACCAACGCTTTTCCACCAGATGTATAACGTTATCCTTTGTGGACGCGTGCTGGTCTTTGTACAGAGTGCATCTACTTTGTTTGGGCTCATGTAGCTGCTTCATTTGGGCTCACCCATTCTTTTCTTTTCATTGTGTTAGCAAAGAACTCTATTTCTCTTTACCAGTAACGAACCGAGCGAGGTGGCATAGTGGTTAGACACTGGACTCGCATTCGGGAGGACGACGGTTCAATCCCGCGTCCGGCCATCCTGATTTAGGTTTTCCGTGATTTCCCTAAATCGCTCCAGGCAAATGCCGGGATGGTTCCTTTCAAAGGACACGGCCGACTTCCTTCCCCGTCCTTCCCTAGTCCGATGAGACCGATGACCTCGCTGTCTGGTCTCCTTCCCCGAAACAACCAACCAACCAGTAACGACAATGCGGGACAGGAATGGTCGGTGTTGTTCACGAGTCAGTTGATGACGTGCAAACAGAGACGCACATTTGGCCACCCCCACCCCCCCCCCTCTGGTTTTTGTGATTTTGGATTAGAGTGTGCGGCATCTAAACCCCGATTTTTGAACCTTCCCCACTGCATGCAAAAGTCGCACGGTGGTGGAATGATCGCAGCTCATCACATCTGCCATCTCTCAAGGTCAGTGACGTGAATCATTGTGGATTAATGCGTCTAAACGATCTTCATCAAACTCTGAATGTCTTCATGAACGTGGACAGCAACCAATGCCGAAACGACCCTCCTTAAGACGAGAAAACCAGTTTCTTGCCCTGCTCTATCCGGTGACATTATCCTCATAAACGGTGCAAATGCTTCTGGCTCCCTACGCTGCTGTCACCCCTCCGCTGAGTTCAGACAGGAGAATATGTCGGAAATGTTCCGATTATTCCACTTGGCACTCCATTTTCTAGTGTCCGCAGCTCCACTCACTATCTCCAAATGACAATATGTTAGCTGAAATAGCAACAGTAAACTACAAATAAAACATGACAATCGATAAATAAATCGATAGCAACCGGACTATCAACATGCAAAACAAAAATGCTACAAACTTTTGCACCAACCGAATATAATAAATATGATATTATTTGGTAAACCTGAAATAGGAGATGGGACACCGTCGTACAGGACGAATGTAAGTGGCACAAGTAGAACGAATAGCCGAAAACGTATGCTGCAGAGAACTGTAGATTCATGTTTATACAATGGACGACAGTAACACTGATGTGCCACGAATGAAATGCATCATTGTTTTTTTTTTGTTTTTTTTTTTTCGTGTAACTCTTCATCTGTGTGATGTGACTCATGGCCCTCTTTCTGGCTGAAAATTATGAGTTGCATCCTCGATGGGAGCTTCTAGAATGGACGCCATATTGCCATCATAGCCTCACGGATTATCCCCCTCTCCGGCCGCTCACAACTTGGCGTTTTGTTTCTGATTATTCTGATGAGAAGGATGATTACACGCCGAAGGGGCTCCCTATACTATACCGGAAAGCAATGAGGACGCTTAACCCTCGCAATACCTAGGCGGGGCCGGCCGATGTGGCCGTGCGGTTCTAGGCGCTTCAGTCTGGAACCACGCGACCGCTACGGTCGTAGGTTCGAATCCTGCCTCGGGCATGGATGTGTGTGATGTCCTTAGGTTAGTTAGGTTTAAGTAGTTCTAGTTCTATGGGACTCATGACCCATAGCACTCAGGACCATTTTGAGCCACCAAGGCGGGTACTTTATGCCCACGTTATGAAAATATTGTAATCTAGTCAGTTACTTTGTACTTCAAAATTTTGAAAAAATTAATGTTTTGAATTGATTCTTCTACAAGCTTCCACATATATGTTTCACATATTTTAGTTAAATTTGGTCCAAAAATTTAAGTCTCAGCAGTAGATGTCCCTTTCCCTAATGAACGTCGTATTCAGTATTTCCAGGTGGAATACTTACCCACCAGTCTCTCTTTAAAAAGTGTGTTGAGAGTAAAAGTCAACGACAATGATCGAAATCTGCATTTGCATTTGAGATTGCTACGTGTGTGCTACAAGGCATTGTCAGGTTCTGAATCCTACTTACTCATCAGTACCAATTGAAAAAGTATGTTTTTTAGCATAGTTCAGCAGAAATTAACGAAATCTGCTTTTCGTATTCTTTTAAGAGAGGGCATTGTTTAGGCGCATTTTGGAAAAATGCCTTGGCACTGCAAAGGTTAATAAAGCCAGGAAGTGCAACATAAAGTACGCAGGGTGTTGATCTTGGTTCGAAATTCGGCAGTAACTACGTACAAGTGCTATAACATCTGCTGTGGGTACGCGAAATGGTTGTCACTTCAACAAGACTCCTTTGCACCATTCGTCGTAGACTCATACATTGAAGTAATGCAGAAGCCAGAAGCTAAAGCTGCTCTCGTTCTGTGAAACTTGTCTCTGTCTTTGTGAAAGAAATCCATAGCTGCTAAATTCAAGGATTGCCCTAAGGTCCAACAAAAGTAGCTGTGGAACCCTCGTACCGTCTTGAGCAACATTACCTTGCTAGTAATTTGGTCTGCAAGATTCTTCGTCTTCACAGGCCCGTTATCACACATGTTTTGCTACCAACCAAAAGCATAAAAGAGGATAAACAGGTGTCTTTGGGAGTATGTAGGATGCAGTAACTCACCTAAGGTGGCATCTGAGCCGCCGACGATGCGTCCGTGCACCCGGCCAAACCTCCTTTGCGGACCGCTGTGTGGGATGCGACGGACGGGCAGCTCAGCCGCTGGAACACAGCAAACACCACAATGAACACTGTGAAGTGAGGCGGGCCACCGCCCGCGTCTGATGTATGACAAACAAACTAACGAAACGTTAAGTGCTGCCAACGAAGGAGGTGTTCACAGAGACTATTCTGTGTTTTCTTAGGAGAAGAAAAACTTCGTAGCAAGGATCACAATTAAACAGTGTATTATGGATGACTGGTTTCGGTAAATTCATGTTACCATCTTCAGATCTGTGTAATCTGGCACAAGATAAACATCTTGTGCCAGGTTATACAGATCGCCCCTTCACACTCAGTATGAGTAAACTAATAATTATTCTCTGTTCTGTGTGTAATCTCAAACGAAGGGTATGTTGTATTTGGTTTGCGTCATAATACTATATCAAAAATAAATAAAAATAAAGAAATCGTCCTTTCTTTCTGGAATTTCGTCGCTTTAATTTCTGCAACAAACAAAATATTTCCCGCTTCCGATAAATATACTAGTGGTGTAAGACCCAACAGTGGTCGCATCGTATATGGTTCTCAGGAAACGACTGCGCTCTTGTTCACCTCAAATACACACTAAGATAAAGAAACGACGAACAACGGATTAGTTATGCAAATTCTACACAAACTGATACTCGTAAAAGTGTCGACGGAAAATGGTAAACTAGAACAATTTAACTTCACTGCTGGCAAGCATAGTAAACAGGGAACATGTCGATACCTGTGCATAAAGTCTTACCGAATTTCATTTCGTGTACTCAACTGAACAGTTACTGTGGCTCCCTGACAGGCGCATCAACATGATAGACAGATGTTCGCACTTGAGAAAGGACATGTAGCTGGGCTCAAGGAAGACGGCTGTAGTAATCGGCCAAGCGCTCCACATCTGAATACGAGCGATGCCACTATTCAACGATGTTGGCAGGAACAGGTGGACCATGGTCGAAAGCGTCAAGATGCAAGTGGTCGTCGTAGAGAGACGAGAGAACATGAGGACAGAGCGATCCTCAGAAAGCCGCACAGAGGCCCGGATTCATCATTATCATCGATCCGAGGGGCAACTGGTGCTTCAGTAACCTCTAATAGGCGGCCTACAGAAAGGAAGCTGAGCTCATGGCGTCCCTTTTGGCGACTACCATTAACCGTTCTACACCAGCAAGCCCATTTGCAGTGGTGTCGGGAATACTCGGCCTGGAACCTCATTGACTGGAGTAGAATTGTCTTCAGTGATGACTCCCGCTTCGAACTGATCACCGATAAGCAGTTTTTAAAACGTGTCTAGAAACGACTGGACAGCGGAGGGATACCAATCTGACGGTCGCCGACCATGCGACCCAACAATCAGGAGTGATGGTCTGGGCTGCCATTTCATTTCGTAGCAGAACCTCTTTGGCTGTCGTCAGAGACGTCCTCACAGCGCAGCTGTACGTCGACGATGATCTACTCCCCGTTTTGTTGCCCTTCATGGCAAGGCATCCCGGACTTAGATTTCAGCAAGAGAATGCCCATTCGCACGAGGTAACGGTTTCTACTTCTTGTCTTCGCGCTTGTCAATCCCTGCCCGGACCAGCAAGGTCGCCGGTCTCTCCCAAAGTAGAACATTAGCGGAGCCTTCCAACCAGCTCGGGATTTTCAGGATATGTAGCGCCATTCGAACACTATTGGCTCGACATCCATCAGGAGGACTTCCAACAACCCTATCAGTCAATACCAAGCCGAATAACTGCTTACATAAAGGCCAGAGGTGGACCAACGTGTTACGTATTTACTTGATCAATTTATGAACCTCTTTCTCGTGAAAAAATCTGCCATTTTTTCTGAAATTGTAATCATTTGTCTGTACATGTACGTCACATCTACCGATTCCCGTACCATTAGGTTAATTCCTTCGTGGTATGTCGTGCTTTCTTGTCTTATTGTTTTTGTGTAATTACATTAAAACAATATTTTCTTAACTAAATGCAAAGCTTTAAATTTTAAGTAAAATGTCTGCAGAAGCTGAGAGAGAGGGTCTTCATCCAGCAGGGATACTTACCGAGCACGCAGGCAGCAAGCGCCAGAACCAGGACAGTCTGTCTCATCATGTTGGACTTTTGTAGTCTGAAGGATGGATGCCGCGTAGTGCCGTTCCAGGGCCTTATATACTGGCCTGTTAAGTGACACTTCGCACTTTGAACCAGGGATGGCGAAATTAATGAACTGGAAGACCTTGATAACGAGACTCATATCTGTGATTAAAGTTGACTTTTCGCCGACCTCTGCTGTCCAGTCTTCTTTGATAGGTTTTTCTTCACTAGTTCATATCTTTCATCATCGAAATGCAGATCGAACGTGCTGTACCTGAAAACTATTAACGTGCAAGTTTCCGTCCAGTAACAGAGTAGCTTTGAAGATGTGCGATTGCTACTTGCGGTGAGGCGCACGTTCAAAGCTGTAATTAACAAAAGTGTTACAAAATTCTTAAATGTATTGAAGGAGTTATTGTTTGACATAGGTAGCAAGATGCAAAAAGAGATAATATGTACAAAACAAATACAAGCATCTAAGAGTTACTGATTGAGTAAGTAATTCCTACCCACAACTTTTTACACATTACAATTACGGAAATTCTTCTACGGAAGAGCAGTTGTGAAGGAGAAAGTTTTTCAGATTGTTTTCGAATTTTGCTTCGTTGTCTGTCAGACATATTATATGACTGGGTAAACGATTAAAAATTATGGTTGCAGTTTTGTGCACTCCTTTTTTTGTGCGAAAGACAATCTTATTGTGGTGTAATGAACTTCATTTTTTCTTCTAGCATTGTACATATGTACATCATTGTTCCTTTTGAACTGAAGGGCATTATTTACAACAAACTTCATGATGTTATAAATATACTATGAAGCCACAGCCGAAATACGTAACTCCTTAAACCCATGTCTGTAAGATGATTGTGGGTGAGCCACATGTATTATGCTTACAACACATTTTCGAGCAATGCAGACTTTGTCTTAAAGATGAGTTACCTCAGAACATTATTCCATATGACATTAATGAAAGAAAATAAGTCATCTTACTGAGCTGTCTCTCTCCAAGTTTTGCAATGATTCTGAGTGCAATTGTGGCTGAACTGAGTTGTTTTATGAGTTCCAAAATGTGCTTCTTCCAGTTTAAATTCTCATCAATATCGACACCTAAGACTTTCGAGGTTTCCACCCTATTTACTACCTTCTCTCCATTTATTGCACTTATCACCAATGTAGTAATGTAAGCAGCCTGTTTAGGTGTTTGCATGTTGTCAGCGGGATAGACTACATTAATAACTCTGACAGTGGTGTGCGCCTTCTGTAAGAGATTCTGTGCTGGTCGGACTCGCAGTTGGAGGTGAATAGCCAGCAGTGGTAGAGGTTGGATGTTAATAGTTAGCAGTGATGAAGGTTAGAGGTTTGAAGTGTTAGCGCGAGCGGACGGTCTGGACGTGTGTCCGTCATGGAAATGTAAGATTGTTGATGATAATATAATTTTTTTGGAACTAGATGTCACGGACGATTACATAATTTTTTGAACTGGATGTCACATTACTAAGGTAAAATTTTCTAAATACATTGTTTGCTCTGCAACAAAATCTTTCCTTTGGTAACCACACGCCTATTAGTAGCTAGAGCCTACACTAGTTAGAATCTTTTATTTAGCTGGTTGTATTGGTGCTTGCTGTATCGCTGTAGTTCGTATAACGAAGATTTTTTGTGAGGTAAGTGTCTTATGAAATGTATAGGTTGTTGTTATGATTTCTTCTAATTCAGGGCCATTCTTCTGTGTTAATTATTTGAGCAGTCAGATCGCGTAGCGTTGTATATTGAGGGTCATAAATGAATAGAATAACTTTGAGCTGTATTCGTCAGGGAAAATTCCGTAGGTCTGTGACAGTACGTTCAGTTTCACTCCGCAGTTTAAGCAGGTTCACTTGCATTCAGTTTCACTCAGCAGTTTCAGAAGTTTATTAAGAAGTTTCAGTACTTCTAGATGCAGGTATCAGTATGTTGCGTCTTTTTAAAATTGACAGTGAGACTGTTCATAGAAAACCAGTCAGTGGCACTTTTAAATACATTATTTACCATTTCTTGTGTTGCTACTTGTATGTTTGGACTGATTACAATACTAGTGTCAACCGCAAAAAGAACTAATACTGCTTGTTGTATGTTAGACAAAAGAGCGTTTACATACATGAGGAACAATAGCGGACCTAAGACTGAGCCTTGGGAATAATGTCCCCAGACGACATTTGTTGAATTACTAGATACTAGTTTTTGCACTCTTTTGGTTAGATGTAACATTATCCACTGGCTGCTTATACAATCAGTCCCACAAAATATCAACTTATGTAGGAGACTATTGTGATTCGAGTAGTCAAATGCCATAGATATGTCGTAGAAAATACCAACCAGCACTATTTTGTTATTTAATGCGTGTATAATTGGTGAGTGAACATATAAAGGGCATTCTCAGTAGAGCAACTGTTCTGAAAGCTAAGCGGTGATTCACTGAGAATATTATTACTGTTCAGGTTAGATACTATTCTCAAATATTTTGGAAAATGTCACTAGTGAAACAGTTCGGTAGTTACTGACATCTCTTCAATCACATTTCATATAGAGGGGTTTAACAACAGCATCATTAACTTTTGTAGTCCTGTCGTCCTCTGTTTTGATCACAAGAAACAAGTTTTCAGTTCCCAGTGCTCTGAAGTTTGGAAAACAAAAACTCAAATGGCGGTTATAAGAATAACAGCGCAAAAAATGGAACAAGACTACGCATATACACTCCTGGAAATTGAAATAAGAACACCGTGAATTCATTGTCCCAGGAAGGGGAAACTTTATTGACACATTCCTGGGGTCAGATACATCACATGATCACACTGACAGAACCACAGGCACATAGACACAGGCAACAGAGCATGCACAATGTCGGCACTAGTACAGTGTATATCCACCTTTCGCAGCAATGCAGGCTGCTATTCTCCCATGGAGACGATCGTAGAGATGCTTGATGTAGTCCTGTGGAACGGCTTGCCATGCCATTTCCACCTGGCGCCTCAGTTGGACCAGCGTTCGTGCTGGACGTGCAGACCGCGTGAGACGACGCTTCATCCAGTCCCAAACATGCTCAATGGGGGACAGATCCGGAGATCTTGCTGGCCAGGGTAGTTGACTTACACCTTCTAGAGCACGTTGGGTGGCACGGGATACATGCGGACGTGCATTGTCCTGTTGGAACAGCAAGTTCCCTTGCCGGTCTAGGAATGGTAGAACGATGGGTTCGATGACAGTTTGGATGTACCGTGCACTATTCAGTGTCCCCTCGACGATCACCAGTGGTGTACGGCCAGTGTAGGAGATCGCTCCCCACACCATGATGCCGGGTGTTGGCCCTGTGTGCCTCGGTCGTATGCAGTCCTGATTGTGGCGCTGACCTGCACGGCGCCAAACACGCATACGACCATCATTGGCACCAAGGCAGAAGCGACTCTCATCGCTGAAGACGACACGTCTCCATTCGTCCCTCCATTCACGCCTGTCGCGACACCACTGGAGGCGGGCTGCACGATGTTGGGGCGTGAGCGGAAGACGGCCTAACGGTGTGCGGGACCTTAGCCCAGCTTCATGGAGACGGTTGCGAATGGTCCTCGCCGATACCCCAGGAGCAACAGTGTCCCTAATTTGCTGGGAAGTGGCGGTGCGGTCCCCTACGGCACTGCGTAGGATCCTACGGTCTTGGCGTGCATCCGTGCGTCGCTGCGGTCCGGTCCCAGGTCGACGGGCACGTGCACCTTCCGCCGACCACTGGCGACAACATCGATGTACTGTGGAGACCTCACGCCCCACGTGTTGAGCAATTCGGCGGTACGTCCACCCGGCCTCCCGCATGCCCACTATACGCCCTCGCTCAAAGTCCGTCAACTGCACATACGGTTCACGTCCACGCTGTCGCGGCATGCTACCAGTGTTAAAGACTGCGATGGAGCTCCGTATGCCACGGCAAACTGGCTGACACTGACGGCGGCGGTGCACAAATGCTGCGCAGCTAGCGCCATTCGACGGCCAACACCGCGGTTCCTGGTGTGTCCGCTGTGCCGTGCGTGTGATCATTGCTTGTACAGCCCTCTCGCAGTGTACGGAGCAAGTATGGTGGGTCTGACACACCGGTGTCAATGTGTTCTTTTTTCCATTTCCAGGAGTGTAGAACAGCATCCACGGAACCTGCCACTGGATATGCCTTGCAATGAGTAAAGGCGAAACGGATATGGCACGAAGATAGTGTTTCATTCAGTTGTAGCTAGATGGCCAACAAGTATAAAAATCATCAACATACCGTAATTAACAATAGCATATTCCAGTTTCTCCGAAAAATGCTTTGAGTTACTGACGCATTAGATATTCCAGGTAGAACAGTACGTATTATATGGGAACAAATCTTTAGTACTCTATTGGACCGCCATCAAATCCAGATGAGCTTTCATTTTTGAGAGAATATATAACCTTTTTTAATTTCAGAAGGAAAAGTTGGCGATACATTCATATAATTTAATTTTATGAGAGGTGCTTATGCAACACACTCTTTTAATTTTTCTATTGAACTGTTTGTCCCTTTACTTTCTGCTTCATGTAAGAAATGATTGTTGTACAGATCTGGGCGTTTGTATCTTCTGTGTATACGTCATGCGACTGGTGGAGGCCACATCGAAAATCTGGGGAAGGTACCCTAAGTGAAAACTTTGATCTCAAATACAGTTATAAAAAGTACAACAAGGTTGCAAGTGCAGGCGCTTAAATGATTTACTCTTTTTAAATCAGATGGTTCATTTGAAACCAAATACTTTCTAGTCCTGTGCGTAAGTTAAAATTCGCCCCCAGTTTCTATCTTCAGTCATATAGAAGTTATAGGCTCGTAAAATGGGATGAATCTTTTTTGAAACTCCCTCGTAAACAAGGGAATGTCCGAGCATGTCCCAGTTGTTACGGAAAGGTCATTTTAATCACTTGTTATAACACACATCTCACGAAATATTAGATAATTCGCGTTACTTCTGGTTTTCGTCAGAGATTATGCAACGTTGCAGAGGAATCGATGGTGCAGAATATAAATCCTTACTAATACTGACAAAACTCGGGGTTGCTAAAGAATGACATGAAATTAATTACGGCCATTTTTAAAGCCCATTCATCCTTAGTTTTTGGTAGAGTACAGTCATCTTAATACAAAGGTATTTGTATACTTTGCAGTAATAAAAATATTTAACTATTAAAGTATAACGTCATGTTACGTGTTCTTAAAGCATCTCTTCCAGTTCAGAAAATATGTCAATTTTAGAAATGATGATGTTTAAGGGATTCCAGACTTATTATGGAGACACAGTATGTAGCATATTAGATCCTATCTTGTACGGCAGTTACACAGACGAGAATTCAATGCTCAAGTTAAATACGGCAAACGACGAATCTGCCTCCTTATTCATTAATTCAGAGACAATCTTTTATTGCAGTAGTATTCAAATGAATTAATTTCCTGATTAGCCGTGTGCCACCAGATAGGGCAGGCGAGAATAATTACAGTTCTTTCGTCTGTAATACGTATCCCATACACTATACTGTGTAGCAAAGAATTTGAGGCGAACGGTAAACCATCGCCTGGTCCGAGTCTTACACACCAGTAAAAACATTACGCACTTGTAGCTCCGGTGTAGGAGGCACTGATCCGTCATCCGCCTTCTGGTCCTACTGGAATTATCTTTGCAGACAGTGTCTAATAGTAATATTTTTTTTACAGAGGACTAGTTTAGACAGTTCCTACAGTTACAAAACTTACAGGAATGTGCTTCAAAAGTACTGTAAGCCTCTAGTCATATAATTCTTATGTCCCAAAGCTATTTTACGTTGCAAGTTGGTTTTGTATGATGCATTTTAGTGGGAAAAGTTGCCTTTCTCAACCAGTTATTTTAAGCGTGTTGCATTCTTCACCGTGTTTTCGTTGGAGTCTTCAGATTGACGAGTAGTTTGATGCAGCTCTCCACGCTTGTCTATCCTGAGCAAGCCTCTTCATCTCTGAATAACTTCTACAACGTATACCCCTTCGAACCTGATTACTGCTGTCAAGCGTAGTTTGAAATAATCGCCACAAATGTGTAACAACATCTACAGATGACTCTAAGCAATTGGATACATGTGACTACATAGCATTTTTCCGGTACGGGTCTTCCAGACTTGTTAAACAAATAAATTTATGGTACGTGATGAACTCGACAGCACTAGAACAGATGACAGCTTCTGTTTGGCCAAATTCCTTTTCTAGTCCAACGTGCTGAGTGCCATTCAATCCAGACGATGCGTGTACACAATAGGGAAATCAGTATGGAACTTCCAGGCCTCACTTCCCCAGTTTCGAGGACTGGTGAATAGTTGTCGTAATGCTGCGAACCGGAGTACATATGAATCCAGAGAAATGAATTGCAGGTGTAGCATCTAAGAAAGCTTCGCAAACATCTGCTTCATAGGTCGCGAATTCGAGGGACTCATTTTGTTAGCTGGAGGTTATGACAGTCAAGACTCAGCAACAGGGACCTCCACTGCCGCATTCTTAACCTTCGCCGATGGTGTTCGGTGGGAAGCTGGTACCAATCTCCACTTGAGATCCCACTTTACATTCTGGTTACTAATTTTAGGGAAAGCATTACCCGAAAAAAAGCCGCCAAAATGGGTAATCAATGAAACAAATTGCATGTTGTACAACCAACTACTGACGTTTGAACACCGTCAAGACACCCTGGAGCTGTAGACTATATTATTATCCTAATCCGTTGTGCTATTGATGCAAAAATACGAAATATCTTTGGTCAGCAGAAGAGGTGACCTCTCCCCTGGTGGGACAACGATTTCGCTCTACAACCGCGGGTAGGTGCACGTCACTACGAAGGTTCAAGTTGATCAGGAGAGGGCCTAGCAGCCCTTTAGATAGCAAAGAAAAAGTCTATTTTAACAAGTGGGAAGCTGTCATGGAAGAGTAACTTTTTTCTACAGATCGTTTCCCTCTCTGCGCAAAAATGTCTACATTTATATTCATTCTCTGAAAAATAATGAGGATTTCGTGGCAGGGAGTTCTTCCCATTGTATAATGGTTTTTTCCCGTTCCATTCGCGTATGGAGCGCGGGAAGAAGTGCTGCTTGCATTCCTGTATGTGCGCTGTAATTAGTGCAACACTGTCTTCGCGGTCTCTACTAGATCTATACATAGGTGTTCGTAATATATTTCTAGCTTTATTATTTAATATTGGTCCTTGAAAGTTTGTAAATAGGCTTCCACGGGATATTTGGCATATAGCTTCAAGTGACTGTCATTACAAGTTTGCCAGCATTTCCGTGATGGTCTCGCCTGGTGGAAACAAACCTGCGACCATTCCTCTCGTTCTCTTCTGTATATGTTCGATATCTTCTGTTAGTCCAATTTTGTGTGGGTCGCAAGTGCTCGAATAGCATTCTAGGATTGGTCGCATGACTGTTTTGTAAGCAATCTTTTCCCAGTATGCTACAAATGAACCGAAGTCGGTCACCTGCTTTAGCTAAGAATCAGGGCAATACGCTGGTTGCAGCGGCTTACAGAACATCTCACACAGCATCTCTTTGCGTAGGTGCGGAGCCACTATTTTCCATTCGTCAGCGTAGGCCAAGATGCTACGGGGGCATGGGGGTCAAAACCTTGAAAATACCAACACCACAACACACTGGCATGCATAGTGCGGCGTAGGGAAATTGTTGGAATTCAAAACAGCTTCCAGTCGTCTCGTAATGGACAAATGCAAGTACTGTGTGGTTTTCAAGGGAACGTTATACCATTCTTCCCGCAAAATACACTACTGGCCATTAAAATTGCTACACCACGAAGATGACGTGCTACAGACGCGAAATTTAACCGACAGGAAGAAGATGCTGTGATATGCAAATGATTAGCTTTTCAGAGCATTCACACAAGGTTGGCGCCGGTGGGGACACCTACAACGTGCTGACATGAGGAAAGTTCCAACCGATTTCTCACACACAAACAGCAGTTGACCGGCGTTGCCTGGTGAAACGTTGTTGTGATGCCTCATGTAAGGAGGAGAAATGCGTACCGTCACGTTTCCGACTTTGATAAAGGTCGGATTGTAGCCTATCGCGATTGCGGTTTATCGTATCGCCACATTGCTGCTCGCGTTCGTCGAGATCCAATGACTGTTAGCAGAATATGGAATCGGTGTTTTAGGGAGGGAAATACGGAACGCCGTGCTGGATCCCAACGGCCTCGTATCACTAGCAGTCGAGATGACAGGCATCTTATCCGCATGGCTGTAAAGTATCGTGAAGCCACATCTCGATTCTTGAGTCGAAAGGTGGGGACGTTTGCAAGACAACAATCATCTGCACGAACAGTTCAACGACGTTTGCTGCAGCATGGACTATCAGCTCGGAGATCATGGCTGCGGTTACCCTTGACGCTGCATCACAGACAGGAGCGCCTGCGATGGTGTACTCAACAACGAACCTAGGTGCACGAATGGCAAAACGTCATTTTTTCGGATGAATCCAGGTTCTGTTTACAGCATCATGATGGTCGCGTCCGTGTTTGGCGACATCGCGGTGAACGCACATGGGAAGCGTGTATTCGTCATCGCCATACTGGCGTATCACCCGGCGTGATGGTATGGGGTGCCATTGGTTACACGTCACGGTCACCTCTTGTTCGCATTGACGGCACTTAGAACAGTGAACATTACATTTCAGATGTGTTACGACCCGTGGCTGTACCCTTCATTGGATCCCTGTGAAACCCTACAGTTCAGCAGGATAATGCACGACCGCATGTTGCATGTCCTGTACGGGCCTTTCTGGATACAGAAAATGTTCGACAGCTGCCCTGGCCAGCACATTCTCAAGATCTCTCACCTATTGAAAACGTCTGGTCAATGGTGGCCGAGCAACTGGCTCGTCACAATACGCCAATCACTACTCTTGATGAACTGTGGTATCGTGTTGAAGCTGGCATGGGCAGCTGTAGATGTACACGCCATCCGAGCTCCGTTTGACTCATTTCCCAGGCGTATCAAGGCCGTTATTACGGCTAGAGGTGGTTGTTCTGGGTACTGATTTCTCAGGGTCTATGCACCCAAACTGCGTGAAAATGTAACCACATGTCAGTTCTAGTATATTATATTTGTCCAATGAATACCCGTTTATCATCTGCATTTCTTCTTGTTGTAGGAATTTTAATGGCCAGTAGTGTAGTAACAAGTTGAGCTAACGATGATGGAAGAGGATAGCTCTTCAAAGTAGACTACAAAGGTTCGATAATAATGAGATCTGGCGAGTGTGGTGCTCAGGAGAGATGCGAAACTCACCCTCGTGCTGGGAAAACCAGACCCTGATGATGCGAATAGTGTGAACAGAAGCCCTGTCGTCTTGAAACCCAGCATCACCATTGGGGAACCAATACTGTACAGTGGGGTGGCCGTGATCAGCGAAAATGATCACATAACCCTTGGCAGTAATGCGACCTCGCAGTGCAACCATGAGATCCATGGAATGCCACGATATGGCTGCCGAAATTACAGCCTAACTCCCGCAATGTTTCTCTCTTGCGACGTAAATTCGGCCTGAGGTAGGAAACACTGTAAAACAAGACTAATCCGACCCAATGACATTCTTCCATTTCTCCATAGCTCAGGTCTTGTGGTGTTGTTGATAATTCTTCCGGGTTATATGGCCGTGGTCCATGGAATTCTTCTATTCCTAACGTTTCGTCCAATACTACGTTGGACATCTTCAGAGGTATGGCTGGTCCTGCTGAGTCCTGCCGACTGAGGAGTCGGTCGTCGGAGAGGGGCCTAAATACCGATGAAAGTGGGCGTGGTCTAGCTTGCACATAGTAGCAGAGAGAAAACTAGTCAAAGATATACGAGGGTAAAGGAGCATAAAAGCCTACTTATGGGGCTCTCTCCTGTTGCTTTGGTGCTGACAGGCATTGCGACTGAGACATTTAGTTCTGCGATGACTTTTGTAACTGTAGTTCACGAGCCTCTCGAATGGCCGCCTTGTCACGATTACCCAACATGCACATGCATCTGCATCGTGACTTAGCGGATGACTCTTTTCTGCTTTCCCTGGATGCTGTGTAAACCTTCGATAAGGTGCCTCTTGAAACACCAAACACTTCGCCTACCTCGGTTCCGGCAGCACGCACCGCACAAGCGCCAGCAATTTGTCCACGTTGTATTCTTTAGCTCTAACATTATGCACTCACAAGTACACAGTACACGGAGCACTGTTTTGAACACGACTGACATTTACAAAGTTTTGAGGACACTGCACAGGCATCGTTCGTGGTCAGATACAACAGTGAAACTTGCAACCTTGGCTAGCATCTACGTTCATGTTCAAATCTGCGTTTTTCACGATGTTCTATTATTTTCGTTCCACACCTGTACCTTCGTACAGACGTCGCTCCGTTGTGTTGTCGCCTGTATTCCTCACTCGCATCTGAAGCGCTTATATGCACAAAATCCAGACATGACGGGGAATTTGGAATTCGAGTAATGCACCTTCTGATAGATGCAAGCACATGGGGCTCATTTCAGTTTAGATGTAGATTTTTACCCTGAAGTGTTCAAATGGTTCAAATGGCTCTGAGCCCTATGGGACTTAACTGCTGAGGTCATCAGACCCCTAGAACTTAGAACTACTTAAACCTAACTAGCCTAAGGACATCACACACATCCATGACCGAGGCAGGATTCGAACCTGCGACCGTAGCGGTCGCGCGGTTCCAGACTGTAGCGCCTAGAACTGCTCGGCCACTCCGGCCGGCTACCCTGAAGTGTAAAATGCAGTATAGTAAGAGCGATAGTTTTGCTTCACAACTGATTTCTGTATTTCTATCTTCTGGATTTCTCTCACAAGTGAACTTAATGTCGTTGTTAGTGAACCTAATCGCATGGAATAGGAAAGACGTGAGCCAAACATGAAGTTCTTCATTTACTCGGGTTCTCGATCTGCTCCGCATTTCTTACAGCACCTTTACTCAGTAGACAGAACTGCCCAAAATATCCAGGATACATCTTAATAGTTACTGCAGTGATGGAAAATACGGTATTCTGATGCGTACATGTCTGAATCAACGGGAAATAAAGCGGTGCAGGGGCTTCCGAGTAGCCGATTATGCATCGACGGAAAAGAAATCGAAACGTTAGAAAATAATTAATGTAGAGTAATGAAAAATCGCCAACAGCCTTGCCGCAGTGGTAACACCGGTTCCCGTCAGATCACCGAAGTTAAGCGCTGTCGGGCTGGGCTAGCACTTGGATGGATGACCTTCCGGTCTGCCGAGCGCTGTTGGCAAGTGGGGTGCACTCACCCCTTGTGACGCAAACTGAGGAGCTACTTGATTGAGAAGTTACGGTTCCGATCTCGGAAACTAAGATACGGCTGGGAGAGCGGTGTGCTGTCCACATCCCTCCAATCCGCATCCAGTGACGCCTGTGGGCTGCGGATGACACGGCGGCCTGTCGGTACCGTTGGGCCTTAATGGCCTGTTCGGGAGGCGTTTAGTTTTAGTTTTAATGAAAAATCTGGAATAGATTTGTCTAGGTAACACATTTAAGTGATTTAACATTTGCAAGATGACAGGTTAATGTAAGCGCGAGATAAGCCATTGCAAATATGAAATGTTGGTACATTAATAACCGGTGTAACCGCCAGAATGTTGAATACAGGCATGCAAAAGTGAAATCATTGTGTTGTATGTTTGCCGGATGTCAGTTTTTAGGACGGAGTTTCATGCCTGTTGCATTTGGTCGGTCAATACAGCGCCGGTTAATGCTGGAGTTAACGTCCGATGCTGTTCCATTTGCGCTCCATTGGAGACATCTGGTGATCGAACAGGCCAAGGCCACATGTTGATACTCTGTAGAGCATGTGGGTTTACAACGGCGATATGTGGGCGAGCTTATGCAGTTGGAAGGCACCCCCTGGATTGCTGCTCATGAATGGCAGCGCAACAGGTCGAATCACCAGACTGCCGTCCAAATCTGGAGTCAGTGTGCGCGGGCTAAAAACGAGACTACCCCTGCTGTCATACTTAATCGCACCCCAGACCATAACTCCAGGTGTAGCTCCAGTATGTCTAGCACGCTGACAGGTTGATTGCAGACACTCAACCGGCCTCCCTCTAACCAACACACGGCCATCACTAGCACCGAGGCAGTGCCAGCTTTCATCAGAAAACACAACAGACCTCCACCCTGCCCTCCCACGAGGTCTCGTTTGACATCACCGACGTCGCTGTTGGCGGTGGTTTGGACTCGGTGGAATGCACGCCACAGTGAATCTGTATCGGAGCTGTCCTTGAAGTAACCGATGTGTAACAGCTCGTCGTGCGACTGTGGTGCCAACTGCTGCTCAAATTGTTGCTGCAGATGCAGTACGATGCTCCAGTCATACGACGAACACGATGGTCTTCCCTATCGGCAGTGCCACATGGCCATTTGGAGCCCTGTCTCCTTGCGACCGTGCATTCCCAGGAACATCGCTGCTGGCAATCATATACAGTGGCTACATTCCTGTCAAGTCTCTCTGACGTCGCAGAAGGAGCATCTAGCTTCTCGTAACCCTACTCCATGACCTCGTTCAAACTCAGTGACGTGTTGATAATGGCGTCTTTTCTGCCTTTATGCCATGACTAGCATCAGTTCATAAAGTCCAATCTCGAAGGTGAGTCACGCTCACGACCGTCACAGCGGTCTGATTTGCATTCTCATAGTGTCGCTACTACCGCCATTCTTTTGCGACTGGAGCGAAGTTTGAAGAGACATCGTCTTTCAGATGTAGAAACACGCCTAAGATTTGTTTTTCCTTCAGTGTATTGCTGTGCTGAGTTCCCCACAGACAGTTACTGAGTTGTTGAGGCAACAAACCGTGTGCCAGTGGAAAAGCACGAGCCTGGTGTTTGCTGTAATAAGACTCTGCATATGAAATTAACAACGAATAAATGATCTTTTTACGTGGTTACATGATGGCCAAATTCCATTAAGACATGGTTCAGTGTTCATATGTGAGTGGAGCGTTTTTCAAATGGCTCTGAGCACTATGGGACTTAACTTCTGAGGTCATCAGTCCCCTAGAACTTAGAACTACTTAAACCTAACTAACCTAAGGACTTCACACACATCCATGCCCGAGGCAAGATTCGAATCTGCGACCGTAGCGGTCGCACGGTTCCAGACTGTAGCGCCTAGAACCGCTCGTCCACCTCGGCCGGCAAGAATGGAGCTTGTATGTAACGCACAGAATGTTCGGGGGCGTACTAAAAAGTAATATCTCCGTATTTTTTACTCTGTTCTCAATATCGGTTGAGGTATCAAATGTCATGCATGTTGCTCCGTCGATTTTTCCACTTCGCTGACGAAAGCTGCAATCCTCTGCGCTAGAGAGTTCGGAATTGTAGCGTGTAACATGGCAGTGTGCAACGTAATTATGTCTGTGTGTGAAGAACAGCGTACTGTAATGAAGTTTCTAACCGCAGAAAACGTGCCTCCATTTGAAATCCATAGAAGCAAGAAAGCTGTCCACGGTGAGAATTCTGTCGACATCAGTCACGTGCGAGGTTGGATTCTTCGTGCTCGTAATGAAGGAAACAGTGATGCTAACCTGAACATGTGTGACAGTTCTCTTAGTCGACGACCGCACACAGCAACCGACGAGACTCAGCGGAACCGGGTTGGTGAACTCATCACAGAAAGTCGTTGGACAACACGGAGACACCTGTCAGGTAAGTGTGGCATATCACGAGTGTGTGTACAGGCCATCATTGCAGAAATGCAGTACAAAAACCTTCGTGCCTCGAATGTCCACTCGTGACATGAAACAGAGGAAATTTGACATATGTCAATTTCTTTTGCGTTCCATAGCAATACTTTGAAAATTGATGAAAGCTGGGTTCACTATTTTGGACCCGAAAACAAAACAGCTTCAGTGTAGTTCCGTCACAAAGGATCACCGACGCCAAAAAGGTTCAACACCGTGCCATAAGCAGGCAAAGTCATTTTCACAGTGTTCTAGGATGTTCAATATGTTGTGCATTTGGAATTCGTGCCCAAAGGCCCCGCCATAAACTCCGCAAGGTACCACAGAACTCTTAGAAAACTGAAAGCAGGAACTGAAAGAGTTCGTCCACTCATGGAGCACTCTCTACTTCAGCATGACAACCCCGGACCACACAAGAGCGCTGCGCCATCTGCAACAATTCGACGCCTTGGCTTCACGCTCATCGACCATCCTCCGTACAGTCTCGACTTCGCCCATCCGATTTTCATATACTGCTGAAGCTTAAAGCACACATTCAAAGGCCTCACTTAGATAGTGATGTTGCGGTGCAAGCAGAGGTGTGGCTCCATCAACAAAGTCAAACATTCTACAGTGACCATATCGACGAACAGGTTTCTCGTAGAGAGAAATATGTTCGTCGCTAGGGTGAAATAAATATGCAGACATGAAGAGTAAAGATGTGAAATGTTAACAAAGTTTGCTTAATTTAAACAGCTTTAAGAGTTTTCACACAAAAAAGTCGCAGACATTATTTCATTATTTTCCAGCACGCCCTCGTACTGCCAAAATATTTCACCCGATTCTGTTTCAGACGATGACAGAAGAGCGGTCTTGTGTTTAGATGTTGTGTGTATTTTAATCATTTACGTGCTAAATATCTCCTACTTAAAATACTTTGTGGAAGATTTGGTTGTGGTATAAGCCATCCACATTCATCTCTGTATTTAATTAGGTTATTTAATGAAATTTTACAAAAATTGGCCAATTAATAATTCAACTGTGCCTTTGTGCGTATATATATATATATATGGTGTTACAAAAAGGTACGGCCAAACTTTCAGGAAACATTCCTCACACACAAAGAAAGAAATTATGTTATGTGGACATGTGTCCGGAAACGCTTACTTTCCATGTTAGAGCTCATTTTATTACTTCTCTTCAAATCACATTAATCATGGAATGGAAACACACAGCATCAGAACGTACCAGCGTGACTTCAAACACTTTGTTACAGGAAATGTTCAAAATGTCCTCCGTTAGCGAGGATACATGCATCCACCCTCCGTCGCATGGAATCCCTGATGCACTGATGCAGCCCCGGAGAATGGCGTATTGTATCACAGCCGTCCACAATACGAGCACAAAGAATTTCTACATTTGGTACCGGGGTTGCCTAGACAAGAGCTTTCAAATGCCCCCATAAATGAAAGTCAAGAGGGTTGAGGTCAGGAGAGCGTGGAGGCCATGGAATTGGTCCGCCTCTACCAATCCATCGGTCACCGAATCTGTTGTTGAGAAGGGTACGAACACTTCGACTGAAATGTGCAGGAGCTCCATCTTGCATGAACCACATGCTGTGTCGTACTTGTAAAGGCACATGTTCTAGCAGCACAGGTAGAGTATCCCGTATGAAATCATGATAACGTGCTCCATTGAGCGTAGGTGGAAGAACATGGGGCCCAATCAAGACATCACCAACAATGCCTGCCCAAACGTTCACAGAAAATCTGTGTTGATGACGTGATTACACAATTGAGTGCGGATTCTCCTCAGCCCACACATGTTGATTGTGAAAATTTACAATTTGATCACGTTGGAATGAGGAAGTACAGTACATACTGACGAAACTAAAATGAGCTCTAAGATGGGAAATTAAGCGTTTCCGGACACA
Organism: Schistocerca nitens; assembly: GCF_023898315.1. Taxonomy (NCBI): domain Eukaryota; kingdom Metazoa; phylum Arthropoda; class Insecta; order Orthoptera; family Acrididae; genus Schistocerca; species Schistocerca nitens. The sequence continues at coordinate 585,702,046 of NC_064614.1, read as the reverse complement.
TGTCCACATAACATGTTTCCTTTATTTGTGTGTGAGGAATGTTTCCTGAAAGTTTGGCCGTACCTTTTTGTAACACCCTGTATATGTGTGTGTGTGTGTGTGTACGTACGTACGTGCAAGTTTAAACAGACATGAGTTAGAGGGTGGCCGGCTCCTTCCCATATTCTTTTATGTAACAATAACAATGTCGTACGGGGCCTGACAACATCGATATTGAAAGCCTTTAACCCAACTATACAAACTTGCTTATTTAATTAATTAATTGGGTGAATCAATTCAATTTTTGTACGTTTCACTTCTCATGCTGAACTTTTGTCACCATACCACTGTGCATCCTAAGCTAATCAATAAATAAGACATCCAATAAATATATAAAATCGATATCCACGATAAATACGGTAGAATTCAGACAGCTACTTCCGTCCTGGAATGGGTTGACATACATACACATGCCATCCAACGCCTCTGACGCTACAATCAATCTTCAAATATGCAAATTTTCAGGCGTCATTGATTGATGTGGTTTGCTGGCTATACATATGTGAATCAAACGTTCATTTAATGATTACTAGGAATAACACGGAACCACACTGCAAATTTAGAAGTTGTCAAGCGTCTTTGATAGGGTTTACAGCACATATTCATATGTAGCATTCCTACCGATTGTCGACTACAGATTATGTAAACGGTACGCAGAACATCTGACAGTATATTCTTTTAAAACAATTACGTTTTACGCATCTTACATATTCGTGGCAGAATAAATCGCAGTCATACCAAAGACTGAAGGTCGAACAATAGCATGTTATCTACGTCCATTAACATGTACCATTTTTGATGGGTTTTGCAATTACTGATACCAATGCCGTCAATGACATGATGAGATAATTTATTCATTGTTACACGATTCATGGAAAATATCACAAATCTTAAGGTGGCAACATCGTCTGTTACCGGGTGTATTGAAACGCTAATTATATCGATAAGCAACAAGGTCAAAGTGTCTCCCGGACAAAAGTGCGAAGTTATAATCGTTACAGGAGTCCGAAGGGCGAAGAATGCCTTGCTGTGATTGCTGTCACTTTGCTATTGCGCCACGAGCGCTGATGTCTCAACAGTTATCTTCCGCGTTTCATTATAATAATTGTACTTAACAACGACAATAGATAAGAGGGAAAATGAATAACAGAATTTTCCGAATGAGTCTCGCTGGCTCAAGGTCGAAACTGCATTTCTGTAAGTGCGACAGTGTCTCTATAAGCAGTAAATAATATCATGTCGACATGACCTAGCCTGTTCTCCGTCTGTAGTTACCATACTTCCGAACAGTAAGAGACACTAATGCATCGTGCATATTGCGTCAACGAGAAACACGTGCTCCAAAAGAAATGCACACTATTTTTTTTAAATCCATCTTTTATTCTACATGTTTGAAAGTTTTACAGTGCGTAGATACATACTTTAGGAACAATATTTTCATTTCGTCACATAATTTCCATCCCTCTCAACTGCCTTACGCCATTTTGGAACCAGCGCCTGTATACCCGCACGGTAAAATTCTGGACCAACCTGTTGGAGCCACTGTTTGGCAGCGTGCACAAGGGAGTCATAATCTTCAAACCTTGTTCCGCGAAGAGAGTCTTTCAGTTTCCCAAAGAGATGATAGTCACATGGAGCCAGGTCAGGAATGTAAGGCGGGTGTTTAAGTGTTGTTCATCGAGTTTTGTGATCGCTTCCATGGGTTTTTGACTGACATGTGGCTGTGCATTGTCGTGCAACATCAAAACATCCTGCTTTTGCCGATGTGGTCGAACACGACTCAGTCGAGCTTGAAGTTTCTTCAGTATCGTCACATATGCATCAGAATTTATGGTGGTTCCACTTGATTCCTTCAGAATCGATTCCTTCAGAATCGAAAAACACCGTAGCCATAACATTTCCAGCAGAAGGTGTGGTTTTGATTTTTTTTTTTCCTTGGGTAAATTTGCATGATGCCATTCCATCGATTGCCTCTTCGTCTCTGGTGAAAAACGATGGAGCCATCTTTCATCACCTGTCACAATTCTTCCAAGAAATTCATCTCCACCATTCTCGTACTGTTCCAAATGTTCGCTGCATACCGTTTTTCTTGTTTCTTTGTGAGCCACTGTCAACATCTTGGGAACCTACCTGGCACAAACCTTTTTTAACGCCAACACTTTCAGTATTCTGCAAACACTTCATCCCCTATCCCAACGTAGCGTGACAATTCGTTCACTGTGATGGGTCTGTCAGCAGTCACCAATTCGTTAACTCTGTACACATTGTCTGGAGTGTGTCCAGTACGAGGCCTCAATATTGCCGTGCCCGCTTTCATCACGTAACCTGCTTGCCCACCGACTAACTGTACTGCGATAGACAGCAGCATCTCCATACACCTTTTTCAGCCTCTTGTATATGTTTCCCCACTGTCTCGTTTTCACAGCAAAGGAATTCTATGATAGCACGTTGCTTCTGACGAATGTCAAGTGTAGCAGCCATCTTGAAGACATGCTGTGACTGGGCCACTCACGGGAACAGGTTGAACTAAATTTGAAAACAAGCGGGAAGGATGTCTCTACACACTGTAAAACTTTCAAACATGCAGAATGAAAACTGTATATTTACAAAAATAGTGTGCATTTCTTTTGGAGTGACCCTCGTAATACAATAGGGGAAACAATACAGGAAACATAGATCAAATGTATCCTAGTGGTGGACATCACTGTGTAGTGTGTCCACCTTTCGCCTTTACGACGGCTTGAACTGTCCTGGGGACGGTTTCAGTGAGGTTTACGAATGTCTTCTTCAGGAACCGAAACCAGAGAAGGTAGTGATGTTGGTCGCTGCGGTCTGGAACGTCCTCGACGTTACAACTCACCCCAAAGGTGTTCCTTGGTTTCACGTCGGGGCTCTCGAGAGGCCAGTCCATTTAAGGAATGTTACTGTCCACAGAACGTTGTCTCACAGGTGCTGCTTTACGACACAATGCATAGTCATGCTGATACAGAGGATTTCGTCTCCGAACTTTTCCACGACGATATGCAAGAGCGTTTTCTTAAGCGCAACAATGGGGTCACACAATTATCACGAAAAACATTCCCATATTGTAGCACCACCTCCTCCATACATCACTGTTTGCACTACGCAAGATGGCAGGTAACGGCCTCCAGGCATTCGCGAAAACCAAACAATCACATCGAATTCCCACACGTGTAGCACGATTCACCAGGCCGAATCACTCGTTACCAGAATGAGATTTTCACTCTGCAGCGGAGTGTGCGCTGGTATGAAACTTCCTGGCAGATTAAAACTGTGTGCCGGACCGAGACTCGAACTCGGGACCTTTGCCTTTCGCGGGCATGTGCTCTACCATCGGAGCTACCCAAGCACGACTCACGCCCCGCCCTCACAGCTTTACTTCTGCCAGTACCTCGTCTCCTACCTTACAAACTTTAAAGAAGCTCTCCTGCGAACCTTGCAGAACTAGCACTCCTGAAAGGAAGGATATTGCGGAGACATGGCTTAGCCACAGCCTTGGGGATGTTTCCAGAATGAGATTTTCACAATGCAGCGGAGTGTGCGCTGATATGAAACTTCCTGGCTTGGGTAGCTCAGATGGTAGAGCACTTGCCCGCGAAAGGCAAAGGTCCCGAGTTCGAGTCTCGGTCCGGCACACAGTCTTAGTTTGCCAGGAAGTTTCACTCGTTACCAGTCATCCACTGCCCAGTTTTCGCACTTTACATCACCTCAAGTGTCGCCCGCCACTGACTGCAGAACTGTGTGGCTTATGAGGAGCTGCTCGGCCATTTTACGCCATTCCTTTTTGTATCGCTACGCACAGTCATTGCGCTAGCTGGACTGCTGGTAGCATTTTGGAACAGAGTGATTCCTTACGCTGATTTCGTGCGAGGTTTTTACAACCCCCTCACAAAGCTCGACGGTCCCCATATGTCCGTATATGAGACCTGTCTGGTCTCGGTTTGGCTGTGGCTGTTCATCCGCATTTCCATTCACCATCACATCACCAACAGTCGATTCGGTCACCTTGAGAAGTGTTGAAATGTCGCTGTTGGATCTGTTAACTAGGTGGCATCCAGTGATTAGTCGACGTTCGAAGTCACTGAGCTTTCCTGATCGCCCAGCTCTGCTGTTGTTGCTTCTCTGCTACGTCCTTCCATAACGGTGGATCCACCTCTCGTGACATCTAGTGAGTTCCGCATTACGTAGAGCTGTCCAGAAACTTTTGATCAGATAGTGCAGATATACCAACTCATCCTACATATTACCCCATTTTAAATCAAAATAAGCAGATTCGTTTCATAGAATGAAAACAGTCGAACTTAAACACATGAATTTAGACGTATGTCGTTTCAGAGACCACTACTCTATTCAACTTGTAAGTTGGGATACACAGGCGCTGCCGTTAAGTAGACTCAGTGATTAGGAGTAGACTATATGCCGTAAGAGAGTGACCGATGATTAAGTTTCTCATTGTTTTTCGAAGTTCTGAGATCTGATCGTAAGAAACTGTTCCGCCAAAACATTTCTTTCGATAGTATGCCATTTTTTAGCATTGCGTTTGGTAGTTACACAAATTTTGTTTACGCAAACGTTAAATGTAGATGATGCCAACAGCTGATTGTATTACGAGTAAAGTACCACTTCAAGCACTGAAGACGAACGTCAGTAACCTCCTTTGCACACCGAAGCAACCAATTTGAAACAAAGCATTTTTAGTGGTTTTGGAGAAAAAAATATGCCGTATTTGATAGTATTTTTTATCTACTTATTTTACTGTACTCCAAGGAGTGAGACTGGGGGTTTCAGTCTACAGAGCTAAAATAAAATAAATATCAACTCTTTTACAACAGGATAGACGCTATGGAGAATATTATTCAAACCACTAGGAAAAGACACTAAAACTTTTAGCATCTTCTCTGACTATATTGTTTCTTATCTTAAGAAGTACCGTATACTCTTTGATTAAGCGGAGGAGTTTCTTCTTCTGCCCCTATTTGGCTTTTATTCTTTATTGTCATTATTCACGACTCACTTCCGTGAAGTAGTTCTCATATAACCCTAAGGACGGCCACCGTAGCACAAGCGTCGTACTAACTCACGCGCCAGTGCGACACACCTAAGCCCCTTACCAACTTGCAGACAGTCCGTCACTAGTTGACTCTGTCCGCTGGAGCGGTGCATATTTGCAACAAAAATAGGCAGGTATCCCTTGCGGTGACGCTAAAGCTTTGGTCGACGCTGGCCAGTTAGAGCACTGGGCGTGTATTTTTCGATTCGACGCTTCGTGCAGTTTAAGCACGAAGCACTCTCTTCCCGGCCAATACAATGAGAAGAAGTCATTTACACATTTGTATTGCGTTGGGTATGGAGACATTCGACCAGAAACTTTCAGCACAATGGTGAGTCACAGCAAGCTGCGAGCATTTGGGTTGTGTTCAAGTGACTGTATATCACGAGCGTGTTTGGGATGTGTTTTGCCTTTGTTCACGCGTTTGATCTCATCAGAACAAGTGGTGATCGGTATCCATTTCTGAGCTTGTAACCTCCCCCTTCCTAACCGGCCTACTGGAAATCGTGCGGTTAAAGGCGCTGCAGTCTGGAACCGCAAGACCGCTACGGTCGCAGGTTCGAATCCTGCCTCGGGCATGGATGTTTGTGATGTCCTTAGGTTAGTTAGGTTTACCTAGTTATAAGTTCTAGGGGACTAATGACCTCAGCAGTTGAGTCCCATAGTGCTCAGAGCCATTTGAACCATTTGAACCTACTGGAATGAGAGACAATTAACCCTGATCGCGTAGTGAAATTTTACAGTGAGTAAAGCTATCGTTACCAAAGGAAAATAATACTGGCTAGTATGAGGAAAGTATACAACATACCCTTCTGAAGGGAGAATCTATTCTAAAATTAATCTAAATACTGATGATAATTTTGAAGTGTGTGACCGGCCGTTGTGGCGGAGTGGTTCTAGGCGCTTCAGTCTAGACCTGCGCTGCTGCTACAGTCGCAGGTTCGAATCCTGCCTCGGACATGGATGTGTGTGATGTCCTTAGGTTAGCTAGGTTTAAGTAGTCTAAGTTCTAGGGGACTGATGACCTCAGATGTTAAGTCTCATAGTGCTTAGAGCCATTTGTACCATTTTTTAAGTGCGTGAAATAGAGTGCAATCGCTCACGAATCACACAGGGAGGAAAAAGTACCACGTAAAATTTAATACAAGAAATACTGATAGTACAAAAAAAATACTGATTATCTAAAAAGGGATAACTGAACGGTCGCCAGCCCACTAGGGCAATGAGTCTCCAGAATCTTATGAAAGATAATGGCAACAGAAAGTTGTCACGCTTTTCCACAACACAACAGTTCACAAGAAAATAAACGAATCAGAAAGCATTGAGCTTGCAGTTATTTTTCTAAAACACTAAAATTGAAAGTACAGTTAATTAAAGTTACTAATTAAATGAATATAATTAAAACCTTATTATGTAAAAAAATACTTTTTATAACCTCAGTATAACGTAATGCAAAATTTAGAAAAAGGCAAGCAATTTACTTCTGTTTTGAACTGAATTCACTTTAAGCAAAGGAGCAACTGATTTTACTTTTAATGGAACAATAATAAAAATACATACCAAGCCAGAAAAAGTCACTCGCTAAGCTAAATACAGAATAAATGAAATTGCGCAATCTTAAATTGTGCTGTATCTTTAGTTACTAGTTTTGCTAGTGAAATTTTAAGTTGCTTTAAGCGAATGAAGCCGGCCACTGTGACTGAGCGGTTCTAGGCGCTTCAGTCCGGAACTGCGCTGCTGCTACGGTCGCAGATTCGTCCCTGCCTCGGGCATGGATGTGTGTGATGTCCTTAGGTTAGTTAGGTTTAACTAGTTCTAAGTGTAGAGGACTTATGACCTCAGATGTTAAGTTCAAAATGGTTCAAATGGCTCTGAGCACTATGGGACTTAACTTCTGAGGTCATCAGTCCCCTAGAACTTAAAACTACTTAAACCTAACTAACCTTAAGGACATCACACACATCCAAGCCCGAGGCAGGATTCGAACCTGCGACCGTAGCGGTCGCGCGGTTCCAGACTGTAGCGCCTAGAACCGCTCGGTCAGAAGTTAAGTCCCATAGTGCTTGGAGCCATTTGAATCTAAGCGAATGAAGTAAATACTCAAAATTGCAAATTGGTTAAGGTCGTGTTACGCAATACAATTATGTTCTGTTGCTGAGGCAGAAAACTTAGCCTGGAACTGGCCATTAGCAAAGAAACAAAACTAGCAGTAAATAGTTAATCGGTTTTCATATTTTTGCCACCCTCGGTGACAGCATGGAAAGGGGAGGGACCCTGCTTGGTAATAGTGACTGAGGACAATGACAACACAGGTGCTCTACAAGGTTCAACTACTGCAGCAGCTTATTATTCAATTTAGTCATATTTTGTGAAAGGAAAGCCACTGGGTAATGCCTCTACAATATTAGTTACATTCTGTCGCGTAATAATCTTACTATGTTGTAGCTGTGCCGACGACAATGTTGAGCTGCCGCCGTTGCTGCTGCTGGTTGAGATCCGTGTGTCGCCTCCAGAGACACAGATAATTATGGGACAGGCAATAGCTAGAATTGCAGATTTCTCCACCTGTCCACTCCCACCTTGTTCTGAACAGCCGCGGGTTAACGAATTAGGTGCGCCAACACTGGCGCGATCATAGCTGCATACCGTGTCTGCGGGAGCGCCCAACAATCTCAAGCTGCTCTGCTTCCCTGTGTTCGCACAGCGACAGAGATTCTCCATACCCACAGATAAACAACAGCACAGTTACTGCCATTTCGTCGCTCATATCGATACATTAAATTAAAGTTCCCTTGGCTATTACCCAGCAGTTTACAATATTTACGTTATAATTACAGTCAAATACATACAGTCACAAATAAATACACTACTACATCCATTACATATTAAATATATTTTCTTCAATAAAAGTTAAAGATTCAGAATTAGAAGCACAGTGCAAGTTATCAACTGATATTAAACGCCGAAAAACTTTGGATGGTTCAGAAGGCATTTTCTCTGCAATTTCGGTGTTACAAGTTATTCATTTATAAATTCAATTTTCGTTTAGATTCTTTCACTCACAAGGTTATTTTTTCAGAAGTCTATAAACTTATGTTTAAGGAATCTTGTGTTATGATGTTCAGAGGCGATGGTGAACGGTTTAATCTGATGTTAGTGCTTATCTGTGGCGGTTAACTTCGTCTATCTCGCTTACTCCAACATTATACTGGATTTATTTTACATTTGCTATTACGAATTTATTACTTTATACCTTTTCTTTGTTCACATATTTTACCACATATACGTTGCCTCCAAGTGTGAACACTTAGGACTGCTTAAAATGAAGTGTGTGCCAGTCACAATGCAATTTGTGCGGGGTGTTAGGCTGGCTCTGAGCACTATGGGACTTAACATCTATGGTCATCAGTCCCCTAGAACTTAGAACTACTTAAACCTAACTAACCTAAGGACAGCACACAACACCCAGCCATCACGAGGCAGAGAAAATCCCTGACCCCGCCGGGAATCGAACCCGGGAACCCGGGTGTGGGGGTGTTAGGCAACAAATGACAATATCATTAGAGAGCCATCATAAATTCTTGCTTCCACCACACAAACTCTCAGTTTTCAGCTCATTAGCCAGTGTAGGCCTCAAATAACAAATACTTTTGTTCTGCACGAATTGGTCCTGTAAATTCCAATTTACCACACTGTGAGGCAGTATAGTATGGTGTTTGCAGTGAGTGTTCTACTACAAATCTCAGCTGCGTTACTTCCGAGTAGCCCTCCCATTTCGTTGAACTTTGCTTTACATAATATTTGTACTCATATTGTGTTGTTGATGGGTCATATTCGGTGCCATGTGGTACTTTTCAGGAAGGAACCACGTTCTTAACATTATCTGAAAACGCACTTTCAGTTTCAAAAGGAATGACATACTGACAAGCCAAAACTTTTTACTGATTTCTGTTTCTATTGTTGTTTTGTTGTACACTTTCTCCGAAATATATAAAATGATATGTGGATTACCCAGAATGGAGCAGGATATGTGGAGTTTATAATGAGGAAATGAAAATTCGGGAGTCGAAGGTTACGAGATCCATACCCTATGGGAAAGCTAAAAAAGTTTCCAAAGCTATGCAACCTCCTGTGTTTGCTACTTCTTTTTCCATCGGCTCTTAAGAAGCCATCTGCAAAGTTTGACGGCTCCACACAAACCCAAGCCACAGATTCAGATATGAGTACTTGCACTCCTCAGTGTAGCTGTGGGGGAAAAATTATTCGGAAGCCGGCAATGGCAGACTCGGGAGTTAAGCCACGCACCGCTGCACACCATCACAAGACCATTAAGCCATCCTTTCTACCCATACAAGCAACTCCTCGAATAACTATGGGAAAAATCACACAAAAAGTCGTTCGAAATCGAAGAAAGTGGCAGCTAAACCTTGGGATCGGCGAGTACTCACCCATTCCGATGATGATTTGACACTCGGTAATATAGGCATCCACATGGAGGAACCGGAGAACTGGGCACCGTCTAAAGTTCTCCGTGATCTCTCGGGTAAATCACTGCTGCCGACGGAGAAGAGCAAGGACGACCATCGCTAATCAGTGGCCCCGCAACCAGTTTCTACATTTCCATGTGCCATCTTGAGCCCTGTATGCATAAATCAATAACGATATCATTATCAACTTATCAATCAAGTTACATAGAAACAGATTAAAAACAGAATGAGAAACAATGGTGAGACTCTACAAGTGAATTTACACCGAACATTTGATAGAACGGATACATCCATTGTCACATATCTAAAATATACCATAACGAATTTGCACTCAATAGATTGTACAATTATACTACCTATTAAAAACTTCTTTAAATAACTATTCATGATTTTTATTGGCCATTCGGACATACATTATCTGCATAACCCTGAAATAGCCTACTGTAAGACAGAATGACTGTAGAAGGTGATAAATGGAAGGAAACAATACCTCACAAACAAGTAAAGAGAAGGAACATGACCTAAGTGTCTTGTCAAAGTATAAAATGCTTAGTTGTACACAGATGAGGGCCATACACTATATCTATAAAATGAATGTCTAAGACGTGGTATAAAACCGAATGTAAGACCCACCTCAGATCATAAAATACGTAGAACGTATGAAAGACGCCCACAACGAAACTGTTCATGATAAAAACATTCATGTGCGAATGCGTCTATATATCATGTACTGCCATGTAGGAATCACACGCAATGGTACTAAGGATTCAATGTATCATAAAGGATGATTCAACAATATACACTCCTGGAAAATGTTAATGAACACCATGAATTCATCACCCCAGCATGGGGAAATTTTATTGATACATTCTTGAGGACATATGCAACACACGATCACACAGACAGAGTCATGCGCACATGAGTACTGGAGGTGCTGAATGTAGTCTTGCGGAATGGCCTGCCATGCAATTTCCACCTGGCGCCTTAGTTGGGCCAGAGTTCGTGCCGGACATGCAGACTGCGCAAGATGACGTTTCATCCGGTCCCAAACATGCACAATGGGGACAGATCTGCAGATTGTGCTGCCTAGGGTAGTTGACGTACACCTTCAAAAGCATGTTGGGTGGCACGGGATACATGTGGACGTGCATTGGCTTGTTGCAAAAGCACATCATCTAGCTGCTCCATGAACAGTAGCATGATGCGTTGGATGATGGCTTGAATGTTCTGTGCAGTGTTCAACGTTCCCTCGATGATCACCAGAGGTGTACGGCCTGTGTAGGATATTGCTCCCCACATCATGATGCCGGATGTTGGCCCTTTGTGCCTGCATCATATACATTCCTGATTCTGGCACTCACCTGCATAACACCACACATGCGCGCGACCATCGTTTGCACCAAGGCAGAAGCGACTCTCATTACTGAAGACGACAAGTCTCCATTCGTGTTTCCATAAATGCTTATCGCGACACCACTAGAGGCGAGCTGAACGATGTTGTGGTGTGAGCAGCCGGTCGCTGTGGCCCAGCGGTTCTTTATTTACGTGACCATTTCGGCACTCCAACCCCAGTTCTCGATACCAGTAATATCGTACTACTTTTCTGCGAAGTAACAGACATATTTTTGTGACAATATTCACATTTGGTTTTATTAATGTATACGTACTCCGATGTATCGATATATTACAGTGATATGGTTCTTGTGTCTATTCATTTCTGTGAGACTGTCATAATCTTTGACTTACTTGTAAGCGTTTTGGCACGAATGCGCACGGGGCAGTCTTTGTTTCACTTTGCAGAAGTTAAGTTGTTATTTCGCTTTGTAAAAGAACAGTCAAGTCTTGTGTTTGGTTGAAGTGGAAATTAAATATATGAAGAGTGATACAAAACTGTTTTCTTGATGATGTGACAATTAAGAAGAAGTATATGTGAATTTACAAGAAGTTTAATAAAAATGTGTATCGTGAACACCAAGTCAAAAATTATTTCTACCTTACCATTTTTCTGATCTGGGATTGTTTGATCATTAAGAATTTCCTGAAAAACGCATTTGTTAGGTCTTCAAATATTGCTAAAATACAGATCTGGACCTTCTAGCAGTCAAAGTGGAATCACCCTAGAATCAACAACATGAGACATAACAACTTCGACGAAATCTACGTGAGAATCCATTCAAGATAAGTGTCAAAATTAATGACTTTTTTACAGTGACTTCCCTATTTCCATTCTGACGGTACCACTCACAGTCAATAACTTTGTTGTTGCCCGATAAAGTGAACATATGCTGCGTGAGCAACATTGTTAATCTGATTTCTAACCTACTTTGCAAGTGGTGGTATTGTTAGACGCTTCAATCTGGAACCGCGCGACCGCTACTGTCGCAGGTTCGAATCCTGCCTCAGGCATGGATGTGTGTGATGTCCTTAGGATAGTTAGGTTTAAGTAGTTCTAAGTTCTATGGGACTGATGACCTCAGATGTTAAGTCCTGGCCGTCCAGTTCTAGGCGCTTCAGTCTGGAACCGCGTGACCGCTACGGTCGCAGGTTCGAATCCTGCCTCGGGCATGGATGTGTGTGATGTCCTTAGGTTAGTTAGGTTTAAGTGGTTCTAAGTTCTAGGGGACTGATGACCATAGATGTTAAGTCCCATAGTGCTCAGAGCCATTTGAACCATTTGAAGAACCATTTGTGGTGGGAGCGGAAGACGCCCTTACGGTATGTGGACCTACAGCCCTGCTTCATGGAGATGGTTGTGAATGGTTGACACTCATACTCCTGAAGGAACTGTGTCCCTAAGTTGCTGTGAAATGACGGTGTGGTCCAGTATGGTACTTGGTAGGATGCGACGGTCTTGGCATGCATCTGTGCATTGCCACTGTCCAGACCCAGGTCGACGGGCATGTACACGTTCTGCTGTCCACTGGCGACAACATTGATGCACTGTGGAGACCTCACGCCCTACGTCATGCGCAATTCTGCGGTACGTCCACCTGGCCTCCGACAGACCCACTATATGCCCTCGCTCAAACTCCGTCAATTGCTCAAACGGTTCATGTACGTACTCGCTTCGGCGGTACATATACTAAAAAAAATTGGAACGGTTCATGTACATGCTGTCGCGACATGCTAACAACGTTGCAGACACAGGCAACGGCAAACTGGCTGCCACTGGGTCTGGTGGTGACCAACCATTGCGCAGCTAGCAACATCCCATGGCCGATAACGAGCTTCATGGTGCTTCCACAGCGCTCCGCATTTGATCACTGCATGCACTGCCCTCTTTTAGTGTCCAGTGCAAGTATGGCAGGTCTTATTCACTTGCGTCAGTGTGTTCATTTTTCATTTTCCACAAGTGTATACACATGAAAAACCAGAAAAGCTTACTGACTAGCACACCGCTCAATACGTACTCATGTCTGTTAAGCGTAAGTGATCACGAAGAAATAATGGAGATCTAAAATAATATACAGTTATGAATAAATGCATTGTAACCAGTACACACTTAGGTCTTTCGATGACATTGAAACCAAAAGCCATTACATGCAAGCAAGCGCGCATCTCGTGGTCGTGCGGTAGCGTTCTCGCTTCCTACGCCCGGGTTCCCGGGTTCGATTCCCGGCGGGGTCAGGGATTTTCTCTGCCTCGTGATGGCTGGGTGTTGTGTGCTGTCCTTAGGTTAGTTAGGTTTAAGTAGTTCTAAGTTCTAGGGGACTGATGACCATAGATGTTAAGTCCCATAGTGCTCAGAGCCATTTGAACATGCAAGCAATTAAATTTTTTTAAATTTTAAAACGAAAATAGCAGTCATACAAATCGTGTCAGAGTCAAGCCGCATTATTAATTTACCAGTGAAGAGCCCATACATCATGCCCGTAGTTAAAATGTAAGTAATTGTAATTTTTCTGTCAGACGTAAATTGTGACCGTGTGACAGCAGTCTACAAGTTTGCAATACATACACTATTACAACAAAAACACTGGCAATGCCACGAGTCGTATGTTGCGGAACTTAAGGTAATGTAATGCAAATCCACACGAAGTTGAAGACATGTTCATAATCACTAAATTTGTTACATATGACTAAAGTAATTGCATGTCAAAGAAAGTGGCATTTAAAGATATCTAGATATAATTCTAGGGATAACATACACAGTTCTACCACCAAACACCTAACTAGAGGCTAGCGGCAGCAATCTTCACATCAACTTCCTGACCAGCAACCCACTGGAAAGATACTCATATGTATAAAGCCCAAGTAAACACGCAAAATACAACAAAATTTAAATTGCCTATACTTACGAGTAAATGTAATGTAACCAATTCACACTTTGGTCTTTGAACCACGTAAAAACTAAAAATCCATCATATCTATGCAATCAAGTTTCAAAAGAGCCATACTGGTCATACATATCGTCTCACAAACCAATTTATCAATTGACCAGTGAAGAGCCCACACAACATGCCAATAATTGAATTGTAAGTGAATCCTATACTTATGTCTGATGTGAGGCTGTAACCATGTCACAGTAGTCTACGAGTTGACAATACATCCACTATTACAACTGCAACACTGAGGATGCCATAGTCCTGTCCATTGGAATCTGAGTGATGGTAAATGCATACTTACGTAAACTCGAAAATGGGTGCATAACCACTGAATGTCTCACATACGATCAAAATAACTGCATGTGAAAGAAACACCACCGTACACGTCAATGTAGATCATTACTCGAAAAATCCTCTAAAACACGCTACGAACTACTTATCAAGTACGAACCCAAGCATAAACAGATAACCCATACCAAGTCCAGTAACAATTGTGTCATGGAACAACAAACTACCAGTGGGAGTGGGCAAGAGGCACGCACTTAATCAGTACTAAAACAGCTATGAAAAAACAGGAACGTGGCACGAAATACATAGTGGGTGGAAGGAGGAGTGAAGAAGGGATAAGATAAGAGTTATTGTAACCGTATAGGCACGAGATAGCTTGTAATATACACCCAACAACTTACAGCTACAAATGGTGTACCCCTAATGTGAGAACAAGCAGAGACCTGAACCATTACGACAATTATCAAGCAGCTATACGTCAGTATCGAAAAGCCCTCCCTACTCATACGCCAAATACCCACAAAAATACCGAAAACACTGAAAGACTCACTCTTGTTGATGCGTTACGGGTTGATATGATCCCTATATGTATCACATCAGTTGCCAGCATAATTGGATACGCAGATAATCTGCAGAACGACATAAATACAATGAATACCAGAGTGTAGAACTCTAATAACCATCGTAAGAGAATGTTGGAAATACCCGGAACTTACGTGTCAGCACTCCAACCATCAACTGCCAACTGACTGGAGAAACATTCCAATACAATATCCGAAGATATGTGTCAGCGAATACTCAAAGAAGTCGGTCGACATCAAACTGACGATGTAAGAGTATCTCACACTCTATAACATTAATCGAAACCAAAGCCGTGTATAAGGAATATCGTGACTGAAATATTTGGGTAAAATGCTGAAACCCAATAACTGGGGCGTAGTCAAGCGAATACTGTAAAGTAATAAGTGGAAGTTCGTAGTGGTTCACATAAAAAGCATGTGAGTCAATACATCACCTTATCAGGTGTTCTGTAGGATTCTACGGATGAGGAGGCTCCACGTCTCCTCATATAATGAGGAGCTCTGCAATCCTCCATTCTCCATGCGGGAACTCGAATCAGCTGTGTCAGGGCCAAAGACACAGCTCCAGGACCGGATCAGATTCATTATACCATGTTCCGTCATCTATGCCCTCGAGCCAAAGCCAACCTCCTGTCTTGTTCCCAACAGATCTGGTTTGATGGACAGTGCCCTACAACTTGGTTTAAGGCAATATTGATTCCCTCGTAGAAACCAAGAAAGAATTGTACCGACCCTAACAGTTACCGCAGTGCAATCCTTATCAGTTTTTTGGGTAAGATACTCGAGGACTTGACCACCCGCCTCCTCGCCTGGCTTCTTAAATTCCGGGCTCACCTATGCCGCTCCATGTGCTGTTTCAGGCGCTGCAATTCTGCCCTTGATAACGTAATTCTACAGGAGGCGGCGATACAGGATTCCTTCTTATGCCGAAACCATTTGGTTGGTGTGTTTTTGACCTCGGAAAAGTGTACAACACAGCTTGGAGGTACAACATTCTTCTCCAACTTCATGAATGGGAATTACGTGGACGTCTGCCACTTGTTATTCAGTCTTTCCTCGAGTATCTGTGCTTTTAGTATCGTGTTGGTGTGCCTTGTCTGATACCTATGTTCAGGAAAATGGGGTTCTCAAATGCAGTGTACTCAGTTACATACTTTTTGATATCGCTATCAGTTCGCAGTCTTCTAATCTTCCTCCGATCTTACAATGACAACGGGGCAGCTACAGCTGACTGTTAAGAGGCTGGAAACATGGGCCAGTAAAACGGTTTTGGTTCTCACCAGTGAAGACTACGTGTGTCAATTTCAGACGTTCTTGTCGAAGTTTTAAACAACCAAAGCTCACAGTAGGGGACAACATTTTACATTTTAATGACATTACCCGCTTATGGCCTACTGTTTGACTCGAAATTAACGTGGCTCCCGCATCTTAAGGGGTTGCGGTCGAAGGGCTTCAAACCACTGAATATTTTGAAAAGCCTCAGTGGAAATGAGTGAGAATCTGACTGGTCCCGCCTCCTGCAGTTTTATATAACATTTATCAGTTCGCGATTTATCGAGCAGCTCATATTTCCTACATCAAGATGTTAGAAGCTGTTCACCATGAGGGCATTCGGATATCGACTGGAGCCTTTCGGACCAATCTTATTCATTGTGTGCAGAGGCCGGTGAACCACCACTCGGGGTTCAGCGGCACCTTCTCCTTGCTTGGTAGGCCCTGAAAACGTCAGCGCTGCCGCAGTCGTTAGCATTTAGTATGACTGTCCACCGCAACTTTGGGTGGCTGTTCAGGAACCGGCCTCATGCCACCAAGCCGTTCGGGATATATACTGCTGACTAGCTCATGAATCTGGAAACTTCAGGCTTCCGAATATACAGCCAGGGATGCAACAAATTGCCTCCTTGTCGTCTTCGGAGAACCGAAGAGATTTTAAGCTTGACGCAGTTCCCCAGATTACGTTTTTACAATCCTGCCTTCTTCAACTTTACGTACATACTTAGTTCGTTTTACCTGGCACTGTTCTCAAAGAGCATCTTCTGATACAATCTAAAAATTATGACGCGCATTACACGGCATTATGACGGCACTTGAGTGGGTTCACAGGCATCACAGTGAAATGTTTCTTGTCTATTCTGACTCGCTCCGTGCGCTACAAGCGGTCCACAAAATGTGTCCAGCAGACCATTTGATTCAGCTCATTCATGGCTCTTTGCGGCAGGTCCAACAGTGTGGCAAGGAGGTGATCTTCTGCTGGTTACCTAGACTCGTAAGGATACATGGAAACGACATAGGCGACAAAGCAACCGAAGAAGCGTGTGGGGATGGCGTTGTACGTCGATGTGCCGTCCCATTTCATGCCGTCATCTCATTATCCGACTAAAGAATCATGCGTCAGCGGTTCAAAATGGCCCTGAGCACTATGGAACTTAACATCTGAGGTCATCAGTGCCCTAGAACTTAGAACTACACTACTGGCCATTAAAATTGCTACACCACGAAGACGACGTGCTACAGACGCGAAATTTAACCGACAGGAAGAAGATGCTGTGATATGCAAATGATTAGCTTTTCAGAGCATTCACACAAGGTTGGCGCCAGTGGCGACACCTACAACGTGCTGACATGAGGAAAGTTTCCAACCGATTTCTCATACACAAACAGCAGTTGACAGGCGTTGCCTGGTGAAATGTTGTTGTGATGCCTCGTGTAAGGAGGAGAAATGCGTACCATCACGTTTCCGACTTTGATAAAGGTCGGATTGTAGCCTATCGCGATTACGGTTTATCGTATCGCGACATTGCTGCTCGCGTTGGTTGAGATCCAATAATTGTTAGCAGAATATGGAATCGATGGGTTCAGGAGGGCAATACGAAACGCCGTATTGGATCCCAACGGCCTCGTATAACTAGCAGTCGAGATGACAGGCATCTTATCCGCATGGCTGTAACGGATCGTATCACCCGGCGTGATGGTATGGGGTGCCATTGGTTACACGTCTCTGTCACTTCTTGTTCGCATTGACGACACTTTGAACAGTGGGCGTTACATTTCAGATGTGTTACGACCCGTGGCTCTACGCTTCATTCGTTCCCTGCGAAACCCTACATTTCAGCAGGATAATGCACGACCGCATGTTGCAGGTCCTGTATGGGCCTTTCTGGCTACAGAAAATGTTCGACTGCTGCCCTGCCCAGCAGATTCTCCAGATTTCTCACCAATTGAAAACTTCTGATCATTGGTGGCCGAGCAACTGACTCGTCACAATACGCCAGTCACTACTCTTGATGATCTGTGGTATCGTGTTGATGCTGAATGGGCAGTTGTACCTGTACACGCCATCCAAGCTCTGTTTGACGCAATGCCCAGGCGTATCAAGGCCGTTATTACGGCCAGAGGTGGTTGTTCTAGGTACTGATTTCTCAGGATCTATGCACCCAAATAGCTTGAAAATGTAATCACATGTCAGTTCTAGTATAATATATTTGTCCAATGAATTCCCGTTTATCATCTGCATTTCTTCTTGGTGTAGCAATTTTAATGGCCAGTAGTGTATTTAAACCTAACTGACCTAAGGACATCACACACATCCATGGCCGAGGCAGGATTCGAACCTGCGGCCGTAGAGGTCGCACGGTTCCAGAACGAAGCGCCTAGAACCGCTTGGCCACCGCTGCCGACTCATGCGTCAGCGGGAAACTGATTACTTGCAGATGGCGGAAAACTAACGGTGGTCACTCAATCGGCCACACAGGCACGGCGGACTTCCTGATAACTCAGCTATGAAAGGGAAGTGCTGCTTACCGATTGTTCACTGGAGGACAGCTCCTTGACACACGGTTTGCTTCTTCCGTAGGAGTATCCACCACTGTGTGGGGTTTGTGATGAGCCACTTTCGGTTCAGAATGGTAGCCCTCGGTTTGGATGGAGATCTGCCCACCACCCTCGACGTCACCGACACCAGTGTTACACTGATTCTAAAGTTTTGTGAACTGTCGACCCTCATCCATAAAGTGGTGGGGACAGTAGGCGGACTTTAAAGCGTAATAAGCTACTGGGCAAATGGGGACAGCCCCCCACCCCCTCCCTACGAGAATGGAATGACGACTTTTGGTCAGGGCGCTGATGACCATGATGTTGAGTGCCCGTCATCCAAAATTGTCATCATTACTATCGTACTTCATAATACGCATTGCTGTGGAAGGTAGCGTACTCTGGCTTAATTTGTTTAACTGCGAAATTGTTTGTTGCTCGCAATGTTAAAACTCTTTAATGTGTTAAAGTGCTGCGTTCACAAGTTATACGAGGGTTGCCCAGAAAGTAATGCACAGCATTTTCAACAGTTCTTTATTGAACATAATGAGAATTATACACACAAAAGAATAGTGTTTTATCTGCACCCCTATTTTTCCACTTAATCTCCATCCAGTTCTATGGCCTTCCTCCAGCGCGAAACAAGGGCGTGTATGCCCTGTCCTTACCATTCCTTCTCCTGGTGGCGGAGCCAGTGCTTCACTGTGTGAATCACCTTCTCATCGTCCTCAAAATGTCTTCCACGAATGTCATCCTTTAATGACCCAAACAAGTGGTAGTCTGAGGGGATAGGTCAGGTGTGTCAGGTGTGATAGCCGTGATGGTCTGCCCGACCGCTGCAAATCGTGGGGCTCCGCCCAACCATTTTCTGATGACCTCACCCTCCGTGCCCAGCAACTAACTGTATCTCCACGGTTTCTTTCTCTGCAGTGAGAAATTCAATGACGACACGTTTCTTGTAACGTACGTCACCTGCAGATGCCATTTTGACACTGTCCTGCAGCTACGCTATCTGTCGGAAGTGACGGAAGCTTGGTGGGCTCAGTCAGGAGACGTCAAATAATACGTTACGTTTCGCGTTCGTAGCATTGCTTTTGGCCGAGAAAAAAGAATGCGGTGCATTACTTTCTGAGCAACCCTCAAAGTATAAACAAGCATATTTCGTTTTCCATGTCGTTTGAGTTCACAGCACCTCATTTTCTTAAACCATTAATTTGTTAAGAAACTAGCATCAAGGACCATTATTAATATTGCTTTAACTTGTGTAGTTTTTGGAGTATAAAAAAATTCTATGCGACGACGGACTCCTATCATCTTCACACTCAATTTGACAGCTTTGGAATTAATGCAGCGTTACTAGCTCTTATGACACTAAATAACCAAGGTTTTTACGTAGAGATGTTTTATTTCAGTGGGCACACTAGCCGCGATATCCCTTCTGTGCCATGTGTGCAGATGTGATGTATCGTGGCAGCAGAGAAATCCATCTCGTGTTCAGTGTCTCTCGTGCCTTGCCGTTTAGTTGGTAGCCAGGAATCGTCCTGAGGTTCCGCCGCTTCTACTGAACAACAAACCACCCCTTCTGATAGCTGTATGTGTTTGCGACGAGCGCTCCTGTGAGTGTGCTCAGCATCTGCACGTTACAGTTCACAAGATGATCCCAAAACACTATAAAGCAAAATGTGGCGCAGTATGGAGTTGTTATCCAGCAGCAAAAATGGTTCAAATGGGAGCGCTATGGGACTTAACTTCTGAGGTCATCAGTCCCCTAGAACTTAGAACTACTTGAACCTAACTAACCTAAGGACATCACACATATCCAGCAGCAGATTTATCTTACGCAGATGTGTAAAGACGTGAATTTTCGAACAGCATACCTTATTCTGGCTACAATTTCATTTTTCTTTCACAGTGAGCTTATTTTTTCTACTATAAAAGACTTATTCTTTGACTACCTGCATCCTCTTGGATGTACGCTGAAGAACCAAAGAAACTGGTACACCTGCCTAAGTCTGCAGCTCGTGGTCGTGCGGTAGCGTTCTCGCTTCCCGCGCCCGGGTTCCCGGGTTCGATTCCCGGCGGGGTCAGGGATTTCCTCTGCCTCGTGATGACTAGGCGTTGTGTGATGTCCTTAGGTTAGTTAGGTTTAAGTAGTTCTAAGTTCTGGGGGACTGATGACCATAGCTGTTAAGTCCCATAGTGCTCAGAGCCATTTTTGTGTCACGTTGAACGATTATCTTCAGTCATCGATATTCAGTTATTCCAGGATCTTCTTCCGGCCGCAGCAATGTCGGAGATTTGATGACTTGCCGGATTCCTGCTATTCATTGTGCACTCGTGAAATGGCCGTATGGGAAAATCTTCACTTCAAGGCTACCCCGGAAATGCTGTGTCCCATCGCTCGTGCGCCGAGTATAACACCACGTTCAATCTGTCTTAAATCTTGATAAGCTGCCATTGTGGCAGCAGTAACCGATCTAACAACTGCGTCATACACTTCTTGTCTCATATAGGCGTTGCCGACCGCAGCACCGTATTCTGCCTCTTTACGTATCTCTGTATTTGAATACGCATGCCTATACCAGTTTCGTTCGCTCTTCAGTGTATAAAGCAAAATGTGGCACAATATGGCAATGTTATTCAGCAGCAGATTTATGTTATACAGATGTGCAAAGTTGTGTATTTTCGAGAAGAATGCCTTATTTTGGCTACTACTTCCTTTTTCTTTCACAGTGAGCTTATTTTTGTAATATAAAAGACTTTTTCTTCTACTCCCTGCATCCTCTTGAATATAGATCTATACATGTTCGCAGATATGCAGGTGTTGAAAATGTTTTTTGAGCAGCTTTTTTCCACTCGGTCGAATATGCTAACAAATTAAGAGCTAGGGTAAGTATCGACTCCGGTTGTAGTTCCTCGTAGATGGCCTTATCTCGTTTTCATTATTTGAATTTCCGTTCCCAGCCGTGAATTTTTTTTTACATTTACTGATAGTTCTATTCTGTCAATTATTCGCGTTGCCGATAGTCAAAACGTTTCCTCTATCTTTCGGCACAATATACAGGATTATTATAATTATAGTTAAACTTTCAAAACGCTGTAGAAATAACACCACTGGTCAGAATGAGGTCAAATTGCAACGGAATATTATCGGAGAAGGGGGAAAAAGTATGTCAGAAAAAAAATGGATGTGAAAATTGATCAACAGATGGTGCTGTAAGTGTCAGAATATGTAAATGAAATCACCTGTCATGCGCACGACCCAATTATGTTGATATAAGCAGGCCGCCGCTCTGGGTAGCCGTGCGGCCTAGGGCGCCTTGTCACGGTTCGCGCGGCTTTCCCCGTCGGAGGTTCGAGTCCTCCCTTGGGCATGGCTGTGTGTATTGTCCTTAGCGTCAGTTAGTTTAATTTAGATTACGTAGTGTGTAACCTTAGGGACCTATGACCTCAGCAGTTTGGTCCCATGAGATCTTACCACAAATTTCCAATTTATAAACACGCCGGGTACACGGCTTTTCCTCCTTTCGCGTCTGCGACGTTCGCCATGACTGTCTCAATCCAGTATCGCGCTCTGCTTGTAAAGCTGTATTACAAGAATGATGATTGGCACACGTCGCTCTGCAGAAGTTCCGGGCACTAAAGGCTTTGAAAAAAGGCGTTGCTCCGAAGACTGCTGTGGGTCTGGAGAAAATGATTCGGGAATTCGAAAAGACGGATCCTTTTGGTGTACAACCTGGTAGAGGAAAGAAACGAATTGATTCGACGTCAGTGGAAGCAGTGGCCACAGCAATGCACGAGCAGACGAGTGGTGGTGTGCGAACGTGTACTGCATGGAGAATTTCGGGCATATTGGACATACGAGCACCGGGCGTAAGGTCCTACGAAACATCCTTCTTTGCTACCCATTCAAAATTACCCATCTGTACGAGTTGCTTCCGGTTGACCTGCCAGCAAGAGAGCGTGGATGTGTGGATGGGATCATTTTTATGCAAGATGGCGCACATTTTGCTTTACAATTTCTTGCTCGCATAGAAGTGGACAATGATTGGCCGTGGAAGATTTTGTGGACAGACGAAGCCCGCTTCCATCTGACAGGATATGTCGTACACAGAATTGTCGAATATAGGCAACGGAAAAACCACACGCAAATCAACCAGTACCACTTCATCCTGAAAAGGTCACTGTATGGTGCGGGTTTAAGGTATCATTTATCATAGGGCCACGTTTCTTTCGAAGAGACAGGTGCTTCCGGTCCTGTTACCTGTACCGTCACTGGTAAGCGCTACGAGTGTCTTTTGTACAACCACGTCATTCCAGCTCACCAACAGCGTGGATGTGTGGATGGGGTCATTTGTATGCAAGATGGCGCACATCGGAGCATTGCAAATCCAGTTAAGCAGCCTGGCCGTCCCTATCACTTGACTTCTGGCTGTGGGGCTACCTGAAGGATGTTGTGTTCAGTGTTCCGACTGCAAACTTAGCTGCATTAAAGGCACGCATTGCGCAACACGTTCTGAACGTGACCCCGAAAACACTTCGATCAGTTCCGGAACATGCTGTTTCTCGATTTCATCTTGTTGGAGAAAACGGTGGACGGTGTACTGAACACGTTCTGCGCCAGTCGCACGGAAATTAATAATCCGATTTGATTTTGATTGATGCTTTTTAAGCAGTTTTTGGTCTCAGGACAATAAAAACCGATAATTCCCATGCGAGGTGATATGATATTGCCGTGGTGGGTGGGCTTACGTAACTATCACACCTGTACACCATACACACTGAGTAGTACAGTTTGTTTAACGTCAAACGTATACATTAGGCGTTGTAGTGTGATTCATTTCTCGTTTGTAATCGATCACTATTAAATTATGATGCGTGCTGCGCCATATATTGCTACATTATGTAACTATTTATTTTTCTTCTGCCATACGTTTTCCCCCTTCTCCGATAATATTCCATTGCAATTTGACGTCATTCTGACCAGTGGTGTTACTTCTACAGCGGATTGAAAGTTTAACTTTTAATTATAATCACACTGTAGCAATACCAAGTGATAGATCTCTAGGCTTACACGTACACAATATTCTCTCCAGGGGCGTACCAGATTGTCTTGGCTGATAAGCTAATATTTTTCTGCAGCGTAGAAACAATATTAGCTATACGAATCCTAAGACATTGTGCAAATGACGTCCATAACGTTTAAGAACTTGGAGTATACTGATAAGTAGCTCATTAAAACTCCTTTCTGACAATGAAATACATCTTCCATGATTGCAAAATAATTAATCAATCAGTTTGATAAAAATATGCGCATATTGTGAATGGTTGTTGTTTAGATTTACAGATTAGTTTCTTTTAAATGGATCAGAGATAAATGTTTTCAAGGTTTCTGATAAGACTTGGTTCGAATGAACGCAGCGTGCATTACTTCTGAATCGACACAGAGTGACATCAGTATCTTCGTAGAACTGTTCTGATTAGAAGACTGAAATTGTTATGAAGAGTTGTTATAGCACTGAGGTCAAATTATTTTCAGGGCTTCGATGCGCTGAACGGTTTTCTAGAAGTTGTTTGTTATGAGGGAATTCTGAGAACACAAATAAGTGAACGGACAGAAATTAATTTTCTCAGCAAATAAAAAACTGGACTATAATGTTATAGGTAACTAACAAAAGAATATAATTTTGAACACTTAACCTATACTGAATAAAATTTCTCCGGTAACGAGAAAACTGAAATGGCTGATGAATCTTGCTAGGAAGCGGATGTGTTAGTGCATTTTTGCAAGAGAAAGCAGCAGAATTTAATTGAAGAATCATAATGAATGACGGACATCGCTAACTTTACGAAAAAGTGTCTGGGAAGTTTCACCCTATTTATCGATGAAGTAAGATCTACGTCTACATAAGTCCTCAGCCAGACACCGTACGGTACATGGCGGGTGACAATCGTCACAATCGCAAACGGAACGAGGAAAAACAGATTCTCTAAATGCCTCCGTATAAGCTCCAATTTCTCGCATCTTAACTTCGTGGTCCTTAGGCGAAATGTGCGTTGGCGGCACTAGAATCTTTCGGCAGTCAGCTTCAAATGCAGCTTCTCTGAATTTTCTCGCCAGTGTTCCTGGAAAAGAACGTCACGTTCGCTTCAGGGATTCTCGTTTGAGGAACATGTCCACAATACTTGCTTGTTACCTAACGGTAACAAATCTAGCAGCCCGACTGTGAGTTGCTTCGATGTTTCCCTTTAGCGCGACCTAGTGAGAATCCAAGACAACCTAGCAGTACTCATGAATAGATCGTGCAAGCGTCCTATATGCGGTCTCCTTGACAGATAATCAACATTTTCCTAAAATTCTCCCAATAAACCGAAGTCGACTATTAATCGTCACATGCTCGTTCCATTTCATATTTATTTTCAACGTTACTACCAGGTATTTAAACGACGTGACTGTGTTAATCACAACACTACTAAACCCGTATCCGAATATTATAGATTTGTTTTTCCTATCCATTCGCATTAACTTACATTTTTCTACACTGAGACCTGGCTACCATTCATCACACCAACTAGAAATTTTGCCTAAGTCATCTTGTATCATTCTGCGGTCACTCACCTTCGACACCTTCCCGCACACCACAGCATCATCAGCAGACAACCTCAGACTGCTGTCCACTCTATCCGCCAGACCATTTATGTATATGGAGAATAAGACCGACCCTACACCCACTTCCCTGAGGCACTCCTGACGATACTCTTTGTCTCTAATGGAAATTCGCCGTTCTGGGTTCTATTACATAAAAAGTATTCGAGCCACGCACATATCTGGGAACGTGTACCACAGGGTCGTATTTTCGGTAACAGTCTGCAGTGCGGCACCATGTCATATGCTTTTAGGAAATCTAGAAATATGGAATCTGCCTGTTGCCCTCCATCCCAAGTTCGCAGTATATCCTGTGAGAAAAGGTCAAGTTGATTCTCGTACGAGCGATGCGTTCTAAAACCGCGCTAAATTCATGGGCATAAGCTTTTCGGTATCTAGAAAATTTGTTATATTCTAGCTCAGAATATGTTCTAGAATTCCGCAGCCAACCGATGTTAAGGATATTGGTCTGTAATTTCGTGAATACGTTTCTTTACCATTCTTACATACTGGAGTCACCTGAGCTTTTTATCCAGTCTCCTGTGGCTTTGCACTGGGCGAGAGATTCGCGATAAATGCAAGGTAAGTAAGAACCCAATGATAAAGGGAACTCTTTATGTAACCGAGCCAGGATTCCATCTGGACCTGGCGACTGAATTGCTTTCAAGTCTTTGTTTCCCTAAGCCAGTGAAGCTCACTACGATGTCGTCCATACCGGACTGTGTGCGATGATTCAACGACGGCATGTTTTTCTCCTGTGTGAACGATTCCCTAAAAGCGAAATTTAAAACTTCGGCTTTCGTTTTGTTGTCTCCTACATACACAACAGACTGATCAACGAGTGACTGGACAGAAGCCTTAGACCCGCTTGGCGATTTTTCTCTAGTTCTCGGTCAGATCTTTTGCTAAGGTACGACGGTCGTAGATGTTGCGCGCTTAGCGCATAGTTCTTCTCACAGACGTATGAGTCTCTTCTAATCTATGCCTGTCGTCGTTTTCTCTTTCTAACTGAGAGTGCAAGAGCCCTTCCTTCCTCGGCATTTTCTGAATTTAGTTGTTAAATCACGGTGTGTCTTTCCCATCCTAATCCAATAACTAGGCGCATATTTGTCCAGAGTACGATTTATAATGCTTTTACTATTTGCTCATAATTCTTCTGTGTACATCATACTGGAACTAAATGATGCCAGTTCACTATCTAAATGAGATTCTAACAACTGCTTTCTAGTAGAAACACTCTGCTATCCTTCTTGACTGACTTATTAAGTTTCGTAACCATAGTCGCTATGATGACATCATGCTCACTAATCCCCGTCTCTATACTGACGCCATCGATAAAGTCCAGCCTGTTTGTAGGTACACGGACTAAGGTATTTTCATTGCATATGCGCTTCCGAACTAACTACTCAAGACGGTTTTCAGAAAACTTGTTTAAAAGCAAATCGCAAGGCTGTCTGCTTGTACCCGCTGCTATGAATCCATAGACGTCCCAGTCTGCACCTTATTGACGTATACTTTATTTAAATGACACTAGGACTCTCACAGAGGAATCGGGTGGCCAGTAAAAACATCCAGCAATTAGTTTGGTTTCACCTACACCCATTACACGTGATCAGATAAATTCGTTGTCACACTCAATTTTTTGTCAATTTTTGTCAATTATAATGAAAACTCTCCCTCCTATGGCACCTAATCCTTCTTTCTGAAATACGTTCCATGAACGCTAACTATCTCAGAGATTTCTGCTTTGGGCTTCAGTCTGCTCTCTGTCCCAATACTAACTTGAGCGGCAGATCTTTCCTAGAGGGTAGTAAATTCGGGAATTTTGATATAAATACTTCGACAATTTACCGATAAAATTTTTACAATCTAAATGCCTTGACTATGAACATGACCCAATTTTCTATCTGTGTATCGACTGGCGGGTGTTCGTCAGAGTAACTCAAAATAAATCTTAGCCTAAAAAAAAAAAATGTTTACTCCAGAAGTACTCTGCTACACAAGAAGCAGCTTCTTTTGTGTGTTGCAGCCCTGTCCTATCCAGGGAAGTCCTACAATCCCCCACATGATAATGCAGCTCCAAAAATTTCCAGCCAAGACCGTCACAGAGTCGACGAAGCCTTAGGTTGAGACTCTCCACTCGGCTTCAAACCAAAGGTCCCCAATCAACGCTGGAAATAATGTTGCAAACTGCGAGTACCACATGCACCTAACTCACCACCTCCGCCAGCCGCCTTTATGAACTGAGATTAGCCTCAGTACCCACGCGAAAGGCATCGTTGGTGTTGATGTGAGCCACAACTTGCAGACAACTGCACCCTGCACACCCAATAGACGCAGGCAATGGCATCTCCATTACTTGGATGATACCCTCTGGCTGATATACCGAGAGTAGTGGGGCAACATCGGTGTGGCCTCACTTTGCATTGTTGCCAAATCTATCCAAGGTGTTGGATGCAAGATGGCGACCATAGATGTAGTAATGTCGCAGTGACGTCATGAGGGAAGTTAAAATTGTGATGGGAAAATAGGTCAATTGGACTACCTCCACTATCCTAACCCCAGCCCCCATTTTCCCTTCTCCCCTGCCCTCCCCATCCCCCTCCCCCATCTGGAAATTGGCAGGAAAATGACTCAGTCTATCTGGGCTGCTGGATAGGACAGATGTAAATAATAATTTAGTATGCATTGCGGTATATTGATTATTAGAATAGTTTGAGTTGTCATAAAGAGCAGCTCCATCCAGTGTGTTAACTTTGAGATTCAGAGTCCAACTGACCTAGTTCACCACACCACCACCACAGGGCACTGTTGGTCTTGCCCTCCTCCCTTCCCATGACATAATCCAAGATGGTGATCAGAGGAAAAATGGCGGTGAAATTCACCCAGTTGGTGCTAAGCTTCCCAAGAGGATGGGTGTAATTGTTTACCTTGTACTATATCTGCAATGGACGAGATGTGTGTGCTGGAGAAAGAGAAGTTTAACAAGTGTAATCACGGAGCTGAACACTTTGTCCATAGCCGCCTACATGATGCTTGGAAGCAATGATATTTGTTGAATGTATGAAGAGGAGAAATATGCTTCATCAAATAACGAAGATGCAGCATAATGGGTCTAAGTTGCGCTTCATAACTCACACTTATAAATGCATGGGCTGTAACTGCAGATCATTGTATAAAAATCCAGTCAGTCTTCTGAAGTGCAATAAGCAAGATGTTTACTCACTCCGGTGCGCACTCTCCTTGCCCCAGAGTCTCCGTGCTGGGCTCACGGCATCAGCATGTAGCAACCACAGGGTGGCTACATGCTAATTACTTCCTGTCGTATTGGAAATACCCCAAGCCTTCCTTCTTCCCATCCGTGGCGCCAGATGCCCCTTGTCATTGAACACAAACTGCTTTGGGAGTTATTAAATCTACTGTTTAAGCAATGTACAGAATATTGTCACCTACATTATCTTGAAGATGCCACACAAACTAAATGTACTACTGCACAAAGAATGAGAGCTTTGTGGGTGACACAAGAATATTTAAACAATGTGTGATGCAATTACATGCTTTATTCCGAGGAATTTCACCATCTAGATTCCCACAACACACCACAATCGATGTTCTCTCAACCAAATAAAGATGGGAAATCTGTAGAAGCAGTCACCTGGACAATTTACATGGGAGGGAATAATTATCCAGCACAAACACACATCCATATTGAATCTTCTCAAATTTCCATCGTGAACACACGTGATCACAAAGGATGCCCAACACATACTGAGTATTCGTTCGCTATTCAGCCGCCTAGAGGACAACACGGTTAGGTCAGCTGCATTCTTGTTCTCCAGCCTGTCCAGTTTGCACGGTTCTAGCCGTAGGCCAGAAATGTCAATCGTTTCAGCCACAGACTACCGCCGCCAGGCGCTCCCCGCACAACGGGAAGAATCGTTCTAGGAAACCACCCACTGTATATACAATTAAATACAACGACTGTAGCCTCAATCTGATGACATTCGACACTGAGCTAAGTATCGGAAATAACCGCTCCTGATGGCTGTGGCTCTGAAAACATGAATATCAGTATCCTCCTGATGATGGGACATAATTTTCCACGCAAAAAAATCTTTCACCCCCCCCCTCTTTCGTCTATTTTCCGCATCAAATCCATACCTCCACTTACGACAGGATGATGCCATTTTCTTTGTGGACGTTGGAACAATCAACACAGTACACATACTGTATAAGCCTGCTGTTCACAGAGAATCTATCACACATCCCCCACCAAGTATATACTTCGCCAATAGCTAAATGCTGGTAACACCAAACAATAATAAGTGAAAATTCGCGATGGATGGACATGTCTCATTTACTTTTTCTTGCAAGTCGTATCAGCGTGTCTTAGGAAGAGAGAGGCAATAGTCTTATAAGCGACCAGCTCTTTAAAACACGATCGCAATGGCTATGTTACTGTCACCCTGCATAAAAAAAACGGTCTTGTTTCTACAGGCACACACAACTATCCCTAACGATATCCATGTTAAAAACTGTACAAGCTTTATAAATCATAGTATGCTGTTGCCTCCAAATGAATTGGTCCTACACACATACACTGCGACATTGAATATAGTTTGTGATTGCTTTGGTGTGCCTTAACAGACAGAAAGCGCGGGTGTACGTCACCATCGGTGTAAGCTCGTACAAAAAATATCAAATTTAGAAAGTGATTCGGCTGGGGAATGTGGTATTAAGCGGGTATTTGCAACTCCCTCATGCCGCCGCTAGATATTTATCACGCTAACAAACAGCATTTGTTACGCATTCTGTCTCGTGCCATTCAAGAGGTTCTGCAATACGAGCGAGGTAGGATGATGGCTGATTAAGAATGATCACACAGAGTAGATGGTGTGCTATGCGACGAATCATTTAAAAAATGCAACGGTAGATTGAGCTCGCAAGAAATATACAAACTCCTATGACCAATACACAGGCTTTTCAGATCTATAGTGTTACGCTTTCTTGTTGAAATACCATTGCGATTAGGAATCAAGTAGTTCTATTCAACATCCTATGAAGATGTCTTTTCAGGATTACAGCCCCTAGTGAATCATATGCGTGGCACTCTCATATATCGAAACAAGTCATCTTTTTCGAACCTATCTGCCACAGTAAAACTCCACAGTGGTTTTTTAGACAGTTCCTCTACGTCCTGTAGCTGTTCCTCATTCTGTGCCCCGCCTTCCCTAGAGCTTTGTGCATGTGATCGTTCCAATTTAAGTCGGAACTGAACGGAAGGCAGAGAGCGCTGTATCTAAGACCTTATGCATTCCGTTTATGAGCTGAGTTAATGCGACAGGGCCGTGTTTTGGCCACGTGGTGGGAATGGGAACATTTTGTCGTAGATCCACCAACCATGTAAGACGTGTAAAACCATTGCCAAACGAAGCTTTCTCTCTCCTGCAACACGAGGTCATAGAAAAGACAGTACGAGCAGATATGGGAACTGAGAGAAGGACGAGGATTTTTCTACTGCAGTGCAGCGAGTTTTCAAACTTCATACAGGTACTGCATTCTAAAGGAGATCTGCGTCCCTCAGGATGCATTATCGTCTGTTACCCAAACATCTCTCTATCAGCCTTATTTTGTACGATCTAACAGAGAACAACTACAAACTACAAAAAAATCTTTGGTAACGTCATCCGATATGGGATCTGATAAGATTTTTACCGCATCTCTTTCTGCCGATATATCGGTAAAACACATACCATCTGTGTGCTGGCATCGAGCATACGTGGCGATCCTATTAAATACACAGCTGCTGATCCACTCCCACCCTACACTCCTACGGGTATGGTTATGGTATGACTTACTCTATTTGGCAAGTACATTTTTGGTGCCTTGAAAATATACAACTTGTGGTCTAATGTTTACATGGGACATACTATCAAAAAATTGTTTTATGTGCATAGAATTTGTAAAGTTTGGTGTGATAAAAGTTTTTATTCTTGTAAACGTTCGGAAGAGATGAGGATTTCTAATCTCCTATTATTTTCTTTTCATATTTATGTTGGTGTTCCTTTTTAGAGATTTTTACATGCCTACATGGCATACAGCTTTGTAATAAGCGCCGTATATGGTGCTGCTTTGTTTTACTTTTCAATGATTTCAAATAGTTGACAGTTTTTGGTAATGGGTTTAAAAACAAATAATTTTATCGTTGACTTGCACACTTTCACACTTAACGATTTTTACGTGACAACATGGCACACAATTTTGTAATGAGCGCCATGTGTGGTGGTGCTATATATTACTGATTAGTGATTTTAACTATCTGACTCTTTTTGGCAAAGATTTAAAAATCTCTCCTATTGGTAGTTTTTTTATAAGTAATTCTATTATTGCTGTTCACATTTAATGATTTCTACGTGCCTACAAGGCATACAGTTTTGTAATACGCATCGTCTGTGGCGCCGTTGTGTACTACTAGTCAGTGATTTTAAGTATTTGACTCTTTTTGGTGAAGATTTTAAAAAGTACTAATTTTATTGTGCACTTGTACGGTTGTTGTATGAATTGTTGTACTCTTGGTAGTTTGAAAACATTTTAATAAATAAAAATGCTTTCTATATCCTGAAAGGGCGCGCCCTTCCCGAAGTTTCCTTACGACAGAGGAAGGAGTTAATTGCCAGTTACATGTATGCACTGTAAATGTACATTACACATTTTTTGACATCTTCAGAAATGCCATTGTCGACTTTCTCAAGTAAATTTAAAACGGTATGTTCTGTATCTTTGGTACATACTTATGAATTTGGTAATAACTGCATTATGCATGAGTATTAATTTAGTTTTCTGGCTTGTAGGTTGAATTGGAAATGGGTCTCGGAATGAAACTAGTCATCGAACGAGAAATAAATTTTTTGTTACTTGGACTGGTTTTTCTTTCTATTGAGTTGTTGTATGATTTTCTTAACAAAATTCTACAGTATGTCGGTTGAGGTAATAGTAATACATGGAAGTTGACTGCTGTTTTTGATGTTTTCCTGGGAACAAGAGAACCATCTGCCTCTAAATTGACTCGCATCTGCGTTAAGACATGACAGAAAGAGAATGGAGTGATCAGTTGTGATGGGGCTGTAACGAAGAATCATTTAATGGCAGAGTGATGATGCGCGCTAGAGAGAGAGGGAGATGTTGCTGTAGGTCATTCATCGTGCATTTAACAATTTTTTCCGTTGTTCTGTCAGGATACGAGGGTTATTCGGAAAGTAAGGAACGACTGATCGCGAAATGGAAACCACAGTGAAAATCTGATGAAGTTTTTTGCACAGGTGTGTTGGGCAGTGTCTCTAGTATAGCCATCATCGTCGATCGCGTTACGTCGTTCTTTTTAGTTCTGAGCACACAGGGAGCACATAAAGATACCTAGAACAATAGTGTCTCGCGCCAAGTACAAGGGCCTGGTGAGAAGTTGCGCCTGAAGCTATGCAGCCAACTTTACATAACTGTCTTGCGTTTTCTTCTTCAAGACAATTCTCAGCCGCATTCTGCAGGGGCAATGAAAATTGTCTCCCTCTGAGTTTCATCTCTGCTCACATGAACCGCTGGCTATGAAGACAACATTTTGGCAGAGACGAGCTGTAGGCCAGTGTAGAGAATTGGTGGAAAACACTGGCGGCTGCCTTCTATAACGAGGGTACAGGAGAGTTGGTACAACGCTACGACAAACATCTAAGCCGGATCGGAGACTATGGAGATAGGTAGCTGGAAGTTGTAGCTAACTGTTGCAAATAAAACAGTTCTGATTTTCACTGTGGTTTCCATTTCGCGATCCATCGATCCTTACTTTCCGAATAGCCCTCATATATCAGTTGTGTGGTATAACCTGCGTTAGAATCGTATGCAACCTGGTGTTCAATGGGTCTGTGACTTAGAACACTATGTACCCACGATCGTTAGCAGCAAGCCTTTCAGCCATGAGAGGACTTCCATGTCATATGTTATGATGATGAAACATGTCCATCCTGATTCGGCATCCTCCTCTAGACGAGAGAAGATTTATGCGACATACTCGATTCCCCTGCCACATCTTGGGCATAAGATCGAATCTTCAGTTTCGTAACTACAGTGATTCTAAGTTAGTGGCAGGTGTTTGTGAGATACTGCAATCCCTGTGTATACATCTGCTTGACAGATGTACTGTTTACGGAGTTAGTGAGTTAGTGACAGCAGGGTGTTTAATTTCACATGTCAAACACCGCTGCTATATCTTTGGCTGTTTCCTTGAGGGAGGCATTCTCCAACATTTTATATATGGCTGATGTGATGGAGTATAATTTCTGAACCTTGACGGTTGTTGTATTCTTGATGGTTGGAGAATATTTTAATAAATGAAAAGGTTTCCTATATCCCGACAGGGCGTCCCCTTCCCGAAGTTTCCTTATGACAGAGGAATGAGTAAACTGCCAGTCATCTGTATGCACTGTGAATGTACGTTACACATTTTTTGACATCTTTTTCGACTTTGTTATGTAAGTTTAAAACGATACGTTCTGTATCTATGGTTTATCCTTAACAATTTGGTAATAACTGTATCATGCATGAGTGTAAATTTGGTTTTCTGCCCTATGGTTGATTTGAAAATCGATCTCAGCCTGAAATTCGTCATCTATTGAAACATAAAATATTTGCAACTTGGACTGGTTTTTCGTTCTATTGAGTTGCTTATGGTTTTTTAACTACATTATACCATATGTCTATTGAGGAATAGTAATACATGCAAGCTGACTGCTGTCTTTGATGCCTTCCTAGATAAAAAGAACCATCTGAATCTAAATTGGCTCGCAGCTGCGTTAAAGGATGAGAGAAAGTGGATGGATGATTGGTTGAGATGGGTCTGTAACGAGGTATGAATTAATGGCAGACTGATGATGCATTCTAAAGAGATAGGGAGATGTTGTATGTCGTTTATCGCGCATTTAACCTTTTTTTCCCAATGTTCTGTCGCGATGAGCGTTTGTCTGGTATAACCTGCATTCGACTCATATTCAGTTGTGTGTTCAATGTGTGTGTGCTTAGAACATTATCTACCTACGACCATTAACAGCAAACCTCTCAGTTATCAGAGGACATTCATCTCATGTGTCATGATGATGAAACATGTCCATCCTGTCCAACACTTTCATATCCACTATACACCGATAAGGGGTGCTAACGTCCTTAATATGAGCGCACCTGGAGAAATTCTGTGCTCTTAGATGGGTGCCATGCGTAAGATTGG
The DNA here is from genome assembly GCF_023898315.1 of Schistocerca nitens. NCBI lineage: Eukaryota > Metazoa > Arthropoda > Insecta > Orthoptera > Acrididae > Schistocerca > Schistocerca nitens. The sequence goes on along the minus strand of NC_064614.1, from coordinate 585,667,531 downwards.
TGCGGAACAGTCTTCACTGAACAACAGTTATGGACTCAGCTTGCTCTGTTCCTTCACAAGATGTGGAATGTAGCAGTCTGCTTCTGGTCAACTGCAAATTATCAATGACATTGTTGCAGGGAGGGTTGGTCAAAGACAGTGCAAGGATATCTTTCAATCTCTAAATTTACCCTAAGAATGCGTAAATGCTCTATGACTCCCAGCCTCTTATGAAGAGAGGGGCAATCATAATCGTAAGTTATGCACTATGATCGAAGTGCTAGAAATATGTAGATAGCTGTCTGGTATACTTTGGTATATATATGTTTGGGAATTAACAATGAATGGACATACTGCACAGTCATCTACCTACACTCGCAATCTGGTATGTGGTACTAGGAGAGTAGTCAAGAGGGGGCATGCTGCCGTGTCACTGGCCGGTGTTTAAATTACGGAAAAAACTGATAAAATTGCTAAAATTGATAACACTACCAATTGTGATGTTTATTAGAGTACACTGATAGTGCCTCCACTGGTACACTGTTGATTGCCATATAATGATTGACTGGCATCCCTTGTTTGAGATGGAGAGAGTCTTGGTGTAGGGGAAAACCTTCCAGGGATGGCCAGTACTGAAACAGTGATCACATACATTACTGCAACATGAGAAATCAACCGAAACGGAACACCGAGACATCTGCTACCCCTTCTTCTCTATGAAATATGAGTTTAAATGTAGTCATCAGTCACCGTTGGACAGATCCACAATGCTGCAAAACTCCTCTACTTTCCAAATAGTGTGACTGTCTGTTATTTGCATCATTCTGTATGTTGTGGGAGCAGCAAATTCATAATTTACAATGTGCAGTGTCCAGCTTCCTGTGAGAGTTTAGAACCTGGCACAGATTTCGAAGTCGTGGTGAAAAAACAAAATGTATGTCAGTTTAAGAAGCTGTAGTGGTACATCGCTTGGACGTGTTACAGCAGAAAAAACAACATATCAAACAACAAAACAGGGAGCCTCTCTTACGACTGGTAGTCTGTTGGATATGGTCCTCCTACAGTACAGGCAAAGAAACTTTACGCCTGTCTATGCAAGTGACCTTGATCACTGGCCACCTGCTCCAGTGGATCAATACCTGTATATTTAATAGGATCGCCACATATGCTTGATGCCAGCACACAGATGGTTTGTGTTTTCCTGATATACTGGAAACTAAAACTCTTATTGAATTCTCTGTCAGATGATATTAGCAAAGATTTTCTTTTTGTAGTTCATAGCTTTTTCTGTTGTATGGTACAAAATAACGATGATAGAGACATGTTTGGGTGACAGATGTGAATGTACCCTGAGGGACGCAGATCTCCTTCAGACTGCAGTACCCTTACGTAGTTTGGAAATGCACTGCACTGCAGTAGCAAAATCCTCGTCCTTCTGCCAGTTCCCGTAACTGCTCGTACTGTATTTCCTACGACCTTATGTTGCAGCAGAGTGAAAGCTTTGTTTGGCACTGGCCTTACATGGCGTACACGTTTGCTGTTGCGATCGTCCTTCTAATAGCTGGTCGCTTATTAGATGATTACATCTCTCTCCCTAAGTTACACTGATACCACCAACAAAAAAAGTGAAACATGTCTATCCATCACAGATGTTCATTTACTATTGTTTAGTGACAGTTATTGGCGAAGCATTATTCTTAGTAGGTAATGTGAGATAGATTCGCTGTGATCAGCAGTCTTATAAAGTATGTGTACTCTGGTCATTGTTCCAACATGTGCAAACATAGTAGCTTCGTCCTTTCATAAGGAGAGGTATAGATTTGACATGGAAAATCACGATAGCTAAAGAAGGGAGTGAAATATTTCATGTGGAAAGTTATGTCCAGTCATCAGGAGGATAAATATATTTATATTTCCATAGCCACAGCGGTCAGGAATGGGTATTACCAATACTTCACTCATTTTGAATGTCTTCAGATTAAGGCTGCACATTTCCAGCTTACAGTGGGAACTGTCCCAACTGGACAGGCTGGAGTACAAGAATGCTGCTGAACTAACAGTGTGGCCCTCTAGGTGGCTGAATGGCGATCTAATAATCAGTATGTGTTGGGCAGTCTTCGTGATCATGTGTGTTCTCTGTGGAAATTTGAGAAGATTCAATATGAATGTGTGTTTGCGCTGCACAATTATTTCCTCCCATGTAAATTGCCCAGTTGACTGCTTCTTCACATTTCCCGTCTTTATTTGGTAGAGAGAATATCGATTGTGATGTGTGTTCTATGCATCTAGATAGTGAAGTTCAAGTGGAAGAGACATTTACCCTTTCTCTAGACGTGAGAAACACCTTAGTTGACTTTGTAAAGTAAAAGGTTGATTTCGAATCTGTTATATCATTGACACCAGTATTTACTAAAAAATACTTGTTGAACTACCAGTCCCCTCTATTTTTTTGCGTTTTCACGTAAAGATCTTCGCTAAGGAAATAAGTTTCTAGTTAGTCAATGGTTTGCAGCATGTCCCACCTTGCTGTAGTTTTGGGTTTTTAGAGATATAATTTCCACTCTTTGTCTTCGAAATTATACTGTGCAAGCAAACGGTGGCATACTGCTGTGTGGCAGATATAGAGAACTACCGCGTAAATGCTGCAATTTTCTGGCAAACAATGTGAAAATACATATGTTCTTGTAATCCCAACGTCTGGAGATGACTGTATAAAGCATGGCAGGTCAGGGCCGGAAATGTAACGCCCTTGTGCTGGGGGAACCGGCCCAGTCTTTGTACACCAGTTTGGAAGGTGACCACTGTCCACGAAGGGTGATCTGATCGTGTATCAGGCAAGTGTGTGGGAGCAGTTGACTCCTGACCGTTGGCCACGGTGGATGACCGACCGACCTTGCAGGAAGTACTCGTATCTAGTGCCGTGACTATGCAGAATGCACGTGCTTATGTTTTCTGGGATCAGTCTATCTTTGGAGTGTATTTATGAGTGTCTGGGGTCGATTGCTATATGCAGAATGCAGGCGCAATGATTTTTATGGTTCAGGACACGAATTGTGTTTACTACAGCGATATGTAATCGTTTGTAATGATACAGCACGGTTGGAGCCTCTACAGACAGGTTCGAACAAGAATGGGGCTACGTTCTGTGGCATCTGAGAGTCACATAATGTCTTCTTCCTTTGGGTGTTCAGAGAAGAGTCCAAACAGACCATCCTCCTCTGGTTCAGACGGGCGAGATGCTTACCCTCACCCATCCTTTTGCCTTTAGACCATCTCCAGACCAGCAGCTGTAGGACCTCGAAAATTCACCGAAAATCCAGTAATTTTCTCATCTGTAGGACAGTGCTTCGAATATTGTTTTTGTAATTGTTCTGATTTTCCCATCTGTGCTTGGACACCAGTGTGTGCTCCGAGAAGTGAGGAAAATAAACGTCCCTGACTCCAGCAGCAAATGTAAACTACGCCCACTCACCGGTTCAGAAAAGAGATGTACACCACAGCAGCTGTAGGACTCAGCAGATCTTCTCGTTCTCTGGCAGTGCCGTCAAACAAGCAGCTAAAACTCGAAAAGTGGTGCGCGTCCTGTTTGGAATTACTTCCGAATATCATCAGTTTGACGTGTGAAGTCAGATATTGTAGCTGACATCGGATTCGGGATCAATTTCCCACAAAAGCATGCGAAGTGTCTCAGGGAACTTTCACAAGTGCGGAGCGATCTTTCTTTTTAGAGTGCTTCTTCAAATGTAGTCGTAGCATCCCTTGGAATAAAACATGTCACTACAGCACAAATTGTTTAAATATTCTTGTGTTACCTGCGAAGCTCTCGCTCTTTGTGCTGTGGTACATTTATTTCCTATGACATCTTCAAGATACATGTTGTTGTTGTTGTGGTCTTCAGTCCTGAGACTGGTTTGATGCATCTCTCCATGCTACTCTATCCTGTGCAAGCTTCTTCATCTCCCAGAACCTACTGCAGCCTACATCCTTCTGAATCTGCTTAGTGTATTCATCTCTTGGTCTCCCTCTACGATTTTTACCCTCCACACTGCCCTCCAGTACTAAATTGGTGATCCCTTGATGCCTCAGAACATGTCCTACTAACCGATCCCTTCTTCTTGTCAAGTTGTGCCACAAACTCCTCCCCAGTTCTATTCAATACCTCCTCATTAGTTATGTGATCTACCCATCTAATCTTCAGCATTCTTCTGTAGCGCCACATTTCGAAAGCTTCTATTCTCTTCTTGTCTAAACTATTTATCGTCCATGTTTCACTTCCTTACATGGCTACACTCCATACAAATACTTTCAGAAACAACTTCCTGACACTTAAATCAATACTCGATGTTAACAAATTTCTCTTCTTCAGAAACGCTTTCTTTGCCATTGCCAGTCCACATTTTATATCCTCTCTACTTCGACCATCATCAGTTATTTTGCTCCCCAAATAGCAAAACTCATTTACTACTTTAAGTGTCTCATTTCCTAATCTTATTCCCTCAGCATCACCCGACTTAATTCGACTACATTCCATTATCCTCGTTTTGCTTTTGTTGATGTTCATGTTATACCCTCCTTTCAAGACACTGTCCATTCCGTTCGACTGCTCTTCCAGGTCCTTTGTTGTCTCTGACAGAATTACAATGTCATCGGCGAACCTCAGAGTTTTTATTTCTTCTCCATGGATTTTAATACCTACTTTTCTTTTGTTTCCTTTACTGCTTGCCAATATACAGATTGAATAGCATCGGGGAGAGGCTACAACCCTGTCTCACTCCCTTCCCAACCACTGCTTCCCTTTCATGTCCCTCGACTCTTATAACTGCCATCTGGTTTGTCTACAAATTGTAAATAGCCTTTCGCTCCCTGTATTTTACCCCTGCCACCTTCAGAATTTGAAAGAGAGTATTCCAGTCAACATTGTCAAAAGCTTTCTCTAAGTCTACAAATGCTAGAAACGTGGGTTTGCCTTTCCTTAATCTTTCTGCTAAGATAAGTCGTAGGGTCAGTATTGCCTCACGTGTTCCAACATTTCTACGGAATCCATACTGATCTTCCCCAAGGTCGGCTTCTTTCAGTTTTTCCATTCGTCTGTAAAGAATTCGCGTTAGTATTTTGCAGCTGTGACTTATTAAACTGATAGTTCGGTAATTATCATATCTGTCAACACCTGCTTTCTTTGGGATTGGAATATATATGTGACAATAATCCACACCTTGCTTAAGCATCAGAGTTAATAACTCCCAAAGTAGTTCGTGTTCAGTGACAAGGGGCAACCGTGCACTTGGAATGGGAAGGAGGAAGGATGCATGTATTTTCAACGTGACAGGAACTATTTAGCATGTGGCCACCCTGTGACTGCCCGGTGATGGTGCTGTGAGCCCAGTATGGAGACTCTGTTTCAGGGAGTGTGTGTGCCAGAGTGGGTGAACGTCTTGCTTCTTGTGCTTTGTAAGACTGATTGGATTTATCGAATGATCCACTGTTACAGCTCATGCATTTATGATCATGAGTTGTGGAGTGTAACTTAGCCCCACCTGGCTGCATCTACATTATTTGATGAAGCGTATTTATCTTCTTCATACATTCACCAAATATCATTGCTTTCCAAGCATCGTGCAGGTGGCTATGGAGACGGTCCTCAGCTGCATAATTACAGTTAAAACCTACGTTGAACTCCTCCTCCTACAGCACATCCACATCTCATCCACTGAACACATAATACACAGTAAACAATTACATCTGTCCTCTTGGGGAACTCGGCACAGACTTAGCGGATTGCCCCCAACATTTTTCCACGGATCACCATCTTGGATTATGTCACAGGAGGTGAGGAGGTAGGTTCAACAGCGCCCTGTGGTGGTGATATTGTGAACTAGATCAGTTGGACTCTGGGCCTCACGATGAACACACTGGATGCAGCTACTGTCTATGACAACTCAAATTGTTTAAATAAACAATATACTGCAATGCATACAAAATAAAGGCTTATGTTTGTCCTATTAGCAACCCAGCACAGAGTCATTTTCACTTCAATTTCCAGATGGGGGGGGGGGGGGGGAGTGGTGAGAGCAGGGGAGGGGAGGAGAGGGAAAGAGGGAGAAGTTAGGTTAGTGGAGGTATCCCAATTGACCTATTTCCCGCCAAAATTTTAAGTTGGTACCATGACATCAGTGCAACATTGCCACATCTATGTCCGCCATCTTTGATCTACCATCTCGAATAAATTGGCAGCAATGCAGAGTGGGGGCACACTGCCCTTGCCCCACTACTACCGTGTGCATGTTGGCTTTCTTTTCGGCACTGAGCGCTATCTTCCTAAGGAGTTCCATAACGCACCTAACATTGCTGATTCCGATAGGGAGCGAACCATTGCTCACGTGTGTCTGCTCAGATCCTGCTGAAGGCACAGGCACAGGGCAAATAGGTGAGGCCAGACAACCAGGTTCCACATTGGCCTCAAGCGGCGCTAGTGACTGCTGAGCAGCCATGTCCCATACCTTGAGTCATGAAATGGACTAGTTTGCAGCGAATCAAGAATCCATTACGACAGTGTGGCGGCGAATAGGGCACAAATGAATGTTAATAGAGCTACAACAGTTACGGCGTCCAATGGCGCGGCAGTAATAAAAGGCATTTAAACTGGTTAACTGTCTAACAGATAATTACTGGACTCTCGGAAAATAAAAAGGACCAGCTAAACAATTGCTCAAAGAAATTTACTCTATTTTCGTTGGCTACTGATGAATCGACTGACACCACCACATCCCAGTTGTTATTATTTGTACGTGGAATAACTTTCGAGTTTGAAGTAAGTGAAGAGATCGGAAAGAGTTCATTTTGAGGGCAAATTAGTAGTAGTGATACGTTCACTGTTCTCTTGGAACCTTGTTCGGACATTGATTTAGATCTAAGTTAGTAATTATTATGACTGGTGGAGTCCCTTACATGGTAGGAACTCAATTCTTGGTTGATATAATTTCTAAAACAGCATTTAGGATCGCAAGGATTTGATTCAGTTACATTGCGTAGCCTACCAGGAAACGTTTTGCTCAAAGGAAATATGTTTTGAATGTGTCATGAAAGTTCTGGTTCCAACAATCATAAAATCTCATCGTCTCAGTGACAGACAGTTTATAACTTTTCTTAAAGACACTGACAACGAATATGATCTGATTCTTTTACACATAACTAAGATGGCTAAGTCACGGTAAAACGCTGTACCGGTTTCTGAATTTAATTGACGAAATTGAATTTTGTGGTAAGGTCATATGGGACCAAACTGCTGAGATCATCGGTCCCTAAGCTTATGAACTACTTAACCTAACTTAAACTAACTTACGCTAAGGAGGACGCACACAACCATGCCTGACGGAGGACTCGAACCTCCGACGGAGGGAGCCACGCGGACCGTGACAAGGCGCCCGAGACCTCGCGGCTACCCCGCACAGCTCGAAATTGAAATTTTCATGACTGGAAAGGTCAGAAATATCTCAGAACTAAAAAATACGACTTGGTTGTGTGACTTAGCACTTTTGGCTGACAATACTACTCATTTAAACACATTAAGTATGCGTCTTCAAGGCAAAACTCACTGAATTACGCAACTTGACCTGTTTCAAACCCAACTGAAGTCGAGAAATTATGTCCATTTTCGTAATTACAAGAAAGTGAGAAACAGTTAATTGCAAACTTTAAGAGTACGAATATATACGATGAAAAAGTTGGTAAGTTGATATCAGCCTTCAAGTCTTGCACCCCTGATTTTCACAAGGCAGAGTCATTGCTTTATTTATTTAGCAATCTTTTTGGTATTTTGCCTGAAGATATACCCAAAGCGATGCAACTAGATGAAATGCTGAAGCGCTGCGATGAAACAAATCTGTTGGATTTCTACCATTGTAGTAGTAGAAAGAATTAAAAGTTATTTCAGGTAATGCAATAAAATGTGCTGTGTGTATCGTGTTCTCCATTACAGATATAGAATTTGTTTTTTACAATACCCGATTCGTTTTTATTTCCTCGATAAGTTATAGTTCTTCTGCGTTTCAATTTGCTACTGACAAAATATCCGTCTGGACATATCTCCAAACTTGTGGCCAATGTGGGTGACGATATTGGACTGCAAAATATTAATTGTTGGTACACTGTGGAGGGAGATTGCCTGAACGTGTTGTTGTTTCCTTGTAGTAGATGTGGACATACCTTCACATTCTGCAATTTGGATCAGTAATAACCGGCGGCTTGAAATCTAAGGGTCGACACATTCAGAAGATATTTTCTGCGATGCACCTTGTTTCTTGCTCTTTCTGATAAAATAACAGTCATTCTACATCATGGGACAGCGTATTTAATTACGTTTTCTAAGACTCCGGGTAGTTAAAGTTTTAGTCAACCCTCACGAAAATCCCAGGAAGTCCAAAGACGTCTTCAACAAGAAGCCCACTGTAGATCAACTCTCTAATAATTTCACCAATCATGATGAAGGACATTGTATTTGATGAATCAGCTTCTGTTTACAGGCCAATCCACTGAATGACGTGTTATGGCAGATACTACGTTAGCCGACAGGTGTTTGTGTTGTTGTTGTGGTCTGCCTTAAGACTGGTTTGGTGCATCTGTCCACGCTGTTCTATTCTGTGCAAGTGTCTTCATCTCCAGCCACATGGACCTGGTCATCCTCTACAATTTTTTCTCGCCATACTAGACTCCATTATTAGCGCTCCTGATGTCACAATGCCATGTCAACCAATCTGAGTCAATAAATCACGCAATACATTTCTTTACACACTGGTCCTATTCGGAACCTCTTCATTATCTGCTCGACCTGCCTATATGATCTTCATGAACCTTCTATATTCTACTCTGAAACGCCAAAGAAACTGGTACAGACGCCGCGCGGTGTAGCCGCGCAGTCTAGGACGCCTTGCCACGGTTCTCGCAGCTCCCCCATCGGAGGTTCGAGTCCTCCCTCGGGCAGGGGAGTGTGTGTTGTCCTTAGCGTAGGTTACTTTACTTTAGATTAAGTAGTGTGTAAGCCTAGGGACCGATGATCTCAGCAGCTTGGTCCCATAACAACTTACCTCTACTACTGGTACAAGCATGCTTATTCAGATACAGAGATATGTAAACAGGCAGAATACCGCACTGCGGTCAGCAACGCCTATGTAAGACAACAACAATCTGGTGCAGTTGTTACATCGGTTACTGCTCCTGCAATGGCAGCTTATCAAGATTTAAGTGAGTTTGCTATAGTCGGCGCACGAGCGATGGGACACAGCGTCTCCGAGGTAGTGATGAAATGATGATTTTCCCGTACGACCACGTCACGAGTGTACCTTGAATATCCAGAATTCGGCAAAACATCACATCTACAAGATCGCTGCCCCTGGAGAAAGCTCCTGCAAGAACGGGACCAACGGCGACTGAAGAGAATCGTTCAACGTGACAGAAATGCAGCCCTTCCGCAAACTGCTGCAGATTTCAGTGCTTGGTCCTCAACAAGTGTCAGCGACCGAACCATTCAATAAAACATCATCGATATGGGCTTTCGGAGCCAACATTGGGCTGTTGATGACTATAAACATGTTGCCTGGTCGGACGACTCTCGTTTCAAACTGTATCGAATGGATGGACCTATATGGGTATGGAGACGACCTCATGAATCCACGGACATGCATGTCAGCAGGGGACTGTTGAAGCTGGTGGATGCTCTGTAATTGCGTGAAGCGTGGGCAGTTGGAATGATATGGGACCCCTGATACGTTAAATACGACTCTGACAGGTGACACGTTGAAAGGTGGCTACACTGAGCCACAGCGACAGAGATCGCTAGAGAGCATTGTTCCGCTGCCTCCACTGGCAGAGTGATTATTGAGATGTCGTAGGGGCAGTGCTTGTCGAGGACTCGTGGTAGTCAGTTCGTGTTCAGATGTGCTAGTAGGGAGTGCTTGCTGAGATGTGATGCTGAAAGGTTCTTGTTGAGATGTGGTAATAGCGAGTCGGTGTGGAGATATATTGTAATTATGAGAGTGATTTTGGTCAATATATGAAGGTAACGAAACTTGATTTATTTTTCATTATTTCCATGTTTTAAATAATGTGTCATTACAGGTTCAGTCAACAAAGCATCTGGCTTGTGTTCTTGGATTAGAGTGTAATTGTGGTTCTCTTGAGTAATTATGGTATTTGTATTTTCTTTAATTAATTCAGTATAAATGGTATTTGAAATTCTTGTCTTTTGAAGAAGAACCGTGCCAGATGTGTACGTTGAGTCACACTCCCACACACAGAACAGTGATACTTGTGCTTTGGTTTCGTAGGTTTTATAGTTGCTGGGGACTTAATTAATTAATTAATTAATTGTGTTAATGAAAATTTCCATTTCATTCCTTGTTGTTGTTCTATGCAGTCAGATAGCGTAATAATACTAGTCAGGGCCAACCGTTACGAGACTTCGTAAACGGACAGACAGCTACTAAAGCAGAAATTAAAATTATTTGCATTTCATAGAATTAAGCCACCATGCACGTGGCGACCGCTGCTTCGGATCGTCCCTTGGAATTCTTCTGATTGTGTAGACAGTAGTATTGTTGTAGTAATTTGTAGTTTAGTAATTGTAGTCTATATTGCATGTGTAGATTTGGTAATTGTCATTCTTATAATGGTATTTTTTCTCTGAATTTGATTTGTTGTCTTGTATACGCGTTTGACGATTTAGTGCAATTATTTCAATTGTTCGTTAATCGTGTTTGAGGGAAACATTTCGAGTGTATGGTATTGTTGATGATAAAGAGTCATTGTGTGTAATTTTCGTACAGTGACTAGTTTTGTTTGTTTTGTAAATGATTACGCGATCAATGAAAAAGGCAAAAATGATGAATAGTGAGAATGATGAAATTGTTGACATGGCGAACTAGCCAACACAAGAGAACAGTATGTTGAATAATGAAGTGGAAAACAATGTAATAAGTCGGGAAAATAGTCCGGAACCAATTCAAAACTTTTCACAATTAGAAAATTTTCAGAATTCGAGACTAACGACAGAAGATTCTGGAATAGTATCGAACACAGATGGCTATACAGCTATGACGAAGGAAACTGGTTTTGCGAGAAATGATAGGGGCGAAAAGAATTTCGAACCAGATCAAATGGAGCAGTTGATGGGTATAATATTAAATTTGGGATCTGAATTAAAAACACAGATGGGAACAATGGAAACACGAATGGAAACACGGATGGGAACTTTGGGATCTGAATTAAAAAATGATATGGGAACAATGGAAACACAGTTTAGATCTGAATTAAAAACACAGATGGAAACAATGGAAACACGGTTAGATTCACGAATAGGGACTTGTTTTAAAAATATGAAAGATGAATTAAAGAGAGAAATCAGAGAAGAAGTACAACCAATTTTGAATACTCACAATAGTAGATTAGTTGCAGTAGAGATTAGACAAAGGGAACAGGATAGAGAACAGGAAGAAAGAGATCGCGTGATAGTACAAAAATTTTCAGAGTTAAATTTACAACGTGGACACGATAAGGAAGAAATATTTGAGAGAATCGAGGAATCCGTAACAAATGACTTAACGCAACAGTGTGAACAGTCAACTACTAAATGTGACAATACCGAAACCCGAGTTGCGACACTGACGGAAGACGTAAACTTATCGCAAAGAGTTGAGGAGATTTCAGATAAATTGACAAATCTTAGTTTAAATGGGGATAGAGATTCAGATGATACAGCTCCATTACCATTTGCAGAAACCGAAGAGTACCAGAACATAAATAAGCATGTTGAAAATCAAGGAAAAGTTAATGAACGCGTCAAAAGGGAATTTGAGGCATTACAAAAGCAAGACAAATATATTGAAAGCGAAATCGTAGGAAAAGACAGCAGACGAATTTTAGTATCACAGATAGCAGAGGGCTTTGAAGAAAGTAATTTGTTTCATTTACGGGATGTAACAAGAGAGCGCCAGGCGCGGGAACTTGACAATAATCGACATTCGGACTGGGACAGACGCGGTAGGTCTTTGTCACCGCGAGGCGGAAGCTTTGACTGTAAACACTTCTTGACTGTTCGGAAATTTAAGATCTTTTGCTATTCTAGAAATGACATACGTCCATGTTCATGGTTGGATCGATTTACGTGCGCACTTCCGCCAGATTTGCTACTAAGTCACAGATTGAAAATTATGTGCAGCTATAAAAGTCCTCAGGGGATTCACTACACTAAGTGAATATGTGCCGTAGCGATCACAGGGCCCCGAGCTGTAGTGGTGCTATTTCCGTTTTAGTTTTCTGCACCGCTGCCTACTCTTTCACTATTCTTTGCATCTATAAAAACAATTCTTCTACTATCCATCTATCTAGACAGTAGGTAAAGAATAACTGTTTTACCCAAAAGTGACTTTGGAAATTACCGTTTGGACTTACTATATTTTCTGCAGCATTAATTCGTAGTTTAAATGAAATTTTACCTGTTTATATTCGTGACAATATTACTTCTTATGTTGACGATATTCTTATTGCTAAACGTTCTTGGAGTGAGCACAACAAAATTTTGGATTCATTATTACGTATTTTTGCACGAGTTGGCATGACAGTGAACTTGGAAAAATCTGAATTTGGTCGTTCTCAGGTGAAATTTCTCGGTCACATTATTTCTACAGAAGGTATTCTTCCTGATCCAGAGAAACTAGACGCTATTCGTAATTATGCTGTTCCTTCCACAAAACGTGATGTTCGTAGTTTCCTTGGTGTCTGTAATTTTCTTAGACGCTTTGTTAGATTGGATGATTTGGCCACACCTCGTTTACACATTTCAGTTATGCACACTTTGGTCCCAGAAAATGCTTTCATAAATTACGAGAAAATTGCTACTTCAGTAATATGGAAAAACGTATTCGATCTGTTCTTGCCAAATGCAAATTATGTCAAAAGGCTAAGCCGCCAACAGTTTCTCACAGAGCACCGTTGTTTCCTATCATTCCAGCGAAATTAAAGGACATGGCTGCAGTCGATTTGTTCGGTCCAGTGGTTCGTTCTACTAATGGTTTTGCGTACATTTTCGTAGCAGTGGAGTTGACATCAAAATATGTGTGTTTTACACCTTTACGCAAAGCAACAGCTCATTCAGTATCTAACGCTTTCATCAAACATTTTCTTAAAGAAGTTGGTCATGTTGATAAGGTTATATCAGATAATGGATCACAGTTTCGCTCTAAAATTTGGCTTCGTACTCTACGGCGTCGGAAGATTAAACCAATTTTCATTTCACTTTTTCACCCTCAATCTAACGCTTCAGAGAGATGGATGAAGGAAATCAATAAATTGTGCCGTCTTTATTGTCATCAGAATCACAGAACTTGGGATCAGTATCTTCATATTTTTCAAAACATTCTGAATGAACTTCCTAATGACTCAACTTCTTTACCGCCTATACTGATATTAAAAAATAAAGCACCGATAAATCGCATTTCTGAAATCGTTTCTTTTCCGCCTTCACGAAAACTGCGGCATTCTGAAGTTGTCAACCTGGCCCTACGAAATATTGCATCGGCGGCTGCTAGAAGAGAGAAATCAGCGAAACGTCCTGGTCGTTTAAAAATCTTGTCAGTTGGTCAGAAGGTGTTAATTAAGTCTCATCGTTTGTCTCACAAAGGAAAAGGATTGTGTCGCAAATTTTTTCTGCTTTATAACGGTCCGTTAGACTTCGCAAAATTATTCATGATAACACTGTTGAAGTAGAAACTCTTAAATCTCGGCGCTCTAAGGGAATACATCATATATCGAACGTAAAAATTTTTGTGGAATGACATTCTTTTGAGAAACCAACAGCTACATGTAAACACGAAGAGAGTACAAGGATACCGCGCTGTGTTTTGGCGGCGGCACATACTCAAAGCAACAGTCAGTCTGCGCGCCGCACAAGGCAGTCGTTGACCGCAAACAATCACTTTCTACGTCACGCGCCTACAGCTGATCGAGCGCTCAGTGCGAATGCACTGACAGACGTAAACAAATACACAGTCTAATTTCTCGGATTAAATTCAGTATAAAGCTATGGTGACCTCATAAATTATGTTATTAACGTTCACTATTTTTCAGGATACGGTTGTATAAAGTATTTAAGACCTTCAGGTAAATTCTGTGTGTGTCCGACGTTAAGAGGACTTACTATCGAGAAAATTTCAGGAAGAATGTAATTTCGAAGATGAAACTAATAAACTAAAAAGGTAACGATTAATTGAGTTTATTTTTCAGGTAACATAATTCCACTTAGGTACGTACTTTAGACGTAATTTGCTGCTTGCGATTACGTGATTCATACTTTGTGCTAATTTCATGTTCTATGAATTTACTAGTGAAGCGACGTGCTTGCGCACATTAACTCATTTCTAAAATGATTGACTAATGAACAGGGTTGTTATTTGTATATATTATGCATCGCTTGGCTGCTATGCTTTTTCACTGATGTCATATTTTTTAATTGTGTGCCTGCTGTGCTTATTTATTTAAATTATAATTGTCACCTGATTAATTGTGCTGATGTGGTTAGATATGTAAGTTATACTTTGTGATTTATCTGCTTGCGCCTTCATGTGTACTTATTAAGATTACATATGAACATTTATTTGCTTATGTCGATGTGATGCTAATGACCTGTTTATTGTGTAAGGCATGTTTGCTGCTGTGCGTATGGATTGCATATTTACACATTTCTGTTTTGTTGTCATAACTACTCTTCAATTTAGAATATAGCAATGCTGATGTACAGTGTACGAACATAGAGTTTAGGTTACACTGTGGTATTAATTGTAGATTGTTCGCTTGGCAGAGCCTTGTTATAGGGATTGTGCTGCATCCACTTGTTGACATTCTGTTCTCTACTGGTATATTTACTCGCTATTGCATGTTTTGCTTACGCTCAGTGCCTTATATTTTTAAGATAAGAAAATGAACTGCTAGAATTCGACGAACGACATTAGTACAAGAAACTTCATAGAAGTCACATGAGCTGAGGTTTTAGGGAAGCTGTATAAATTTATGTTACTAGGAAGGAAGCTAACGACATGACATACCAAAACTAGGTTTAGACCATTGACAGTATTACACTGCATTTTCGTGAGCAATTGAAATAGGAAGTGACACTTGACACAAAAAATACTCCACATGTTTGCTTCTGCTATGATTCTTGAAGTGGTGTACACACTGTGAAATATTATGATCATTCACACTCCATAATCGTACTTAATTACTGAGAGTTATTCGAACTTAAGTCTGTTAGAGGTCATGTATGCATTTCTTTTATTTAATGATGGACAAGGAACTAAAATGTATCTTATAATTTATAATGAGTAGAAAATTTGGGTCAGATGGTTTACACAGAGGTTGTGTGTGGACACTGTGTCTTCGGATTGTATGGGATGATGAATTGAAGTTGCACTAGGATTTTGTCTGTACTTGTTCGAGGAGACTGACTAGAGGAAAGAGTTGTTATGGAAGTGAAATGATATTGGTGCTGAGGTTTATATGTATCGACGTATTATTGAGGTATTGAGATTAGGTGAAGTTGATGATTATTGGAGTTTTGGTGGATAAGAGGTAAAGTAAATGAGGAGCATATTGTTTTGTTGGTTTATATGGAACAAGGAGGATGAAGATGGCAGACTAGAACACTAAAGTGGAAGGAAGATTGTCTATACACACACTTGTTAAATCACTAAGCAGTATATACTTTTTTTGAGAGAGGAAGCATGTGCATATCTTGGCTCACTGACAGTTGTTCAGCAACCGTACATTTTGATCTGGCTTGGCAAACATTGGTCTTGACATGATGACTATGACGTTGACTTAACTATTATTGACTGTTATACATTGCTGCCACTAGTACTTGGTACACATGATGAACATCAAATCTTGGACAGAGTTACATTTACACAGTTAACACTATTCAATTACACAGTAGCACTCAATGAGGATGAAAGATGAGTGGATGTGTTTTGTGTGTTTTCCTTTCCTAATCCTACCCACCTATCTCCTAAATATTATTTTATTTGTTGGTAATGGCTTGCACTGACACCCATAAATATTATAGGTTAACTGTTATTGTGTACTGTAATAGTTAATGTGACAATTAACTGATATCATTTGTGTGTTTATTATGATTTGTATGTTTAGTGTAAGAGCATTGATTATATTTGTTAAAGAAATTGTATGTGCATTCAAACTATTGTTCATGACTGAACTGTCTCAGTAGTTATGGTGAATAGTATGGACTGTTACTTGCACTTTTTCTACATGATTGGTGCCACAAGGACATGTTTAATTTCTGCTGATGAACTGTGTGATCAGTGATTGTAAAAAAATTATGGACTGTTACTTGTACCTTTTCTACAATATTGGTGCCACTAGGACATGTTTAATTTCTGCTTATAAACTCTGATGAACAGTGTGATCAGTGACAGTGTATTTTATGGAACTGCTTCTGCTGAGAAATGTGACTTGTTGCTGTGTGTACCTGCTCAGCTTTGCTGGTGCCACTAATGGACTGCTTCTACTGAAATGGTGTTACCTGTTGGTGTCTGCACCTACTCAACATTGCGGGTGCCACTGATGGACTGCTTCTACCGAAATGATGTCACCTGTTGATGTCTGCACCTACTCAACATTGCTGGGTGCCACTGATGGACTGCTTCTACTGAAAAGATGTCACCTGTTGATGTCTGCACCTGCTCAACATTGCTGGGTGCCACTGATGGATTGCTTCTACTGAAATGAAGTCACCTGTTGCTGTGTGCACCTGATCAACATTGCTGGTGCCACTAATGGACTGCTTCTACTGAAATGGTGTTACTTGTTGGTGTCTGCACCTACTCAACATTGCTGGGTGCCACTGATGGATTGCTTCTACTGAAATGAAGTCACCTGTTGCTGTGTGCACCTACTCAACATTGCTGGGTGCCACTGATGGACTGCTTCTATTGAAAAAATGTTACTTATTGGTTTTTGCACCTGTTGACCATTGCTGGGTGCTACTGCTGGAACTGTCAACTGCTTATTCTTGGGCTATGGAAAGCGTTTATGTGAATATTTGTATAAACTGATTTTTTGTGTATTACTGTTTGTGGAAAGCTATGAGACTCTTACCTGCACATATTCGCCATTGCTGACGCTATTGATTGAATTGTTTAACCACATAATACTTGTGTAAACTATTATGTAAAGTCACATGCATGAAAGAATTTGTATTGCTTACTGTATTCTATATAATAGGTTATTGAAAGGTCAGTGCAAAGCCAAAATTTTATCTAGTTATATGATATTTACGTATTAATATTATCTTTTATTTTTGTCTATATTTTTTTGACGAATTTGGTGGTATTTTCACCACCAATGCTGGCAAAAATACCATCAAATTCTAGCCGTGGAGGAAGGGCATATGAAAGGTGGCTACACTGAGCCACAGCGACAGAGATCGCTAGAGAGCATTGTTCCGCCGCCTCCACTGGCAGAGTGATTATTGAGATGTCGTAGGGGCAGTGCTTGTCGAGGACTCGTGGTAGTCAGTTCGTGTTCAGATGTGCTAGTAGGGAGTGCTTGCTGAGATGTGATGCTGAAAGGTTCTTGTTGAGATGTGGTAATAGCGAGTCGGTGTGGAGATATATTGTAATTATGAGAGTGATTTTGGTCAATATATGAAGGTAACGAAACTTGATTTATTTTTCATTATTTCCATGTTTTAAATAATGTGTCATTACAGGTTCAGTCAACAAAGCATCTGGCTTGTGTTCTTGGATTAGAGTGTAATTGTGGTTCTCTTGAGTAATTATGGTATTTGTATTTTCTTTAATTAATTCAGTATAAATGGTATTTGAAATTCTTGTCTTTTGAAGAAGAACCGTGCCAGATGTGTACGTTGAGTCACACTCCCACACACAGAACAGTGATACTTGTGCTTTGGTTTCGTAGGTTTTATAGTTGCTGGGGACTTAATTAATTAATTAATTAATTGTGTTAATGAAAATTTCCATTTCATTCCTTGTTGTTGTTCTATGCAGTCAGATAACGTAATAATACTAGTCAGGGCCAACCGTTACGAGACTTCGTAAACGGACAGACAGCTACTAAAGCAGAAATTAAAATTATTTGCATTTCATAGAATTAAGCCCCCATGCAACGTATATAAGCATCCTGTTTGATCACTTGTATCAATTCAAGTCCATTATGCACTTCGGCGGACTTCAGCAATTCCAGCAGGACAATGCAACACCCCAAACGTCCAGAATGGCTACAGAGTGGATCCAAGAACATTCTTCTGAGTTTAAACACTTCCGCTGGCCACCTAACTCTTCAGACATGAACATTATTGAGCACAGGTGGAGTGGCTTGCAACGTGCTGTTCAGAAGAGGTCTCCGCCCCTCGTACTCTCTCGGATTTATGGACAGC
Source organism: Schistocerca nitens (assembly GCF_023898315.1). Classification (NCBI taxonomy): domain Eukaryota; kingdom Metazoa; phylum Arthropoda; class Insecta; order Orthoptera; family Acrididae; genus Schistocerca; species Schistocerca nitens. Next base: position 585,649,095 of record NC_064614.1, on the reverse strand, counting down.
CCTGCAGGATTCATGGTGTCAGTTCCCTCCTGCACTACTTCAACTTTTTGTCGTGTCCATGCCACCTCGTGTTGCGGCACTTCTGCATGCTCGCGGGGGCCCCACATGATATTAGGCACGTGTACCAGTTTCTTTGGCTCTTCAGTGTGTATTCCAAAGGCCTCAAAAGATACAGAGAGATTAACTCCAGGTTTATAAGAAGTCCCCTAACTGTCTTCGTACAGAAGTGAAACACTCGCTCATATTTATCTATATTGCTAAATAGGTACATAACACTGACCAACTGTTTGCCCTTACTTCAGCCACATACTTCTACATCGTTCTTGCCGAATTTAACGTTTCGAAGAAATGAACACGTTAGCATCCCGATCTGACGTCCGCTTTTACGATGAAATCTTCAGAGACGGTACTGAAGCTTGGAATATGAAAGGATGAGTAAGAAAACTTGGATTGTCTTTTCCAGGAAGCCGTCCCGGCGTTCGATTTAAGCAATTTGGTAAAATAAAGAAAAAAACATACATCTCGATGTAAAGAAGTGAATTTGAGTGTAGGACCAGTACTTATCCACGGGTTCACTTTGTTAAATGTTTGAAAGCCCGTAAGCTGGACATGCGTCAGTTCAAGCCACGTAACAGCGTGTTTAGGAAAAACGAACAACGTGGATCATGATTGAAGTGACAAGTTAAAACGAACAACGTGGATCATGATTGAAGTGACAAGTGTTTGAAGCGCACAACAATGTTTCCTTCTGACACTGTGTCCCATCATCCTTTATGAAAATATACGATGCCACAGGGCGAACCCTGTGCAGGATCTCCTGCATACGTGGGGGTGGAAGGTACTGGATCATCCATCGTATTCACCCGATGCGAATCAGTACGATTACAACACATTAGAAGACATAATCTGTGACATAGATCGATCCTGGCCTCGCCATCGGCACAGATGGACACGCTGACAGTGTACGACGCCTTTCATCTCTGTGGAGAACGATAGAGATGTGGGGCCCTTATATTGAAGGCATGTAATACAGTCAACGCCTGTCAATAAAAGTCTGGCAAGTATTATAACCGTGTTGCCACTACTTTTTATTCAACCCACGAACACACAATATCTGCTAAGGATCTGTAACTGCTGAAGTTTCTAACAACCCCACCACAACAAAGGTCAGCATTTAATAACGATTGTGGTGTTACTCACGCTGCTAAATACTGCATTTTCCGGCAACAAGTCATATTATGTGGTAGGTGTCATTAGAACACAGTTAATAATGTTATTTCATGTAATAATGAAAAAACTAGGAACTCATCTTTTTGTGTTTCCCACGCTGGTCTCGTCGTAAAATCATGGCTCAATTGTTGAAGATCTAGGTGGTTATGATTCCAAGCTCAGATGCAAAGAGGCCTAGGTTTTATTCTGCTATATTCAAAAGTTTTGTAGATGCACTTCTCAAACCATTCTTGGAGATTAAACCTTTCAAAGTTAGCACAATGGTGATGTAAACAAATAATCAGCACTCCGAATTTAAGTTACACTTCCTTTTAACTGCTTTTATTGCAGTATCACGTATCACAAAACATCACATCACAATACAAAACATACTTGAAAACATCTTCCTCACACTCACTGTTAAAGTTCACATTTTATAAGCTTACTACGTTATGCATCTTTCCAACATGACGTCCAAGACTTGACCTTTTCAAGGTCCGACTCTCTAACAAGTTAACAACCAACTAACTGTCGCTTACGCGCCCAAAAATCAGAGTTAAAAGTACGTCAAAGATCATAGTGACAAAAGAAAGAATACACATCAGAATAATATCATTGCAATATAAACATATCGATGTATCACAAATTAAATCAAATCTGAATGTTGTCTCAGAAATATGTTAACTACTTTACAGAAACACAGAAAATATTACTGGTATCGAGAGGTTCAGGTCAGGTGCCGTAATGGTTGCGTAATTCAAGTACCATTACAAGTTCTACATTACACAAGAATGCTAAAGAATACATAGTAATGTAAGCTGCATAATATAAACACAAACTCCGTTCACAGGTACCGACCGACCGCCGTGTCATTCTCTGCCAGTGGCATCTTTGACTCGGTATGGGGGGACGTGGGGTCAGCATACCGCTCGCCAGGCCGTTGTCAGTTTTCCTGACATCGAGCCGCTACTAAACGGTCAGGCAGCTCCTCAGTTCACATCACGAGGCTGAATGTACCCACTCCCAGTCCTTCCACCAAGGAAAAATCCACGGCTGTACCGAGAAGCGAACCCGGCCCTCCACATAGCAGACGTCCGCGATGATTACTCAGCTACGGAGGCACTCAGTGTATAAAAATTAGGTTCGTGACTCCTTCACTACTCTGAACTTTGAAGAGATTTGACAAACAGTTCTCATGTGGATATCAATATACAGTACTGGCCATTAAAATTGCTACACCAAGTAGAAATACAGATGATAAACGCGTATTCATTGGACAAATATATTATACTAGAACTGACAGGTGATTACATTTTCACGCAATTTGGGTGCATAGATCCTGAGAAATCAGTACCCAGAACAACCATCTCGCCTGGGCATTGAGTCAAACAGAGCTTGGATGGCGTGCACAGGTACAAGAGTAGTGACTGGCGTATTGTGACGAGCCAGTCGCCAGGCCACCATTGACCAGACGTTTTCAATTGGTGAGAGATCTGGAGAATGTGCTGGCCAGGGCAGCAGTCGAAAATTTTCTGTATCGAGAAAGGCCCGTACAGGACCTGCAACATTCGGTCGTGCATTATCCCGCTGAAATGTAGGGTTTTGCAGGGATCGAATGAAGGGTAGAGCCACGGGTCGTAACTCATCTGAAATGTAACGTCCTCTGTTCAAAGTGCCGTCAATGCGAACGAGAGGTGACCGAGACATGTAACCAACGTCACGCCATACCATCACGCCGGGTGATACGCCAGTATGGCGATGACGAATACACGCTTCCAATCTGCGTTCACCGCGGTATCGCCAAACGCGGATGCGACAATCATGATCCTGTAAACAGAGCCTGGATTCATCCGAAAAAATGACGGTTTGCCATTCGTGCACCCAGGGTCGTCGTTGAGTACACCATCGCAGGCGCCCCTGTCTGTGATGCAGCGTCAAGGGTAACCGCAGCCATAGTCTCCGAGCTGATAGTCCATACTGCTGCAAACGTCGTCGGACTGTTCGTGCAGATGGTTGTCTTGCAAACGTCCCCATCCGTTGAGTCAGGAATCGAGTCGTCGCTGCACGATCCGTTACAGCCATGCGGATAAGATGCCTGTCATCTCGACTGCTATTGATACGAGGCCATTGGGATCCAGCACGGCGTTCCGTAATTACCCTCCTGAACCCACTGATTCCATATTCTGCTAACACTCATTGGATCTCGACCAACGCGAGCAGCAATGTCGCGATACAATAAACCGCAATCGCGATAGGCTACTATCCGACCTTTATCAAAGTCGGAAACGTGATGGTACGCATTTCTCCTCCTTACACGAGGCATCACAACAACGTTTCACCAGGCAACGCCGGTCAACTGCTGTTTGTGTATGAGAAATCGGTTGGAAACTTTCCTCATGTCAGCACGTTGTAGATGTCGCCACCGGCTCCAACCTTGTATGAGTGCTCTGAAAAGCTAATCATTTGCATCTCATAGCATCTTCTTTCTGTCGGTTAAATTTCGCGTCTGTAGCACGTTATCTTCATGGCGTAGCAATTTTAATGGCCAGTAGTGTATACAGAGGCAATTTCGTTGTGCGATATATTTTCACGATATTTGGATCACCAGCTTTCTCCTCCAGATGTTACTCCAGGTCACACATAAACTAGAAGAAATGACCATCCTGATAACATAAGAGAAATCAGAGCTAGAACTGATAGATTTAGGTATTCATTTTTGCCACTTACTATTCTTAAGTGCAACAATAGGGTAATGGTGTGAAAGCTGTGTGCACACCCTGCCAACGCATAAGTCTGAACTGTTGAGTTATCACGCAGAAATAGAAACACTGAAGCAATACAAATTTATACTTCCAGTTTCGAAGTACAGACTCTCTTGCTAAAGTATTACTACCGTACTAATTGCTTTCCAGGTTTTTCGAGGCCAAAATTGATTTGTAACTCCTTGGAAAATATGTTGTTGTTGTTGTTGTGGTCTTCAGTCCTGAGACTGGTTTGATGCAGCTCTCCATGATACCCTATTCTGTGCAAGCTTGTTCATCTCCCAGTACTTACTACAACCTACATCCTTCTGAATCTGCTTAGTGTATTCATCTCTTAGTCTCCCTCTACGATTTTTATCCTCCACGCTGCCCTCCAATGCTAAATTTGTGATCACTTGATGCCTCAGAAAATGTCCTACCAACCGGTCTCTTCTTCTTGTCAAGTTGTGGCACAAATTCCTCTTCTCCCCAATTCTATTCAATACCTCCTCATTAGTCATGTGATCTACCCATTTAATCTTCAGCATCCTTCTGTAGCACCATATTTCCAAAGCTTCTATTCTCTTCTTGTCCAAACTATTTACCGTCCATGTTTCACTTCCATACATGGCTACACTCCATACAAATACTTTCAGAAATGACTTCCTGACACTTAAATCTATACTCGATGTTAACAAATTTCTCTTCTTCAGAAACGCTTTCCCTGCCATTGCCAGTCTACATTTTATATCCTCTCTACTTCGACCATCATCAGTTATTTTGCTCCCCAAATAGCAAACTCATTTACTACTTTAAGTGTCTCATTTCCTAGTCTAATACCCTCAGCATCACCCGACTTCATTCGACTACATTCCATTATCCTCGTTTTGCTTTTGTTGATGTCCTTCTATCCTCCTTTCAAGACACTGTCCATTCCATTCAACTGCTCTTCCAAGTCCTTTGCTGTCTCTGACAGAATTACAATGTCATCGGCGAACCTCAAAGTTTTTATTTCTTCTCCATGGATTTAGTACCTACGCCGAATTTTTCTTTTGTTTCCTTTACTGCTTGCTCAATATCCAGATTGAATAACATCGGGGAGAGGCTACAACCCTGTCTCACTCCCTTCCCAACAACTGCTTCCCTTTCATGCCCCTCGACACTTATAACTGCCATCTGGTTTCTGTACAAATTGTAAATAGCTTTTAGATCCCTGTATTTTACCCCTGCCACCTTTAGAATTTGAAAGAGAGAACCACAAAAAAATACAACACATCATGACTCGATATGTTAGCATTCATTCTAGCGAAACAACTGCGATTATTCTGAAAAGGTATGTGGTCGGATACATTTCACAACTGTAAGCGTTAGTCACTGAAATTGTCAGTCACTGACGGTAATGGATTAATACTGTAGAATAATTCAGGATGTATAGAGCTTTTTGATGAAGTATCTTTATTACTCCAGGCTCAAATCAGATTACATGTACGTGATGTTCCTTAATGTACTGGTTGATGGAGTCCGTGGGGACGGCCACCCGGATGAAGACGGAGGGGGCGCCCACAGTTGCACAGGGCCATATTCCCCACGAGACGATTCCGATGAGGGTGCCATCACAGTCAGCAAACGCAGTGTCACAGGTACACCAAAGGGCTGCCCAGAACACTACACTACTGCATCAATATAAATTCTTCAATTGTCAGTGGATCTGGACAAAAAATTTGTCATCACCAGGAGACAAGACGCTAGTATCATGTAACACTGACTCTAGCTTTGATGTGGACTCAGTTCGATAAGTTTCCTGAGGTAACCTACATCCAACGAAAGTTACTCATTCATGATAACATCCCATAGAGCAAATAACTTGCAAGGATGTTGATGGTTACTTTCCACTTGCTGTTCCAGATAATCTCAGAAACTTTGTGCAATGCCACTCGAGGTTCGACAGACTGCCAAGGTGTTCGTCAAAGCAGGAACTTATGCCTGCAGACCTGCGAACATTGTCATCTTGGAAAATGGGAGTGTCCACACCATACTCACCATGAAGGTGTGCTGGCAGGAGTGGCCGTGCGGTTCTAGGTGCTGCAGTCTGGAGCCGAGCGACCGCTACGGTCGCAGGTTCGAATCCGGCCTCGGGCATGTATGTGTGTGATGTCCTTAGGTTGGTTAGGTTTAATTAGTTCTAAGTTCTAGCGGGACTGATGACCTCCGCTGTTAATTCCCATAGTGCTCAGAGCCATTTGAACCATTTTTTTCATCGTGTAGTCATAGTCACGTCCAAATACGGCAGTTCTTTCTGTCATTCTCAACATCGAACCATTTTATTGCGGTGATTCCATACCAACCGTCTGGCAATTACACACCATTTTACTGGCTCACTTTGATGCTGGAAGGTCATATGACGCCATGGCACTAGTTCTACACAACCTAAAGTGGGACACCAATAGTTTGTCCGGTGATCTTATGGTTACATGTGTTTCATCTGTTGCGGTATTGGTTGCACCAAGAAATTCCGTGCGATTTGCAACATACCCCTTAAGCCCGTACTCAGTCTGTTTATTTCATTGCATCTGAAGCCGGAACGTGACTGACCGATTGCGAGACAATCTACCTCATATGCCCTTGTATAAACAAACCCGCAAGACAGCCCTAGATATTTCAGATAACTGAAACTCGAATCCTTCCCGTTTGATGATTTAAGATAAACCAGTGTCTTCTGATGTTCTCGACAGATGTACAGGGTACCTCATCCAGCACTGTTCAAGTGACTTAACAACAGGCTGCCGCATCAGAACAGACAATCCTGGTAGCTGTGTACCGTGCAAGCGGAGATGCTTCCGTCGACGGGGCCGGTGCAGACGTTGTTGTCGTTGACCGGGCTGTCGGGCACCAGTTGCACGCACTCCGTGTTGCTGATGACGGTGACGTCGACCCACTGCAGGATGTAGGGCATGTCCGGAAAAATGCCGATTCTGGTGCTGGTGCTGCCCCAGCCAGAGAGCGTCGCCGACGATCCAGCTGCAAGGAAAGTCAGGTCTAGCTGGAAACACTGGACTTACAGGCTGTGTGGCTGTACGAGGGGTTGCAGTGTAATCTGAATTACCAGTAGTGCGAACCAAAAGAAAAATTCAGATCATGTGAAGAAAACAATTAGTGGCCAGTAAAAGTACTGACACAATGAGTAAAACAATCATAAGTTGCTAGTAGTGAGACCATTCTAGAGATAGGTACTCATGAAAAGAACACTTGTCACTGTTAACTGACTAACCACTTGGGACGGATCCAGCGGTAGGCAGCGGTATGGCCTGTACGTTGCCGCCCAGGGATAAACTGGTCTTCAGCTGGAAGATGGCGACGTCGTTGATTGCGACGTTACTGTAGAACGAACAACATCAGAGTACCTTAACATCCATATTCATTTTGAAAAAGTAATGTTGGTACAGTTGCATATATCTGTGCCTCAGTCCATACGGACATCTAACATCTAGTCAGAGAGGTCTACCACAAACATTGTCCCTGTGTGCTGAAAGACGGAACGACCATCTTCACAGTGCACTAATACCCACGTTATTAACAGGTTAAATCAATGACCATTCTTGTTGTTCTGTCGCTACCACAGAGAGCCAAATTCATCAGAAGAATGCCCGCATCTCGTGGTCGTGCGGTAGCGTTCTCGCTTCCCACGCCCGGGTTCCCGGGTTCGATTCCCGGCGGGGTCAGGGATTTTCTCTGCCTCGTGATGGCTGGGTGTTGTGTGATGTCCTTAGGTTAGTTAGGTTTAAGTAGTTCTAAGTTCTAGGGGACTGATGACCATAGCTGTTAAGTCCCATAGTGCTCAGAGCCATTTGAACCATTTGAATCATCAGAAGAATGAAAGATACTTGTATACTTATTCTAACATACTAAAACTACAGAGTCCAAGTCATCATCAAATTACCCGGGAAGTCAGTAAGGATAATGTCGACTTATTAGTCAATGAAGCTGATCAAATGCTGGAATGATACCTTCACTCTGCAGCAGAGTGTGCGCTGATGTGAAACTTCCTGGTGGCTTAAAACTGTGTGCAGAACCGAGACTCGAACTCGGGACTGGTTCTCAGGAGAGCTTTTGTGAAATTTGAAAGGTAGGAGACGACGTACTGGCAGAATTGAAGCTGAGAGGACGGATCGTGAATCGTGCTTGGGTAGCTCAGTCGGCAGGGCAGTTGCCCGCGTAAGGCCAAGGACCTGAGTTCGAGTCTCGGTTCAGTACCCAGTTTTATTCTGATCAAATGCTACTTGTCACATTACTTCGTGTATTCAGCTCCAATTAAATAGCGCGGTATTTATAAGAATGAGTACACAAGCATTCAGTCTATTTGAAGAATTCCCAACATTTTCAGGGGAATAAACAGAATAACTGACTGTCTTTAAAGTAAATATTACAATAGAGGTTAGTACTCTGCCAAGAAAAATGTTAAAACGTCGAAATAAGTAACACATTATGTTGGAAAGAAATTCTTCCAGGCATGCTTCCCTTTTTTAGGACCATATTGGTATAGATATTAATAGTGTTGCGGCCACATGTAGTAAGCATTGCTTCACACAGTGGAGAATGGCAAAACAGAGGCAGCCGGCGACCGAGGCGTTGCGAAGTAAGCGTGGCACAGATAGCCTTGCTGACAGCAGCAGTCTACCAACAGACTGATGCAAGGGAACACACAGACCGAGCGCCGAGCGAAGCCTGGAGAGTGTTGAGTAAGGGGAAGTGCGGCCAGCACGCTAGTTACGCTGCAATATACTGCGGGAGTAATAACAAAAAGTTACCACCGAGAGTAAAAAACGTCCTCCTGCCGGATATAAATAGTGGAGCGCAGGCAGCAACAGACAGAAGGCATTAGAAAGCAGCTCGGATCTGAGGACGGACGTGGTCCGTGTCCGAATATTCAATCTTCGTAAGTGACGATTCCGGAAGTCTGTTCCAGCTCACAGGAATCATCCGTTCGCCACCAGATGTCAACTTCAGCTCTGCAGGTCGGGCCAAGTTCGGTCGGCACCGTGGCTGACTAACTACAGCGAGAACTTCCAGCAGGACTGGCCGCAGCGCGGTCTTGGTCACAGGCGCCGCTGGGGACTGACGCCCGGACTTCACGGCAACCCGGCCCCAACGGAGCATGGTCCGTCCAAGACGGGACCTCGCGGACATCGCGACTGACGGCTTCCCAGCCACCGGCGCAGCAGGCGTCAGCAGCTGTCCCCACGGCGACGCGGCTCCGTGGGCATGCCTGTACTGGGGGCGCCAAGCGGCGACGAGTTCATCTCAACCACAGGGCATCCTGGCTTCAGTGGAGCACTGGTGGCCTGAAGCTCCCGAGTGCGGTCAGCGGCGGAGAATCTACACAACAGCAGACAGGCGGAGGGATCCGCAGGGCTGGGCAGCGACCATGAAGGAAAAATTGTAAAGAAAGTTCAATAAATAATTGTAAAACTCCACGCCATCTCAGTCCTTGGCGCAGCCACGGTGTCTGCTGCTAACAAGTGGTCCAGAAACCATAACAATAGAGACATATTTGGATAGATACAAATAACGATCTACCCGTTCATGATTACCATGTTCCTCAAAAGTTTTGCAAAATATGTTCTTCCGATTGGTTGAACACTACTGAAAATACACGGTCCACTCACATTAATGGATCAACGCCACTATTCTGCGTCAACGTGCAATAACCATTCGCAGACAGCAAGTGGCACCACTAGCAGTTGAGAGTATATGAAGCGTGTCACGAGGATACTGAAAATAGTGCAGTTGTTGCCGTGATGCAGAAACGGAGCGATTCATCTGACGTCCAAAAGAGCATTATCATTGGCTTTCGGGTCAAACTGAAGCAGCAGACACCTGATTCATGCATTTATGCTGACTGCTGTTAATGGGAGACGAAGGCTGGAATATGCACGCCATTACGGCAACTGGACATCCACTGAGGGGTGACAGGTGGACTTTCCAGATGAATCACGTTTTATGCTCCATCAGACAGATGGCCCTTGGCGTGTACGGAGTGAAACGTCTGAAAGCTAAGTCCCTGCAATAATCGTCAGAAGGGTTCAGGCCCGAGGAAGGAACGTGGTCTGCGAAATGATTTCTTACCATTTACTGGATGATCTCGTCATTCTGTATAGTACAATGGATCAGTGTATGTCCATCTATGCTTATAGACCATGTCGATCCTACATGCAGTTTATTTTTCCTCGGTACGATAGCATCTACTAGAAGGACAATGTAACGTTTCACGCAACTTGCAGTCTATCAAGCTACCAGGATCTGTGGTACCTCCTCTATAGGGCCGTTCGCGCCAGGGATTCTCAGCCAAGAAACATCACGCAGCTGATCACGGCAGTGGAGTCGGCATGGCTCCAAATCCCTGTCGGTACCTTTCAGAACCTCAGTGACTCCCCTCGTGCACGTCTCGCAGTGGTCCTCACTGCTGAATACGGTTATTCAAGCACTTGACAGTTTCGGGCAGTGTACCTCTCTCAGAGTTTCGGTTCTAGAAGAGATTTGCCACTGATCATACCTTCTACGATATCACAGATCAGTATCAAAATATTTTAATGATTAAATTCCACACACTACAACTATTTGTGATGTGGATATGACCTTTATCTGTGGTAATCGTACCACAGAGAAACTTAAAATTTATGGTTCTCAAGAGACAATGCGCACTTCTTTAACTTAAAATTTAACTAATAGGAAGCATTCATGTTAAAAACTCCACGCTGTTTTCATAATATGTTATTTTGTCAATAAGAGGAGTTAACTAGTGGTGCTCCGCAGGGTTCACTACATAGTCCACTGCTGTTCTTCTTGTACGTAAATGGACACCAATTTTAAACAGATGAAACTAATGTAGTTGCTTTATAGTACGGAACAGATTTTCGCTTTCAGGAGTATTCATTTATCACATTCTTAAGTTTACAATGCAAGCTAGTCCTGGGTCATAAGAACAAAAAGTAAACATTCGTCACACATGCTCTGCATTATCAAACAGCTCAGATGTCGATATTTAAGTATAATTATATTCCAGAGATCTCGTCGTTAGCGTCCATCCAACCACTGGAAGAAAATTTCAAATATCTCATGTTACGTTTTCAACGTTTTCATTGACACCGATCGTAGTTGTACTTTCCTCATGACCTACTTCAGTGTGCAGCAATCGGTAACAGACATTGGTAATACTTGTCAATCAAACCTCAATAAAAGAGAACGTGTGTGTAATTATTGGCGACACGTTACTAAAGCTGTTACAAGTTTCGAACACGCCGAATGCAAACAGTGTCTGCATCACTTACAAATCTTCCCGGTAGGATGGATGCCTTATCTGCTGGGCCACTTGCACCCTCTGCTCGATGGCCTAGTCATTCGTCAGGGAGTTGATACCAGCCACGACCTGAAACACACAAGACAATACACCATCACAGAGAGCTCTTCCCATTTCTTACAAAAGTTTTAGCTGTCGTTATTTTCGAATATACTGACGACACCAAATTTCTGGGAACCTATCTGAAACATATCTGTCTTCTGAGCAACTATGTGAAATTCGTTTTGCTCAACGAACAAGCAGGTGACACAAAGACAAATTGGCAGTGTCACTGCCATGAACATTGGCTCACACTCTACACCGAAAAGACAACAGTTACTTTTTAGGGTTTAACGTGGGACTTCCTACAGCTAGATAACCAGAGAAGTTAATCGACGCCCTCTTACTACCACAGGTAAAACAAAAATGATCAGGACACTTTTCACTGACAAGTAAAGAATTAACTAATATCCTGCATGACGACAATCCAGTCAAGTCTGCACCCAGGGAGGGTAATGTTATTGAGGTCAAAACATCCCTGCCAAACCCCCCTTCCCCCTCGCCCCCCCTCCCAACCCAAATGAATCGATGTAATACTCTCATATACACTAGTTTGCAAATTTCTTAGCCAACTTACTTAGAGTAAAGTATCATGGGAACGAGGAATTTCGAAGATCGCAAGGAAGTGTATAAAATCATAAACTATGTTTGACAAAGGGGACCCTTCATTTCGTAGCCAGGCCAGGAAAAATGGCCTATTCATGACCTGACCATAGATTATTGCAACAACAAATCCGACACAGTTTGTCAGTCCACAGGTAGAACCGGTAAACCAGAGGAAAACTGCGTAACGCAGGACAGAAAGGAAAAGACAATTTTTTGCGATCTTAAGCAGAACAAACTGAATAAACCCGTGTTCCTCTCATTTACTCTACAGCTCTTGTACTAGGCTAGCGTTTGCACACGGACTGCTAAGTGAAACACTGCTAATGATGATTGCACCCTTAGATTTTATATTGTGCAGATTATGACGTTGTCGGAGTAGTGAGAGTTTGTTGGAAGTAAACAATTCCATGGAAAATGTAAATGCCAAGTGTTCAGATGAATCCTATCCAAATTATGTGCCGGCCGCTGTGACCGAGCGCTTCTAGGCGCTTCAGTCCGGAAACGCGCTGTTGCTATGGTCGCAGGTTCGAATCCTGTCTCGGGCGTGACTGTGTGTAATGTCCTTAGGTTACTTAGGTTTCAGTAATTCTAAGCCGGCCGTGCCCTTTCAAAGGAACCATCCCAGCATTTGCCTGGGGCGAGTTATGTAAATCACGGAAAACCTAAATCAGGATGGCTGGACGCGGGATTGAACCGTCGTCCCCCAGAATGCGAGTCCAGTGTGCTATCCACTGCACCACCTCGCTCGGTATTAATAAGCAATGTAAACAAATAAATATTTTATGATCCCTATTTTTTTTCCAACCTCCGATCGGTTTCGAAATTAACACTAAAATGAAAATCTAGCGAAGCTTTATGCAGATGTGTTGCGCTCGTCTATTGCCTCACGTCGCACTTTTCACCTCTGAGCGCCCTGCATGTACGTGAAGATACCTAGAACAATGGTGTCTCCCGTCAAGAATAAAGTGCACGATGAGGCGTTTCGCCTGATTTCATGCACCCCACGTAACGAAACCGTGATAAATATCGTTTTTCATTAGAATTTTCGGCCGCATACTACAGTCCTGACTTGGAGCCCTCTGATTTTCATCTCTTCGCTGTCATGAACCACTGGCTGTGAGGGCAGGATTTTGGGCACAGACAGCGAGCTGCAGACCAGCGTAAGGAATTGGCAGAAAGCACAGGCGGCTACTTTTGTAAAACGAACGTATTGGAATGTCTGTGCCACGCTGCAAGAAACAGCTAAGTCGGAGCAGCGACTGTGTAAAGAAATGGCTGGAATGTTAGCTAAATGTTGCAAATAAAATGTTTCCGATTATCACTGTGATCTAGATTTATCTCCGTTTTGCGACTGATTGGAGGTTGAAAAAAAGCAGCCTTCGTACTTAAAACATTTACAACATGCCATCGTTAATATTATTGTTTAAATCCTAGGCATCAGTTTCACGTTGAAAGTGAGGGTGGTAGCAAGTGGAGAGCGTGCCAGTGCACACTGTGAGCCCTCCTCCAGAGCCTAATCCTGGAGCCGCGTCTGTGCCCAATATAGAGACATTAAGCAGATGCTTAATGAAGTTAGCAGTAAGTCCACATCTATCAGTCGCTTCTTCTTTTTGGAAATCCATTCTCGAGTGAAGTGTTCTGCGCTTCTGTCAGCTAATAATGCAGGAAACGCTCATAATGAGCCATGAAAGGTTAACATTTGAATGGCCTGCGGTTCTCTCTCTTGCCTGAGATTACGTGACCGACTTGGCAGACTAGTTGTCACAGCTGAGCGCTGTGCGAGCCGCTCACCTCGTAGTATCCTAAGGCTTTCGGGTCGACGCCGTGTCCGGCCGTGACGACAACATTGGTGGACACGATGGAGCCGCCGCGCGTATGGGAGGCGATGCCGAACATCACCCACTGCAGCGACACCTGGTACGGGAACTGGCCTGCAAGGCGGAGACAGCGGCTGTAGTCGACACATCCTTAAAAAGCACGGCATCTGGCACTACCAGTGTGAAACATGGCGGATGCAACAGGTCACAACCTCATGAGGAGCTGAGCAAAGTGCCTCAACTTAACCGAAATAGCCAAAATATACTACTGGCCATTAAAATTGCTGCACCAAGAAGAAATGCAGATGATAAACGGGTATTCATTGGACAAATATATTATACTAGAACTGACGTGTGATTACATTTTCACGCAATTTAGGTGTACGGATACTGAGAAATCGGTACTCAGAACAACCACCTCTGGCCGTAATAACGGCCTTGATACGCCTGGGCATTGCGTCAAACAGAGCTTGGACGGCGTGTACAGGTACAGCAGCCCATGCAGCTTGAACACGATACCACAGTTCATCAAGAGTAGTGACTGGCGTATTGTGACGAGCCAGTTGCTCGGCCACCATTGACCAGACATTTTCAATTGGTGAGAGATCTGGAGAATGTGCTGGCCAGGGCAGCAGTCGAATATTTTCTGTATCCAGAAAGTCCCGTACAGGACCTGCAACATGCGGTCGTGCATTATCCTGCTGAAATGTAGGGTTTTGCAGGGATCGAATGAAGGGTAGAGCCACGGGTCGTAAGACATCTGAAATGTAACGTCCACTGTTCAAAGTGCCGTCAACGCGAACAAGAGGTGACCGAGACGTGTAACCAATGGCACCCCATACCATCACACTTCCAATGTGCGTTCACCGCGATGTCGCCAAACACGGATGCGAACATCATGATGTTGTAAACAGAACCTGGATTCATCCGAAAAAATGACGTTTTGCCGTTCGTGCACCCAGGTTCGTCGTTGAGTACACCATCGCAGGCGCTCCTGTCTGTGATGCGGCGTCAAGGGTAACTGCAGCCATAGTCTCCGAGCTGATAGTTGCATGGGGGCTTAATTAAAATAGAATGCAAATAATTTTATTTTTTTCGTAGCTGTTTGTCCGATTACGGAGTCTCGTAAACGGTTGGCCCTGACTAGTATTATTACGCAATCTGACTGCATAGAACAACAACAAAGAATGAAATGGAAATTTTCATTAACACAATTAATTAATTAAGTCCCCAGCAACTATAAAACCTACGAAACCAAAGCACAAGTGTAACTGTTCTGTGTGTGGGAGTATGACTCAACGTACGCATCTGGCACGGTTCTTCTTCAACAACACAAGAAATTTTAAATATCATTTATACTGAATTAATTAAAGGAAATAGAAATACCATAATTACTCAAGAAAACCAGAATTACACTCTAATACAAGAACACAAGCCAGATGCTTTGTTGACTGAACCTGTAATGACGCATTATTTAAAACATGGAAATAATGAAAAAAAAAACACGGAATATTTTACCTTCATATATATTGACGAAAAGCACTCTGATCATTACAGTGTTTCCATTCGAACCATCTGCTGTCTATCCCATCAAACAACTGCATAAAACATGGAACAAGCACTCCTTACTACAACATCTCGACAAGCCTTGCCCACTAGCACATCTCAACACGAACTGACTACTACGAGTCCTCGACAAGCACTGCCCACTACGACATCTCAATAATCACTGCCAGTGGAGGCGGCGGAACAATACTCTCTAGCGCGATCTCTGGCGCTGTGGCTCAGTGTAGCCACCTTTCATATGCCCTTCCTCCACGGGCTAGAATTTGATGGTATTTTTGCCAGCATTGGTGGTGAAAATACCACCAAATTCGTCAAAAAAAATACAGACAAAAATAAAAGATAATATTAATGCGTAAATATCATATAACTAGATAAAATTTTGGCTTTGCACTGACCTTTCAATAACCTAATATATAGAATACAGTAAGCAATACAAATTCTTTCATACATGTGACTTTACATAACAGTTTACACAAGTATTATGTGGTTAAACAGTTCAATCAATAGCGTCAGCAATGACGAATATGTGCAGGTAAGAGTCTCATAACTTTTCACAAACAGTAATACACAAAAAAAATCTGTTTACACAAATATTCACATAAACGCTTTCCATAGCCCAAGAAACAAGTAGTTGACAGTTCCAGCAATAGCACCCAGCAATGGTCAACAGGTGCAGATACCAACAAGTAACATTATTTCAATAGAAGCAGTCCATCAGTGGCACCCAGCAATGTTAAACAGGTGCAGACACCAACAAGTAACACCATTTCAGTATAAGCAGTTCCATTAGTGGCACCAGCAATGTTGAGCAGGTGCACACAGCAACAGGTGACATCTTTTCAGTAGAAGCAGTCCATCAGTGGCACCCAGCAATGTTGAGCAGGTGCAGACATCAACAGGTGACATCTTTTCACTAGCAGCAGTCCATCAGTGGCTCAAAATGGTTCAAATGGCTCTGAGCACTATGGGACTTAACATCTATGGTCATCAGTCCCCTAGAACTTAGAACTACTTAAACCTAACTAACCTAAGGACATCACACAACACCCAGCCATCACGAGGCAGAGAAAATCCCTGACCCCGCCGGGAATCGAACCCGGGAACCCGGGCGTGGGAAGCGAGAACGCTACCGCACGACCACGAGATGCGGGCTCCATCAGTGGCACCCAGCAATGTTGAGCAGGTGCAGATACCAACAAGTGACATCATTTCGGTAGAAGCAGTCCATCAGTGGCACCCAGCAATGTTGAGCAGGTGCCGACACCAACAAGTAACACCATTTCAGTATAAGCAGTTCCATCAGTGGCACCAGCAATGTTGAACAGGTGCAGCCATCAACAGGTGACATCTTTCCAGTAGAAGCAGTCCATCAGTGGCACCAGCAATGTTGAACAGGTGCAGCCATCAACAGGTGACATCTTTCCAGTAGAAGCAGTCCATCAGTGGCACCCAGCAATGTTGAGCAGGTGCAGACATCAACAGGTGACATCTTTTCAGTAGAAGCAGTCCATCAGTGGCACCCAGCAATGTTGAGCAGGTGCCGACACCAACAAGTGACATCATTTCAGTATAAGCCGTTCCATTAGTGGCACCAGCAATGTTGAGCAGGTGCACACAGCAACAAGTGACATCATTTCGGTAGAAGCAGTCCATCAGTGGCACCCAGTAGTGTTGACCAGGTGCTGACCGCAGTCCATAAAATTCACTATCACTAATCACACTGTTCATCAGCAGAAATTAAACATGTCCTAGTTGCACCAATCATGTAGAAAAAGTGCAAATAACAGTCCATAATATTCCCTATCACTAATGAGACAGTTCAGTCATGAACAATAGTTTGAGTGCACACACAATTAACAAAATTATTATCAATGCTCTTACACTAAACATACAAATCATAATAAATGCACAAATGATATCAGGTAGTCATATTAACTATTACCATACACAAATAGCAGTAAACCTATAATATTTATGGGTGTCAGTGCAAGCCACAACAAACAAGTAAAATAATATTTAGCAGATAGGTTGGGATCACTTCTCTGGGATTATAAAAGGAAAACACACAAAACACACTCACTCATCTTTCATCCACATTTAGTGCTACTGTGTAGTTGAATAGTGTTAACTGTGTAAATGCAATTCTGTCAAAATTTTATGTTCATCATGTGTATCAAGTAGTAGTGGCAGCAATGTATAACAGTCAATAATAGTTAGTCAACGTCATAGTCATCATGTCAAGACGAATGTTTGCCAAGCCAGATCAAAATGTACGGTTGCTGAACAACTGTCAGTGAGCCAAGATATGCAATTACTTCCTCTCTCAAAAAAAAGTATGTACTGCTTAGTGATTTAACAAAGTGTGTGTGTAGACAATCTTCCTTCTACTTGAGTGTTCTAGTCTGTCATCTTCATCCTCCTTGTTCCATATAGACCAACAAAAAAATATGCTCCTCACTTACTTCACCTCTTATCCACCAGAACTCCAATAATCATCAGCATCACATAATCTCAATACTTCAATAATACCTCTTCAATACGTCGATACATATAAACCTTATCATCAATATCATTTACCTTACCTCTTGTCCACGAAAACTCCAATAATCATCACTTCACATAATCTCAATACTTCAATAATACCTCATACGTCGATACATATAAACCTTATCATCAATAATTTACCTTACCTCTTGTCCACTAAAACTCCAATAATCATCAACTTCACATAATCTCAATACCTCAATAATACCTCTTCAATACGTCGATACATAAAAACCTTATCATCAATATCATTTCACTTTCATAAGAACTCTTTCCTCTAGTCAGTCTCCTCGAACAAGTACAGACAAAATCCTAGTTCAAACTTCAGTTCATCATCCCATACAATCCGAAGACACAGTGTCCACACACAACCTCTGTGTAATCCATCTGACCCAAATTTTCTACTCATTATAAATTATAAGATACATTTTGGTTCCTTGTCCATCATTAAATAAAAGAAATGCATACATGACCTCTAACAGACTTTAGTTCGAATAACTCTCAGTAATTAAGTACGATTACGGAGTGTGAATGATCATAATATTTCACAGTGTGTACACCACTTCAAGAATCATGGCAGAAACAAACATGTGGAGTATTTTTTGTGTCGAGTGTCACTTCCTATTTCAATTGCTCACGAAGAATGCAGTGTAATAACTGTCAATGGTCTAACCTAGTGTTGGTATGTCATGTCGTTAGCTTCCTTCCTATTAGCATAAATTTATACAGCTTCCATAAAACCTCCAGCTCATGTGACTTCTATGAAGTTTCTTGTACTAATGTCGTTCGTAGCATTATAGCAGTTCATTTTCTTATCTTAAAAATATCAGGCACTGAGCGTAAGCAAAACATGCAATAGCGAGTAAATATACCAGTAGCGAACAGAATGTCAACAAGTGGATGCAGCACAATTCCTACAACGAGGCTCCGCCAAGCGAACAATCTATAATTAATACCATAATGTGACCTAAACTCTATGTTCGTACTCCGCATATCAGCATTTCTATATACGAAATTAAAGAGTAGTTATGACAACAAAACAGACATGTGTAAATATGCAATCCATACGCAAAGCAGCAAATATATATCTCACACAATAAACAGGTCATTAGCATCATATCAGCATAAGCAAATAAATGTTCATACGTAATCTTAATAAGTAAACCTGAAGGCGCAAGCAGATAAATCACAAAGTATAACTTACATACATATCCACAGTCAGCACAATTAATCAGTTGACAATTACAATTTAAATAAATAAGCACAGCAGGCACATAATAAAAAAATATGACATAAGTGAAAAAGCAGTGCAGCCAAGCGATGCATAATATACATAAGTAACAACCCTGTTCATTAATCAATAATTGTCAAAATCAGCAAATGTACACAAGCACGTCGCTTCACAAGTAAATTCATAGAACATGAAATTTAGCACAAAGTATGAGTCACGTAATCGCAAGCAGCAAATTACGTCTAAAGTACGTACCTAAGTGGAAATATGTTACCTGAAAAATAAACTCAATTAATAGTTACCCTTTTTAGTTTATTACTTTTTTCTTCGAAATTACATTCTTCCTGAAATTTTCTCGATAGCAAGTCGTCTTAACGTCGGACACGCACAGAATTTACCTGAAGTTCTTAAATATTTTATACAACCGTATTCCTGAAAAATACTGAATGTTAATAACGTAATTCATCAGGTCACTATAGCTTTATACAGAATTTAGTCGGAGAAATTAGACTGTGTATTTGTTTACGGCTGTCAGTGCATTCGCACTGAGCGCTCGATCAGCTGTAGACGCGTGACGTAGAAGGTGATTGTTTGCGGTCAACGACAGCCTTGTGCGGCGCGCAGACTTCACTGTTGCTTTGAGTACGCGCCGCCGCCGGAACACGGCGCGGTATCCCTGTATTCTCTGCATGTTTACATGTAGCTGTTAGTTTCTCTAAAGTATGTCATTCCACAAAAATTTTTTTAAATTATATCATTCCACAAAAATTTTAACGTTAGATATATGATGTATTCCCTTAGAGCGTCGAGATTTAAGAGTTTCTACTTCAACAGTGTTATCATGAATGATTTTGCGAACTCTATATGGACCGTTATAAAGCAGAAAAAATTTGCGACACAAGCCTTTTCCTTTGTGAGACAAACGGTGGGACTTAATTAACACCTTTTGACCAACTGACAAAATTTTTAAACGACCAGGACGTTTAGCTGATTTCTCTCTTCTTGCAGCCGCAGATGCAATATTTCGTAGAGCCAGGTTGACAACTTCAGAATGCCGCAGTTTCCGTGTAGGCGGAAAAGGAACAATTTCAGAAATGCGATTTGTCGGTGCTTTATTTTTTAATATCAGTATAGGTAGTGAAGAAGTTGAATCATTAGGGAGTTCATTCAGAATGTTTTGAAAAATATGAAGATACTGATCCCAAGTTCTGTGATTCTGATGACAATAAAGACGGCACAGTTTATTGATTTCCTTCATCCATCTCTCTGAAGCATTAGATTGAGGGTGAAAAAGTGAAATAAAAATTGGTTTAATCTTACGACGCCGTAGAGTACGAAGCCAAATTTTAGAGCGAAACTGTGATCCATTATCTGATATAACCTTATCAACATGACCAACTTCTTTAAGAAAATGTTTGATGAAAGCATTAGATACTGAACGAGCTGTTGCTTTTCGTAAAGGTGTAAAACACACATATTTTGATGTCAATTCCACTACTACGAAAATGTACGCAAAACCATTAGTAGAACGAACCACTGGACCGAACAAATCGACTGCAGCCATGTCCTTTAATTCCGCTGGAATGATAGGAAACAACGGTGCTCTGTGAGAAATAGTTGGCGGCTTAGCCTGTTGACATAATTTGCATTTGGCAAGAACAGATCGAATACGTTTTCCCATATTACTGAAGTTGCAATTTTCTCGTAATTTATGAAAACATTTTCTGGGACCAAAATGTGCATAACTAAAATGTGTAAACGAGGTGTGGCCAAATCATCCAATCTAACAAAGCGTCTAAGAAAATTACAGACACCAAGGAAACTACGAACATCACGTTTTGTGGAAGGAACAGCATAATTACGAATAGCATCTAGTTCCTCTGGATCAGGAAAAATACCTTCTGTAGAAATAATGTGACCGAGAAATTTCACCTGTGAACGACCAAATTCAGATTTTTCCAAGTTCACTGTAATGCCAACTCTTGCAAAAATACGTAATAATGAATCCAAAATTTTGTTGTGCTCACTCCAAGAACGTTTAGCAATAAGAATATCGTCAACATAAGAAGTAATATTGTCACGAAGATAAACAGGTAAAATTTCATTTAAACTACGAATGAATGCTGCAGAAAATATAGTAAGCCCAAACGGTAATTTCCAAAGTCACTTTTGGGTAAAACAGTCAAATCCGGTTATTCTTTACCTACAGTCTAGATAGATTAATAGTAGAAGAGTTTTTTTTTTTTTTTTAGATGCAAAGAATAGTGAGAGAGTAGGCAGCGGTGCAGAAAACTAAAAGGGAAATAGCACCACTACAGCTCGGGGCCCTGTGAACGCTACGGCACATATTCACTTAGTATAGTGAATTCCCTGAGGACTTCAATAACTGCACATAAATTTCAGTTTATGACCTAGTGGGAAATTTGGCGGAAGTGCGTACGTGAATCGATCCAACCATGAACATGGACGTATGTCATTCCTAGAATTGCAAAAGATCTTAAATTTCCGAACAGTCAAGAAGTGTTTACAGTCAAAGCTTCCGCCTCGCGGCGACAAAGACCTACCGCGTCTGTTCCAGTCCGAATGTCGATTATTGTCAAGTTCACGCGCCTGGCGCTCTCTTGTTGCATCACGTAAATGAAACAAATTACTTTCTTCAAAGCCCTCTGCTATCTGTGATACTAAAATTCGTCTGCTGTCTTTTCCTACGATTTCGCTTTTAATATATTTGTCTTGCTTTTGTAATGCCTCAACTTCACTTTTAACACGTTCATTAAATTTTCCCTGATTTTCAACATACTTATTTATGTTCTGGTACTCTTCGGTTTCTGCAAATGGTAATGGAGCTGTATCATCCGAATCTCTGCCCCCATGTAAACTAAGACTTGTCAATTTATCTAAAATTTCCTCAACTCTTTCCGATAAGTCACCTATTTTTTCTCTCTGTTTATTTACGTCTTCCGTAAGTGTCGCGACTCGGGTTTCAGTGTTGACACATTTGGTAGTTAACTGTTCATATTGTTGTGTTAGATTATTTATTCTTTCATTTGGTACGGATTCCTCGATTCTCTCAAATATCTCTTCCTTATCATGTGCACATTGTAAATTTAGCTCTGAAAATTTTTGTACTATCACGCAATCTCTTTCTTCCTGTTCTCTATCCTGTTCCCTTTGTCTAATCTCTACTGCAATTAATCTATTATTGTGAGAATTCAAAATCGGTTGTACTTCTTCTCTAATTTCTTTCTTTAATTCATCTTTCATGTTTTTGAAACATGTCCCTATTCGTGAATCTAACCGTGTTTCCATTGTTTCCATCTCTATTTTAATTGTTCCTATTTGTGATCCCACTGTTTTTAATTCAGATCCCAAAGTTCCCATCTCGGTTTTAATTGTTCCTATTTGTGATCCAAGTGAGTCTCGTAACTGCTCCATTGTTCCCATTTGTGAGTCTAACCGTGTTTCCATTGTTACCCTATTTGTTTTTAATTCAGATCCAAACCGTGTTTCCATTTTTAATATAGCACTCATCAACTGCTCCATAGTAACTGATTCGAAACTCCTTTCGCCCCTAACATTTCCCGCAAAACCAGTTTCCTTCGTCATAGCTGTAAAGCTATCTGTGTTCGATACTATTTCAGAATCTTCTATCGTTAATCTCGTATTCTGTGAATTTTCTGATTGAGAAAAATTTTGAAATGGTTCCGGACTATTTTCCCGACTTATTAAATTGTTTTCCACTTCATTATTCATGATACTGTTTTCCTCTGTTGGCGAGTTCGCCATGTTAACAATTTCGTCATTCTCACTATCCATCATTTTTGCCTTTTTCATCGATCGCGTAATCATTTACAAAACATACAAAACTCGTCACTATATGAAAATTACACACAATGACACTTTATCTCCAACAATACCATTCACACGAAATGTTTCCCTCAAACACGATTAATCGAACAATTGAAATAATTGCACTAAATTGTCAAACCCGTATACAAGACAACAAAATTAAATTCTGAAAAAAAAATACCATTAGAAGAATGACAATTACCAAATCTACACATGCAAAATAGATTACAATTACTAAACTACAAATTACTACAACAATACTACTGTCTACTATTTTTACAATCAGAAGATTCCAAGGGACGATCCGAAGCAGCGGTCGCCACGTGCATGGGGGCTTAATTAAATGCAATGAAAATAATTTTTAAATTTTTGGTAGCTGTATGTCCGATTACGCTATGTATCGTAAACGGTTGGCCCTGACTAGTATTATTACGCAATCTGACTGCATAGAACAACAACAAAGAATGAAATGGAAATTTTCATTAACACAATTAATTAATTAAGTCCCCAGCAACTATAAAACCTACGAAACCAAAGCACAAGTGTAACTGTTCTGTGTGTGGGAGTATGACTCAACGTACGCATCTGGCACGGTTCTTCTTCAACAACACAGGAAATTTTAAATATCATTTATACTGAATTAATTAAAGGAAATAGAAATACCATAATTACTCAAGAAAACCAGAATTACACTCTAATACAAGAACACAAGCCAGATGCTTTGTTGACTGAACCTGTAATGACGCATTATTTAAAACATGGAAATAATGAAAAAAAAAATACGGAATATTTTACCTTCATATATATTGACGAAAAGCACTCCGATCATTACAGTATTTCCATTCGAACCATCTGCTGTCTATCCCATCAAACAACTGCATAAAACATGGAACAAGCACTCCTTACTACAACATCTCGACAAGCCTTGCCCACTAGCACATCTCAATACGAACTGACTACTACGAGTCCTCGACAAGCACTGCCCACTACGACATCTCAATAATCACTGCCAGTGGAGGCGGCGGAACAATACTCTCTAGCGCGATCTCTGGCGCTGTGGCTCAGTGTAGCCACCTTTCATAGCCCATGCTGCTGCAAACGTCGTCGAACTGTTCGTCCAGATGGTTGTTGTCTTGCAAACGTCCCCATCTGTTGACTCAGGGATCGAGACGTCGCTGCACGATCCGTTTCAGCCATGCTTATAAGATGCCTGTCATCTCGACTGCTAGTGATACAAGGCCATTGGGATCCAGCACGGCGTTCCATATTACCCTCCTGAACCCACCGATTCCATATTCTGCTAGCAATTATTGTATCTCGACCTACGCGAGCAGCAATGTCGCGATATGATAAACCGCAATCGCGATAGGCTACAATCCGACCTTTATCAAAGTCGGCAACGTGATGGAACGCATTTCTCCTCCTTACACGAGGCATCACAACAACGTTTCACCACGTTACGCCGATCAACTGCTGTTTGTGTATGAGAAATCGGTTGGAAACTTTCCTCATGTCAGCACGTTGTAGGTGTCGCCACCGGCGCCAACCTTGTGTGAATGCTCTGAAAAGCTAATCATTTGCATATCACAGCATCTTCTTCCCGTCAGTTAAATTTCGCGTCTGTAGCACGTCATCTTCGTGGTGTAGCAATTTTAATGGCCAATATTGTATTATCCAGGAGACACCTGAAGATTTATCTTCAAAGGCAAGAGGTGAGTGACGCTAACCCGCTAAGAATAATTAATTACATAAATAACTGTATAAGTGAAAAGTGCGGTTATTTATTTAGCGTATGGCAAGTACAAATCACGTTTATAGAGAAATAAGCTGCTACAATAACTTTATAACTTTGGCATTAAAAACAAGACATAAAGAATTAAATACAGTTATGTCATGAACAACATATATAATTACAAATTAACATTTAGGCTTTTAATATATTGAACTGCACTTCGAGTCACATCCAGGAAGTCCGTTGTTTGACCTGAGTAGGCTCTCAGAGGGCACTCTGCTATGATGTGCCGGATCGTCTGCTTCTCAGCGCCGCAGTCGCACTTTGGGGATGGTGCTCTTCCCCATTTGTGTAGAGAGTCCGCACACCGACCGTGGCCCGTCCTGATCCTGTTGAGGATGGTCCAGGTTTTACGTGGTAAACCAAAGCCTGGAGGTCTGTTCGACGGTTTCAGTAAGGTGTTTACCTGTGGTGGTGCTGATTCTTCCCATTCCACTTTCCAGTGTTCTTCAAGACAGAAACCATTTTCCTCCAGATCTTTGGCCCTTATAAGAGGTGGATGTCTAGAGCGCAATCTATCCTTGTCAATGCCATTGCTCAAAGCGTGAATCGGAAGTTGGGGGTTGTCTTGTATTTTTTTTAAATTCTCTGAGAAGCGCATGTTCTCTTCGTAAGTGAGGTGGCGGTATGTGGCTCAGTACAGGTAGCCAGTGAATGGAGGTTGATTTTATTGTACCTGAAATAATCCTCATAGTTTGGTTCAGTACTGTGTCCACCATCTTGCTGTGAGCGCTCTTTAGCCAAACAGGAGAACAGTACTCTGCCGCAGAGTAGACAAGTCCCAAAGCAGAGCATCACAAGGTAGAGGCGGAGGAGCCCCAGCTGGTACCACATAGTTTCTGAATGATATTGTTCTTAGTACGGATTTTTGCAGCAGTGTTGATGAGGTGTTGTTTGTAGCTCAGGGTTCTATCTAATGTCACTCCCAGGTATTTTGGATTTTTATTATAAGGCAGAATATTATCAAAATATATCTTAAGGCGTCTGTTAGCCAATTTATTATTCAGGTGGAAACACATAGCCTCAGTTTTAGTTGGACTAGGTTGTAGTCTCCATTCACGAAAGTACGTTCCCAGCAAGGACAAGTCGCTTGTCAGGACAGTCTCAGTATGCTCCATATCTCGATGTTGTGTAGCTGTGGCCCAGTCATCTGCATATCCAAACTTTTCAGATTTAGTATTAGGCATATCGGCTATATACATGCTGAAAAGTAGCGGTGCCAGGACTGATCCTTGGGGCAAGCCATTATTGAGCTTCATTTTCTTGCTCCTATAATTTCCAACTATCACCTGGAATGGTCTGTTGCAGAGCATCTCGTTGGTAAGGTTAGCCATTTTCAAACATGGCACGATGCGGAGTAGTTTGTAAATCAGGCCTTGCCTCCACACAGTATCATAAGCCGCTGTCAGGTCTATAAATACCACGGATGTTTTTTCTTGTCTTTGGAAGCCTGCCTCGATTTAGGAAGTTAGTGAGAGGACTTGATCTGTGCAGCTCCCGTTTGGCAGGAAGCCTGCTTGTTCCACAGGGATACACTTTAGGATATCTGGACTTATTCTGTTACATATAAGTCTCTCCAGTAGTTTGTAGATCATGCTAAGAAGGGCAACTGGGCGGTAGCTGTTTGGTTGGTCATTCGGTTTACCTGGTTTCAGTATCGCTATGATTTTTGCTTTCTTAAGGGTATTTGGTATTCTTCCAGTTTCCATCATGCTGGAGAAGAACTGTGCAAGCCATAATTTTGCAAATTGACCCCAGTGAATCAGAAACTCTGGACGAATTCCATCAAAACCTGGGGCTTTCCGTGGCTTCATGTCTCTCAGAGCCAGTGTTATCTCTTCGATTGAGAAGGGCTGCGAGTGTAGTGAATTGTTTCCTACTAAAGATATCAACTTTTTAAGTTCCTTTTTAACTTTTATGGTATGAGCTCGATGTCCTGGAGCTCTAGAGGTTTTACTGATGTGCGCCGCAACTGTGTTTGGAGAAATAGAGCTGGTTGGTCGTTGGTTCCTGCTACTGCCACCAAGCTTCCAAAGTAGCGACCACGCCTTTCTGCTTCATTTTGTGAAGTCCATTTCCTCAACAATCTCTATCCATTTACTGCGCCTGGCAGCGTCCAGACTGTGCAATAAGTCATCTGCAATCTCCCTATCCCCATGCTCTAGGAACTGTTTATAGAGGCGCTCACTCTCTTCGTTCCACTCCGGCACGTATTCTTTTCTAAATCCCCGGGGAATGTTGTTCTTAGCTGAACTGATGACTGCTCCCACAAATCTTTTGTAATTTTTATAAGTTGGAGGTATCCATCCAAGGCGTTTATCAAGTTTTTCTGAGAAAGTAGCCCAGTCCGCTTTCCCAAAGTTCCATCTGGGCCGAGGATACGAGGAAATTAGGGAGATATTAAGGCCTATTTCTATGAGCACCGGACGATGTTGGGAGTGAGGGAAGTCCTCAAGTATTCTGCGGGAGGCTGGTATAGGTTTGTTATTAGTGTCAGCCGCGGCAAAGCATAGATCAGGGTGGGTTTCAGTTCCCCATGCAGCTGACTTAAATGTACTTTGGTCTTTGGCGTCAAATATTAGCTGTGTATTGCAATCTTCAGCCCATTTCACCAAGTCTTCACCATTCTGGTCAGATGTGCGGTATTTCCACAGTTCGTGGTGGCTGTTGAAGTCACCCACATATATTGTGGGGTGAGGCAGGGGTTGTAGAACTTGTGGAGGCCACGAGTGGCCTGGAGGTTTGTAGATGTTGTTTACTGTTAGTTCACCTACTTTTACAGTAACTTCGTGGATATCACATGTGGTAGACGTAGAAATAAGGACTGCATCCTCTGTGTCCTTTCTAACGTACGTTGCTGTACCATAATGCCTGTGATGTGTAGCACCTATCAGGTCATAGCCCGTTATTTTACCTCTTGATCTTAGCTGCTCATCGTTTTCTGTATGGGTCTCCTGGATTGCAACTATGTCAATGTACAATGTTAAAATTTTATGCATGTATTGGCATTTGGCTTTACTTGTGCCTTCAATATTAAGTTGGCAGACTCATACGATCGGTCCGAGCTGTCTAATCAAGTTGCCCTCAGAAGGACACTCAGAATTCCGTTTTCTGTGAGTCATCGTGATTTGATTATGACCAGGAGATCGTTTACCGATTGTCTGGTCGCCAGTACGGTGCTAGTTCATTTAGCGTTACCCAGGGTGCACGTATAGGTTTCAACTACGGACGCGAACTAGCTTTACACCCCGAAAAGTGCGGTGTATGAAAGTCTTGAGCTGAATATGGTGGTGTGACAGGCATTTTGAGCGCCAGGAGTTACTTCTGTGGACCAAGGAGCTGTGGTCCGCGAGATGTTGCTGTACAACCGCCAAAGGAAAGTCGTTACCAAACGGACGCAACTGCAGAGACGGAAGACGTAGGGTTTTGATGTCAGCACAGCGTGCTGCAGTAACGACGTACTGCAGATCAGTGAAAACATTTAAAGTCTTACTGTAGTTACCGGATTAGAAACTATTTAGCCTGGTAATGCTCTTCCGTATTTCAGAGCAATTAATAAGTGTCCGACGTCTTAATTGGTATGTAGTTAGTATCTTAATATATGTAGTTAGTAAGTAGTGAAACAGCTGGAAATGGTTGTCTCTCTGAAAAAAGTTACCACGATGGAAATGTACAGTCTGCTTTATTTTCTAGATAACTGACTTATACAGGGTGTTAGGAAATTCCCGTTCGTGAACTTCTCGTTACAGACTTCTAGTACTTGTAGAAGGGACTGAGTAGATAATATCTTGTATTGGAACCGATGTTGGAAAACATGTTGGTAACTCTATCACTTTAACAAGTAATTGATTAGGCGTGAAGCAGCACATCACTTGTTTTACAGTTCCACTCACTAACATCCAAATAAACTTATCGTGTACTCGTTGATGGGTTCTGTTCTATGTGAAGCAGTACGGCCTCTTCCAATTCGGATGTGCGGCGTCTCCTTGGAGCACCATAGTCACGCCTGCTGACCGTGAAAGTACTCCTTTCTCGAAGCCGTGATCATATAAAATTAATTGTTGGTAAGGCGGGTGCCAGGTTGAGATTCATTGGGAGAGTCCTTAGACATTGTAGTCCATCAACAAAGGAGGTGGCTTACAAAACACTCGTTCGACCTATACTTGAGTATTGCTCATCAGTGTGGGATCCGTACCAGGTCAGGTTGACAGAGGAGATAGAGAAGATCCAAAGAAGAGCGGCGCGTTTCGTCACAGGGTTATTTAGTAAGCGTCATAGCGTTACGAAGATGTTTAGCAAACTCAAGTGGCAGACTCTGCAAGAGAGGCGCTCTGCATCGCGGTGTAGCTTGCTGTCCAGGTTCTGAGAGGGTGCGTTTCTGGATGAAGTATCGAATATATTGCTTCCCTCTACTTATACCTCCCGAGGAGATCACGAATGTAAAATTAGAGAGATTCGAGCGCGCATGCAGGCTTTCCGGCAGTCGTTCTTCCCGCGAACCATACGCGACTGGAACAGGAAAGGGAGGTAATGACAGTGGCACGTAATGAGCACTCCGCCACACACCGTTGGGTGGCTTGCGGAGTATAAATGTAGATGTAAGTGTAGGTATGGTGAACGCTCTTGATAAAGTGGATGAGCACCTCTTCCGTTACCGTGAGCTCCGCCATTCAGAAGGATCATGTCGGTATATTCCGCAAACGTGTATTCAGCCATGTTGCTCTGACACACACAGACACGAGAATGAGGTTCGAAGCAGGTCGGGGAGGTAGGACTGACGTCAAATAACATAAGATTATCCGACGTAACCACTCCCTACCATGGCTATCCTGTTGCATACTTACCTAGCAGACATGTTTTCAAAAGGCTGTGGCACGGAAACGTTACAATACCTGACACGTGTTACCATTCAAAATGTTACCTGCTCACTCCCGTCTGGAAGTCCTAGAAGTTTGTAATGGGAATTTCCGAAAACCCTGCGTGATTGTCAGCAGTTTATTTATTGTGTCTCCAATTACAAAAAGATTAACAGGATGCTCGAACAGAACTCCAACATGAAAACCTGCCAAGCCTTCAAACGTGCTCGTCGTACACTACTGGCCATTAAAATTGCGACACCAAGAAGAAATGCAGATGATAAACGGGTATTCATTAGATAAATATATTATACTAGAACTGACATGTGATTACATTTTCACGCAATTTGGGTGCATAGATCCTGAGGAATCAGTACCCAGAACAACCACCTCTGGCCGTAATAACGGCCTTCATACGCCTGGGCATTGAGTCAAACAGAGCTTGGATGGCGTGTACATGTGCAGCTGCCCATGCAGCTTCAACACAATACTACAGTTTGTGAAGAGTAGTGACTGGCGTATTGTGGCGACGAGCCAGTTGCTCGGCCACCATTGACCAGACATTTTCAATTGGTGAGAGATCTGTAGATTGTGCTGGCCAGGGCAGCAGTCGAATATTTTCTGTATCCAGAAAGGCCCGGACAGGACCTGCAACATGCGGTCGTGCATTATCCTGCAGAAATGTACGGTTTCGCAGGGATCGAATGAAGGGTAGAGCCATGGGTCGTAACACATCTGAAATGTAACGTCCACTGTTCAAAGTCAATGCGAAACGAGACGTGTAACCAATGGCACCCCATACCATCACGCCGGGTGATACGCCATTATGGCGATGACGAATACACGCTTCCAATCTGCGTTCACCGCGACGTCGCCAAATGCGGATGCGACCATCATGATGCTGTAAACAGAACCTGGATTCATCCGAAGAAATGACGTTTAGCCATTCGTGCACCCAGGTTCGTCGTTGAGTACACCACCGCAGGAGCTCCTGTCTGTGATGCGGCGTCAAGGGTAACCGCAGCCATAGTCTCCGAGCTGATAGTCCATGCTGCTGCAAACGTCGTCGAACTGTTCGTGCAGATGGTTGTTGTCTTGCAACCGTCCCCATCTGTTGACTCAGGGATCGAGACGTGGCTGCACGATCCGTTACAGCCATGCGGATAAGATGCCTGTCATCTCGACTGCTAGTGATACGAGGCCCTTGGGATACAGCACGGCGTTCCGTATTACCCTCCCGAACCCACCGATTCCATATTCTGCTAACAATTATTGGATCTCGACCAACGCGAGCAGCAATGTCGCGATACGATAAACCGCAATCGCGATAGGCTACAATCCGACCCTTATCAAAGTCGGAAACGTGATGGTACGCATTTCTCCTCCTTACACGAGGCATCACAACAACGTTTCACCAGGCAACGCCGGTCAACTGCAGTTTGTGTACGAGAAATCGGTTGGAAACTTTCCTCATATCAGCGCGTTGTAGGCGTCGCCAACGGCGCCAACCTAGTGTGAATGCTCTGAAAAGCTAATCATTTGCATATCACAGCATCTTCCTCCTGACGGTTAAATTTCGCGTCTGTAGCACGTCATCTTGCGTATATATTCCAAGAAAAAAGAAACAGTCTTCACCAACCTTCTCCATACTCGACAATCAATCCCGTAAGTTCAATCCTACCTAGGAAGAAATATCTATCTATGAAGAATGATAACCAAGCAGGGTGAGCAAACACAGTGCCGGAAAAAAATGTAACACCCTCAAAGACTATTTTCAGTAGTATGAAGGGATAGCACATGCTTATTGAGGGGCTGTAGTGTTAGTGATACATTTGTGGCGGTCATCAGCGATCAGATGGCGCTCAAAAGGCCTGGTTTGCCGCTGTTATCAACAGTGGTCTGAGGAATATTCTCATACATACTGACCAGGTTCTAGCCTTCAATGTAGTACAGACGCAAGTCAAGTTCGACACAAGCATGGCATTGAAACAGAGGATGACACGCGTAAAGCTGAAATACTAAACACCTTTTTCCAGAGCTGTTTCACAGAGGAAGACTGCACTGCAGTTCCTACTCTAAGTCCTCGCACGAACGAAAAAATGGCTGACATCGAAATAAGGGTCCAAGGAACAGAAAAGCAACTGAAATCACTCAACAGAGGAAAGTCCACTAGACCTGACGGGATACCAGTTCGATTCTACACAGATTACGCGAAAGAACTTGCCCCCCTTCTAACAGCCGTGTACCGCAAGTATCTAGAGGAACGGACGGTTCCAAATGATTGGAAAAGAGCACAGGTAGTTCCAGGTTTCAAGAAGGGTCGTCGAGCAGATGCGCAAAACTATATGCATCTGACATCGATCTGCTGTAGAATTTTAGAACATGTCTTCTGCTCGTGTATCATGTCACTTCTGGACACACAGAATCTACTATGTAGGAATCAACATGGATTCCGGAAACAGCGATCGTGTGAGACCCAACTCGCTTTATTTGTCCATGAGACCCAAAAAATATTAGATACAGGCTCCCAGGTAGATGCCATTTTCCTTGACGTCCGGAAGGCGTTCGATACAGTTCCGCACTAGCGCCTGAAACAAAGTAAGAGCCTATGGAATATCAGACCAGCTGTGTCGCTGGACTGAAGAGTTTTTAGCAAACAGAACACAGCATGTTGTTCTCAATGGAGAGACGTCTATAGACGTTAAAGTAACCCCTGGCGTGCCACAAGGGAGTGTTATGGGACCATTGCTTTTCACAATATATATAAATTACCTAGTAGATAGTGTCGGAAGTTCCATGCGGTTTTTCGTGGATGATGCTGTAGTTTACAGAGAAGTGGCAGCATTAGAAAATTGCAGCGAAATGCAGGAAGATCTGCAGCGGATAGGCACTTGGTGCAGGGAGTGGCAACTGACTCTTAACATAGTCAAATGTAATGCATTGCGAATACATAGAAAGAAGGATCCTTTATTCTATGCTTACATGATATCAGAGCAAACACTGGTAGCAGTTACTTCTGTAAGATATCTGGGGGAATGCGAAAGGAATGATTTGAAGTGGAATGATCATATAAAACTAATTGTTGCTAAAGCGGGTGCCAGGTTGAGATTTATTGGGAGAGTCCCTAGAAAATGTAGTCCATCAACAAAGTAGGTGGCTTACAAAACACTCGTTCGACCTATACTTGAGTATTGCTCATCAGTGTGGGATCCGTACCAGGTCGGGTTGACAGAGGAGATGGAGAAGATCCAAAGAAGAGCGGCGCGTTTCGTCACAGGGTTATTTGGTAAGCGTCATAGCGTTACGGAGATGTTAAATGGCAGACTCTGCAGGAGAAGCGCTCTGCATCGCGGTGCAGCTTGCTGTCCAGGTTTCGAGAGAGTGCGTTTCTGGATGAGGCATCGAATATATTGCTTCCCGCTACTTATACCTCCGGAGGAGATCACTAATGTAAAATTAGAGAGCTTTGAGCGCGCACTGAGGCTTTCCGGCAGTCGTTCTTCCCGCAAACCATACGCGACTCGAACAGGAAAGGGAGGTAATGACAGTGGCACTTAAAGTGCCCTCCGCCACACACCGTAGGGTGGCTTGTGGAGTATAAATGTAGATGTAGATGTGTCGTGAAATAGTTGGCTCAAGAGTGGAAAAGCGCTCTGTTGTTTTCAGTGATGAAACTAGGTTCTGTCTGTATGCGAGGAACGGATATACACGTGTATGGCGTAGACCTGGTGAGCTGTCTGCTCCAGAATGCATTCGCTCACGACACACAGGTCCCATCACAGACTTCATGGTGTGAGGGGCCATCACTTCAGCTCAGGGTCATATTTGATGTTTCTGCAGGGTTAAGTAACCTGTGCCCGGTACATAGCAAAGATTGTTATCCCTGTCTGCTGCCATTTATTCGACAGTTAGGTGATGTGCTTTTTCAGCAGGACAGTACAAGCTAACACACGCCTGCTGTGACGCAACATACTCTTCATTAAACAACTGCCCTGGCCAGGAAGACCACCAGATCTCTCGCAAATTTAACACGTTTGGGACATGGTGAAGCTGGAACTTCCTCGTTCTCGATGCGCTGCAAGAACCATTGACGAACTGCAACAAAATGGTGATGATGCTTGAGATAATCTATCGCAGGATACCATTCGGCATCTTTATGACCGTTTCCGTGCGAGAATATACAGCTGCGTTGCTGCAAGAGACGCGTAGACTATCTATTTATGCGACTGTTTGGGCACAATTTA
Organism: Schistocerca nitens; assembly: GCF_023898315.1. Classification (NCBI taxonomy): domain Eukaryota; kingdom Metazoa; phylum Arthropoda; class Insecta; order Orthoptera; family Acrididae; genus Schistocerca; species Schistocerca nitens. Next base: position 585,615,247 of record NC_064614.1, on the reverse strand, counting down.
CTGTGACATGTGAGCTTCATTTGGTCTGAGTTTGTTATCATATACTCCTACATTGATCAACCACAAGTCACCTCACTTGTCAATAAAATGACCTTGTCAGTGATGATGTAGCATCTCTTTCCCGCCGGCCTGTGTGGCCGAGCGGTTCTAGGCGCTACAGTCTGGAACCGCGCGACCGCTACGGTCGCAGGTTCGAATCCTGCCTCGGGCATGGATATGTGTGATGTCCTTAGGTTAGTTAGGTTTAAGTATTTCGAAGTTCTAGGGGACTGATCACCTCAGATGTTAAGTCCCATAGTGCTCAGAGCCATCTCTTTCCGGATGTGTAGTTCCGTCTAAACTGGAGGATGGAAGATTGGACTGTTACACTTTCAAAGAAAGGTACGTGGCTGTCTAAGTCCGGATGGTTCCTTTGAAAATGGCACTGCCGATTTCCCTTCCCTTCCTTCGTTAGTTCGAGCTTGAGCTACGTCTCTAATGACCTCGATATCGATGGGACTTTAAGCTGTAACCTTCCTTCCTTCCTTCCTTCCTTCCTTCACTTCGGCTATTCAGGGAAATCACACGATAGTGGCGCCGATAGGATAAGCGTGACAAAAGAGTATTCCACAGGTACACAAATAACACTGATCATCATGTATGTGAGTGTAATTGAAGTACTCGCTTTCATACCACATTTCAGTAACGTAGCAGGTAACAGTCATACCCTCAAAATTTCTGCATATGACGAAACTCTGTATGGTGAGACGTTACGTGAATAATAATTTGTGGTTCAAAAATGGCTCTGAGCACTATGGGACTCAACAGCTGTGGTCATAAGTCCCCTAGAACTTAGAACTACTTAAACCTAACTAACCTAAGGACAGCACACAACACCCAGCCATCACGAGGCAGAGAAAATCCCTGACCCCGCCGGGAATCGAACCCGGGAACCCGGGCGTGGGAAACGAGAACGCTACCGCACGACCACGGGATGCGGGCAATATTTTGTGTACTGAGCTATTAACAAGACGTGAACCTAAGTATTTGATTGATAAGTCGTGGCAGATAGCTTGCAAATACGAATAACACCTTTCCTGGAACATTGTTTGAGATCTGTATAAGGCTGACAAATAAATCGAGTTTATCGTTTACACACACGGCCACATAACTGGTGAGAAGCGTGTATATGCATCTTCTGTAAACTATTCATCCTTTATAACTTCATTGTCCTTAATAAAGTGTTAAGGATCGCACAGAAACAGACCTGTAACTTCTCTCTCAATACTAACCAGTTAGCGCATGTATGGAGTTCTGCATTTTTGTCAGATTTTCTCTTCTGCCATTCCTTTTCACGTACATTGTTGTCAGATTTCTGGTGATAAATATAAAAAAAATGGTTCAAATGGCTCTGAGCACTATGGCACTTAACTGCTGTGGTCATCAGTCCCCTAGAACTTAGAACTACTCAAACCTAACTAACCTAAGGACATCACACACATCCATGCCCGAGGCAGGATTCGAACCTGCGACCGTAGAGGTCCCGCGGTTCCAGACTGCAGCGCCTAGAACAGCTTGGCCACTCCTGCCGGCGATAAATAACATAACCAGTTGTAATATCGCATTTAACTATGTTATATTTGTTGAAAAATATCGGGGTAAGTAAAAATGTCAAAACAAATTTTTAAGGAGAAACTGCAAACGAAATACGTCAAGTGAAAACGTTCAAAAAAGCTTACTTGTTCTAAGTCAATATGCCAAAAAATACCCTCCCTTTTTTCGTCCTTATCCCTAGTTCGAAAGTCCCACAGTTTCAAATTTCATATGTTGACAGCACATATGCACATATATATAGTGTATCGCTGCTTTCGACAGTGGTCTAAGGAATATTCTCACACCTGTAGTGTTCGATTCTCTTTCTTAATCACATCATTGCCTTACCTAGAAGGTCACAGAGTAGTCGTCACTTTCAAGACGTTTTGCGAAGTGTTTTCAACATATCTAGTAGTCCACCCACGACGCTGTTCGTGCACTACGATTCAGCAGCGGTACTCAGACACGACCGCAGTACTTATTATTCTTTGCGTTTTGCTGTCCCTGTTAATATTCGTAGCTAAATCTAACATCACGCTAATTTGGAGCTACTAATCGAACGGGTACTTTATACTGACATTCTTTTTATTTGTAACGAGAAGGACATGTATCTCATTCTGTTGATGCTGGGTGTCAGATGAAACACTTGACAGGCTGTCTTTTGTTACCTATATCCACATATGACATAAATGAAATTGCAGATATCTATAGAAAAATGAGGGAAAAATACACCTGGAGAGATACCTATGCTGGTGGTACCTACCCCTACAGCATCTCTTTCCAGACAATAAGCAGGATCTATTTGGTTGAAAGTGGTTTAGGAGGAGGTGCGGAAAATACGCACGCGCACACACACACATACACACACACACATATACACACACACACACACATTCACACACACACACACACACACACACACACAATCACATACATTTTAAAGTACGATTTCCATTTATTTTGTTGTTATTGGTTTGGTGAATCCAATAAAAAATGTCCCAGACGTGCATCTGCAGTAGTTTTCCAGAATATCCACAGAAGCGAAGATTATTATATAAGTAAATTTGTTTACTTCCCATTAAGAATGCAGAAACGTCTGTATCATTATTGGCAACCGTTAGCGAGTTATTTCAGACATTTTTGAACATTTAATGTGAATGTATTGTGAAATCGTGTGTACACTGTACAACTTCCTTAACATTGAGCTTTGTTTTTTCCGGTTTAACATGAGTTCATGTGTGCAGTGGTATTAATAAAAGCAGATTACCTAAGACATTCACACAGTTTCAGTTAACGTTATTACCATCATTTTTCTAAAATTAAATTCTCTACAACTTCTGTTGAAAACTTTGTGCAATTGTCTGGAATTTAAAAACAATTTGGGCCAAGTAGTTGTTGTTGTTGTGGTCTTCAGTCCAGAGACTGGTTTGATGTAGCTCTCCATGCTACTCTATCCTGTGCAAGCTTCTTCATCTCCCAGTACCTACTGCAACCTACATCCTTCTGAATCTGTTTAGTGTATTCATCTCTTGGTCTGCCTCTACGATTTTTACCCTCCACGCTGCGTTCCAATACTAAACTGGTGATCCCTTGATGCCTCAGAATATGCCCTACCAACCGATCCCTTCTTCTTGTCAAGTTGTACCACAAATTTCTCTTCTCTCCAATTCTATTCAATACCTCCTTATTAGTTATGTGATCTACCCATCTAATCTTCAGCATTGTTCTGTAGCTCCACATTTCGATAGCTTCTATTTTCTTCTTGTCTAAACTATTTATCGTCCATGTTTCACTTCCATACATGGCTACACTCCATACAAATACTTTCAGTAACGACTTCCTGACAAATTTCTCTTCTTCAGAAACGCTTTCCTTGCCATTGCCAGTCTGCATTTTATATCCTCTCTACTGCGACAGTCATCAGTTATTTTGCTCCCCAAATTATTTGGAATTATTATGTTCTTCTTGAAGACTGAGGGTAGCCAAGTAGTAAATAAATTAAAAATTTTAGGAAATTACGTCTTTGCGTCTCTGGATGTTCTGGAAAACTACTGCAGATACACGTCTGGAACATGTTTTATTACATTCACCAGATCAATAACAACAAAAGAAATGGAAAAAGTGCTTTACTTTAACCTCATACCCTTTTGTGATGGCTTCATAATAGCGAAGTTGCTAAATTTCAGGCAAAATCTTTTATTAGCCATAACTCCATAACTAAACATTTGTGGACCTACATTTACTTGACCTTTTTTCTTTAGTTTTATTTGTAGAATAACATATAAAAATATTTGCATATCTTCGTGAATCACCCTGTATGTGTGCGTGTGAAAATGTGTCTGTGTATGTCTGTATGTATTTCCCACATCTCCTTCTAAACCACTAGACAGACTTCAACCAAATTTCGTATAGATTTTACTTATTGTCTGGAAATAAATGCTGTGGGGTTAGGTACCACCTAGCTCCCACAGGGGTTGGGGTAGAAAATCGGTTGGTAATGCCTGACAACTAGGCTGCCCTGCACAAGTGGTGTGTTGTGTGGGTAGTATTGGAATGCATTTCAGGGTGCAGATGGGTGTGGCTGAGCAGAAAGAGGGGGACAAGGATAGTTAGAGGGCGCAGATGAGATAGATGGGGAAAGGAAGGGGAGAGGATATGGACAGATTGAGGTTGGAGCAGGACATGGGCAGAGACAGGAGGTAGGAAGGAGAGAGGTGGGAGGAGGGGATGGACAGAGAGAGGGGAGGAGGAGATGGACCGAGTGAGGGGGAGGAGTAGATGGACAGAAAGAGGGGGAGACGATGGACAGAGATGATGAAGAAGGAAATGGATAGTGAGAGGAGGAGATGGACAGAGAGAGGGGATGGAGAAGATGACAGAGAGGAAGGAGGATATGGATGGAGAGTCTGGGGAAGAAGGAGACGGAAAGAGAGAAGGAGTTTTGACCCCAGTGTGCGAGAAAACTAAATGTAGTTATCCACCAAAAAGGAAATCAGTTGCAGTTAACAAAGGGAAGACCGTCGACAACACGTTCATAGTCAACCCAGTTGGCTGACTGAACATTATGAACAGTGCTACAACTAGCCCAAGGCTGTGTTGCATGAATAAGGTGCCAACAGAACTCTCAGAATGCAACTTAGGTTAATGGCATCAGGTTCTCTTCGCTGTTGAGTGCAGAATATGTCCGGCACCTCATTACTGTCGTAGAAGACTGTTGAGGTGCCAGAGTACAAGAGATTCAGTCCCAAAGGGGAAGCAGGGAAGTGATCAGACTATTTTGGGTTAGTATCATGTACAGGTCGTAATTTATCTGGTGTAGGGGGACACTCTTTGACTATTAATCGAAACGTCCTAGATCCCATGTTCGAACCCAACCACTCCTTAAGTTTTCAATAAAAGTCATCAGCAATGGTGGCCAAAGACTTCTGGCATAGGAAGTCACTCATATTCTTCCAACGGCCTTGTCAAAGAAGGCAGACGAGCGGACAGAGGTTCAGGGCACTCTGTTGCACTTGGGCTGGGAAAGGTGGAAGAATCAGCAATGGTCAATGACATGAGGATACAGAAGGCAATGGAAGCCACTGCATTAAAGACAAATACGTTGTACGCACAGGGCATGTCGCTTATAGTTAGAACTGTCATGATAATCTCTCTGGTGGCAAAATATTCCGCATTAGTCACCCATTCGAATCTCCGGGAGGGGACTGCCAGGGGGAAGGTGACCATGAGAGAAAGATGACATAAGCAACAACGGGATAACATGCTATAAGTCAGAGCATGAATGTCAGAAGTTTTAACATAGTAGTAAACCCATAACATGTGAAAAGGGAAATGTAAAGGCTCAGTCTAAATGTAGTGGGTCAGTGAAGTGACATTGAAAGAAGACAGATTTCTGGTCAGACGACTACAGGATAATATCAACAGCAGCAGAAAACGGTATGACCGGAGTAGAATTCGTCATGAATAGTGAAGTAAGGGAGAGAGTGACCTATTGTGACAGTTCCGTTGTTCTTATTAGATTCGATAGCAAACGAACGCCAGCAACAATAGTTCAGGTGAAGAGAGAAAGAAAGTAAGTGTGATAATATCCACTGGGTAACTCAGAATGTAAAGGGAGATGAAAATCTAACAGCCATGGAAGATTGGAAGGCCGGTGTAGGAGAAGGAATAGAAGAAAGGGTCACAGGATAATATGGACTTGGCAGCAGGAATGAGAAAGGAGAAAGGCTATTTGAGTTCTGCAACAAATATCAGATGACAATAGCGAATACTCGGTTCAAGAATCATAAGAGCAGGAAGTAAGTTTGGAAAATATCCAAAGACACGGGAAGGTTCCAGTTGGTTTATATCATGGTCAGACAGTGATTCCGAAATGTGATATCGGATTGTAAGGCGTACCCTGGTCCAGATATAGACTCAGATCACAATGTAGTAATGATGAAGAGTAAACTGAGGTTTAAGAGAATCGTCCAGGCTATTCACTGTGGAAGAAAGTCGGACACTGAAGTACTGAGAAATGACGAGACGTGTTTGAAGTTCTTTAAGATGTGGATGCTGCGACAAGAAACACTAGAGCAGAGAGTTCAGCCGAAGGGGACTGGACATCCTTAAAAACAGCAGTCACACATGTTGGACAGACAATCATAGGTATACGGGAGGTAGCTGCGAAAAAACCGTGGGTAACAGATTAAATACTTCAATTGATCGACGAAAGAAGAAAGCGTAAAAATGTTCAGGCCAAGACAGAAACACAACGACATAAATCACTTACAATGAAATAAATAGAAATTACAGGGCAGTCAAGGTGATGTGGCTGCAGGGTAGAAGTGAAGAAATCGAAAAAGAAATGATCGTCCGGACGACTGACTTAGCATAGAGAAAAGACAAAACAAACTTTGGTGAAGTTAAAACCAAGGGTGGCAACGTTAAGAGTGCAATGGGAATTCGCTGTTAGACGCATAAGAGAGAGTGGGGAGGTGGAAAGAGTACATTTAAGGCCTCTATGAGAGGAAAGGCTTGTGTGATGACATGATAGGAGAAGAAATTGGAGTCTATATGGATGACATAGGTGATCCAATTTAGAGTCGCATTAAAAGGGCTCTGGAAGACTTGAGATCAAATATGACAGAATATTCCATCGGAATTTCTAAAATCATTGGGAGAAGTGACAACAAAACGACTATTGACGTTGGTGTGTACAATGTATGAGACTGGTGATGTACCATCAGGCTTTCGGAGAAATATCATCCATACAATGCCGAAAATAGCAAGGGCCGTCAAGTGCCAGAATTATCGCGCAATCAGCTTAACAGTTCGTGCATCCAGTTTGCTGACAAGAATAAAATATATAAGAATGGAAAAGAATACTGAGGATCGGTTAGATGACGATCAGTTTTGGTTTAGGAAAGGTAAAAGTACCAAGGACGCAGTCACTCACGTTGTGCTTGATAATGGAAGCGAGGTTGAAGAAAAATCAAGAGAGGCTCGTAGGATTCCGACGAATCAGCGTTCGACAGTCTAAAGTGGTGCAAGATCTTCGAAATTCGGAGGAGAATAGAAAGTAAATTACTGAGAGAGACAAGTGATACACAATATGAACAAGAATCAACAAGGAACAATAAGAGTGGAAAAACGAAGTGCTAGGGTCAAAAAGGCTGTGATGCAGGCATGCAGTCTTTCGCCTCTACTGCACATGAGGATGTACATCGAAGAAGTAATGACAGAAATAAAAGGAAGTTTCAAGAGTGGGACTAAATTTCAAAGTGAAAGCATATCACTGATGAGATTCGTTGATGACGTTGCCATTCTCAGTAGATGTGAAGAAGAATTACAGGATCTGTTGGACGGAATGAACAGTCTAATGACTACAGAATATGGACTGAGAGTGGTGCAGAAGAAGACAAAGGCAATGAGATGTAGTGGAAATGAAAAAAGCGATAATTTAACATCAAAATCAGTGGCCACGATACGGACGAAGTTAGGGAAAACTGTGACCTTGGTTGCAAAATAACCCATGACAGACGAAGCAAGCAGAAGATAAAAAACTGCATAGCACAGCAAAGAAGACATTCCTGGCCAAGAGAGGTTTATTGGTGTCAAACAACATTAATTTGGCGAAGAGGTGTATGAGAATGTACGTTTCGAGCACAGCATTGCATGGTAGTGAACCATGGAGAGTGAGAAAAAATGGTTCAAATGGCTCTGAGCACTATGGGACTTAAAATCTGTGGTCATCAGTCCCCTAGAACTTAGAACTACTTAACCCTAACTAACCTAAGGACATCACACACATCCATGCCCGAGGCAGGATTCGAACCTGCGACCGTAGCAGTCGCGCGGTTCCGGACTGAGCGCCTAGAACCGCTAGACCACCGCGGTCGGCGAGAGTGAGAAAACCGGCACAGAAAAGAATCGAAGCGTTTGAGATGTGGTGCTACGGAAGAACGTTGAATATCAGATGGATTGTAAGACAAGAAATTAGGTGGTTCCCCGCACAATCGGCGAAGAAAGAACGTATGGAAAACACTGACAAGAAGAAGAGGCAGGATGATAAGATATGTCTTAAGGCATCAGGGAATAACCTCTCTTGTACTATAGTGAGTTGCAAAGGATAAAAACTGTAGAGGGACTCAGTTATTCGAATGAAAAGAAGAGGTTCTCGCAAGAAAGGAATTATTGGCGGGCCGCACAAACCAGTTAGAAGACTGATGACTCAAAAAAATAAAAAAAATCACGAACGGATGTCGGATGTCAGTAACTGCTGTCGATGATAATTTGAGGCATATGCACTATCGGAATAGGACCTTCCAAACTATTTTCCAGAAATCATCCAAATGGAGTGGTTTGTGAAATCTGCTAACATGAATCCCATCTGTAACCAGTTCAGATTTGCAGTGTGTCATCGCAGGAATCCTTCTCACACATTGATCAAACTCTCGACAGTTCTACGGAAAGAATGACAAGGAAAATACAAGACTGTTGTTAATCGCGGGGTTGCATTTCACACAGCAGCAATTTTTGATTCCACAGGTGTGCACCTTCGTATGAATTGCCTTCATCTTGGTTATTGCTTTGTTTTTATTTCATAGTAAAGTTACACTACTGGCCATTAAAATTGCTACACCAAGAAGAAATGCAGATGATAAACGGGTATTCATTGGACAAATATATTGTACTAGAACTGACATGTGATTACATTTTCACGCAAATTGGGTGCATAGATCCTGAGAAATCAGTACCCAGAACAACCACCTCCTGCCGTAATAACGGCCACGGGTCGTAACACATCTAAAATGTAACGTCCACTGTTCAAAGTGCCGCCAATGCGCACAAGAGGTGACCGAGACGTGTAACCAATAGCATCCCATACCATCACGCCGGGTGATTCGCCAGTATGGCGATGACGAATACACGCTTCCAATGTGCGTTCACCACGATGTCGCCAAACACGGATGCGACCATCATGATGCTGTAAACAGAACCTCGATTCATCCGAAAAAATGACGTTTTGCCATTCGTGTACCCCAGGTTCGTCACTGAGTACACCATCGTAGGCGCTCCTGTCAGTGATGCAGCGTCAAGGGTAACCGCAGCCATAGTCTCCGAGATGATAGTCCATGCTGGTGCAAACGTCGTCGAACTGTTCGTGAAGATGCTTATTGTCTTGCAAACGTCCCCATCTGTTGACTCAGGGATCGAGACGTGGCTGCACGATCCGTTACAGCCATGCGGATAAGATGCCTGTCATCTCGACTGCTAGTGATACGGGGCCGTTTCGATCCAGCACAGCGTTCCGTATTACCCTCCTGAACCCACCGATTCCATATTCTGCTAATAGTCATTGGATCTCGACCAACGCGGGCAGGAATGTCGTGATACGATAAACCGCAATCGCGATAGGCTACAATCCGACCTTTATCAAAGTCGGAAACGTGATGGTACGCATTTCGCCTCCTTACACGAGGCATCACAACAACGTTTCACCAGGCAACGCCGGTAAACTGCTGTTTGTGTATGAGAAATCGGTTGGAAAATTTCCTCATGTCAGCACGTTGTAGATGTCGCCACCGGCGTAAACCTTGTGTGAATGCTCTGAAAAGCTAATCATTTGCATATCACAGCATCTTCTTCCCGTCGGTTAAATTTCGCGTCTGTATCACATCATCTTCGCGGTGTAGCAATTTTAATGGCCAGTAGTGTACATTCGTTTTACTTAATAAGATTTATTCTTTGATTATCCGCTCTCTTTAACTTCAAGCCTACACACATTCGCAGATATGCGTGTGGTTACATATACACGGCGTTACAGGAGGAATGGTCAATATGCAGAGATATGACAGGAACAGTTATTCGAAGCAAAAATGTGAAGTTAACGCGGGATCCAAAATTAATACCTTAAGAGCTAAGAGCACCACTTCATCTTGGATACTAGAAAACGAATCTAGTCTACTGCAACTTCTTTGCTTTCCATAGTTTGAAAGGAGGTGATATGGACAAAAAGAAGAAAAAAATTGTCTAGTAAACATGGGTTGTAATATGCATACCTTAACAATTACGAGCACTTATTCAGTACAAGAGATATGTTTCGCAATATCGAATGTGAAAAAGTGCTCATATCTCTTAAGGTATGCATTTCAGAACTCGTGTTTACTAGTCTGTCTTGCTTCGAATGATCATTCGTGCCATGTTGCTGAATATTATTGAGTGCTGCACTCTCATATCAGTAGTTATGTTACAGTGAATGACGGTGAGTAAGTAAGCAGCTGTGCGTGCAATAACGTCAGCTGCCGTCACGTATCTGCCTGTTTGGAGACGCTTAGCTGCTGATGTGCGGCCTCCCATCTCCCCAGGTGCCCCAACACACGACACCGCAGCACGTGTCGCTGCCAAGCAGTGCGTGCGGAAGTGAGTGGCCAGAATCGCGTATATATGCGACGTGGTATTAGTGTAGCTACACATTATACATCGTGTACATTATTCAACAGTTTTAATAATTTTTAACATCGTTCGCATCACTGACGTAAAAAAGTTGTTCCATTCCATACTTCACCCTCTTAGACGTTGATTTCTGCTTATTTTTTCTTTTTGTGTAGTCTATGTTTTTCCTCAGTGTTCGAGTTTTCTTCATACCAAATTTCATCGAAATCGGTTTAGTGGTTTAATCGTGAAAAAAACAACATGCAGTGCTACTTTCGCATTTAATTAAATGAGTATGGAAGTCTGGATTAATCATGTTGAGGATTGTAAAAGCACTATATTCATTAAGCTGAATCATACTGCATAGACCCAGAGAACATATCAATCAATAAAAGCATTTTCACAAATATTATAAAGTTTGAAAGTCAAAGATTAAATAGCTTTTTCGAAGAGTAGAATTTTTTTCTCTAATTCTTGTTATATTCTTCAGGCCAATAAAACATCATCTACTACACCCTTCCTAAAGTAGCCTAAGTCTTTGCTCAGGATCCACACTACCTCCATAAAAAATTTCGTCGAAATCGGTTCAGCGGTTTTCTCGTGAAAAAGCAACAGATTTACTTTCGCATTAATAATAGTCTGCAGATCGTGGCGTGGTGGCTAGCGTTGCTACCTCTGGATCCCGGGTTTGATTCCCGGCCGGGTCGAGGATTTTCTCCACCTGGGGACAAGGTATTTGTGTTGTCATTATCTCATCATCATTCGGGCAGTGGCGAGACTGGAAATGGAAAGATTGGGAACTTGCACGGGTGCTGACGACCACGATATTGAGCGCCTTACAAACCAACATCATCATCGCATTTATAATATTGCGATTTATGAATATTAGTGTTTAGTTTCATTTGTTCATGTATGCTAATGAGCTGCGATCAAGAGTAAGTATCGTCTCTGGTTGTAGTTACTCGTAGATGACCGTACCGTGTTCCCGTGTTTGACATTTACCACTTAACTGACAGCTTATATTGTTTTACTTATTCTCGTTACCGATACAAACATTATCTCCTTTATCATCCGATGAAAAATAGTAGTACCAAGTGATTGTTCTTTAAACTACCAAGCACACAATATTCTCTTTAGCTACGTATCAGAATATTTTGGCTAAACAGCTAATATTTTTCTTCAGCGTGGTAGGAATATTAATCTTAAAGAAACCTATAACATTGTGTAAATGACGTCCAATAACGTTTAAGAAAGGGAAATGTGTTGATAAGTAGCTCATTTAAACTCTCTTGTGATTGTGAAATATGTTTATCATGATTACATGTTAGTTACTCAAGTTCAACAGCTAGAGAATAATCGTCAAAAAATATGAATCGCTGTTCTTAAAGCTTATCAAGTAATTTCTTAACGCAGAGTATTTCAAGTGCTCCAGAAAAACAATGTTTCGGAGATAAACGCGTTCAATGTTTCTGATAATACCTGCTTCAAATGCATTCAGCGTGGATATTTTAGTTTTGAATGAACACAGAATGATGTCAATGACTGATTGTAATGCGGTAAAAGGAGGTTAATGGTGACAATACCAACATACAGCAGGTCCAACATGAACCATACGATGGAAATTTCTGACGACTCATACGGGCATCGTTTGTTTGATATGTGAACCACATAAACAAACATTTTAGTTAAGCTTGTACTTAAAGTCGTATTACTGATACTACCACTTCAATACATGCTCTTTCGTAGAACCGTTCTCGCTGGAAAATGGAAAACGTAAAGGAGATTATGTTATGTGTTCGATATAGCAGTGAGGTTAAATTACTTCGAACGTTATGATGCGTCTAACAGTTTTGTACAATTCCAATCTTGTGGAGGGATCTAACGACACTACTAGCTGGATTGACAGAGAAAATTTGGGTCAATAAATAAATAATTTTGGAATAATTTTATTGGTAACATGAAAAAGAATACAGCTTTTGTACAGTTAGTAATATAGATAGGGATTTCTTTACGTAATGAGGAAAGTGATGAATCTTCATTGTGTCGCCCGGTGCGAAAGGGGGGGGGGGGGAATGTTAGTGCATTATTGCTAGAGAAAGCAAATGAATTTAACTCAGAAGTCACTATGAATGACGGAAAACAGTAATTCCAGAAGAAACCGCTTTGAAGTCATAGCTTATACATACAAACAAAACTCGTATTCAGTTAACGGCAGTTGAAGTACACCCTTCAGCTCTGCGCTAAGAGGCTAGAAATAAATACACTAAATTAACGATGGGATTTCTTCCACATAAAGGAAACGGTGGTAGTTCTGCGCTCTTTGAACATCTGTTGGGGAAGAGTGACGGTTAAGGTTTAGATTTTCCGTGTTTCCCTGTTCGAAAAAGACGAATGCCGAGATGATTTTTATGAAAGTGACGTGGCTAAATCCCTTCCCCATTTTTGTCCAATCTGCACTTTTGCTCCGTCTCTAGTGCCCTGTTTATCTATGATATGTTATACCCTAATCGTCACAACAAAACAAAGTGCTGCGGCGCAAAAAGTGGTTCCATAAATAAAATTTTAAAAGATTTTTAAGAAAAACTTCCGTCGAACAACTTACAGAAGGGACAATCACATAAATTAGTCAATTTACATTATTTTCGTTAGCGGAGAAAAATATGGAAAGATACTTTGTTCCGCTTTTACCAAGTCGACCCAAATCGATGTAAGATATATACTTTACAATGAAATGAACACCCTTAGCTGCTTATAGGCGTTGACATACGTCAACGATGACAGATGAAAATGCGTGCCCCGACCAGGACTCGAACCCAGGATCCCCTGCTTACATGGCACACGCTTTATCCATCTTTTTTTTTCACTTTGTTCGTTGTTGATCGTTGTGTTTGGTCGTTGCGGACGTCACATGACATCCGTATTTTCTTTCTGTTGATCCTTCCACTCCGTTTTTTTTATTACAGAGGCCAACCAGCTCTCTGAGCGAACACACTGAGCTACCGTGCCGGCTATCCATCTGAGCCACCGAAGACACAGAGGATAGTGCGACTGCAGGGATTTATTTCTGACACGCCTCCCGCGAAGCCCACATTCTCAACGTATTGTCCCGCACTACATTGGTAGTGCCCCCTAACATTATACTCATTACTCGCGGCGCGTTGTCGATTCCCGTAAGAGTTCGGGCACTATTTGTGCATTCGCACAGAAGAAGAAGATGGTCAAGTGGCCGGTGAGCCTTAACTATATATATATATATATATATACTAAGATGGTATCTGTTCTTTCGGAGATGTCCGAAAGAACAGATACCATCTTAGTATAGATATATACATATTGTGAACTGCTCGCGATTGTAGATTTCAAAACTTCGAATGCTGGATTAGCATTTAGTACAGAATCCGACCTCACTGCTGCTTGAAATTTATATCCATATTACTCTCAAATGCTTTGCCTTGTTCAAATGAAACAAAAATCTTACGTGAATAGTTTGCATTAGTTTCATAGATAAAAGCCCGAGATTGTATATCTACAGTTAACGATAATTCATTACCAGGAATATAGTGCAATTTTAAGTGTCCAATCAAGTGCGTTATGTTTTTTGCGTTATTCCTAAGGTTTTTTCGTGGAAATATTTAAAGACCTACAGTCTCCATCTTCCATGCAGTGGAACATAATCCATTACTTTTATACTTATTTACTCACTGTGTGATTAGAAATACTATTTTTAAATAATATCAGACTACTTACATTTTTCTCTACAACGGAAGGAAAAGCCGGATCGGAGAGAGAGTGAGAGTTACGTCAGCCGAGATGCAATCTATTTCTCTGTGCGTGCGAAACACCCATCGCGTCTTTCTGTCCCTTCAAGAACCTCATCTTTCTGCACAACGGTGTTTTGTGAAACAAACAGCAGATAAAATCAGCTGATGGATAAAGCAGCCCCTCGACGGGCAATAATATTGTACAGTAATACTTTGCAATATTACTGTTGTCCCTAAACTGTTCAATAATGTTGCACAATAATTTTGTACAGTATTAGTGAGGCTTGAAGTGTTCTGAACAACAGTCGATAAAGACGCTGCTGCTGTGGTAATTGCGCTAATTTGTGGCAGTCCGAAAAAAAAAAGAAGAAGGATGAAAATTTAGCGCAAGGAGCGTGAAAGATTCACTCACGAAAACTTGTTGAGGGGATTGATGTTGTACGGAAAACATGGTTATCCTAAGTGTTTACCTGTTGATGGTCCAACGTTTGATGCAGCAATGGAAATTGTTGCTCCCACGATCCAAAACCAAGACACTACAATGAGAGACGCAGCTTCACCAAGTAAGCGCTTATATCTTATGCTACGATACCTTATTACAGACAATTCATTCGAAGACCTGAAGTTTACAAGTGCAGTTTGACCTCAGAATACTGGATACATACTTATGCAAACGTGTCACGCAATAATACGTCCACTGAACGACTATATTCGGTAAGTAACGTATACACAGACAAAAATAACTATATGTACACTTTTATTTACATCTATGCATTCAGTAGCACAGATGAAGTTTTTTGTTATTGTATTCGAACTGAGCAACTTAACGTTCTGATATGTTACAGTTGTCTGGTACACAAGAAGTATGGAAAGAAACTGCAGAAGAGTTTGAGCTACAGTGGAATTTTCCGCACTGTCTCGCCACTGCACAAGGGACCACGTAGCCATCAAGAAACTACCTGCCTCTGGATCCTTTTCCTACACTTATAAACACTTTTTCAGTATTGTTACGCTGGGAGTTATAAGTGCCCATTGAGTTCTTTAATGGTGGATGTCGGAATGAATGGTCGTGTATCAGATGGCTGAGTTCATTATTACTCTAAGTTTGGGGACTTGCTTAGCTCGAATAATCTGAACATCCCACCAGAAGAAGGCAAGCCAAACAGCGACATCTTTGATACTTTTGTATTTGTCGTGGGTGACACTTTTGCAATGACAGTTTGTTGAAACCATATAGTCAGGCAGGACTGACCAGGAACAAATAATTTTCAACTATCGTCTCTGTCGTGCGTGCGGGATTGTGAAAGTGCTTACGGAATGTTAAATTCAAAATCTGGTGTGTTTCAAAGGTCTGTTGCTCTGTCTGCATAGGATAAGGTATTAATAATCATGGCATGTTGTTATTTCCACAATTATGTACTTCAGAAGGAGGAAATCTGTATCTTCCTGTCATACAGGCCAAATGAGGAGGGACAGACGATACAGGCTCATGGAGAGAAAGAGGCGATTTAGTTTGTCCTCAAACGACATAGCCGGCCAGGGTGGCCGAGCGGTTCTAGGCGCTACAGTCTGGAACTGCGCGACCGCTACGGTGGCAGGTTCGAATCCAGCCTCGGGCATGGATGTGTGTGATGTCCTTGGGTTAGTTAGGTTTAAGTAGTTCTAAGTTCTAGGGGACTGATGACCTCAGATGTTAAGTCCCATAGTGCTCAGAGCCGTTTGAATCATTTGAACCAAGCGACATAAACAACAAACCCACGTGAAAGCAGGAAAATAGTCAGAGACACTTAGTAACGAGGGGAAAGTATCGTGGCAATATAAAGTGTGTTAGTTGAATTTGAAACCATTTTAATAACCTGATACGTATTACCCAGTTATCATATGTACCTTACATGTATTCTCATTAATTAATGTGCGTTTCACATAAATACAATAAATCAATAACAAAATTATTTACAGAAATTCTTTCGTGGTGTTCTGCCCTCAGATCCAACAAAGCCCGCAATGATCTTATTTCCAATGAAAAGGCTCTTTCGCCTTGTTTGCTACTCATTCCTAACCAGAAATGGTGGCTCTGAGCACTATGGGACTTAACATCTGTGGTCATCAGCTCCCTAGAACTTAGAACTACTTAAACCTAACTAACCTAAGGACATCACACACATCCACGCCCGAGGCAGGATTCGAACCTGTGACCGTAGCAATAGCGCGGTTCCGGACTGAGCGCCTAGAACCTCTCGGCCACCGCGGCCGGCCATTCCCAATCATGCACATAATACTCAGTGACAACACAGTATTGCATAAATAGTTATGCGAACCTGCCGTGGAATAATAGATGCACTAAAGGACTGTATTGGGGTAAGTAATGTATACAATGCAAAATGACGGCGGAGGAGGGTGAAAGGAAAGGGAAGGGAGGGAACCAATGGTATCAGCTGCATTGGGACTTTATGCCGAATCAGCGGCAGCGAGTGAAAAATATGTACCGGATTTGAGCTCGAACCCGAGGTCTGTTTGCTACGCAGCTGTGTTAACCGCTGCGCCACCCGGACACAGCGTTTATCGCAAATGCACGAACTATCTCGGCGCGCTCCCCGACCTACTCTCATTCACACCCAGCGCCATCTATGCGCATTCCTCGTCCAAAGTCCTCCAAGCCCGCTAATTTTAGTTTCCCGCTAGAGATTGAACTTAATTGTGCATCCGTGTTGAAGTTTGTGAATTCATTGTCCATAGAGGCGAATAAATTGTATGAATGTATGGTGTCTGTTCTTTCAGGCGTGTCCGAAAGAACAGACACCACACATTCACACACATACACTGTGATAATTATTCAACTACATGAAAAAACGTAAATTACGTACAAACTACGCCGTGCACATGTAAAAGTCACTTTAGATATTCGGATTTAGGTTATACCATGTTCGATGTGCCTGCCATCATTGGCGATGATGTGGCGCAGACGAATAGCGAAATTCTGCATGATTCGCTGATGTGTCGGAACATCGATGTTGCCGATGACCTTCTAAATGACTCTTTTTCATCTCAGCGATGATGCTGTACACTTTGTCTTTAACTTAGCCCCACAGAAAGGAATCGCATATGTTCAGACCCGGAGAATATAGCGGCCAATCACGGCCCATGTCAATGACCCTTGGGTACCCCAGAACCAGAATGCGGTCTCCAAAGTGCTCCTCCAGGACATCAAACACTGCCCTGCTTCGATGGGATCGAGGTTCGTTTTGCACGAGCCACATCTTGTCGAAATCAGTGTCACTTTGGATAAAGGGAATGAAATCATCTTCCAAAACCTTCACGTACCGTTCTGTAGTCACCGTGCCATCAACGAATATCGCACCAATTATTCCGTGACTGGGCATTGCACACCACACTGTCACCTGTTGAGGGTGAAGAGACTTCACGATCGTGAAATGCGAATTCTCAGTCCCGCAAATGCGCCAGTTTTGCTTATTGACGAACACATCCAAATGAAAGTGGGCTTCATAGCTAAACCATTCGTGCATGCACATACTAGTGCCCATTATGCCACCAGCCAACCGTGGAGTTTGAGTGTCCTAACGCAAAACGTTCAGAAGTAATGACGATTTTATTTCATATAGTTCAATAATCGTCACCCTGTATATATAAACCCTACATTGTTACAAAAACGTAAGGAACACTTACTTTGAGGTTTTACTAACAAAATTCAAGGGACGATATCACAGAGCCGCAAAGGAAGATGAGTTAAAAAATGTAATTATTTAACGCCAAATTTTCAGAAAGTAGTGAAAAGAATAAAAGATTCCATGGAAACAGATGGAGGGTCCGATGAATTATTAGAACTCACCGCCGGCCGTTGTGGGAGCGGTTCTAGGCGCTTCAGTCTGGAACCGCGCGACTGCTACGGTCGCAGGTTCGAATCCTGCCTCGGGCATGGATGTGTGTGATGTCCTTAGGTTAGTTAGGTTTAAGTAGTTCTAAGTTCTAGGGGACTGATGACCTCAGATGTTAAGTCCCATAGTGCTCAGAGCCATTAGAACTCACCTTATGGTATTTCGACGAAAATAACAAGGATGTACTACTCAAACTGCGGAAAATACGGGACCGTAACTGCTGCACAGATTGTTACAAGTCTCCTGTGGACTCGATGCTGGTGAGACATAAATATACGCAGAAGTAGATGCAGAAACAAAAACTGTGACTGTGGGATGTGGGGTGCATCTCTACACAGTTTCTGTACAAATTTCTAAGTTGCCTTTCAGAGAATATTTCATTAACTTCTTTTCTGACTTGTATCTAGTGTTGTGTAGTCATTGTGCCCAGCTCCACAGTCCAAGCTTTGGCAATCTGTGTCTAGTCGCTTTCTGTAGTAAGCAAGAGCTGACGGTCTAACTCCCGCTTAACAACTTCTTCTTTTTGACTGGAGGCAATGCACAACCTGCGGCCTCACTTTCATTAACCTACAACGAAATTTATTGGTAATTAGAATGACGCTAAATTGAAAGCCTAAACAAAGTAATTTCTCTTATATGTTGCTTAAGAAAGAGGGTAATGTATAATGGAAAGATAAACCTTGTTAGTATTACGAGGATTGGAACATTAATAGTGGCTACTATTTATTTACAGCTCGAACAAAATAGATACGTGTTTCAAAGTTTTACTGACCTTCAAAGTAGTCACCAGCATTGTGTATAACCCGATGCCAGCGATGTGGAAGTCGTAGGATACTCTTAGCAGTGCCAGTTGTGTTGACAGTGCGAGCGGCGATGTCTATCGCCCGGCGAATTTGTAGCAGTTCTGAAGCGAATGCTGTGAAGTGTTTCCTTCAGTTTAAAAATCGAGTTGAACTCACGAGGGCTTAAGCCAGGGGAGGGCAGTAGGTGGTATAGCACTTAGCAGCCCCATCAGTCAAACAAATCAGTAACAGCTTGCACTGTACGTGCTTGAGCATTGTCCTGCTAAATGATGGTCAGGTCCTGCAGAAAGTGCCATCACTTCTGTCTCTATGCTGTTCATTTTTGGAACACAACCTAAGACCAGCTTAGAGACAGAAGTGATGACCCTTTCTGCAGGACCTGACCATCATTTAGCAGGACAATGCTCAAGCACGTACAGTGCAAGCCGTTACTGATTCGTTTGACTGATGGGGCTGCTAAGTGCTAAACCACCTACTGCACTCCCCTGACTTAAGCCCTCGTGAGTTCAACTCGATTTTTAAACTGAAGTAAACACTTCACAGCATTCACTTCAGAACTGCTGCAAATTCGTCGGGCGACAGACGGCGCCGCTCGAACTAACACAACTGGCACTGCTAACAAATGGGTCAAATGGCTCTGAGCACGATGGGACTCAACTGCTGAGGTCATTAGTCCCCTAGAACTTAGAACTAGTTAAACCTAACTAACCTAAGGACATCACAAACATCCATGCCCGAGGCAGGATTCGAACCTGCGACCGTAGCGGTCTTGCGGTTCCAGACTGCAGCGCCTTTAACCGCACGGCGGCACTGCTAACAGTATCCTACGACTTCCACATTCCTGGTAACGGGTTATACACAGTGCTGGTGACTGCGTTGTTCAGTAAAACTTTGAAACACATACCTATTTTGTACGAGCTGTAAATAAATAGTTGCCGCTATTAAAGTTCCAACTCTCGTATTTGAATGGCTCTTGACAGCATCACATACGAATTTAATAACCTGACATCAGTATTATCATCGATTAATGTGCATTTCAAAGGAGTATATATAAATCAACTGAAAAAATACTTACGCAATTGACTGATTCATCCAGTTCATTTACGATTCCATTGCGTTGACCGAGCTCACTACCTCTTGGTCGAGAAGAAAACGTTTTTCATCCAAACATCACAAAGTGGGTTCTAATACTTCATCCGTGCCAGCACCACTTTTTCTAGAATCCTGTATTGTTCTCACCTCTTTCGAGAAATTTTTCCTTCAATAATTAAACTTTTTACCACATATTCCTTTGTGGCTGGGCGATACCGTTCTCTGCTTTTCGTTTAGTAAAACCCTATAACACTGATTCTTCATGTTTCTGGTTTTGTAACGTTTTTTACTTCCCCCACGGCGGGCATCGATTTGTAGAGCTCTGTGCACACCAATAAAAATGCTTTCCCGTTTTCTTTTCTTTTTAACGTCGATGATAAAACACTAAACTGAAAATAAAAATGTGCCCAGAGATTGTAGCAAGCGAAACACTGTCACGGATGCTCTAAATATGACCCAAACACGGTACAATGTTTCCAGGAAACAACAAATATTTCAGAATTTTTGATGTTCTCAATACTATTGCTCAATTGTAAAAAATAATGATTATCTTGTTTTTCATTCAGCCTCTTTCCCCTCAACAAGTTTTCGTGAGTAAATCTTTCATGCTTTTTGTACCAATTTTTCATCCATGTTCCTTTCTCTTTCGGATTGCAACAAAGTTAAGCAATTATCACAGTAGCAGTGTCTTTATCATCCATCATTGTGAACACTCCAAGCCTCAATAATATTGTGCAGTTTTACTGCGCTACTTCAATAATATTGTACAATATTATCCCCGTCTAAAGGCCACGTTACGTTAAGACTATAATCTTTGGAAATATATAAGGAAAAACCATAATGGTTTTTTGAATTCTATAATAAAAATGTAGGTCAAGAGGAATTTGCGACACTAGTCGTCGGCTTTGACCAATAACGTAATGGTAATGGCTGATGTGACGTTAATTCTTATCAAAATTTAAATTTAATTTCTTTATACCACCATCAGATTTTCATTGGCTTCGGGATAAATTATTTTGTAGTCACTGCTGTGTATGAGAGACAACATATTCTCTCATGTGTTTCGGCGTGGATTCCAATGTTTCGTCGATTAATCGGCCTTTTTTCTTTCCGATATATTTTTTAGTTTGTGTTGTTTATCGTGGTCCCCGCTGCAAAAAATAGTTTCGTTATCTTTGTGATAAGGCTTAAATTCTTTCATTCATAACAGTTTTGACTTATAAGTGAATTTTTGGTTGAATTATGATACAAGAACATATGATGACGTGAAATGGATGAAACAAAATATTTGCATCGGCCGGGAATCGAACCCGGGCCGCCCGCGTGGCAGGCGAGCATTCTACCACTGAACCACCGATGCTGCATGTTATGTAGACCTTCTTAATGCTAATAATCAAGTTGTGTATGTAAGTTCATGTTTCTTATAAGGATTCTTTTTTTTAAATATGAATTACTGTTTAATGCTCGTCAACAATAAGATGATTAGGGGCAGTGCATGGGCTCGAATCGGGTAATTATCAACGAAGAAATTAACCGTTGCCTTTTAATCGCAGCATTTTACCACGATTAGTGGAAATAATGGAAAAGCTAAGTAATTAAATCTTGGTTTACACAATTAAATATTGCACCGGTTATGTTTTTCATGAGCAGGAATTCGGTTTCAGGAATTTGCTCCCGTTTTCAAGTGATGTTGAAATTTACGTAGGTACTGGGTATGACGTTTGCTCGTTCTGTCTATTTCCCTGCCGTCGTCTAACGATATCACTGCAATCATAAGACCTTAAAATTTAAATTAATTTTCCTCCGATACACACGAGTCGGCCGTATCTGGAAGCTGAGCACTCGATACATCACTAAACTAATTATTCATTTGCACCCGAAGTTACTACATTGCAAATTTATGACACAGTTAATATTGCAATACATACGAGGGTTGTATTACCTACTGATTTGTACCTGGGGGCGCCAAATTATTTCTTTCTGTCTGGCACCGGAAACGCTGCCGCCAACTCTGTGCCAACATTACCTTCAATACCTCTTTAAACTCCCCTGCAAAGCGTTCTGACTTATTATTTAAATATTTATTTACGCAGTTGCACGGTTTAGGAACACGTCTTTTACAATGGATGAAATTTGGCCTACATCAGTACGGACTGCCTGGCAACAGTTAGAATTATTGATGTTATGGATGTATTGACTGAGTAGTAGAGCTGCTAATGGTATATTACAAATCGGCAAATCCGCAAAAATGGTTAATTCCGTGCAAATAGCTGCAGAAAATGTTCTGAAAGTAAGACCCATAGAAAACATCATTTAGACTACATTATTGATACTTCCTAACTCCCCTGAACGGCACTAATACGTTTTGGCATTTGAAGTGAAACTACTTCGTATACCATTGCTTCGTAGTAAACGCTTCCTGAAGTCAATATCAGGCAATATATTATGTACTGTAGAATAACAGTAAAACAAAACATATTATAATAGTATTGACAGGCAAAATAAAGCAATGTTTCATTGATTATTTACGTACCCTCCGTGAGACAACAAGAGTTACAGTAGTTTGAAGCAGTGTCTCGTGTATGTGATGAGGAAGTTATTGTTTGGAGCCTAAATCTACAGGCATGGGTGCCAATACGATTGCTTTCGTGGGGGAGAGGGGGGAGGTGATTGCTACGGAAAATCCTTAACTTATTCAAGGCGCTTGGTGTTGCTCGATATTTTTGAATGTGCTAGTTACGTCTACAACTTAAGTTTGTGATCTGTCGACAAGTTTATTCACATAAAATAAATAAAAGAACAAATCCTCTAGCTGAGAACGCAAAAGTCATTGAAATTTGGCATTAAGTAGATGGTGCATAAACACAACATTTGGAAATAACATTTTTGCCTATTTTCTTTGAACAAGCAGAAGTTACAGATACACTTTCAAGACGTAATCAAGTATTGGAGAATATTGTGATGAGAAACGACACTTAATCAACGTATCTATGGTACATTTCACCAAAATCAAAATTAAGATTTTTCTTGTTACTAGAAAATAATCAGCGATATCGACACAGAACTGTAAGGTAGAGAGGGCCGAAGCGTCTATTAAACCACGTTTACATGAGCGATAAAAATTGAATATCACGGCTGTATTCCCGCCAATGTTGTCTAATAACACTGAGGCCACGCAAATGGCAGCCACATGTACTACAGCATCACCGGCCACCACTGCTCAGCAGCTTTTGCGGCAATACCTCCCCGGGCAAAAAGCTTTTACAGACGAACGCGAACTGGTGGCAGTGGTGCGGTTTTATTGTTTTTACATCACACATGGAATCAAGAGAAAGAACAAGAGAAATCGGCTTTGTGGATGCGTTCTTTTTTAAGTAAGCGAAATTCTTAAGAAAATTTAACTGGTGAACTGATGCTGGATACATACCCGTACCAGAATTTTACCAGAATTTCGAAACAATTCAGAATATCTCATACAATCTGTACGAGAACAGCTAAAACTGTTACAAATATGAGAGAGTTTACACCAGAAATAACCCAATTGACGATCACTGTTCAGATTTCAGCTGCTCGCGGTTAGTATAGAAATATAATCCACATTTTTAAAGTTTATTATTAATTCATGGCACCGGAAGTACGCAATGCTTCTGTATAAAAACTGAGGGGGTTCATTAAGAATAGTTTGCAATAAGAATAGAATTTTTATTTTATTTTTGTTCACCAGCATATACCATTGTTAACACTATCAATTCTTGCTTCAGTTACATCTCGAGATAGTATGAAACTCATGACACCGGATGCAAATTATATGGATGGATAACCATCTGCGCTTCCACTTCTGCTATGCCTCTGTTTTGATTCGCGTTTGGTGTAGGTTCGAAGACTGGATTTTTTTTTCTTTGTATGCTTCATTAAGCGAGATTCCCAACTCATCGTCAACGCTTACAAACTTTTTTTTTTTTCAGAATGCGATCTTTGTATAGCATACATTAATACCGACGTCTGGTAGCAGATGGACTGCATTTATAAAATTCATAGCTCTCGTTTGTCCACTACTTCATTGCCTCATTACTGTACGCTCACAAACATCCCAACAGAAGTGAAGCGATGTTGTTTTCGCTTAGACAAGTGATTACAGCTCTTTCGCTGAGAGACGTAGGAAACAAAGGGTGAGAGCGAGAGGGAGGCACTTCCAGGAGTCCTCTCCAGTACGTCGGCAGCTATCTGCAACAGCTTGCAGCACTAATACTGCCCAACCATAGCGCAAAATTGCCGTCTTTGCAGCCACATTGCAGCAGTGTTGACGGCAACGCTACTGCCGCCAAACGCTGCCGTAAAATTCTGTGTAGAATTGCTTTCAGATATCGTTGATTCACCTCAGAAAATGTTGCCCGCAGTTGGCAACGAAACGTCAGGAAGAAGAAGTTTTACAGATCGACCACGGCCTCTCAGCCTGCTGGTTTTAACTAATGCTTTGTGATACTTTCCGCTTGACAGGGGTAGTTCGGCGAACTATCTTGATGGCTAGCAAAATACTGTCATCATTAGTCACGTTAGGCTGCCCACTATTTTGCTTGCTCTGCTGAATACTTCTCGATACAGCTGCTCTGAACTTTTCAGTATGAAACTCAAGGTGTGCTAACAACTACTAAATAATTCAAGTCAGCTTCCAAGTAAAACTACGCTATATTCTGATATCTCAAACAACTCTCGAACAACTTCCCCTGAGCAGTTCATAAATTTATTCAGAACTTTTTCACACGACGCTTCTCTGAGGCAACCCGCTGTAAATTTAAGATTACTGCACTGAAAAATGGAAGTTCACGAGGCTAAAGTTCCTGATTACAATTAAAGGTGAAAACTTTGATTCAGACTTATCCATCGAACGTTGAACTGATGAAATTGTTTACTTGCAGTGCGAATTCTAACGTGTGGTACACATTAACAGTGACGCCGTTCGCTGTTGTGACAATGAGAGCTAGGGATAGCACCGAGTTTCTGAAACCATCTACACGGTGATTCAGGTCAACACTCCAGGTATAACACGCTGCAGTCATTCAGACAGGTGGCCCCTTGTTTGCGACTAATTGTCAGGGGAAAAAGTTCTAAATTTTGCCTGATATTCTAGACTCCCAAGAAATGACTGCAGTACACATAGAGTCACAGTTGACATAGTGCTTGAGATACGTACCTGATCTACAAAAGATTCAGATTTCGTCAGGTACTTTACAATTTTTTTATATTCAAATGCTTATCGAATAGACTGATCATTATTTTTATTCAGTTAACTGGTTTAAATGCATTTTTTTAAATTTCTAACCTTTTGTCATGTCGTTTTAATCATCGTATTAATTATTTCGTGTGCTCTTCTTTTGTGTTTAAAAAAGGAAGGTTTGGAAACTTTATGCATGTGATTTTACTTACATATATATACAGTATATATTATAATATTTAAACGATTGAAAATGCCGATCTATCAGTTAAAAAACAAAAGACGAAATGGTCCATTCATATTGGTTGTGCAGTGGTCTTAAAATGTGTTTTTCTTTACAAGATGTACATTTTTTGGATGGTAGTCGTCATAAAAACATTTAAAACACAAATTCTTGCTGCACTACGGACAAAATAATGCAGGTGAAGATTTAGACTAAAGAAGCGATTATAGATAAAAGGAAATTCAAGAAACGTGTGGAGTAGCAATGATTATGGCATAAAGATGGACGTAATTATAAAATACTAAAATGGAAGAAATTAAATCAAAATTCATACATAAAAATAAGCAAAATCATATGCACGAAAATTGCAAGTGAAAAAAGGATTATCCAAAGACAAAATAACAGCAAATGAAATAAATAATACGATGATTAAAATGAGTTGACAAAGGATATTAAAAAAATACATTTAATTAACTGAATGAAAATAATGATCACAGTCATTTCGATAAAATTTGTAAATAAATTTTAAACCACCCGAAAAGACCTGAACGCACAATCTTCTGGTTGCTAGAAACATACCTTAACCACTACACCACAACCCCTTTAAATGTATTGCTATCAGTTTTAAGGCTCTAGGACATCACACGAAATTTCGAATATTTTTTTTTCTTTTTTCGTTGATTAATCGTAAACGAGGACCTATCAAGGTAAATGGCTGCAGGGTGTGATGGCTGGGGCCTAACCTACATCACCGTATAGATAGTGCGACCGAACCGCCGAATCTTTCCATCAGTAAATGGGGTATGTTCTCAACTGACTCGGTTGTTTTAACCCCCTCCACTGACGGAATGACTCGCTTCCTCATTCCGTATGTACAAAACCAATACGGACTTGTAGCTGTCACGCCTTTGCGCTTACTGCTACGTATTTTAACAGTAAATGGCTCAGTGCTAATGGGAAGAGGTAGTAGTGAATTCACGTTGTTAATATTTGAATACAGCACAGCTGCCACAAGCTCAGTTCACTTTTACTCCACTCCTACCCTCGCCATTGCACCACATTAACTATGTGCTACGTGGACTTTGCTAAGCTATTAAATTCACTTGCGTGTACATTTTGACCGTTACTCGCCAGTATTTACCTAACAATTAGCACACTCCTAATCGGACTATTTCCCAAAGAGCTGTGATGATTGAACAGGTTCGATCCACGGCCTACAGTGCCCTACAGTTTACACGGTAACACTGCCTACCTGACCCACTTAACTTGGTAGTGAGCTTATGTATCCAATCATCACTGCTAGCAGCAGTGGATAATCCTATCAGCATGACGAGAGCAGCAGACTTACCGTCGAATCCTCCTGAAAATACTTATAACTACGGTCGCCAGCTCTGAAGGAGCAAAAGAATAAATCAATTTTTGGCTCGTTTCAAAGTGAAATGGCTTCAGTTGAATTTAAACTTAATGCTGAATATTACTATTTCTGATCATTCAAGGTGATTCTACAAAGCAAATACTCTTTCAATTTCTGTGTGTTGGCTTGGTAATTACTACCAAGACTATTTATGCAACTTGGGTTAACAAAATTCTATACTTCAACTTTATGTAATGATTTTGGATATTACTCTTTGGACAATTGATATAGAATTACTTAAGTGACGTTACTTGATAGGTTACTCAGAATAATTTAAGTTAACTATAAATAGGCGACTCATTCTAGTGTGACCATAGCGAGGCGATGGTGGCCTCAGTCTGATTTCGCTATACTATGTTTGAGGTTACTACACTTTACAATGAACAACATGTGTCGTAATTTTACTCATTACTATATTCTGTCCTCTGCACTTGCATAAAAGAAAACTGGTATTCTCCTTTTACATTTCTACAAAGTTCGAATTAACAATTGCAAGGAGTCTTGCCTTGGGTAGACGTGTCGGTGCTGGTGGTGAGATGCATGTGGCTAACGCAGCTCTTCACACCTCATGTCCTTAATGGCGGCTGGAACTACGAGCCGTAGCACTTGTATAAGCTATTGCATGTCCGCCATAAAATCTGGGCGCAGGAACTCTTACAATCAGCTCCAGTGGCATAGAGGCGGCTTCAATAACCATTCGTCGCGTTTTACTCCACAAACAGCGACGATATTCGCCTCTTTGCTGTTGCACAATCACTTTTGCGTGAGCACAGTTACACACGTCCGATCACGTCAACACTCCCCAGGCCATTCTATTGTTCAGACGCTGTGTCTCCAGCTACCACTAGCTACGCTCGTATCACCAAGAGTGGGGGCGTTCCCCTACCACCTTTTTACTGAAATCATTTAGTATTTAAGAAAATTTATATTTATTACCCTGGAGTTCATACCAGTCATAATAATTTACTACTAGCGCTTTACAACATTAAATTATACAGTAATAACTTATAATTACCAAGAAAAAGAATACATTTGACTCCGAGAGCTTAGTGCATTGTCTGACAGGTAGCGCTAATTCCCGGTTTCGCCAATAGAAGGCATCAGGGTGCACTCCCTGGCAGTCTCACACCAGCGCGCCCGTTTCCGACGCGCGGGCTCCAAATTACTGGCAGCCTACCATCATTTCAGTTCCGTTACACATGCCCCACTTCTTATTGAAGTATCTAACAGTGATAATTCAATAAGAAGTCTCTCCTATAATGAATCTGAAATGTTCGTTAAGCTTTTTCCAAGGGTTTTTCCCTTTCTTACTGGTACACCTCCATACTTATATTACATATTTAAAATCAAACACCAATTCTTTCTCTCTTTACTGGTAAACCTTACATAAATGATTTACATATATTCTTTCCAATTGTCTTACTTCTATACACAGTACACTTTAAACATCTTTTTTACAAAATTTTAAATACACTTCTTTTATCTCAGGCAATTAAAACACACATTATGCGCCTATTACTTTATAGCCCGTCCTTTTCACTTTACCGCCTCACTTTTCTATCTCTTCCACAACACTTATTTACACATCTATTCCGGCTTTCTTAGAAGCTCAGTCTTTCCCTTTCTGTTTAGTCTCTATTTAAACTAGAAGTTTCATTAGAATACTGCAACATATTTTAGTGAACATTTACCTTTCACATAGAACAAAAGAAACAAAACTATTTACATATTGGTTTACTTTAATATTTATTTATATATTTATTTTCAATCCGGTAGAATTCGTGGTTCATACCTTTTGAGATCCACTATGTTTCTTACTCCCAGGCGTTGGCCTGTTAATGGATACTCTAAATAATAAGCAGTCACATTGGGTATGGACTCTATTTTAAATGGTCCATTATATATATATATTTAAATTTGCTGATCTCATTATTAATTTCACTTTACTTTTCATGTGTTTTTACAAGAACGAGATCACCTATTTTGAATTTAGGATTCCTTACTTTTTCGTCGTGACGACGAATTCTCACATCTGCTTGTTTTCTCATCTTGTCTTTTACTAAGTTCTTTTTACCATCACAATCTAATTCAACTCTATCTGGAAATTCTAGTAGGTCTTCTACTAGACTTCTTGTCTTTTTCAGGATTTCTTCTGGAGTAAATCCAGTGCTCTCGTTTGTTAATGAATGCATGATTTCTTCGAATTCACTCACATACATGCCCCACTTCTTGTGGTTACTATGGCAGTACGTCCTAAATAACCGACCTATCTCGTGCATATATCTTTCTGCCGGATTGCTTGATGGGTGATAAGCTGAAATATGTACCACTTCTACCTGTTTCTCAGTCATCCCATCCTTCCACATTTTTGAGCAAAACTGAACACCATTATCTGATAGTATTCTCTTTGGCTTCCCTACTTTCACAAAATAATCACACACAATTTTATCATACACAGCTCTGGCAGTAGCTTTTCTCAAGGGATATAGCTTTATATACTTTGAGAAAAGTTCAACTGCTACAAATATGTACACAAAACCCCCCATGGTTTTCGGTAATGGTGCAAAGATATCAACTGCTACTATTTCTAATACTTCATCAGGTCTTATTGATTGCATGGGCCCTTGATTAGTTGCATTTGTTACTTTCGCCTTTTGGCATAGATCGCAAGATCTTATCCTCTGTGCTACCCTTCGTGCCATGTTGTTAAAGGTAATGCATTCATCTAACTTATCGGTACACTTCCGTGCACCACAATGGACATATGCCAAGTGAACATAATCTATCAGCACTTCAGTGTGTTGTCCCGGCCAACATACTCTCCACTTCCCTGGATTATTTAATCTTTGAAGATACAGTACACCTTTATGTATTTTACATGAAGCCCTTATGTTAGTTGCATCCGGATTGTCAAACTTGACCTTTACCGACTTGAGTGCGTCATCATCACTTTGATACCTTCGCATATTCCGACATATTTCCCTAATTTTTTCTCTTCCTTCCACTTTTTTGAAGTAATTCACCTGAAAAACATCTTCCCTGTTCTTTACACTTTCTAGTGTCTCACATCCTTCCGGTAATCTCCACAAAGCATCCGGTACTGCATGTTCTTTCCCTTTAACATTCTTGATCTCTATATCAAATTGTTTTAGAAACAGCGCCCATCTGGTCAACCTGTTATGTAACAATCTGCAGTCCTTCAAAAGTATTAAAGCTTTGTGGTCTGTATGGACCACAGTCTTATGTCCCCATAAGAAAAGTTGAAATTTCCTAAAACCCCATACTATAGCTAAAGCCTCCTTCTCTGAAACCGTATAGTTTCTTTCGTACTTAGACATGGTTCTACTCGCAAATGCTATCTATGAGTTTTTTCCCCACCCATCATTACCTCCTGAAATATGGATACTCCCAGTCCATAATCTGAACTATCTGTTGCCATTTGGAATGGTTCACACAGGTTAGGGTGCCATAACTTTATGTTTTTAGCCAGTTGAATGCTGTTTCACATTCCTCAGTCCATATATACACACTGTTCTTCTTAAGTAGGTTGTTCAGATGTGGGCTATTGAACACCTGATCATCCACATACTTACGATAAAAGGAACAAAGTCCTATAAACGACTTTAGTTGTTTTTTATTCTTGGGAGCCGGACAATTTCTTATTGCTTTGACTTTATCAGGATACTTTTCAATTCCCTCTGGTGTTACTATGTGACCTAAAAACTTTATTTGTTTCTTCACAAACTCGTATTTTTTCAGGTTCAGCGTCATTCCTCCTTTAATTAAAGCTTTGAACACCCTGTCGCATAACTCCATGTGCTCTTCCCATGCCCTTGTAGCAATTAACAGGTCATCTATGTAAACCGTGATTAACGAACTAAGTTCACTCCCTAAAATTTTGTCTAAAGCCCGAATGAACACTGAAACGGAAGTATTTATGCCAAATGGTACCACTGTGTAATGGTAGCATTTGCCATTGAACAAAAATGCCGTGTACTTCCTAGACTCCTCACTTAATCGGATTTGCCAGTATCCTGCAGTTAGGTCTAAACTAGTCATGTACTTTACACCATTAAACTTCTGCAATAAATTATCTATGTTCTCTGGACGATCCAACTCCCTCTTCACTATTTTATTCAGAGTACGAGCATCTATCACTATTCGTACACTTCCATCCTTCTTTCCTACTATCACCAATGGGTTATTATATGGGCTAGAACTCCGTTCAATGACCCCACATGAAACTATTTTATCTATTTCTTTTTGAACTGCTTCTTTCTTAGACAAAGGTACATTATATGGTGGTTTAAAGAAAGGTTCATGTTCCTCTACCTCCATGTGGTACTCATAATTTATCACTCGACCCGATTTGTCCGAAAATACCTCCTGATTTTCTTTCAGAATTTGCCATAGATCCTCCCTTTGGGCATCAGATAGTCCTTCCGTTTTATCCACTACCTTTTGAAGGATTGTCCCCTTATCTCCATCTTCAAGTATCTGCCTCACCAGAAACCAATCAAATTTTTGACCTATTCCCGAGTCATGACCACTCTAAATTCTACCCATCTCAGCTGGTTCTCTTCCATTACACTAGATGACTCAAATGGTATTTCTAATACCGCACTATCAACTTGACAAACTATTATCCCTTTGTCACAATCTATAATTACTTTCTGTTTTATTAACCAGTCAGTGCCTAAAATGATTTCGGCACTGAGCTCTGGAACTACTAAAAATGCATTCGAAAATAGCTTGTTTCTTATCTTAAATTCCATCATCACTTGATGCTTAACAGGTTTACTACACTTCCCTGTCGCCCCTATCACTTTAACACCTGTTACTGGCATCATGACTACTCCTCGTTGCTCTTTGATCATTTCAAAAAATGCGTGCGAAATAGCACTTATTTGAGCACCCGTGTCCAACAATACATATAAATTGTACCCACATACATTAATGGGTATGATTGTTTGCATCCTATTGTACTCTTTCATACTTTCTTTATCGTCCCATAATAAATCCTTTTCCACTGCCAAGTCTTGCTATATTATTTTTCTGGTTTTTATACTGACCATTCCATCCGGACGTTTCTTTCTCCTTTTCATCCTAAATTCTTTCACCGCTTTTTCCAATAGTCCTTCGTCTAGGCTCTTTAATGCTGTCTCTTTCTCATCCGAATCTGTAATGCCTGAACTCTCAGTTGCGGAATCGGGAACTTCCTCTACTTCTTTTTCTCCCTGGATGGTTTCTGATGACTCTGACGATAATTCTTCCTCTTTAGAAATATGACCTTCTTCGGATTCAAATAATTCTCGCAAATTATAATCCATTTCTCTACATTCCCTTAGTTGGATAGTACATCCGCCACTCTTACTTTCATTATTTTCCCCTACTAATGGAATTCCAGTCTCACTCAACTCATTTGCTTCAGTACTACAGGGATCACAACACTCTTTCTCTTGGTTAGATACACTTTCTCTAATTTCTTTAAAAGAATCTTCATCACAGTCATGTACTCTTGCTGTCACTAGGTACACATCATAATCGGTATGGCTCTCTAACACTGTCATATTCGGGTCCGAATTAATCACTTGAGCAGAAGATCTTTCTAATTGTGCTGGCTGGCTTTTGAGCTGATGTACATATTCTGCATACGAGGTAATTTCTGAATCGGCATGCGTCTCTGCACTATGCCCCTTTTTCTTATCCACCCTTTCCTCTTTAATTACTTCTCGATGTGATTCGTCGACTATTCGTATGAACCTTTTACCATAAGTAACATCACTCCTCCCTTGCCCCTGCCTCTCTGCACAGTTGCCATCCCTACCGACAAACAACGCCTTCTTTGACTCTTCCCTCATTAATTCGTCACTCTGACCTCGAATTGTACATATTCCATTCACCTGAGCCTTCACATCCGACCGATATTCTTTTCCTACCTAATTTCCCTTAATAATCCCTCCCTGCTCTCTCTCCTCTGTTTGTATCCCTGCATTATACTTCGCAAAGTTTCGTTTATGAAACTGCTCTTCAGGCGAACGATGCGCTATCCTACAACAGTACTGAATACTCCGATCTTCCCTATATTTGGGCTATTTCTTTCTTTCCGCGCGCGTTAGGCCCTTGACATGCGCGGCATTTAGTTTTCCTGATTTTGATATTGCATCCTGTTTCCCTGATAGTTTCCTCTCCCTCGCTGAGAGTTACCTCCTTGACCTCTTCCTCTCATCATGTTAATTTGCGGTTCATTCCTACCACCTTTTACTATTCCATTCTGATTTCTGAAACCTCGAAACTCTCTAGTTTCACGCCACCTATCTTCATTCTCGATTTTTTCCAAAAATTCATCGAATGTTCGATGAGTGCCTCCTATATAACGCTTTGAATCGTCAGGTAGCTTTTTCCACAGCTCCCACACTATCTCCGATTCTGATCTACGATCTTTAAGATACTCCAAATGCTTGAACCATCCTTCACTGTATTCTTTCATGAGCCCACGCCCATGTTCTGGCATTCTGGCGACAACGAATTCTCTCCACAACCTATCTCTCTGTTGTGTGCCCCAGAATTCCTCAAGGAACTTTTCTTTGAAGTCTGTAAACTTCAAATTGTCGATATCCAAATTCAGTCCCCAACGTTTAGCATGACCTGCTATTACTAAATTAATTTTTTCTTTATCCGACATGTCTGTTGGTAAGACACATTCACAATTTTTTATAAAATCCATTGGATGCCATCCACCTTGTTTCTTTTGAGGATCGTACTTTTCCTCCCTACTCAGTATTTCTGATTTTTGCATTACCAATGGGATACCACTACAGTTAAGGAACGTCTGATTCTGAACTTGCTGACTTAACAATTTTATCTCATTACGCAGTGTATTTTCCTGCTCCTGCACACATGCATCTAAACTCAACATGGTATTGCACAGTGTTTCAGTATCAGCTGCCGTTTCTTTAACAATCTCTTTCTTTACAACTGGTACTATTACCTGTAATTTACTTTCAATTATCGGTTCTAATTTTTCACTAGCCAAAGGTTCCACTGATTTCTTTATTCTCTGAATTTCGGTATCAAATCTTTTCTCTATTTCTGTGCCCTTTCTCTGAACATTTGTTATTTCAGCCCTAATGGTATTTACTGATTTGTTTACCTCCATGATACGTTGGTTTGCGTATTCAAAATATCTAAATTTGCTTTTATTTTTCCAGATAGGTTTTCATCCAATTGAGATATATGACTAGCCATTTCTGCTTTCAAACTAGCATTCCCTTCTCGAATTTGTGCCATCATCCTATTTAACAAACTTGTTAATTCCATATCCTCCCCCTTTTGACTTGCATCCACAGATATATTGGGTTCACTTTTCACTACCTTCGCTTTCACTTCAACTTCCTCCTGTCTTATGGGTGTGGATTCATCTATAAGATTTTCCAACCCTACAACAGTATCTAAGGTCCCTAATTCTGGGTCTGACCTTGTAATGTTTTCGTCTTGCTTGTTAATATTCGACTCCATCTTATGCTCCTGTATTTCGTACCTAATACAAATGTTTATTAAATCAAGTATAACTTGTTTAACTCTTACTATTGGACTTTCTTTTGCTGCTTTGCAGGTTGTCGTCTTGAACTTACAAATTGTGGTATATTTGTCTACAACAGAATTTTAAATTTAAAATTTTCTTGAAACTACAAGTTTATATAAAACACTTTTATTGCAGCCATTATTCTGCAAACTTGGTAAGTCCTGTCATGGTCGCCACATGCGACCGAACCGCCGAATCTTTCCATCAGTAAATGGGGTATGATCTCAACTGACTCGGTTGTTTTAACCCCCTCCACCGACGGAATGACCCACTTCCTAATTCCGTATGTACAAAACCAATACGAACTTGTAGCTGTCATGCCTTTGCGCTTACTGCTACGTATTTTAACAGTAAATGGCTCAGTGCTAATGGGAAGAGGTAGCAGTGAATTCACGTTGTTAATATTTGAATACAGCACAGCTGCCACAAGCTCAGTTCACTTTTACTCCACTCCTACCCTCGCCATTGCACCACATTAACTATGTGCTACGTGGACCTTGCTAAGCTATTAAATTCACTTGCGTGTACATTTTGACCGTTACTCGCCAGTATTTACCTAATAATTAGCACACTCCTAATCGGACTATTTCCCAAAGAGCTGTGATGATTGAACAGGTTCGATCCACGGCCTATAGTGCCTTACAGTTCACACGGTAACACTGCCTACCAGACCCACTTAACTTGGTAGTGAGCTTATGTATCCAATCATCACTGCTAGCAGCAGTGGATAATCCTATCAGCACGACGAAAGCAGCAGACTTACCGTCGAATCCTCCTGAAAATACTTATAACTACGGTCGCCAGCTCTGAAGGAGCAAAAGAATAAATCAATTTTTGGCTCGTTTCAAAGTGAAATGGCTTCAGTTGAATTTAAACTTAATGCTGAATATTACTATTTCTGATCATTCAAGGTGATTCTACAAAGCAAATACTCTTTCAATTTCTGTGTGTTGGCTTGGTAATTACTACCAAGACTATTTATGCAACTTGGGTTAACAAAATTCTATCCTTCAACTTTATGTTATGATTTTGGATATTACTCTTTGGACAATTGATATAGAATTACTTAAGTGACGTTACTTGATAGGTTACTCAGAATAATTTAAGTTAACTATAAATAGGCGACTCATTCTGGTGTGACCATAGCGAGGCGATGGTGGCCTCAGTCTGATTTCACTATACTATGTTTGAGGTTACTACACTTTACAATGAACAACATGTGTCGTAATTTTACTCATTACTATATTCTGTCCTATGCACTTGCATAAAAGAAAACTGGTATTCTCCTTTTACATTTCCACAAAGTTCGAATTAACAATTGCAAGGAGTCTTGCCTTGGGTAGACGTGTCGGTGCTGGTGGTGAGATGCATGTGGCTAACGCAGCTCTTCACGCCTCATGTCCTTAATGGCGGTTGGAACTACGAGCCGTAGCACTCGTATAAGCTACTGCACGCCCGCCATAAAATCTGGGCGCAGGAACTCTTACAATCAGCCCCAGTGGCATAGAGGCGGCTTCGATAACCATTCGTCGCGTTTTACTCCACAAACGGCGACGATATTCGCCTCTTTGGTGTTGCACAATCACTTTTGCGTGAGCACAGTTACACACGTCCGATCACGTCAACACTCCCCAGGCCATTCTATTGTTCAGACGCTGTGTCTCCAGCTACCACTAGCTACGCTCGTATCACCAAGAGTGGGGGCGTTCCCCTACCACCTTTTTACTGAAATCATTTAGTATTTAAGAAAATTTATATTTATTACCCTGGAGTTCATACCAGTCATAATAATTTACTACTAGCGCTTTACAACATTAAATTATACAGTAATAACTTATAATTACCAAGAAAAAGAATACATTTGACTCCGAGAGCTTGGTGCATTGTCTGACAGGTAGCGCTAACTCCCGGTTTCGCCAATAGATGGCATCAGGGTGCACTCCCTGGCAGTCTCACACCAGCGCGCCCGTTTCCGACGCGCGGGCTCCAAATTACTGGCGGCCTACCATCATTTCAGTTCCGTTACAATAGTTTAAAAAAGTCGATCATATCCCTGGAACCTCCCCTTCTGATATTCAATACGAACGCACGAAATGTTCGTTCCATCAACTCGCCAGTAGAAATCCCATTGCCATGGAGCATTTATCCCAATGAAAGAAACAGTTCTGCTTCGTGAATACCTGCTCATACAGAGCGAGACTACTGGCTTGTCCCGGCAACTAGGAACTTTATAGCCTCACTGAACGAGAACGTTCGGGGTTCCGAAATTTACGAGACGACTCAGTCCTTGTCGGGAATGACCAAGCTAATCACCTTGAATAATGTGACTCAAAATTTCGTTTTGATGTTAGCAGAATGCTACTGTAAATTTCATAAAATCGCACATGGCGTGTCAATTACAGTATCTTCTGGTATGTAGCAATTTTTTCTGAACAGATGACCGCTTCTTCGATGAAGTTTGCGACTGTAAGGGTTGTACGGAAATGTGGTGTGGATGACTAAATAAAATACACTCTCTCTCATCAACTAGCCGAAAATCAAAGTTCTAAAATATTCACCAAGTTTTATATGAGCTCGGAGTCCACACGTGCCACTGCATGAAAAGATTTACCCACACATTACACAACACAAAGACTTCAACAGGCCACGGTAGATGTGGTTGGACTTATAAGTGTGGCTACGTTTCGTCTATAGTTCGCAAACTCACATTTGTCGCAATGTACCCAATGTTCCGCAAGCAGGATTTACTATGCAAAAATCTCATACTCGTTCACGTATTTTTTAAAGTTCCACAAATTCCAGTTTATTTCCAATAAGAACAAAGAAAAATCGGAAGTCACATCTCGTAAAAATTTAATTTCAGAGCCTGAGCGACTTTTTTACGATC
Organism: Schistocerca nitens; assembly: GCF_023898315.1. Classification (NCBI taxonomy): domain Eukaryota; kingdom Metazoa; phylum Arthropoda; class Insecta; order Orthoptera; family Acrididae; genus Schistocerca; species Schistocerca nitens. The sequence goes on along the minus strand of NC_064614.1, from coordinate 585,577,889 downwards.
TTGGACGCGGCTGAATAAACAACGATTAACTGCGTGAGTTATCTTTAGATAATCGTTAGAGCTCCACAGCATATCAAACTATAAATTCCACACTGAAACATTATAAGTGCGTACTGTATCACATAACAAGTTCACCAGAAGCCGAAAAATATCTACGTGTGAAAGAAGAAACTCTGAATAATTCACACACGCGAATTAGTGATTATTTCACCGGTCTTCATATGAAACTTTCTCCTAACACAGACTAACACAGTTTGACCACCTCCCTCGGCGTCCGAACCTAGCCTCCATTCCAAATTGCTGCTGTTCACCCAGGAAAACTCGGTCAAGCACCACTGAAGTCAGTAAAACTACTGAAGACGAAAATTGCTGAAATTCTTAATTTTAACCTTTTATACACATTTTGTTGTTGTTGTGGTCTTCAGCCCTGAGACTGGTTTGATGCAGCTCTCCATGCTACTCTATCCTGTGCAAGCTTCTTCATCTCCCAGTACCTACTGCAACCTACATCCTTCTGAATCTGCTTAGTGTATTCATCTCTTGGTCTCCCCCTACGATTTTTACCCTCCACGCTGCCCTCCAATACTAAATTGGTGATCCCTTGATGCCTCAGAACATGTCCTACAAACCGATCCCTTCTTCTGGTCAAGTTGTGCCACAAACTTCTCTTCTCCCCAATCCTATTCAGTAAAAAATGGTTCAAATGGCTCTGAGCACTATGGGACTCAACTGCTGTGGTCATAAGTCCCCTAGAACTTAGAACTACTTAAACCTAACTAACCTAAGGACGCTACCGCACGACCACGAGATGCGGGCAATCCTATTCAGTACCTCCTCATTAGTTATGTGATCTACCCATCTAATCTTCAGCATTCTTCTGTAGCACCACATTTCGAAAGCTTCTATTCTCTTCTTGTCCAAACTATTTACCGTCCATGTTTCACTTCCATACATGGCTACACTCCATACAAATACTTTCAGAAATGACTTCCTGACACTTAAATCTATACTCGATGTTAACAAATTTCTATTCTTCAGAAACGATTTCCTTGCCATTGCCAGTCTACATTTTATATCCTCTCTACTTCGACCATCATCAGTTATTTTGCTCCCCAAATAGCAAAACTCCTTTACTACTTTAAGTGTCTCATTTCCTAATCTAATACCCTCAACATCACCCGACTTAATTCGACTACATTCCATTATCCTCGTTTTGCTTTTGTTGATGTTCATCTTATATCCTCCCTTCAAGACACCATCCATTCCGTTCAACTGCTCTTCCAAGTCCTTTGCTGTCTCTGACAGAATTACAATGTCATCGGCGAACCTCAAAGTTTTTATTTCTTCTCCATGGATTTTAATACCTACTCCGGATTTTTATTTTGTTTCCTTTACTGCTTGCTCAATATACAGATTGAATAACATCGGGGAGAGGCTACAACCCTGTCTTACTCCCTTCCCAACCACTGCTTCCCTTTCATGTCCCTCGACTCTTATAACTGCCATCTGGTTTCTGTACAAATTGTAAATAGCCTTTCGCTCCTTGTATTTTACCCCTGCCACCTTTAGAATTTGAAAGAGAGTATTCCAGCCAACATTGTCAAAAGCTTTCTCTAAGTCTACAAATGCTAGAAACGTAGGTTTGCCTTTCCTTAATCTTTCTTCTAAGATAAGTCGTAAGGTCAGTATTGCCTCACGTGTTCCAACATTTCTACGGAATCCAAACTGATCTTCCCCGAGGTCGGCTTCTACTAGTTTTTCCATTCGTCTGTAAAGAATTCGTGTTAGTATTTTGCAGGTGTGGCTTATTAAACTGATTGTTCGGTAATTCTCACATCTGTCAACACCTGCTTTCTTTGGGATTGGAATTATTATATTCTTCTTGAAGTCTGAGGGTATTTCGCCTGTTTCATACATCTTGCTCACCAGATGGTAGAGTTTTGTCAGGACTGGCTCTCCCAAGGCCGTCAGTAGTTCCAATGGAATGTTGTCTACTCCGGGGGCCTTGTTTCGACTCAGGTCTTTCAGTGCTCTGTCAAACTCTTCACGCAGTATCATATCTCCCATTTCATCTTCATCTACATCCTCTTCCATTTCCATAATATTATCCTCAAGTACATCGCCCTTGTATAGTCCCTCTGTATACTCCTTCCACCTTTCTGCTTTCCCTTCTTTGCTTAGAACTGGGTTTCCATCTGAGCTCTTGATTTAATGCAAGTGGTTCTCTTTTCTCCAAAGGTCTCTTTAATTTTCCTGTAGGCAGTATCTATCTTAGCCCTAGTGAGACAAGCCTCTACATCCTTACATTTGTCCTCTAGCCATCCCTGCTTAGCCATTTTGCACTTCCTGTCGATCTCATTTTTGAGACGTTTGTATTCCTTTTTGCCTGCTTCATTTACTGCATTTTTATATTTTCTCCTTTCATCAATTAAATTCAATATTTCTTCTGTTACCCAAGGATTTCTACTAGCCCTCGTCTTTTTACCTACTTTGCTGCCTCCACTACTTCATCCCTCAAAGCTACCCATTCTTCTTCTACTGTATTTCTTTCCCCCATTCCTGTCAATTGTTCCCTTATGCTCTCCCTGAAACTCTGTACAACCTTTGGTTCTTTCAGTTTATCCAGGTCCCATCTCCTTAAATTCCCACCTTTTTGCAGTTTCTTCAGTTTTAATCTACAGGTCATAACCAATAGATTGTGGTCAGAGTCCACATCTGCCCCTGGAAATGTCTTTCAATTTAAAACCTGGTTCCTAAATCTCTGTCTTACCATTATATAATCTATCTGATACCTTTTAGTATCTCCAGGGTTCTTCCATGTATACAACCTTCTATCATGATTCTTAAACCAAGTGTTAGCTATGATTAAGTTGTGCTCTGTGCAAAATTCTACCAGGCGGCTTCCTCTTTCATTTCTTAGCCCCAATCCATATTCACCTACTACGTTTCCTTCTCTCCCTTTTCCTACACTCGAATTCCAGTCACCCATGACTATTAAATTTTCGTCTCCCTTCACTATCTCAATAATTTCTTTTATTTCATCATACATTTCTTCAATTTCTTCGTCATCTGCAGAGCTAGTTGGCATATAAACTTGTACTACTGAAGTAGGTGTGGGCTTCGTATCTATCTTGGCCACAATAATGCGTTCACTAAGCTGTTTGTAGTAGCTTACCCGCGTTCCTATTTTCCTATTCATTATTAAACCTACTCCTGCATTACCCCTATTTGACTTTGTGTTTATAACCCTGTGGTCACCTGACCAGAAGTCTTGTTCCTCCTGCCACCGAACTTCACTAATTCCCACTATATCTAACTTTAACCTATCCATTTCCCTTTTCAAATTTTCTAACCTACCTGCCCGATTAAGGGATCTGACATTCCACGCTCCGATCCGTAGAACGCCAGTTTTCTTTCTCCTGATAACGACATCCTCTTGAGTAGTCCCCGCCCGGAGATCCGAATGGGGGACTATTTTACCTCCGGAATATTTTACCCAAGAGGACGCCATCATCATTTAATCATACAGTAAAGCTGCATGCCCTCGGGAAAAATTACGGCCGTAGTTTCCCCTTGATTTCAGCCGTTCGCAGTACCAGCACAGCAAGGCCGTTTTGGTTATTGTTACAAGGCCAGATCAGTCAATCATCCAGACTGTTGCCCTTGCAAATACTGAAAAGGCTGCTGCCCCTCTTCAGGAACCACACGTTTGTCTGGCCTCTCAACAGATACCCCTCCGTTGTGGTTGTACCTACGGTACGGCTATCTGTATCGCTGAGGCACGCAAGCCTCCCCACCAACGGCAAGGTCCATGGTTCATGAGGGGAAGTTTTATACACATATGATGCATCAAATCACACGTAAATTTTCCGAGAAATGTCATGCTGTTATCAGTTTTCTTTTATTTATCATGGCATATTTATAAACAATAATTTCTACGATTTTCTCCGTTTTCGGATTTATAAGTGCAAATATTAACAAACAATTTAAATTAACATTAAATAATTTCCTATATATCTAAAGTTTACAGCACTGCTGCTACTTTTAATGTTTCTCTATTTATTTTGTAAGAAAAGCTGTTTTTAATTGTTCGAAATCCACTTTTCGGCCTCTCATTTAAATATGTGAATAATTTCGGTAAATCTACTATCACAGTCCGATACAGTTCTACGAGATGTATCAGAAGACATCTCGTTTGTTGCAATCGGATAATGCGTTAACGACTTATACACTTTTACAGTTCTGGAATTATTTATAATATTTTAACTCAAAATAACTTGTAAACTAATGTAGATATCGAAGGCACGTCTTCACAGGCGTAATCGTCCATATTTCCCGCTTCAGATGGGTCTACTGGCTCTTCAGTGACACGTGTGGTCTAATATTTTTTTTTTAAACTTTGGACTAAGCTTTAATTTTTCACTGGACGCGAAAAGCGGCCATGAGAAACGAGCCGCCACTGCGCTGCCCAACAGACGTGTTTTCCGGTCACCTTAGCGGCCAGAGCATAGTGTGTTACTGGCCCTCCAGGTGCTCCTGTCAAGCTGATTTCAGCCGTCAAAACGATTATAACCCAATCTTAGCCGCCGCCGCCTGTGCGTCTCTTTACAATAGGCTGTCGTATTACAAGCTGGATAGAGAGACAACAAAAACACATCTTCACAAATTTTGAAACATTCCTCTTCCGTAGCACAATAGCTAACCTTTCTGGTAGCTTTCTGGAGGGTCCGGGCTCGATTCCCAGCACAGTCAGGAATTTTTCCTTTGTGGGAGAACTGGAACCTGGTGCACTCAGCCTCTTGATCCCAACGGAGGAGCTGCTTCAAAGACAGGTAGCGGTTCCAAGGTCAAGAAAGCTGACAATGGTCGGGAGAGGGATGTGGTTACCCCAGGCCCTCCATACTGCATCCGAATGTCGCCACCGGCAGAGGATGACACGGCGGTCGGTCGGTGCCAATTGGCCTGTCTGAGGAAGGAGATAGAACTTTTTTCTTTTCTCTTACAACCGAAGAATGTTCTCAGAAACTTCTCAGATTCCCTCAGTATGGGTCACTCCTCCAACTAACAGACGATTAAACAAATGTTCAAATGTGTGTGAAATCTTATGGGACTTAATTGCTAAGGTCATCAGTCCCTAAGCTTACACACTACTTAACCTAAATTATCCTAAGGACAAACACACACACCCATGCCCGAGGGAGGACTCGAACCTCCGCCGGGATCAGCCGCACAGTCCATGACTGCAGCGCCTGCGACCGCTCTGCTAATCCCGCGCTGCAACGATTAAACAACTTTCTGTAGTCTGAATCGAAAAATGTTTGCAATGTAGTAAATACATTCCTCGCTGTTAAAATTGCAACACGAGAAACGATGGGAGCAAGGAAAATTTAGTCATTATGCGTTTACAGCATAGCAGGAAAAACACAATATTAACTTCGGGAAACATATTTGCCACCTGTGGCAACACCAACCTCCTTAATCCAACTGGGAACCAAGTCGAAATGAGCTTGGAGGAAAAATACAGGTACAACATTTGATGGTACGTAAAATCTGTGCTTGGGGTCATTAGTCATGATGCCATGCCAGTCTCTCGATGAATCCAGTCCAGATGTTTTCAGCGTGTTAGACGTATGGAGAATCTTCTGTCCTAGGCAACAATCGAACACGCGCTGTATCGAAGTAGGCAAAGACAGGAAGGACAACATGAGGTATTGTGTTATCCTGTTGGAAGGTGACGTCACACTTACATCACTGACAGGGCACAGCCCCGGCTCGTAACAAGTCAAAAATGTAACAGTTGCTGTCCATATTACAGGCCACGCGAACCAGAGAGAACTCTACTATGTACGTAATGAAACCCCAATTCGTGATGCCAGATTCTGCTCCAGTATTACTATGAGAAATGCTTATTTTCAATGTTTCTTCTCCTCGGAGTCTCTATTGTACCAAACGAAAATACACTCCTCGTTACAACGGCAAGTTCTATGTTTTGCTCCACTAGGCGACTGACTGGATACTATAACACTCAAAATATGAGTTCACTTTTCGGACCTGCTTTCGCTTGGTTCTATACCGTGTCTCCCTACCACTTTTGCGCAACGACACTCTGACCGTGTTTTTTTAGGGAATTGACTAGTTTGAACCTGGGACCTGTTGCTGGTAAGGAGACGTCAGACCACACATGACATGTAGAATTCAGAAGAGTTCAGTGAGACTAGCGATGATATAACCAAATACTTAATGATTTCAGCGCCAGGTCCACTGCACTCCCTGTAAAAGAATCTTAATACTAACTAAATTTAGTGGAAGGGGTTCAAGGCTTTCCTATTTTTAGTTAGCTGGTAAAATAACGTCGAAAAAGCAGTTAAGTTTACCATTGGAAATTTTATTCTACTCACAAAACATTGTTTATAAGTTGCACTATTGATAAAAGGAAATGTTTTAATACAGGATGGTAAAAACCAACTGCGTTCAACAAAAATGGGAACAAATATTCCCTGAATGGGTTTCCAAGTTCTACAATGGATCAAAGGATGACCTATGCCATATCACATCTATAATCTAGGTTTAAATTAAGTTTCACAAGAGAGAAAACTATCAAAATGGTCTACAGTGACCCTCAATTATCTTTAATTACTTATCTAACTTGTCGTAAATTACAGTGGCTGATGTGGCTTCTCAATAACTATATAACAGAAAAATCATCGCGTTTCAGATTTTTACTTCAAGTGGCAAATGTGAACACCATGAGCTTTAATTGACGATCGACATTAGTATTATGCAAAAAGGGGGTGTAACAGATGAGACTTCTGCAGTTCTGAGTGAAGCTTTATGCGCTGTTATGCGGCATCGCATGCGTTCATTACCTTGTCGGTGTTCGTCATGGGGCGGCGGGCAGCACAGCTCCGCTCACCTCGCCGTCTCGGAAGCAACTCCCTCCTAACTTCTCCTTACTACAATTTTCCGAAGTTGGTTTACAAAAACTATCTGGCTGTGTTTTCATCTGACCAGTCAGGGTCTCAATGTTAACCTTAAGCTCCGCCTACAAAAATTCTGTCTATCCAATAAGAAACGTTATACTTTTTGTGGTGGGGCAATGTTTTTAAAGTTTTCAACGTAACAGAGACGCGAAAAAGTCTCATGCTGAAACTTGTAGCTGGTGTGGTCCTTTTAGCGTTATCGTAAGATCTATACTGTTCTTCTGGAGGGCTCTATCTTTTAACATGGGCTGGGGGGTGATCCTGACGTAACAGAGACGCGAAAAAGTCTCACGCTAAAAACTTGCGAGTGGTGTGGCCCTTTTTGTGTTATCGTAAGAAAAAGTCTCACGCTAAAACTTGCGGCTGGGGTGGTCCTAGTGGTTAGCTGGCGACGTGGGTGTCCAGTCTGTCCCTTATCGTAGGGCCTTCTAGCTTAACACGGTTCTGCTCTCGGCTTCTGTTCTCGTTTCTCCCCTCGGAACTGCGTCTGTCTCATGGTGGGAAAGTATGACATGCATTTAGGCAGTCTTGTGTTAGTCTGTGGTATTCCATTTGCTCACTCGTTACTCGTATTACTTTGGTTAATTTAATGTCACGATTTATTCAGAGCTATGTGACATACTACTGGATTTGCTTATCATGTCAGGGTTTTCATGGAAGGTGTTGGATTTGCCTGACACCTTGCAAAATTCCATCGTTTTCTGGCTACATGAAGTCTATGATTGGCTGCAAACGGTCTCCAAGTAATCTAACGTAACCATTTCCAGTCAATGATGGGTTCAGTTGCACAAGAGGACTCTATTTCATGTAAACACAGCCCACACCATTATGCAGCCACCACCAGCTTGCACAGTGCCTTGTTGACAACTTGGATTCATGGCTTCGCAGGGTCTGCGCCACACTTCAATCATACATCAGCTCTTACCAACTGAAATTGGGATTCATCTGACCAGGCCAATGTTTTCCAGTCGTCTAGGGTCCAACTAATATGGATAAAAGTCCAGGAAAGGCACTGCAGGCGATGTCGTGCTGTTAGCAAAGGCAAAGGAACTCGCGTCTGTCGTCTGCCGGTATAGTCCACTAACGCCAGATTTCACGGCACTGTCCTAATGGATACGTTTGTGTGCGTCCCACATTGATTTCTGCGCTTATCTTACGCTGTGTTGCTTGTCTGTTAGCACTGACAACTCTATGGAAACGCCTCTGCTTTCCGTCGTTAAGTCAAGGCCATTGGCCACTGCATTGTCTGTGATGCGAGATAATGTCTGAAGTTTGGTTTCCTTGGCACACTGTCGACTGTGATTATATGAAGATATTGACATATTCAGTTTCCTAACGATTTCCGAATAGGAGTGTCTCATGGATCTAGCTCCAAATACCATTCCGCCTTCCAAGTCTGCTAGTTCCCGTCGTGCGGCCATAATGATGGCGGAAACCCTTTAACACATGAATCGCCGATTACAAATGAAGCTCCGATAATGCACTGCCCTTTTATACCTCGTGTACGCGATGCTAGCACCATCTGTATACATGCATATTGCTATCCCACGACTTCTGTCACCTCCGTGTGAATAAGAATTACTTAATTTTGCACAGGTGTGTCATGAGTATTTATAACTGTCGTTGAACATTCACGTATCACTTGATACAGACGAAATACAATTCTCTCACTCAGAGTACGTTTAACTATAACTTTCACGTAGAGACCTGCACATTGATCACGCAGCTGGCCTACTAGAAGATGAAGCTGTCGTCTTAGTTGATGATCGAGGACTAGGCTGAGTCGTACTGCGCCCGGCCGTAAATAGGAGAGCGACTGCGGCGGCGTAGCGAAACTCTTACGGATGTGGCTACGCATGTGTCGCTCATTCGCCGATGCGGCTGGCGACGACTGTCTTCTCTTGTGGTGTGCGCTCTTTGGACGACACTACTGCATCCACCAACCGATGCATCAATGACGATGCTGTACGCTGAAGAATTACTCAACTTTGCACGACCCATTTCCTCAGGAGTGTCTTGAGTATTTATAAACCGTCTAAAGAGAGGAAGTGGCGCCATTCGTGGGGTCCAGTGCTGTTAGACGCACCACTCGGCCAGTATCTCTCTGCTGCAGAGTCAAGGGAAGCCGCAACAATGGTCGCCGTGCTTACAGTACGTAGATCCTCAGAGTTCATAGCACTTTCCGTGTGGATACTTGTCGAACCAATACATTTCCTGACTCAAGGTACGTGACGTGGCTCTCCCATCCTGCACAGCCCAGAGAACAATACAGGGCTATTCCGTGATGATGTTACATACTTTCCGGGGTGAGGGAGAAGGGTAGATCTACCAGTTTGATGTAAGGGTACCTGTTGTGGAAACGAACGAGTCGAAAGTTACAAGCGAACAAAATTGTGGGTGAGGCAACTTGCAGAGGGGGTCTTGCGGACCAAAACAGGAAAAAAAAAATGTCTAGTGAATATGCTCTAAAATGCATACCTCAAGAGCTATGAACACTTATTCAGTAGAAAATGGTTCAAATGGCTCTGAGCACTATGGGACTTAACATCTGACGTCATCAGCCCCCTAGAACTTAGAACTACTTAAACCTAACGAACCTAAGGACATCACCCACATCCATACCCGAGGCAGGATTCGAGCCTGCGACCGTAGCGGTCGCGCTGTTCCAGACTGAAGCGCCTAGAACCGCTCGGTCACACCGGCCGGCTATTCAGCAGAAGAGATGTGTTTCACAGTAGCGAAGATGAAAAAGTGCTCGTACCTCTTGAGGTACGCACTTTAGAGCCCTTGCTTACCGGACGTTTTTCTTCTTTTGGTCTATTCTACCTCCTCCAGAAACATGGAAACCAAAGAGCCTGCAGCAGAAGAGACGTGTTTCACAGTACCGAAGATATGATACCGTGTGGCTAGGGCCTCCCATCGGGTAGACCGTTCGCCTGGTGCAAGTCTTTCGAACTGACGCCACTTCGGCGACTTGCGTGTCGATGGGGATGAAATGATGATGATAAGGACAACACAACACCCAGTCCCTGAGCGGAGAAAATCTCCGACCCAGCCGGGAATCGATGGTTCAAATGGCTCTGAGCACTATGGGACTCAACTGCTGTGGTCATCAGTCCCCTAGAACTTAGAACTACGTAAACCTAACTAACCTAAGGACATCACACACATCCATGCCCGAGGCAGGATTCGAACCTGCGACCGTAGCAGTCTCACGGTTCCGGACTGCGCGCCTAGAACCGCGAGACCACCGCGGCCGGCCCGGGAATCGAACGTGGGCCGTTAGGTATAACATTCCGTCGCGCTGACGACTCGGCTACCTAGGGGCGGACAGTACCGAAGATGAACAACTGCCAATAACTTTTAAGGTACACATTTTAGGGCCCATGTTTACCAGACTGTTTCCTTGTTTTGGTCCATACTACCACCTCTGATAGTTGCCAACCTACAATCTCAGAGGTGCCAAAACGGTTTTCGTGCGTTCGGTTCCGGACCAGGGTCACTAAACTGAAATTGATACATTTACCCTTCTCCGTCGTACCCAAAAGTTTGCATCATCTCACGAAATCATCCTGTATATCTGTCGAGTGCTAGTCGTGCGGTGTCGCTAGGATCCTGCATGGCGTGGACGATGGCTCACCTGAACATATCAAATACATATACATTAGTATGACAGTTCTGGAATCAGGATAACGCGAACAGCAATTCCGTGGAATCACAAAGAACCGCCGTCTCGATAGGCCACGACCTGACGCTGACGCCTTCCGATAAGCGCTGGCCATAACGCGAGCTTCTCACAGGCGAACAACATTCAGATGCGATTTCTGTATGAAAACGCCGCTGTGTAATATTTCCACAAACGCAGAATGCAGATGGTGTCACATGTATCTACTTTGTGAGGTTGTTGCCTTCATGCTGTTGCTATTTTAAAGGCCATTAGTGTATTTTTAGTAATTAAATGACAGCCTGCAAAGAAATACACACATCAAAAAAAGTTTTGCATCACACCGGTTCCCAGAATTCCTGAAGATTGACGTTGACTGTGGATATTTTATCACAGACACAGTCCCTTTGCCTATTCAGAGACGTCACTAAACCCGCGCCGGCCGAAGTGGCCGTGCGGTTAAAGGCTCTGCAGTCTGGAACCGCAGGACCGCTACGGTCGCAGGTTCGAATCCTGCCTCGGGCATGGATGTTTGTGATGTCCTTAGGTTAGTTAGGTTTAACTAGTTCTAAGTTCTAGGGGACTAATGACCTCAGAAGTTGAGTCCCATAGTGCTCAGAGCCATTTTGAACTAAACCCGCCCAAAGATGTAAACAACCATGTATGAGCAGCGCCTATTAGACGGAGGGGGCCCACAGCCGATCAGTTTTAGTCATTCCACTAGGAAGGAGGTATATGGCTCGTGTTTTCTGTAGTTCAACCACGCCAAGACGGTCAATACTGCGGTTCGATCGCATCGCATTGTTACTTTGTGTCAGGAAGGGCTCTCAACAACGGAAGTGTCCAGGCGTCTCGGAGTGAAGTAAAGCGATGTTGTTCGGACATGGAGGAGATACAGAGAGACAGGAACTGTTGGTGACATGTTACGCTCAGGCCGCCCAAGGGCTACTACCGCAGTGGATGATCGCTATCTACAGGTTATGGCTCGGACGAACCCTGACAGCAACGCCACCATGTTGAATAATGCTTTTCGTGTAGCCACAGGACGTCGTGTTACGACTCAAACTCTGCGCAATAGGCTGCATGATGCGCAGCTTCACTCCCAACGTCCATGGCGAGGTCCATCTTTGCAACCACGACACCATGTAGCGCAGTACAGATGGGCCCAACAACATGCCGAATGGACCGTTCAGAATCGGCATCACGTTTTCTTGACCGATGAGTGTCGCATTGCCTTCAACCAGACAATCGTCGGAGGCGTGTTTGGAGGCAACCCTGTCAGGCTGAACGCCTTAGACATGCTGTCCAGCGAGTGTGGCAAAGTGGAGGTTCTCTGATGTTTTGGGGTGGCATTATGTGGGCTCGACGTACGCCGCTGGTGGTCATGCAAGGCGCTGTAACGGCTGTACGATACGTGAATGCCATTCTCAACCATATCGGCAGCATAATGGCGAGGCATTCGTCTTCATGGACGACTATTCGTGCCCCCATCGTGCACATCTTGTGAATGACTTCCTTCTGGATAACGATATCGCTCGACTAGAGTGACCAGCATGTTCTCCATACATGAACCCTATCGAACATGCCTGGGATAGATTGAAAAGGGCTATTTATGGACGACGTGAGCCAGCAACTACTCTGATCTACTCCGAATCGCCGTTGAGGAGTGAGACAATCTGGACCAACAGTGCCTTGATGAACTTGTGGATAGGATGACGCGACGAATACAGGCATGCATCAATGCATGTGCTACTGGGTAACAGAGCTACCGGTGTCTACAGCAATCTGGACCACCACCTCTGAAGGTCTCGCTGTATGGTGGTACAACATGCAATGTGTGGTTTTCATGAGCAGTAAAAAGAGCGGAAATGGTGTTTATGCTGATCTCTATTACATTTTTCTGTACAGGTTCCGGACCTCTCGGAACTGAGGTGGCGCAAAACTTTTTTGATGTTCGTATATTGAAGTGACGTTAGATCCGGTGGCGACACTGCAACTTTATTTAAACATTAGGAAATAAAACATAAATCTCTTCCTGTAACTTCCACGGCAAGTACAAATTGGACTCAACCTGTAGTTTCTCTTTCCGAAAAACAAGTATTTCCATCTATCAGTTCCACTAGTTTGTTCAGTGTAGCAACTGGTACAAGAAATGGACAAAATGAAATGTTCCTCCTCAGCTGTGTAAGAGGAATTAAAATCCTCTTTTAGGGAGGCTTTTCGCAAGTAGACACGACTCTTCATTCCGGTAATTATTTTGTTTCGATTAATAGCAATTGTGTATAGTATGAAATTTGACCAGCTCGTATAGCGTAGCGCGCAGCAATCTAGCTAGCTAGACGGAGACGTGAGCTACACGCAGATCGAATACGCGCGGCGTATCGACCATCGTTGTACACCGGCCGGCCTGACAGTAGGAGTAAGATTTACACGATTTCGCACACAGCTTTAGGCAAATGCTGGGCTCGTCCCCAAATTTCGCCTCAGTCAATAGATAGACAATCAGTTAAAATGTGGTAACATAGACACACAAGTTTACTCTGTACACAGACAAATGGCGCACAATACCTCGCTCCCTTACATTATCTTAACGACTGTGAGGTCAGCAAGGGCACCTAGTCACAAAGTTAAATGATAAAACAAGATTTACCAGATGTTGAGAAAAAGTTGATGCCGAACTAAACGGTAAATACGCTAGAGAAGAGAAGGCGAAAGAAAAGAATGTGTAGCACGACATTTGTGTAAAGCCCTGTATTTTAGATTGTTATCCGAATATTTATGCTTTACTACTCACGTTGAGTTTCTTTTTGTACTCAGGTTGCTATATGCGCACACAGCCTAATTTCCTTATTTTACTTACAAGTATAACTTCTTTTGTACTGAAGAAACGTTTAAAAAACGTAAGAGTCCAGTTAGTACGTTGTGATAAATCGCAAACGATATTTTTGTTCCGATATTAACGAGTTATTGGTACAATTTAGGTGTTATTATCGATACAAAATATATCCAATGTGGAACTGGAACAATCCTAGGAAAAGCCCGTAGTCCGCAACTTGTTACGCTGAGACGCGCCAGTCAGTCGTCATTCCAGCCTTCGCTGTTTCATCCTTTCAGACCCTCTGGCTACAGTTATTTACGTTAACTTTTACTGTGTCTTAACTGCAACAGATGTCTTTTTTCCCAATGGGAACCAGAGGTAAACATTTGTGAATGTTCTACGTTTTCATGATGCGCAAGTTCTGCCAACTGTTGGGCATCAGTGTGAAAATACCAGCAAGTCAATGAAGCTATGCGCAGCTTAAGAATGGCTCTAAGCAGTATGGGACTTAACGTCTGAGGTCATCAGTCCCCTAGACTTAGAACTACTTAAACCTAACTAACCTAAGGCCATCACACACATCCATGCCCGAGGCAGGATTCGAACCTGTGACCGTAGCAGCCGTATGGTTCCGGACTGAAGTGCCTAGAACCGCTCGATCACAGGGGCCGGCAGTGCGCAGCAACTCGTGATCGCCAGAATAAACGGACGTGGTTGGTTCGCCTTATTCCAGAGCATAATTGAATATTGTTGTCGTTATTTTGCATGTTGATTACTGAATGATCATTTTATTATTTATTACAATAGAGAATATTTCGTAGTTAGTTATATTAGTCCATAAAATGAAGCTGTGTGTATAAAGTATGTATTGAAAACTAGTACATATTTTGTATAAATCTAGCATCAAAAATCATTTAAAAAATAATCTAAGAGCATTACCAGATAAATAAAAATTTTCCTTCCTCCAGAAAAAATTCAGGTCTGAAATAGTTAATGGTCAACACCCGCAATTAATTTCAATAAGTAGGAGGGCACGTATAAGATGAAGTGCACATCGTGTGTTGTAAACTTTATAGGACAGATAGCGAGGAATATAAGAATAAGATACAATGAGCCTTCACACTGAAAAACTTCAATAGACCAGCGGTTGTTACCCATATTCGTATTATTGGACATTCACTAACCGCATTGGATCAATATCTTTTGCTAAAAGGGAAAAAATTGAAATTTCTTGAACAGCTGGAAATAGTTCAGCATAGTAGTAAGGGCGAAAGTATTTTAAATGATTAAGTCGTGAGTGGTTAGAGTTTTTTCTTTATAAACTTTGCGAGGATGCTACAGTAAACTTCGTCATGCGTTGGGACAATATAATAAACAAAAATGGTTCAAATGGCTCTGAGCACTATGGGACTTAACATCTGAGGTCATCAGTCCCCTAGAACTTAGAACTACTTAAACCTAACTAACATAAGGACATCACACACATCCATGCCCGAGGCAGGATTTGAACCTGCGACCGTAGCGGTCACGCGGTTCCAGACTGAAGCGCCTAGAACCGCTTTTTTTTACCCCCTTTTTTCTTTTTTTTCTTTTTTTTTACTGTTACCTTTATTGAAACATTAAGACATAACGTGAACTTGTTACAGGCGTAAATGACCACTTTGTGTCGTCCGTGACACAATTAAAGCCAACAGAAAATAACAGCGGATTGCCATTTGCTGGATCATACTTTGCTGGACCCTACGCAACACATCTGCATTCACCACTGCCAAAGCGGCACGCACGCGGGCTATTTTTTTTTTTTTTTTTTTTTGTACAAAGGATGCAGTTGGTGTATTAGTGTGAATTCTTTTTGTTATTTTCTTTATTCATTTATTTTTTAATTTTATATATATATATAAAATTTATATATATATATATATATATATATATATATATATATATATATTTAATTATATATATATATAAAATTAATATATATATATATATATTAATTTTTTATATATATATAAAATTAAAAAAATAAATGAATAAAGAAAATAACAAAAAGAATTCACACTAATACACCAACTGCATCCTTTGTACAAAAAAAAAAAAAAAATAGCCCGCGTGCGTGCCGCTTTGGCAGTGGTGAATGCAGATGTGTTGCGTAGGGTCCAGCAAAGTATGATCCAGCAAATGGCAATCCGCTGTTATTTTCTGTTGGCTTTAATTGTGTCACGGACGACACAAAGTGGTCATTTACGCCTGTAACAAGTTCACGTTATGTCTTAATGTTTCAATAAAGGTAACAGTAAAAAAAAAGAAAAAAAAGAAAAAAAGGGGTAAAAAAAAAGCGGTTCTAGGCGCTTCAGTCTGGAACCGCGTGACCGCTACGGTCGCAGGTTCAAATCCCGCCTCGGGCATGGATGTGTGTGATGTCCTTATGTTAGTTAGGTTTAAGTAGTTCTAAGTTCTAGGGGACATAACTAAAAACATGCTAACAGTTGTAGAAAAAGACATAAAGAAAGAGAGCAAAGCGCGGGGCTAAGGAAACCGTGAAACAAAATTGAAAGGTGGAATCCATTCCACCATTAACCAGTGCTACATCTTGCACCGGATGGGAAACAAAAACTGCGAAGACCTTTTCGCACCGGGGACAAAGAGAGGAAATGGGGCAAATACTGCTACAGAGTGTGAGGGTTCACAACGAAACTCTCCATCTGCTGTATCATCCAGGTATGACTTCTCGTAATGACCAAGGTAGATCCCACGTTGTACCGTGTAGTGTCCTATCATCGTCTTGTAATTTTAGCTTCTCGTACCCCTGATGTTCCAGCTACGTGGATGGTCGTGGAACGCACTCCACAAATAATTGGAAAAATATTGTCGATACTTTGGGTTACGGAGGATCTTGCAATGTCGTTCCTGCAAATAGTTCCAAAAGTCTAAAGTGTCCTTAGTGCCGTCTTGAAACAAATAATGCACTGCATGTCCACGAAGCCACGTCATTGCATTAGTTTTAGTGCGTGGGTAATACGTCTCATCCGGGAAGAAGATAGCCTTGGGGTCGATATGATTCGGCGTTACTCGAAGGAAGTATGCTGACATTACATTTGCCTCACTAAGTGCCATACTGCCGCAGACTCGCCACAGCTAAGACGGTGTTCATCGTTGTCTTGAACGCCACAGCTCGTGCACGTGGGTGAGTCTACCATGTGGATCGCATGTAGCCTTGATCTGGTCACCTGCTTACCGTTGACAGTGATATACCACATCGCCGTGACGTCAGTGTCCAGTGTTACGTGATGAATTGTCCTCCATACTACTCGCCAGTTGACGTTCGGGTGCTTCCTCTCCACGACGTTATCGGGTCGGCCACGTTGCAGGACCCGATAAACCGTCTTTGCCGACGCCAGTTGAGTCGCTGGTAAGGCAAGTCGAACGTAACTTAGTTCGAGGTAAAAGACACCGATGTAGAAGAGCGAGGAGGGGACGTGGTGTATCGGCACAGGTGGCAACAGGGAGGGCGGTGCTAGTTCTTCTATTAACAAACTCGTCAGACTGTCCGGACGGCGGTGCCATAGTTCGACTAATGTGCTCACAAATAGGGCGACCGCTCTGTCAGGAACGTGATAAAGTCCAAGCCCTCCCCGATCCGGTGGAAGGTTGAGAGTCTCATACTTGATCTTGAAAAGCATTCCTGAACTCACGAAGGACCCAAAAGCCGCAAGTATACGGCGAGCTACCATCACCGGTATAGGTAATATCTGGGCGATGTGCGGAATGCGTGACGCTAAATGTGTGTTGACATACTGGGTCCTTTGGACGATGTCCAGGGCTCGTAGGCGGTTGTTGGCAATTCCAGTCCGAACATTTCGTAAAAGCCGTCGAAAGTTGTCAGCAGCGGTCCGTCATATATCGTCTGCAAAATCAATGCCGAGACGTTTCAAACAATCTCTGAGCTGTAAGGGGGTGACACTGTTCTCAGACAATCCGACCCCGATGTTCATCGCCACCGATTTTGCGACGTTGATACGACTACCAGTGGCCATGCTATATTTCGCTATCCAATTCAGTGAGCTAGCGGTGTCGTCACCATTGCGGATGACTATCACCAGGTCGTCAGCGTACGCTTTACATCGGAAAGTGTGGCCTCGTAACGTCATACCCGTTAGTCGTTGGCGCAGGCCGCAGAGGAGTGGTTCCATGACCACTGCGAAAAGTAAAGTGGACAGAGGGCAGCCTTGGCGTATCGATCGAGAAATGGTGAGGGGCTGCGTAGATCGGCCGTTGACGATCACCTTGGACGTCGCGCCACGGAGTAGTCGCATGACGACAGTGACGAATGGCTGTGGGTACCGCATATGTCGGAGGACCGCTTCCAAATAGTCGTGGTCCACTCGGTCGAAAGCTTTACTAAAATCGACTGTTGCCAGTGCACCCTTCAGACGACATGCCCTCGCCAGTGAAATCAAGTCACGATATTCACTGAGTGCTGTCTGAATATTATTGTCGCCTCCTAATGACGTTTGATCGGGTGAGATAACATTTCGTAAGGTCTGGCGTATCCGCGCCGCCAACAGTCGTGAAAAGATCTTAAAGTCGCAGTTCAATAGCGTCAACGGGCGGTAGTCCTGCAGTTGTGAGCCACCGGACAGTTTGTGAATAGGAATAATCATCCCTTCCACAAGGGCTGCAGGGAGCGGCACTTCCGGGGATAGTAGTTCGCGACAGATGTCCGTCCATCGGGAGGCTAATAAGTATTGAAAAGTCCAGTAAAATTCCAAGGGGAGGCCATCAGGACCCGGAGACTTGTTGACAGCACCTTTTCTAATGGCGTCAATCACTTCTTCTTCTGTAATTTCTTCCATCAAGGCCGCTTCCATTGCCGGGGTGACGGTGCCGTAAATCGTCTGAGAGACGTCCTCCAGTGCTGTCGGATCAGGGGTCTGAGCGGAATAGAGTTGGGAATAATGATTGTAGAACGCTGTGTTTATGTCTTGTTGCGTGGTGAGGCGACGACCGTCCTCCGTGTCGATGAAGCGTATCAGCGCTCGTTGGCGTCGTTTACGTTCACGAAGGACGTGGAACATTGACGGGCGTTTGCTTGGTATCCGATCCTGCGTCCTCGAGCGGATGACTACCCCCTCTAGGTGGCGTCGCATATGAGCGATGATCTGAGCCTTAGCACGGTGGACCGCCGTTTGTCGTTCCGGAGACGGCGCCATAGCATCGCAGTCGCGCAGTACCCTGAAGTAAAAGTCGAGTGTATGTCTACGCCAAGTAGCGTGATCGCGACCGTAGGTTATCAACGTTCGCCTCAGTGCCGGTTTGGCGCAGTCCAACCACCAGCGGATCGTTGTGGGATACGCACGGAAGCGATTTTCACACGAATGCCACGTATCCTCAACAGCTTGGTGGCAATCCGGGTACGACAGGTGAGCGATGTTTAATTTCCACGGGCTGCGGCTTCTCCACACTTGTTGCCGCCGCAGGGTGACGGCACAAATGTAAGCTGAGTGGTCCGAGAAGGCTGCAGGCCACACTTCCGCATCCTGTGTTCCAGCGGCGAGAGAGCGTGAGACATAAATCCGATCCATACGACTGGAAGAGTGACTCGTGAAGTGTGTGAATCCCGGTCGGTGTCCGTGAAGATGTTCCCAAGTGTCCACCATCTGCAGGTCTCGAATTAGCGTCTTAAGTTCCGGGCACGGATTATGTCGTGGGAGTTGGTCTCTGGGCGCCAGTACGCAATTGTAGTCACCTCCAAACACCAGATGGTCGTGGCGGCTTTGGAAGAGCGGGGCGACGTCTTCCGCAAAGAATCGTGAACGTTCGCGACGTTTGTCCGTCCCGGAAGGTGCGTAGATATTGATAAGGCGGACACCCAGTGCTGTGAGTGCCATTCCTCTTGCCCCAGGCAGAAACAGGATATCGTCCGCCACTATCCCTTCCCGAAGAAGTACAGCGACACCGCTGCCTGTAGGGGAAGCTGGAGAGACGCAAGCATCGTAACCGTACATGCATGGAAAGTCGTCGACGTACACTTCCTGGAGAAGGGCTATATCGATGGAAGCAGAGTTCAACATATCCTGAAGCAAGGATAACTTAGTGCGCGTCCGTATAGTGTTGATGTTTATAGTTGCAACACGATACGTTTGAGGTCTATCCATAGCACCCGTGTTGGCCATCAATACCCTTGTAAGGCTGTCTTGTCACTGTATCTGATGGCGGAAAAGGATCAACACTGGTGGGGTAAATTTCCCCGCGTGGCGTCCGACACGGTGGGCAAGGAGTTTTCCTCACAGTCGTCCGCCCAGTCGCCATGAAATACCATCGGCTGTTGGTGACTGTTATAGTTCAATTCTTTTATCTTGGCGGCTCGCGCATGCCCGCCCAGACGCGGGAGATTGCTGCGTTGCCAGTTGCACACGACGCACGCGCCAATAGAAGCAGCGCCATAGTATAGCATAGTTCGCAAGCTTACGTGTAGGGGGGAGCGCGCAGTTCATGAAGTAAAGCCACCACGGCCGCATTAACCCTTTCGCTGCTACAAAGACGTGCTCCCTGCATTCCGCGCTGTGCGCGATTTTGTCACTGCACTGCTCGCCTGTGCAGACACATCGTGTTCCGACTGCTTTGACACTCTTATCAATCGATTCCACAAAAACTGTTTGGCCCAAAAATTAGATTTTTACACATCTTCTTGACTGATACCTTCCCCCCGTAAATGACTTAATTTTGTTTCGATGTTCAATGCAGTTATTATGCAGCATTTAATATAGTAAACCATTGCACGAAATTTTGAAGAGTTTGCAGAGGTAAAAGTCCATAGAGTATACTTTCTGTATGGTCGATTTTAGTTGCCACAATGTTGAGAATGAAATGTGGACAAGATACCTAAATTTCATATAAAATTTACTGTATAACAATAGCTCATTTAAGTACCACATAGGTGTCGTATGTATATATTGAGAAATATTCCGTCTTTCGCAAAATACTGACAAACACTGTTGGTATGACTATGAATTACTCACGCTTCGTCGAAGTACAATAGGAAATAAACAATTACCGCTGTTCTTTATTGCGAAAAAGCGGTTCGTGAGAGTGATACAAACACCTTTCCTTGCTATCGCCTGAATTAGGAGTCTTATTGCTTGTTTGGTTTAATAAATTAATAGAATATGAAGCAATTGGTATAAAGAATGCTTTTCCAAACTTTCTATAAAAGAATGTCTGCTATCAAGACATTGATTTTGTTCTATTACTTTATTTATGACTGAGCGTTTCTAAAACTGAAGACACTCGTCCATGCTCTGCACTGCAGTCGAGATGTGGCAACGTCGTTCTCCGTTCATTGGCTGACTGTGTTTTGTGACGTCAGATGCGCAGAACGAACCTAAACTCGACCGCCAACATAAATGACACGCACTTTAGTGGCTGCTGCGGCACTCGGCGCTGACTCCATCGGCTCTACTGGCTGGGAATCGGCAGCGGCTGTCTGCTTGTGATCCTGCTGTTCTGTGGGGTCGGAGGAGCTGAAACCTTCACCACGGCGATCTGTTGAGTTTGATGTTACAGCGGCCTCTGTACCGCCGGTACCGTCGTCGGAGTGTCCACAGTCCATGTCAGACGATCGCTGCAAACAGTCGTCCGATGGAGCACGCCGCCGTCTCTTGTGTTTTCGCGGGGAACGCTGTTTACGGACGTGTGTTTCAGTATCTGAATGTGGGTGGATTTCTTCAGCTGCTCCGGTGTCTGGAAGAAAAGCCGCTGTCGGCACAACCCGTGGGTCAATGTCCATCCTGGCATCCATGCCTTCTGGCAAGGTCGGTCGGTGATTATCTTCAGGTGGGGGCGCCGTTGTAGAGGCCGGATCCTGTACTGCAGAATCCATCATGGTCTCGCTATCGGGGGCGGCTATCGGACTAATGTGGTTAGCATCGGAAAGAGTTGCTGCCCGTGCAACTTCGGCGTAATTGAGAGGAAGGGTCGTTACCGTAGAAGGAGTCATAGATTCACCTGTCGGGATTTGAGTTAGCCGTCCTCGGAGACAATCCGACCGGAAGTGCCCTTCTTGGCCACAACCAGAGCAAGTGCGTGGCTGACCGTCATACATAATGATCGCCCTACATCCGCCGATGACAAGATACGATGGTACATGTTTGGTCAGTTCAATTCTGATCTGTCGTACCCCGTTAAGAACGGGGTACGTTGTAAAGGTGGTCCATTTTTCGGCCATATGGCTGATCACTCTGCCGTAGGGCTGGAAAGCCGCGGTGACTACGTCCGGTGGTACTTCGAAAGGGAGTTCGAAGACGCGTATCGTACGGAGGCCAAGCCCCGCGTGATCGATAGAGACTGCCCCAATATGGCCATCAGAATGTTTGAATTTAAGATCGTTCGCATGTGCGCGCACGATTCTGTTGCACCTCGTCACTTACTAACTTGACGTAAACAACACTGCTCGTGATAGAGAGATGGATACCAATTATGTCTCGCGGTTCAATTTTAACGTCGTCACGTAGAAAACGCTCCACTTCAAAAGCTCGCGGTCGTGCATGATCGGGTTGAAAACTGATCTTGATGGTGGTTTGTCTGTATGAATGTGCCATGTTGCGTCGGTAGTGATGGACTGTAAACTAGCGACAACGCAGTAGTAAACAACTACGGGCACTCGCGACCGCGCGGACGGGACGTAAACAAGACGTCCTCGCCGCAGCACTGCGGAAAGCAGACTGTCCCCTAGAACTTAGAACTACTTAAACCTAACTAACATAAGGACATCACACACATCCATGCCCGAGGCAGGATTTGAACCCGCGACCGTAGCGGTCACGCGGTTCCAGACTTAAGCGCCTAGAACCGCTCGGCTACCATGGCCGACTGTAATAAACATAAGCGCATTTCTGGAACAGATGTGACGGTACCTGTTGTATAATTTCGTACTTCAGTTACCACTAATAGAGAGAGTCGATGTACTAAAGTTCAACGATCGTAGAGAATGTACATGAACAACGGTGGCAAGCATTTATATAGCTGTCACAACAAGAGCAAACAGCCCAGTGCATCGCTGACCTCCTCACGGTCACACCAGGTTGCCGATCAACGTCACGTAGTACGAGCTGTTTGTGCCGGCCCATGGAAGAAGACAATTGTCAAGGGATAGAGCAGGCATATCAATGGAATGGGCGCAGATACTGCACACATCGCCAAAATCAAACAAAAATTGTCATGTGACGTTTGTATAGTCACATGAGCTACTGCAATACTAAAGCTTTTAACATTACATTTATTTTCTGTGTTTTTATGCCTTTATTTACTTCTAACCGTATGCCCGTACTTCACAATGGAATTTATAGAAGGGCCTTTTTCCATACCGTTGCTTCTTATGGTTCCGTATCTCACTCGGTAAAAACGGAACCTTCATAGGATCACTTTGTCAATAAATACGTTTTTCCTAGCTGAGAAGTGAAATATAAATAAAACCTACTGAAGAAAGCAAAGCAATTTCCTTAAGTTTTTAATACACGCAGCGAAATCAATAAATCTGCTTATCCTACCAAAGTGATTTCAATGTTAGTTCGTATTTGTAGAGATAAGATTACGGCGCTTAAAGTCTGTCACTGGGCTAAGCTTCCGAAAGATAGCAGCGCCATCTACCGGTCCTTTGATGTACAGCGAAACTAGCAGCGCCATCTCTTGGTTCTTCAGTGTACTACCTCGTTATGCCCGCGTCACTAAGGTAAACATCTGGACTACTAAACTGAATAGGCTCTTGAAACTTTAAATTAAGGTATTTTTTAATCATTAATTTATTTATAAGCGGTGAGTTGCCCCAGGAAATTATTGAGTGGAAATATGCAAAATTTGTTGAGAGATTGATTCGTTTGTTTTGAAGACCAGCAATTATACGATGAGCGAAAGCAGATGATCTTGCTTGATTGACCAGCTTACTGATTTACTTCCTTCACTTCAAGTTTCCATTAATATGTACACCCAAAAAATTGGAACATTGTGTAATGTTTACTGTCACCTGTTCATGAGGTACATCAGTGTTGTTATTATGATTCGATTTGTTATACAGAACAAAATATAGTGTGTTTTCTCAAAATTAAGGGTGATTCTATTTTCAGATTATCACTTGTTCTTTGAAAAACGTCATTAGCAATTCCTTCTTTTGCTGACTATCGAATGGAATTTATTAAAAGACTAATATCGTCCGCAAAAAGTGCCAATTCTGGTAGATGAATGTTGAGTTAAATGTCATTCATTATACACTGACGGAGACCAAATCGCAACATAGAAAATGGTTAATGAAGAGTAATCAAATTTCAGGAATACATTTGTTTAGTTACCACATTTCAGTGATTAACAGAGCATAATCACAGGTTGATGTATGTGCGAGATAAGCCACTGCACATGTGAAATGTGGTATATTATTAACCAGTATAACCGCCAGACTGTTGAGCACAAGAATGCATATGTGCACGCATTTTGTTGCTCATATGGCGGATATCAGTTCGTGGGATGGAGTTTCATACTTGTTACACTTGGTCGGCCAACATAGGTACGGTTAATGCTTGTTGTGAACGGGGCTGGAGGTTAGGTTGGAGAGACATCTAGTGATTGAGCAGGCCAATGCAACATGTCGAGCCTCTGTAGGGCATGTTGGGTACAATAGCGGTATGTGGGCGAGCGTTATCCTGTAGGAAAACGGCCCCTGGAATGCTGTTCATGAATAGCAGCACAGCAAATCGAGTCATTACACTGACATACAGATATGCAGCCAGGGTGTATGGGATATGAGAGTGCTCCTGCTGGCATACGAAATCGCTTCCCATACCATAACTCCAGGTGTAAATCCAGTGGGTCTAGCACGCAGAGCCACGCGGGATTAGCCGAGTGGTCTAAGGCGCTGCAATCATGGACTGTGCGTCTGGTCCCGGCGGAGGTTCGAGTCCTCCCTCGGGCATGGGTGTATGTTTGTCCGTGGGATAATTTTGGTTAAGTAGTGTGTAAGCTTAAGGACTGATGACCTTAGCAGTTAAGTCCCATAAGATTTCACACACTTTTTTTTTTCTAGCACGCAGACAGGTTCGATGTAGGCCCTCAACTGGGCACCTTCTAGCCAACATACGAATGTCACTGGCACCGAGGCAGAACAAGCTTTCATCGGAGAACACAACAGGCCACCACTCTGCCCTCCAATTAGCTCTCCCTTGACACCACTGAAATCGCAGATGGCACTGGTATGGAGCTACAGAGATTCTGGTTCGGAGCTGTCCATTAAGTAACCGATTTGTAACTGTTCGTTGTGTCACTGTGGTGCCAGCTGATGCTCAAATTACGGCTGCAGATGCAGTAGGATGCGGCAGAGCCATACGCCGAAGACGACAGCCTTCCCTCTCGGTAGTGCCACGTGGCCGTCGGAAGCCCTGCCTTCTTGCGACCGTACATTCTCGTGACCACCACTGCCAGCAGTCATGTGCAGTGGTTGCATTCCTGCCACGTCCTTCTGCAGTGTCACAGAGGGAACATCCAGCTTCTCGTAGCCCTGCCTCGTTCAAACTCAGTGAGGTGTTGATAAGGAAGTGTGGTAGGTCCGCTGTTGTTTTCTATCTACATAAATGATCTTTTGCATAGGGTGGATAGCAATGTGCGGCTGTTTGCTGATGACGCTGTGGTGTACGGGAAGGTGTCGTCGTTGAGTGACTGTACGAGGATACAAGATGACTTGGACAGGATTTTTGATTGTTGTAAAGAATGGCAGTTAACTCTAAATATAGATAAATGTAAATTAATGCAGATGAATAGGAAAAAGAATCCCGTAATGTTTGAATACTTCAATAGTAGTGTAGCGCTTGACACAGTCACGTCGATTAAATATTTGGGCGTAACATTGCAGAGCGATATGAAGTGGGACAAGCATGTAATGACAGTTGTGGGGAAGGCGGATAGTCGTCTTCGGTTCATTGGTAGAATTTTGGGAAGATGTGGTTGATCTGTGAAGGAGACCGCTTATAAAACACTAATACGACCTATTCTTGTATACTGCTCGAGCGTCTGGGATCCCTATCAGGTCCGATTGAGGGAGGACACAGAAGCAATTCAGAGGCGGGCTGCTAGATTTGTTACTGGTAGGTTTGATCATCACGCGAGTGTTACGGAAATGCTTCAGGAACTCGGGTGGGAGTCTCTGGAGGAAAGGAGGCGTTCTTTTCGTGAATCGCTAGTGAGGAAATTTAGAGAACCAGCATTTGAGGCTGACTGCAGTACAATTTTACTGTCGCCAACTTATATTTCGCGGAAAGACCACAAAGATAAGATAAGAGAGATTAGGCCTCGTACAGAGGCGTATAGGCAGTCATTTTTTCCTCGTTCTGTTTGGGAGTGGAACAGGGAGAGGAGATGCTAGTTGTGGTACGCGGTACCCTCCGCCACGCACCGTATGGTGGATTGCGGAGTATGTATGTAGATGTAGATGTAGGTAATGACGTCTTTGTCGCCTTAAAGACGTTCATGACTAACATCAACTCAACACGCCCGATCTGAAAGTTAACTAACACTCAAGACCATTGTAGTGTGTATTTCAAGAAAGCCTAATTTACATCCTCACGGTGGCGCTACTAGCGCCCCTCTTATGCGGCTACATATCATCTTTCAGATGTAGAAACACGCCTACCAACTTTCGTTTATGTCGCACAACTCCTTCTTGGTGTTGCGATTTTTTTC
Source organism: Schistocerca nitens (assembly GCF_023898315.1). NCBI lineage: Eukaryota > Metazoa > Arthropoda > Insecta > Orthoptera > Acrididae > Schistocerca > Schistocerca nitens. The sequence goes on along the minus strand of NC_064614.1, from coordinate 585,551,710 downwards.
CGTCAGTGTATAAAGAATAGGACTGGATCCGAAACTGAATCCTGTGGAGCTCCTTTCGTGATTACTACCCAGTCACCAAAATTATCTTTCCTTTCAACATTGTTTGAATAATTCAGTGCAACTTCTTCTATTCTGTTTGTTAAGTATTATTCAAACCAGCTGCTTCTAAAGCAAGCAGTTTCATAAATATTTAAGTTTTTCTAAGATCTACACAATCATACGACTTGGACAGATCACTAAAATACCACCCGATGATGTCTTATTATTTCTAAAAGCCAGGTTTTAGTGTTTCACAACCACGGCTTCACCTCGAGCTAAAACAGAAAACTGTAAACTATACCCCTCGTGTGAGAAGCAAGGTTGTTGTTACCGCCGCTGGTGTGGCCAGGCCTGCAGAGGTCCGGTGTAAGACGAGCTGGCCTGCCTGCCCCCCCTCTACCCCCTGCCGTCTACCTGGCCGGCCGCTCTTCATTTGGCAGCGGAAATTGTGAGGGGGGCGCCAGGTTCTCTTCCGCCCCTGTGGACCGCCACCGTGGCCCCGCCTCCCCGCCTGCACTCACTCGTCCGACGCGTCTCTACACTGCTCACTGTTCCTCTCAAGATCGTATCGTGTCGAGCATTCTACACCTACGTTTCCCAATTCCTACAGTTCTACGACCAGTTACGAAAATTACTTTGCTCATTAGCGGAAAGCTATTACCGACACTCGTTTTTCAGCTGATGGTTACAGAACTGTGTTCACATTAACTCGCGAGTGTGCAGGAGGTGTTTAAGGGGCGACATATTTGAAACTGACCGAAAATTTGAATTTTTCAGTTTACACTAAGGTCACAAAACTCATGGGATAGTACCATGCACATACGAGGGTTGGAACTTAAATAGTTGCAACTACTCGTATTTGTTCACAACCGATACAAAAGAGTTAATGCCTGAAATGTGGAATTCTCGGCACACCCCTGACACTGTGGATCGCGGAACATTGAATTATCTAACGGATTCCCAAATGGAACGCCTCATGCGTCTAGTTCCAACTACAATTCCGCGTTCAAAGTCTGTTAACTCCCGTCGTGCGGCCTTATTCTCGTCGGAGACCTTTTCACAGGGATCACCTGAGTACAAACGACGGCTCCGCCAACGCACTGCCCTTGCGTACATGAGACGACCATCACTTGTAGAGGGTTGGAACTTAAATAGTGGCACATATTTATTCACAGCCGATGCAAAAGAATTACATGTTTGCACCTGTTACTGTCCTTCAAAGTAGTCGCCAGCGTTGTGTAGAACTCGTTGCCAGCGATGTGGAAGGCGTAGTATACCGTTAGCAGAGCTGCATAGATATGTGTGATGTGCTTAGATTAGTTAGGTTTAAGTAGTTTTTAGTCTAGGGGACTGATGACCTCAGATGTTAAGTCTCATAGTGCTCAGAGCCATTTGAACTATCCTTTCATTTCGCAAGCAAGACTGGCAGCCTTTAACACTTCTATTAGATGCTCGAAACCAGAGAGAATCTCTTCCAATCCAAAGCGTAACACATCATTGGTACTGGCGTGAGCCACCGCCTGCACCATGTGCTCTTCATGTCATCCAGAAGGACATGTTCCACGTCTGGAATGACTCCACCCGGTTTGCACACAGAATGCACATTGGCTTTCTTCTGCTGCTTAGCAACCATGTCCCTAAGGCGCCCCATAACGTGCCTAACGTTGGAGCTCCCAACTATCAATAATCCCACCTTTTGTGATTGCCTGGATCTCGAGAGGTTGACAGGTGACTGCATCTGGCTTAGCAACAGTGTCAGCCACAGACAGCACCTAGAACTAGAAACTTTCGTCAGACTACCCAGTGATGCCTTACGTTTGGCCCCCTGGGTAGCCTTTCGCCGCCTGCCACGCCCCGGGGCGACCTCCCACTCGACCACAGGTGAGTGGTCAACATGAGCGCGAGCAGTAACTGGGCAGGCTACCGGTGAGGACCAATAGGGGGACTCGGACGTGCTGGACGTCCGTTGTATCCACATGGCCGGCCCACAAAAATGGTGCCAATTCCTTGCAGCTTCAAGCTGTGTAATCGAAGCCATCAGAGCCTGGAGCTGAGAGAGAAGTGTCACCAACTCGACTCGCATCTGCAGACAACAACTGCAGTCCCTATCCATACTAAAGAGCGTAGAAAACTAAAGTACCAACATAAAAGGACTATCGGCAGAAACTGTGTCTAATAAATTAGATAAACAAACAGAGATTCAAAAACCGAACTACCGAAGCACTCAGGTGAGATTTAATAATTCGCCCCTGATTTGGAACTTGTAGCCGCACAGGGTAGCTGCGTGGTCAAGGCGCCTTGTCGCGGTCTGCGTGACTCCCCCCTTCGGAGGTTAGTGTCCTCCCTTGGGCATGGGTGTGTGTGCTGTCCTTAGCCTAAGTTAGTTTAAGTTAGATTAAGTAGTGGGTAAGCTTAGGGACAGATGACTTCAGCAGTTTGGTCCTATAAGACCTTCCCACAAATTTATAATTTTCCAGGAACTTTTAATATGTCACACAATCCGTTTACTTTCCGACGCAAACGAAAACACGAGTTCTGTGGCTATTAGATATTAAATGAACACGCAGAAACTCAAGAAACTAAACTGTCAAACCACACAGATGAAATTATACAATTCGCTCCCAGCTAGGAATTCGTAAAAGTCACAAAATCGGTTTCCTCCCTGTTGCTGCATCTGTCTGGACCGGCTGCTGATGCCTGACGGGTTAACTAACACCAACAAGCGGTCACTATCTATCACAACAAAAGTAAAAGTTTTTGTTTCTTCTCTCTGCATTTTAATTTCCAAATTCCCCTCTGACCGAAGCAAGGCTCATGTTACGGTGGAGGCGTATGAAAGAAAATGTCTACAGGAAGACTGTTAACGAGACAAAAAAGTGTATATAGCGTTTTGCACTGCGAAAGTCTTGGCGAACTAGTTGTCATTGTCATGACATCGCAATAGTGTTGTTGTACTGCATTAGTCAGTCAGTGATAGAGACAACTTAGGTAACTCGCGCTGGTTGAGTACTGGTTGTGAGGCTAGCATCCTTACCAAGTTAGATTAACAGAAGACTCGTAGAATCAGCTCTATGATTCGTTACTGTTTTTCTTTAGTCAGTCTAGGAGCGAAATATAAATCATCGCCAAATTACACTGTTATTCACTGCAAGAAAGACATTTGGCATGCCGGAGACGTTTACTATTAAATTTACAACTACGGAGGTTACAACAGTAAACCACACAATGACGCAGATCGCCTCTCTTCCAGCGCCTGCCACTGCAGTTGGCTGCGTATCTCCGTGGGAGCATTCGCGCTCACTTAATGAACAGTTGAAAGCCTCCTACTCGCTTTTCATTGCCTTTTTATCAATTCAAATACGCTTGGTCTGCGTGAATTAATGTTCTTGCAGTTCATTTCCAGACTTTCTCTTGCTGCCATCCTCGATTCAGTAATGGAATGAATAAAGTAAGGGGGCAACCCAAAATAATTATTTGACACATAAGATTCGGTTTAGCACAACAGATGAAGCAAAAGATTTGTATTTTCACAACAGATAAAGCAAGAGAGGTCTCCGGTAATCCAGGAAGTTAGCCATCTAAACCATACGCTCTGACGAAATCCATATTAATTGTCTCATTAAGCCGGCCGCTGTGGCCGAGCCGTTCTAGGCGCTTCAATCGGGAACCGCGCTGCTGCTACGGTCGCAGGTTCGAATCCTGCCTCGGGCATGGATGTGTGTGATGTCCTTAGGTTAGTTAGGTTTAAGTAGTTCCAAGTCTAGGGGACTGATGACCTCAAATGTTAAGTCCCATTGTGCTTAGAGCCATTTGAACCATTTCTTGTCTCATTAAATTTTTTTGCTACCTGGGTTACGACATTACAATGTTTACATTCAAGGTAGAGACAGTTAAAATGGAGATGATTGTGGTCCAGATTATGACACATAGTGCGGTTTTTTTTCTCTTTTGCAAAATTATTTATTGCAGCTTACGTGCAAATTAAGGGGTTGGGTTGGGTTGTTTGGGGGAAGAGACCAAACAGCTAGGTCATCGGTCTCATTGTATTAGGGAAGGACTGGGAAGGAAGTCGGCCGTGCCCTTTCAAAGGAACCATCCCGGCATTTGCCTGGAGCGATTTAGGGAAATCACGGAAAACCTAAATCAGGATGGCCGGACGAGGGATTGAACCGTCGTCCTCCCGAATGCGAGTCCAGTGTGCTAACCACTGCGCCACCTCGCTCCGTCTTAAATTAAGGAAATGTGTGCATTAACAATATTCTTGCGCTGATGACACATACTTCCTAAACCACTGGTCTCTTGCATACGATACGCACGTGCATATTGATGGGATTTATGTTGTTATACTAGGAGACAATCAAATCCCTATCGAAAATGGATCGATGCGCAATTCAAGCACGAATATCTCGTCCCCCGTTAACCTACGAGACTGCCTATGCAACGCTACTGAGGACGAAATTTATTGGGGAGGGAAATCAAAATTCTATTCGCCTAAACACAAAGTAATATGGACGGGAAAAGGGGCAAACAGACATGAACATTAACAGCAACACGAAACATTATACAGTAATTCGTCCCACTGATTGTTTCACATGCACTCACGTTAATTCACAGTCTGAAACTACCTTGAAGTTTCACGCGGTCATCGCCATTTTGATAGAAGGCAGTCATTCTTGTCAACATTACTCACCGTTTCAATGACACACTGTTGGACTATAGGTAAATCGTCAATCGCTAATGCCTCAACTGGAATTTCTCAAGAACCATCCACCCTCAGTGATAGTTCTTGGGCTTTATTAAATACAAAATTTCACACGATTTACTAAGCGTACTACAATTATGATGCTGGCGCTCAATTCTCCCATTGGGGCTGCCCAAGATAACAGATTGCAGTCAATGACGGACTGTAGAAAAGTCCATTAAATAGAAAATTATTTCAAGCGCTGGTATTTTTTAAATATTTCACACACATCATACGTTTTTCCTGAATAAATGCACGTCAGTTCTCTGAATCATCTAATTTCTTCAAGTTATGGCTGCTTCAAACAATTGGTGAGGCCCAATTTACTAACAAAAATCTCAAATATTTATCAAAACTGCAAACGCCAATAGTTGTAAGAAAGTATATTTTTTTTATTATTATTATGAATTTGGCCAGCTATGGACCGCATACAACTTAAGACTTATGGTGTTTCTTTTTCTTCCGTTCTTCCCAGTACTTCTTCATTTTCTCGCTAACTGCTCGTCTCTGATCATCTGTCCACACTCTCTTGGGTTGAGGTTTTGGCGCATCTTCTTCATAGTATGCGTTTTCTATAAGTAGCCTAAAGTTATTTCTGTCATGTACTATTTCTTCTGTAACACCTATTTTGTTGGCGTCTTTCTTTACTGCTTCTATCCATCCTACAGTGTTTTTCAGCTTACTAACGTAATTAAAAATTTTCTTTGTAATACGTGTTTCTTCCATTCTTTTTAAATGTCCATAAAATTTTAGCCGTCTCTTCCTCATTGTATCTGTGATCTTTTCTGTATTTTTGTATAGGTCTTCATTTCTCCTTTTAATCCACCTATTTTCCTTGTTTTTCTCAGGACCTAGAATTTTTCTTAATATTTTTCTCTCTCTTTTTTCTAGTTCTCTTAATTCGCCTTTCTTATTCAATGTTAGGCACTCTGATCCATATGTTGCTTGTGTCCTAATAACTGAATTATAATGTTTAATCTTTGCTTGTATGGATATTGATTTCTTATTGTAGTAGTTTTGTGTTAATTTATATGCAAATTCCAACTTTTTTATTCTTTCTTTATTTGTTGTGTTATCCAGTCCATTGGCTTGGATCCACTCCCCCACGTATTTGAATCTATCAACTCTTTTAATTTTTCCATACTTTGTTTTCATAAACTTTTCTGTATTATGTTTGTGTTCTATATACTCAGTTTTTTCGTAGGATATTTTTAGCCCAGTCTTTTCAGCAATCTCGTGTAACATATCAAGCATAACTGTTGCGTCTGTTCGGTTTTCAGTTATCAATGCCATATCATCCGCAAAGGCTAAACATTTTACTTCAAATTTGTTCTTTCCTTGGCCCATGCTTATACCCTTTGTGCCTCTGTTTTTTAATGTGTTTTCCCATGTTTTTACTACTTTATCTAAAACCAAGTTAAAGAGAATTGGGGACAGTCCGTCACCTTGTCGAACTCCTATTTTGATTTTGAATGGTTCAGAAATTTCGCCTTGAAACTTAATTCTTGATGTTGCATCTGTGCGCGTTTGTTCAACAAGTCTTCTGGTGTTTTCATCTACCCCTGATTCATAAAGTATCTGGAATAGTGTTTGTCTGTCAACTGAGTCGTAGGCCTTCTTGAAGTCTACGAAAGTAACTACTGTATTTTTATTTTGTATAGCTCTCACACTCAAAATTGTTTTTAAATTAAGAATCTGTTCTACCTTTTCTGAATCCTGCTTGATAATCTCCTATATTAGGTCCTGCTTGTTCCTCTATTCTATTTAAAAGTGCTTTAGAAAGTATTTTGTGTGTCACTGGTAACAAGGATATGCCCCTGTAGTTGTTGGTGTCTGTTTTATCTCCTTTTTTATGGAGAGGGTGGATCAATGCTTGTTTCCAGTCACTGGGTATGATTCCTTTTGTCCAAATGTCTTTAATAACTTTGTGAATTTTCTGACATGCGGATAAGCCCCCTAGTTTCCACATTTCTGCCACTATCCCATCCTCACCTGGTGCTTTGTTATTCTTCAATGCTTTGATAATCTTTTCTATTTCTTCTACTGTAGGTGGTTCCGACGGTGGATTTTCATGTTGTGGTTTTTGAAACTGTAACCTGTCATTAGGCTCCTCACAATTTAATAGATTTTCAAAGTATTCAGCTAAGATTTGGCAGTTCTCTTTATTGCTTAAAACCATTTTTCCATTTTTATCTTTAAAATGTAAACTTGGTGACTGGAATCCTGTTAAAACTTCTCTGAAAGTCTTATAGAAGTCTCTAGTGTTGTTCCTTTTGAAATCAGAATCCATTTCTTCTAATCTGTCTTTGTCATATTTTCTTTTCACTGATCTGATGATTTTTGCTGTCTTTTTCCTTTCTTCTTTAAACTCTTCCCAGTATTCGTGTTTCTTATTACTGTTCCATTTTTTCCATGTCTTTAGTCGATTGTCAATTGCTTCATTACACAGCTCGTTCCACCATCTGTGTTTTGGTATTCTTCGTGGCTGTCCCATTTCTTTAACTGACTCTATCATTGTTTCTTTAATTTCTTCCCAATTATCCATTTTTCGTGTGTTTAGTATATGACAGAATTTGTCCTGCTTTTGCAGGAGAAATTTAGTGTTTACTCTTGGAAATCTTCTTGGTTTTGGTTTAGGTTTGTTTGGTTGGAACATGGTCTTTATTTCTGTCAGATAATGATCTGAGTCTATGTTTAGGCCCTTCCTCACTCTGACATCCAAGATTTCCTTGTAGTTGCGAGTCGTTATTGCCACATGGTCCAACTGATATTCACCTTGATTTGGATTAGGTGATACCCACGTTTTTTTCTTTCTTGCAAGTTTCCTGTAACATGTCGACATTAATTTTAGATTAAACTGTCTACAAAAATCTATGAGTCTTTCCCCAATTCTGTTAGTTCTTGCATGTGCTGGATAATCTCCAACTACTGATTAAAATTTTATTTCTTTGCCAACTTGTGCATTAAAGTCTCCCACTAAAATTTTTATACGTTCTTTTGGTAATATGGATGTTTCGTGTTCAAGCATTTCCCAAAAATCTTCCACTTTGTCAACATTTGTTCTGTTATGTTGGTTAATAGGTGCATGTGCATTAATAATAGTGTAGCGTTTATTGCCTGACTTGAATGTCAGAAATGAAATTCGTTCTGATGGGGAGCTAAAATTAGTTATTGATTCCGTAAGTTGCTGTTTGACCATAAATGCGGTCCCTAATATAGTCGTATTATTGGAATTTTTAATGGCTGGTTTTCCTTTGTAGATCCTGTATCCACCTGATTCAAATGCATTTTCATCCAGATACCTTGTTTCTTGAAGAGCTAATATAAGTATGTTGCGTTGATTGTTAGTGTCCGTTATGTGTTTTAGTTTTCCAACTTTCATAAGTGTGTTGATATTCAGAGTCCCCAGTAGGTGTTTTTTCTTGGGTCTTATCTTTGAAGAAGTACTAGGAAGCTCCGACTCTTCCTTACATGATGTTCTAGGCTCTCCAGAATCCAAAGGCCTAGTTGCACCGCCATGAATAGCGATGGAGGATTGGTTACTTCCTGGAGTAGTTTTCATTTTGAAATTTACCATAATGTCTTGGTTTAAAGTTTGAAACGTCCCCTTTTTGAACAATTTTACACGATTGTGCTTAAACTGACACACAATATTTTTGTTAGCGCAACGCAATCTGACTTTCAGAATTCCCTACAAAAGAATGGCCCTGACTAACATTAAACTATACCTTTCACAAATCACTAAATCACTTACCTCACAAAAATCTTCGTTACTCCCACTACTGCAATACAGCAAGCACCACTACTGCTAGCTAAATAAAAGATTCAAACTATGGAAGGCACTAACTACTGATAGGGATAGTTAGCAAATGAAAGATATTAATACAGAACAAACAATGTATTTACCTTGATATCATCATTTATAAATATAGCAGTTCATGACAAATTTCAAAACTCCGCCATCTCTCTCCCCACATCCACCACTGCTGGCGGCTCACCTCCAACTGCGCAACGCTACGCGCTGTTCACAGCCAGCTGCCTAACACTACAATGGCGAGTATTACAACAATGCAAAGCAGCCACAGACTGCACACAGCACAGCCAATGATTTTCATACAGAGGTGGCGTTACCAATAAAAAGACCTAAACAGCCTACTTACATAGCCCCCATGCTCCCCACAAAAAAATTTTACGAATTGTGTTGGACAGTGGCCAATACAGATTTGAAGAAATTTTTCATAATTACAATAACAAAGATATCAAATGCACACACTTATTGATACAATGTTGGGCAAAAGCTAAAATTTTCTCACAGTCCATAAGGATAGTTCTGATCATTCATCATAATAGTAATTACAGTTTTTTTTCACAAAGTCTCATTAGTAAAAGAAATTGCACACAGAAGTAGTGGATTTCCATGCAGTCTTGAAGAAGTCGTGTCCTTCCAACGGAAAGACAGTGCCGACTCTTGAAATGCAGACAAGTAATGGGCCACAACAGAGTAAACCCACCGCAGAGTCAGTCGAAGTTTCGAAGAGTATTGGTAGGTAGGTCATCACAGAGCAGACCCACTGTAGTCCTGGTAGAGATTACGGTACTGGTGGGCCACCAGAGGTGCAGACCCACTGCAGTCCTTGTAGAAATAATGGTATTGGTGGGCCATCAAAGATGCAGATCCACTGTAGTCCTTGTAGAGACGGCCAGCAGCCATCTGTTGCGACTGTGCAGGTGCACAATCACCATTGAAGAGTCTTGCGGATAATATAGCAAGTCCATAACCACCACTTGTGCACTCACAAAGTTTTTGGAATTGTCCTTAGAACCAGCAATGCTGTTATCCAGTCCCTTGCTGAATTATTAACACACGTGCAAACACTAACAGTCCCTACTTCTCACATATTGTCCATATACTACGACCAACAGAAACGTGTGCAGTGAAATGTAACTTACAAGTTAATAATAAGATGAACTGGTGTCAATTACAATTTTATAACATGAGAATACAATTACAAAGGTACAAAATACATCATTAAATAACATAACAATACAGATAACATTTGTAGTAAAACAGGCTTTACAAAAGAATAGAAATAGACGTATACATCAGTGTTACAGAAATTATAAGTACCTACATAAAAGATCAGAATAACGAGCAACAAAACAGAACAGATAAATGTCTAAACATCTTTACAAAGTAAGTAACATATTATTAATGCAAATTATATTTGAGGATAACAGTATTCCTCATCATAGTGAATGTAGCTTAGTATTAGAAGAGGAAAAAATTCTATGAAACTACACAGAGACAGGAAGAAAACAAATACACAAGGGTACACAAACACATAGTGGGATAACACAAAAGGAGAGGATAGGGTTCGTTTTCAGTGTAACTTTTGGTACTGCAGTATTTTGCGAACAAAACCTTTTTTGTTCTTGGAGATCTCCCTTCGTTCATCATTATTCCCAAAAAGTCCTATCTGTACCTCTTTTCTGTATTCTAACCATATTTCTTTCAAAATAAATATGGCTCATTGTACAATACTCATTTATGCCCAAATCGTTTTCATATAACTTTCAAAGCATTCGTTCCCTATTCTCCATAGTTAGGTTCTTATATAGTCTACCCCCTCTTAAGCTAACTTAAATCTACTGAGCTCAGATGCTAAACTAAAGGACGAGGCAATGCAGCAGCACAAAACAATTAACACAAACATCAATGACAAAAAATTTAAATAGGCAAAGCAATTGCAATATTACAACTAATATAAGGCACTGTGCAGCAAACAAGAAAAATAAATCAGTAGCAAAACTAGCTTAACAGAGTAATACAAAGTGAAATTTAATAGCACTATGCATGGCAAACAGCAGCAGCAAATTCTGTAACTAATACCTAAGCATGGCAAAGATGAAGCAGAAAAATATTACAGTAAAGACAACAATGCAGACAAGGGAAATGTATATTCACATCTTAATGTCTATGTAATTAAAGTGGTGCACCACAACAACTCATTGTAAAAAAAATATTACCATATACTTGAAAAGAAGATTATGTGTGCAGTTACTGTTACTAGTCCCTTCTTATTGTTCTTTCCTTTCCAAGTGCTCCTTTTTTTTTAAGAATGTGGATTACAAAATTATTATTTATAGGTCTGTTGACAGAAAGTGTTCACATTAGCAAATGCATTTTATTTTATAAAAGCAATGCTGCAACACAGCTGGAAACTAGATATCAAATGAAATAAGCAACTATGTAAAGCGAAGCATAAAAATATCATTCAATAGTCATGTGACATTTCATAAGTTAGTAGAAATTCTCTCAATTCTCGTAGAAAGACGCTTGTCATAATCAGGTGTGCAGATGTAAAAATATTTCTCGTCATTTTATTAGGCATTTCAGTAAATATCGTAAATTAAGAGCTCCACAGTGTAATCATATGTTTTCAAGTTCGACCGTGTCGTTTTTGCGATGCTTTCTACAAAGGAATGTCAGAAGCGAGGTTAATGGCCTCTTTTTTTTTTCTCCACCTAATGGCTTTTTCTCCGGGCGGCTGGCCCAGCTGGGTGCCACAACGCATTACGTGCAGGTGGTCACTTAACTTTCATGGAAGTATTTACTACAGCAGTTATCGCTACAGTGACAGTCTCATATAAAAAAATTCACAGGTTGAGATTTTGGTTACAAATGTGTAGAAACAATATCTTATGAATATAACAGTGTCCAAAAAATTTTTGTCGGCATTGTAATACACGCACGCATTTACATACATTTCATAACTCTTAAAGTACGATTCTTGGTTTCCAACAACCTGTTTCACAAACCAGAATAGGTCCCTAACCACTACTCATTATTCCTTACCTTATTCGTCGACACTTCTTCAATATTTTATGATAACAGATACGTAGCATACTCAAATAACTCATATAGCATCAGCTTATTGATCATAAACATACCGCAACAGCATAATACACATAGTCATCGTAATAATATCATAACACCTCAGTCAACTCTCAAAATCGTAGTAGCTTCCTCCAATAATTTCAAAACCAAAAAAAAAAATTCTCTGCTCATGTCAAAAGTGTCATCTGCCTCAAACGTACTTTAAAAATCGTGATCCCATACCAAATATATCATTCAAAGCTCTCATAGTATCACAATGGTTCTGAAAAAATATGAAGAGTTCACAAAGTACATACAAAATACAATTTCATAAGTGTGAAGTTATCCAACTGTGTAATTACATAAACATCTGTCACTGATGTAGTAAAAAAAATGTTTCTTTCTCTGTTAAATAATCAGATAGCTGTGTAATTTACGTGTTAGAGAAATATGTTACCAATGTGGAAAGTTGTATAAGCAAATACCATATTAGCTAGGGCTCCTTGTGCTTGCCAAACACATGGTACACAAAGTAGGCGTGTACCCCCCTGAGGATTAATGTAATTATACCCTCAAGTGTTACAGATTACAGCAATGGAATGAAATATATCACGGAAAACCCTTGTATCATTATACTTCAAGTATCTTAAAAAAATAAATGTTTAAAGTGCGAAATTAATCACTCAAATACGTGTACTGTAGCGCTAAACTGTGCGTCTTGTCGCAACATAATCTCTGTGGAAGTGTCGTAGTTATCGTCCTCCGAAAGCTAAGTTCTGCAGAAGTCAATGTACTTACCTCATGATAAACAAAAGTGAAATGCTTTGCGTATAGATATCGTAGTTATTATACTTATTGGCGTGATGAAGAAAGTACTGTACAGTAACGTATTGTTGTGCCACGAAAAAGGCTGTCTCATTGCTGCTATACCACAAAAGTTACTATTAAAACATGTTTTACTTTCCAGAATAAAACAGAAAATTGTGCAGATATAAAACAGATACACCGCAAAAGCAACATTGTAAATTGTCACTCATTAGTAGCGTCGTGATAAAACCGTGTAGTTGTCACATAAACTAACCACTGTGTCGTCTGGTATCTCACAGAAAGTACTTTAAACCCAGAATGTATTTTCAAGTAAACCAAAATGTTGCATTAAAATCTCATTAGCAGTACCAGTATAGGTTCTAAGTATGTAAGCCTGATAGTCGTTACGTAATCGTGCAACTAACAAGCAAGAATGTACAAATACAACACTGTGTCGTCTGCTCACTATAACAATGCATTCGTAATTTCTGTTTAAATAAGTTCTCTTGGTTCTTGACTGGATAGTTAACTTCAAACATTGTTGTATGTTAACATTTTCTAAGTGTGACAAAGAGTACTAGAAATGTGAAGTGAAAAGTTTTATACCAAAGACTAAGTTAAAAAGCGGATTATCTCTCAATAAATGGTTTTACATGTGAAATATGGTGTAACCCTTTGCTCTTCCTAGTACGCAGATTTTCAACTTGAACGCAATTATCATACAGTATACGTCGGTAAAGAATACTAAATCTTTTCTCAAGGTTAGCGTCTGTGTTATTTTTCTCTGAGCCAGCCGGCGCAAGCGGCTGCCTGCGGTGCGAGTCATTGTCTGTCTCTTTGTTGGCGCGCGTCATTATTGGGATTTGGAGACCTAACTTCTACAAATTCACCGTGACGAGAGGGCCCTGCTCTGTTTGAATCCCGCCAGTTCTGATGCAATTCAGGTCTGTCGTTACGATCATATGGTCTGTCGTCATGTCGGTAGATTCCATAGTTTCTTTCTTGTTGGTCACGTGGTGGAGAATTTCTCCCTGAATCGTAACTGCGCGCTGGTCCGTTGCGTCTAAAGTTATTCTGTCTCCCTTGATAATATTTATTTTGGTTCCCATATTGTCTGTTTCTCTGATTGTCTCTGTGATAGTCATTACCACGGAGAGGTGATCTTTCCCTGTAGTTATTACTACTCTGCCAACGGTTGTCATACGGGCGGTGTCTGTTTTGGTCACGATTTGTGTTGTGAGAATAGCCTTTTCGTGTCCAGTTATTACTTCTTTCATCGCGGAATTGCGACGGATGTGACCTGTAATTGTTGTGTTCCTGGTTTCGCGTTCCGCGATTGTCAGTGTCAATTTCTAATTCTTGTAAGAGTCCCTGAAATGCTTCAATGTCGTCTTTGCAACGTCCTGCCAAAATAATATGTCGTAAATGTTCAGGCAGTTTGATTAAGCAAATGCGGATGAGTTCTGAGGGGCTGTATGGGTTTGAAAGATACTGATTCTTATGTAACATGTCTTCAAAATATTTGACAAGACTGGAATATTCAGATTGTTCGAAATGTTTCATCATTATGATGCTATGTTTTACTCGGTCTTGTGTGGCTTGAGACCAATATGCTGAGAGGAAGGCATGGTAAAACTCTCCTTCACTGTGACAATCGTGAATGACCGATCGCATTCTTACAGCTGGTTCATTCTCTAAGTAGCCACACATAAATTCTAATCTGTGGTCTAACGACCAGTTGGGAGGAAAACAATGAGAGAATTGATGGAGCCATGCTTGTGGATGAATGTCGTTGCCTGAATTCTTAAATGTTTTGAATTTACGTGTAGTAATGAACAGCTTATAGTCAAAATCATCATGTCGGCGAGTCGCATATCGGTCATTGTTACGTCGTTTCGGCGGTTCCATTTCAAAATTCGGTGCACCTTGCCAATTTCTTTCATAATTTCCGAAATGCGCTGTGTTATTATTTTGTGGCTGTTCCGTATTTCTATGTCCCTCTTCCCGTATTGGGGCGCGAGTGTCCTCTGAAATACATAATTCTTGTATTACCTGTGTCAGCTGATCTTGTACTTCGCGGATTTCTCTTTGGTGTTGCGTATTAATTTGATTCTGATTTTGTTTGTATTTCCTAATTTGTTCGCACTCTTCTGTGTCATTAAATACAACCGGTTTTGTGTCATTCAGATTATCATCTACCTTCGTAGATAAATTATTTAGCTGATCCGAAAGTTCAACTACTTTCTCTGATAATGTACTAATTTCCTCCATGTGTCTTTCTACTGTGTCCTTTAAGTTTTCCTGAGTTTTTGCAAGTTGCGTAACCGAATCGGTAGATGCAACTGAGTCAAATTTAGCTTGCAAGGTCTCATGATTTTCATGAACAATAGTTTGCAGTTCTTTTATGGCTGCTTCGTGATTCTGTAGTGCATTTTCATGCCGCGAAAAAATAGGTTGAAAATGCTCACAAATTTGTGTTTTTACGTCATTACATACTTTTTGACATTTCGATTCAGTGTTATGTAACTCAGTAGTTAAATCTTCACATGTTTGTTCAAGCGTGGTGTGAAGATTTTGTTCCATTGCGTCTAACTGTTGCTGTGTTTGTCTCTGGTGTTGTTCCATTGTGTCTAACTTTTGAAGACTTTGTTCCATTCTGTCTAACTTTTGTAGCTTTTGCTGTGTTTGTCTCTGATTTTGTTCCATTGTGTCTAATTTTTGAAGATTTTGTTCCATTGTTGCTAACTTTTGAAGCTTTTGCTGTGTTTGTCCCATTTGTTGTATTAATTGTAATAACAATGCACTGGTGTCTGAAACATGTTCCTCAGTGCTTTTCGGCAGTGAATTTGCACCGGCAACATTCACATTTTGACAAGTGGAAAATGTGTCTTGACTCATTTGAGAAAACGGTGAGGACCCAAAACCTGAGTCTACAATATTTGCAAAATTGTGTCCTGTCATTCCCGATTCCTGAGGCGAGCTGTTGCCGACCGATCGATCGATAATGCTTCCCTCTTCACTAATTGTTTCACTGTCTACGCCATTGTTTGCCGCCCGCTCCATTTCCCTATGCACAATTACCAAATTACTACTTCGAATGTCTGTTAATTCATTACACAGTGGTGCTGATAAGCTACGCTCGTCATCACTATTATTTCTCAGTTTACTTTGTAGCCTAGTGTTACGTTTTTCACACGCCATTATTGTCACAGTATTTCACACAACAATACAGAAAAACACAATTTGAAGATCAAAAATAAGAGAACACATTAACATAGCACTGAAAATAATATCTAGTTAATTGCCGCTGCGAAATACTTGGTGCAAATCTACATGCATGCCACAACTGTTTTACTGTACAACAATGAAAAACTACAACTACAATGGAAATTCTCTCTATAATTATGCGTTGGCAATAAACAAAAGCTACACTAATTACACAAACTACAAGAAAAAATCAGAAGATTCCAGTGAGGTATCCTCGGCTAAGGGTCGACATATGAAACGTCCCCTTTTTGAACAATTTTACACGACTGTGCTTAAACTGACACACAATATTTTTGTTAGCGCAACGCAATCTGACTTTCAGAATTCCCTACAAAAGAATGGCCCTGACTAACATTAAACTATACCTTTCACAAATCACTAAATCACTTACCTCACAAAAATCTTCGTTACTCCCACTACTGCAATACAGCAAGCACCACTACTGCTAGCTAAATAAAAGATTCAAACTATGGAAGGCACTAACTACTGATAGGGATAGTTAGCAAATGAAAGATATTAATACATAACAAACAATGTATTTACCTTGATATCATCATTTATAAATATAGCAGTTCATGACAAATTTCAAAACTCCGCCATCTCTCTCCCCACATCCACCACTGCTGGCGGCTCACCTCCAACTGCGCAACGCTACGCGCTGTTCACAGCCAGCTGCCTAACACTACAATGGCGAGTATTACAACAATGCAAAGCAGCCACAGACTGCACACAGCACAGCCAGTGATTTTCATACAGAGGTGGCGTTACCAATAAAAAGACCTAAACAGCCTACTTACAAGTTTGGTTTGGGGAAAGGTAGTTGAACCTTTCGATGATAAAAATTCAAGCATTTAGCTTAGAATTATAAGTGAGGCCGCCACTAACATGTGGGACAGACGTCTTTTGCAGCCGCCACTGTGGGAACAGACGCTACAGTCTGGTGCTTTTATACAAAAGCCTGCCTCTTCCGCCAGTTCCGCCGTTCTGATGATCTTCTTCGCCGCCTTCACTGCCGTTGAGGTCTTCACCGTTTCCCTGGCAAGGGACCCTCACGAGGTACTATCACCCGGGCCAGGTGAACCAAGGTTTTTTAACGAGGTGTTACTCCTCCCCCTCCTCCTTTTTCAACCGGGCTTGGGACCGGCTTTGGCGGAGTTAAGAAAGTATATTGAATATAGAGCTCGTCTAAGGTCAGTTGTGCCTAAGGCACCAAAAGACTGACTTCATTCTAAAGGATGGCGGGAAGATTCATCCTTGCACCTGAAACTGCAAATCCTAATTGTTGAGTTTAATACTGAAAATTACTACACATGGTGGTCGTAATGAAAATTTAATTATCAGTCGTCTGTAAGAGAGTGGATTAGACACGTAAATGATGTAGTACCTCATTCATATTGTCTTCGAATCTTCGTATGGCAGGGACCACCACTGACTCCATGCTCAAGCTCTGCATTCCCGGAAACGACTACCCGAAAGTGGGGACCAGCCCCACCGGTCACTCTCCTTTCCCTGAACGGGAAGCGGAACCGCTACCAACCCCTGAAGCCTAGGGGGAACGGGTACATCATTGGCTGGAGTCATACAAGCATTTAGTTTGCCACCAGGAACTCAAAAGCTAATCTGTCTTTGATACCCTATCACTCAGCAAACAGTCCTTTCCATATGACAACTCAACATTTGATAATATATAGCAACATAGAGGAAGAAGGATACAAGGGTCACTCCAAAAGAAATGCACACTATTTTTGTAAAAATACAGTTTTCATTCTGCATGTGTGAAAGTCTTACAGTCTGTAGATACATCCTTCCCGCTTGTTTTAAAACTTAGTTCAACCTGTTCCCGTGAGTGGCGCCGTCACAGCATGTCTTCAAGATGGCTGCTACACTTGACGTTCGTCAGAAGCAACGTGCTGTCATAGAATACCTGTGCTGTGAAAACGAGACGGTGGGAAACATCCTTAATAGGTTGAAAAAGGTGTATGGAGATGCTGTCGATCGTAGTACCGTAGTCGGTGGGCAAACAGGTTACGTGATGAAAATGGGCACGGCAATATTGAGGATTGTCCTCGCAGCAGCAGGCCTCGTATTGCACACACTCCAGACAATGTGCAGAGAGTGACTACTGACAGATGCATCACAGTGAACGAATTGTCTCGCTACGCTGGGATAGGGAAAGGAAGTGTTTTCAGAATACTGAAAGTGTTGCTGTTAAAAAAGGTTTGTGCCAGGTGGGTTCCCAGGATATTGACAGTGGCTCACAAAGAAACAAGAAAAGCGGTATGCAACGAACTTTTGGAACAATACTAGAATGGTGGAGATGAATTTCTTGGAAGAATTATGACAGGTGATGAAACATGGCTCCATCATTTTTCACCAGAGACGAAGAGGCAATCAGTGGAGTGGCACCATGCAAATTCACCCAAGAAAAAAAAAATTCAAAACCACACCTTCTGCTGGAAAGTTATGGCTACGGTGTTTTTCGATTCCGAAGGACTCTTGCTTGTGGACATCATGCCAAGTGGAACCACCATAAATCTGATACATATGTGACGACACTGAAGAAACTTCAAGTTCGACTGAGTCGTGTTCGACCACATCGGCAAAGGCAGGATGTTTTGCTGTTGCACGACAAAGCACGGCCACATGTCAGTCAAAAAACCATGGAAGCAATCACAAAACTCGGATGGACAACACTGAAACACCCGCCTTACAGTCCTCACCTGGCTCCATGTGACTATCATCTCTCTGGGAAACTGAAAGACTTTCTTCGTGGAAGAAAGTTTGAGGATGGTAACTCCCTTGTGCACGTTGCCAAACAGTGGCTCCAACAGGTTGGTCCAGAATTTTACCGTGCAGGTGTACAGGCGCTGGTTCCAAGATGGCGTAAGGCAGTTGAGAGGGATGGAAATCATGTCGAGGAATGAAAATATTGTTCCTAGAGGATGTATCTACACACTGTAGAACTTTCAAACATGCAGAATAAAATATGGATTTAAAAAAAAATAGTGTGTATTTCTTTTGGAGTGACCCTCGTAGAATGTGCATAATGTGATTTACGGTAAAAAGACACATTGCTGTCCCTTCCTTTACAAGAGGTTCACAAAATAATATGAAATACAATAGAATGACAATTTACGCCATTGAGACAACAAAATTATTATGCCTTCGTGATATAGTAATGAGGAGGAATAACTGGTTCCTTGTCACTGTAACAAAATGCGCTGCTCTTCTTTTGGCGTTTTTCCTTTTCTCTATCAATCTTATCAGGTTCGGATCCCAGACTGAGGAGCAATGTTCAAATATTGGTCCAACGAGGGTATTGTAACCTACCTCCTTTGTTGACGAACTACATCTCCTGAGGATTCTTCCAATCAGTCCCTCTCTGGCATTAGTTTTATGTTGTCATATCATATTCGTGATGCGGAATCCAACTATCAGCAATGTTGGCACAGACACGAAGAACTCTTTTACGAAGTCTTTCTTAATTCACTTTTAACTTTGACATGAGAGCTTTTATTGCTCTGGGTTATCCTTTTGAGCACCATTGCGAACTTTGGCGTTTTGTCTCTAGATCTTACTGAAAAAAAACAATTTTCATCACCAGTGATAACACGGCTTAACACTTCTGGATTGATTTCCGTTTGCTCTAACAGATCGGCTGCCACATTTTTCCGTATTTCTTGCTGTTGTGGTGTGAGATTTTTTGGGACCATTTTTGCACAAATCTTTCTCATACCAAGATCTTCAGTTATTATTAGACGAACCGTTTCTCGATTGATGTTCAGTTCTTCTGGAATCTTTTTCACGGATAATCTTCGATCAGATCGTACGAGTTCACGTACCCTGGCTAAGTTAACATCCTTCCATGAGGTTGATGATCGTCCACTGCGGTCTTCATCTTCAACATTCGTTCTGCCTTCACTAAACATTTTATGCCAACAAAAACTGGAACTCTTGACATAAACTTCTCTCCAAAAGTCTTCTGGAGCTTACTGTAAGTTGTCGTCGCGTTTTCACCCAATTTAACGCAAAAAGAAATGGCATACCGTTGCGCAATATAGTGCGGTCCCATTTCCGTAACGAGACACAAACACGTGTTAACTTATTACAGCACAACTCACGACTGAGCAGTTGCATCGATGTGCCGCTTGGACTAGAAGCAGCTTACAGACCAAGGTCAAAGATATTGTGCCCATGCAAGCCTGCAGGGTTGCCACATCTTGCAAAGAAAATCAGTATCATTACTTTGTTGTAACACCTCGTATACACTGTCCAGTCACGTTAATGTGACCATCTGTCAAAAGCCTGAATCACCATCTTTAGCAACAGGGGCGGCTGCGATACGTGCAGGAAGAGAGCTAACGAGTTTCTGGAAGGTACGGACAGGGATATGGAGCCATGCCGACTCCAGCGCCGTGGACAGCAACGCTAGGTTTCTCGGTTCAGAGTCGTGACGCTAACAGCCCGATCGAGGTGCTCTCACAGATTCTCGATTGTGTAAATCCGATGAGTTTGGCCTTGAGAGTGCGTTAAACTCATCCTGGTGCTCCTCGAGCCACGTAAGTACACTGCGAGCCGCCTTACACGTTGCATTGTCCTGATGGTAGATGCCAGAGTGCTAAGGGAAAAAAAATTGCATTTAGGGGTGGATATGATCCCAGAGTATTGTAAGGGTGGACATGATTCCAGAGAATTGATATACACTTGTGTTGACTCATTGTGTCATCCAGAACGACGAAATCACCCAGGGAATGCCACGAAAACATGCCTGAGACGACAACACATGGTCCTCCGGCCTGGACTGTTCTGGCGATTGCGTCTTTCAGACGTTTCAAGCAATACACGCCAACGGCCACCTACCCAACGTAGCATAAATCGTGGTTCATCTGAAAAGTCCAACTGTCACCACTCAGTGAACGTCCAGTTGCGGTACTGGAGTGCAAATTCCAGCCATCTTCGCCGATGAACAGTCAGCATTGGTGCATGAAACAGGCGACTGCTGCAGAGGCCTATATGCAGCAATGTGCCCTGAACGGTTGTTAATTAGACACTGTTGGTAGTCCCTTGGTTCATCTGAGCGGTCAGTTGTTTCAGCAGTTGCATGGCTATTCAAACGCACGCGTTTCGGTAGCTGTAGTTTACCCTCTAAGACCCGTGGTGCACCACAGTTGCCTCGGTGCCGGTTTTGGATAGCGCCATTTTGCCATGCACGTTGTACTTTAACCAGGGTAGCACGTGAACAGTTTACAGACTTAGCCGTTTGAGAAAGAGTTCCACCCCTGGCCCGAAAGACAATGACCATACCATTTTGGATGTCAGATAAATCGCTCCTTTACCACATTATGGCAACGGCTGCACTGTTTTCCGCGTCTGCCCGACGCGGTACATATGCTCTTCACAGCTTATACCGCCATCTGTCGCTTGTGAGTGGTTACTGCACATTGATGTCGAATATAGGCTGTGGTCACATCGATGTGAATGGTCTGTGTAGTAATTAATATATGGAATTTAATACACTACTGGCCATTAAAATTGCTACACCAAGAAGAAATGCAGATGATAAACGGGTATTCATTGGACAAATATATTATACTAGAACTGACATGTGATTACATTTTCACGCAATTTGGGTGCATAGATCTTGAGAAATCAGTATCCAGAACAACCACCTCTGGCCGTAATAACGGCCTTCGTACGCCTGGGCATTGAGCCAAACAGAGCTTGAATGGCGTGTACATGTGCAGCTGCCCATGCAGCTTCAACACGATACCACAGTTCATCAAGAGTAGTGACTGGCATATTGTGACGAGCCAGTTGGTCAGCCACCATTGACCAGACGTTTTCAATTAGTGAGAGATCTGGAGAATGTGCTGGAAAGGGCAGCAGTCGAACATTTTCTGTATCCAGAAAGGCCCGTACAGGACCTGCGACATGCGATCGTGCATTATCCTGCTGAAATGTAGGGTTTCGCAGGGTTCCAATGAAGGGTAGAGCCACAGGTCGTAACACATATGAAATGTAACGTCCACTGTTCAAAGTGCCGTCAATGCGAACAAGTGGTGACGAAGACGTGTAACGAATGGCACCCCATACCATCACGCCGGGTGATACGCCAGTATGGCGATGAAGAATACACGCTTCCAATTTGCGTCAACCGCAATGTCGCCAAACACGGATGCGACCATCATGATGCTGTAAACAGAACCTGGATTCATCCGAAAAAATGACGTTTTGCCATTCGTGCACCCAGGTTCGTCGCCGAGTACACCATCGCAGGCACTCCTGTCTGTGATGCAGTGTGAAGGGTAACCGCAGCCATGGTCTCCGAGCTGATAGACCATGCTGCTGCAAACGTCGTCGAACTGTTCGTGCAGATGGTTGTTGTCTTGCAAACGTCCCCATCTGTTGACTCAGGGATCGAGACGTGGCTGCACGATCCGTTACAGCCATGCGGATAAGATGCCTGTCATCTCGACTGCTAGTGCTACGAGGCCGTTGGGATCCAGCACGGCGTTCCGTATTACCCTCCTGAACCCACCGATTCCATATTCTGCTAACAGTCATTGGATCTCGACCAACGCGAGCAGCAATGCCGCGATACGATGGACCGCAATCGCGTCAGGCTACAATCCGACCTTTATCAAAGTTGGAAACGTGATGGTACGCATTTCTCCTCCTTACACGAGGCATGACAGCAACGTTTGACCAGGCAAAGCCGGTGAACTGATGTTTGTGTATGAGAAATCGGTTGGAAACTTTCCTCATGTCAGCACGTTGTAGGCGTCGCCACCGGCGTCAATCTTGTGTGAATGCTCTGAAAAGCTAATCATTTGCATATCACAGCATCTTCTTCCTGTCGGTTAAATTTCGCGTCTGTAGCACGTCATCTTCGTGGTGTAGCAATTTTAATGGCCAGTAGTGTATATGGAATTTAATAAATGTTAGTCTGATTATCACAGTGTTAAAGTTTCCTCATTAAGTTCTCGTCAATTGTGAGTAATGATATCTAACAGAAATATAAGGCTGTAGTACGGAAGGATTCAATGTGGAGGGAGTACGAGAAATATTAGTAGGGATTAGCAGATGAGATGGAGGAAGAAAGTAGTAGATATGGATGATAAAAGCCTTGATAATTTACATCGCGACAGAAGATGAGACAAAGATTATAGGGTAATTAATTCCAGAAACGTGTTGCTAAAATGGAAAAAGATTTTATGTTATGCACGGATACAGTCCAGGTGCTGTCTGCCATTAGATAATTTAGGGGGAGTTGTAGAAACGATGGTCGTTTTTGGGCAGTGTCCGCGAGTGGAATGCGAGGACGGTGAAGTGATGCTTCAGCCCTTGCATGCTGTTCTCTATAACGTGTGGCAGCTTGTGATGTACGCAATTAAATCTGGATTATTTGCCCCACGGGTGGGACAGCAGTGACTCATCATATTGAGATGCACCTGTAATCTAATTTTCCTATATAAGAACCTTAAAAATAATTTTTTCCGAACTATGCAGGTACATTACTGTCCCGACCCGCGCAGCGGCCAGGGGCAAACAGTCCGCCCTGTTCTTTTTTTCTGTTGACCCGGTACGGCGGCTGCGCGACCGGATAAGCATCGAATTAGCATACTGCAGGGTGGACGCCAGCGGCGGCAGCCTCAGTGACTTAGCGATAATCGATACTGGCGCACCTGCTGCCAACACTCCACCACTCCGCTACTCCGCCCCCTTTCCCTCTGGACCACAGTAGAGCAGAGGACTAATAGTGGCAGGCTCTCGGGTCACGCGACACTTTATTCTCTGACATTCAACCTGAAAACTGATTTGTCCTTGTAGAACATAGGTCAGCAGCATGTTTGACTTATCTAATTAATTCTGTATTCAATAGAAAATGCTTAAATTACTCTTCGTCTAGTGCATCTCAACTGCAAACACAACTACTAAAATGACATGCAGAACAAGATGTTTAGGAGTGCCAAAGATATTCACATGAAAGCTATTGTGCAGCTTTCCTAGTACAATTAATCTGGTCTAGATCAGTAAAAATATTTCTAAAATTAAGAACGCTATTAATCAAAGGACACCCACTACCTTTTTTATCAAATGTTCCACTTATTTGCCCATGTAACATACACTCCTGGAAATTGAAATAAGAACACCGTGAATTCATTGTCCCAGGAAGGGGAAACTTTATTGACACATTCCTGGGGTCAGATACATCACATGATCACACTGACAGAACCACAGGCACATAGACACAGGCAATAGAGCATGCACAATGTCGGCACTAGTACAGTGTATATCCACCTTTCGCAGCAATGCAGGCTGCTATTCTCCCATGGAGACGATCGTAGAGATGCTGGATGTAGTCCTGTGGAACGGCTTGCCATGCCATTTCCACCTGGCGCCTCAGTTGGACCAGCGTTCGTGCTGGACGTGCAGACCGCGTGAGACGACGCTTCATCCAGTCCCAAACATGCTCAATGGGGGACAGATCCGGAGATCTTGCTGGCCAGGGTAGTTGACTTACACCTTCTAGAGCACGTTGGGTGGCACGGGATACATGCGGACGTGCATTGTCCTGTTGGAACAGCAAGTTCCCTTGCCGGTCTAGGAATGGTAGAACGATGGGTTCGATGACGGTTTGGATGTACCGTGCACTCTTCAGTGTCCCCTCGACGATCACCAGTGGTGTACGGCCAGTGTAGGAGATCGCTCCCCGCACCATGATGCCGGGTGTTGGCCCTGTGTGCCTCGGTCGTATGCAGTCCTGATTGTGGCGCTCACCTGCACGGCGCCAAACACGCATACGACCAACATTGGCACCAAGGCAGAAGCGACTCTCATCGCTGAAGACGACACGTCTCCATTCGTCCCTCCATTCACGCCTGTCGCGACACCACTGGAGGCGGGCTGCACGATGTTGGGGCGTGAGCGGCAGAGGGCCTAACGGTGTGCGGGACCGTAGCCCAGCTTCATGGAGACGGTTGCGAATGGTCCTCGCCGATACCCCAGGAGCAACAGTGTCCCTAATTTGCTGGGAAGTGGCAGTGCGGTCCCCTACGGCACTGCGTAGGATCCTACGGTCTTGGCGTGCATCCGTGCGTCGCTGTGGTCCGGTCACAGGTCGACGGGCACGTGCACCTTCCGCCGACCACTGGCGACAACATCGATGTACTGTGGAGACCTCACGCCCCACGTGTTGAGCAATTCGGCGGTACGTCCACCCGGCCTACCGCATGCCCACTATACGGCTTCGCTCAAAGTCCGTCAACTGCACATACGGTTCACGTCCACGCTGTCGCGGCATGCTACCAGTGTTAAAGACTGCGATGGAGCTCCGTATGTCACGGCAAACTGGCTGACACTGACGGCGGCGGTGCACAAATGCTGCGCAGCTAGCGCCATTCGACGGCCAACACCGCGGTTCCTGGTGTGTCCGCTGTGCCGTGCGTGTGATCATTGCTTGTACAGCCCTCTCGCAGTGTCCGGAGCAAGTATGGTGGGTCTGACACACCGGTGTCAATGTGTTCTTTTTTCCATTTCCAGGAGTGTATGTCAAACACAAAATTGTGTCACATGTACACCAACAATTGTTTAAATCCAGTGTTTACTCGTATTAAACTGAACTGAATTAATAAGATCTATATTTAATACACTACCTAGAACATCTATTCAGTAATTAAATAGCAACTAAAAACTATACTCTACAACAGTCCAGGTACGTGAATACGCTTAGGGACGATATTAGCTTTTCATCAGGGCAGAATTTTGTGAGAAATAACATCCCCTAAATTAGACAAACATTCAACTATTTCAAATCATTAGCACAATGTCACATGAGGACTATGAGCTCCACTGTCAAACTAATAAATAATTCATAGATGTGTTTGATATTGATGCGCGTATTTTACACTGAGGTGACAAAAGTCGTGGGATACCTCCTAACATCGCATGGGACCTTCTTTTGCCTGGCGTAGTGTAGCAGCTCGGCGTGGCATAGACTCAACACGTCGATGGAAATCTCCTGCAGAAATATTCAATCATGCTCCCTCTGTTGCCGTCCATATTTGTGAAACTGTTGCTAGTGCAGGATCTTGTGCACGAACTGGCATCTCCATTAGGTTCCATAAATGTTTGATAGGATTCATGTTGTGCGATCTGAGTGGCCAAATCATTCGTTCACATTATCCAGAACGTTCTTGAAATCAATCGCGAATGATTGTGGAGCAGTGATGTGGCGTATTGTCGTCTCTAAAATTCCATATTTGTTTGGGAATATAACGTCCATGAATGGCTAGA
The DNA here is from genome assembly GCF_023898315.1 of Schistocerca nitens. NCBI lineage: Eukaryota > Metazoa > Arthropoda > Insecta > Orthoptera > Acrididae > Schistocerca > Schistocerca nitens. The sequence goes on along the minus strand of NC_064614.1, from coordinate 585,525,683 downwards.
AACGATCTCCCCGTAGCCAAACACTCAGAGGACCCCGTCCATTCCATGTAAACGGTCGCAGGTTCGAATCCTGCCTCGGGCATGGATGTGTGTGATGTCCTTAGGTTAGTTAGGTTTAAGTAGTTCTAAGTTCTAGGGGATTGATGACCAAAGATGTTAAGTCCCATAGTGCTCAGAGCCATTTGAACAACTACTAAAATGACATGCAGAACAAGATGTTTAGGAGTGCCAAAGATATTCACATGAAAGCTGTTGTGTAGCTTTCCTAGTACAATTAATTTCGTCTAGATCAGTAAAAATATTTCTAAAATTAAGAACGCTATTAATCAAAGGACAGCCACTACCTTTTTTATCAAATGTTCCACTTATTTGCCCATGTAACATATGTCAAACACAAAATTGTGTCACATGTACACCAACAAGAAGGCGAAGATCGGGCCGGAAAGCGGTCTAGATCTTTCAAAGAAACGCCTCCTGCATTAGCTTTGATTAAATAAGTGGCGAAAACCATGACTCTGGGTCTCTAACGGTGATTTCAACCCAGCTTCTTCCGGAAACGAGACGCCTTTACCACCTCGCTATGTCACACAATCGGGAACCATCCCACTAGGCTACGATATTCCAGCCGTCCAGGGTTCAATCGATATGGTCACGAGCCCAGGAGAGGTGCTTCAGGCAGTGTCGTGCAGTGAGCATAGGCACTCGCGTCGGTCGCCTGCTGCCATGTCCCATTAACGCCAAATTTCATCCTACTGCCCTAATGGATACGTCCGTCGTACGTCCCCTGTTGATTTGTGCGGTTATTTCACGCAGTGTTGCTTGTCTGTTAGAACTGACAACTGTAGGCAGAGGCCTCTGCTCTCGGTCGTTATGTGAAGATCGTCGGCCACTGTTTTGTCCATGGTAAGGGGTAATGCCTGGAATTTGGTCTTCTCAGCATACTGTTGACACTGTGGATCTCGCAATATTGAATCACCTAACGATTTCCTAAATGGACTGTCCCAGACGTCTAACTCCAACTACCATTCCGCGCTCGAAGTCTGCTAATTCTTGCCGTGCGGCCATAATGACACCGGAATCGTTTTCACATGAATCACTCAAGTACAGATGACAGCTCCGGCAATGCACTCCCTTCTATACCTTGTGCGCGCGATACTACCGCCATCGCCATATATGCCTATCGCTGACTCACCTCATCTCACTGTATTTTCTCGGTACCTACAAATCAGTTTATTTTTGCCTTCATGATTCAAAATGGTTGAAATGGCTCTGAGCACTATGGGACTTAACTTCTGAGGTCATCAGTCCCCTAGAACTTAGAACTACTTAAACCTAACTAACCTAAGGACATCATACACATCCATGCCCGAGGCAGGAAGCGAACCTGCGACCGTATCAGTCGCGCGATTCCAGACTGTAGCGCCTAGAACCGCTCGGCCACTCCGGCCGGCCCTTCATGATGAACAAAATATTACTCTTACGTAAGTTCACTGGCTTTCGTGGCCGTTATTGCTCAAGGTAAAATCCTCTGGGCTGTCAGGTTGCGTTATATTTCTCCTGTATGTTAACCGTAGACACCACAAAATTCTGAGGAAGATCCAGGCAGAGGTGTCGAAACGCCGATCACACAGACGAAATACGTATCGGCCTAGCAACTTAAACGTTTTTACGTTCAAGACATTAGTAACTCGCAGAGAGCGTAGGGGGAGAAGATTAGTGTATATCATCCTGTCGACGACAAGGGCGTTAAGTCTGGAGCAGAAGCTCTAAGAAGGCGAAGATCGGGCCGGAAAGCGGTCTAGATCTTTCAAAGAAACGCCTCCTGCATTAGCTTTAAGTTGATTAAATAAGTGGCGAAAACCATGACTCTGGGTCTCTAACGGTGATTTCAACCCAGCTTCTTCCGGAAACGAGACGCCTTTACCACCTCGCTATGTCACACAATCGGGAACCATCCCACTAGGCTACGATATTCCAGCCGTCCAGGGTTCAATCGATATGGTCACGAGCCCAGGAGAGGTGCTTCAGGCAGTGTCGTGCAGTGAGCATAGGCACTCGCGTCGGTCGCCTGCTGCCATGTCCCATTAACGCCAAATTTCATCCTACTGCCCTAATGGATACGTCCGTCGTACGTCCCCTGTTGATTTGTGCGGTTATTTCACGCAGTGTTGCTTGTCTGTTAGAACTGACAACTGTAGGCAGAGGCCTCTGCTCTCGGTCGTTATGTGAAGATCGTCGGCCACTGTTTTGTCCATGGTAAGGGGTAATGCCTGGAATTTGGTCTTCTCAGCATACTGTTGACACTGTGGATCTCGCAATATTGAATCACCTAACGATTTCCTAAATGGACTGTCCCAGACGTCTAACTCCAACTACCATTCCGCGCTCGAAGTCTGCTAATTCTTGCCGTGCGGCCATAATGACACCGGAATCGTTTTCACATGAATCACTCAAGTACAGATGACAGCTCCGGCAATGCACTCCCTTCTATACCTTGTGCGCGCGATACTACCGCCATCGCCATATATGCCTATCGCTGACTCACCTCATCTCACTGTATTTTCTCGGTACCTACAAATCAGTTTATTTTTGCCTTCATGATTCAAAATGGTTGAAATGGCTCTGAGCACTATGGGACTTAACTTCTGAGGTCATCAGTCCCCTAGAACTTAGAACTACTTAAACCTAACTAACCTAAGGACATCATACACATCCATGCCCGAGGCAGGAAGCGAACCTGCGACCGTATCAGTCGCGCGATTCCAGACTGTAGCGCCTAGAACCGCTCGGCCACTCCGGCCGGCCCTTCATGATGAACAAAATATTACTCTTACGTAAGTTCACTGGCTTTCGTGGCCGTTATTGCTCAAGGTAAAATCCTCTGGGCTGTCAGGTTGCGTTATATTTCTCCTGTATGTTAACCGTAGACACCACAAAATTCTGAGGAAGATCCAGGCAGAGGTGTCGAAACGCCGATCACACAGACGAAATACGTATCGGCCTAGCAACTTAAACGTTTTTACGTTCAAGACATTAGTAACTCGCAGAGAGCGTAGGGGGAGAAGATTAGTGTATATCATCCTGTCGACGACAAGGGCGTTAAGTCTGGAGCAGAAGCTCTAAGAAGGCGAAGATCGGGCCGGAAAGCGGTCTAGATCTTTCAAAGAAACGCCTCCTGCATTAGCTTTAAGTTGATTAAATAAGTGGCGAAAACCATGACTCTGGGTCTCTAACGGTGATTTCAACCCAGCTTCTTCCGGAAACGAGACGCCTTTACCACCTCGCTATGTCACACAATCGGGAACCATCCCACTAGGCTACGATATTCCAGCCGTCCAGGGTTCAATCGATATGGTCACGAGCCCAGGAGAGGTGCTTCAGGCAGTGTCGTGCAGTGAGCATAGGCACTCGCGTCGGTCGCCTGCTGCCATGTCCCATTAACGCCAAATTTCATCCTACTGCCCTAATGGATACGTCCGTCGTACGTCCCCTGTTGATTTGTGCGGTTATTTCACGCAGTGTTGCTTGTCTGTTAGAACTGACAACTGTAGGCAGAGGCCTCTGCTCTCGGTCGTTATGTGAAGATCGTCGGCCACTGTTTTGTCCATGGTAAGGGGTAATGCCTGGAATTTGGTCTTCTCAGCATACTGTTGACACTGTGGATCTCGCAATATTGAATCACCTAACGATTTCCTAAATGGACTGTCCCAGACGTCTAACTCCAACTACCATTCCGCGCTCGAAGTCTGCTAATTCTTGCCGTGCGGCCATAATGACACCGGAATCGTTTTCACATGAATCACTCAAGTACAGATGACAGCTCCGGCAATGCACTCCCTTCTATACCTTGTGCGCGCGATACTACCGCCATCGCCATATATGCCTATCGCTGACTCACCTCATCTCACTGTATTTTCTCGGTACCTACAAATCAGTTTATTTTTGCCTTCATGATTCAAAATGGTTGAAATGGCTCTGAGCACTATGGGACTTAACTTCTGAGGTCATCAGTCCCCTAGAACTTAGAACTACTTAAACCTAACTAACCTAAGGACATCATACACATCCATGCCCGAGGCAGGAAGCGAACCTGCGACCGTATCAGTCGCGCGATTCCAGACTGTAGCGCCTAGAACCGCTCGGCCACTCCGGCCGGCCCTTCATGATGAACAAAATATTACTCTTACGTAAGTTCACTGGCTTTCGTGGCCGTTATTGCTCAAGGTAAAATCCTCTGGGCTGTCAGGTTGCGTTATATTTCTCCTGTATGTTAACCGTAGACACCACAAAATTCTGAGGAAGATCCAGGCAGAGGTGTCGAAACGCCGATCACACAGACGAAATACGTATCGGCCTAGCAACTTAAACGTTTTTACGTTCAAGACATTAGTAACTCGCAGAGAGCGTAGGGGGAGAAGATTAGTGTATATCATCCTGTCGACGACAAGGGCGTTAAGTCTGGAGCAGAAGCTCTAAGAAGGCGAAGATCGGGCCGGAAAGCGGTCTAGATCTTTCAAAGAAACGCCTCATGCATTAGCTTTAAGTTGATTAAATAAGTGGCGAAAACCATGACTCTGGGTCTCTAACGGTGATTTGAACCCCGCTTCTTCCGAAAACGAGACGCCTTTGCCACCTCGCTATGTCACACAACTTACGCTAAGGTCACAGTACACAAAATTAAACTACAGAAATACGATCACATACATCTTGCTACTCGTGACAGTAGTGACAATGCTTAAAAATATTAGACAGAGTGTTTGTTTCCAGTCTGGATAAGTAAATATCTCCAAAACGACGCATCGTACATTCTACGTGAAATGTTAGCGCTAGTAAAGCAGACATTTCTCTATGTTACAACTGGCCGCCCCCTACCTGGGCTGAGTCAACAGTATTTTCTAATGAGAACCCTCCAATTTTATTGCATACACGGTTTCTACACCAAAGAACACATTCGGTTTACTCAAACTGTTGTTTTCCATTCGTGGAAGATGGCGCTGTAATCGTGAAATATTAAGTGTGCCTGTTTTTACAATTGAGAACCAACCATTTGATTCTACATTTCATTTGCCATATAAACGTTAACCTTTTTGTTCTGACATTTGATATTTGTGTTCGAAATCTACTTTAGTGTTGCAGTACAGTATGGATAGCCATTTCAATGTCGGGTTAGAAGCCAGGAAGAACGACGTGGATTTAATAGTCTTCTGTTCCCATCGGGATGCTTGAAATCAGTGAGTCCCCTTGCCTCTCACCGCTGAGGTGCTTTACTTCGATGAGTCCCCTTGCCTCTCACCTTCGGGATGCTTGAGTTTGGTAAGTCCCCTTGCCTCTCACCATTGGGCTGCTTGATTTCGGTGAGTCCCATTCCCTCTCACTATTGGGGTTGGTGAGTCCCCTTGCCTCTCACCACTGGGGTGTTTGATTCCGGTGAGTCCCCTTACCTCTCTCCATTGGGCTGCTTGATTTCGGTGAGTCCCCTTGCCTCTCACTATTGGGGTTGGTGAGTCCCCTTGCCTCTCACCACTGGGGTGTTTGATTCCGGTGAGTCCCCTTGCCTCTCACCATTGGGGTGCTTGATTTCGGTGAGTCCCCTTATCTCTCACCGTTGGAGTGCTTCATTTCGTTGAGTATTCGTGGCAGTTCCGCCTGTCACTATCATGAGATGGAAATTTTACATTAATACAACAGTTTTGGTTTGCATTCCGCCAGTTGCCACGTAGCGGCAAGCGCGAGAGTTACAGCGGTTGGCTGGAAACACAGACCAAAATAAGTCACCCTGATGACAGAGTTCAAGGACTACCACCAAAATCAAGCAATTCAATAGTTTGGGGACCCACCACAATCAGTGTCTTAGGGAACAGAAAACTACGTTACCATACAAGTAGCTTATTTGCTGCAAATGTTAACGTCTAGCCATGTTATTTGTACTGTATAATCACATTTACAATACTCAAGCAACGTTTGAACATAAATATCAACCCTTAGAACACGAAGATTTATATTTAAATCACAAATGAAATGTAAAATAAAACGCCTCAATTCTTAATTGCCACACTTGATATTTGTCTAGTACAACACTATTTACAACGAATCGAGAACAATCGTTTGAGCACAGTCTGAACATGCAATAAAATTGTTGCTTCCAATTTGAAAATACAGTACTAAGTTAAACCCCGTTCTTGCTGCAAGTGTGAGTACCAGGCGGCCAGTTGTAGCACAGACACTAATGTCTCAGATGACAGACTAATACTAACTTTTCACCTAAACCGTTTTTCTCGTACGATGCCTCGTTTTCGAGATATTCAACTGTCTCACGATGAAACTAACATCCTGTATAACACACTGCTAACATTTACACTACAATACAATGAAGACAGCAATAAACGAACGTTAAATTGGCGTGAACTGTATTAGATATTGGATACGAAAAATGATAAGCGTTTCTGTGCAACTATATAATATGCAAATGAGAAACACAACATACCTTCTGTACAGGAAAGATTACGCAACAGGTTTCTCGTTCAGAGTTCGCATTTGAATGTTGTTTGTTTGTGAAAATATCTTGTTATGCTTTTTGTGAGAAGGAGGAACGTCTACCATCATGTGTGGGATCTCGACAGCGGGAGAACCGTGGCCTGCCCAAACTGTGGTCTGTCGTTCCGCGATAGTCCCGTTGGAGCTCGCGCTAGTCAGGCTCCGGTGGCTACCTTGCAAATATGAAACCTGTGGGATCAAAAGGGCCATACCCGCTGCCGTGCATGCCTCGACTAGCGTCCGAGCGGACATACATTCTGTTCGCTTACAGCCGTGTCACTTACGTAAGGCTTGTTCGCAGCAAACCAAGTACCCCCTCCCCCCCCCCCCCAAAAAAAAATGTTCAAATGTGCGTGAAATCTTATGGGACGTAACTGCTAAGGTCATCAGTCCCTAAGCTTATCCTAAGGACAAACACACACACCCATGCCCGAGGGAGGACTCGAACCTCCGCCGGGACGAGCCGCACAGTCCATGACTGCAGCGTCTTACACCGCTCGGCTAATCCAGCGCGGCAAACCAAGTACCTACGCACACACTGCGACGAGGTCTGGAGCACCGCGGGCAGTCAGCACGGCTGCCGTTGTGGCGGCTTCCCTTGACGCGGCAGTAGAGAGAGGCGCGCCGACGGCGTTGCAGCCAGCGACAACACTGACCATAGGGGAGACACCATGCTGAGTCGTGGTTCTCAAAACGCAACACTGTGGGCGTGTCCGTATGTGGAAGACTTCGACAAAAACGAACGTTGCCAGATTGGTTTCGACACCGTCATACGTAGCCAACACTTGGCGTGTATGTATGAGGTGCCACTGGGTACACAACAAGATAGACTCTGGTTTACGTAGCAGGCGTTTATTTCCAGTGTGTTAGGGCGGGTGGCTGCGACCTGTCTTCGAGTCTCCGTGTTGTTATCTTCGAACAAGATAACACAAGGCCGCATGTTGGAAGTACGGTCCAACCTCGATACAGCGAAGTCAGACTATTTCTCTGGCCAGCACGTTCTACAGATCTCTCACTCAGTGAGAATACCTGTTCGGCAGTTGCCGAGATACTGGCACACCACTAGTCGCCAGCCACTATGACTGATGGTCTCTGGCACAGAGTGGAAACAGCAAGGAATGACGTTCCCGTATCCGTCACTCGCGCTCGGTCGACAACATGTCAAGTTCAGTTAGAGCCGTTGTTGGTGCCACACATGACAGCTACGTCCACTAAATTTTCCGTTCTGTGTACATCCAAATCACCTACGCATTTTCATATATTCTTCTTACTATACTGTACAGAGTGTATTTATATATACGGTCTTGTAACATTAACGTGGCCACAGCCTATGCTCGACGTCATTTTACAAAAAGCACTCACAGGTGGCAGCACTAGCAGTGGCGGGTATATACAGTGTGTCGGGAGGAGAGGGGGTGGGGGCGCAGAAAACAGTGCAGTCGTTGTCGTAAAACGGAAAGGGGTCGATTTGTCTGACATCTAAAAGAGCATGATCATTGGCTTTCGGGCCAAGGGGGAAGCAGTTCCAAAACTCCGACGTTTGTAACCCTTCGCGTGCCTCTGTGGTTAAAGTATACCGTGCATGGAAAAATGGCACTACCCAAACGGTGCCGAGGCAGCTATGATGCACTACCTGCCATAGATGACTTGGGTGAACGACGGATGTGGAGATATGTACGGACGAATAGACGTGCAACTGACTGCACAAATGAACTAAGGGGCTACTAACAGTGACTCCTCAGCGACCATTCACCGAACGTTGCTGCGTATGTACCTCCGAAAAAGGCACCTGGTTCATGTACCCATGCTGACTGTTGTTCATCGGCGACAAATGCTAAAATTTGTACGTCAGTACGACAACTGAACGTGAGCGCGTGGCGACAGGTGAGCTTTTCAAATCAATGATGTCTGATGCTCCTTCGGACAGATGGCCGCTGGCGCATAAGGCGTGAAATGTCTAAAAACAAACAACCTGAAACAATCCTCGGAAGGGCTGGAGGAGGGAGCTTTATCGTCCGGAATTTTTTCGCTGCTATTCTGGAATGCACAATGCAACAACACAAGTATGCATCTATCCTTCACGACCATTGTCTCAAAATATGGTAGAAAACCGAAAGAGATTCTGGTCGTATGTAAAGTACACCAGTGGCAAAAAACAGTCAATACCGTCACTGCGCGATAGCGATGGAAATATTACTGACGGTGGTGCCACTAAAGCGTAGTTACTAAATACAGTTTTCCGTAATTCCTTCACGAAGGAAGACGAAGTAAACATTCCATAATTCGAAACCAGAACAGCTGTTAGCATGAGTGACATAAAAGTAGATATCTTAGGTGTTGCGAAACAACTCAAATCATTTAAGAAAGGGAAGTCTTCCGGTACAGATGGTATACCAATCAGGTTCCTTTCAGAGTATGCAGACACAATAGCGCCTTTCTTAGCAATCATATACAACCACTCACTTGACGAAAATTCTGTTCCTAAACACTGGAAAGTAGTACAGCTCACACCAATATTCAAGAAAGGAAATACGAGTAACCCACTGAATTACACACCCATATCACTGACCTTAATTTGCAGTAGGATTTTGGAGCATATACTGTACTCGAACATTATGAGTCAACTTGAAGAAAATGACTTATTGATTCACAACCATCACGGATTCAGAAAAAAGCGTTCTCGTGCAACACAGCTAGCTCTTTATTCCCATGATGTGATGAGCGCTGTCGACAAGGGATCTCAGATCGATTCCATATTCCTAGATTTCCAGAAGGCTTTTGATACCGTTCCTCACAAGCGACTATTAATCAAATTGCGTGGATATGGAGTATCGTCTCAGTTGTATAACTGGATTCGTGATTTCCTGTCAGAGAGGTCACAGTTCGTAGTGATAGACGGTAAATCATCGAGTAGAACAGAAGTGATATCTTGTGTTCAAGGTAGTGTCATAGGCCCTCTGCTGTTCCTGATTTACATAAATAATCTAGGAGATAACCTGAGCAGCCCCCTTAGATTGTTTGCAGATGACGCTGTAATTTACCATATAGTAAAATCATGAGACGATCAATTCCAATTACAAAATGATCTAGAGAGAATTTCTGCATGGTGCGAAAAGTGGCAATTAGTACAAAACAAAGAAAAGTGCGAGGTCATCCACATGGGTACTAAAAGAAATCGGATAAATTTTGGGTATACGATAAATCGCACAATTCTAAGGGCTGCCAATTTGACTAAATACCTAGGAATTACAATTACGAGCAACTTAAATTGGAAAGACCACATAGATAATATTGTGGGGAAGGCGAAACAAAGACTGCGCTTTGTTGGCAGAACACTTATAAGATGCGACAAACCCACTAAAGAGACAGCCTACATTATACTTGTCCGTCCTCTGCTGGAATACTGCTGCGCGGAGTGGGATCCTTACCAGGTAGGATTGACGGAGGACACCGAAAAAGTGCAAAGAAGGCCAGCTCGTTTCGTGTTATCGCGCAATAGGTGTGAGAGTGTCACTGATATGATACGCGAGTTGGGGTGGCAGTCACTGAAACAGAGGCAATTTTCTTTGCGGCGAGATCTATTTACGAAATTTCAATCACCAGCTTTCTCTTCCGAATGCGAAAATATTTCGTTGACACCCACCTACGTAGGGAGAAATGACGATCATAGTAAAATAAGAGAAATCAGAGCTCGAACGGAAAGATTTATGTGTTCCTTTTTCCCACGCGCCATTCGAGAGTGGAATGGTAGAGAAGTAGGCACTTGAGTGTGAATTGTAGAGTAACCATGTAGATTTCTATGTAGACCATGTCCATCCCTACATGCAGTCTGTTTCTCCATGGCACGTTGGCGTCTACCTCCAGGACAATGCAACGTGTCACACTGCTCGCAGTGTACGTGCATGGTTCCAAGAGCACCAGGATGTGTTCACTGCAAACACCTTGTAAGGGGTTCACCACCCTGCTAAAGCAAATGTAATCTTGATGTATTGCTCACTTGCTAGAACGACAATTCACAGGCGTTGCCTGAGACATAAAATATGTTTGCCTCTGTTAAAAGAGAGCTGCAACAGAGTCTGAGGTCAGAGCAGTCTCTGCCGCAGTTGCAGTCGCTCGCTGCTACAGTGTGGTTGTAGTCTGTCGCTGGTACAGGACAGTTTCAAAAATGGTTCAAATGGCTCTGAGGACTATGGGACTTAACATCTGAGGACATCAGTCCCCTAGAACTTAGAACTACTTAAACCTAACTAACCTAAGGACATCACACACATCCATGCCCGAGGCAGGATTCGAACCTGTGACTGTAGCGGTCGCGCGGTTCCAGACTAAAGCACCTAGAACCGTTCGGCCACTCCGGCAGGCACAGGACAGTTTATAGTTAGTAGCTGTTAAAGTGACAGTGCAGAACAAATTGTAAAATTTACTTATATGAAACTGAATAACTGTCATAATCCGCAGAGCAAAACGATACCATGGAATGAGATGATGATGAACAAATGAATAATTGTTAATATAACGAAAAATCAACAGCATAATTAAGTCAGCCATCTATTGTAAGGTAATTTTGTTATTATTTTTACTGGAATGCGCGCAGTTAAGTCACTTGTCTGAGATATTAATATGAATTCGTTTCAATCTTTTCTTTCGTGATTCGTCAGCACCAGTTGACCCAGGTTTGTAACACACTATTGGCCATTAAAATTGCTACACCAAGAAGAAATGCAGATGAGAAACAGGTATTCATTGGACAAATATATTATACTATAACTCACATGTGATTACATTTTCACGCGATTTGGGTGCATAGATCCTGAGAAATCAGTACCCAGAACAACCACCTCTGGCCGTAATCAAATGGTTCAAATGGCTCTGAGCACTATGGGACTTAACATCTGAGGTCATCAGTCCCCTAGAACTTAGAACTACTTAAACCTAACTAACCTACGGACAACACACACATCCATGCCCGAGGCAGGATTCGATTCTACGACCGTAGCGGTCGCGCGGTTCCAGACTTCTGGCCGTAATAACGGCTTTGATACGCCTGGGCATTGAGTCAAACAGAACTTGGATGGCGTGTACAGGTACAGCTGCCCATGCAGCTTCAACACGATACCACAGTTCATCAAGAGTAGTGACTGCCCTATTGTGACGAGCCAGTTGCTCGGCTACCATTGACCAGACATTTTCAATTGGTGAGAGATCTGGAGAATGTGCTAGCCAGGGCAGCAGTCGAACATTTTCTGTATCCAGAAAGGCCCGTACAGGACCTGCAACATGCGGTCGTGCATTATCCTGCTGAAACGTAGTGTTTCGCAGGGATCGAATGAAGGGTAGAGCCACGGGGTCGTAACACAACATCTGAAATGTAATATCTACTGCTCAAAGTGCCGTCAGTGCGAACAAGAGGTGACCGAGACGTGTAACCAATGGCACCCCATACCATACGCGGGGTGATACGCCAGTATGACGATGACGAATACACGCTTCCAATGTGCGTTCACCGCGATGTCGCCAAACATTGATGCGACCATCATGATGCTGTAAACAGAACCTGGATTCATGCGAAAAAATAACGTTTTGCCATTCGTGCACCCAGGTTCGTCGCCGAGTACACAATCGCAGGCGCTCCTGTCTGTGATGCAGCGTCAAGGGTAACCGCAGCCATGGTCTCCGACCTGATAGTCCATGCTGCTGCAAACGTCGACGGACTGTTCGTACAGATGGTTATTGTCTTGCAAACGTCCCCATCTGTCGGCTCTGGGATCGAGACGTGGCTGCACGATCCGTTACAGCCATGCGGATAAGATGTCTGTCATCTCGACTGCTAGTGATACGAGGCCGTTGGGATCCAGCACGGCGTTCCGTATTACCCTCCTGAACCTACCGATTCCATATTCTGCTAACAGTCATTGGATCTCGACCAACGCAAGCAGCAATTTCGCGATACGATAAACCGCAATCGCGATAGGCTACAATCCTACATTTATCAAAGTTGGAAACGTGATGGTACGCGTTTCTCCTCCTTACACGAGGCATCACAACAACGTTTCACCAGGCAACGCCGGTGAACTGCTGTTTGTGTATGAGAAATCGGTTGGAAACTTTCCTCGTGTCAGCATGTTGTAGGTGTCGCCACTGGCGCCAACCTTGTGTGAATACTCCGAAAAGCTAATCATTTGCATATCACAGCATCTTCTTCCTGTCGGTTAAATTTCGCGTCTGTAGCACGTCATCTTAGTGGTGTAGCAATTTTAATGGCCAGTAGTGTAATTTGATATGTTTTATGAAGCTACATCTCAGGAATATATTGAGAAAAAACTATTGGTTATCTTCTGCGTGTACGATTCTTTTTATTTTGTTTACCACTTTACTGTTCTTTCTCAGAATTCTTACACAGCTAAAATTGCAACAGTAATCTTACAAAACCGTACTGCATCTCTACACCTTCTTTCAGTTGTGCTCAGCCCGCAAATACGATATTGAAATTGTTTTTAAATTTGAAAAATACTTTTACCAACCAAATTAGAAAATGATATTTGTCGAATTTTGTTAAGTGCTGAAAACTAAATACTGAGATAACAGTCATGCGCATTGGCGCCGACGCTAATTCTTTACACCTACAAAGATGAAGAGTATCAGCCAGGTTGTCACCAGACAGCACATATCGAAATCTCGTTTCACCAATGATCATGTGAGTACCTGGAAATCGCAACTCTTCACGTAACCCGTTTGCTGTTCTCAACATATTTGCCGTTATCGTGTGAGTCTACCTTCTGTGTTGACGAGAAAACACGGATGGGTTTTTCGTTTCTTGTCACATTTGAAATAATTGCTAAGTTCATTGTGTGTCAGTTTATGAATACGTTCATATCACTAGCCTTTGGCTTGAGCGAAGACACATTTAGATTTTTTGAAACTGGATGTCTCAATGATCCGTTATCATAACCAGTTAGCTAATTCATTTAACCTGCTCGTACAGAATAGGGTATAAAGCCACGCATTTCTAAGATCTCGTCTTTGTTCACGCTGCACATTGTATGAAAAACTCTTTAAGTGATGTAAATCTACTACACAAGGCTCCTTACATTCGGGCGCAACCAGCCACAGGTCGGAACCAAGTTCTGACTTCAACAGAATTTTTCATTTTCTAAATTTTCTACCACACTTGTACACTAAACTACAGCCAAGTTTCGTGATGGTAATACAGTTTCAGAAAAGAGAGAAGCTAAATGTAAGTGTTTTACGTTTCCTTGGGATTAAGCAGTCATAGTAGATTGAACAGTATAAAAAGAAAAAACTGCGAAGAAAGAAAATTTTTACAAATTGTTCTCAAGCTGTTAAACAAACCTTTTCTGCGCCAAGCTCTTTGTTTTCCACATTTTGAAAGGTGGAAAGATGAACCATAACAACAACAAAATGTCAAGTAAACATGGGCTATGAAGTGCATACACCAAGGCATGTGAGCACTTGTTCATCTTTGCTACTGTGAAACACATCTCTTCTACTGAACAAGTCCTCATAGCTCTTGAACTTACAGCCCATAATTACTAGACAATTTTTCCTTGATTTAGTCCATTCTACCTCCTCTCAAATATGGAAAGCAAAGAGCTTACGGTAGAAGAAATCTCTTTTTTATTGTGTCGGTGACGAAAAGGTGCTCATAGCCCTTGAGGTATGCATTTTAGAGCCCATGCTTTCTAGATTTTTTTGCTTCGAATGATCGTTCCTGTGATACTCCAGAATACTGACCACTGCTCTTGGGAGACCCTGTATACTTTTCGCGCTATTTTATGTCTTTTATTTAATATGGCAGATCGCAAGACCACGTCACGTCGTCCACCAATTGAGTCCTACCATTACATTGTCGTCTAGAACCTATTTCTGTCCATCCGTTCCCTCCCTGCTCTATATCGTAATACATACCTCCGAGGTACAAGCCGTCACACGTTTTCGTGTTGGGAAGTGGCTTAAACCGGCATTTGAAAGAAGAGGCTTTCGATAACATCGCTTACTCCAATTTGTGCGGATTGCGTTACCTCTCTGAACGCCTGCAAACCATGAGGCTAATGAACCTGTCTCATTAACTAGGCGACAAGCTTGTCCGGTGCTAATGGCTCCAGTTGTCTGCGCGAAGCAGCCGTAGCAGATAGCCCCTACAGTTAGGACCAGTGGGCTGAATTCCGAGGCAATCTCCCAGATTACTGCCGCAAACACTACCCCAGCCGTCGACAAGGTTAAACGTTGTCGCTCTAAATTGGACAGGCAACTTTTCTTTTAAAAAAAAAAAAAAAAAAGAAAAAAGAAGTCGAGGAAAGTATCGCTGTCATCGCTTATCGTTGTTAGTAACTACTGAAGCCCTTCTAACTTTTCGTGTCGTATTAAAAGAAAAATGTTTGAAATACACATGTTTTCCATAGTAAATGCAGAATTCGCCAGTGTCTTATTTTTCAACAAATGAGCATACTTCGCAGCACATTTCGCCCGCTTATCAAAATTTTGCAGAGGATCCACAGAAAAATCATTTCAGTTTGGTGTTTAACATCTAACTGCGTGAATTAAGTGCACATAAGGCTGCAAATCTTATTCACAGGTTCTTCCAAATATCCACAGAAGTACAACAAACTTCCGACACAAGACTGCACAGACACCTGAAAAACACACATGTTTTTACTGAAAACTACTGTTCTACTGTATTTACAAAATATGCTACATGTCACATTTGAAAATCCATAACATTAATTACGCCTAACTAGCCAGTACTGAAAATCTATTAGAAAACCCACGCTTAAAAAACACACTCCATTTCGTATCATTTGCTTACAGCTTTCTTTCGGAAGGTAATCGACCAACGTTTTTCTGTTTCTGTTTTTCATTCAGTTTTTTCCTGGCGATCTTTCACATTTTCCAGAGAGTCAAAATGCCGAGATTTTCAAATGAATTTTGTCCCTCGTCCTCTAATAAAAGATCAGCGCATTTCAGCGCCGTTGCGTCCCCTATAGTTGAGGCCAGGGCTTGAGCGACGACGAACTATCGGCTCGCTCCTTTGTAGCGTCGTAAGAAGTGAGAGGGACTAAAAGCCTTCATCAGTTACTTAGGACAGGTGAGTGGGACGGAGATGGTTGTTATTAGCCTAGGAAGTATACCGACAGGTATTGTTTAACAGCTTCATATTTCTGTTGGGCAGGGGGTGTTGCAGACTGTGCTGAGAAATAATTGTTAAGAAAAAAATTCGATACTTTGCTCCGTTTCCGAGTCATGTAGCATTGAACGTAGCCAGTCAGGTCGTCGCGAGCAAATTCAGGCGGCACCCACATAATCAGAAACTTCCTATACTAAAGTCGAGCCACGAGACATGTGTTGTGGGAAGGGCCACGGCACAGTGCGTCGAAAGTGCCCTAACGGTAAACATTAGTCGTCTCAGTGTGGTAAGCGGACTATTGTTGGCCGGTGAGGCTGTTTGCTGTAGCTTCGGTGCCAGCCGATATGCCTACAAGCTGCTGCGATATATTCTGATGTGCGTATATCTGTCAGTTACATTGACATACACGCGCTTCCGACAACTTGCGGAGTATGTGATGAAAGTACAACGAGACAAGAGGATGAAGTCTGTTCTGTAAATTGTGATTAATTATTAAAACAAATTCACAGCAGTCTTCACTGATAAACTACACAACCCGGTATTAGTCCACAAACACAGTTTGTCATGTCAAAAAGAATACACAAGCAGTGGGCCTTTTCTTTACAGGGGAGTAACAGTGATGTTGCTCTGTACCTAGTTTTCGTCTAACAGAGCACATAATGTTTCTCATGCTGAATAAATAAGAATACAACTGTTTTGTCTGCGTTGGACGAACTTGGTGTGATTTGCGTCTGAAGTGTGGACTATAGCATCGAACTTTTTCCAAACATCTCTCTTTCTATAATGGAGCACATTTGCAATTGTATACACTGCATCACTTAATTTTCGCCTTGCACACTCCACAGCCTCACGAAACAAAGTTCCGTTACAGCCATATGATCCCAACAATCGGCCACTTCACCCTGTCATTGCTACTTTTCAACAGCGAGATCGTGCACCCAACTTCCGTACCAAGTCACGACTTACTTAACACCCCTGCGAGCTTCAATAAGAGAAAACGATTCGACAGGTAAGAAGCGACCGCAGCGCCACCATTTTAATACTCAGCATATCTGCGGCAATACAGCGGGAAATAAGGAAGGAAGGAAGCAGATATAGCACTGACGTAACTGTGGCGCTTTCATTTCCATTGTATGCAACCCTCAACACTCGACTCGCACTCCGTTTCTGGCCTCTATCACAACGGATGCTCTACCATTACCATTGTTCTCTGCCCTACTTCACCGTTATGGATAGCAGTTTATGCATTCCTTGATTTCATTGTAAACAAAGTATTCGTCTTGGTACATGTAATGACAGTCACACATATTTGCGTAAATTCAAATGATGAAGGGCAACAGGTCAGCAAAATAACTATGATCTGAAACTATAAAGTCGCGGAGCTTTTTATGTCTTCTCAGTTGTAATACCACAAGCTAGCTGAAGCGTATGGTAGGATCTGGTAGGATCAGCACTCTTGTATGTCAGGTAATCCGGTACATTTACATATTTACCTCTTTGTTACAATAGTTAGTCCTGTCGCACAAATGTGACCACCACCAGTGTTTGACGTCAATGTGAAATAACCAATCACTCCTGGAAGGTGGCAGCACGAGCAGTGTAGGGTATATAAAGCATGCCAGAGCGATACAGGAAACAATGCATTCATAACAGGAAGCCAAAATGGAGCCATTTATCTGATGTCCAAAAGGAAGTGATCATTTCTTTTCGAGCCTGAAGTGGAAACAGTTCTGCAACTGCTAAGTTTATAAAAAATTCGCCTGCCGCCATAGTGAAAGTATACCATGCATGACAAAAACTGGCGCTGATGCAACTTTGGCACACCATGGGCCATAAGTGACAGGGGTGACTGACAGCTGTGGAGATTTGTATGGGTGAACAGACGTGCAACTGTGAGCAACTGACCACCTACGTAAACCAATGGGATATCACCAGTGTCTCTTTAACGACCGCTCAGTGAAAGTTGCTGTATGGGCCTCTACATCCATGCTGACTGCTGTTCATCAGCGATGAAGGCTGGAATTTGCACTCCAATAGCGCAACTAGACGTCCACTGGGTGGCAACAGGTGGCCTTTTCAGATGAATCACGTTTTGCCCTCCATCGGACAGATGAAAATAAGCTCGTACGGCGTGAAACGTCTGAAAGCAAACATTGCTGGATGCTTTATGGTCTGGGTACTGTTTTCTGTGGCATTCACTGGGTGATCTCGTCATTCTGAATGGCGCAATGGATCAAAACATGTATGCATCTATCCTTGGACAAAGTCCACCCCTACATGTAAGATGTTCTTGTTCGGCCTGAGGGCGTCAACAAGGAGATAATGCAATGTGTAACACAACTCGCAGTGCACGTGCGTGGTTCGAAGAGCACCAGGGTGAGTTTACTGTGCTCCTTTGGCCACCAAATTCCCCGGATTTAAACCCAAACGAGAAACCTAGCACAGCTGACCATGGCTCTGGAATCGGCATGCTTCGACATCTCATGTCGATATCTTCCAGAATCTCACTACTCTCTTCCTGCATGGCTTACAGTGACCCCTACCGCAAAAGATGGTTATTCAGTCTTTTGATACGTGGTCACAGTAATGGAAGCGGACAGTGTACAATAAATAGCTTAGATGACACAGAATAAGTAATGTTTTTATTTGTCTTTATTTTAATTTTAAACCTGGTGATGGTCAAATTGCGTCAGAAACCTGTTATGACAGTAAAATTAAGCGTGGTGTGGGCTATTTTGCTCATAAAACTATTACACATTTTCACATGGGTATTTTATTTCATTTCGTTACCAAACGTGTTTGAGGTAACAATTTTAGGTGTCTTCTATGTCCTTTATGTCTCCCCTCTTCTGGAAGTGTTAGCTGGCTGTTTTGTTTGTACACTGCCTGACAACAGAAGTGGAGCGGCCAGAAGACACTGTCGGATGTCAGTGTAACTTCGTACATCTACACGCAATTGGCGGGTATTTAAATAATTACAAATTGAATTTTCTGTGACGTTTAGAATAGCCACCAGAGAACTTTCTGTTTAGTATTGTTACCAGGCCTTGTATGTTATTAAGTGACTTAAAGAGCATCAGATATTTGTTGGTCTGTTTGAACGGAATGGAATGGCACGCACTCGTGTGAAACAGCGTTATCAGCACCTGAGAGAGTTCGAAAGAGGTTTCATTGTGGCTTTCCATGAGGCCGAGTGGCCGAATCGTGCAATATCCAGATTTGTGAGGAGTTCGGATGCGACGGTAGGCGCAGTGCTGGAGTGAGGACATCCGTATTCGTCGTCGAGGTCCTGGGTGGTCACGTCTGATCTTCACAAGGGAAGATCGCGGTAATGTGCACCAGACATATCATAGCTCTTTCACATTGGCGCCTTCCATCCGAGAACAAGTAACGGACATACTGCAATAATCTGGGTCACCCCTCACCACTGGCCAGAGACTTGCAGCAGCCAGAGTAGAGAGTTACCGTCCCATGCGTACGAGACTACCCTGTGTTACCTCTTATGCGACAATATTAGGGTGCCACTTTTCAACAGCACAATGCTAATTCACACATGGATCCTGTCCGTATGAACTGTCAGTGTCATTTTGAGGTACTCCCAAGGCCAGCTAGCGCCCCAGATATTTTTCTCAAGAGATCATGTTTTCCAGCAGCTCCGTCACAGTGTCGGTATGCAATTACAAACCCTTCCTTTCTGTGGTTACTAGTTATTATTATTATTAAGTGAAACACAAGAAAGAGATAATATAAGAAATATATATTATTGATTTGTAGGTGGCCAAAGATAAATATTAAATTATGTTTCAAATGAGCGCCAGGCTCCCTACAAATTATTTCAAATGCTTTCGACGAAATGTAACTAACCTAGAATAAATCGCATCTTTGAAAGTATGCATTTTTTGACGAAATAAAATTAGTGAAGCTTTGCACTTTAGTTAATTGAATAACTTGAAATGATTATTTCTGCTGTGGCTGCGGTGATATGTCACAAAAAAAAAAAAATTTAAATACGCCGCGTAATGGCGGCCAATTGTTGCCAGTCAAAGATCACAGCTGCTCGCTTCACAGAGACTGAAAAAATGCTAAATAACTTCTTGCAATTATTAATTCAGGAAGAATTTTTTGCATGGGTTCTTTAAATAACACAATGCACTCACTTTTTGTAAATATATTCCCACTAAGCACAGAATACACACTTGAATTATTCGTTTCGTACGAGAACAAATAGAACAAAAGCTACCGCTTTACAATAGCAAGCGTACCTTACGTACAGCAGAAGAAATGATCTGACTCGAAGTGATTTTAAATATCTTTTTTCTCTTATATAAAATGACAAAGATAATAATGTTAGTTCCGAGAACGTTATGCACTACGATCTCATCTAATATAAATAATGACTTTTTATTGGCCGGCCAGTGTGGCCGCGCGGTTCTAGGCGCTACAGTCTGGAACCGCGTGACCGCTACGGTCGCAGGTTCGAATCCTGCCTCGGGCATGGATGTGTGTGATGTCCTTAGGTTAGTTAGGCTTAAGTAGTTCTAAGTTCTAGGGGACTGATGACTTCAGATGTTAAGTCCCATAGTGCTCAGAGCCATTTGAACCATTTGTCTTTTTATTACATTGCAATCGATATAGTCTTTCTTTGAAGCTAATTTAATTAAATTGTCGTTTATGTCCATATAATATTATTCAGAGTCCTTTTATTATTTACTCAAAATACACTCCTGGAAATGGAAAAAAGAACACATTGACACCGGTGTGTCAGACCCACCATACTTGCTCCGGACACTGCGAGAGGGCTGTACAAGCAATGATCACACGCACGGCACAGCGGACACACCAGGAACCGCGGTGTTGGCCGTCGAATGGCGCTAGCTGCGCAGCATTTGTGCACCGCCGCCGTCAGTGTCAGCCAGTTTGCCGTGGCATACGGAGCTCCATCGCAGTCTTTAACACTGGTAGCATGCCGCGACAGCGTGGACGTGAACCGTATGTGCAGTTGACGGACTTTGAGCGAGGGCGTATAGTGGGCAGCCGGCCGAAGTGGCCGTGCGGTTAAAGGCGCTGCAGTCTGGAACCGCAAGACCGCTACGGTCGCAGGTTCGAATCCTGCCTCGGGCATGGATGTTTGTGATGTCCTTAGGTTAGTTAGGTTTAACTAGTTCTAAGTTCTAGGGGACTAATAACCTCGGCAGTTGAGTCCCATAGTGCTCAGAGCCATTTTTTTTCGTATAGTGGGCATGCGGGAGGCCGGGTGGACGTACCGCCGAATTGCTCAACACGTGGGGCGTGAGGTCTCCACAGTACATCGATGTTGTCGCCAGTGGTCGGCGGAAGGTGCACGTGCCCGTCGACCTGGGACCGGACCGCAGCGACGCACGGATGCACGCCAAGACCGTAGGATCCTACGCAGTGCTATAGGGGACCGCACCGCCACTTCCCAGCAAATTAGGGACACTGTTGATCCTGGGGTATCGGCGAGGACCATTCGCAACCGTCTCCATGAAGCTGGGCTACGGTCCCGCACACCGTTAGGCCCTCTGCCGCTCACGCCCCAACATCGTGCAGCCCGCCTCCAGTGGTGTCGCGACAGGCGTGAATGGAGGGACGAATGGAGACGTGTCGTCTTCAGCGATGAGAGTCGCTTCTGCCTTGGTGCCAATGATGGTCGTATGCGTGTTTGGCGCCGTGCAGGTGAGCGCCACAATCAGGACTGCATACGACCGAGGCACACAGGGCCAACACCCGGCATCACGGTGTGGGGAGCGATCTCCTACACTGGCCGTACACCACTGGTGATCGTCGAGGGGACACTGAATAGTGCACGGTACATCCAAACCGTCATCGAACCCATCGTTCTACCATTCCTAGACCGGCAAGGGAACTTGCTGTTCCAACAGGACAATGCACGTCCGCATGTATCCCGTGCCACCCAACGTGCTCTAGAAGGTGTAAGTCAACTACCCTGGCCAGCAAGATCTCCGGATCTGTCCCCCATTGAGCATGTTTGGGACTGGATGAAGCGTCGTCTCACGCGGTCTGCACGTCCAGCACGAACGCTGGTCCAACTGAGGCGCCAGGTGGAAATGGCATGGCAAGCCGTTCCACAGGACTACATCCAGCATCTCTACGATCGTCTCCATGGGAGAATAGCAGCCTGCATTGCTGCGAAAGGTGGATATACACTGTACTAGTGCCGACATTGTGCATGCTCTGTTGCCTGTGTCTATGTGCCTGTGGTTCTGTCAGTGTGATCATGTGATGTATCTGACCCCAGGAATGTGTCAATAAAGTTTCCCCTTCCTGGGACAATGAATTCACGGTGTTCTTATTTCAATTTCCAGGAGTGTATATCAGCTTGAATATTTCAAAAGGGTCACTATACAGGGTATCAAGGGTCACTTACAACAGTTGCGGAGCAACTTGACTCACTAGAGGATACAATAACTCTATGACTCTCTTCACAACCAAATCAGTACATGCTCGCAGGCCAGAGTGGGTGCAATGTCATACCGATAGGTGGGCTCACATAGCCAAGTACTTTGTAAATTTGACTCCATTCTGTGGATCACATACTCTTCCTGCCCCTGAAATTCCATTTCGTTTCCTCCTCCCCTGGGGGTGCTTCACGTTGTATTTCTGTTCTCAAAACCGTGAATCGATACGTCCCTTACGAATGTCATGGTCGCGTTTCTTCGAAGCGACGTTTACGTCTCAAAGAACACAAACATCGTTACAAGTTTCCCCTCTAGCTGTACTAACAAGGGAACCTCCCCATCGCACCCCCCCTCAGATTTAGTTATAAGTTGCCACAGTGGATAGGCCTTGAAAAACTGAACACAGATCAATCGAGAAAACAGGAAGAAGTTGTGTGGAACTATGAAAAAAGAAGCAAAATACGCAAACTGAGTAGTCCAGGCGCAAGATAGGCAACATCAAGGATAATTTGAGCTCAGGAGCGCCGTGGTCCCGTGGTAAGCGTGAGCAGCTGCGGAACGAGAGGTCGTTGGTTCAAGTCTTCCCTCTAGTGAAAAGTTTACTGTCTTTTTCGCAAAGTTATGTTCTGTCCGTTCGTTCATTGACGTCTCTGTTCACTGTAATAAGTTTAGTGTCTGTGTTTTGCGACCGCACCGCAAAACCGTGCGATTAGTAGACGAAAGGACGTGCCTCTTCAATGCGAACCGAAAACATTTGATCGCAAGGTAATAGGTCAACCGATTCCTCCACAGGAAAACACGTCTGATATATTCTATACAACACTGGTGACGGCATGTGCGTCACATGACAGGAATATCTTGTCGACCCACCTAACTTGTACACTTGGCGAATGCGTAAAAAGATTCTTCTACCTTGCCCTTTTTAGGTTTCCTTGTGGAGTTGATAATCACTCCCAAAAAAAGTAATGAAGACATAAGAGTTTGTCACATAAACTGCAACAAATGAATGCAACAGTTTCACAGTCGTACAGCTTTCCCTGTGCTCTGTCAAAACATATGTTATTAACGTTTTCAAAGCGTTCTCGCTTCCCACGCCCGGGTTCCCGGGTTCGATTCCCGGCGGGGTCAGGGATTTTCTCTGCCTCGTGATGACTGGGTGTTGTGTGATGTCCTTAGGTTAGTTAGGTTTAAGTAGTTCTAAGTTCTAGGGGACTGATGACCATAGATGTTAAGTCCCATAGTGCTCAGAGCCATTTTTGAACGTTTTCAAATTTTTCCGTGTGTAGACCGTCAAATCCTGCATATGTCCAGGACGGACAGATAATAATTGTCTGAAAATAAAGAAAGTAAACTTTTCAGTCGAGGGAAGACGTGAACCAAGCACCTCTCGTTCCGCACCTGCTTACGCTAACCACGGAACCACGGCGCTCCTGAGCTTACACTAACCTTGATGTTGCCTATCTTGCGCATGGACTACTCAGTTTGTATATTTTGCTTCTTTTTTTCATAGTTCCACACAACTTCTTCCGGTTTTCTCGATTGATCCGTGTTCAGTTTTTCAAGGCCTATCCACTGTGGCAACTTATAACTAAATCTGAGGGGGATGCAATGGGGAGGTTCCTTTGTAAGTACAAGTGCATTCGTCAAAGTATTGTCAAGAAGGTGCCCTCAGAGAGGTAGTGGGTGCCAGTGCTGGCAGAAATGCTCCCGGTGGCGCTTTCGCCTTCCTCGGCGGCGGTAACAAAAGTGCGGGCGGGAGATTCGCGGCAGACGGCGAGAACAATGCTGCGACAGCGACATCCGAAAGCGGCCGCCGGCCGCGGCATTGTGATAAATAGACATGTTCCGCTGGCGGCGAGCTGCTCCGCACGGCGGCTGGAAAAAGCCCGGCCGGCCGTATTTCACGGCCGCCTAATGGCGAAATACCGACTGGCGCACCCGGGAGGCGCCCACTGGTGCGGCTTTGTTCGCCCCACGCTGGCCGCGCGCTGCTGTCCCACAGCCGGCTCCATTGCCGGCCAGATAGGTCCCAAACCCTCCGCCTCTTCATTGCACTGCAGCAGCACCGTCAAGCCTGTAACTGCAGGCACGGATCCAGGGTTGGATTTCGAGGAGGGGGAGGGAAGGGCTCTCAGTTTCTTCCCTTCTCTTGCCTCCCCCTCCTCCTGACATAATCTGCTGTCACTCCTACTTTTTAATGTGCGGTAGTCGCATAGCATTTAATAGTATTAAGCTATAAAACATTTTAATACAATAATAATTCACTGAGGTGACCACGGGATAGCGATATACACATATAAAGACGGCGGTAGTATCGCGTACACAAGGTATAAAAGGGCAGTGGATTGGCGAAGCTTCCATTTATCCTCACGAGACTGATTTGAAAAGGTGGCCGCACGATGAGAATTAACAGACTTTGAATGCCGAATGGTAGTTGGAGCTAGACGCTTAGGACATTTCCTTTCGCAAATCGTTAGGCAATTCAGTATTCCCAGATACAGGTCTCACCACGGACAACGCAGAGTCCGACGGCCTTCTCCGAGAACACCGGCGTTTGCTTAGAGTTGTCAGTGCTGACAGACAAGCAACACTGCATGAAATAACCTTAGAAATCAACATCAGACGTACGGAGAACGTATCCGTGTTAATGAGCCGTGGCATCAGATTACCGACACGACTGACTTTGCTAATAGCGCGACATTGCCTCTAACGCCTCTCTTGGCCTCGTGACTATATCGGTTGGACCCTTGATTATTGCAAAACCGTAGCCTGGTGAGATGACTCCCGATTTCAGTTGGTAAGAGGTGATGATAGGATTCGAGTGTGGCGCAGGCCCAACGAATCTATGGACACAAGTTGTCAAGAAGGCACTGTGCAAGCTGGTGGTCACTCCATAATGGTGAGGGCTGTGTTTACATGGAATGGACTCGGTCCTCTGGTCCAGCTGAACCGACCATTGTCGGGAAATGGTTATGTTGGCTACTTGGTGACCATTTGCAGCTGTTTGTGTTCCCAAACAATGATGGAATTTTTATGGATGAAAATGCATGTCATCGGGTCACAGTTGTTCGCGATTGGTCTGAAGAACATTCGGAACAATTCGAACGAATGATATGGCTACCCAGATCGCCCGACAGGGGACATGATCAAGAGGTCAATTCGCGCGCAAACACCTGCACCGGCAAAACTTCCTGCACTACGTCGGACAAAAAGGGCTCGACCCGATATTTGGAGGTACCCTGTGACGTTTGTGACATCAGTCCGCCGCTCATGGTCTAGTGCTTGGCGTTGCTGCCTCTGGATGATGGGTGTGCTCGGTTTGATTCCCGGCCGGGTTGAGGATTTTTTTCGCCCGGGGACTGGGTGTTTGTGTTGTCCTCATCATTTCATCATCAAACGGGAAAATGCCGAGACTGGACTCTGAAAAGATTGGGAATTTATATGACGCTGTTAACGGCGCCATTGAGCACCCCACAAACCAAACATCATAGTCGTCATTTTTTGTCACCTCAGTGTAAACTGTTTCAAGTACACCACACAGCATGACTTACAGTACTAATAATTAACACTATTTTACGAATAAAATCTACTACATTGCATATTAAAATTAGTCACAAAATATTCACAATGATCTCGTACTCATAGAGAAAATTTATTTCTTACATTAACAAATTTACACGATACTAAATCGCAGAGTGTCTCACACTCATAGCTATTATTTTATCCGTGCTAGATTTTGTTGAACGCCGCAGCCATTAACGATTGTTGGTAATGAACGCAACCAGCCACAGATATTACAAAAAACTTTATCGCATGTATTACCTTTACATGCATTAAATGTGACACAAAATAACGCTCCAAGTTTATGGTAATGTCCATGTCGCTGAGATCAGGTCACGCATTAGTCTTGGAGCAGCTTCAGCGATGAGCATTTCCTTTGTCGCCGTACGCTTTGAGACTGAACTGACTTCACTAAGCCACCAGCATTTGTAAAAATTTGTAAATTCGTGGTAAGACCTTATGGGACCAAACTGCTTAGGTCATCGATCCCTAAGCTTACACACTACTTAATCTAACTTAAACTAACCTACGCTAAGGACAACACACACACCCATGCCCGAGGGTGGACTCGAAACTCCGACGGTGGGAGCCGCGCGGACCGTGACAAGACACCCTAGACCGCGCGGCCAGCAGGGTTTCAAGAAAAGGTCCACTACCTGTAAAATACTCAGACTGGAGCTTCTGGACTGTCCTCAATATCAGAGGGTTTTCCCCATTATATTAGTGAAAACTTAGGACGTTACAAGGAAGCAGTTTGCGAAAGGGCGATGGGATGACCTGAAGACTGTTCGTAGAGTATGTTTCCATTACATTAGTTCGTCCGAGTCTAGTTAGCTACATATCTAAAATCTGTAATGACTTGTGGCTAGTTAACCATACCTCATGGGTCAAATCGACCCTTACCTTTCCACAATTATTGGACTGTAGGAGACTGAAAAGGATCCAATAACGTAACGCTTTCTACCGTGACGGTACCTTAATTACATCACGAATAACTTGGACAGCGGTTGAGAGAGCTTCTTTCACGACTTCGCGAGCAGAAAGGAGAAGGAAAATCGGCCTTTACCGTCTGTTGTCGATATCATAAGAGATGGGGCACATGCTCGGATTAGAGAAGAGGGAGGAAGAACATTGGCCTGTCTTTTCCAAAGCCACTATCCCGGCTATACTTTTCACACATGGAGCGGATAGCGCATAACTAAATGCAGTCAAGCTCTCCAGTCCTGTTAAAAAAATCTTCCGATACGTTTGCTCCATTTAGTATGCCGCAAACCCTTATCTAAAGTGCGCCAAACGACTAATAGCCAGTGACCTCGTGATTCGCTGCAAACTATTCGTCAGCGTTGACCCATGGCGTCGTCAAAATGTTTAAGTTCACGTCAGTGATAAAAGATGACGTGTGGCATCTACAGGGTCCATGTACCCAGTTTTTCGAATTATATGTTGTGAGTTACTTAACTGCGAAGCATCGGAGTAACTGTGGTCAAGCCCGCCCGGCTGGGGGTGCTTCCCGGCGGATTAGTGTCGCGGTCCGGTATGCCGGCCAGTCTGTGGATGGTTTTTAAGGCGGTTTTCTATCTGCCTCTGCGAATGCGGGCTGGTGCCCCTTATTCCGCCTCAGTTACACTATGTCGACGATTGCTGCGAAAACACTGTCTCCATGTACGCGTACACCACGCAAATATTGGGGTTACACTCACCTGGGATGAGACGTTCCCTGGGGAGTCCACTGGGGGCCGAACCGCACAATGACCCTAGGTTCGGTGTGGGGCGGCGGTGGGGCGAGTGGACTGCTGTAGCCTGTTGTGGGGTTGTGTACCACTGAGGGCTACAGGGGGGGGGGGGGGGGGACGAAGCCTCTCCGTCCTTTCTAGGTCCCCAGTTCAAGACATACATACATACATACAACTGTGGTCAATAACATAGTCACACTCATCGCATGGTTTTGAATTTCTATAGGAGCTGTGTTTGCAGACTAAAGTGTGGGTACGATATTGCAGTGCCTGTGTTGTTAAGAAGAACGATGCACTGTTCCTTCGGACATACAGTACATGCACGTTCTTGTCCGAAGGAACATCGCATCGTTCTTCTTAACAACACAGGCATTGAAATACCGTATTTATCCGCTGATACCAGGCAGTGACTTTCAATTAAAATGACTGTCTCTGTACGAGTACAAGTTCTGACGCTGAAACGACGACACATGGAAGTTTGAGTTTGGTCGTGGATCATGCACGGATAGCCAAAGCAGTTAAAGGGACTATTCGCGTAAATCGAGAAATCTGGATTCGACTCCCGGTTCGGCAGAAATTTTCACTGTCGTAGTTTCCTTATACAGCTGATGGTGTGCGTATTCGCAACTGCGAATACATTTGATGTAAAGCATGGATATTCAGATCTGCCTATTACGTAAACAACTGTTGTTTACAAATACGCAAACATGTTTGAGCACCGTTGTGCCATCATCAGTGGGTATTTCTATTCAGTAGAAAAATATAGAAAAATGAAAACTGAACAAAAGTATCCACTGTTGATGGTACAACGTGCTGAAACATGTTTGGGCATTTACAAACACCAGTTGTTTATCTAGCAGGCGGACATGAATTTCCATACAAGAGTCAGTTCTTTATCAGGATGCTGTATCTCAATATAAGATGAGAAAATATGCTTTTATTCTTTCTACAAAATATTTATATTAAAATCACTTGAGGTTGGCGGCACAGCACAAACACGGAGTTGTCAGAAACAGTCTGAATAGCTTGTAAGGGTGTTGCGGGGAGAAGTTGTGCTGAGAAATAACTTATGAAAAAAATTCGATACGTTGCGCCGTTCCCGAGTTATTTAGCATTGAAGTTAGCCAATAAAGTTGTTGCGCGCACAAGTCGTACCACTTGCACGCAGTAAAATGCAGTAATGCACAGAGACCTGTGGATCAGTGAGTTACCATTTGTTCAAATGCTCACTACCAGTTTAAATGTGCCTTTTTCGGAAGTAATAAATGTGAGCTCTTCAAGCAAAAGCTTCGTTTGTTCGGTTTGAGGAAACCAAACGAAGAACACATGTGGCGCCACCACCTCTGGCAGGCCGCTTGAATTTGCGCTCGCGGCGATATGACTGGCTAACGTCAATGCTAAATAATTCGGAAACAGCGCAGCGTATCGAATTCGTTTCTTAAAATTTATTTCTCTGTACAACCTACCCTGCAGCATCCTTAGAAGATTGTCAGACTATTTCTGACCATTGACCAGATCCAAAAAGGCTGATTTTTCATTTTTATGCTAAAATTATAACTTTTTCCATAAGTATTCTCAGGTGTGGTTGAGAGGCACCCACATGCCTTGCTCATACTGTGGCATCAAGCAGTCAGGCCTGCAAGATGAGTGGTCTGCCAAGCGAGTTGATTCATTCTTATTTATCGAGTAACATGAACTCTCGTACTCACAATTAAGTTACAAATTATCCTCCTGTATGAATAATACGCAACGGAAACGCACATCTGACTATCAGTGATTTACAGAACTCTGACTGTTCACTACGCACTGGCAATACCACATTTTCTTTTTGTCTTTTATTTAATGGCTTTTATCAACACGTGGCCACCGCACTGAATATGAATGGCGCACACATTATAAATTCGGGACATCATGACGACATACAATTCGAAGGAAAAGTCCACCAATCTTTTTCTTTTCACTATCTTATTTATTCCGATAAATTCTATAACCTAAACACACAAATTCTATAACCTACAACAATAACACATGAGAAATTCCGCCCAGTGGGCATGGCTTTACATTGGTGAATCTCTATATTATGGTCTCGTAATTATTTAACGCTACAGTGAACTTTCTGGATAGGATGGTGGATCTTTTATTATTTCTCACACTTCGACTCTCACAATCATCATCACGAAACTTTCCTCCAGACCGAGCAGTACAAAAGGAACACGCATAACCCACTAATCTTTTGAAACTACCTTGCTACTCTCCCATGCAAACCACACATACCTAAATTACATGACATACACCACACTACGACATGGAATACAAAACATTAAATAGTCACACCATTATCTCTTTCAGCTTTCCCACTTCAATTAGTATTTATCCCAGTTTCACACGACACTGCCCCACTTTGTAATTCTACTTTCCTACTATGAACTCTGGAGATATTTGCACGTCTTCCTGTGCAATGCAAACCAAGTGGCGTTGCTGGATAGACGGCCGACTCACCTTGCTTCTCTCTCAGAGTTTGAATCTAGCGTCACACGGAATCATATCGCGCAAAGTAATATTAAGAACATATTCATCACACACGCGAGTCCTCAACTGATACCATGGACTAGTACTTCTCTTTATCCTTTGTCTCATACACAGACTGAGACTCACACAGTACTCACCACGTGGAAGTACTCGTCTCTAATTTCAAGTCCTGCACACGCCATTTCTTAAATATTTCAACTTATGGTACACACGCTATTTCTTAAATATTTCAACTTATTGTACACACGCTAGTAATTCAGCTTAACTTAAGCACACGGAAGTATTTCAACTTATTGCTACACGTGGTTTCATTGTGACCGTTGGTCACTTCCGAAGATTACTACAATCCCATTAATATTACCTGCCTGACATTTAATTCTCCCCACAAAAGTTCCTGAAATAGAGAAATTATTATTTCAAACTACTCTTAAATATTCCACATGCATACCATGTCTCCACTCTTTTGTCTTTACGGAGCACAACTAAAACAGGTCTTAACAGCACAAGATCCAGCGGCAGAGTGCCGAAACATGGCCGTTCTCGAGGTCCTCTCCACCTCTGCTGAAGTGGGGGGAGCTCCTTGCTACCGTATTGGTCAGCCACATTTCAGCCGCTCAAAGCTCAGGTAAATTCCATTTCTTTGGTCCCACCAAAGGTGGCCAAAGGATCGTCTCAAAGATGATCATATATTCACATTCACTATCTGCATTTCACAGATCTCACCAAACTGGATGTAGGGATTTACTTTGTGGGAGTGCACATGTTATCAATTAAATAAATAAATTGTCATTCTTTTCCACACTGGTATCCGGCTTCGCTGTATTAATTGAAATTGAGTTATTTTACAAAAAAATGTGTTGTTCTGACAAAAATAATGAAGTATGTTGTACCTATTTTCAATGTCGGGCGGTACTGTACCCTTTCATGGTTATTGCTTCATTTCCATAAAACAACATTTTGCGACAGCGCGACAGAACACGAAATCGGCCTATCCGCATTCCTTCCACACTCCATCCAGCCAAGACAAAATGTTGAGATACTACCAACATTACGTTACGCTGGTATGGGCAAGCCCTGTAAGTGGAAAAAATAAATAAGAAATAAACCACAGCGGATAGTCTTCTTGTTAAAAACTCTATTCTGATAAAATCATACGTCAAATCTCGCATGTCGTCAAATAAATATGATCAAATCTAGGGCCTCACCGTAGATTTGATCATAAAAGTCGTTCGTCTTCTGTTCACTGCAATGTGAAATGTAAGCGTCGCTACAGCTATTTGGCGTGTCCGTAGTGTGTTTGTAAACATGGGTTCAAAGGTGGGTTGTTCCTTGTTTCTTCGACTACTGTGTGTGAGCAAGGGGCACAGTGCATGCTATTAATTGTGTGTTGTTGATGGGCAGGTGAAATATGCTGCAGGCGACTCCCATGTCCACAGTCACAGTTAGCTACAGCCATCCACCTCTACATCTGGAAACATCGAGGAAGCTTTCAGGAAGCCGGGCTGGCTCTGAGCACTATGGGACTTAACATCTTAGGTCATCAGTCCCATAGAACTTAGGACTACTTAAAACAAACTAACCTAAGGACATCACACACATCCATGCCCGAGGCAGGATTCGAACCTGCGACCGTAGCAGTCCCGCGGTTCCGGACTGCAGCGCCTAGAACAGGAAGCCGGAGTAGAGGATGTGGTCACACTCTAAAATCAAAAATTCTTTCTCAGCTTTCCATCTTACTTTGTCTATTATTTAACTCTGGATGCCACAAGTTGCAAAGCGCTTCATCTGTTTCGTACCTTTTATTAATTTTGTGGTTCTGGGAACACTAATTCCAGTAATTAAATTATTAAAAATTAAAATTGTTGTTATTGTCTATATACTGTACTAAACATTTACTTAGCTTCACATATTCCCCCTTCAGTGCTTTATAATTCGCTTCACACGTTTCTGGAATTATTTTGGTTATTTTGCAACGAGATATTCGAGTACTGTGTTGTAAACTAGAGTTGCTCTATTGCGTATCAAGAAATTGTAGTGTCACAGTCTGCCTGTCTTCTGCGCATATAGCTTTTCTCATGAGACAGCAAATACTAAAATACACATTCATCAATTCGTAAATAATTTATATATTAAGACTTGACTTCCTCCACTTGCAGCTCTCGTAACAAATTTTGCTTAACGCTTTTACTACACTCAAGCTCATAAATTAAGGATAATTGCAGAATGTAGAGCCACGTTGTGTGGCACTACACAAAACTACCGCTAATAGCATCGGCACATAGGGAACACATACGACACAGATCTGTAAGTCAACAGTATTGGCGGTAAGTTGAGAAAACCGTCCCGAAACACACGTGCTACAAAACGCCACTGTTTTCTGAGCGTGTACCCCGACATCAATATGGGATATGATCACCATGCACACGTACACAGGCTGCACAACGGGTTGGCATACTCTGGATCAGGTGGTCGAGCATCTGCTTGGGTATAGCCTCCCATTCTTGCACCATTGCCTGTCGGAGCTCCCGAAGTGTCCTAGGGGTTTGAAGACGTGCAGCGATACGTCGATCGAGAGCATCCCAAACGTCCTCGATGGGGTTTAGGTCTGGAGAACAGGCAGGCCACTTCATTCGCCTGATATCTTCTGTTTCAGGGTACTCCTCCACCATGGCAGGATGAAGGTGGGACCCACTGCGCCCCTGAAAAGGAGGACGTACTGGTGCAAAATGACGTCCCGATACACTTGACCTGTTACAGTTGCTCTATCAAAGACATGCAGGGGTGAACGTGCACCAATCATAATCCCACCCCACACTATCAAACCACGACCTCCATACAAGTCCATTTCAATGACATTAGCCGGCCGGAGTGGCCGTGCGATTGTAGGCGCTACAGTCTGGAACCGAGCGACCGCTACGGTCGCAGATTCGAATCCTGCCTCGGGCATGGATGTGTGTGATGCCCTTAGGTTAGTTGGGTTTAATTAGTTCTAAGTTCTAGGCGACTGATGACCTTAGAAGTTAAGTCGCATAGTGCTCGGAGCCATTTTTTTTTTCAATGACATTAAGGGGTTGGTATCTGGTTCCTGGTTCACGCCAGATGAAAACCCGGCGAGAATCACTGTCCAGACTATACCTGGACTCGTCCGTGAACATAACCTGGGAACACTGCTCCAATGACCATATACTGTGTTCTTGACACCAGGCTTTACGGGCTCTCCTGAGACCAGGGGTCAGTGGAATGCACCATGCAGGTCTTCAGGCGAATAAACGACGTCTGTTCAGGCGTCTGTAGACTGTGTGTCTGGAGACAACTGTTCCAGTGGCTGCGGTAAGGTCCCGAGCAAGGCTACCTGCAGTACTCCGTGGCCGTCTGCGGACACTGATGGTGAGATATAGGTCTTCTTGTGATGTTGTACACTGTGGACGTCCCGTACTGTAGCGCCTGGACATGTTTCCTAGACAGGAATCTTGAGATCACAGTTTGTGGCACACGGAGGGCCCGTGCTACGACCTGCTGTGTTTGACCAGCCTCCAGTAGCCCTAGTATTCTACCCCTCATAACGTCATCAATATGTGTTCTTTGAGCCATTTTCAACACACAGTCACCATTAGCACGTCTGAAAACGTCTGCACACTTACTCGCTGCACCGCACTCTGACATGCACCAACACACCTCTGCTTATGTGGACTGTGCCAGCGCCACGGTGCGACGACTGCAGGTCAAAGCACCGCATGGCCATACCCCGACGTGATTTAAACCTGCAAACCGCCCACCAGAGCGTTGTTTCACCATGTATCAGCATAATCCTTAATTTATGAGAATGAGTATCTCGACTTAATACCTAGGGCTTCACCCGTACACACACGATGCAATTGTGGTACTAGCAATTGCAGCGCATAATAACAAGTTGTCGTCCGCCATCTTGAAATGTGACGAAAAATATGACGACAGTGTAATACCCCTTTTTAGCGCCGCGTCAAAGATCTTTGTCAAAGAAATTTGACGGATATTTGATCATATTTGTTTGTCAAAGAAATATGATAGTCTAATACCAGCCTAAGCAAATAAAACAGATGCATGATTCCGGAAGGTAATACTACTGGAAGAATTTAATAAATATCATTGATAGGACTATGAATCTCCGTCGGTTCGGATAAGCGATAATTATGTGACATTGTAAGGATAGGACAGTAGTTAATGTGTTTCTGGTCAAATGGATTCAGGGGTGGGACGAATTTCAAACAGCATGACATTAAAGAAACAAAAGCTGCTGTATCCGCCGAACAGTGTTACTGTTGATCCCGTGCAGCCGCCCCCGCCGCCGCCGGCGCCCCCGCCCCCGCCCCCTCCAACCAGCGACCAACCGCAGTGTCACAGCGCAGCCTCGCTGCCGGCAACGCTATCGCCACGCCCTGCAGCGGCGACCCACGGTCGGGCTATTATGTTATCGAGAACCGTTGTTCACAAAGTGGCGTTGGAATTGAGTTTGCGCTACCTGAAATAGCTCGCCCCCGGTATTATGTTGGGATTTTAACTGACCCCTGGACCGTGGCTTTCGCTGGGCTGTGGGTGCCCTCTCCCCCGTGTGCACAATGACGTCCTATCTGCCACATTACGCTGCACACTGAAAATCACACGGTCACCGGTTCAAAGAGCTTCTCCTCCTAAATACTCCCCGGCCGGACTGATACAATAACAGCTTTCTGGTTGGTTCTATAAGCCGATCACGCAGTATGACGCACTCCCTGCTTAAATATTTGTTCGCTCAAGTAATTTACGAACTCTCATAGCCAACATTCTGTCGTCAAGTGCTCCAAAGAGGAAAATTTCGTGCATTTCGAAGTAAAGCGTAAACTGGATGTCTCAAACATTGAGTTTCAAAATCATACAAATGGCAGAGGATCACAAACTGAGTGTCCGCCCCCGGTAGCTGAGTGATCGATACAGTGCATCCGGATGCGCAACGGGAGGTTCTACCTCCCACACAGCAGTCCGACGCGAATTATGCTCCACAGGGGTTGAATACAGACACACCGGACGGAAAGCCGACGGAAGGAGTCCCTCCACCCACCGCAGCACCGCCACCGCCTTCGGTCAGCCCGGCAGGAGAGACACGACGGGAGCTGGACCTCCAGCACAGGAACTGGGCCGACGACTCCGATACTGACCCCCACACCGACGACGCACCCGCAATGGCGAGTGCTGCGTCCACAGGATGTTAACCGCGCAGAAGATGCAGACTGACGCACAGACAGCATGTCACCGGGCAGAAGCACACAAATTACCATAAGCGTTCATGTGCGCTTTACGCACTGAGGAACAGCGGCAGGCATATCGAACAGCCTCTATTAATATTAATACGATCAGAACGCCTGTCAAATTGCAATTATTACGAGACATTGCCAACGCTTTCGTGGAACACTACGGTCATCTCTATGAAGAAGCGGAACACGATCAGGCAGCCTTTCATGAGGTCCGACGAACGCTCTCCGCGTGTCTCGACGAGTCGGCCAACCTGGAGTTAACAGGTGAAATCACAGTTGACGACGTAATGGAAGCGATTGATAAGGGAGCGTCGCACAAATCGCCGGAGCCCGACGGGTTTCCGTTAGAGTTCTATCGTACATTTAAAGATCTCATGACTCCACGATGGACTGCCATGTACTGCGAATTGATGTCTCCCAACGTGCCTCTTCCGCCCACCTTCGTGGAAGGAATGATCATCCCCATCCACAAACCATCTGGTGGCACAGGGATACAGGCCTACCGGCCACTGACCCTTCTTAACTGCGACTACAAGATCTCCGCCAGGATACTTGCAGCACGCTTTAAACGCGTGATACGCCAAGTGATATCACTCGACCAAACCCAGCTAGGAGGAGCTAGCAATATACAAACGGCACTCAGCGACTACCGCGATGTTATCGCACTGGCTTCAACATGTCGTCTCCGGGGTGTATTGGTATCGATAGACTTCGATCGCGCATTTGACAGGCTGAGTCATGCTTATCTCACGGACGTGATGACGAAACTGAAGTTTCCGGAAAGTTTTGTCACCGTCGTCATGAGACTACTCCACGGAGCCGCATCCAAAGTGCTCATCAATGGACGCGTGGTGGGGCCCATCACCATCTCACGATCGGTCAGACAAGGGTGCCCGCTGTCAACGATATTGTATGCCATCGCTGTCGAGCCGCTGCTTTGCGGGCTCCGGAATCGACTCCAAGGAATGACGATAAGGCACAACAAGTTTCTATGCCGAACATACGCAGATGACCTAGTGTTTTTAGCACGGTCAGGCGACGAGGCAAGAGCGGCCCTGCACTGGATTAATTTGTATTGTATGGCTACGGGAAGTCGCCTGAACATGGCAAAGTCGGGAGCGATGAACATCGGGAGAGGACTGCCGACAGGAAGTGTAGCACCATTACAGCCGATCACCACGATGAAATGCCTAGGAATTATCTTCACTACAGACGTTCGACGCACGGCGGCACTGAGTTACAGACATCTTCTGCAAACAATTCGTGCGAGTGTCCGAAGTCACAGGTTAAGGGCACTGGATATGATACAACGGGTCACCTTTGCCAACACTTATCTAGCCTCTCGCATCCCCCACCTGGCACAAGTTCTTCCTATGCCGGTGGTGTTGGCCCGCCGAATCCTGGCGGCACTAGGATATTTTGTGAGCACAGGTCTGCTTTTTAAGGTAGGATACGAAATCCTCACCCTTCCTCGTAGTCGTGGAGGTCTTGGACTAGTCCACGTACGCGACCGAGCAGTGGCTATTTATGTAACCACGATGATAAAGATGTGGACACGACACCAGACAAGTCTGACGGGCAGCTTGATAGACGAACTCGCTCCACCTTCTCGTTCGGCTCCGGTAGCGGTGGCTCACATCTCACCATCGCTTGCCCATATGCGAACCTTCTTTGTGGAACACAGTTATGTACATATGGAACTACCAACTACCAGGACGGCAACGGCACGTGATATATATCACATCTTGACTCGACGACGGCCGAATAATGCCGTAGAGCGCCGCCAACCAACGGTTACGTGGTCAGTGGTATGGCGTACAGTGCACCACCCACACCTTGATACGGGAACGCGCGCTCTATGGTATCAGGTGGTCAATGGGAAATACGTGACTCGTTCCAGGTTGCATACAATTCGTATGGCGGACGAGCCACTGTGTCCGCAGTGCAATGTTATAGACACTGAGGAGCATCGCCTGATATGCGGTCCTTCGGCGGACGTATGGTGTTTGGTCAAAACAATGATCGCCTTCCTCCTTCGGGTGGGGCCGCAAACAATAGAACCACGCACACTACTTCTCCCAGATAGGACGTATTATCCCCTAACGAAGACAAACGCAGTGACTTGGATTCGAGGTTTGACTATGCGTTATCTTTTCCGAGACGGCAGTAAGAATGTGCTTGACTTTTGGGCCTTACTACAGGAACATCACTCAAAGCTTATGAGACATCCGAGATATCGAACATATTACGCAAATTTTTTAGGGAGTGCCTTGCTTGATCCCCCACCCAGTTGGGGTGTCCCGGGTAGGAGAATGTAATTATTGTCTATAAGTAGAACAAGAAAGGACCAGGACAGTGGAGAGGATCCACAAACACACGTGAAGACGTACCCGACACCAACGCGAGGTATGACGGGATTAGCGAGGTACGCGCCTAAAAGAGGAACGTCGAACGTTATTGTTTTGTACTGACAGAAGCAGGATATTTTATTTTATTTTTTTCACTATTATGTAAAAAAAAGTCCACTTATTTACGTTTCCCAGAAAAATTTTATTTTATAAAGTCATCGTCTTATATATTTAAAGAAAAAGTGC
This sequence comes from Schistocerca nitens, assembly GCF_023898315.1. Taxonomy (NCBI): domain Eukaryota; kingdom Metazoa; phylum Arthropoda; class Insecta; order Orthoptera; family Acrididae; genus Schistocerca; species Schistocerca nitens. The sequence goes on along the minus strand of NC_064614.1, from coordinate 585,487,886 downwards.
TAGAAGCAGTTTATGTTTGTTAAAAAAAAAAAAAAGTTCAAATCTTCCCTCGACCGAAAATTTTAACTTTTTATTTTCAGTTTATGTGAAAAACTTTTATGTTTTCATCACTTTTTTTGGAGTGATTATTACATTAAAAAAAGTGATCTGCGCGACGGGCTGTCAATCGTAAGGGCCCGGGTTCGATTCCTGGCTGGGTCGGAGATTTTCTCTCCTCAGGGACTGGGTGTTGAGTTGTCCTAATCATCATCATTTCATCCCCATCGACGCCCAAGTCGCCGTAGTGGCGTCAAATCGAAAGAGGCGAGCGCTCTACCCGATGGGCGGCGCTCATCACACGCTTTAATTATTACAATCTGAGTATTTTGGAATAAGGAAACAGTCGAAAATTAAGATCACTGTGTAACAATTTCCGTTGAAAGTTTACAAATTACTTATTGTTGAGGTGTTCAGTCCGAAGACCGGTCTGATGCTACCTCTCTTGATATGTTGCTCTTCAGATCAGCACATTTAAGTAATAGAACCCAGTACGTTGAACTCGATGGTAAGTGTTCATCAGAGGTGAGGGTATCATCTGGAGTGCCCCAGGGAAGTGTGGTAGGTCCGCTGTTGTTTTCTATCTATATAAATGATCTTTTGGATAGGGTGGATAGCAATGTGCGGCTGTTTGCTGATGATGCTGTGGTGTACGGGAAGGTGTCGTCGTTGAGTGACTGTACGAGGATACAAGATGACTTGGACAGGATTTGTGATTGGTGTAAAGAATGGCAGCTAACTCTAAATATAGATAAATGTAAATTAATGCCGATGAATAGGAAAAAGAATACCGTAATGTTTGAATACTCCATTAGTAGTGCAGCGCTTGACACAGTCGCGTCGATTAAATATTTGGGCGTAACATTGCAGAGCGATATGAAGTGGGACAAGCATGAAATGGCAGCTGTGGGGAAGGCGGATAGTCATCTTCGGTTCATTGGTAGAATTTTGGGAAGATGTGGTTCATCTGTAAAGGAGACCGCTTATAAAACACTAATACGATCTATTCTTGAGTACTGCTCGAGCGTCTGGAATCCCTATCAGGTCGGATTGAGGGAGGACATAGAAGCAATTCAGAGGCGGGCTGCTAGATTTGTTACTGGTAGGTTTGATCAGCACGCGAGTGTTACGGAAATGCTTCAGGAACTCGGGTGGGAGTCTCTAGAGGAAAGGAGGCGTTCTTTTCGTGATTCGCTACTGAGAAAATTTAGATAACCAGCTTTTGAGGCTGACTGCAGTACAATTTTACTGCCACCAAGTTATATTTCGCGGAAAGACCACAAAGATAAGAGAGATTAGGGCTCGTACAGAGGCATATAGGCAGTCATTTTTCCCTCGTTTTGTTTGGGAGTGGAACAAGGAGAGAAGATGCCAGTTGTGGTACGAGGTACCCTCCGCCACTCACCGTATGGTGGATTGCGGAGTATGTATGTAGATGTAGATGTAGATGTACGAATGTTCCCCTGGCAAAGCCTGTCCTTCAGGTAGCCTCACAACCAGAGATCACAGGGAGTGAGATCAGGTGATCATACCGGCCAAGCATTTGGAAACGATCGGCTGATGATTCGATAGCTTCCAAATGTGTTTCGGATAAGTAGGTGAACTTCACGAGCGATGCAGTGGGGCCCCATCTTGCATGAAAACTGTTGAATTCAGTGCGTCTCTCTCCTGTAGGGCGGTGTAGGGCAGGTATGACATACTGACGAAGCATACCACAGTAATGCTGGCCAGTCACACTGCACGTCTTTGGTCCTTGAGGGCCAACCTGTTCAAAAACGAGTGGGCCAATGATGAGGTAGCCGTGAAGCCACAGCATACGGTGATACGTTCACCTTACGGAGGAACTTCATGCACAGTGATTGGAGGTGAAGATCCCCACACGGCAAATCTGCGTGTTCACCTCACCTGTCAGAGAAAAATGAGCTTCGTCTGTCCATAGGATGGTCTTCTGTCCTTGCGAGAACAGTGGAGAGCGAAGTCAATACGTCGTTGTGCGTCCTATGGTGCACGCTGCTGTAGCACCTTGCGTACAGTGGACCACAGGATGTTCAACTGTCGTGACGCAGCTCGCGCACTGCCTGACGATCGGGAATTGCGAGCAGCGTTGTCTGCCATAGAAACAGCGACTTCATCGACCACTTGTGGTGCAACCGGTCGTCGGTCTGTTCCCGGAGCGACGCGTAGATCTCCAGTTGATTCGAACTCTTCATCGTGCTCCGCACAGCAGGTGGAGAGAGAGGACCCTTCCGTAATCATTTCAGCCGGCGATATTCTCGAAGTGCAGCTGCAGCGTTACTGTTGCTTTGGTAAGAGAGCTTCACCAATAATGCCCTGCTCCTTTTGTCCAAGCATATGTTGACACGTCAACAAATGCACTGGGACTGATCAGGTGTGTGAGACTATGAAGCATGATGACTGATCACGGCACCTGGCAGCCTTAGTTGACACTGGACGGTGGCGCTGTGACGCACGGAAATGCACCTCATACTCTGGACATTAATGCTAACAAGTTTAGTACTTGTACGGTAATCTGTTTCCGTGCTATAACGTGTTAAATAGGGAAAGTTTAATTATTGAAAATGTTGAAATGTGTGTGAAATGCCCGGCCGGAGTGGCCGTGCGGTTCTAGGCGCTACAGTCTGGAACCGAGCGACCGCTGCTGTCGCAGGTTCGAATCCTGTCTCGGGCATGGATGTGTGTGATGTCCTTAGGTTGGTTAGGTTTAATTAGTTCTACGTTTTAGGCGACTGGTGACCTCAGAAGTTAAGTCGCATAGTGCTCAGAGCCATTTGAACCATTTTTTGTGTGTGAAATCTTATGGGACTTAACTGCTAAGGTCATCAGTCCCTAAGCTTACACATTACTTAACCTAAATTATCCTAAGGACAAACACACACACCCATGCGGCCGGGACCAGCCGCACAGTCCATGACTGTAGCGCCTGAGACCGCTCTGCTAATTCGGCGCGGCCGTTTAGTTATTACCACCGTGTACGATATGTACAGTCTTTTTTGCCCCCGAAGGCTTCGTTACTACGATGTTTGGTTTTCGACTGCTGACATCAACGACCTAGCAGTTATGGCATTGTAGCTGACCGGTATGTGCGTGTTACTGCAGATGAAAAATACGCAACATTTAAACATAAACATCCCTAAAACGCAATTTCACGAAACATTGTTACTTTCGTCTGTCTTTCGTACCATAGCACCTGATTGGTACGCTGAGTGGAAGTTGGTAACGGTGTGTGAGGCAGAGGAAAATTTTTCTGTTATGTGTATATCTACTTCCTTTTATTTGGCTTGACGGTTACGTACTCCTATGGCTTTTTATGGCTTTTTGTGCACATCTATAATGAAGTACTTTTCGATTTATAAAAAAATTTCGTAGGCCTCCCTGTATAATCACCATAAAAAATAAGTACTTCAATTTTCGATCCTCATGTATTAATATTACGATTAGCTTGCTAATGAGCAAGCGAAAATTCGCTGGTCATAGCAATAACAGACGCTCATATTTTGCGGAAAGTTAGGCAGCCTGTACTTGTGAAACTCGTCTCGTCCGTCTCGTCTCGTAGCTCACTTCTCGTGGTAATTTCCATTCTAATCTGGTTCCATATGCTGCATATAAGTAATTCATGATGAACATAGTAGCCGGCCTCTGTGGCCGAGCGGTTCTAGGCGCTTCAGTCCGGAAATGCGCTGCTGCTACGGTCGCAGGTTCGAATCCTGCCTCGGGGATGGATGTGTGTGATGTCCTTAGGTTAGTTAGGTTTAATTATTTCTACGTTCTAGGCGACTGGTGACCTTAGAAGTTAAGTCGCATAGTGCTCAGAGCCATTTGAACCATTTTTGAACATAGTAGTCGGCACTGTGACTGCTGATGATACTCAAGCGCGGCTGGTCACATTAGCAACGGGTTCACTTGCAGTTGAACATGTTTACTGCGCAGCATATAATTTTTAAGATCGATGATAAACACTATTGATGAGATTTTAAGCGCATAAAAGAGTGAATTCTTTGTGCTAACCTTAGCACGCAAGAAGACTGCAATTATGTATAGTCGGTAGGAGCTAATTGATGAATCTTACCGATTGGATCAATCGATCGACAGTGTGTCACTATGTTGTCCACACCACAGGTGAGAGTACAAAATGGAGAACTAGTGTCCAGTATTGAATACCGATTTTGAGCATTTGTCACCGTGAGATCTTTATTTAATTACATGCACTCCTAAACATCCTCGTGATTAGTTAAATGTCTTCTATTTATCTCATGACTGCCTTTCTTGTAACTTTGTTAGTTACGAAGATACGAAAAGCAGTATGTCTTTTTGAAATAGCAACCTACAGAGGGTGAGTCAAGAAGGACTTCGCAACTTCGGAATGATACAGAAATTTGTTGAGATAACTTCCGGAATCGGTAGAACTGTCATTTTGGTAGCAAACCACCTCAAGTTTGATTCACGTAGTGCATCAGTTCACCATTCCGCCACCAGGAGCGCCAGCATAGTGCCCAGTTTAAAATCGCTAGTTTCATTGGTGCGGAACGGCTCACTGTGTGTTTTTGTCTGATAAATGTACCTTCATACCGAAAACCAACTCCAACAAACAAAATCATACAACTTGCATGTGTTGTGAGTTTGACAAACATACAATTATTGAAAAATGTTGAAAACAGATTCAAACTCTTGTAAACACACATTCGGCCTTTGTTGCAGAAAAGCAACAGAAGTGAATTCTGACCTTGAAGATGCACTAGCAATTTGTGCTATAATTCTTGGTGTAATTGTTTGTCATGAAAATCAGCCCAAAAAGAGACACATGTGGTCCAGAAAGTTTTTGTTACAAAGAGAAACTCATGGAGCTTATAATTCTATATTGGAGGAGCTCTGTGTTGAAGACAGGCAAGGTTTCAAGAACTTTGTCAGAATGACATGTGGGCAGTTTGAAGAACTCTTGAGGCTAGACGCACCACATATTCAACGGAAAGACCCAAATTTAAGAGCTGCAATATCACCAGCGGAACAGCTTCATGTAACCCTTCGATTTTTGGCAGCAGGTGACAGTTATACAAGTTTATGTACTTCCATCGAATATCTCTGGCCAAGATTAGTGAAACTCTGCCGGGTTATCGTGAATGTGCTCAAGGATTTTGTAAAACTAAGTACTGTTATTTTACTTACTATACATTCCTAAAACATTTATACATACACTTACAACGTATTCAGTTCTTTCCCAATAACTCACTGTCTGAAGGCAAAGAACTGAAAGTTACTGTTAATTCTCTGATTGCCAGAGTAGTTGCCAGATACGTCAACCTTTAAGTAAAAGCGTATAAGTTGCCGGAAACATTTGAAATTTATGCGCTTTCACTCCGATACAGTATATTCTTCTGAAAGGGAGCAATGAAAATATGTTTTAAAATCCAAAATGAAACATAGTAAATGTTGCTGCCTTAAACTTAAAATAAAAAGATTGATAAATTGAAATAATTTGTCAAAAGTATTGACTGATTTTGGCTCTATATTTTAAAAAAAAATATCAGTCTGTTTCCTCATTATGGATTGTCAGTATCTGTGTTTCATCTGCAGCTGCAGCCTCATTTTCAGCTGCATAGAATAATGTCACTGTTTCTTCAGTAGAAGCAGCAGCTTGGGCTTCAGCTTGCTCAGCAAGCATTAAGCATTTCTTTAGCATCATATATTACATCAGAAATTTTCGTTTTACTTTAATAAGAACTTTCTCATCCCTTATTTCTCTCAATTCAGCGGCAACCCAATCTGCAAATTTGTGTGTTGTGTATGACTGTTGTTTATTTTGTAATGATGAAGCAACTAATTTCATGCACATTACAGCTCCCTCTGTAGCAGTGGCTTTTTTTTTTCTTTTTTTTTTTTTTTTTTTTTTTTTTTTTTTTTTTTTTTTTTTTTTTTTTTTTTTTTTACTGGGATCTCTGACAAATACTGAAGGCGAGCGGAAGTTTGCAGTTTATTGTGATGATGATGATGGTGATGACACTGCATGTGGAAGGGTGTTTGTTGTAACAGCTGGGATTCTTCGTTAAAGCTTGTAAATTGTTCAGTGATGTTGATTAAAAATTCATCTGATCCATCACCATTATCATCATTACCCTCTCCAATGGTGGCTAAGTGGTGAACATTAAATGTTTCTGATGAATTTTGAGATACACAAAATGTAAACTTTAAAACACAGTCCCCTCTAAAGCTACTTATTAAGACGGCGATTAAATTTTAACATTATTTTTTTTCTTATTTTATAGGAAGCATCAAATATTGTTCAAATGGCTCTGAGCACTATGGGACTTAACTTCTAAGGTCATCAGTCCCCTGGAACTTAGAACTGCTTAAACCTAACTAACCTAAGGACATCACACACATCCATGCCCGAGGCAGGATTCGAACCTGCGACCGTAGCGGTCGCGCGGTTCGAGACTGTAGCGCCTATAACCGCTCGGCCACCTCGGCCGGCTAGGAACCATCAACAAATGAAGAATGCGTAGAAGTATCAAATGGATATGAAACAATATGGAACTTCCCACATTGCATTGGCGCAATAGATGGTCGACATATTGAAATAGTGCAGCCTGCAGGAACTGGATCATTGTATTATAATTACACTGTGACATTTAGTGTTGTGCTGCTAGCATTGGTAAACGCACATTACAACGTAATCAGTTACGACGCAGGTATGCAAGGAATTATTCCAGATGGTGGTGTCTTCACCGCTCCAAGATGGATGAACGATTTTCTAAGGGAAAGATTGCTCTACCCACACCAAAACCACTTCCTGGAAGAAACGAGGATGCTTTTGATCTTTCAGATGAAACCATACGCAGGGTGGTAAGAGAAAGGCAACCAGGAAAGACTTTTTAACTATCGAATATCTCGCGCTTGAGGAATAGTGGATAACTTTTTTGGAATACTGTCAGCAGTTTTTCGGTCTCTTAGAACAACTATGCACGTAAGTCCTGAAATAGCAACATTATTGACTTCTCCAGCTGTGTCTCTGCACAATTTTCTTAGAGGAAATAAAGAAAGTGCCACAGTTTACTCACCACCTGGCAGTTCTGATGTGGAAGATCCAGAGTTTCAGATGGGAGTTGGAGGATGTCTTCGCAAAATAAATGTCTTCAGAGAAAGGGAGGCAACGCAGAAAGTAGCGCAAAGAATATAACGGATGAATTTGCAGTCTACTTTGTATCGGATGTTGATAAAGTGAAATGGCAAGAGAAATATGCATAAATAAATATCGACTGAAAGGACAAATGTAATTACAAACTTACAAACAAAACCGTTGTAGAATGAGATTTTCACTCTGCAGCGGAGTGTGCGCTGATATGAAACTTCCTGGCAGATTAAAACTGTGTGCCGGACCGAGACTCAAACTCGGGACCTTGGCCTTTCGCGAGCAAGTGCTCTACCATCTGAGCTACCGAAGCACGACTCACGCCCGGTACTCACAGCTTTACTTCTGCCCGCGAAAGGCAAAGGTCCCGAGTTCGAGTCTCGGTCGGGCACACAGTTTTAATCTGCCAGGAAGTTTCAAAACCCTTGTAGCTTTAGTTATTAACAACATAAGCCATTAATTTGCAAATTACTTTGTACCAGATGTTGACAAATGGATATTACAAGGGAAATAAATAACTTTCCAGTGAAAATACAGATGCAATTACAAAATTTCCGGCTAAACATCTTACAGCTTCAGTTACGCTAGTGAATGACATTTTTCTTACGATTGTAAATTTTTTCTCCCTGGCTTATTCACGCCATCCAAAAACTTAATATGCTCGTAAAATATCCATTTCGGAACGTAGATCTCAGCTGACCCAGACCCATTTTTAGTTTTGAGCATTTTATAATGCTCACGGTTGTACTGTGATTTCATATTCGACTGTTTCCTTTCACATTCCACAAGCGGTACACCAATTTTATCAGAAACTTCTTTCAAGAAGTCCTACCTTTTATATCTGTCTTTATACACAGAATCAGAAGGATCTCACAGAGGTTTCCTCATTTCAATTTCTAACAAAAACTGAATAGTTAGATCTGTTGCCCAGTCGTGAGTCGCCATTGTCATAAGTAACACAGTAGACGAAGAAACAACACAGCAGACTACACAGCAAATACGCATGCGCAAGTCACACAACTCTACCGTGTTTTTTCTCACTGACCATAAACTAGGAACTCAAGACAAAATTTCCCTCAAATGGTTGTTCAAATTTGCGACTTCAAACAACTGTTGACAACAGTTGAAAACTAAGTCAAACTTCGAGCTGAAAACAGTTGTAAACCGAGTATGTTGGAGTTAGTTTTCAGTGTGAAGGTACCCCACAGTTATCAACCGAGTTTGTTGGAGTTGGTTTTCAGTGTGAAAGTACCTTAAAATAAACTCTACAACAACTGTTCGGCGTAAATTTCGCAGTGAATATGCTGAAGAGCCTCCATGTAGGCCTACTCTTGGTACAAGAACATTGTTGAGATGGGATGTTCACTGCGACATGATAAATCACTTATTCGTCCGCGTATTGAAGATTATGTCGAACAGATTACGAAGAGCTTTGCCCTCATCCACAGAAGTTTCTCTGGAATTTCATTAAAGATCACGTGTGTGTTACTCCCCTGCCAAACAATTTAGCCGACGTGAAAAATCTAAATAAGTTACACCCGATTAATAGCAAATTATGAAAAACTTGATCTACCGATTCTATAAGTTGTCTCAATAAATTTCTAGATCATTCCAAAGTTGTGAAGTCCTTTTTGACTCACGATGTATTTTTTATTCAGTACTGCATTTCCTTTCTCAAAACCAGTTCAAAAAGGAATCGCGTTGTGTCAGTCTCAACAACATGGCGTTGTTAAAACCGTAACACAGGACTCGCCCGTTCTAGCACACGGTGCAAGTACTGGGGTAACGTATCTCGTGCACTTGTCGGAGTTGCCAGTAAAAAAAATGGAAACACAAGGAAAATACACACCAGTCATGCAGTTACCCGTCTTTAGTTAAAGGCTTGTGTGAACGCAATGTAAACCAGCGAAGGGAAGAAAAATATGAAGAATTTAATTTAGCAGATAATGTTTTTTTTTTCTATTAATAGGAGTACATGTAGAACAGCACTGCAATGCTTTTAAACGATATGCTGTGAAACTAAAGGCAGTATTTGATTAAAAACTGCATCCTTATCACATTTCCATTATTGTAGTCGAAGGTAGGTGTAACGCTACTCAGGCATCGGAACTCTACAAAGAGCGGTATCTTCGCGGGATTAGCCGAGCGGTCTTAGACGCTGCAGTCATGGACTGTGCGGCTGGTCCCGGCGGAGGTTCGAGTCCTACCTCGGGCATGGGTGTGTGTGTTTGTCCTTAGGATAATTTAGGTTAAGTAATGTGTAAGCTTTGGGACTGATGACCTTAGCAGTTAAGTCCCATAAGATTTCACACACATTTGAACATTTAGAGCGGTATCTTGACAAAAACCCACCTTCCCGAAGGGTGTTTTCCCGTCTTGTTGTGACACTCCAGTAAACGGGTAGTTTCAGCCAAAGGCAGAGCAATAGTACATTGAACAGACGAGACCGCCGAATTTACTATTCTCGTCTTTGTTGTAACGAATTCACAGATGAGCACAGGACAGCTTGAACAAGGCATTCGCATTCCTAAAACCAGTGTATATCGCATTCTAAAACGTCATCTGCTCCAGTCTTAACATGTACAGTTACACCAAGAACTGCATTGGAATGATTTCCACCATTGTGTACAGTTTTGTCGGTGGTCACAGCAACAAATCCTCGCCAACCAGAACTTCCTCTCCGATATTCTTTTTACATAAGACACGTAAATACAAAGAACATACCTTATTGGTCTACCAGGATAGCTTAGATAAGTGGAGCTTCAGCGTTAATGGAGGGTTGAAGTCTGTTGTAGGATGCATGGTACTAAAATTACTGGCTCTAATTTCATCATGGTAAGCTAAACAGCAGGACACATGCCAGCTTTCTCACATGAATTCCGCCTCGTCTTCTGAATAAAGTGCCTCTAAGGGTCATAATTTATTGTGGTACCAACACGATCAACGTTCAGCATATAATGCTTTGTGTTTTCATTTATTTATTGTCAACTCCAGCAGATGGATACGTTACGATACCCCGGTTATCTGCATTCTGTACTGTTAGGAGTCAAAACCAATTTTGTGTTACGGCTTTAATAATGCCATGTTAACGTGAATTGTACACTATCACATGTTATTTAACAGGCCTTAAGGAGAGGAAGTATATTACCGACTAAAAAATATAGAGTGTTATTTAAAAAAGACGAACTGCTGTTCGTATCTTCATAACGACCGAAGGCAGTCATGCTGGTTGATGTTATCCTAGTAGATAAACAACATTTGCTTGATACTTTTGTATTTTGTTTCTGGACAAATATTATTGTGGCGATCAAGATAAATGCGACACACTGTATAGCACATAACCAGAAATGTGCTCCAAAGTGTTGCAAAACGACACATATGCTATGTCGCAATCCGAATTTACAAGGTATTTCGCGACGCCATTATTTTGTCACAATTTCGTTTGAAAGTGGCCGAATTATGAAGGCAAAGCTACCTGGTAAACGCGAAGAAAGTAACAAACGAGCAGCTCCATGTCTGTGGAGCGTACCATTCCGATCCGGCGGTGCGTGATTGCCGTGGAAGCGAGGCACAAAAATTCTAAAGGAATGTAGTCTCCGGAAAGCGGAAGAGAGGTGAAAGACAACAAATTAGCGATTTGCTGCTATAGCGTGGGAATGGGATTCTTTCGTAATTTTTCATTATTTGGCGTTGCTTTAGCATCCTTTTTTTCTTCCTGCAGTGTAGATACGTTTTACAGAGCTTCTTCAGTTGGCTTAAACTAACAATTACGTTTGCAAGCAGAGTATGCTAATTTCTAAAGTTGTAACTTTTAGGCATTTTTTCTGATGAACCTGAGAGTTCATAGCCTCCTCGCGTTTAAAAATTTCTGACATTTGATGAAAGACATAAATAAACAAACACAGATGTCCTATTAAATGCACGAATCGACACATTATTATATGTCAATGCATCCACGTTCGCTCCCATCGAATGAGACGGCTTCTCGACACGCTATGTTTCATAGGGAGCTACAGCTGTTGTTTACCAGCTCGCCCTGCACTTTCCTCCTTCTGGAGCTCCCTCCATTTTGTTTTCGTGCCGACAGGGTTCGCGAGGGCGACATTCAATTCTGCAGTGATTTTTGAAGCTGTCATTCTCTTACTTTTCGTCACAATTTTTCGTCACAGCCACTCAACACACACTTTCGTCCGCGTTGTGACAGCGGATGACGTTTATCCGCTTTCGTTGTATGCGATATACCACTTTGATACGGTGCTACTTGAAACACGAAACACTTCGGCTCCCTTGGTTACGAAAACACGAATCCTAGGAGCGCCGACAATTTGTTCACGTTCGAATTCATGAACTCCAACATATTCTACTCACAACCACACAGAACACTGTTCCAATCGCGATTGATACTTGCAACACACTGACATTGCACAGGTGCCTTTCATGATGAAATATAGCGGGGCAACCTGGAGACTAGTGTCTGCATTTATGTTCATGCATGCATTTCTCCCTGTGTTTCTGTATTTTTGTGCAACCTTTCTGTCTACCTTTGCCTTGCATCTTCTCGCGAGATGTCTCTGTATTTCAGAACGGATTTTTTTTTCCATAAACTGTTTATTTATGGCCGGCCGCTGTTGCCGAGCGGTTCTAGGCGCTTCAGTCCGGAACCGCGCGACCGCTACGGTCGCAGGTTCGAATCCTGGCTCGGGCAAGGATGTGTGTGATGTCCTTAGGTTAGTTAAGTTTAAATAGTTCTAAGTTCTAGAGGATGTTGAGTCCCATAGTGCTCAGAACCATTTGAACCATTTGTTTATTTATGGGGTTGTGCAAAGTAAGTTACTGTATATTTCTTTATTGATTTAGATTGTTTCTATACAATTGATAGAAACTATCCCCCCCCCCCCCCCTTAGCTCTCGGAAAAAGTTTACGTTGATAGTCTCAATTAGTCTGACGTCATCGTGCGCCCTCCTCCTCGCGTTACGCCGGCGTCCTGATATTCTTGGTGGTATTAATGACAAAAATAATAAATAACAATAAAAAAGAATGAAAAGAAAAATAAATATCTAAATAAAGGGAGTTCATTGTACCTCTACTCCATGTTCCCTACGCTTTGCATGGTTCCTGGTGGGCGGGAACGTTTCACGGTGGCCAGGTCTCGGGTTGCGACCCCTGCCTACTTTGCCCTCACCTCTCCCTTTAGGCGCCTGAAAGGTTCCTTTCAAAAAAAACAGCTGGGCCAGGTTCGATTCCCGGTTGGGTTGGAGACTTCCTCCGTTCGGGAAGTGGCTGTTGTGTTGTCCTCATCATCGTTCCTCATTGTCGATACGGAATTCGCCCAGTCTGGCATCAGCTGAAAAGACTTGCAACTCGGCGTTCGATCTTCTCCAGGTTGGGAGGGGGGACTCCCGACCATCAATGCCGTACGATCATTTCATTTCAGTGGAAAGGTTTCTTCCTCAGCCCCATTAATTTAGTTGTATTGATACGAGGCTTTGTATTGTTATGTTGTTCAATATTTTTATTCAACAGAACGATCGCGAAAGGCGTCTAAAAAGCTTAATTTAGAAATTACACCTTCTACAAAAATTCGTAAATAGGACGATTACGTAATAAGCGTAAATTCAGACTACCGTTACAGTATATAAGAAAGGAAAAAACACTGGTATTAGTACACTAGTTGTGAAATAGCTTTGGGTGAACGTAAATATACCCTATTTTGCAAAACAGGACGCTAACATTCAGTTTATTAAGAGATGCAAATTCGAAGGATGGTGTATGTTGGCCAAGATAGTTATATCATCAGTCTACTTCATTACAGTCATAACCTACCGACATATTCACTTAAACAGATCATCTGTTTCAAATGGCTCTGAGCACTATGCGACTTAACTTCTGAGGTCATTAGTCGCCTAGAACTTAGAACTAAGTAAACCTAACTAATCTAAGGACATCACACACATCGATGCCAGAGGCAGGATTCGCACCTGCGACCCTAGCGGTCGCTCGGTTCCAGACTGTAGCGCCTAGAACCGCACGGCCACCCCGGCCGGCACAGATCATCTGGATAAAACATTCAACTGACGTAGATATTTTCATTCGACCACAACATTTCGCTGACAAAAGAATATGAGTAATAGTTCTGTGCGTGTGTGATGGCGTGATGATATGTGGCCATTTTGATTGATTCGGGCTGGAATAGCAGCAAGACTCATCCGGAATGGTGCTATCATTCCAGTTACTGTTAGAGCAAGATCTCCTTTTATGTCACAGTGATGTCACTTGCACAAAAGAATTTTTATTTGAAATGGCATTTTTCTTCATTACTGCAACTAAATCGTTCAAGACTAGTCATCAGAGCTAGGAATCTTTATTAATTACATTACCCCGTAGAGAGACTTTTCTTTCATTAGTGGTGTCACGAGCTCTTATCTTGGTTACAAAATATCTTCAGTATTTAGGAAGGAGAGAGAAAAAAAATGTGCCGTTCCAACTAATACGACAGTCATTAACGACGAGGTGCTCAAATCGTCTGTAGTAGATGAAACTATTCTCTCGAGCTAACTGTTAGCACAATATATTAATTTCTTCTATGGGCTTTTCTCAGACAGGTGATCACTAAGCAGATTTCGGACGAAGGACGTGATTGTATTCGCGAACTGCCGAAATATTTCACGAGTTACCTTATATTACGTAGGATGGCTATGAGTTTCGTCCCAAACCCCTAGGACGCGCAGAGGGCGCTGGTCAATTAAAGGCGTGAATTTGAACTTAATGCGTGTCGTGACCTCACTGGTGTAGCGGTCCAGAGTGATACCGCCTCTATAAAGTGGTGGGCAGCCGACCTCCCAGTTGTCAGGATGGCACGGCTGCTCTCCCACCTGGACATTCTGTACTCAATGTGTTGGCCGGGACTACAGGAATCCTTTGTAGGTGAAGTTGGACGCAGCCACAAAGACGGAGTTCAGGAAAATTCTTTATAATTCATCAAGCTTGAGCAAATACAGGTGTGCAGCAGCGTCCGGTGGGCGCAGCCTAGCTTCGATCCACAGTATCTTTGTATGGGCGCGGGGAGGCGGACGTGCCTCAAGGCCAAACTTTTGTCTGGTCTGCTCGTGATTACAGTATCAGTGAGTTCCAATAAGAATCGGGCGCTTCACATAAATACTTGCTCGTCACAATGTGTCGGACGTATTAAATCGAATGATCACATGTAATCAATGGACCAATCGCAAGTGAAGTAGGTGGCAGACATCGGCTCAGCGATAGGCTACTGGGAAAACGCACTAGAAAGGAGATCGCTAACAAAATACGATTGCGGCCCACACTAGAATATCGCTCAAGTGTGTAGTACTCTTACCAAGTAAGACTAACGGGAAACACAGTGTAAGGGTTTTGTTTTATACAGAAAATTATAATTTCGGTTATATTTTGGATGTCACGCAGAAAAGTAAAGCTTTAATAGCATCTGAGTAGTAGCTGGCAACATCTCTGTCAAAGAGGATGTTCTGCGTGAGACCGTTAGTAGAACGTTTACTTGTGAGTGGAGTGCAGTCTTGTTGGAGAGAGAGAGAGAGAGAGAGAGAGAGAGAGAGGAGTCGAGTTGTATCTTGTGATGATGTAAGACGTGTTTTGGCCGTACCACCTCAAAAGACACTGTAATAGTGCATTTGCCGAGAAATCCAAGCGTAGTAATTAATTTGGTCAGGGATTTAGAATTGACATTTTTATGATAACGTAACAATGTGTGATTTACTGATTTTTCTTCAATGAACAGCATATGTTTTTGTTAGAAAGTAAAGAGATTTGTTTAGATTTTTCCACTATTAAGGTAAAGTGAAATTTAATATTTCAAATGTTAAAATATTTTGTCATAATGATGTAAAGTTTTGTTAATACAGGTAGCTTGCTGTTTTTCCATCAATCAGCATTCGTCTCATTATTTCAAGTTTCACGTATATAAGTTTGCTTTTCCGAATTTCTCGGTAACAGAATTGTGATTCACAATGATCATTGCAGTAATGAAATTTATTAGCACAGAATCTTTGTGGATATCTCTATAGTTTCAAGCACACTTTGCACATCACATTGCTAATAGTATGAATTTTCATTTTTTAACTACCGTAGCAGCGGCCGCAGTAGTTTGGAGATAGCAGCAGCACAGCATTTATTGATTCTGCAAACAGTTAGGTCATTCATAATTTAATTGCAATGCGACTAACATTTCAGCATGACATACTTCTCAGAGAGGGCATTTTTGGTAGTTATTTATATATCATATTTTTCTCGCAACAGGTTGCTTGTATTATTGCTAACAGGACAGTTTTCTTAAATTTAACAAAAAATGTTCAAATGTGTGTGAATTCCTAAGGGACCAAACTCCTGAGGTCCCTAGACTTACACACTACTTAAACTAACTTATGCTAAGAACAACACACACACCCATGCCCGAGGCAGGACTCGAACCTCCGGCGGGACGGGCCGCGCAGTCCGTGACGTGGAGCCTCAAACCACGCGGCCACTCCGCGCGGCTAAATTTGAAACGTCCCCTTTTTGAAGAATTATACAGGACTGTGCTTAAACTGACACACAGTATTTTTTAGCGCAACGCAATCTGACTTTCAAAAATTCCTACAAAAGAATGGCCCTGACTAACATTAACCTATACGTTTCACAAATCACTTACCTCACAAAAATCTTCGCTACTCAAGCTACTGCAATACAGCGAGCGCCACTACTGCCAGCGAAATAAAAGATTCAAACTATGGAAGGCACTAACTACTGATAGGGATAGTTAGCAAATGAAAGATATTAATAGAGAACAAACACTGTATTTACCTTAATAGTCATAATATATACAGCAGTTCATGACAAATTACAAAACTCCGCCATCTCTCTCCCCACATCCACCACTGCTGGCGGCTCACCTCCAACTGCGCAACGCTACGCGCTTTTCACATCCAGCTGCCGCTGCCCAACACTACAATGGCAGACAACAATGCAAACTAGCCACAGACTGCACACAGCACAGCCAGTGATTTTCATACAATAAGAAAACCTAAACAGCCTACTTACATAGCCCCCATGCTCACCACAAAAAATTTTACAAATTGTTTTGGGCAGTGGCCAATACAGATTTAAAAAATTTTTTCATAATTACAATAACAAAGAAATCAAATGCACACACTTATTGATGCAATGTTGGTCAAAAGCTAAAATTTTCTCACAGTCCATAAAGATAGTCCTGATCATTTGTCATAATAGTAATTACAGTTTTTTTCCCAAAGTCTCATTAGTAAAACAAATTGCACACAGAAGTAGTGGATTTCCATGCAGTCTTGAAGAAGTAGTGTTGTCCTTCCAACGGAAAGACATGCAGACAGGTAATGGGCCACAACAGAGCAAACCCACAGCAGAGTCATTCGACGTTTTGAAGAATATTGGTAGGTAGGTCATCACAGAGCAGACCCACTATAGTCTTGGTAGAGAGTGTGGTATAGGTGGGCCACCAAAGGTGCAGACCCACTACAGTCCTTGTAGAAATAATGGTACTGATGAATCATCAAAGGTGTAGACCCACTGTAGTCCTTGTAGAAATAATGGTATTGGTGGGTCATCAAAGATGCAGATCCACTGTAGTCCTTGTAGAGATGGCCAGCAGCCATCTGTTGTGATTGTGCAGCTGCACAATCACTATTGAAGAGTCTTGCGGATAATATAGCAAGTCCATAACCACCACTTGTGCATCACAAAAATTTTTTTTGAAATGTCCTTAGAACCAGCAATGCTGTTATCCAGTCCCTTGCTGAATTATTAACACACGTGCAAACACTAACAGTCGCTACATCTCACATATTGTCCATATAGTATGACCAACAGAAACGTGTGCAGTGAAATGGAACTTACAAGTTACTTAATTTGATGAACTGCTGTCAATTACAATTTTATAACATAAGAATACAATAACAAAGATTCAAAATACATCATTAAAAACATAATACAGATAACATTTGTAGTAATACAGGCTTTACAAAATAATAGAAATAAACATATACATCAGTGTTACAGGAATTATGAGATAAGTAAATACATAATAGATCAGAATAACTTTTGAAACATCAACTTTACACATAAGCATTAAAACAAAACAGAATAAATAATGTCTAAACACCTTTATGAAGAAAATAACATAGTATTTGAAAAATTCTACAACATAAATCTTATTAGCTAAACACATAAAGACAGGAAAAACACAAATACACAAGGGAACACACACACATAGTGGGATAACACAAGGAAAGGACAGGGTTTCTTTTACTCCAGTATTTTGCAAACGAAACTTTCTTTACTTCTCGGAGATCTCACTTCATTCGTCATTATTCCCAAATAGTCCTATCTAAACCTGCTTTCTGTATTCTACTCATATTTCTTTCAAAATAATTATTTCTCAGTGTACGATACGCATTTTGGCCCAAATATTTTTCATATAACTTCTCAATGCATTATTTCCCTATTGTCCATAGTTTCTTATATAGCCTACGCCCTCTTAAGCTAACTTAAATCTACTGAGCTCAGATGCTAAACTAAGGGACGAGGCAATGCAGCAGCACAAAACAATTAACGCAAACAGCAACGAAAAAAATGCAGATTTGCGAAGCAAGCAGCATTATAGAAATTAGCAAAGCAATTGCAATATTACAACTAATATAAGGCAATGTGCAGCAAACAATAAAAATAAATCATTAGTAAAACTGGCTTAACAGAATAACACAAAGTCAAATTCAGTAACACTATGCCTGGCAAACAGCAGCAAAAAAAATGCAAAATTTATATCTAAACATGACATAGCTCAAGCAGAAAAAATATTACACTAAAGATGGCCATGTCTAATACCTATGTCACATCTTAACACTAGAGTGATGCATCACGAGAACTTACACTAGCAGATAAGTTACCAAATCGTAAAGAAATTATTAATGCAATTCCTGTGACGGGAAATGTCTATTTATGTGCCCTCGTTTTCTAGGAAGTAGATCATAAATTTCTTATTGACTGGATCTGTAGGCATAAAATAACTATATTAGTACATATATTAAATTTTATTTTAACCAATGCTGCAGTGCAGCTAGAAACTAGATATTAAAGAAAATGAGCAAATATGTACAAAGGACGGCATGAAACATCATTCATTAGCCATATGGCATTTCATAAGGCAGTAAAAATTCTCTCAATTCTCGAGAAAGACGCTTGTCATAATCAGGTGTGCAGATGTAAGTATCTTTCCAAGTAATGAGCGTGTCGTATTTGCGGTGCTGTCTACAAAGGAATGTCAATAGCGAGGTTAATGGCCTCTTTTTTTTTCACCTAATGGCTGTTTCTCCAGGTGGCTGGCACAGGTGGCCGCTCAAGACGCATTACGTCAAGGTCACTTACCTTTCTTACCGAAATATTTACGACAACAGTTTCCACTACAGTGGCAGTCTCGTATAAAAATATTTCAAAGGTCAAGAATTTGTGTTAAAAATCTGTAGAAACAAAATCCTATTGATATAACAGTGTCCAAAAAGTTTTCGTCGGCATTGTAATACATTCACGCATTTACATACATTTCATAACTCTTAAAGTACGATTCTTGGTTTCCAACAACCTGTTTCACAAACCAGAGTGAGTCCCTAACCACTACTCATTATTCCTTACCTTATTCGTCGACACTTCTTCAATATTTTATGATAACAGATATGTAGCATACTCAAATAACTCATATAGCATCAGCTTATTGATCATAAACATACCGCAAGAGCATAATACACATAGTCATCGTAATAATATCATAACACCTCAGTCAACTCTCAAAATCGTCGTAGCTTCCTCCAATAATTTCAAAACCTAAAAAAAAATTCTCTGCTCATGTCAAAAGTGTCATCTGCCTCAAACGTACTTTAAAAATCGTGATCCCATACCAAATACATCATTCAAAGCTCTCATAGTATCACAATGGTTCCAAAAAAATATGAACAGTTTACAAAGTACAGACAAAATACAATTTCATAAGTGTGAAGTTATCCAACTGTGTAATTGCGTAAACATCTGTCACTGATGTAATAAAAAAATGTTTGTTTCTCAGTTAAATGATCAGATAGCTGTGTAATTTATGTATTAGGGAAATATGGTACCGATGTGTAAAGTTGTATAAGCAAATACCATATTAGCTAGGGCTCCTTGTGCTTGCCAAACACATAGTACACAAAGTAAGCGTGTACCCCCCTGAGGATAAATGAATAATACCCTCAGGTGTTACAGATTACAGCAATGGAATGAAATGTATCACAGAATACCTTTGTATCATTGTACTTCAAATATCTTTAAAAATAAATGTTTTAAGTACAAAATTAATCACTCAAATGCGTGTACTGTAGCGCTAAACTGTGTGTCTTGTTGTAAAATAATCTCTGTGGAAGTGTCGTAGTTATCGTCCTCCGAAAGCTAAGTTCTGCAGAAGTCAATGTACTTACCTCACGATACACAAAAATGAAATGCTTTGCGAATAGATATCTTAGTTATTACGCTTATTGCCGTGATGAAGAAAGTACTGTGCTGTAACATATTGTTGTGCTACAGAAAAGGCTGTCTCAGTGTAGCTATACAACAAAAGTTATTACTAAAACATGTTTTTCTTTCCAGAAGAATTCAGAAAACTGTGCAGATATAAAACAGATACACCGCAAAAGCAACATTGTAAATTGTCACTCATTAGTAGCGTCGTGATAAAATCGTGTAGCTGTCACATAAACTAACCTCTGTGCCATCTGGTATCTCTCAGAAAGCACTTTAATTTCAGAATGTATTTTCAAATAAACCAAAATGTTGCATTAAAATCTCATTAGCAGTACCAGTATGTGTCCTAAGTATGTAAGCCTGATAGTCGTTACGTAATCGTGCAACTAACAAGCAAGAATATACAAATACAATAACACTGTGTCATCTGTTCACAATAACAATGCATTCGTAATTTCTGTTTAAATAAGTTCTCTTGGTTCTTGATTGGATATTTAACTTCAAACAATGTTGCATGTTAACAGTTTCTAAAGTCTTACAAAGCATACTAGTAATGTAAAGTGAAAAGTTATATGGCAAAGACAAAGTTAAAAAGCAGATTATTTTTCAATAAACGGTTTTACATGTGAAATGCGGTGCAATTATTTACTCTTCATAGTACTCAGAGTTTGAACTTGAATGCAATTATCATGCGGTATACGTCGGTAAAGAATACTGGAATTTTTCTCAAGGTTAGCGCCTGTGTTATTTTTCTCAAGCCAGCCGGCACAGGTGGCTGCCTGCGGTGCGAGTCATTGTCTGTTCCTTTATTGGCGCGCGTTGTTATTGGGATTAGGAGACCTAGCTTCTACAAATTCACGTTGTCGAAAGTGCCCTGCTCTGTTTGAATCCCGCCAGTTCTGATGCAATTCAGGTCTGTCGTTACGATCATATTGTCTGTCGTCATGTCGGTAGATGCCATAGTTTCTTTCTTGTCGGTCACGTGGTGGAGAATTTCTCCCTGAATCGTAACTGCGCGCTGGACCGTTGCATCTAAAGTTATTCTGTCTCCCTTGATAATAATTATTTTGGTTCCCAAATTGTCTGTTTCTCTGATTGTCTCTGTGATAGTCACTACCACGGAGAGGTGATCTTTCCCTGTAATTATTACTACTCTGCCAACGGTTGTCGTGCGGGTGGTGTCTGTTTCGGTCACGATTTGTGTTGTGAGAATAGCCTTGTCGCGTCCAGTTATTATTTCTTTCATCGCGGAATTGCGACGGATGTGATCTGTAATTGTTGTGCTCCTGCGTTCCGCGATTGTCAGTGTCAATTTCTAATTCTTGTAAGAGTCCCTGAAAAGCTTCAATGTCGTCTTTGCAACGTCCTGCTAAAATAATATGTCGTAAATGTTCAGGTAATTTGATTAAGCAAATGCGGATGAGTTCTGAAGGGCTGTATGGGTTTGAAAGATATTGATTCTTGTGCAACATGTCTTCAAAATATTTCACAAGACTGGAGAATTCAGATTCTTCGAAATGTTTCATCATTATGATGCTATGTTTTACTCGGTCTTGTGTAGCTTGAGACCAATATGCTGAGAGGAAGGCATGATAAAAATCTCCTTCACTGTGACAATCGTGAATGACCGATCGCATTCTTACAGCTGGTTCATTCTCCAAGTAGTCACACATAAATTCTAACCTGTGCTCCAATGACCAGTTGGGAGGAAAACAATGAGAGAATTGATGGAGCCACGCTTGTGGATGAATGTCGTTGGCAGAATTCTTAAACGTTTTGAATTTACGTGTAGTAATGAACAGCTTATAATCAAAATCATCGTGTCGGCGAATAGCATATCGGTCATTGTTACGTCGTTTCGGCGGTTCCATTTCAAAATTCGGTGCACCTTGCCAATTTCTTTCATAGTTTCCGAAATGCCCTGTGTTATTATTTTGTGGCTTTTCCGTATTTCTATGTCCCTCTTCCCGTATTGGGGCGCAAGTGTCCTCTGAAATACGTAACTCTTGTATTACCTGTGTCAGCTGATCTTGTACTTCCCAGATTTCTCTTTGGTGTTGCGTATTTATTTGATTCTGATTTTGTTTGAATTTCCTAATTTGTTCGCACTCTTCTGTGTCATTAAAGACTACCGGTCTTGTGTCATTGAGATCATCATCTACCTTTGTAGATAAGTTAGTGAACTGATCCGAAAGTTCGGCTACTTTCTCCGATAGTATACTTATTTCCTCAGTGTGTTTTTCTGAACCAAGTTTCAGAGTATTTACTGTGTCCTTTAAATTTTCCTGAGTTTTTGCAAGTTCCGTAACCGAATTGGTAGATGCAACTGAGTCAATTTTTGCTTGCAAGGTGTCGTGATTTTCATGAACAATGGTTTGCAGTTCTTTCATGGCTGCTTCGTGATTCTGTAATGCATTTTCATGCCGCGAAAAAATAGGTTGAAAATGCTCACAAATTTGTGTTTTTACGTCATTACAGACTTTTTGACATTTCGATTCGATGTTATGTAACTCAGTAGTTAAATCTTCACGTGTTTGTTCAAGCTTATGTTCCACTGAGTCTAACTTTTGAAGCTTTTGTTCCATTGCGTCTAATTGTTGCTGTGTTTGTCTCTGGTGTTGTTCCATTGTGTCTAACTTTTTAAGATTTTGTTCCACTGTGTCTAACTTTTGAAGCTTTTCTGTGTTTGTCTCTGATTTTGTTCCATTGTGTCTAACTGTTGCTGTGTTTGTCTCTGATTTTGTTCCATTTGTTGCATTAATTGTAATAACAATGCACTGGTGTCTGGAACATGTTCCTCAGTGCTTTTCGGCAGTGAATTTGCACCGGCAACATTCACATTTTGACAAGCGGAAAATGTGTCTTGACTCATTTGAGAAAATGGTGAGAACCCAAAACCTGAGTCTACAATATTTGCAAAATTGTGTCCTGTCATTCCCGATTCCTGAGGCGGGCTGTTGTCGAACGACCGATCGATAATGCTTCCCTGCTCACTAATTGTTTCACTGTCTACGCCATTGTTTGCCGCACGCTCCATTTCCCTATGCACAATTACCAAATTACTACTTTGATCATTAGTTAATTCATTACTCGGTGGCGCTAACACACTGCTTTCGTTTTCACTGTCATTTCTCAGTTTACTTTGGAGCCTAGTATTACGTTTTTCACACGCCATTATTGTCACAATATTTCACACGACAACACAGAAAAGCACAATTTGAAGAGCAAAATAAAATAACATAGCAATGGAAATAATGTCTACTTAATTGCAAGCGCAGCTGCGAAATACTTGGTGCAAATCTACATGCATGCCACAACTGTTTTACTGTACAACAATGAAAAACTACAACTACAATGGAAATTCTCTCTATAATTACGCGCTGGCAATAAACAAAAGCTACACTAATTACACAAACTACAAGAAATAAATCAGAAGATTCCAGTGAGGTATCCTCGGCTAAGGGTCGACATATGAAACGTCCCCTTTTTGAAGAATTATACAGCACTGTGCTTAAACTGACACACAGTATTTTTTAGCGCAACGCAATCTGACTTTCAAAAATTCCTACAAAAGAATGGCCCTGACTAACATTAACCTATACGTTTCACAAATCACTTACCTCACAAAAATCTTCGCTACTCAAGCTACTGCAATACAGCGAGCGCCACTACTGCCAGCTAAATAAAAGATTCAAACTATGGAAGGCACTAACTACTGATAGGGATAGTTAGCAAATGAAAGATATTAATAGAGAACAAACACTGTATTTACCTTAATGGTCATAATATATACTGCAGTTCATGACAAATTACAAAACTCCGCCATCTCTCTCCCCACATCCACCACTGCTGGCGGCTCACCTCCAACTGCGCAACGCTACGCGCTTTTCACATCCAGCTGCCGCTGCCCAACACTACAATGGCAGACAACAATGCAAACTAGCCACAGACTGCACACAGCACAGCCAGTGATTTTCATACAATAAGAAAACCTAAACAGCCTACTTACAAATTTAACAGAACAGACTGTACTCTCGCCACTAGCGGTGCGGTACGCAGTCTACTTTTGCATTTCTGGTTAACTTTTACATAGCTGATTACTTTTCAAGAATTACCAGATTACTTACGAACTGAAAGAGGAGCTGAACTGTTTCTCTAATCACGAGTTCAACTTTGTACTACCACACAGACAAAACATCAGTTAATATAACTTTACGCTACCACACAACCAAAACTAATTAGCCACTTACAGAATGTGTACAAAAAAGCGCGAATGGTCAGAGGTCTGTTTGACTCACAGGAGTTAAACACGAAAACGCTGAAAGAGATGAACTGCCAACTGCCTTCAGAATGGAGGGTAACTAGCTCGCGAAAGGATACTTACAAAGTTTCAAGAAATAGTGTGCAGTGAAGGATCTAGCAATATTCTTCAGCCCTCTACGTTTCGCACCCATAGGAACTACAAGGACAAAATTATCCTAATTAGAGCGGCCAAATAGGCAGTTAAATCATGCTCCTTACGGGAGTGGAACCAGAAGAAATCCTAATATGTGATACAAAAGGAATTACACTCTGTTAGTCACCTCACAGTGATTTGCAGCGTATGAGTGTAGACGTCTACCAGGCTCGAGACCAGTTTTAAAATCTGTGTGAGGTAATCCGAAGGAAACAATGGGGAAATTGCAGAAACTGGGGTGTGCTATAATAGAGAAAACTAGATGTGTGCAGGGAAAAAACAGGGCGGCTACAGACAGTAGGAGAGGAGCGTGTCGAGAGTCTCTGAAACTAACTGGGAAGCAAGCGACCTCAGAAGGAAAGTAAGAAGTGGTTCGCACGTTCCCGAGAGGGGACTGAGCAAATATCGCTAAAGGAGAGACCGGTACGCAGTAGAGATGAGAAGTAGGATCTCTAAGAAACAGAATTCTTGAAGGGATAAGCTACGCACATGAGCGATGCGAGGTAGCTATCGCATCAAGGATAGAATTATCGCTGCCAATGCATGGCCGCAGTCGAAACAAAAATCCGAAAGAAACCTTGCGAGAACTTGAAATTATTAACGAATAAAAGGCATAGCTGGTCAATATCTAAAGCAGTTAACCTCGTCATACGTTCATAAGCTAGTTGTAGTTTGCCTGTCTAGCGGCTTCCAGGGGCAACAAGAATTTGTTTATTTTTTTTTTTTTTAGTATTTCGTATAATTATTTGCCGAAATAAAAAATTTAAAATGCTGTCATTATTTGCTCATTAAGATGTATAATGTAACGTCACAGGTTTAACACAGTAAGACAAGTATTACAGCTAAAAACCGCGTCTTGGGACAGCGGAACTCACCGCGCGGAAATATCCACATTATACTCAGCTATTAGTTGAGAATGAGAGCACTTTGTGACTTGCAACAAACTGTAAGCATAATTCCAAATCTTCTCGAAACTTTTTTGCTCTGATATCCCCCCACCCCAAGATTACATGGAAGAAAAGTTTTTCGCTTAGCACATTTCCGCCGTACTCGCAGTAAAACTACCGCTTTAGACATATTTATTACTCCTGTATCGCTGGCTCTATAGTCTGACTGCCTAGCTGAATGGTAGCATGTTTGCCTACAACGCAGCAGGCCCGGGTTCGATTTCCGGCTAGCCTGGAGGCTTTCTCAGCTCATGGACTGTGTGTTGGGTTGTCCAAATCACCACCGACGCGCAGCTCGCCCAGTGTGGCGTCGCTTGAAGTAAGATTCGAAATCCGGAGGCCGAATTCCCCCGGATGGGGCCTCCCGGTCAGCAATGTCACCCACTCATTTCATTTCAATTTTTTACTGCTCTGTTCGCAACATATGTTGTAGACAGTATCGACATATACCACTGAATGTATATGTAAATTTATATTATTGTATAACACACAATTCGTGAGATATGACGCAGTAAACTTTGAGAACCGAGAAAAGTTACTTTCTGCTTAAAATTGAGCCTAAATTACCGAGACCATACTCATCCAATGTTTGATAATGAGGACACTTAGTGACTTTCAACGAATTTTAAACATAGTTCGAAACCTCTTCTAAAATCTTCCTCACTTACGTGCTTAACGTCGAATATTTAACACATTCATATTTTTACAGCAGTCAGAAGTTGTTTTACACACAGGAGTTCGATTCTTTAACGAATCAGAGATTACTAGTAAACCTTCCGAGATGCTACTCCAGGCGGGTGTAAAAATGAATGTGCGCAACGGAAAATAATAAACGCTAAAATGATGATTTGGTCCTGTCTGACTACCCCCTGAAGCAGATCTTAATTAAAATCTAAACAGAAATGAATGATGAAGGTAACTAATACTACTAAATGATAAACGTTGTTGTTCAATATATATTTATTATAGATTAAAATCAGCCCTATAAGTCCAATTGTCTATATTTCCTAACTAAAATTATTAATCAATTGCGCAACTCTGCCCCTTATTATGACTACACGGTCTAATATCACTAATGCGAAATGACTGACATCATCTACGTACCAAACACTAGAAGACACTACTTTCAAAGATGATCTACGGCGGTGTGGAACGTCAGGGGAAGTAAACTAACGTGATCACAGCTGTTAAGCTTTACAGCCATAATATGCCGAAGCAATTTGCGATATCACCGTATGTACTGCGTCCGTTGCGTCGAAGTGATAGTTCTTGTGCTTGTCTGCGACGATGGAAGAACTCCAGCCACAAATAAACCGTTTCAATCACTAGGACGGCCGAAGGTGGTCCGCTGACTAATATACTCTAATACTGTCTTCTCCTCTCTCAGTTCTACAGACGAGAAACGCGAACTCCCAGCCACAAGGACGGAGTTCAAATAACGTCTCAACGTATGTATAGACAGGAGAAGTGCTCTCAATTATGCAACGCTGCGTACTCAACGACGACTTCCAACCCGGAGGTGAAGTCCAGAATCGTATAGCTTCGCAACAGTACAGTGCCAAACTGTCCTAACTATAAACTCTCACCGGCCGCGGTGGCCGAGCGGTTCTAGACGCTTCAGTCCGGAACCGCGCGACTGCAACGGTCGCAAGGTTCAAATCCTGCCTCGGGCATGGATGTGTGTGATGTCCGTAGGTTAGTTAGGTTTAAGTAGTTCTAAGTTATAGGGGACTGATGACCTCAGATGTTAAGTCCCACAGTGCTCAGAGCCATTCGAGTTATAAACTCTCCTGAGAGCAAAGACAGCAAGTCTGTCTGTACCAACAAGCTGATACTGAGCGACCGTCACACATGGGCGCTCACAACGGAAGACATCATTGTCTCCACCGCTGGCTTCCCAGAAAGGCTTGGCTGCCCACCCTCGTAATTCCGAAAACGAATCATATTCCCGAAACCACAGAAAGCCGACCGCTGTGGCCGAGCGGTTCTAGGCGCTTCAGTCCGGAACCGCGCGACTGCTACGGTCGCAGGTTCGAATCCTGCCTCGGGCATGGATGTGTGTAATGTCCTTAGGTTAGTTAGGTTTAAATCGTTCTAAGTTCTAGGGGACTGATGACCTCAGATGTTAAGTCCCACAGAACTCAGAGCCAAACCACAGAATATTCTCCATCTCTACAGATTCTTCCGATCGCCGACTACCTATATTTTAGTCTTTTGTCGTCCAGCGCGGAAAGTTTGCTAGGGAAAACCTATATTCGTACAATGGTACGCTTCTTAGTAAAAATCCTTGGAAATAATCCAGCATGCATGGTTTCCGAGGTGTCGTTTCTTCGTTCCTCTCACCTACGTCCAAGATTTGCAGAGTTCTTGGTTATCCTTCCGGCCCCTACTACAATAGCAGCTGGCCGTCACCTTATTGTGCACCAGAGCTCAGGTGCCACGATGTCCGTCTAGCTACTTCCTGTTTTTAAGCAGGACCAACACCTGTGCAGGCCTTCCACCCAGAGCTTGAGTTCTGCTTGCCGTTTCAGCTCCACTGGCGTTCCAACCTCTACTAGTATGGGCAATCATTCATTACGCCGTTCTGTTAATAAAGACGCTCCGTCACCTTTCATGCAACAAGCGTTAACAATTATTTACAAGGCTTACGTGACAAAGTCAGTCTCCTTTAAATATTCATATACACGATGTACAACCTATCAAATGAAACCCAATTGTGGTTGTAGTTCACGGCAAAGTATGTGGATGAGTGCTTGTAAGGTGCGAAATTATAGCCACCTTGCAACCTGTAACAGTCCGACTAATGCTCGACAGGTGCATATTCGCAGTAGTAGATTTACAGACACAACAAGGTCATCGTCGACGAGGCATTAAAGGCTACTTCCATTCGGATATCTACCTCGCCGTTCACAGCTCACAAGCCTATCCAAAGAAAGGGTGTGCGGAATGTGGATGCCAGAATTCATATCCCGGCCCGACATTATTTGAACTGGTTTCATATAAATGATACATATCAAATTTAGTCTGATGGCATGTGCAGACATTATGAGTATAGAAAAAGTGAATCTACTGGGACGGCAATTCGTCTGTGGAGGTGAGGATTCCAGAATGTATTTTAACTCTGCAGTGGAGTTAGTGCACATCGCAAGTTCTTGACAGACTAAAACTGTATACCGGACAGCGACTCAAAGCAGCGTCCTTGTCTTTCTTGGACAAAGGTGCTACAGATATGGTGATAAACTGATTTGCTGCCAAATCTTTGGCTCCTCTGAGTACTACATCTGCTTCATGTGCTACGTGCTAAGGCCCTCGTAAGTCAAATAATTGAGACAGCAGAACTCAAGACGCAGTGTGTGATATGACAGGTTTTATTTATATCCAACTCCCTTGTTATTCAACCACAATCCAATTTTATCAGGCACCCGAAACGAATTCGGCATGTAGTGACTGCTATCGGTGTAACCCTGTCAAATTTTAAATTAATGTTGAGCAGAGAAGAAGTTTTATGTTAGTACATCACTAAGTAGACCTAAGTCATCTTACTGCAATGTACACGATACTAAAAGCAAATAAGTGCCATTTTGTAGTTACCTTCCACCATCGACTTGATTCTGTGTAAACGTTATCCCAGTTACGAAAAAATAACAATATTGTACAGCATTAAGAAAAGTTATTAGAGATAATGTGGTAGAGGTGAAGGTGTCTAGAATGAACATAACAGCAATTACATGACTGTTCTTGTAGTTAAAGGAGGTGTAAAAGTATATATGTACATCTCATCATTTTTTATAACTAATACTGCGTACGTGTTCTTAACTTTCAAGGTTTGATCACAAACGTTACTACTTCATCAGCGTTAAATGATCTTGATACTCAGATATCGCCGTCGGCGTCACGAGGCTGATGATTGGTTCAAATGGCTCTGAGCACTATGGGACGTAACATCTGTGGTCATCAGTCCCCTAGAACTTATAACTATTTAAACCTATCTAACCTAAGGGCATCACACACATCCATGCCCGAGGCAGGATTCGAACCTGCGACCGTAGCGGTCGCGCTTTTCCAGAATGAAGCGCCTAGAACCGCTCGGCCACAGCGGCAAGCGGCGGATGATTACCCACTACTTGTACAGAGAGTACGCGTAGCAATGCTGATCACGAGAAGTATATTCTGGAGGCGGTAGCTTTTCGGCCATTTCACTCGGGGTCTCCGAAAAGTTGCTACTGGGCAGGAAGCGCAGAAAGTTCAAAAAATTGGATTAAGCTTCTGTTTTCGTTAGAGCGTTTTGATACATTCTGGTACACAGATTTTCAGAAATTTTTATATTGCTTACTTCAGACCAATTAGAACAATATAGAAGAAGAAGAAGTAAATCGTCTAAACCCGGCTGCAACTTTTGAATGCACGAAAATGAAAAGTCGTTTTCAAAATAATGAAATCAATTAAACTAGCTTTGTGTTCAGTAGGAAATAAGCAGATACGGTTTTCTAAATGGATGGAACTAGTAGAAGTATTCTGAAAGGTTTAAAGATATGCGACTGCATTTAACGTTACAGAAATATTACAGAATTGTTAAGGCAGTCGTGGACACTTGTTGTTATATTGACTGTTTGCTTTTGTCTCGGATCTTCGGCCGACGTTTGTTTAACAATTTTTCTGACGTTTCGGTAGCATGAGTGGCAGTCAAGATCAACCACACCAACCGTGCAGGGTGAGCATTTTACACTGACAGCCACTCGTGTCCGCGAAACGTCAGAAAAATTGTTAAACAAATGTCGATCGAAGATCCGAGACCAATGTCAAGACGCAATACTTCAGCAGAAATACGACTCTTGTTAGTATTGACCTGGAGGTCAAACGTGCCCCAAAGATACGAGAGCCTTTCAATAAGTAATGTAACACTTTTTTTTCTCGGCCAGTTTCGGTTGCTATCGGCTACCATGGAGTTTATTTTGGCGGGAAACCAGAGATCACAGGTATTCATAGGCGCCTGCAGAATGCCTACGGAGACACAGCGGTTAACAAAAGCTCGGTGAGTCGTTGGGCGAGGCGTCTGTCATCATCGCAACAAGGTCGAGCAAATCTGTCCAATCTACCGCGTGCCGGCCGACTGCACACAGCTGTGGCTCCTGCAGTGCTGGAACGTGTGAACACTCTGATTCGAAGTGATGGACGGATCACAATCAGACATCTCATTCCACAACTGGGCGTCTCTGGCGGTATTGCTAACACCTCGTCCACAAAATTTTATTGGACAGTTCTTCCTCAACCAACCTGCAGCCCAGATCTCCTGCCTTCGGACTGCCACCTCTTTGGCCCAAAGAAGGATGCAGTCCTCTGTGGGAAACAGTAAGTGAATGATATGGAGGTTATAGATGCAGCAAAATGGCTCCGACGTCAACCGGTAGAATGGAACCACGAGGACATGCACGCCCTCCCAGCAAGGTAGCGTAAGGCGGAGATTTTGTTGAAAAATAGGGTTCTGTAACCAGAGGAGTGGGAAATAATATGGTGTATTGGAGTTCTGAATAAAACCAACCTGATTTCAGAAGAAAATGTGTTGCTTTACTTATTAAACGCCCTTCGTATCTGGGCTGAAAACTATGTTCCAGTTGCACTCCTGTGCAAGTTACTCTAAGTTTCCTGAGGGCCTGTCTGTTTCTCAGATGGAATATTTGTCTTTTGCTGGGATCTTGTTTTAACTGGTTCTTACAATAGTATTTATCCAACTCCTCCAAAGCGGCGTTAATATCTAGTTCCACCTGTTGGAAGGTCTCGCTCTGGGAGAGGAACTTATGTATGTTATTAGGCTGGGGTTGTTCGTTGGTGTAAATATTAAATAACAGAGGTGTCAACACACTGGCCCGTGTAACCTGTTCTTTTGGATTCCCTATCGACTGAGCTTTGCAAAAAAACTTGTATTTTGAAGCATTTCTTGAATTATTCGTATGAGATGGTGATCCGTACTTATTCCACATACTTTGAGCAGGAGCATATGACGGTTGATTTTATCATAAGCTGTTGTTAGATCAATAAAACTGCCGTAGTGACTTTTCTTGAAACTAACCCGTCTTCAGTATGCTGACTTAGATTTAATACCTGTGCTGTACAGTCCTTACCAGATCAAAATCCAGCTAGCTGTACTATTCAGGGTGATTCGACTGCTTCTAAGAGTCTATTATATGCCATTCCTTCAAAGACAGAGATAGAGTGAACATCGGTCAGGCTGTTAGCATTCCGTCTTCATCAATGGTGGATCGCAGTATCGCTTCTTGTGTACATTACAAGATGTTCTCTCATTACGAGCGGTTTTTTCAACGAACGAAGGATTACACAGTACCGTAAGTTATTACCAAATGCATTTCCAGTTGAAATTTGTATTTTGTAATGAGTGTAAACAAACTTTCAGTTCCGGTGCAGCAGCTTCATTATAAATCATGTTTAATTTTAATAACAGCCGTAGTTTGATGCGGCAACTGATCGACCAATTGATATTTTGTTACGGACGATCGTACACCATTCCAACTGCACTGCACACGAATTTCCTTTAGAACTTTTTAATCGATTTCTACCCGCTTATAATGACAAATATTTGGCTGACATAACTGCGTTAGAGTCGCCCCACCGATTAATTATCGAAAATTCGTTGCTGTCTGGCTTCTCTTCTCTTTTTCTGCTGTTTCCCGCATTGTAATCAGCAGAGGCGAGCTCATTCTAAAATAAATAAAAAATTGATATGCCAAAATTTGGACTACCACCAGCTATCCTCTATCTGAAACGCAGTGACTAATAATGAACTATTGCTTACAAGTTTACGAAAACAGACACAGTCGCCATCAATGAATCTATTGTTTGTATTCGGTGGCTCCCAGCACAACATAAATGACCGTGATTTTCCTAGCCACGTTCTCTGCTTTGAAATCCTAAATGATTCCCGAACGACTAGAATCACTAACCAAAAGCACTGATTGAGGAGAGGCGAAGACATCGTGAGGGGGTGTCCGCAAGTTCCTGAATGAAACTTACCTGGAACTGGTCTAGTGTGCATATTGTATATTCTGACATCTTTAGAACAACGCAGTCGAAATTTTCTAAAGTTTCATGCCTGAAAATGACGGATAACAACATTTTCATTTTTTCGTTTTGCATTGCAGTTACATTTTTACATACGTTTTCTATGACTCCATAAATGATCTATAGTTCAAAGTGATTGTATGGGCTCACTGCCAACTCAAAGATGGAAGACTGAAGTCTTCAAACCGACCTTAAACGTGTTTTATGTGAGGTTTATGTGCAGAAATACGCATATCAACGCAGTGGCTATATTATGCCAAGCCCTCCCAAGCACGATTGATTTGACATTCTAGATGGCTGCGATCATGAGCATTATCAGTTTTGGCCTCGTCGCTGGAAATGTAGGGAAGTTTTGTCCTTGGTAAAAGGATACAGGTAGAAACTACGACCTGAGAGGTTCGACAAACAGCGAAAACATGTACAAAGTGCTGCCCGTGCCCAATCTACCGTTTGTCAGAGACAACGTGGGCATTCTCGGACGTTCGTATGCCTCAAGAGCAAAACCCTGTCTTAGAAACCTGGTTTCTAGGCTCCCACTGTGACTTCCGTCGTAGCCAAAGGTCCAGCATCTCCAGGTTTCTCGCGGTGATGAAAAATAGACTAAACACGAACAGTTTAGGACCAATTCAATACACAGTTTCAGGCAGTCATGTTTGATCTCAGGTGTAGCGTTAGTTTTCTCGTATTTCCATATCTGGGCAATATACATGTTGCCTTTTCCTGGTTAAGGAGGTATCGCTTCATTAGTCATAGTGAACAGTCCAGCAAACAAAATCCCGGTTCTCATCGACTATAACATTCTTGCAAAACTCTCGCCTCTTTGCAGAGTCATGCGCTCTACAACTTTCACTGACTGCGTACCTTCAGTTATTACAGGCGTTATGTCGCAGACTGGACGATGTAAAATGAAATAGCTACTTAGTTAAGCACCATTTTTTATTTAGCCAACAATAAACTGAACTGAACTGCGCGTCAAAACTTGTTTATATTGTCTGAATGAGTAACATATGTGAAAACAATGATCTTGCGAAACTTACTTAGTGAATAAAATCAGTTTTTCCAGTAAACGTCTGGTTACGTTACTGGCTTTAATGCTGACTAAAGTGTGCATACAGTTCTTACTCCACTCGGAACTTATTTCCGTGTATTGTAGTTATTGGTCCACACGTGTTCAAAAATTTAGCGAAGTTTTCGTTACTTTCGACGTTTATATATATCACTAGAAGAATGTAGTGTACTTAAATGTGCGTTCACGTCAGCATTAACTTATTTATTTACCAATTTGAATAGTTATCATTGTTCGATATTTAAAGTGAGTTTAAAGTGAGGTATCAAGGGAAGAACTGGAGAAGGGATGCAAAAAAAAAAAAAAAAAATGGTTCAAATGGCTCTGAGCACTATGGGACTTAACTACTGAGGTCATCAGTCCCCTAGAACTTAGAACTAATTAAACCTAACTAACCTAAGGACATCACACACATCCATGCCCGAGGCAGGACTCGAACCCGCGACCGTAGCGGTCGCGCGGTTCCAGACTGTAGCGCCTAGAACCGCTCGGCCACTCTGGCCGGCCAGGGATGCATGAAATAAGAATTGTAAAGAAGTGGAGATTGCTAAACTGCATAAATAAAGAATAATAGTTCACTGGAGTGAATTATTTGTGTGCAAGAGTATCAAAATGTTGATCTATTTCTAAACAATATCAGTTATAAAATACAACATAGTATGCGTGCTTGTTATGTGACTCTTTAATTCTCACTTAAAGTGCGTCTTTTCTCAGAAGACTTTGAGACGTATCAAGGCACAATAAGTCTACTTACATTCCTTAAATATTTTTTTGTTTCATGTTATAACGTAATACAAATACTAAGTATACCTAAAATCTTCAAATTCTTACAGAAACTGTATTTCACTTAAGTTTGTTTTTTCACGATATTGTTTACAGTCTGCTGGTAGCAGTAGTACAAACAGTTCATCTAAAAACAATTTATTTAAAGAAACATTTTACATTGACAATACCCGTAAACGAGGTGCTCTTCAGAATTCGACTGCGCTAATATTTCTCTGTTTTAGCATTGACGTACCTTAAATGAAAGCCTACTTTCTCCACTTTTTAACAAACATTTTACTTGATATTTGAAAAATGATAGGTGTTCATAATTTTCACATTCTAGAATATTCGAATCTTAAAATATAACCCTTCGATAGTGAGGTTATTAGACATGTGTAAGTAGGCTGTTTATGTTTTCTTATTGGCAACGTTACGTAGCGCTCTGTATGAAAATCACTGGCTGTGCTGTGTGCAGTCTGTGGCTAGTTTGCATTGTTGTCTGCCATTGTAGTGTTGGGCAGCGGCAGCTGGATGTTAACAGCGCGTAGCGTTGCGCAGTTGGAGGTGAGCCGCCAGCAGTGGTGGATGTGGGGAGAGAGATGGCGGAGTTTTGAAATTTGTAAGACTGGATGGCATGAACTGCTATATATATCATGACTATTAAGGTAAATACATTGTTTATTCTCTATTAAAATCTTTCATTTGCTAACTATGCCTATCAGTAGTTAGTGCATTCAGTAGTTAGAATCTTTTATTTAGCTGGCAGTAGTGGCGCTCGCTGTATTGCAGTAGTTCGAGTAACGAAGATTTTTGTGAGGTAAGTGATTTGTGAAACGTATAGGTTAATGTTAGTCAGGGCCATTCTTTTGTAGGGATTACTGAAAGTCAGATTGCGTTGCGCCAAAAATATTGTGTGTCAGTTTAAGCACAGTCATGTATAATTGTTCAAAGGGGACGTTTCACATGGTATAGTTCTGAAGGTATAGTTTTGCTGTAGCTCAGTTTTGCTGTTCCCAAAAATTTGCAACTTTCCTAAGATAATACGTTAGTTCATGAAATATCCAAGTTATAAAAATATCCAAATTATAAAATGTAACCCTCCATAAAGTTATTGCCAGACTGTTGAATTCCCAGTGCACATTAATGTTCCACATCATAAAATTGTGGGCCAACCAATGATTTTATCATTTTCTGATTATACAGCTTTTACATCAGCAAGATTATATCATTGCCTAGGTGGTTCTTGCATTTTTTCCTTTTGCTGTGTTACTTGTTAAAATCTAAAATGTAGTAGTCTAGTATTGTCCCATTTTCTCATTTCTACGAGGGCCGTTCAGAAAGTAACCTCCAGTTGATTTAAAAAAATACACCAAGTTAAATAAAAATATTTTAATATATACATCTTACAACTACATCTTTGCACTATTTTTCTACATAGTCTCCATAGCGATTGAGGCACTTATCGTATCTCTTCACAAGCTTTGAAATTCCTTCTGCATAAAAATCACCCGCTTGTGCCAGGAGCCAGCCTGTGACCGCATCTTTGAGCTCTTCGTCGTCATCAAACCGCTGTGACCCGAGCCATTTCTTCAAATGCCTGAAGAGGTG
Source organism: Schistocerca nitens (assembly GCF_023898315.1). Taxonomy (NCBI): domain Eukaryota; kingdom Metazoa; phylum Arthropoda; class Insecta; order Orthoptera; family Acrididae; genus Schistocerca; species Schistocerca nitens. Next base: position 585,452,243 of record NC_064614.1, on the reverse strand, counting down.
ATAATCACTTGGCGCCATGTCTGGGCTGTAAGGTGGATGGTTGATAACGTCCCACTTGAAGGACTCAAGAAGGGCCGTTGTTCTGCGAGCAGAGTGAGGACGGGCGTTATCGTGCAAAAAAACGATACCGGAAGTCAGCATACCACGGCGTTTGTTCTGTATAGCCCGTCGTAACTTTTTTATTGTTTCACAGTACACGTCTTGATTAATGGTCGTACCACGTTCCATGAATTCAACCAACAACACCCCTTTGGCATCCCAAAACACCGTTGCCATCAGTTTTCTGGCAGAAAAATCTTGCAAGGCTTTTCTTGGTTTGGTAGGCGAATTTGAATGTGCCCACATCTTTGATTGTTCTTTTGTCTCAGGGATCACCTACTTAATCCAGGTTTCGTCACCGGTCACGATTCTGTTTAACAATGGTTCTCCTTCGTCCTCATAACGTGACAGAAAGTCTAATGCAGAGGCCATTCTTTGAGTTTTGTGGTGGTCGGTAAGAATTTTGGGCACCCATCGTGCACAGAACTTACGGTAACCCAATCTTGCTGTCACTATCTCGTACAAGAGAGTCTTAGAAATCTGTGGAAAACCAGTAGACAACTCCGACATTGAGAAACGTCGATTTTCACGAACTTTTGCATCAACTGTCTGAACGAGTTCGTCAGTCACCAATGATGGTCTACCACTCCTCTCTTCATCATGAACGTTTTCTCGTCCACTTTTAAATAAACGTACCCATTCACGGACAACTCCTTCACTCATAACTCTTGGTCCGTACACGGCACAAAGCTCACGATGAATAGCTGCTGCAGAATATCCTTTGGCTGTAAAAAACCTTATGACAGCACGCACTTCACATTTGGCGGGGTTTTCTATTGCAGCACACATTTCAAACTGCCACAAAAACTAAACTAGCACAGATGGCGTCGCTACTCCCCCCACAACCCGCACTGTGACCAATCGGAGGTTACTTTCTGAACCGCCCTCGTATATAGCACGTGTCTTTATACAGCCGCTGTGCCAATCCATATTCAGGCAGTGGTTCGCATTCAACTAGTAAAGGTACTGTGTTATTAGTCGGTGTTAACAATCGTAATATAATGTATCAGTTAGCCTGCATCTGGGAGTAATTATGTAAAGTTCTATTCAAATCAACTTGTTCATTTGTACTGCCCTTTGCTAATGTTCTGTAAGCTAACCATAGCCTATGTAGTTTATTGACCTGTGATGTCAAACTGAAAAACTTCATGAAAAGAAAGGTGATCATTTAATGTGTTCATGAACAGTATATACGAATGAAGTGGAAGTTAATATTAACTGAGTTGTGAACAATCATGTTAGAATTGTTTCTAGTTCTTAACAATCAACAAGAAGAAATCATGCAGAAAAAGAAATTCTACAAGATTAAAAAGGCATAAAAACAGGACGATAACGTTACAACTTCACATGGTCAATTGGAATACAGGAACTTCATTTTTCACTATGAAATTTATTTTTCTTGAGCGTACATTTATACAAGAATGACCGGTTTCTATTCATCAGGCAATCGTTTTCAAATTATTAAAATCTTATTATAATAAATAAATCAAATACAGGCAATGCAGGAGTCGGGGTAATATTGAATGGACTGGGGGGAAGGAATGTTAAAGGTAGCCAAATGTAGAATTTTACTCAGATCATAATTTAATGTTCCCTACCATTTGATTTAAGAATCATGAGTGAAGGTTGTATACATGGAAGAGATCTGGGGACACTGAAAGATTTGAGATGGATTGTGTAATGTTAAGATAGAGATCACGAAACGAGATTTCAAATTGTAAGACATGTCCAGGGGCATATGTGGACTCTGATCATAATTAACTGCTCATGAACTGCAGACAAAAACAGAAGAAACTGTCGAAAGGTAGGAAGTTAAGGAGTTGGGCCTGGATAACTTGAAGGAACCAGAGATCGTTGAGAGTTCCAGAGGGAGCATAAACAACGCTGGAATGAAACAGGGAAATAGATTACAATAGAATACTAATGCTTTGCTTTGAAAAATGAAATAGGGAAAGCAACAGAGGATCACATAGGTAAAAAGACAAGGGTTAATAAAAATCTCTGAATAGCATAAGAGATATTGAATTTAATTGACGAAAGAAGAAAATGTAAAAATGCAAAAAATGAAACAGGAGAAAGGGAATGCTAACGTCTAAAAATTGAGACTGATGAAAAATACAAAATGACTAAAAAAGAGCGGTTAGAGGACAAATAGAAGACTCTAGAAACACACATAACTATGGGAAATATAGATGCCGCTTATTGCCCTTGGACAAAAGAGAAGCAGCTGTATGAACATCAAGAGCTCAGATGGCAAACCAGTACTAAGCAAACAAGGGAAAGCTGAAAGGTTGAAGGATTATATGGAACGGTTGTATGCGGGAAACAAGCTTGAAGACAATATTATAGAAAGAGAAGAAGAAGCAGGTGAAGATCAGATGGGAGATGTGACATTGCAAGAAGAATTTCACAGAGCACTGAAAGTACCAACTAGAAACAGGAGCACCTGGAGTAAACGACATTCCCTCAGAATTATTGACATTCTAGAGAGACTCAGCCACGGCAAGATTATTCCACCTCCTGTTGTGCAACATGTAGTTATGACACTGACTCTGCAACGTATCCTAGACGATAAGTTGAAGAAAAGTAAATCTTCGTTTATAGAATTTGTCGATTTATAAAAATAATTGACAATGTTGATTAGACTGTACTCTTTGAAATTTTTAAGGTATCACAGATAAAATACAGGGAAAGGAAGGTTATTTACAATGTGTACAGTAATAAGAGTCGAAGGATCTGAGAGGGTAGTAGTGCTTGAGAAGGGAATGAGATGGTTGTAGCCTATCCTTTGTGTTACCCAAACTGTATATTGAACAAGGAGTAAAGGAAATTAAGGCGAATCTGAAAAGGGAATTAAATAACAGGGAGAAGAAATAAAAGCGCCAATGTTTGCCGATGACTTTGTAATTCTGTCAGATATGTCGAAGGAAGCACGTCGACGAAATGGATAGTGTCTTGGAAAAAGACTGTAATATGAATATCAACAAAAGTGAAACACGGTTAATGGAATATAGTCGAATTAAATCAGGCGATGCTGACGGAATCCGCTTAAGAGCTGAGACACTAAAAGGAGAAGATGAGTTTAGCTATTTGGTCAGCAGAATAACTGGTGATGGCACAAAAACAGAAAGGATATAAAATGCAGAATGACAAAAGCAAACACAACATTTATGAAAAAGAAGAATTTGTTAACATCTAACATCAGCGTAAGTGTTACGATTTCTTTTTTGAAGCTATCTGCCTAGAGGTGACCTTATATGGAAGAGAAACGCGGGCGACAAGCAGTCGAGGCAAAAAAATAAGTTTTTGAAATACGGTGCTATAGAAGAATGCTGAAGGTTAGATTGGTGGATCGAAAAACAAATTAGAAGATAGGAGTCAATCGAATTGGGTAAAAAGTAATTTTATGGAATAACTTGGTTGAAAGAAGGGATCGGTTGATAGGTCATATCCTAAGACATCAGGAAATAACCTATTTGGTAAGGGAAGGAAATGTGGGAGGTAAGAATTGTAGAGGGAGATCAAGAGATGAATACAGTAAGCAAATTCAGATGGATTACGGTTATGGCAGTTACGCAGAGATGAAGAGGCTTGCGCAGGACAGAGTAGCATGGAGACCGAAGACCACCATAAAAACAACACAATGTGTAACTAGCCATATTTAGTATAAGAACGTTCTGTCTTATTAAAGCACTTTAACATAAATCTGTACTCCGCAAGTCGTGTTACTGTCAATAGCAGTAGACAGTGTGCTTCTATTACTTTTTCTTTTCCTATCCAATTCATGAACAGCGCCTTGGAAGAACGACTGTGAGTATGCCACAGAATGAGTCCGAAGCTCCCTAATTTTGCAGTAATAGCGCATGAGAGAGACTGGGTGGATAATACGTTTCTCCTTTGTCATAGGGCGTCCTCACTTGGAGTTTTAAAACTAACAATTTTCTTGTAGTATCTGTCATAGATTTTAATGGGCAGTTTGTTCCTAACGCATGATCAAAACAAAAGAAAAATGGAGTGACGAATCGAACATCCGTTCTCTGAATTTTCTCTCTCTTCATTTAATTCAGTATGGTAAAGCTCTTAAACTAACGTACACTTTTCAACCTAACGATAGATCTGCAAGTGATCTCCTTCTCAGTTCTGTCATGTGTCCTCCCCAAATTAAATTACCGATAATCTTTCCGTCTGCCCTATCGCTAGATATAGCTCCACAGATATCCTATGAGTAAGGCTAGTTTCACTGATTAACTGATGACAGTGCTGTCAAGTTAATTACATCCTTGCGCCACTTTATTCACATCATTTATATTTTCTTACCTAGGGTATCAGCTGCCAAACTTTTCAGAAGGTGTTGATCATCTGAGAGTCTTCTTGCATTTCATGATAATTTTTAAATTACACAGCTTAGTTCTATATATCGAGGAAAGCGAGACGTTGGTTGAGACAAAGGAAACTCATGTCCAAGCAAGAGAAGTGTTTAAATCGCCATCTGGTCATGGTGTTATCCATGGTTTCTGCAAATCGTTTCAGATGCAAGCCAGGATGATTCCTCCAAATATGTCACGACAGGTTCTTTTTCCAGTTTTGTCCAACTGAACCAGTGCATCGTTTCTAACGACCTCAACGTCGACAGTTTAAAAAATTTACGTTCCCTCTCCTTCATTGTAACATCAGAAGTCGCCCTGTGATTTCAGCGCACATAACTATGCCTAATTCAGCTGCTGACATCTTGCAATTCATGTCCCTATTTTCTTCTCTTCTGTGTCAAATTTGGTTTGGCCCACACTTTTGCATTAGAATGTTGTAATAAATTTATGGAATATTTCTATTTTTCTTGCTAAAATAATAATGCGTCGCTTCTTAATTATTTATGGAGTTTCGACTTTTAATTAATTATTTTTTACAATCTAATTAGTCTGTAAAGAAACATTTGTCATCTCTGATATTTTACTAAAAACGGTAATTGCCTTTCGCTTCCAGCTTCCGTGAGTAGCAGTACTTAATAATTTATATCCCGCCGCTCCGAGAAATGTACACTCTGGCTATATCTCGGCACATAATGGGATTACAAAGACCTGAGTGTCAGCTACGACTGCTCCATTAGCGGAACACCGCCCAGTGGCGTCTCGTGTTATACTGTGAGCGAGCACTAAATTAATCCAGAGCTCCCAGCTGCGCCTCTGTTAAGTGGTTTGAGTAGTTTCTCAGCTATTATCAGGCATACAGCTGGGTCAGAAAAGAACAAAAACTTATATGAGCGAATTGCAAGCACTTAATCCTCACTAGACCAACACACAAAAGGAGTATTGTGTGAGGCATTCTGTTTTCTATTAATAAAAAGTAGTGGTTAATTGTGAAATTAATAAAGTTGGACCAGAGATGTTAACCTAAGTATACATTACTTAGTTAGTTACATTACTCAAACAGTCATTAATGATTGACTATTTTTCTACGTACGCTCTTTACAAAAAAGAATTACTGTCATACATTCAGCCTGGAAGTGCTCATAGGAAAATTCTAAGTTGTAACCGATCTTCGTCAGTAGCGTGCAAGAAAATAGCCGCACCTCTTCACCAAGTCCTCGTGAGAACGCAAGTTCTCTTGTTGCCTGTCATAAACAGATAATGACGATGCGGTAATAAGGCAAGTAGAATCCAGAAACCATTTCCACATATTTCGTTAATAGTAGGGCCGTCAATGACAGACTTACGTCGGACGATTAGTGTCTCTTGGAGAGACTGATTTAAATGAGGCATTATTCATAAAAACATCATTTATTCGCATACGAGTTGCGTGAGAAAAGTAATGATACAACACCATAACAGTGCGGTCGGTCTGGCAACGCTATGTTCTTCTACTGCTATAGGCGTGTATGTTCATCCCTTTCAGATGCTTAGTCCGAGTTTCAGTCCGTACAGCGACCACGTGGTTTTTTTAGAGCGCAGTGAGCGAAGTTTTTTTTTCGTTAAGAAAATGGAACAGGGGAATTTAGAGCTACTTTATGCCATCAACTTTTGAGTTAAACTTCGGAATCCGCGAGTGCGACCTGTGAAAAGCTGAAAGAGACTTATGGGAAACATTCCTCAGCAAGATCACAAATTTTACATTGGTGCGAATCACCTTTGGAAGGCCTAGAACTCGTTGAAGATGAACCTCGCTCAGGAAGACCTTCAACTTCAAAAACCGACGAAAGCTTCGACCGTGTGCGTGCTCTTGTGAGATCAGATCGACATTGAACAATAAGGGTGATGAGTAACCTGATAAACACTTTCACCATGCATCAATTTTTAACCGAACTCTTGCACATGCGAAAGATTTGTGCCAAGATGGTGCCGAGAAACCTCACGACGGAGCAAGAGGACAATCGCAGAAACATGGCCGTTGATCTTCTTGAGAAGATTTTTGAATACGATTCTGAAATAAAGCGGCAATGTGAGGAGTGACACATCGGGCCTTCTCCTCGACCGAAAAACGCTCGAATGGCCAAATCGAAGATCAGAACAATGGTGATTTGCTTTTTCCAAAAAGTATATTCGTCCAGGACAAACTGTCAACCAAGTGCTTTACAAAGATGTCCTTCAAGGCTCACGAAAAGGGTGAATCGAGTAAGACCGGACATTGCAGACAAGTGGATGCTGCATCATGACAACGACCCTTGTCACACCGCCGCTTCCATCACGGAATTTCTTACCTCTGATGGCATTCCTGTTGTTCCACAGCCCTCTTATTCACCTGACCTGAAGCCTTGTGACATTTTTCTTTGTCCGAAGTTGAAAAATGTCTTAAAAGGACATCATTCTGGGACTCTGAAGAACATTCAAAAGAATGTGTCCGACATGTTAAAGATCCTACGATTGAAGCCTTTCAGCACTGCTACCGAGGCTGGGAACAATGACTCAGCCGGCGTACAGCTGCCGAAGGGAACTACTTTGAAAAATGGCTCTGAGCACTATGGGACGTAACATCTATGGTCATCAGTCCCCTAGAACTTAGAACTACTTAAACCTAACTAACCTAAGGACATCACACAACACCCAGTCATCACGAGGCAGAGAAAATCCCTGACCCCGCCGGGTTCAAATGGCTCTGAGCACTATGGCACTTAACATCTATGGTCATCAGTCCCCTAGAACTTAGAACTACTTAAACCTAACTAACCTAAGAACAGCACACAACACCCAGTCATCACGAGGCAGAGAAAATCCCTGACCCCGCCGGGAATCGAACCCGGGAACCCGGGCGTGGGAAGCGAGAACGCTACCGCACGATCACGAGCTGCGGACGAACTACTTTGAAGGGGACAATATTGTTGTATGAAAAAAGGTAAAAGATAGTTTGGTAGCTGAACAAAATCGGTCTCCCTTATTTTTCTCACACACCTCGTACAAATAAATGAGATACATGACATAAGGATCATACATTTTAACTCTGTATGCCATTAAGGAATACCGCAGTGGTTCTTTCTTATACCAACTCCCAGGTAGAGTTCAAATGGTTCAAATGGCTCTAAGCACTATGGGACTTAACATCTGAGGTCATCAGTCTCCTAGACTTAGAACTACTTAAACCTAACTAATCTTAGGACATCATACATATCCATGTCCGAGGCAGGATTCGAACCCGTGACCGTAGCAGCCGCGTGGTTCCGCTCGACCACAGCGGCCGGGCCCAAGTTGGGAACGACTGGGATAGCATAATATGAAGAACAGTCGCCACACTTGTGTCTCTCATTATGTGTACAATCAGACGTTTGCTAATACCCCTGCCCTCTCCCCCACCCCCACCCCCCTGGCTGTTGCCTCCTCCCCCTCCCAAATTATCACCAACTTTAGCACCTAACTAAATTGTAGAATGAAAGCCTTTTCTTGGAGCGCTTTTATTTTTAAAATGACGCCAGATGAATAATATTTAGTTTGTGTGTGTGAGTGTGTGTGTGTGTTAGAATGAATGACGAAGGGATTCGTCGCGCACCGCAAGTGATACCCACAACTTCTTCTCAGGTAAGAAAGCTAACTATCCACAGAGTGGACAGACACTTGTTACAAAACATTCTTGCACTACATCACTCGTCTCCATTGTGGCATTTGCTTGATCCGCACATTGCAACCCTATTTAAAATCAACCAACTTCAAATGTGTGCATTGTACTTACTGTTCGTAAATCACTTAATTGCTGCACTCCATATTTCTGAACTGGCAGAAACTGGAAGACTTCAGGCTATTAATACCTTGTGCCTGACCACAGCCATTAATAGTAACAATAACAACAACACTGTGTACCGGATTATAGCAGCACTTACGTACTTACTGCTGAGTCGTGCTGTCAGTTAATTCATTTATCTATTGTGATGCGAGTGATGAAGCAATTTACGGACTACTGCAGATACTATCTACAACTTGGAGAAGACATTTTCTTGAGATATTTGGCTTTTGTTATGTATACTGCACGTTTTTGTGCCCGGAAAGCTTTAGCTCGGCTTGATGAATTACCCCAAAAAATAATCCCACAATTTCATATGGGATAATTTTTTGGGGTAAATTATCAAGCCAAGTTTTCCAGGCAGAGAAACGTGCAGTAATAAGTTATATGTGGTGTGAACTCAAGAACAACCTGCAGAAGCCTCTTTAGGGAACTAGGGATTCTAACTACTGCTTCCCAATATAGTTATTTCATAATGAAATTTGTCATTAAAATATATCAGTTTTTCAAACCAACAGCTCAATTAATGGAATCAGTACTAGAAATAAGAATAATCTTCACAACGATTTAAAGTCACTTACTCTTGTACGAAAAGGTGTGCATTATTGAGGAAAACACATTTTCAATAACTTGCCAGCAGCCATAAAAAGCTCAACAATTAATGAAATTCAGTTTAAGAAAAGCCTAAACGATTTATTTGTGGCCAACTCCTTCTACTCCATTGACGAATTTCTCAGTAGAACCAACTGATTTTTATATTCTGCACCATTTCAGTGCAGTAATGTGTGCATTGTAAATAAGTGTGTGTATGTGTGAGTGTGTGTGTGTGTGTGTGTGTGTGTGTGTGTGTGTAGGTAAAATCTAACTTCTGCACCATTTCAGTGCAGTAATGTGTTCATTGTAAATAAGTATTGTAGTACTTCTATTACATGTTTATTACCTTATAAATAAAACAAACTTTTTTATTTTAATTTCAGTGCATTAGTGTTTGTAAAATGATTCCTTCATATAGTGTTCATTTAAAAAAAATGACGATCATTCCACTTGGGACCTGTGGAAGGTACATTAGCTTATTTGTTTCAGTTGTAAATATTTATCATGTATTATCGTTTTTCTGACATGTTCTGCATCCTGGAGGACCTCCTCACTACGGATCAATTGGAATGGAAGTAAATGTAATCTCATCTAAATACGAGTATGTCTCATTTTCATCATCAGTGATGTACTGGACAAAGCACAACATATGTGTGTAATGTGTGGACTATGTGAGGAACCTGTAACTCCACCGCTGGTAATTTAGAAAAAGTAATTGTTGATAACTTAGAGTCTCAATATTAGAGTCTTACAAAGTTGTGGTAATAGTAATGATCTTTTGACAATAATTTAGTTTAGTGACTGAAACAGAATCGAATCGTTTAGTTCTTACACCTCACGAAATTTCATTTTACCCCTCAGGGGGTATTTACCCCAGGTTGGGAACCACTGGAACAGCAGAATACAAACAACAGTCGCCACTCTCGTGGTTCACATTATCTGACCACAACTCCTCACATAGTATAACGTTCAGAAGTTCTCAGAAACCAAACATAAAAGGCTAAATTTAATAGTCCAAATTGAAAAATGAATCGCTGAAGTTACAGATACGTGAGAGAATCACACAAAAAATGCCTAAATTATTACATCTCCGCTTGTAAATGAGTAAACAATAACGTAAAATTTTTACAGGAGCCTGCAGTAGAACCATGTTTATTTGGGTCAATATCCCCTGAGAGATACAGAAAAAATTGTGTTAGCAAAACAGGAGCTATGATAAGTGATTCTTAGAAACAATGAAATCAATGTCGTCCTGGGTCCTACTGATTACCTGCAGTCAGGATGGCTTGGTTCTCCCCTAAATGATATACTGTTTTTCTTGTTTACTTACATAAAAAGTTAACTTAGCCTACATCTATATTATTCCAGAACCTGGTCCACCAAGATTCACATTCGTGAACAGGAGGCATCCAAGCATTCAGTTCACTGTCGAGACAGAGAAACAAGGTAGGCTGCCATTTTTATGTGTTTTGGTACAACGGAAATCAGATGGACGTCTCAGTCCCTCAATATGTAACGCTACAGAAACGAAGGAATATAATTGGTGCATCATCATGTGAATGTTCAACGTTTTCAAGTTTTCTTTACTTGGAGAACGCCGACTTCATATCACGTGAACCATAGCCGTTCTTTCGAAAAACTTACTTCAGATATTTAATCCTGTATCCGAATGGTCCTCGTCATAAACAGCTTTTGTTTTGTGTACCAACGTATTTAAAACTGCTCTCTTCTGTACTGGATGTTGAAAACTCTGGGCGTTAAGTTAGAAATGAGTGTGCGTCGGCTTGGCAGTAACGCATCTGAAAATGCACTAATTCATGGAATAATGTAGGCAGCGAGGTAAAAATTGATACATATTCCTGAAATGACACGGGGTTATACTGAAATCGAAAACGAGCATAAAACTGGCCAACAGATGGCTCTGGACAGCAACACGTCTGTGACGCCGCATGTATCGTGTATTAAAATGAGCTACCGAAATTGCTACGAAAATCCTAGAACTGTCGTGGTAACCCCGCTACATGACAGAAAGTCACGGTGTGGTGTGGATTTACCCTATCAATGGTGAACAGGCCCTTTTTCTTCAAGGGTAAGGAAAGTCACTACTTCCGTCACGCTTGGCCTCCCAGTTTTCCAGACGGCGTGATTATTGGTTGTGGGGTTACCTGAAGTCGCAAGTAGACCGCGATAGCCAGACCTCCTAAGTGAAGCTAAAAGACAACATCCGACGGCAGTTTCTCACCATACCTATTGATATGCTGTACAGTGCCGTTCACAGCATTGTCCCTCTTTGGTGTAGAAACACCATCTTTTGTAAAAGTCAATTGTTTGCTAATTATTCCTTTTGTATCATATGAAGCGGTATCTGTTGGCCATTTTGTGCTCTTTTTTTGTTTCAGTAAAACTCCACGTCATTTCAAGAATGTGTGACAATTGTTACATCTTTGTGAGACGCCCTGCTAAACCCGCAGGACAGGACAGGTAGGTTAAGTTGGGGAAAAGGGACCAAAATAAGCGGCTGTTAGTTACACTCGAACATACAACCTTTTATTTGATCAAACATTACAAGAGCCAAGAAAAAAATATTTAAAAAAACACAGCTTTAGTTTTGGAACTAAATTAGCGGCTGAATGCGCCGTACAATCTCATGCCTTAAGGGCAAGACTACTTTAATTTAAAAACGGCTGAAAGCCAATAACTTAAAGCTCAAGCAAAATTAGAAATTTAAAAGGCTAATGCCTATCTTAAAACAGTTCCTTACTTAGGCTGAAGGCCCAAAGAATCTGACAGCTTAAGAGCAGAACAACTTTAATTCAAAATCGGCTGAAGGCCCCAAGAATCCGACAACTAAAAGCAAAACAACTTAAATTCAAAATCGTCTGAAGGCCCAACACTTAAGACTCAATAACATTAATTTTAAAAATGCCAAAGCCTTTAAGTAAAACAGGTCTTAAATTAGGCTGAAGGCCCAAACCATCTGACGCCTTAAGGGCAAAACAAGCTTAATCTAAAAATCGGGTAGAAGCCATACAAGTACAAACAACATGAACAAACAAGAAAAGGCAGTACACCCAAGGGCGCTCAGAAGTTCCGAGGGTCGGCCTGGAATTGAAACACTAACGCTCGCTTAGGTGAGACAGGCAGTCGGCCCAACCATTGTCGACCCGACGACAAACCAACCGACAGACAGTCAACGGACCCACCGACAAGATAAGTTCCGCTTCACCCGACCAGCACACAACAGGGAATTCAATGGAACAACATAGAAGGTATTGGCGCCCACAACCAATTATACATTGAGCTGTCAAACTACACACCGTGCTGGACAGCGACAACACGATGAGGAAAATACACTGCCTGAATTTACGTCAACGGCCAGGGCAGGTAACCGGAACTTTAACGGCCACAAGGCAGAAGATTCCGCTGGTGTACTTCAGTTCAAATAACCAACCACAGTTAAACTCCACCGGAGGGTGGCTAAAATTTGCCAACTTGAAAGCACACCAACTCCCGGCCCGGAAACGGTGAAAGGACCAAAAGTATGTCGACCGATGAGACGACCAACCAACGGTCGTCCCGCTCCATCATCCCTCCGACGGACAGTTCATGTGTGTCGCCAGCGGTCGGCGAGCACTGGCTGTCCGCACCTCACCGGCGCTCCGTCCCGACTGCACTGCTGGTCCGTCTCCAGCTGACTGCCAGACACACGACGACCCGGAAATAGTATCGGTCGCTCCAGAGACGGTACGACACTGCACTTATCGATACGCGTTGCTGCTGCCGCTCACGGGCAAGTAAGGCAGGAAGTTAGTGACGCCAGTAAATGGAACAAGAAAACGAGGCGGCAGTACCGTAATAGAAGATGACAAACAATAAATGGGATAAACGCGCTCCGTGCACGGCTGACTCTGCCTAAATTATTTCGTAAGAATTGAATTATCAGATGTTAACGGACTCATAAAAGCTCCCATTATTTTCGGGTCAAAGGGATCGTGATTTCTGAGGAAGGATTCGTAGACAGAGCAGTTAAGGGTGGCTCCAGTATGGTTTGATGATGATGATATATGGTTTGTGGGGCGCTCAACTGCGCGGTCGTCAGCGCTCGTACAAAGTCGCAATTTTTACACAGTCTATTTTCTTTTCACAATCCAATCTAATCACTCTCATAAAGTGTGATGACGATGAAATGATGAGGACAACACAAACATCCAGTCCCCGGGCAGAGAAAATCCTCAACCCGGCCGGGAATCAAACTTGGGACCCCGTGATCCAGAGGCAGCAATCAACATGGTTGGCTGATCCTAGAGAATGTCAAAAAAACGTTACCCAGCTGAGAACACTTGCCTCTTCCAGAAACAGTTGCAGTTTGTTCCATCAAGTGTTTCAATGCAGGTATAAAGTGACGTACGTCAACCCTATAGAGGACAGGCTCATTACAGAAAGTTATCCATCGCCAGCTGGGGGCAATCCAGTGTCGTTGTGGTTGGTAAAGTTAACTCTTTTCTGTTAATCTCGATAACATGGTGGCAAATAGCTCTATCTCACGACAGGGAATGTCTATTAGATTAAATTTTTTGGCACAATTAACGTGTGACGTGACCAGATGACGAGGTGCCTCGGCAAGGATAAGCCGCAAAATGCGCCAGTGGTGTATTAGAGACTAAATTATTATGAATGTCCAAATTGTTATAAATTACTATGAAGGAGTAATACTCCGCACTGTAATGGAAAAGGGTGCACATGTTCCAAACGCCGCAGTCTGGCCAGAAGCGACCATGCTGCATTTGGTACACAAAGCCACCCCAACCATAAACCGCCAGCCGGCCGCTGTGGCCGAGCGGTTCTAGGCTCTTCAGCCCAGAACTGCGCTGTTGCTACGGTAGGAGGTTCGAATCCTACCTCGGGCATGATTGTGCGTGATATCCTTAGGTTAGTTAGGTTTAAGTACACTACTGGCCATTAAAACAGCTACACCACGAAGATGACGTGCTACGCACGCGAAATTTAACCGACAGGAAGAAGATGCTGTGATACGCAAATGATTAGCTTTTCAGAGAATTCACACAAGGTTGGAGCTGGTGGCGACACCTACAACGTGCTGACATGAGGTAGGTTTCCAACCGATTTCTCATACACAAACAGCAGTTGACCAGCGTTGTCTGGTGAAACGTTGTTGTGATGCCTCGTGTAAGGAGGAGAAATGCGTACCATCATGTTTCCGACTTTGATAAAGGTCGGCTTGTAGTCTATTGCGATTGCGGTTTGTCGTATCGCGACACTGCTGCTCGCGTTGGTCGAGATCCAATGACTGTTAGCAGAATATGGAAACGGTGGGTTCAGGAGGGTAATACGGAACGCCGTGCTGGATCCCAACGGCCTCGTATCACTAGCAGTCGAGATGACAGGCATCTTATCCGCATGGCTGTAACGGATCGTGCAGCCACGTCTCGATCCCTGAGTCAACAGATGGGGACGTTTGCAAGACAGCAACCATCTGCACGAACAGTTCGACGACGTTTGCAGCAGCATGGACTATCAACTCGGAGACCATGGCTGCGGTTACCCTTGACGTCACATCACACACGGGAGCGCCTGCGATGGTGTACTCAACGACGAACCTGGCTGCACGAATGGCAAAATGTCATTTTTTCGGATGAATCCAGGTTCTGTTTACAGCATCATGATGGTCACATCCGTGTTTGGCAACATCGCGGTGAACGGACATTGGAAGCGTGTATTCGTTATCGCCATACTGGCGTATCACCCGGTGTGATGGTATGGGGTGCCATTGGATACACGTGTCGGTCACCTCTTGTTCGCATTGACGGCTCTCTGAACAGTGGACGTTACATTTAAGATGTGTTACGAACCGTGGCTCTGCACTTCATTCGATCCCTGGAAAACCCTACATTTCAGCAGGATAATGCACGACCGCACGATGCAGGTCCTCTATGGGCCTTTGCGGATACAGAAAATGTTCGACTGCTGCCCTGGCCAGCACATTCTCCAGATCTCTCACCAATTGAAATCTGGCCAGTGGTGGCCGAGCAATTAGCAAGTCACAATACGCCAGTCACTACTCTTGATGAGCTGTGGTATCGTGTTGAAGCTGCATGGGCAGCTGTACCTGTACACGCAATCCAAGCTCTGTTTGACTCAATGCCCAGGCGTATCAAGGCCGTTATTACGGCCAGAGGTGGTTGTTCTGGGTACTGATTTCTCAGGATCTATGTCCCCAAGTTGCTTGAATATGTAATCGCATGTCAGTTGTAGTATAATATATTTGTCCAATGAATACCCGTTTATCATCTGCATTTTTTCTTGGTGTAGCAATTTTAATGGCTAGTAGTGTAGTTCTAAGTCTAGGGGACTGATGACCTCAGATGTTAAATCCCATAGTGCTTAGAGCCATTTTAACCATAAATCGCCGGAACAAGGAAGTCTGTGGTGCTCTTGGCTCGATCCAAATAAGTGAATTCCGTGAGAATCAGCGTCCACTATTGCCGAAGTCCGAATGGTCGCCACACTGATGGGAACAACTTCACCGTGGGAAAGCTCATATCGTCCAAAGCTGGCTCACGTCGTGAAGAACCGTTCAGTGAAGCAGGCGGGCAGACTGCGAATGATGCAGATGGATGCTCCTGGAACTGCTCTGTCAAAACCAACTGCCTCACAAATAGCATGAAGTCTAAGTGCAAGAGAATCCCCGCCGAGAAGTGTGTCTTCGTCTCTCTGCTGCTAAGTGAAGTTATCGGTCCTCTAGTGAAGTTAGAACTGCGGCTTTTGTGCCTGCTGTTCTCGGAGTCTGCGTCTGTAAATTACCCATCAGTGAGAAAAATTTCGCCCAGTTCTAACCAATGGCGTAATTGTAAAATCATTCTCCAATCGGCCAGATTTTCACCTTAGCTGTCCCGAGAATTTCAGGATTACGATCCTACGTCGTCGTCTCACTTCTTCATTCCCTCAGTTCCTGGTATTTCCACGTACAAAAATTCAGAGAATGGCTCCTGGCCTCTCACTCTAGCTGCTTTTACGAGGGCTATCCACAAAGTACATTACGGTTTGGAATTAAAAGTAAATAAGGTATTGGAAATTTTTTTATTATATACAGATGAAAGCCACACTTAAATATTACTTTTCGACGTAGTTGCAATTTAAATTAAGGCACTTATCGTAGCGATGGACGAGCTTGGAAATTCCTTCGTCGTAAAATTCGACCGCTTGCGCCTTCAACCACGTGGTTACCTCTTCTTGAAGCTGTGCGTCGTCATCAAAACGCTGCATAGCCAACCACTTCTTCATTGCTGGGAATAAGTGGAAGTCGCTCGGTGCCAGGTCGGGACTGTACGGCGGATGAGGAAACAACTCCCACTTAAAAGATTCGAGAACTTCACGAGTGGCATTTGCCGTGTGGCTACTACAAACCACAACTCCTCTTGTCACCCCACAGCCCTCAAAGGCAGCATTCTGTTACATAATCAATAGAGCTATCCAACTACCACTCACTGGAGACAAATGTGTTGTAAAAACAACACACGACAATTTGTTTCTAGCCGCGGCCGTGGCACAGAACTTCTTCCTAAGTTCTCTTCGGCCAAGAAAGGGTAGCACCCAACGGCAGCGATGTGCACACCTCGCTGGCTCACGCCGAACTCCGCTTGATGCACATGATCAACGGTATGGGACTGGATGCGACACAGAAATTCTCTGACATACGTAGAAAGTTGATTGATTTCAGGGTAAAATTCAGTGTTGTCGGTAAAACATTGGTTTATGTTCTGTTCCACTCATAAATGGAATGCGACGTGAATGACTATATGCCCCTGCAGCAGCAGTGACTCGTCTTCTGTGTCCTTCCGTGAAATACACGTTTCCTGTGGTACATAGTTCCACAGTACTGCGTGGGTACCTGAGGTAGCGGCAGTCGGCAGGACCACGTTACACTATCCGTACTCAATTCTGAATAAGGCACTGCTGTGGAAGGACATCGAGTTAGCACTGCAATCTGTCTGAGAACGCAGCCTCCTGTGAGACACTGCCAGCAGCCGGCTGGGTCATGGGTTAGCGGCGTTCCTGCAAGCTGTGGAGTGGTTGTTGATTGGTGCGCAGTGTCTCATCGGCAGTGGCAGCGACGCATTGTGAACATGTGGCTCTCTCCAGGGTAGTGCAGAATATGTTTGAATAAAAACGTGGTTGTCCCCATCCCACCCTATGCTACTACACACACACGGCAGCTTCGAGTGTTTGACTATTGTGCAGGTTGCATCAGTGACCTATACAGTGTTAAAAGTTAGGCTAAGCGCTCTATTTCTGATAGCTGAGGTAGGGGTAACTGAGG
This sequence comes from Schistocerca nitens, assembly GCF_023898315.1. Taxonomy (NCBI): domain Eukaryota; kingdom Metazoa; phylum Arthropoda; class Insecta; order Orthoptera; family Acrididae; genus Schistocerca; species Schistocerca nitens. Next base: position 585,435,013 of record NC_064614.1, on the reverse strand, counting down.
TAGGGTAAAATGTTTACGGTAACTTCCCTGTGAATCCGCTACGAAAAATCGATTTTGTTGTTTTTCATCTTAAATTGATGTGTAGAATCTTTTGAACAAAATGTTGGTTAAAGGAACTGAATTGAACATCAGGAAGTTGTTTAAAAATCAACTAAAAGATCTCTTGGTTGCTCCCATACACATCTTTCCACTGCTTTCATGCGTATGTGTTGTCATTAGACTCATGTTCGGGTATACTATACAGGGTGTTACAAATAGGTACGGCCAAACTTTCAGGTAACATTCCTCACACACAAATAATGAAAAGATGTTATGTGGAGATGTGTCCGGAAACGCTTAATTTCCATGTTAGAGCTCATTTTAGTTTTGTCAGTAAGTACTGTGCTTCCTCGATTCACCGCCAGTTGGCCCCATTGAAGGAAGGTAATGTTGACTTCGGTGCTTGTGTTGACATGCGACTCATTGCTCTACAGTACTAGCATCGAGCACATCAGTACGTAGCATCAACAGGTTAGTGTTCATCACGAACGTGGTTTTGCAGTCAGTGCAATGTTTACAAATGCGGAGTTGGCAGATGCCCACTTGATGTATGGATTAGCACGGGGCAATAGCCATGGCGCGGTACGTTTGTATCGAGACAGATTTCCAGAACGAAGGTGTCCCGACAGGAAGACGTTCGAAGCAATTGATCGGCGTCTTAGGGAGCACGGAACATTCCAGCCTATGACTCGCGACTGGGGAAGACCTAGAACGACGAGGACACCTGCAATGGACGAGGCAATTCTTCGTGCAGTTGACGATAACACTAATGTCAGCGTCAGAGAAGTTGCTGCTGTACAAGGTAACGTTGACCACGTCATTGTATGGAGAGTGCTACGGGAGAACCAGTCGTTTCCGTACCATGTACAGCGTGTGCAGGCACTATCAGCAGCTGATTGGCCTTCTAGGGGTACACTTCTGCGAATGGTTCATCCAACAATGTGTCAATCCTCATTTCAGTGCAAATGTTCTCTTTACGGATGAGGCTTCATTCCAACGTGATCAAATTGTAAATTTTCACAATCAACATGAGTGGGCTGACGAGAATCCGTACGCAATTGTGCAATCACGTCATCAACACAGATTTTCTGTGAACGTTTGGGCAGGCATTGTTGGTGATGTCTTGATTGGGCCCCATGTTCTTCCACCTACGCGCAATGGAGCACGTTGTCGTGAATTCATACGGGATACTCTACCTGTGCTGCTAGAACATGTGCCTTTACAAATACGACACAACATGTGGTTCATGCACGATGGAGCTCCTGCACATTTCAGTCGAAGTGTTCGTACGCTTCTCAACAACAGATTCGGTGACCGATGGATTGGTAGAGGCGGACCAATTTATGGGGGCATTTGAAAGCTCTTGTCTACGCAACCCCGGTGCCAAATGTAGAGACTCTTTGTGCTCGTATTGTGGACGGCTGTGATACAATACGCCATTCTCCAGGGCTGCATCAGCGCATCAGGGATTCCATGCGACGGAGGGTGGATGCATGTATCCTCGCTAACGGAGGACATTTTGAACATTTCCTGTAACAAAGTGTTTGAAGTCACGCTGGTACGTTCTGTTGGTGTGCGTTTCCATTCCATGATTAATGTGATTTGAAGAGAAGTAATAAAATGAGCTCTAACATGGAAAGTAATCGTTTCCGGACACATGTCCACATAACATATTTTCTTTCTTTGTTGTGAGGAATGTTCCCTGAAAGTTTGGCCGTACATGTATTTTGGGGGTGGGCCAGCATATTGGTCTCAGTCCATGTCCCTACAGCACGCGTCCTATCTCGCTGGTCGTTGCCCCACAGTATGGAAGAAATGCAGCCGGCTTGTTGTCTTCCGCCAATTCGCTAGGCTTTCTTCATCGGTGGCACTTGAATGCGTTCGCACCGTCACCGCGTCTGTAGTTAGTTTCCCTGATCTTAGTCTCAAATGCTGCAGTTCAGACTGTAGATGGTAATCATCAGATATAATCTTTGCTCTGTGAACTAACGTGCTCATGGCCGCTTGCTTGTGTACAGGATGGTGAAAACTACGTGCGTTCAAGTACCTGACGTTGCTCGGTCCCGCGGCGGGCCGGAGTGGCTATGAGCTGCCCAACTCGCATTCACGCGTATGCATGCGTCATTTCGGCTCTCTCTAGAAGGTTCCAGACGCTCTTGTCGCCCTTATGCAGGGTGGTCAGCAACAATCTGAAAACCGTGTAAGGGTGTTGCAGGGTAGGTTGTGCTGAGGAATGGTTGTTAAGAAAAAATTCGAGTTGATTACCATTGAAATTAGCTCATCAGGCCGTTGCATTCGCAAATTTAAGCGACCTGCCAGAGACAGTGTTATCAAACGTATTCTTCATTTGCTTTCCTAAAACCGAATAAGAGAGCGATACAATAAGTGGTTGTGGGATGGTAGTAAGGAACAAATCCTATCTAAATCTTGAGCAGTTTCGTGCGCTATCATCTACGTTATGAGAACAACTGACACTGTATCTGGCGGGCCGCTTCAATGTTAATTAACTCAGAAACGGCGCAACATATCGAATTTTTTTAACAATTATTTCTCAACACAACCTTCCCTGCAACGCCCTTTATAAGCGGAACACTTTTCCAGGCCCAGCAGTCAGTAGTTTTAACTCCTGATAACGAGGGGCAGCTGTCAAAGTCTCAACCGTTTTATTCCAACAGTGGAACAGCGCCTACTCGTCACCACAATTTTGTCCAAATTTGTGACATGAGTGGGTGCTCCATATAGCCAAGCGTTTAGAAAAAGCGGAGTCTGACAAGGCATGAGCCATTTATATTCAAGTGCTTTGTATTCAGCGGTTGGAGCAGCGCAAAGAGTACAGAAAGGTAATCCATGGGTCGTTGGGTCGAGTCTCTACGAAGTAACATTTTTTTTATTTTCAGTTTTCACGTTACTTACAGTGCAAATAAACTGAAATAATACTTAATAGATTGTTTTTAGTAATGACCCACCAGGGTAGCCGAGCGCGCTAACACGCTGCTTCCTGGACTCGGCTAGGCGCGCCGGTCCCGGATCGAATCCGCCCGGCGGACTAACGACGAGGACTGGTGTGCCGGTCAGCCTGGATGTGGTTTTTAGGCGGTTTTCCATATCCCACTAGGTGAATACCGGGCTGGTCCCCACGTTCCGCCTCAGTTACACGCGTCGCAGACATTTGAAGCACGTCCGCACTATTTCACGATTTACACTAGACGCAGACAGCTGGGGTACACTGATTCCGTCCTGGGGGGTACGGGGTGGCGGCAGGAAGGGCATCCGGCCATCCCCAACACTAACATTGCCACATCCGTTGTAACCACGCCGACCCTGCGATCGTTGCGGAAATATATCGTAAGCGAAAGAAAGAATATTGGTTTTAGTAATATTTTCATAAAAGACATGAAAAGGAAACGCAAAGGAAAATTTGGGACTGCAAATAACTTTAAAAAAGGACGTTGTTACGTGTGGTTTGGTCCCAAACCGTCCAATGAGATAGAACCTCTTATGTATGTAAGTCAGCATCATTTCTTTCTATAGAAACTTTAAAACAACTACATAATTGTAAAAATGTAGGACACAGAGGAAATTACTACTTCTCCTGCGTTTCCACTGAACATCACCCCAGCATTAGTAAATCAACAACTATAAAATAATAAAAGTATCTAATTCTATACACGAAGTTCTCCTATACGCTCTAAAACCCTTCCTGGATATTTATTTGCAATCCCAAATTTTCCTTTGCCTTTCCTCTTCATGCCTTTCACGAAAATGTTAATAAAGTCAGTACATTGAACATAATTTCAGTTTATTTGTAGTTTAAGTAACGTAATTATTGAAAATAAAAGCCGTTTACAAATGGAAACTGGAAGCCACGAACCTCGGATTACGGTTTCATACTCTTTACGCTGCGGCAAACGCTGCCTGGAATTCAGAACTGCTCCATAAATGCAAGTTTTTCTGAACACTCGGCCATGTGGAGCTCCCATATCTCCGACTTTCATTTCCGGCAGAGCCATGCACGTATTATAAATTTTGGATGAAATCGGTGGCGACAAGTACGCGTGGTCTACTTGTAAGTGACATTGCTTGAAAACCGACATTGTTTCATTCAGGCATGTCACCGCCAAACATTCCGAGGACATAAGATAATTCTTTGTTCGCCCGGCTGGTGCAGCTTTTTTATCAAGTCAGAGAACCAAGTGTGTTTCATGATTAAGGTTCCGCTTCAGTGCTATGCACCCATTGTCCCATTGTACACATCGACTCTTTGGTCTTCCAATATTTAAAATTTTCGAGGACCCACCGAGATTTGAACTCGGATCACTGGATTCAAACTCCAGAGTGCTAACCATTACAGCATAGGACCTGTCTGTGTTCAGCCGACCTGCATAGCGATTTAAACGAGCATTTGAAGTGAAGGCTCAAGCCTATATGGCCTAAGTATTGGTCTTTCGCAATATCTCCTCATAGCGTCTGATAAAAGACTAGTACATCACTCTTATGCACGAAAAGCGAAGTTCATCCGTGCTGCGTTTGTGAAATATGCTTTACAAAGTCTTGGAATGCAACTCGATTTTCATTCTGAATAGCTTCCGACTTTAACTGTGAACTCGGCAGCACGCCACGTGATACGTACCCTTCACTTTCGTGCTGATCCCGTTGGAGGCCTCATTTAAAGTTTCTCCTCTCCGTCTTCCGATCCGTTCTTAACATTTCTTAAAGTACGTTCCAACATCTTTAACTTCTTTAAATGATGTACGCTTCAAGAGTACTTCTGTGGCTGCGTTCTTTGCCTTGTTAGCAGTCGAGGGCTCATTACGTTACGTTCATCTGTCTTCCTAGTACGTCAAGACGAGAAGTTAACAGGGCCAATTTATTTCTTCGCATTGTTGAGATTCTTCTATAGACTAATATTCCTTTTCGCTCTTTCCAGGACTTCCGCCGCAATCTCACGCCCCAGTCGATTTGGAAACAGTGCAGAAGCTGTCTACGTATCACAGCACGGTACGTCGCTTGTATTTTAGCAGCGTTTGCAGTAATTCAGGTACTGATTGCGAGTTGCTTCACTACATAGGCTATTAATACAAATTTTACGATTCATTTTGCGGAATAAATCTGGGCTTCTTATGTTCTATCTGCGCTTTCAAACAGGTGTAGGCTAAACAAACACAAGTGACATCTTATAAATGCATTAAGGGGTCATTTGTTCCGAAAGGATAAAAACATATTTGACGGTAATTAGTAAAGAAGTGTGTTTCAACGTACTGAATATAGAAACAGCTATTTAGTACAGTTTCTAATCCTAAGCGAAAAGACATTACACAAAATGAGTAGGCCCAAGTTGCCAACCTGTGATGGAACCATGTCATTCGAATGTTCCATTACAAGTCGTTCGTTAGTTATGTAAGGAACACCTTTCCTAACATAGCTGTAATTTCGCAGTGTCATTGTAATGATTCGAACTGTGCCTTGCTTTGCGTATCACTGTGCGTAGTGATCGTTCTACTTCTGAGGATGTGTTGCAAAAGTACATACAATTTTTCAACACAGTTGAGAGATGAAAGGAATGAAACAGGAAAACGCCTAAACTCCGTAATACTAGAGCCAAGCTCGCAATTTTGAATCCTAAGCGAAAAGAAATTGTTTCAAGTGAAAGAGTAAGATTTATTACAAAATGATGTGATCGATGTAATGACGGAACTTGAAATGGAAGCAGCTGTAATGCAGGACGCGAAAAGAAATTGTGTCAAGTGAAAGAGTAAGATTTATTACAAAATGATGTGATCGATGTAATGACGGAACTTGAAATGGAAGCAGCTGTAATGCAGGGCTGCTCCTAAAGACCTCAACAAGGCTCTCCCGTGGGTCACAGGTCATGCACACGTTTCAGCAAATGAAATAGTCTACCAACCTCTTAAAAACGATAAAGTCAGTAACTGGTAATTAATCTGAAATACAACGTGTAAGAGAAAACAAGAAAAAAGATATTACTTTATGATTAAATGAACCAAACGCTGCTGAAGAGGTGAACAAAGCGATCCACACGCACAAAATATGAAACTCTCGGGGAGTATATCGTATGCTTCTAATACAAAAAATGGGGTTTATACGAAAACAGATTGGTTTCCTTCGTGGAATTTCTGCATCGCTCAGCTGCATATGACTTAATTCTCGCAAACTATTGCTAACGCAAACTACCAGAAATCTTCTCCAAAAATTTTCCACGTTGAGTTTCGGGGAAAGTAATATAAGTGACTGAATAAAAACGGTTTATCACAAGACAGTGTTCTCGCTCCAGATTTATTTAACGTTCACACCATCGCAACGACAGACATATAGGTAAGTACCTATGCGCAACGTCTGCCCAAGGGAGGGTAAATTACCACTTCAAACTTTAGATTAGTACCACATAGCAAACTCACTTCAGCCACATATTGTGAAAACATACGTCCATGCTTTTAACAATTGTAACAGGCAGGTCTCGAGGAAGCTGACTGCCTCATGGAGATATACCATCACAGAGGCAACGCACACTCAGCTCCAGCCATTTGGAATTTTCAGAAACATTGTTCAGACTTCAAGTGATAGGTCAATCGTAGGAGTAAAATACGACAAAAATTAATCTGCATAATTTGAAATGATGATAACGAAGCATCTATTCGAGAAATGTGGTCTGCAACTGGCGAATACGCTAACCCAGTGTAATACGGATCACCAGCAAATCCCCGGAAATTACACCGTGAAAACTGAAAAACGATAACTGTTAGCCTAAGGCCTGCCTAAGCGGGGAAGCTTTTGTTAACCTGGCTGGCATTGCACTGCCATCAATTACAAGGCAAGCGGCAACCTACAAAGTCAAAGCCAAGCTACACGGCTTTCCAAGACGCTCCGCTTCATGGATTGCAGCACAGATTTTTTCAATCTATTGAAAACGTCAAGAAACAAGAAACTTGACCAATGGATCCCATCAATAAAACATATCATGGTCAGATACAAAGAGCGTTGCGGCACGTAGTAATCATAGATTACTGTGTCTATGTCTTCGATCTGCCATTGATAATGTGTAAAACTAAGGTTTCCAACGACGTCCTTGTGCCATTAAGTAAAACATTATCCATTTGTACTACCATAGGTTGAGAAAATAGTGATGTTGGCCGCTGGCGTCTGGAGCGAAGTCTATGTTCTAATTCATCGCAAAGGTGGTCCATGGGGTTCAGGTCGCGACTCTGATCTGGTTACTCCATTTTAAGAATGTTATTATCCACAAATCATTACCTCAAAGATGCTGCATTTTGACGGGGTATATTGTCATGCTCATACAAACAGTCATCATCTCCGAATTGTTTATCTACTTTATGCAGAACACAATGCTGTAAATTTGTATCCTTCAGCATTTAGCGTTTTCTTAAGTATACTTAGAGGACCACACACTAACCACGAGATAAGTCCCCATACCGAAACACCACCTCCTCTATGCTTCACCGTTGGCACTACACATGATCGCAGCTGATGCGCCCCGGACATTCGCCAGACCCAAAGGTTTTCATCAGATTGCCACAGTGTATAGCGTGATCCATCACTCAAAAACACTCGTTTCTAATTTCCCACTCTCGAGTTGGATAGCTCTTTAGACCACATGAAGCGTAGCTTAGCACTGACTGCGAGAAAAGTGTGGCTTATGAAGAGCTCATCGACCATTGTTCCCCATTCTTTTTAAATTCCTACACCCAATGATTGTGCTAGTTAAACTGCAGGAAGTACTTTGGAACTCCCGAGTGACTCATTCCGCTGATTTTATGCGTTTCTACTTCACGATCAGATCACCACCAGTCGCCTTGGGTAGATTTAGAAGTGCTGAAATGTCCGTCATGGATTTGTTATTCAGGTGGCACTCAATGAGTATACAGGGTGGTCCATTGATAGTGACCGGGCCAAATATCTCACGAAATAAGCATCAAACGAAAAAACTACAAAGAACGAAACTCCTCTAGCTTGAAGGGGGAAACCAGATGGCGCTATGGTTGGCCCGCTAGATGGCGCTGCCATAGGTCAAACGGGTATCAACTGCGTTTTTTTAAAAATAGGAACCCCCATTTTTTATTACATATTCGTGTAGTACGTAAAAAAAATATGAATGTTTTAGTTGTACCACTTTTTCCGCTTTGTGATAGATGGCGCTATAATAGTCATAAACGTATAAGTATGTGGTATCACGTAACATTCCGCCAGTGCGGACGGTATTTGCTTCATGATACATTATCCGTGTTAAAATGGACCGTTTACCAATTGGGGTAAAGGTCGATATCGTGTTGATGTATGGCTATTGTGATCAAAATGCCCAACAGGCGTGTGCTATGTGTGCTGCTCGGTATCGTGGACGACATCATCCAAGTAGCAGACAAATTGCGTGAGAATCGGGAATCTCAAAAACGTCGGTGTTGAGAATGCTACATCAACATCGATTGTAAAATGTTTCAAATGGCTCTGAGCATTATGGGACTTAACATCTGATGTCGCCACTCCTCTAGAACTTAGAACTACGTAAACCTAACTAACTTAAGGACATCACACACATCCATGCCCGAGGCAGGATTCAAACCTGCGACCGTAGTGGTCGCGCGGTTCCAGACTGTAGCGCCTAGAACCGCTCGGCCACTCCGGCCGGCCATCGATTGCACCCGTAACTTATTTCAATGCACCAGGAATTGCATGCCGACGACTTTGAACGTCTTGTACAGTTCTGCCACTGGGCACAAGAGAAATTACGGGACGATGACAGATTTTTTGCACGCGTTCTATTTAGCGACGAAGTGCCATTCACCAACAGCGGTAACGTAAACCGGCATAATATGCACTATTGGGCAACGGAAAATCCACGATGGCTGCGACAAGTGGAACATCAGCGACCTTGGCGGGTTAATGTATGGTGCGGCATTATGAGAGGAAGGATAATTGCTGGCCGCGGTGGTCTCGCGGTTCTAGGCGCGCAGTCCGGAACCGTGCGACTGCTACGGTCGCAGGATCGAATCCTGCCTCGGGCATGGATGTGTGTGATGTCCTTAGGTTAGTTAGGTTTAAGTAGTTCTAAGTTCTAGGGGACTGATAACCACAGCAGTTGAGTCCCATAGTGCTCAGAGCCATTTGAACCAATTTTTGAAGGATAATTGGCCCCCATTTTATCTATGGCAATCTAAATGGTGTAATGTATGCTGATTTCCTACATAATGTTCTACCGATGTTACTACAAGATGTTTCACTGCATGACAGAATGGTGATGTACTTCCAACATGATGGATGTCGGGCACATAACTCGCGTGCGGTTGAAGCGGTATTGAATAGCATATTTCATGACAGGTGGATTGGTCGTCGGAGCACCATACCATGGCCCGCACGTTCGCCGGATCTGACGTCCCTGGATTTCTCTCTGTGGGGAAAGTTGAAGGATATTTGCTATCGTGATCCACCGACAACACCTGACAACATGCGTCAGGGCACTGTCAATGCATGTGCGAACATTACGGAAGACAAACTACTCGCTGTTGAGAGGAATGTCGTTATACGTATTGCCAAATGCATTGAGGTTGACGGACCTCATTTTCAGCATTTATTGCATTTATATGGTATTTACAGGTAATCACGCTGTAACAGCATGCGTTCACAGAAATGATAAGTTCACAAAGGTACATGTATCACATTGAAACAACCGAAATAAAATGTTGAAACGTACCTACGTTCTGTAATTTCATTTAAAAAACCTACCTGTTACCAGCTGTTCGTCTAAAATTGTGAGCCATATGTTTGTGACTATTACAGTGCCATCTGTTACAAAGCGAAAAAGTGGTCCAACTAAACCATTCATATTTCTTTACGTACTACACGAATATGTAATAAAAAAATGGGGGTTCCTATTTTAAAAAACGCAGTTGATATCCGTTTGACCTATGGCAGCGCCATCTAGCAGGCCAACCATAGCGCCATCTGGTTTCCCCCTTCAAGCTAGACAAGTTTCGTTCTTTGTAGTTTTTTAGTTTGACGCTTATTTTGTGAGATATTTGGCCCGGTCACGCCCTGTATAGTTACGTTCGAAGTCACTGAGCTCTCCGGACCGACCCTGATCCCGGTTAGTATTATACTGGTGGTGAAACTATCCCATTGAATGAAAAGGCTGTGCTAGTAAAACTTCCACGCTACTTGATTTTCAAACTTCAGAGTGAAAGTGAATGTACTGAAACTGTTTTCTCTTTACTTATTCTGATCATTCCTAAACTGACACACAGTATTTTAGCGCAACCCAATCTGACTTTCACTAATCCCCACGAAAGAACAGCCCTGACTAACAATAACCTATGCCCTTCATGGATCACTTACCTCACAAAAATCTTCGTTACTCGAACTACTGCAATACAGCGAGCGCCAATACTGCCAGCTAAATAAAAGATTCTAACTACTGAAGGCACTAACTACTGATAGGCATATAGTTAGCAAATGAGATTTTGATAGAGAACAAACAATGTATTTACCTTAATAATGTTCAAAAGTCATTATATATATATTTGACATCCAGTCTGACAGAATCCCGTTTTCTGACGGACACACGTCCAGATCGTCCGCTCTCAAAACTCTGGCATCTCTCTCCCCACGTCCAACACTGCTGGCGGCCCACCTCCAACTGCCCAACGCTACGGGCTGTTCTCACCCAACTCCCCAACACTACACTGGCGAAAAACGTCCAACGAGTCCAACCAGCCACAGATTGCACACAGCACAGTCAGCGATTTTAATACAGAGCGCTACGCGGCGTTACCAACATAAAAACCTAAACAGTCTGTTTACAGTGGATCCGGCTGTCGTGACATCTACCGGTCAATTCCCCATTACATGGAATATCCGTATACTGTTGATGACATAATGTACTTTTGAGAATTTCCTGCTTGCAGAGTTCGAGTAACCAGGTAATTGTATATAGTAGTTAACATTACTGAGAACTAATCAATAAAAGTAACACCTCAGACCAGATAGTTGTGTAGCTGGGCTAAGGTCATTATACATCTATGTGAGAAACCGTATCGAAGCAGACAAAATGCCGGAAATATTGCTATGCTTTTATGACAAGAAGAAAATCCAGAGTGATCACAAGTTTTATGTGTAAAAAAGTGTATTATCACACAAAAATTTATTATCAAAAAAGTGTATCACCAGACTCCGGATTTAGACACAGGTGTTTGGTTGAACAAAATGGCATAAGTGATATTTGTGTATTTCATTTAACTATCAGAGAGGATGATAGTCTAATTTTAGAATACGAAAATAGCTCTTTTCAAATGCTAGCCAATTGTCGTAGCTTCGTCATCCGGAACGGATTAAAGTACCAGCAGTGTTGTACCTAGAGGATATAGAGAACAGTGAACCTAGGAACACATGATATTTTTTGGTCAGTACTTCAGTCTAGCAACTGATTTTATAGTCACACGAAGGAATGCACGATAGAGACCTCCATAAGCAGTTTCCGCCATTTTCTACAGTTTCCTTTTGTTACTAGCGGCATATGTAAATATTTTGTATTCTATACATTCAAGTGTTATATACACTCCTGGAAATTGAAATAAGAACACCGTGAATTCATTGTCCCAGGAAGGGGAAACTTTATTGACACATTCCTGGGGTCAGATACATCACATGATCACACTGACAGAACCACAGGCACATAGACACAGGCAACAGAGCATGCACAATGTCGGCACTAGTACAGTGTATATCCACCTTTCGCAGCAATGCAGGCTGCTATTCTCCCATGGAGACGATCGTAGAGATGCTGGATGTAGTCCTGTGGAACGGCTTGCCATGCCATTTCCACCTGGCGCCTCAGTTGGACCAGCGTTCGTGCTGGACGTGCAGACCGCGTGAGACGACGCTTCATCCAGTCCCAAACATGCTCAATGGGGGACAGATCCGGAGATCTTGCTGGCCAGGGTAGTTGACTTACACCTTCTAGAGCACGTTGGGTGGCACGGGATACATGCGGACGTGCATTGTCCTGTTGGAACAGCAAGTTCCCTTGCCGGTCTAGGAATGGTAGAACGATGGGTTCGATGACGGTTTGGATGTACCGTGCACTATTCAGTGTCCCCTCGACGATCACCAGTGGTGTACGGCCAGTGTAGGAGATCGCTCCCCACACCATGATGCCGGGTGTTGGCCCTGTGTGCCTCGGTCGTATGCAGTCCTGATTGTGGCGCTCACCTGCACGGCGCCAAACACGCATACGACCATCATTGGCACCAAGGCAGAAGCGACTCTCATCGCTGAAGACGACACGTCTCCATTCATCCCTCCATTCACGCCTGTCGCGACACCATTGGAGGCGGGCTGCACGATGTTGGGGCGTGAGCGGAAGACGGCCTAACGGTGTGCGGGACCGTAGCCCAGCTTCATGGAGACGGTTGCGAATGGTCCTCGCCGATACCCCAGAAGCAACAGTATCCCTAATTTGCTGGGAAGTGGCGGTGCGGTCCCCTACGGCACTGCGTAGGATCCTACGGTCTTGGCGTGCATCCGTGCGTCGCTGCGGTCCGGTCCCAGGTCGACGGGCACGTGCATCTTCCGCCGACCACTGACGACAACATCGATGTACTGTGGAGACCTCACGCCCCACGTGTTGAGCAATTCGGCGGTACGTCCACCCGGCCTCCCGCATGCCCACTATACGCCCTCGCTCAAAGTCCGTCAACTGCACATACGGTTCACGTCCACGCTGTCGCGGCATGCTTCCAGTGTTAAAGACTGCGATGGAGCTCCGTATGCCACGGCAAACTGGCTGACACTGACGGCGGCGGTGCACAAATGCTGCGCAGCTAGCGCCATTCGACGGCCAACACCGCGGTTCCTGGTGTGTCCGCTGTGCCGTGCGTGTGATCATTGCTTGTACAGCCCTCTCGCAGTGTCCGGAGCAAGTATGGTGGGTCTGACACACCGGTGTCAATGTGTTCTTTTTTCCATTTCCAGGAGTGTATTAAAATTACTTTGAATATATAGTTAATTCTTCAGTTACAGAATTTTGTGGCAAGTATATTTCTACACATTTTTAAAACTAGCTATATAATATGTTGACGGTAAAGTCGTATTTCGTCGGTCGTGCACCATCTTGTGCCTTGAAACAGAACATTGGATATTCACAAATTAACTGAGTTTCGTTAATGTCTTATCTATTTTACCTGTGTAGAAAATGGAAATTTTTTTTAATTTCCAATAGCTTAAATTTCAAAATGTATTTAACTCGTAACCTATTCCTGAAAATACTTCTGCTTAATTCGATTTCACTTAGTTATTATTGGTGTGCAGTAGAGCAATATGTAAGGGATAGACGTGACAAGATTTCCTCCGTTGCAACGCTTTTAAATGTCAATCGAATATTTGTTGGTAGGTACATGACTAGGATGTATCTTGCAACACGTTTTTGCATTTGGAAAAAATTTAACTCTCCGGAGTAATTTTTGTAATTTCAAAAAATGACTGCATTACCTGAAAAGTGAACGCTATCATTTAAAATGGAATAAGAAAACATATTAAAATTCTATTACATAGCTGGCTACAGTCTGAAAAGTGTCCCAGGGTAGGTACAATACTCTCCCCTACTTGCAGATGCGGAAACTGTTCGCTTATCCGCGCAGATTTCTACACTTTACTCAATACTAGGTGGAGAAAACAACCTAGAGGATAAGGAACAACGAATCAAACGAAAGTTTCCAAGCAACCGTGTGTCAGGAAAGCACCGTTGTGGATTTACGGCCATAAAACGACAGCTAATCAGCGGTGTGCAGCCGGAAGTGATTGCACCTGTTCCAGCTAATAACAGCTATGCTAAATTCCACAGTTAGTGTTTAAATAAATCTAAGCTAATGTTTTCAGGTGAACAGTCAAATGTAAACAAGTTTACATTTCTGTTCGTGGCTGGTTACCTTAGTCACAAATTTTCTGAGAAATTAACTGTAGTTTGCTTGACTGCTACAGCGACTATGCTGAGAGTACAATAATGCCACTAACTTGTTGAGATAATAAGGTGTCTTGCAGAAAAAGAATTGCTGTAAGATAGTCGAGATTTGCTACTGTAAGACGAGATGTTGTTACTGATGAAATCTAAAGACTACATGTTTTAATTTTTACTAATGTGCAGGGATAGCCGGAATTAACCTTTATTCCAACAGAATTAACCTTTATTCCAACAAGTGATCAGTTAGATCATTAAGTGCGAAATAAGGCAATGGTGAAACAGAGAACAGAAATTAAATTTTAAAAACTTGTTTTTTTCTCAAATCTCATTTTTTAAAACGAATACTCAAAATTTCTGCCCCCTACATCGCTACAAACTTAACGTCGTTTACACAGCTTAGTCGGACAAAACCGTACTGCCCATCACACCGTTCTAAACACATTCTGCAAGCGGACAATCGGTTGACCTTGGTAGTCTAGCGTGAAAGCACATGCCTGCAAACCAATAGATCACGGTCGGATTAAGGGTATTTTTAAGTCTTCCTTTAACCTAGCCTTCACCTCACAAAGATGTGTAGATTCGTCAGAGACGACAGACACATGATTCGGACTCCATGTTAAACCGTAGGTCCCCTGTCCCAGTTGAATGACTGGGGTAGGGTAGGGCTACACAAGTCTCTGAAGTGACTTAAAGGACTTGCACAAGGTCATCCAGCTACACTCACAAGGAGTGGACGCCTAATCGTCATCGCTGAATTCGTCCAAATGTGTAGTACATGTAGGGCGTGGTGAAACAAGGAAGTGCCCCAAGTGGAAATTCCAGATGGCCAAGCGTTTGGGTTCAAACGGTTCAAATGGCTCTAAGCACTATGGGACTTAACATCTGAGGTTATCAGTCCCCTAGACTTAGAACTATTTTAACCTAACTAACCTAAGGACATCACACACATCCATGACCAAGGCAGGATTCGAACCTGCGACCGTAGCAGCAGCTCGGTACCGGACTGAAGCGCCTAGAGCAGCTCGGCCATAAGCATTTAGGAAATAAAATGAATTTTGATACGGATCTATCACCATGTGAACCTTAGTAAGTGTCCCTGTGACAGTGTGTTTGAAAGCTGTGTTTGGCACAGCGGTAAGAGATCTGATTCGCATAAAAAGGGTTGCAGATTGCACTCCGCCCAATAGCAAATATTTTTGTGCTCCTTGACAATGGGTACACTACTGACATCACAATTAACCACAACATTATATAGGTTATTTTATTAATTTATGTAAGCACAAAAAGTATAGGCATAGGATGAAATGCGGGACTGCAAACATTTAAAAAGGGATTGTAGTTAACGCGTACACGGGAGCGTCGTGTACGTAAATCGATACTTCCATTCTTTTGCAATTGATCAATTACATGTACCGGGGTGATACTCATCAAAGAAAGAGGGGAAGCAATAATTTTGACCGCATCTTGCGCACGTTACAAACGCCGCCTTTTTGAAGTGACATGGTTTTTTTAAATGTCTCCTTAGAAAAACGAACTTGATTGACATTCCGACAACAGCTTCTTTCATTGCACAGTCCACGCATAACGCAGCATGTCGCTGAATACGTGCGAGGATAGCTGGTGATGTATAATGTAATGTAATGAGGTAAGTGCAGTTTTGACGTTTTTTAATTAGGTTTTTTACCTGACGATAAAAGTAGACATCGTAGGGTTGCACTAGTGGCGTACATTTGGGCGGGATTACTTTGATACTGCACGTTGGCAATCCCTCTTCATCTTGGAACGGTTCGTCATATATTTTCCAAGGAGCACAAAATTATTTCCCCGTAAGTAACGTCGAAGCCGCGCCCCCGTTACCACGAATCCGTTCTCTTACCGCTGAGCCAAACACTACTCCGTGTCACACGTTCACTGGGACAATTAATAAAGTCCACATGGTGGTACATCCGTATCAAAATTCCTTTTATTTCCTAAACGCTTGACCATCTGAAGTTCCCACTTGGGTCACTTTCACGTCTCCCCACGCCCTACATGTACCATGAATATGGAGGAATATGGCGATGACGAGTAGGCGTCCTCTCCTTATCAGTTATTACACTGAGGAGCCAAAGAAACAGCCTAATATCTCATAGGGACCCCGCGAGCACGCAGAATTGCCGCAACACGACGTGACATGGATTGGACTAATGTCTGAAGTAGTGCTGGATGGAACTAACACCATGAATCCTGCAGGGCTATCCATAAATCCGTAGGAGTACGAGTGGGTAGAGATCTCTTCTGAACAACACGTTGCTAGGCATCCCAGATATGCACAATTATGTTCATGTCTGAAGAGTTTAGTGGCCAGCGGAAATTTTTGAACTCAGAAGAGTGTTCCTGGAGCCACTCTGTAGCAATTCTGGGCGTGTGGAGTGTCGCATTGTACTGATGGAATTGCCCAAGTCCGTCGGAATGCACAATGGACGTGAATGGATGCAAGTGATCAGACAGGATGCTTATGTACGTATGACCTGTCGGAGTCGTATCTAGACGTATCAGGGATCCCACATCACTACAACTGCATACGCCCCACACCATTACAAAGCCTCCACCAGCTTGAACAGACCCCTGCTGACAAGCACGTCCATGGATTCATGAGGTTGTCTCCATACCCGTACACATCCATCCGCTCGATACAATTTGAAAAGAGACTCGTTTGACCAGGCAACATGTTTCCAGTCATCAACAGTCTAATGTCGGTGTTGACGAGCCCAGGCGAGGCGTAAAGCTTTGTGTTGTGCACTCATTAATGGTACACCAGTGGCCTTCGGCTCCGGAAGCCTGTATCGATGATGTTTCGTTGAATGGTTCGCACGCTTACACTTGTTGATGGCCCAGCATTAATATCTGCAGCAGTTTGCGGAAGGGTTGCACTTCCGTCACGTTGAACGATTCTCTTCAGTCGTCGTTGGTTTCGTTCTTGCAGGATCTTTTTTCCGGCCGCAGCGAAGTCGGAGATTTAATGTTTTATCGCGTTACTAATATTCACGGTAAACTCGTGAAATGGTCGTACGGGAAAATCCCAATTACATCGTTAACTCGGAGATGCTGTGCCCCAGCGGTCGTGCGTCGACTATAACACCATGTTCAAACTCACGTAAATCTTGATAACCTGCCACTGTAGCGGCGATAACCGATCTAACAACTGCGCCAGACACTTGTTTTCTTATATAGGCTTTGCCGACTGCAGCGCCGTGTTGTGCCTGCTTAGAAATCTCTGTATTTAAATACGCATGCCTGCACTAGTTTCTTCGGCGCTTCAGTGTATTATTAACGGACAAACTTCCGTGCACCCGTCGCTTGTTGCCCGTCGTTTTATGGCAGTAGTTCCACAACAGCTTTTTTCCGACCTATTGTTATCTGGAAATGTTTTCACGATTTCACATTCGATACTCTGCTTTGCCCTCAGTATGGGAGCGAAAAAAAGACTTGCTAGAAATTACACACTGGATATCTGTCCGAATTTTCAAAAAAAAAAGGAGTCGGGAATGGACAAAGGTGATACAGAATTGATCAGCCTGAGGTCTAGTTTTGCGAGAAAGATTTAATAGCTTGAAAGTAAATCAGCGTAATTAAGAAAAACCCAGTTAGTGATCTGAAAGATAACTGAAATATTACGGGAAGATGTGAAACGTAAATGAAGTGCTATATCAACGAAGTGTCAAAAACTGTCAGATCACAACGTAAACTGCCGGCCGCGGTGGTCTAGCGGTTCTAGGCGCTCAGTCAGGAACCGCGCGACTGCTACGGTCGCAGGTTCGAATCCTGCCTCGGGCATGGATGTGTGTGATGTCCTTAGGTTAGTTAGGTTTCAGTAGTTCTAAGTTCTAGGGGACTTATGACCACAGATGTTGAGTCCCATAGTGCTCACAGCCATTTGAACCTTTTGAACCACAACGTAAACTGAAACTTATCCGCTTACCCTTGATCTACATGCTCTTAATAATAACAGAATAGCGGTAGACACTTACGTATACCATACTTCTTGTTTTCTGAACAAAATTTGAAAATTTAAAACAAATTGAAAAAAATTTGTTAAATTTTTTGTGAAATGATTTGTCTAAAGTAAGGAATGAAATAGATTACAGAAACATTTGACGCTTATTTAAATGATTCTCTAAGTCATATACAGCAACTGAGATGCTCATATGTTAATGCCGTAAGGGGAGTGAAATTCCGTCAGATTAATATCCGATATCCCTCTTTAAAATTCTAAGAGTCTAACGGAGAAAAAACGGCAAGTGCCATACCCCGCTTTCGCAGGAACTTCGCTCAGTGGAAGAGGTCTCGAAATAAGCGAAAACGTTCTCGGCTTTTACGTACATATACGACCGTTTCTGAGAAAATGAACGAGGTACTTTACGTGTCTTTTAGCTATAAATAGTTCAGCCGAAGAGGTGATACAGTCGCTACTTTTTTTATATTTGTTTTTCATTTACCTACTTAAGTCCGTAAAAGATTACTACACAAATGTTTTCCAATGTATAGTGAAATGACTTTTTACACATTCATCTACTAATTGTATGTCTGGTGTATGAATTAAAAAAGGATAAAAAAAGAATGATATTATTTGAAATTCCTTTCGGTGAAATTTCTGTAGTACATCTTCATTCATAATCAACTAAAAGTGCCACTTTTCGGTAAAGTGATGCATTATGTGTCGTTTGCCACGAAATTATTGCCAACGCATGAAATATTCAGTAATGTTAACGACGTTTCTTTACCGAGTGAGATTCATACGAAGAAAGTTACCTTCGCGTGATGCTCGTGGTGTTCGGAATTTCTATGTTTCGGATGTTTCTACGATCGACATCATGCAAGAAAATCTCCCAAATCTTCCCGAAGAATATAAATAAAACACAAGAATAAAATATAAGAATTCATGTAAAAAAGAAATATAATAATGAGAATTTAAAAACGTAACCCCTGAAAATGTCATACGCATGCATACTATGGTATAATAAACGTGTCACAATAACTGTGAAACCCAGTTTATTTTTACGATTAATACAACGCTCTTGTGTCCCATAACTTGACAAGAAACATCTGTATAGTAACCTTCTATGGACATAGGTAGATTGAAAAATAAATAAATAAAAACGATGGTAACGACCGCTGTTCGAAAGCCTAGAAACATTCAATCCACGGCGGTGGCTCGATCAGTGTCCATGCTTTCGATCCACAGCACACATGTGAAGAGCGCGGATTAGATTTCGAACTGCCGGTGTTTTCGGTATCCATATTGGCTGTCATCAAGAAGAGCATTACGTTCAGTGTCCACAGGGAATGGACTCAGAAGACGTACAATTCAGCTAATGTGTGTTGTGAGTGATCTAGGGCCCTAAATGTGTGGATCAGTTCTAATTCCATTTCTGTAGTTCGTTGTGACCAACACTTTATTCCAATGGGAAATCACATCAAAATTGCGGACAGCGATAGCCCTATGGGTGTTCTACACGAACAATCCAGTCCATTTGTCTGTTAAGTTCATTTGGTAGGATTTTCCGGTCGTAGTTTTCCTGCTCTTCGAAAACATCTAGCAGCCTTCTCGGTGTTCCGACTTAAATAATCCTGGGCCAAGCATCAGGCGTGTAACTAAACACATCTTCTGAACAGAGCAAAAATTCGGAAAATTTATCTAAGGAAATCACTGTTTCATCTTGTTTCTACCACGCACAAAAACAGTCTCTTGTAACAGATCCCATACTTCCAAATAGCGCATTTTTTTCTAGCTGAATATTAAACGGAATCTGTGCCAAAAAGGCAAGAGAACTGCAAGAGTGGACACGTATTGCCCTGCATAACAGGAAAACGTCAACACTGTTTACCATCTTTAATCGACACTGCCGCTACATCGAACGTGTCTGTGATGTCCAATACATTGCATACGTTACCAAATCACGTACAGTAAATTGCTCCCCAATATAAACGCTTACCGAACCTTATAAAATCGGCTTTCGGCGTATTAAGCTCACAAAGTGTGTAGGAAATTTACATCATACCCACAGTTTTAAAAATAGCTATTTCGCCGCCGTCTTTTTAGGCACATAATTGCTTAGACGGTTCCGCGTATAAATCTTGCAGGACGCAGAGATAAAGAGACAATAATCGAGATTTAACAGCCTGTCAGTTCAGTAGAAATGTTAATTAACTGAAAATAAATTATGTGTAAAATAAGTCCATGTATTTTTTGATGGACAAGATATTGATCGTCTATTGCAATTACTGTATAATAAATCCATCTTAAGGGTTCGTGAAAGTCGTAGAAAGAAGCGACACTTACCAGTTACCACTTCCTATGGGGTTAATAGACGATGAAAAAGAGTTTGGCTCTGTCACAATTAAATCCGTGTGGGCAGGTCTTGAGGACAAAGCAAAGAATGTGCCTAAACCAATTTGTTGAAGTGGGAGTTTCTATTCAATTGAATCAGAAGTTAAAAATCAAAATTTGAGAACAGAGTTAGGTGAGGCCAGTTTGTTGTGGGATATGTCCTTCGGGGGTAGGTAGAGAAATGACGGAGACACCGCCAGCACCCGTCCATAGACGCGAACCTAGGACTGAGCAACTTGATGGTGGGACGACAGGGGAAGGGGTGGGGGAGAGATGCTTGACCCACGCCCTCACCTGGAAGCGGAGCGCGTGCAGAATGCCACGCTGGAGAGAGGGGGTGGGGGGAGCAGGAGATACATAAGCCCTGCGTCACCTGTTGGGCAGTCAGTTCATCAGTGCACCTGATAATGGCCACGTGGGTGTTTGCCGAAATATTGTGTGTGATCGACACTGACACCCGGTCATTCACCTTTAAACTATTTCCTCACTAAGAAAGCTATTAACATTTATATGTAAAATTGCTTATAATAACAGTATCAGAAGTTACAAACATGTCACCCCATGCGTACGTCACACCATAGGGTATATCTTGAAGACAGCTGTGAAATGACCATATTTTCTTAATATCATTATCATCATCATCATTTAAGACTGATTATGCCTTTCAGCGTTCAGTCTGGAGCATAGTCCCCCCTTATAAAATTCCTCCATGATCCCCTATTCAGTGCTAAAATTGGTGCCTCTTCTGATGTTAAGCCTATTACTTCAAAATCATTCTTAACCGAATCCAGGTACCTCCTCCTTGGTCTACCCCCGACTCCTCCTACTCTCTACTGCTGAACCCATGAGTCTCTTGGGTAACCTTGCTTCTCCCATGCG
Organism: Schistocerca nitens; assembly: GCF_023898315.1. Lineage (NCBI taxonomy): Eukaryota > Metazoa > Arthropoda > Insecta > Orthoptera > Acrididae > Schistocerca > Schistocerca nitens. Next base: position 585,413,744 of record NC_064614.1, on the reverse strand, counting down.
TGTAACATGACCCCATCATCTAAGCTTGTTTGCCCTGACTGCTACATCTATAGAGTTCATTCCCAGTTTTTCTCTGATTTCCTCATTGTGGACACCCTCCTGCCAGTGTTCCCATCTATTTATTTATCTTAATACTGAACATAAATGCCCGCATCTCGTGGTCGTGCGGTAGCGTTCTCGCTTCCCACACCCGGGTTCCCGGGTTCGATTCCCGGCGGGGTCAGGGATTTTCTCTGCCTCGTGATGGCTGGGTGTTGTGTGATGTCCTTAGGTTAGTTAGGTTTAAGTAGTTCTAAGTTCTAGGGGACTGATGACCATCGATGTTAAGTGCCATAGTGCTCAGAGCCATTTGAACCATTTGAACTGAACATAAATACTAATTGTTATAAATATGAAGATAGTAACTGTTCCCGAAAGAACAGATACCATTGATGACCGTGCAGCTTCTCTAGAATAAATGATAATTAATTGAAACCCTCAGCTGTCGACAGGTGTTGTTGATATACCTCGATGGGGCAGCTGAAAATGTGTTCCCCGACCGCGATTCGAACCGGGAATCTCCTGCTTATATGGGAGACGCTCTACCCATCTGAGCCACCGAGGACACAGAAGATTAGCACGACTGCAGGGAATTATCCTTTGCACGCTTCCCGTGTGACCCACATTCCCAACTGTCCAAGGTCTACATACGTTATGTTCCTAATAGATATTTGCCCATCCACTCATTACTCGCACCAACTAAGGTGACGATTCCCGTAAGAGTTCGGGCAACCTGTGCACATTCGCACAGACGAAGGTCAATGGCCAGGTAGCCATTTAACTGTATATGAAGATAGTAACTCTTACGGGAATCGTCACCTTAGTTGGCGCGATTAATGAGTGGATGGGCAAATATCTATCAGGAACATTACGTATGTAGATTGTGGACAGCTGGGAATGTGGGTCTCACGGGAAGCATGCAAGGGATAAGTACATGCAGTCGCGCTATTCATCTGTGTCGTTGGTGGCTCAGATGGATGCCGGCACGGTAGCTCAGCGTGTTCTGTCAGAGGGTTAGCTGCCCTCTGTAATAAAAAAAACTGAGTTAATGGATCAACGACGAACTTAAACGGATGTCTTACGACGTCAGCCCCGAGCAGACACAACGAACGAAAAACGAGCAAAATGAGATTTTTAAAATAGATGGATAGAGCGTCTGCCATGTAAACAGGAGATTTCGGGTTCGAGTCCCGATCGGGGATCACATTTTTAGCTGTCCCTATCGAGGTATATCAACAACACCTGTCGGCAGCTGAGGTGTCAATTAATTATCATTTATTGTTATAAATAATTTGTTCAAGAGTTGTTAATAGAGTGCCAAAACAAAGAGTTCTACATAGGTACACCATGGAATGGTGTCAGCATTCAGTTATTACCATTTGTTTATTCTCGTTTAATAACGAGTTTTATAATTCAGTGTCAGTAAGTTGCATGTTTGAGTAGCGCAGTATAGCAGCAGCAAGCTGAATAAAGTTACGAGTTTAACTATTGCTTGCGTTTCGTTTTGTAGTGTATACTATATGAATCACAGTTCATTATTCTATATTGTGTAACACGTAAAAAAGTAATATCTGTCTGAAAATTGCCTGAATATGTGCACTGGTGTGCAAAAGTTATGGAAGAAGGTAACTTTAGCACCGCCAAATATGTGTGTGTGTGTGAAATCTTGTGGGACTTAACTGCTAAGGTCATCAGTCCCTAAGCTTACACACTACTTAACCTAAATTATCCTAAGAACAAACACACACACCCATGCCCGAGGGAGGACTCGAACCTCCGCCGGGACCAGCCGCATAGTCCATTACTGCTACGCCTAGACCGCTCGGCTAATCCCGCGCGGCATCGCCAAATAATATAGAGCAATTTGACTTGGACCATACAGAGAAAGAAATGCTACAGTACAGTACATAAGGTAACTTAAGAAGTACAAAATGAAATGAACAGAAATAACACTTTTCTTCAAAGATAACACTTAAGTAACTGCGATTTATGACAGTGCCCTGGGCAATACAAAAGGCGGGACGTGGTTCTTAGTGATCACTGTGGACAACAATGCACGCTCTGAAACGTGTTCCCAAACTGGCCACAGTGCTGGTAAGGAGTCCGTGTAGCAGAGCGTTCCACTTCTCCACCACTACCATTGACAACTGCTACATGGTAGCTGGTGCACGTGGACGGGCTGCAGAACGTGTCTCCAGCGCATCCCATGCGTGTTCAATGGGATTTAAGTCGACGAAAGGGCAGGCCAGACCATTCGCCGAATATTCGCTGGTTCAAAGAGCTCCTCCACCCGCGATGTTTGATGCGGTCGCGCGTTGTCTTGCATAAGTCAAGCCCGACTGCACCTCTGAAAAGACGCACGTGGGGAAGGAGTGCAGTGTCGCAATAACGTTGACCGGTGAGTGTAACGTATTTGAAGGTCATTACGCCGATGCAATATTCAGTTTTGTCACGCCATAGCCGCGCGGTTTGGTCGCCTTGTCACGTTCCGCGCGGCTTCCCCCGCCCGAAGTTCGAGTCCTCCCTTGGGAATGGGTGTGTGTGTGTGTGTGTGTGTGTGTGTGTGTGTGTGTGTGTGTGTGTGTGTTGTCCTTAGCGTAAGTTAAAGTTAGGTCAAGTAATGCGTAAGCTTAGGGACCAATGACCTCAGCAGTTTGGGCCCAAAAGACCTTACCATAAATTTCCCAAATTTTCTCACGCCGCAACATCTAGAGCACCATCACCATTCCGGCCAGGGTGGCCGAGCGGTTCTAGGCGCTACAGTCTGGAACCGCGCACCGCTACGGTCGCAGGTTCGAATCCTGCCTCGGGCATGGATGTGTGTGACGTCCTTAGGTTAGTTAGGTTTAAGTAGTTCTAAGTTCTAGGGGACTGATGACCTCAGAAGTTAAGTCCCATAGGGCTCAGAGCCATTTGAAGCATCTGAACCATCACAATGAAGTACGGCAAGAACACTGTCGAATATGATCGTTTTGGTGTTCGAGTTGCTCTGTTTTGGGAAGCCATACTTTTCCATGTGCATACTCACCTCCAAATCTTCGAGCACAGTATCTTCAAAAAAATGGTTCAAATGGCTCTGAGCAGTATGCGACTTAACTTCTGACGTCATTAGTCGCCTATAACTTAGAACTACTTAAACCTAACTAACCTAAGGACATCACACACATCCATGCCCGAGTCAGGATTCGAACCTGCGACCGTAGCGGTCGCTCGGCTCCAAACTGTAGCGCCTAGAACCGCACGGCCACTCCGGCCGGCACAGTATCTTCACCGGTCAGCGTTATCGTAACACATTACTCCTGCTCCAGTGCGTCTGCCCATGGGTGCATTCGGCCCTGACTTCGTTTTTATGGTTTGTAATGCGCGACAGAATCGACCAGCGAATGTCGAGAAGCAGTTGGAATGAGAGGACAATCGGCGAATGGAGTGGCCTGCCCGTTCCACCGACTTAAATCCCACCGAGCGCGTGCGGGAGGCATTGGGCGGACGTTTTGCTGCACGTCCATATGCACCAACGACCGTGTAGCAGTTGTCAACCGCGAGCTAGTGTAGGAATGGAACGCCCTACCATAAGAAGTTCTTGCCAACACTGCGGCTAGCGTGGTAGTATGGCGCAGAGCAAGCACTGCCGCCGATCATAACCACACTTCCTATTAAGAACCCGTCCAGGGCGCCATCGTGAACCACAGTGACTTCATTTTGAACAAAAGAGCCTTTTTCTGTACGTCTGATTGCGTATTTCTTTCAGTTCTCTTCCGTAGTAAACTGTAACAGTCCATCCGAGGTGTGGTCCAAGATTTATCGAGCTACATTACTTGGCAATGACGCATCGCGAGAAAGTGTTTTCGTCCTTGAGTTTTCCACACTAGTGTAGTATAAATTTAAGTGTTAGGAAGTCTTTCCTGGAAGTATTTGTCTGGAATGTGGCCTTCTGCGGAAATGTAAGGTGGAGGATAAACGGATAAGATAAGAAGACAATAGAAGCTTGTGGAATGTGCCTCTATAGATGAATATTGAACATTAGTTAGGTAGGTCTAACAGATAATGAGTTGATACTGAGCCGAACTAGGGGACATAGAAATTGGTGGTACAACTCCATTAAAAGGAGAGACTGCTCATAGGACACATCCTGAGGCAAAAGGGAGTGGTCAACTTGGCAACTGAAGGAAGCGCGGAGGGATACAAACTCAGAGAGAGGCCAAAGTTTGAATACAGTAAGTACAGGGCGACAATTATTGAGCTGTATGAAATAAAATCGTCATAACTTCCGAACGGTTTGCGTTAGGACGTTCAAACTGCACGACTAGCCGCGGGACATGATGGGAACTAGTGAGTGCATGCATGCATGGTTTAGTGACGAAGCCCACTTTCATTTGGATGTGTTCGTCAATAAGCAAAATTGGCGCATTTGGGGGACTGAGAATCCGCATTTCGCGATCCAGAAGCCTCTTCACCCTCTACGAGTGACTGTGTGGTGTGCAGTGTCTAGAAACGAAATAATCTGTGCGATATTCCTTGATGGCACGGTGACTACCGTACAGTATCTGAAGATTTGGAAGATGATTTCATCCCCCTTATCCAAAGCGATCCTGATTCCAACAAGATGTGGTTCATACAAGACGTAGCTCGACCCCATAGAAGCAGGAGAGAGTTTGATGTGTTGGAGGCGCACTTTGGGGATCGCATTATGGCTCTGGGGTATCCAGAGGCCACTGGCATGGGCCTCGATTAGCCGCCATATTTTCCGGATCTGAAAACATGTGACCCTTTTGTGGGGCTATATTAAAGACAAGGTGTACAGCAATAACCCCAAAACCACTGCCGAGCTGAAAACAGCGATTCAGGAGGTCATCGACAGTATCGATGTTCAACACTTAAGCGGATTATGCAGAATTTCGCTATTAGTCTGCGCCATATCATCGCCAATGATAGCAGGCATATCGAACATGTCACAACCTAAATCCGAATATGTGTACTGACGTTTACTTGTTGAATAAAGTGTGTGCAGGCCGTAGCTTGTAACTAATTTACGTTTTTTTTCATATAGTTCAATAATTATCACCCTGTAGGTTCAACTCGATGGAGGCCGCGATGGTTATGGAGATACGTGTCAAGTAAAGAAAATTTATAACGTTGTGTCTGCTGTCAAATGCCCTGTTTGCAACTCTCAAAATTTGAATTAAAACTCCCACCAAAATACTATCATTAAAATGACCAGATTAAATGAGATCCGCCCTTATCATACAGCACTCGGTTTATTGCCTTTTAATCACTAACAACATTATCCCTACGAGCCTAATCACACTCGCTTTGCAGCTACATTCACACTTTTTGAATATAGTTTGTCGCTGCTTCTAAGTTCCTTACGGTCGGACATAATTTAAAATCCATAGAGTGTATTCGCAATTCTGAATGTGACATCAGATGTATAATGGAATGACAATGAAACTTTGTTCAGGACCGAGACTCGAACTCAATCTTCCCACTTATCACGAGCAGTCGCCTTAGCTTCACGGCCAAGCCCAAACTACCAAGTCTCGCCAGCTACAATGAAAAGCCAAAGAAATTGGTATACCTACGTAATGTCGTATAGTACTTCCACGAGCACGCAGAAGTGCTGAAATACGACGTGGCATGGACTCGACTAATGTCTGAGATAGTGCTGAAGGTAACTGATACCATGAATCCTGCAGGGCTGTCCATAAATCCGTAAGAGTACGAGGGGGTGAAGATCTCTTCTGAACAGCACGTTGCAACGCATCCCAGATATGCTAAATAATGTTCATGTCGGGAGAGTCTGGTGGCCCGCAGACCGCAGAACTGTTTAAACCCAGAAGAGTGTTTCTAGAGCCATTCTGTCGCAATTCTGGACGTGTGGAGTGTCGCATCGTCCTGCTAGAACTACCAAAGTTCGTCTGAATGCACATTGGGCGTGAATGGATGCATGTGATCAGACAGGTTGCTTACGTACGCGCCACCTGTCCGAGTCATGTCTAGACGTATCAGAGGTCCCATACCACTGCAACTGCACACGCCTCACACCATTACAGAGCCTCCACCAGCTTGAACAGTCCTCTACTAACATGCAGGGATTCATGACGTTGTCTCCATACCTGTACACGTATATCGGCTCGATACAATTTGACACGGGACTGATCCGACCAGGCAACATGTTTCCAGTCATCAACAGTCCAGTGTTGGTGTTGACGAGCCCAGGCGAGGCGTAAAGCTTTGTGTCGCGCAGTCATCAAGGATACACGAGTGGGCCTTCGGCTCCGAAAACCCGTATGGATGATTTTTCGTTGAATGGTTCGCACGCTGACACTTGTTAGTGCCCCAACACTGAAATCTGCAGCAATTTGCGAAAGGTTGCACTTCTGTCACGTAGAACGATTCTCTTCAGCCGCCATTGGTCCTGTTCTTGCAGGATCTTTTTCCAACCGCAGCGACGTCGGAGATTTGGTGTTTAACCGGATTCCTGATATTCACGGTATACTCGTGAAATAGTCGTACGGGAAAATCTCCACTTCATCACTACCTCGGAGATGCTGTGCCCCATCGCTCGTGCGCCGACTATAATATCACGTTGAAACTCATTTAAATCTTGACAACCTGCCATTTCAGCAACAGTAACGAGCCTAACAACTGCTCCAGACACTTTTTGTCTTATACAGGCGTTGCCAACCGCAGCGTCGTATTCTGCCTGTTTACATATCTCTGTATTTGAATACGCATGCCTATACCAGTTTTTTTGGCGCTTCAGTGTATGTGTCTACAGCCTGCATTCGTACATCGAATACGTATATAGTCGTAGGGGGGGGGGGGGGAGGAAATATAATTAGAAGAATTCCGCGGTCCGACGCATAAATACATTATTGCAATGTCTGTGTTATTTCAAATTACCATGCAATGTTCCTTCGGACATGCATGCGTCGTACTTCTGAACAACACGGGCACTGTAATACCCTACAATTTAAAATCGTACACACTTCCATAAATTAACGCCTTTTATTCCCGATCAGATACCGCACGGGCAATTGCGATCTTCTCTTTAAGAAGATTGAATAGGGACTGACTCACTTACGCGCCAAAGCAAACGATGTGCGCCAAGCATCGCCCTTCTAGTACAATGGGGGTTCCCCGTCAGGAACGCTAAATCGATGGATAAAAGATACGTTACAGAGATTCGATCTGTCGCAATAGTTGCACAGAGGCGAAGAGAGTTGCGCAAAGTAGACAAGCGTTTAGAGCTGCACCAACTCAATCTTCAGACTGAAAACCACGAAAATAAGAGTCGTTTATCACCTTAGTCTGACGTATATAGCTGTTATATTTTAATAAGAACCTGTCTCTGAAACGAACAGTTTTACACCCTTCTTTTTGTGTTCAGTTGTAAAGGATGTATTTAGGATTTCTGTTGGTGCTACGGTTTAATCTGACATGAATGAAGTAACCTCAAAGAGTACTGTGATGAACTAGAGTCGGCCGTGAGTTCTATCAGATTCTGGATGTCTGCACCGTCACAGCTGTTTTATATTCATGCATACCACCATTACTGTGTTCACAAATACTACACTACTGGCCATTAAAATTGCTACTCCACGAAGATGACGTGCTACAGACGCGAAATTTAACTGACAGGAAGAAGATGCTGTGATATACAAATGATTAGCTTTTCAGAGCATCCACACAAGGTTGGCGGCGGTGGCGACACCTACAACGTGCTGACATGAGGAAAGTTTCCAACCGATTTCTCATACACAAACAGCAGTTGATCGGCGTTGCCTAGCGAAACGTTGTTATGATGCCTCATGTAAGGAGGATAAATGTGTACCATCAAGATTCCGACTTTGGTAAAGGTCGGATTGTAGCCTATCGCGATTGCGGTTTATCGTATCGCGACATTGTTGCTCGCGTTGGCCGAGATCCAATGACTGTTAGCAGAATATGGAATCGGTGGGTTCAGGAGGGTAATACGGAACGCCGTGCTGGATCCCAGCGGCCCCGTATCACTAGCAGTCGAGATGACAGGCATCTTATCCGTATGGCTGAAACGGATCGTGCAGCCAGGTCTCGATCCCTGAGTCAACAGATGGGGACGTTTGCAAGACAACAACCATCTGCACGAACAGTTCGACGACGTTTGCAGCAGCATGGACCAGCTCGGAGACCATGACTGCGGTTACCCTTGACGCGTGTCTTCGGTGGCTCAGATAGATAGAGCGTCTGTCATGTAAGCAGGAGATCCCGGGTTCGAGTCCCGGTCGGGACACACATTTTAAGGCTAGCCGGAGTGGCCGAGCGGTTCTAGGCGCTACAGTCTGGAACCGCGCGACCGCTACAGTCTAAGGTTCTAATCTTGCCGCGGGCATGGATGTGTGTGATGTCCTTAAGTTAGTTAGGTTTAAGTAGTTCTAAGTTCTATGGGACTGATGACCTCAGAAGTTGAGTTCCATAGTGCTCAGAGCCATTTGAACCATTTTGAACCCTTGACGCTGCATCACAGACAGGAGCGCCTACGATTGTGTACTCAACGACAAACCTGGGTGCACGAATCCCAAAACGTCATTGTTTCGGATGAATCCAGATGCTGTTTACAGCATCATGATGGTCGCATCCGTGTTTGGCGACATCGCGGTGAACGCACATTGGAAGCGTGTATTCGTCATCGCCATACTGGCATATCACCTGGCTTGATAGTATGGGGTCCCATTGGCTACACGTCTCGGTCACCTCTTCTGCGCATTGACGGCACTTTGAACAGTGGACGTTACATTTCAGATGTGTTACGACCCGTGGCTCTACCCTACATTCGATCCCTGCGATACCCTACATTTCAGCAGGATAATGCACGACCGCATGTTGCACGTCCTGTACGGTCTTTCTGGACACAGAAAATGTTCGACTGCTGCCCTGGCCAGCACATTCTCCAGATCTCTCAGCAATTGAAAACGTTTGGTCAATGGTGGCCGAGCAACTGGCTCGTCACAATACGCCAGTCACTACTCTTGATGAACTGTGGTATCGTGTTGAAGCTGCATGGGCAGCTGTACCTGTACACGCCATCCAAGCTCTGTTTGACTCAATGCCCAGGCGTATCAAGGCCGTTATTACGGCCAGAGGTGGTTGTTCTGGGTACTGATTTCTCAGGATCTATGCACCCAAATTGCGTGAAAATGTAAACACAGTATACATAGTATAATATATTTGTCCAATGAATACCCGTTTATCATCTGCATTTCTTCTTGGTGTAGCAACTTTAATGGCCACTAGTGTACATGACCTTCTAGTCGCGCCCGAGTAGTTCCTGGTTTTCTCGTGTGAGTCGCAGTCGCCTTGTAACTGGCCCGGTGACGTCTTAAGAGCTGGAGGCCGGGTCCTGGAACGCCAGAGCGCTGCAGTCATTACTGGTGTCCGCTGGAGTGGGCCTAACGGCCGGCCATCAATGTTTCACGGCCGGCCCGTAAACAGCAGCGCCGCGGCGCCAACTTCATTCCAGATATTTATCAATCATTCAGCGCCCGGCCGCGACCGACGGCACCGCCGTTAAATATGGACGCCTTCCCGCCACGTTAACGTCGCGCCCGGCGCCGGCAGAGCGCACCTCAAAGTGACTCCTTCGTGGCCGTAGGCGGTGAGCTTCGGAAACTCGTGGAAGTGCAGTACGCAAGTAGGCGGCGGCTAAATTTCGCCGCGGGCGTGAGTTATTTTCCACATTGTCTGCCAGTTTCATGATAACTAAAACGTCTAACCGGCAGACTTACGTGTATGTCCTCCATTTGCGTAATATTCTTACATTTTCAGAGAGTCCTCGGCTCATTCCGGAATGTACCTGCGAATTAAATACATATTGCTGACGCTGTATCGACTACACTGCACACGTTTCGTTGGAAAGCCTTACATTTCCTCCGTACAAATCCAATCTCTCATCATTCTGTTTCCATATTTCGCAAGCCCTGAAGGAAGACGCGCTTGCCAGTCGATTTGTTTCGTGCGGTGCACGCCGGTATACAATCACGGCTCCGCAGGCAACCGCAAAACATTTTTCTATAAATGTATTGATCCTCCCTCAGTCTGGAATTAATGTAATAACCGTTATGTAAATTACTACAGTTTAGTCACTTTTTTGGTTCAAAAATGGTTCAAATGGCTCTGAGCACTATGGGACTTAAGAGCGGAGGTCATCAGTCCCCTAGAACTTAGAACTACTTAAACCTAACTAACCTAAGGACATCACACACATCCATGCCCGAGGCAGGATTCGAACCTGCGACCGTAGCAGTCGCACGGTTCCGGACAGCGCGCCTAGAACCGCGAGACCACCGCGGCCGGCAGTCACTTTTTTGCACCTACCTCACAGTGAGATAGATTTATTAACAGTTAAGACGACTTCTTTTGAAATAATGAACAGTTTACTTCTTTTTTTTTTTTCTATCTGTCACGTTTTCATGTGAATGCCTCTTATAATGTAATTTCCAACAGGATTAGCCGTATTTTGCGGAAATATGATGTGAAATGTGTTTTTCGACCACCTTCTAAGATTAAGGCCCTGTTGGCGTCCGCAAAAGATGATCTTGGTTTGCGTAAGGCTGAGGTCTATCGTATTCCTTGCAGTTGTGGCATGTCATATATTGGTCAGACAATCAGGACTGTGGAAGACCGGTGTATTGAACATAAGCGTCATACACGCTTACAACAGCCGAGCGAATCCACTATTGCAGAACATTGCCTTGACACCGGTCATCCTATGGAATACAACAACACGAAGATTCTGGCTTGCACGTCCAGCTATTGGGATAGTGTTATTAAGGAAGCTGTTGAAATCAGACTATCAAGCAACCTTATTAACAGAGATAGTGGATTTTGTTTAAATGCTGCTTGGATTCCGGCTCTGTCTCTCATCAAAAAGCAGAGGGACGGAATTAGTGCTACCTCACCTGTTGATTAATAGTAACTATCGATATTTCTGATGTTGATTATCTTTGGTTGTATTGACACTTGTTCTGTGTGTGGTGTCTTCCTTGTTTCTCCTCTGTGAACCGAGGTATTAAATTTGCTTGTACATTTCTTCTTCCTTGCATTTGTGCCTTGAGAATGGCAGGGTGTGCTCCTGTCGAAATAGCGGCGGTGTTCGACGACGTCACCCGGCAGCAGACCCGTAATTTACTTGAACAGTCAATTCCTCGGGAAAAGTTAAGGTCTAACATCGCTTTGGTTCACTCCGAGGAGCCTGGACACTTCCCTTGTTGAGAGCCCTTCCTGGCACAAAGTAACAATGCGGACGCAATCGAACCGCGGTATTGACTGTCTAGACATGGTTGAACTACAGTCAACACGAGCCGTGTACCTCCTTCCTGGTGGAAAGACTGGAACTGATTGGCTGTCGGACCCCCTCCGTCTAATAGGGGCTGTTCATGCATGGTTGTTTACATCTTTGTGCGGGTTTAGTGACGTCTCTGAACAGCCAAAGGGACTGTGTCTGTGGTCCAATATCCACAGTCAACGTCTATCTTCTGGAGTTCTGGGAAACGGGGTGTTGCAAAACTTTTTTTGATGTGTGTACTTTCGGAGGAATTCTTAGGCATTTTTAACAGACATATATTCCACACTTCAATATGTATTTGTCGAACCTCTGCCACTTATTGACATTATTTTTCATTCACGCAATTGTTTCTTGTACGTAATAAACCAGTTTCTCAGTTCAGTCTCATTTTTTGTTTTAATGTTTTCTCAATTTGTTTCTAGTCTACACATGCATAAAACAGTTTTTTCTCCAGCAACGTAACAGCAGGAGACTAAAAAGATGGTGCTTTCATTAACAGTCCCCATAGCGTGTACCTCCATTGCATTATGTGAATTGCAATTACTTTAACGTCAATCAACAGTTATTATACTCAATATAGGATCATGTGAAGTTACTTTTGTCTTGTGCTTTGGCTACATAGTCTTTGAGCTCTTCAGCTTGACTGACTACCTGAGCAGAATGTCCCTATTATCAGACACGACGCCTGTCCACTACAGATGGAACACAAAAACTGCATACAGATGTAAGCTCAATAGTCACTTAACGTGGTAAGTGATTCTTCCGTCATTTCTTCGTAGCCGAATTTCACATTCATAAGTGAAAAGCACAGAACTGTGTATGTTCTACAGTATATCATAAAAATCCAGAGTACTCTGCGTTTTCAGGTATTTATTTGTCACAATCTTCTACTAGCCTATCTACACCTTTCCCCTCTGTCCATCTCCTCCTGCCCCCCCTGTCCATCTCCTCCTACACTTCCGTCTGTCCATCTGCTCCTCTTCCTCTCCCTCTGGCCATCGCCTCCTTTCCCCCTCTAAGTCCACCTTCCCTTCCTCCTCAAAGTTCATTTCCTCGCCTCCTCACTCCCTCTCCCTTCTCTCTCTGTCCATCTCCTCCAATCCCCTCCTTCCCCTCTCTTTGTCAGTTTCCTAATCTCTTCTCTCTGTCCATCTCCTCCTCCTGTCTCTGCCAAACTCCTCCCACATCTCACTGACCATCTCATCCTCTTCCCTTTCTCTGCTAATTTCCTCCTACCTCCTGTCTGTCCATCTTCTCCTCCCCCTCTCTGTCCATCTCATCCTCCACACTTTCTCTCGCCATCACCGTACTTACCCCCACAATATTTCTTTCCAGATAGTAGTAATATGTCTACTAAATTTGGTTGTAATCGATCCAGGGGTTTAGGAGCTTTTTAGCCGCAAATTTGCTAGAGTAGGCACATGTCACATATATTTCACATACATTTAACATATTTCTCACATAATTGTGCACATATTTCAAATATATCTGTAGCAAATTGCACCCTGCAGTTGCGTTTTCAGGCAGCTTAATCTTTATGACGTCGTGTATCCTGTATTAAGCATCGTACGAAGATATACTTTTGCAGGTACTTTCAGTAGTATATTACAATACTGCTTGTAAAATGTGTTGCGACTTTAGTGAGTAGAAAGGACGTAATAAATTAAAACGTCATACATAATGCGGTAGTTTGTCATGCATCTCAATGTTTATGACATATCTCCTGAACTAGTTATAAATTTAAATGTCAGGCGTGTGCTGCAGTTTTTCACACACCTCTGTGCTTATAACCTATAATTTTGCTGGTACATTCAGTACCATGTGTGAATATTGTCCGCAAAATGTGTCGCAAATACAATTATTTGTGAAGAGATAATAAATCCAAACATCGTGCTGTTTTACTGCATAAATAACGAAAATGTAATAAGCGGTATACTTTTTTCCTTTAAACATTTTTTGTGTATTGTCAGCGAGATAAGGTTTCATAAAAGTCTGAAATAATGTGTGAAGTTTGTTGAAAATCACTACAGCTACATGGTCCCATTCTCAAATACTGGATGGTTATTAATGCATGGATATTCGAGCGTTGTGAGCTACACTTCTTTCTCCCCCTCACCTCTTTGATAGGAAGATAGTTTTTACCCCAACAATGATTCTTTCTAGACAGTAAGTGCTATGTGTACGAAGTTCGATTGAAAACTGTCCAATGGTTATGGAGGAGACATGGAACATACATACATACATTTTTATAATATATATGGATTAACGGACTGACAGATTTTGACATTTATAGTAAAAAATCTCCCTCGATGATGTCTCTACTAAGAACTCAAGATAAAGAACCATTTGGCACGTGAAAGTATTTGAAAAATATATTAGTACTTACCGCAGAAGAAATCAAAATTTAAAAAAATAATTTTGTTTGAGCTATCCATCTTCTGATTATTTTGATGCGGCCCGCCCCGAATACTTTTGTTGTGCCAATCTCTTCGTGTCAGAGTAGCAATTGCACACTACATTCCCAATATTTTATTGCATGTTTTCCAAAGTGTGTCTTCCATATAGTTTTTCACATATACAGGTCCCTCTAGTATCATGGAACTTATTCCCTGACATAGAAATACGTGTCCTTTATGTGCTTTCATCCTATCCCTCCGTCTTCTCAGTGTCTTCCATATGTTTCTTTATTCATAGATTCTGCCGAAAACCTCCTCATCATCAGATCACCTAATTTTGTCGGTTCACCTGAGTTTATCAGTTCACCTAATTTAGAACGTCCTCTTTCAGCACCACATCTCAATCGCTTCGAGTCTCTTTATTTTCCTACTATCCCATCATACAATGCTGGGCTCCCAACGTACATATTCAGAAATTTCTCTCTCAAATTAAGGCCTATGTTTAATATTAGCCGTCATCTTTTAGCCAGAAATACCCTCTTTGCCTGTGCTGGTCTGCTTTTTATGTCCTCCCTGCGTCGTCCTTCATGTGTTATTTTGCTTCCAAGGCAACACATTTCCTTTACTTCATCTACTTCACGGTCACCGATTTTGATGTAATATTTAACCTCACTTCTGCTACTGCTCACTACTTCCGCGTATTTTCTGTTTACTGCCAATCCGTATTCTGTAATGATTCGACTGTTCACTCCTATTATTCTTCTTCACTTTCAGTGAGAGTACCAATGCCATTAGAGTACATTATCATTGATATTGTTTCGCTCTGAATTTTAATCCCACTTCTGAACCTTTCTTTTATTTCCGTTATTGCTTCTTCGACGTATAATTTGAACAGCATGAAGATAAGATTGCGTCCATGTCTTACACCCTTTTTCATCCGAGCACTTCGTTCTTGGTGTTCTATTCTTATTGTTCCCTCTTTTTTCTTGTACGTATTGTGTATATTCCATCTTTCCCTATAGCTCACTGCTACTTTTCTCATTATTGTTAACATCTTGCACCATTTTACATCATCAAACTCTTTTTCTGCATTGACAAACCGTATGGACGTGCATATTTGAATTGCAGTTTAGAACTCAGGTTAACTGTTGCTGGTGCATACGATTCTTTGCATTACTATGACATTGTTGTGACGATGTCGCTTGGTACAGTGCGTATTAAACTGGAGGTAGCTGTTAACAATAGGTTAATCAATACATAGGACAATTAACTTTTCAATTTTGTTAGTGGGGGAACTATCTAGTTAACTGATTTGCGGTTGATCGGTCATTAACACTACCTCTGGCTTTGAAGTGACGTGATAGTCCAAGAATAGTTTAAATATTTCACCAAATACAAAAGTCCGTGAGAAGAGGTAACTAGTTTGGTCGATTGGCACCTAGGTATAAGTTATCAAACGAAAAGCGGTAGATGCTAGGTCCACGACAGGATTAACATAGGTCTTAGAAACGTTCTTCGTTATGTAATTCACAAAGTGAGACAACGGTTTATACCTATGGGTTGCGTGGAGAGCGATCAAATAAGGTCAACTGACAGGTGCTTTTACAGAAAGAAGAAACAAGAGTAAGAGGCGATCCAACTACGGACTGCATTCGCAGATGGCATCTGTCGTTGTTAGGCAACATGAACTCGATGAATGGCTACAAATGGTCTCCAAGTAGCCGAACATAACAATTTCCAGTCAATGAGACAGTCCATTCTACGTAAACACAGCCCGGACCATTATGGAGCCACCATCAGCTTGCACACTGCGTTGTGTCCATGGCTTCAAATGGATCAAATGGCTCTGAGCACTAGACTTAACATCTGGGGTCATCAGTCCCCTATAACTTAGAACTACTTAAACCTAACTAACCTAAGGACACACCATGCCCGAGGCAGGATTGGAACCTGCGACCGTAGCGTCTGCGCGGTTCGAGACTGAAGCGCCTAGAACCGCTCGGCCACACTGGCCGGCTCCATGGCTTCGTGGGGTCTGCGCCACGCTCGAACCCCACCATCAGCTCTTACCAACTGAAATCGGGACTCATTTGACTACGCCACCGCTTTCCAATCGTCTAGGCTTCACGACCCCAGGAGAGGCGCTGCGGGGCGACATCGTGCTGTTAGCACAGCCACTCGCGTCGATGTCTGCTGCCATGGCCCATTAACGCCAAATTTCGCCATACTGTCTTAACGGACATCTTCCTCGTACATCCCACACTGATTCCTGCTATTATTTCACGCACTGTTGCTTGTCTGTTAGCACTGACAACTCTATGCAAACGCCGCTGCTCTCGGTTGTTAAGTGAAGGTCATCGGCCGCTGCGTTTTCCGCGGTGAGAGGCAATGCCTGAAATTTGATATTGATCTTGCAATATTGTATTCCCTAACGATTTCCGAAATGCAATATTTCAGACTTCTAGTTCCAACTACCATTAGGTGTTCAAAGTCTGTGAACTCTTGTCGTGCGGCCATAATCACGTAGGAAAACTTTTCACACGAATCACCTGAGCAGAAATGGGAGCTCCGCCAATGCAATGACTTACTACAACTTATGTATGCGATACTACCGCCACTATATATGTGGGTATTGCTATCCCATGACTTTGTCACCTCGTGTGCATGTGACACTAAAAACTTATCATATCCCAGAGAATTGTTGGTTATCCAGTGTATATTTGGATAAAAACTAGACTATAAATTATGTTGTGTGCAAGTGCCCCTTTTTCACCCTCTTGAGGACACTAAAAATGGTTCAAATGGCTCTGAGCACTATGGGACTTAACTTCTGAGGTCATAAGTCCCCTAGAACTTAGAACTACTTAAACCTAACTAACCTAAGGACATCACATACATCCATGCCCAAGGCAGGATTCGAACTTGCGACCGTAGAGGCCGCGCGGTTCCAGACTTGTAGCGCCTAGAACCGCTCGGCCACACTGGCCGGCCTTGCGGACGCCTATAAATGCGCGTAATACTACAGTTTCGGTCGTTTGCCTGAAACGCAAACACCAGCCATATACCAAAAGTCACGTGATTTTTATCCAGTGGATGTTGGAGAGATGCGCAGTACGCTATGCGCACTCTATAGATATTCCTACAATTTACAACCGCACACTTTGCTCACTCAGACCCTGTTATCGCCTGAAATATTCGTTCTGACCATTGATTACTGATTTTCCAATTTTGAATTTAGGATTCTCTATCATTTATGTAATTCTGACCCTGTATACCAATCGTTTCAAAAAACACTATCAGATCATCGTTGCACAAACAATGTGTTACAGGTAATATTGTGAATGAACCATTATTCATATCGCACTTCCTCCAAACGGAGGTTGTAAACCTCTACGCACTCCCGTCGATAAGCCAACTGTAGCTTGACTAACTGCGTCTCGTGTAGCAGTAATACGTGTGTAGTCACCAGATGGCTGGAGCGTACTTGAACTCTTCGGTGGGGAATAACACCACTTTCTCAGCAGTGCAGATGTAGACGACGAGCTTAATTTCATAAAATTTGTTGTTTCTGTTGTGAGTTAAAGCCAATTTGACCCATGTCAATTCAAACAAGAAACAGGTAGATGAACAGCTAAGCCTTTTGCTTAAGATACACATATCGATTTTTCACGTGCTTCGTCAAAACCCACGCCGATACCCGCTCGTTAGTAGCACGTCGCTTCCTAGATTCGGAGAAGTGCGTCGGCCCCGGATCGAATCGACACCTCCGAAAATACTCGAAGGTGTCGATCTAATCCCCCCGGAGGATTAACGACGAAGGCCGGAAAGCTGGCCAACTTGGATCTGGTTTTGACGTGGTTTCCAGTTGGGTTGGTGCATAAGGTTGTAGCGTTTTCCCACAAGTTTAATAAACACAACAAATCCAGAATCGGAGACTTTATTCAGCAATGATATATTTCCCTTGGCTATTTACAACAGTCTGCCAACGCTGGGGTAACTTTTCGATTCCACGACTGTAGAAATCGGGTGGTTCTGTAGCGAAGAACTCGTTGAGCCATGTTCAAAACGCATTTTCAACCGAAAAGAAAATTCCTTGAAGGTTGTTCAATTGGGAGCGGAAAATGTGAAAATCTGACAGCGCAAGACCAGGTGAATAAGGTGGTTGCCGAATGACTTCCAAATCCAACTCTTGTATAGTGTTTTTTTTTTATGTCTAGCAAACCGCGGGCGGCCGTTATCGTGGAGTTGCATCACTTCACGCAGTCTTTCTGGTCGTTGTTGTTAACTGCATCTGCAAGGTGTCTCAAGTTATTGATAATAGATGTCAGCAATGACGATTACACCTCGGGAAGCAATTTGTAGTAGACCACACCGTCACTGTTCCACCAGATGCATAACATTATCTTTGCGAGCATGACTTTGTAAGGGGAGTTGCTGCTTTGTTTAGGCTTAACCATTCCTTTCTCTTCCTTATGTAGCATAACTACACCATTTCTTGTCACCAATAACGATTCGGGATAGGAATGGGCGGTGTTGTTCAAGACACAACTGATGACGAGCAAGCGGAGATGTACATATGGCCACCCGCTGATTTTTGTTAATTTGGTTTACAGCATGTCTTTCCCATACACCCGATTTTTGAAACATCGCCATTGCTTGCAAACGTCGCACGCCGGTGGACTGATCATAGTTCATTACATTTGCTAGTTGTCGAGTAGATCGACGTGAGTCACTGTCGATTTGTGCGTTTAAACGCTCTTCATCAAACCCCGAAGGCCTCTCTGAACGTGTAGAGTGATTAATGTCAAAATGATCCTCCTCAAAACGCGAAAACCATTTTCTTACCGTGCTCTGTCGAATAGCACTGTCCACATGCACGGCGCAAATGTTTCTGGCTGCCTCCGCTGCTGTCATCCCTCACTGATCTCAAAACAGAAGAAAATGCCGGAAATTTTCCGATTTCTCCATTTTGCATACCATTGCGGTCCCACTCAGTATCTCCAAATGACAAAATAACAGTGTGTAAACTCAAATAGCAATAGTGAACTATAAATAATAAACTCATAGCAACGGACTACCAGCAGACAAAAAAAGCTAAGAACTTATGCATCAGTTCAATACATCTGGCTAGGTGAATTCTGGGCTGGTTCCCGCGTCCCGCCTCAGATACGCGGTCAAGCTGCGCAGACAGATGCCAAACAAGGGTTAACATGCCGATACTGTGAAGGCATGGGTTAAGGACAGGAAAAAAGGACAGCAAAAAGCATGCATTGCTGACAACAAACTGAAAGGAATCATGTCTTAAGAAAGTAGGCACTGTTGATTAGCGAAGGGGAGTGCAGATTCTGACCCCTCTACTGTCTTTAGAACTATAAAAGTACCAAAACTAAATTAAAATGTTCTTAATGAAGCCCATGTTACGCATTTACAGCGTTTGTTGGAGATTATATGTCATCAGCTATTAAAATCTTGAGATACAGGGAGAAAGCATCAGTAAAAAATATTTTGAACTTCATTTATTTCTCGTTGTTGTCTGTAATTTCTTTTTTCTCTTGGCGCAGTCATTGTAGGTTAATATTCCCTTCACGCTGAAGCTCCAAAGAGGTGCCCACGTTCTGTTTATAAACAGATCACGTCAGTAATACTATGAAACAGGAAAATATTTTCTCTTTAAAATTATTTTTTTATATATATTTTCCAGTTTTCACAAATGAACACACTTCATGACATGAACTGCAAACTTCCAACAGATACATCACACATCAAGATACGCTTTTACAACTGCATTCCGCCAAAACAAAATTCATCCTCTACATTAACAAGAACAGAGATATATCCATTTCTGTACAAAAACATGTTTACATAACTGATATGCTTGGCCAAAGAATTATGGTTTGATTAATGTTTCATGAAAGCAAAAAGAAATAAGTCATCCATTTATTTTTTCTTTCTGAATAATTACAGAAAACAGTAAGTATGATGATAAGACTAAACCTACATATTCTCGACCTCACAACGAACAGAACTGTGAAGTACATTAGAAACACAAAAATAATTAATTTCCTTATAAAATAATTAACTTTATGTCATCATTATGTTTCATCAATGTACATTGACATCAAAATTGTAGAAAATACACAATTTGCAATTTAAATCTCTTTAGTTCATGTTGTGATTTATAATGTACTGAGTTTTTCGATTCTTGACAAAAAAAGAGGTGTACTGAATACAATAGCCAAACAAGAATTATGTAAGCATGAACATGTGACACCAAAATAATGTAACTAATCATAGCTGTCTTTAACCAGCAGAAAATAAAAGAGATAACTGACTTTCTAAAAGTGAAGTATTTCTTTTGTATATAGATGTTGTAATGATTAAGTAGTGTTGTAAACACAGTTACATAACACAGGTATTTGCAAATGGCATAAAAGAATGATCCATTACCTAAGTAAACAATACTAAATACAGATACATTTAGTGCAGAAGGTTTTCCAAACTGTTCATACAACACTCAGTGCACATTTACTTCATTTACCAGGGTATCTTATAGCAACAACATGTAAATTACGTTCTTTTGCACATGAAGAATAGCAACAGTTATCACTTAATATCATGCAGTTTTTCTTACAAAAGAAGTAGTTTTTAGAAGAAGAGGTACAAACATTATCACGTTCAAACCTTACTATACTTTCATTTCATTTTTTCCAGTCTTTATATTATTATTTGTAATGTACCAGTCTTTTTCATGCCTTGGTTTGGTAGAATGTTTTTTTACATGAGTACAATATCGGTAGCAAAAAAGTCACTAATTAGTTTCCAGTGACATTATCAGTCATACATAAACAAAGGGGTGTCAGATTTAAATACCTAGCATTGGCTTATTTTCTGGGTGAAGTAGACTCATATCAACTTATATTCTGAGTAAGTCATTCTGGCAAAAAGAATAGATCAAAGTCAGAATTGTAACTGAGACAGATATTTGTACAGGGCATTAATATAACAACATATGACTCAAAAGATGAAATAATAACACCACTATTTAAATATAAATAAATAAATGTTATTAAAATTTGAGACTGAAAAATTAGTGTTGTCATTGTATTAAATAAAATCAACTTTTAAGATAAAATATTGCAAACATTACTTTTATAAAATGCTAATTCTCTTTCAAATAATATTAATAACAATGTTTCTTATGATCAGAATTTTTTTAGCTTTTTGGAGTTATCAGATGGCCAGCAATGACCTAACATTACACAGATTTCTCACATTCATTTGTTCTATTACTTCCATCACTTTTACAGCCCCAAGCTATCTTTTATTAAATAATTATTTGATGATACTTACATGTTTTCTTACAGCTGTCAAAACCACAGAAATAATATTATGAGCTTACAACATTTACATTCACCATAGTCAAACATGATTCTATAATACAAAGTGAAGTTCCCTAACCCTAAATTCAGCCTTTTCATCAGCATGATCAACATTTAAATCATTAACATAAGAATCATCATCAACAAAATCATCACAATATCATGAAAACGTCATCATTACATCTCCTCCCCTATCAACATTTCCACAAAATCTTATGAAGATCCTAATTCAAAATACTATGACCACAATGTATTCTCCAAAAGCATCATCATTATTATATTGTAAATTAATCTGTTCATAGTGCTTATGTAGTCAAACTACCATCAATCCCAGCACATGCATATCACTCAGCTACTCTTATCCGAAAATATCACTATCATTATCAACACTTTTCTCATCTAAGTGGTGTGAAAACCAGCTTCTGTGCTTAATTGGCATTCATTGTATAATATCATTAAGACAATACTTGTTTTCAATATACATAAGATTTCATGCTTTAGTTCAAAATAAGATTATTTTAAATATTTCAGTATTTCCATCATAATTCATGTGCTGTACATTGCACCAATCCTGACCCATCAAAAAAATGACAAACGTTTTCAAACAGATCACATGAGCTTACCTATTCAAATATCTACTAATTGACTACAAGATTTTTAATAAATGCATATTGTTAAATAACATACTTGACACATTTAATAAAATGTTAGTTCTGCTTTCAAAGAAAAATTCATTGAACTCTAGGTATCTACATAACTTTATTACTGATAATTTACAGAAGGGAGATATAGTTCTTAGCAAAAGAAACAAGATCTAAGTAGTTCAGACACTGGAACAAGGGAAGGACAATACATCAAGATATATAGATGGAAAGAAAGACAGGAAGATGGCATTGTTGGATAAGTTTAGCTGAAACTACACCTCATCTACAGAAGAATAAAGAAAGGATAACAACAGTGATAAGGCAATGGGGTAAGAATATGAAAGGGGAGGGCTTAAATAAAGTTGAGTAGCATTCTCCAGCAACTGCGCACTGACATAAATTCACAATGCAGATTGGCAGAAAGTACGAATGTGGTCATACAACTAACAGATATATAGGAAACGTCAACATCGAAATATTTCTCAGAAACTCGAAACTGTATGCCATAGAGAATGTAAAAATGAACATCAGTATGTGTATTCACACACAGAAAAGCATGAATACAGAACTTGATATAAGTACATAAGTGAAAAAGGTTCAGCAAATGATTGTGAGACTATAACAAAAACTGATTCAACATGTTACAATCATATTACAATGATTAACAAAGACCATCAGATAATAAAACAATTCACAAGACAAAAATGTGCACATCAAACTTATTATTCTTTCAAATGAATGAGAGTTAGTATGGATACATAAAAATAACATTGTTAGAATGAAATAAGGTAGATTTAAAGAGAATGTAGCACCGAAAATGGGATGGGAGCAGTGCTACAACAGCTCGAGACATTGTGCTCACTATGTACATAATATACTAATTAGTGCATTCCTCTGGGTGATTCATTTACACCATCATACAAAGTTGACACATTGCAGTAAAAATAATGAAAATATTAATTAACACATGTATGTATCTAAACACAGCAATTTATAAATGCAACTTTCAACATCTCGTTAATAGGAAACATGTTCAGTTCTTTTCCCACTGACAGCGCTACACTATAAACCAGAATACATTTCTCTAAGTTCATCATTTTTCCACAGTACACATTTCATGTCAACTTCCTATACATTATCATCTCAGCATCACCTCAAATAACCTCATTTCTCATAACACATAGGCACCTTACAACACCAGTCATCTTCCTATTACAAAACAAAAATATTTTGACAGTAGCAAATATATTATCCAAATTATTGTCATTCAGTATCTGTTGCTAGCTTTCCTGACTTCCGTCTTAGAACAGGGTTTTCAGGCTCCACCCATGTGGTGTCAAAAAAAATTCTCTCTCTCAAAAACAACATCCTCCCCAAAAATGTTGCTGGGATTGGATAAAAAATTATTTAACATGGCCTCAGGTTGATGTACTATGTACTTAGCCCTAAACACTCTTTGTTGATTCAGTTTTTCATAACAGTTCTGTTCAAGTGCTAGCAGCAAAAAATAAAAGACTGTGTCTGATATCAAACATATTCCTTAAATGATTCCCAAAGGTATCCAAAAATATGCATATACTCTTCTATGAAAATAAGCAGCAAAGAAGTTCAGAAGACATTTAATGACATTACTTCCCAAAAAGTATTGTTAATATAGATTGTGCAATAAGGTTCCAAATAATCTTAGATTCCATGTACCAAAATTCTGTCACACCAATAACAACAAAGTTTAAAGCACACCTATTGAAAAAAATTTCAGTAATATTTCCTATCAAAATCAGTCAATTGTACATTCCACTTTAAAATCAGCTTATTATTGGTTAAGTAATTGCAAAAGATAGCACCTCAAAACTTTTTCATAACCTAGACAAAATGTAAAATTATATGGCAAAACATAGCTAATAAATTTATATAAAACATGTAACTACTACAAGATCTTCATTCAGGCTACTTTATGCGCCACATATTTTGTTGTTCCCAAACTGTTCATACAATGCATGGAATGTTCCATCATGGAGCACCTGCCTTCACTTATTTTTGACATTTCTTATCCCTTCTAAACATTAAATATCGCTTTAAACTACGTTCGCATTACTGGTATTTGATTTGTCGTCCCAATGTGGCTTTTTAATGTAAGAAAGTAATCGACAGCACTATTTAAACTAAACAGACACTTGATTTCTTGGCTGCAGGAGTCAATTTGTTTGTTAGATTCACATTTTATGAGTTTGTGTTTCTAAGAAAAAGCGCCATAGATTGACTGGGTATTTACCATCAGCTTTATGGATTGTTAGTAAGACGAAATAATTCCGATATAATATCCAGAAATGGAAGATTGGTTACATAATGTAAAGGAACGGCAGCTTATAAGAAACATAGATGGAATCTGAAGCAGCTCAAACCAAGATGTATGGCCACACTATAAGCGAACTGCCACTGAACGAAATAGCAACCAAACGACTAGGAAATATTACCACAAAATCAGAAGTTAACAAGTCTAAAAGACGTAAACAGGGTGTGTCAGGAGGAAAGGTGCATGTTTTGAGGGATGATAGTATTACGGATTCTGAACAAAAAAATTCATATGGACGTATGCCCTATTACGAATGGTTTCCGAGATAGAACACATTTAATATCACTTTTGTACGTTTTTCTTTAATAATTCGAAAACCGCACTCTCCAGCGAAAACGTGTCGCAGTACAAAATTAATCTGTATTAAATTTCCTACAAAAACGGTCCTGTTCATTTTTTTTCTCTAGAACTAATGGTTTGTGCGAAGAGAGCGCGAGAATGTTGAAAAACTATCTCGACGCACATGCACTGTAGTTTATGTAGTATTTGTAGACCAATTTCAGGTAGCATATTGATGTAGCAAGTTGAGACTAACAGTTTGATACGGGACAGTTGTGGTCTATCAAGTCGGGAAACTACCTGTCAGTCAAAAGACGTCCTGTACGATTTGGGCTGTACGTGTCCCTTCACCTTGCCACTTCACTATCACATCTGAAACGGTGGACATAGGGATGTCTAAGAGTTTGGAAATCTCGCGCACAGACATGTGACGTAAGTGACACCCAATCACGTGACCACCTTCGAAGTCCGTGAGTTCCGCGGCGGAGCGCCCTATTCTGCTCTCTCACGATTAATGACTACTGAGGTCGCTGATATAGAGTACCTGGCAGTAGGTGGCAGCACAATGCACCTAATATGAAAAACGTATGCTTTTGGGGATACCCGGATACTTGTGATCACATAGTGTGTATGATGCTAGGAGTGTCTTGCCGTCACAGCAACTTTCCTTCCAGGTTGCAAGTGATACATCTGCCCAGTTTGGTAGATACTGCCTCAGGCGTTACAAAAGAGGTGCGTCTCTAAATCGAATGATGTCGCAGGATCCTTTCTGCAGTAGGGTAATTTACGCATATTACGCCTGCAATGGCTGTCACCCAGTCTGCTAAGCACAGCCATTGTACAAGAACTCCAATAGAACAGGCTGTGGTACTCTGCTTTATGCTTATCTGTCACCCCATTTTCACCCCCTCCCCCTCTCCTATTGCAAATAAGTGGTTTTTACCAACTCACTATATTGCTTTGTCATCCACTTCTGACCTATGTTTAAAATATCGAGCATCTAGCTCATCCGGGAGTTAGTTTCAAATCAACTGCAAAATTTGTACCGAACAGACAGACAGACAAGAAAGGACCTAATAAAAATGTGTTAAAAATAAGCTGCCTGCAACAATTTGGTAGGTCTTCGTGGCGCAAATTGCATACGAAGGAACCCATTTGTGTCAGAGTGCCGCGCGGGATTAGCCGAGCGGTCTTAGGCGCTACAGTCGTGGACTGTGCGGCTGGTCCCGGCGGAGGTTCGAGTCCTCCCTCGGGCATGGGTGTGTGTGTTTGTCCTTAGGATAATTTAGGTTAAGTAGTGTGCAAGCTTACGGACTGATGACCTTAGCAGTTAAGTCCCATAAGATTTCACACACATTAGAACATTTTTTTGTGTCAGAGTTACGCATGAAATACCGATCGGTGTGTAAACCTCTTGCCGATGTCGCTATACGCAGCGTGAGCAAATGTGGCCGCCGGATCATTAAACAGAATCCGCTTGCTGCGGGTGTTGATGACACGGCGGGAGCAAGATCAGGCTCTGGCGTAATCCGGGGAAAGAACCGCGACAAGCGGGTGTCGCCAGCAGAGCCTCTCTCCGTACTTCCAGCGCAGTCTAACACACGTTCGGCGCGACGGCAAAATGCTCCCTGTCGTTGAGTGCAGGAGCGCAGTTGGACTGCGCTGGCGCTGCCAGTGCGCAGTGCTGTCCCAGCCGTTTCTGAACATGCAGCCGGGGAGTTTGCAGGACATTGAGAGCGTCGCCGACACGCCCTCGGGAGTGGCTTTTCTGCAGACGGCGCAGCCGTGTCGTTCTGCTGGAACAGGCTGCCAGCCAGCCAGCGGTTGCGTTGTCTCTGCGGGCCCTCTGCTCGCCGCAGTGGCCAATCCCCGTGCGCAATGCTCTGGCGCAGATGCGAGAGATTGCTTCAGTCAGACTGCTACTAGGACCAGAAGCTCCACTTCGCTCCCAGCTGCAATTTGAAAAAACGGGACTGCTTCGCTTTCCTGTCGTTGGGTATGCAAATTATACGGGGTGTTACAAAAAGATACGGCCAAACTTTCAGGAAACATTCCTCACACACAAATAAAGAGAAGATGTTATGTGGACGTGTGTCCGGAAACACTTAATTTCCATGTTAGAGATCATTTTAGTTTCGTCAGTATGTACTGTACTTCCTCGATTCACCGCCAGTTGGCCCAATTAAAGGAAGGTAATGTTGACTTCGGTGCTTGTGTTGACATGCAACTCATTGCTCTACAGTACGTAGCATCAACAGGTTAGTGTTCATCACGAATGTGGTTTTGCAGTCAGTGCAATGTTTACAATGCGAAGTTGGCAGATGCCCGTTTGATGTATGGATTAGCACGGGGCAATAGCCGTGGCGCGGTACGTTTGTATCGAGACAGATTTCCACAACGAAGGTGTCCCGACAGGAAGACGTTCGAAGCAATTGATCGGCGTCTTAGGGAGCACGAAACATTCAAGCCTATGACTCGCGACTGGGGAAGACCTAGAACGACGAGGACACCTGCAGTGGACGAGGCAATTCTTCGTGCAGTTGACGATAACCCTAATGTCAGCGTCAGAGAAGTTGCTGCTGTACAAGGTAACGTTGACCGCGTCACTGTATGGAGAGTGCTACGGGAGAACCAGTTGTTTCCGTACCATGTACAGCGTGTGCAGGCACTATCAGCAGCTGATTGGCCTCCACGGGTACACTTCTGCGAATGGTTCATCCAACAATGTGTCAATCCTCATTTCAGTGCAAATGTTCTCTTTACGGATGAGGCTTTATTCCAACGTGATCAAATTGTAAATTTTCGCACTCAGCATGTGTGGGCTGACGAGAGTCCGCACGCAATTGTGCAATCATGTCATCAACACAGATTTTCTGTGAACGTTTGGGCAGGCATTGTTGGTGATGTCTTGATTGGGCCCCATGTTCTTCCACCTACGCTCAATGGACCTATCATGATTTCATACGGGATACTCTACCTGTGCTGCTAGAACATGTGCCTTTACAAGTACGACACAACAAGTGGTTCATGCACGATGGAGCTCCTGCACATTTCAGTCGAAGTGTTCGTCAGTGGTTAGCACACAGGACTCGCATTCGGGAGGACAACGGTTCAATCCCGTCTCCGGCCATCCTGATTTAGGTTTTCCGTGATTTCCCTAAATCGCTTCAGGCAAATGCCGGGATGGTTCCTTTGAAAGGGCACGGCCGATTTCCTTCCCCATCCTTCCCTCACCCGAGCTTGCGCTCCGTCTCTAATGACCTCGTTGTCGACGGGACGTTAAACGCTAATCTCCTCCTCCTCCTCTCGAAGTGTTCGTACGCTTCTCAACAACAGATTCGGTGACCGATGGATTGGTAGAGGCGGACCAATTCCATGGCCTCCACGCTCTCCTGACCTCAATCCTCTTGACTTTCATTTATGGGGGTATTTGAAAGCTCTTGCCTACGCAATCCCGGTACCAAATGTAGAGACTCTTCGTGCTTGTATTGTGGACGGCTGTGATACAATACGCCATTCTCCTGGGCTGCATCAGCGCATCAGGGATTCCATGCGACGGAGGGTGGATGCATGTATCCTCGCTAACGGAGGACATTTTGAACATTTCCTGTAACAAAGTGTTTGAAGTCACGCTGGTACGTTCTGTTGCTGTGTGTTTCCATTCCATGATTAATGTGATTTGAAGAGAAGTAATAAAATGCGCTCTAACATGGAAAGTAAGCGTTTCCGGACACATGTCCACATAACATATTTTCTTTCTTTGTGTGTGAGGAATGTTTCCTGAAAGTTTGGCCGTACCTTTTTGTAACACCCTGTATGTAGCAAGTACGATTACCTATCACTGTTAAAGGCGGCCTTCTTTGCCTCTGTGTGCCTGCCAGTGTTATACGTTAACTAGGAGATAACGGGTCTCCATAAATAATAGACTGAAAGTCAATGCACATATTTCTCTCACTGTAAAAACGTTACAATTTAAAGCCCCGTCGAGACCATTACATTTAAATCCAGGGGGTGGACAAAAATGTGGAAACATCAAAGACACCACACATCACCATCTACATCCACATGGATACTCTGCAAATCGAATTTTTTAAGTGCTTGGCAGAGGGTTCATCGAACCATCTTCACAATAATTCTCTATTATTCCAATCTCGTACAGCGTGCGGAAAAAATTAACACCTATATCCGTCCGTGCGAGCTCTGATTTCCCTTATTTTATTATGGTGATCATTTCTTCCGATGTAGAATGGCGTCAACAAAATATTTTCGCATTCGGAGGACAAAGTTGGTGACTGAAATTTTGTGAGAAGATTCCCCCGCAACGAAAAACGCCTTGTGTTAATTATGTCCACCTCAAATCCTGTATCATTTCAGGGGCAGTCTCTCCCCTATTTCTCGATGATACAATACGTGCTGCCCTTCTTTGAACTTTCTCGATGTACTCCGTGAGTCCTATCTGTAAAGGATCCCACACCCCGCAGCAGTATTCTAAGAGTAGTGCAGGCAATCTCTTTAGTAGATATGTTACATTTTCTAAAGCGTCCTGTCAATAAGATGCAGTCTTTGGTTAGCCTTCCCCATGACATTTTCTATGTGTTCATTTCAATTTAAGTTGTTCCTACTTGTAATTCCTAGGTATTTAGTTGAATTTACGGCCTTAAGATTTGACTCATTTATCTTGTGACCGAAGTTTATCAGATTCCTTTTAGCACTCAGGTAGATGATCTCACACTTTTCGTTATTTAGGCTCAATTGGCAATTTTTGCGCCATACTTTTGTAAATCGTTTTGCAATTCATTTTGATCTTATGATGACTTTACTAGAACGGTGCAGGAAAACCGTCGCCACTCAAAACAGTTGTCAGTTGCCTTGGAATGGGGAAATACAGGTCCTGCATGGTTTTCAAGTGAATCTTATACCATTATTCCTTTAAACCAGTGGCAAGTTCAGGTATCAGTGACGGAGATGGGTAGCGATCACCGTCCTCTTCAAAGCAGCCCTCAAAGGGTGAATAACACTGAGACCTGATGACTGTAATGGCCAGAGGAGACGCGACACAAAACCAGTCCCAGACGATGTGAGCTGTATGAACAGTGGCCCATTCGTCTTGAAACACACCACCACCGTTGTGGAACAAACACTGTACCGTTGGATGGACGTGATCAGCCAAAATGACATAACCCACGGCGGTAATGTGACCTTGCAAAGTGACCATGAGGCCCAAGGAATATCACGATATGACTGCCCGAACCCCAGCCTTGTCTCATTCTTACGACATAATCTCGGCGAAAGGTCAGAAACATCCGACCAAATGGCATTCCTTCATTGTTTCACAGTTCACGTTCTATGGCTTCGACACCACTGCTTCCTTTTATGGGTATTTGCATCACGGATAAGTGGTTTCCGAATTCCAGCTGGCCTTGTAATTCCCTGCTCTATTTGTGTTATCTGGTGGTGAGAGGGTTTGCGACTCAGTTCTGCAGTGGCTTTTACAACTGTCGTCCTCTTATTTTCCGTCACGTCCTCTTCCGTGACCGTCCGTAACGATTACTCAATGCACACTTCCGTCCACGTTGTGACTTAGCGGATGATGTTTTTCCTCTTTCCCTATGCGCGGTATAAATCTTCGATACGGTGCCTCTTGGAACGCCAAACACTTCGGCTCCCTTGGTTACGGATGACCTCACCATTCGAGCTCCAACAATTTGCTCAATTTCTAATTTACTTAACTCTGACGTAATGCCTCACAGCTACACAGAACACTATTCTGACCATAACTGATATTCGCAAGACATCGCACAGGTGCCCTTAGTAGTCAGATAAAAATGCGCAAGTTGCAGGCATGATTAGCATCTGCACTTATGTTCAAGCATGCATCTGTCACGGTGTTTCCATATTTTGTCCAACCCCTGTATACACTCTACAGTCCACTGTACAGTGCATAGGATACATTTCACTATTATTATTTTTTTTTCCCTATTGTTATGAACGAGAAGAAAACCACTATTCATTTAGCTCTGTCCATGCCCTTAAAAATAGGTGCGAGCCCCTCCACGCTCGCACAAGCATGGTGACCAACTCAAAAGGTCTACTGTCACCTCTGCATTGTTGGCATTTAGAATCGAGGAGATCGCAGGAGCGAGGAACTGCGA
This sequence comes from Schistocerca nitens, assembly GCF_023898315.1. NCBI lineage: Eukaryota > Metazoa > Arthropoda > Insecta > Orthoptera > Acrididae > Schistocerca > Schistocerca nitens. Next base: position 585,383,179 of record NC_064614.1, on the reverse strand, counting down.
TGTTATCCGTACGTCTGGATAAGATTACCCATTAATACGGGAGCATCTGGGTGATAGAAGTGGTCGAAAAAGCTTGACAGAATCAATCTTGAAAGAAGGTTAATTTAATGGGCAAAGGGAAAAAATTGCCAAGGCAAGTGCCAAGGGAAAAAACCTCTGCGACAGTGTCAGGTTGAGTAGTAAGGGCAGTAGCGGTTTCTTGCTATCTGCGACAGATCGTGCAAGGTAAGGTTGCGTTAGTGGTTGGGTATTATGCATCAGTGTCATAGAAGCAGTGCCAGATTATCATGGAATGATCAGTCCTGTCGAGGAGGTGAGCGCTGCTGCTGCTGCTGGGCTGACGATGTCTCCTGGGCCAGCTGCTGCTGCTGCTGCTCCTGTAACATAGCCATGTCGTTGTAGGTTTGTCAGTTAGATGGTCTTCTAAGGAACTGGCAGTGTGGTATGTGTTGGGGGTTTGTTTGTGAGCGATTGCCAGTTCTCATGGCAGAGGTTCAGCTAGCGAGCTAGTCAGTGGCTAATGTGCAGGGGCTCGCCTCATTGTGTCGTTTGCGTAGTTACAAAGTTACCATAGATGGTTAGTCCCTAAGGAGTGTCTTTGGGCGCTTGTGTTTCCATCTATGGTTGTGATCGTAGTTGCCCAGGTGTAGGATGTGAGGATTGTTCGGGTGACTTGATTTCTTGTACAGTCTTGTGCCGAGTTTTTTGAATACCTCCTGGAGAGTCTCCAGTCGGTATTCTCGGTGAAGGTCCGCTGTCCGCGTGTATCGGGGAGCATTGCTTATGATATGTAATGCCTTGTTCTGTATTTTCTGGAGCCGGTCCAGGTGTGTGGACGCTGCGTATCCCCAGACAGGAGCTCCGTATGTCATTAGCGGTCTAATCAGTGTCATGTATAATGTCCTAGACACCCTCCTATTCAGTGTACTATTCCTGTTGGGCATAGGGTAGAGTTGTTTGAGCCCCGCGTTTTCCCTGTTGGTCATGTGTTGTATGTGATCCCCCCATGTAAGCTTCCGGTCTAGCCAAACACCGAGGTATCTGACTTTCGCAGTGAAGCGTATTGGGCTTGCATGTAGTGTTCGTGCCCTAATCTCTCTTATCTTTTTATCCCTACGCGAGCTCGTAAATGATGGTTGCAGCATGGTGGTCGCGCAGTCTTCTGCGAATACTGGTGTTCTAAATTCACCCATAAGGATTTAGCGACAACCATGTCGTCTTTCTTCCAAGGATTCACATTTATGTTCTCGGAGCATTTCTGTTACAACTTTGTATGGGCAAAACCGGCCTATTACAACCTAGCAGTGCATCTTTCTACTCGTTCCATGTCTATTGTAACACTTTTTTTGTAAAAAATCGAAACACTGGAACAATACTCTAGAATTGGTCGCATTAGCGTTTTATATGTGGTTTCCTTTAAACATGAACTGCACTTTCTCAGAACCCTTCCAACAAATCTAAGTCTTCCATTCGTCTCCCCTAATACTGATGTTATGTTGTGATCTACATCTACATTTATGCTCTGCAAACGATTGTGAAGTGCGTATAGAGGGTACGTTCCGTAGTACCACTTAAAGGGAAATTCAGTTGCAACAATTTTTCTTCTATTTCCAGAGTCCAAGAATTTTTCGACAAATGAAGTATACTCGGTATCCTTCCACGGTTCCTCAGAGATGTTATTTGTTATCAAATCTACCGAGCTTCATCAGCTATGCATGAGTATTTAGAAGTTATTAAAATGTAATCACGTCACCCATAATTCTTCCATCAAATTTGTACATGCTTTGATGTCATATTATTAAATATTATCAGTTATCTTCTTTATTTTTGTTCCTTTATGGAAAAAAACAGGTATTTATCGTTCCCTCTTTCGCCGCAATGCTCCTTTACCGATACAACATAATTCTGTCTACCGTTATACGTACTATCTGACTACCAGCGCCGGCCGCGGTGGTCTAGCGGTTCTAGGCGCTCAGTCCGGAACCGCGCGACTGCTACGGTCGCAGGTTCGAATCCTGCCTCGGGCATGGATGTGTGTGATGTCCTTAGGTTAGTTAGGTTTAAGTAGTTCTAAGTTCTAGGGGACTGATGACCACAGATGTTGAGTCCCATAGTGCTCAGAGCCATTTGAACCTTTTTTTTTTTTTTTTTGACTACCAGGTTGTTTTTGTCGTTGGAGCTTTTGACTACATGGTTTTTTATCAGTAGCGACACAAAACGCAAGGCTGACAGGATTTTGATTGTTGTGTCAGCTCGGTTTTCAGCAAATTTCACAATCAGTGCTTCGTGTATAGCTATAAGTTCTGCTGTTAACATAGAGATCTCCTAGGAAAGTCTGAATCATCCTCATCGTTGAGTCATTACATATTCTCACCACTCATGAACAATGTTATGCTCGGGGATGCAGATACGTTCTGTTGAACTTGAATACTGGAAGTAATGTCCACAGCTCGAGGCCTAGTGGCACCTACAATTTATTTTTTCATTGTTTTAGCGTTTTTACACTGGGTAGCTAGACATTTTTACCAACGATAAAAACGACATAAAGAACGTTAAATGCGTCTGCGTATACCCTTTAACAATATTTTGTCAACTTCAAACAATGTTTTATATAACAATTGTTCTAGACAAGAAAACTATGTTATCAACACTTTCTGTGCATCTAGAAACACGAATTTGTTGAAAATCGTATGTTGTTGTTGTCTCAGTCCGAAGACTGGTCCCATGCTACTCTATCCTGTGCAAGCCTCTTCATCTCCGAGTGACTATTTCAACCTACATCCCCCTAAATCTGCTTACTGTTTTCATCTCTTGGTCTCCCTCTAGTATTTTTACCCCACACGTTTCCCTCCAGTACTAAATTGGTGATCCCTTGCTGTCTCAGTTATGCCCTTCCAACCGATCATTTCTTTTGGTCACCGAGCGAGGTGGCGCAGTGGTTAGACACTGGACTCGCATTCGGGAGGACGACGGTTCAATCCCGCGTCCGGCCATCCTGATTTAGGTTTTCCGTGATTTCCCTAAATCACTCCAGGCAAATGCCGGGATGGTTCCTCTGAAAGGGCACGGCCGACTTCCTTCCCCATCCTTCCCTAATCCGATGAGACCGATGACCACGCTGTCTGGTCTCCTTCCCCAAACCAACCAACCAACCAATCTTTTGGTCAGGTTGTACCACAAATTTCTCTTCTATTCAGTACATCCTCATCAGTTACGTGATCTACCCATCTAATCCTCAGAATTCTTCTGCAGCACCACATTTCAAAAGCTTCTATTCTCTTCTTGTCTAAACTCCCCTATTACCGTCCTTGTTTCACTTCCATACATGGCTACACTCCATACAAATATGGTACTTTCACAATAGGCTTCCTAATATTTAAATGTATACTCAATATTAATAGATTTATCTTCTTCAGAAACGCTTTTCATGCCATTGCCAGTCTGTATTTCATATCCTTCCTACTTCCACCATCATCAGTTACTTTGCTCCCCAAATAGCAAAATTCATTCACTACTTTAAGTGTCGCATATCGTAATCTAATTCCCTCAGCATCGCCTGATTTATTTCGACTACATTCCACTATCCTCGTTTTGCTTTTGTTGATGTTCATCTTATATCCTCTTTTCAAGATATTGTCCATTCCGCTCAACTGGTCTTTCCAGTTCTCTGCTGTCTCTGCTAAATTGCAATGTCATCGCCAAACCTCAAAGTTTTTATTTCTTCTCCCTGGACTTTAATTCCTATTCCAGATTTTTCCTTTGTTCCCTTTACTGCTTGCTCAATATATAGATTGAATAACATTGGGGGTAGGCTACAACCCTGTCTCACTCCCTTCCCAACCACTCATTGCCTTTCCTGCCCCTCGACTCTTATAACTGCCCTCTGGTTTCTGTAAAAACTGTAAATAGCCTTTTGCTCCCTGTATTTTACCCCTGCCACTTTTAAAATTTGAAAGAGAACATTACAGTCAACATTGCCAAAAGCTTTCTCTAAGTCTACAAATGCTAGAAACGTAGGTTTGCCTTTCCATAACCTATCTTCTATGAGAAGTCGTAGGGTCGGTATTGACTCGCGTGTTCATATATTTGTCCGGAATCCAAACTGATCTCCCCGACGTCGGCTTCTACGAGTTTTTCCAATCTTCTGTGAATAATTCGTGTTCGTATTTTGCAGCCGTTACTTATTAAACTGATAGTTCGGTAATTTTAACACCTGTCAGCACTTGCTTTCTTTGGAACCACAATCATTATATTCTTCCTAAAGTCTGAGAGTATTTCACCTGTCTCGTACATCTTGCTCACCAGATGGAAGAGTTTTGTCATGGCTGGCTCTCCCAAGGCTATCAGTAGCTCTAACGGAATGTTGTCTACTCCCGGGGCCTTGTTTCACCTTATGTCTTTCAGTGCTTTGTCAAATTCTTCACGCAGTGTCATATCTCCCTTCTCATCTTCCTCTACGTCTTCTTCCATTTCCAAAATATCGCCCTGAAGTGCATCTCCCTTGTATAGACCCTCTACATACTCCTTCCACCTTTCTATTTTTCTTCTTTACTTAGGACTGGTTTTCCATCTGAGCTCTTGTTGTCCATACAGGTGGCTCTCTTTACTCCAAAGGTCTCTCTAATTTTTCTGTAGCCACTATCTGTCTTACACCTAGTGATATATGCTTCTACATCCTTACATTTGTCCTCTAGCCATTCCTGCTTAGTCATTTTGCACTTCCTGTTAACTTCATTTTTTAGACCTTTGTATTCCCTTTCGCTTGCTTAATTTACTGCATGTTTTATTTTCTCCTTTCATCGATTAAATTCAAAATCTCTCGTGTTATCCAAGGATTTACACTAGCCCTCGCCTTTTCGCCTACTTGATCCTCTGCTGCCTTTACTATTTCATCTCTCAAATCTACCCGTTCTTCTTCTATATTCCTTTCCCTTCTTCTTGTCAATCGTTCCCTAATGCTCCCCCTGAAACCCTCTACAACCTCTGGTTCTTTCGGTTTATCCAGGTCCCATCTCCTTCAATTCCTTTTAATCTGCAGTTCATAAAAAATAAATTGTGGTCAGAGTTCACATCTGCCCCTGAAAATGTCTTACAATTTAAAATCTGATTCCTAAATCTGAATCTAACCATTCTATAATCAATCTGAAACCTTCCGATGTTTACAGGAAATTCTACCAGACGGCTTCCTCTTTCATTCGTTTTCCCAGTCCATATTCACCCACTACTTTTCCTTCTCTTCCTTTGCTTACTATCGAATTCCAGTCCCCCAAGACTATTAAATTTTCGGCTCCCTTAACTATCTCAATAATTTCTTTTATCTCGTCATAGATTTCCTCAATGTCCTCCTCATCTGCAGAGCTAGTTGGCATGTAAACTTCTACTACTCTGGTGGCTGTGGGCTTCGTGTGAATCTTGGCTACATTAATGCGTTCACTATGCTGTTCGTAGTAGCTTATCCGTGTTCCTATTTTTTTTACTAATTATTAAACCTGCTCCTGCATTAGCCCTATCTGATTTTGTATTTATAACCCTGTATTCACATTACCAGAAGTCCTGTTCCTTCTGCCACCGATCTTCACTAATTCCCACTACATCTAACTTTAATCTACCCATTTCCCTTTTTAAATTTTCTAGCCTACCTGCCCGATTAAGGGATCTAACATTCCACCCTCCGATCCGTAGAACGCCAGTTTTGTCTCTCTTGCTGACGACGTCCTCCTGAGTAGTCCCCGGCCGGAGATCCGAATCCCCTTACTTTCAGCCGTTCGCAGTACCAACACAGCAAGACCGTTTTGGTTCACGTTAGAAGGCCAGGTCAGTCTATCATCGAGACTGTTGTTGCCCTTGTAACTACTGAAAAGGCTACTGCCCCTCGTCAGGAACACACGCTTGTCTGGCGTCTCAACAGATACCCCTCCGTTGTGGTTGCACCTACGGTACGAGTCTCTGTATCGCTGTGGCAAGCAAGCCTCCCCACCATCGGCAAGGTCCATGGTTGAAGGAGGGGGGGAGGGGGGGACATTGAATATTACAGTAAAATTGGGTCCTTCTTGGTCTCCCTCTCCCCACGACGCTCTTTTGAAAGGTTCGGCTGACACAGTTACTTTTGAAACTGATGGTGTCAATTAATTATTATTATCCTATGAATATGCTTCGTCTTACAATTAATTTAAGGCAGTTTTAAAATTGCTTCGAAACAGGAAATATGCGGTCTTCACTACAGAATGTTGCACAAATTTCTAAACAATGAACGAAGTACAACAGGTAATTCGCAAGATAGATCTGTAAGAAACAGAAATCATCTTGAGTACATTACTCAAGCACCAAAATATACAATATTCTGTCGTATGTGTAAGTAATGACATTAGAAATAAATAGATACAAAAGTCCTTACACTCTACTTACACTTAAATTTGAGGTACCTGTACCGTTATGATCTCCATATTGCAACTTCACACCTGTGAGCACTATTCACATAACACCTGAACATATATACGTATTATAATATAAAGAAATGCTCACTGTCGCTGTAATATTTTTTTTAGGTGTTAACGACGTAGTATCCTAGAACTAGTATCATGATGTAATAAATCTGTATACTGTTCAATATAGGTTTGTAACTGCTTTACGGTAATATCTAATAATTAATAATCCATTATTCACGTAATTATTCTGTAAAAATAGAGCTGCAAAGTCGCATCTGTACTTTCAGTGTGGAATGTATTTGTAATTTGACACTTTTTATATCCTAGCAATACACTTAGATCCATGGAAAACGAAACAAATAAAACAACTAAATTTTAAAAAAGTGGTTAGCGTCGCTCACTGTGGCCTTGAAAGTCCTGGGTTCGATTCCCTGCCAGGCCGGAGATTTTTATCCTCTCGGGGGCTTTGTGTTGTCCTAAACATTTAATCTTCTCTTCATCGACACGCAAGTTGCAGAAGTGGCGTCAAACAGAAAGATCTGCACCGGACGGCCATAAAACCACAAATTGAGTATCCCAGAAAAAATGACTTAAGACCATTTCATTTCAGTGGAAAACATCGCCGATTCAAGCAAACTTTGTAATACTTGTCCCGTGATATTTGGGGAACCTACAGAAATCCCCGGCAAGAAATTGCCGGTGTGGGATCCGTACCAGACAGGGTTGATAGTAGAGATAGAGAAGAGCCAACGCAAAGCAGCGCGCTTCGTTACAGGATCATTTAGTAGTCGCAAAAGCGTTACGGAGATGATAGATAAACTCCATTGGAAGAATCTGCAAGAGAGAAGCTCAGTAGCTCGGTACGGGCTTTTGTTGAACTTTAGAGAACATACCTTCACCGAGGAGTCAAGCAGTATATTGCTCCCTCCTACGAATATCTCGCGAAGAGACCATGAGGATAAAATCAGAGAGGTTAGAGACCACACAGAGGCATACAGACAATCTTTCTTTCCACGAACAATACGAGGCTGGAATAGAAGGGAGAACCGATAGAGGTACTCAAAGTACCCTCCGCCACACACCGTCAGGTGGCTTGCGGAGTATGGATGTAGATGTAGATGAAATCCTTTTCTTCTTGAATACCGTGTCCAAGATACCAATTTCGCCGGGAAATCCTCAGGCGGCACCATCGAGCAAGAAGACGCAAGCATTAGGCAACATGACGGTTCAAATATGCATCCGACCAACCAGATGTTGTTGGGTTGTTTTTGGGGAAGGAGACCAGACAGCGAGGTCATCGGTCTCATCGGATTAGGGAAGGACGGGGAAGGAAGTCGGCCGTGCCCTTTGAAAGGAACCATCCCGGCATTTGCCTGGAGCGATTTTAGGGAAATCACGGAAAACCTAAATCAGGATGGCCGGACGCGGGATTGAACCGTCGTCCTCCCGAATGTGAGTCCAGTGTTTAACCACTGCGCCACCTCGCTCGGTGACCAACCAGATTTAGGTTTTCCACTATTTCCATGATACCGGTATGGTTCCTTTGAAAGGAGACGGCCGGTTTACATTCCTATTCTTGACTGAATCCGAGCTTGCGCTTCGTCTCTAATGACCCAGATGTAGATGGGATGTTACACACTCACCTTCCTTCTTTATTGCCGGCCGGTGTGGCCGTGCGGTTCTAGGCGCTTCAGTCTGGAACCGCGTGACCGCTACGGTCGCAGGTTCGAATCCTGCCTCGGGCATGGATGTGTGTGATGTCCTTAGCTTTGTTAGGTTTAAGTAGTTTTAAGTTCTAGGGGACTGATGGCCACAGATGTTAAGTCCCATAGTGCTCAGAGCCATTTGAACCAGCCTTCTTTATTCAGGTCGTGTTTAATGTGTGTTCTTCTGTTAAATTTGTGTGAAAGAAATTCAAAACAAGAACTGAGATTGGTAAACGTAGCATTACGCTCAGTATTGTGATTCATTTAGGGGAAAAAACTTCAGTTATTTAACGTAAACTAAGATAAATTGGTGGCAGCTGCGTTCCTGTTCTTGTCAATCTGTGTTCTTATCCTGCCTCAGAGAGGCTGCACGAAGTTGCTAAATTTCAGTAGTATTTTCGTTGATGAAACGCGTACTTGCAAAAATTCTATTTAACTTATGAACAAGCTGCCTTTCGGATTACATAGACAATTCTTGTAACAACTATCAAAATCGAGAGAAACACCTGCTGATTTCGATATGTATTTTTCTTCTATGAATATATGCAATGTCTTTGACTGCAACATTCAATTGTCGGCGGAGGTTGGCATTTTTAATACTTAATAAACGCAATTTCAAAGGGCGAATATTGAATTGGAAAATTCACAATTATGTATTTTATTTTCTAATTTGAATTGTTTTATTAATTTTCGATGCCACGCTGCAGTACGTTTATGATTTGACGTCGAAGTCGTTAAAGACAGTTTATTATCACGTGCATTTTCTTGTTATGTTGCAGACAGAAGCATCGTCGGTTGCAGGCCGACCTACAGCGGAAGCCTTGATGTCCGGTAAGTCTTCTGCCTATTCTGATGTCAGTTTGTTTATTATAATGTGGTTCTCAACTAGAACCTTGATTCACAGTTATGTATCATTAATATTTCCTGGTACAATATTAGAAGCAGTAGGTCTTTAATAGGTATCACTGAATTAATATATTTAACAGTATAGGTTCTTCAAAGTCCCATGTTTGAGAGTTGCAGTATCATCCTAGCAGCATAGCTTCTAACTGAAGTCTGTGAGCTAATGTTTGTTTGTGATATGTGTATGAAATCATGCAGACATATAGTTTTTTTTTTATATAACTAGTTGCGCCCGCAGGTGGTGGTGACATGTCAGTCAGTATTTTGTTAGTTCCTTTGTCTGCATGAGACAGCCGTGCTCTGGTGGAATTCAGCATTTTCATTTGTTTGTGATACATTTATTTCCAATTTGATTGTTGGGTTTACATTGTCTGCTGTCAGATGATACATATGATCATATTTCACATACATCAAAAATTTTAGTTGCACTACAAAGAACCCAACGAATTTAATTTGTATTCCGGAAGTTCAGTGCCTTCAGAGGTAAAACGAGGTATTCCTATAATCGAGGTCTCTTTGATGCCATAAGCCAGTTCATATTCATGCATCATTATGCTCTGCAAATTTTTATATGAACACGTGTATTCGTCGTGTCTCCCGGGATACTTCGCCGAGACATTTATGTACCAGTTATTATGGTTAAACGTGGCGCTATAAGCGGGCAGTACTGAAATTCTGCTTTACACTTGTAACATGCAAATATTTGTGATAATGCTCCACGGTACTGTATTATTCATCATTACGTCTTACAAGTAACGAGACGCGTCAGCTTATTTCTCCAAACTGTTCCTCCCGTCCTAATGTGACGACCGAGAGTCGTGATGCAACCGCGCTCGTACTACCAACGGAAGCCAACAGATGGCCGTACGGGCGATATCTTCCTCTGGTAAGCAGCACTGATACTTAGCAGATGTCGCCAGAAGCTTCGTAGGTCGGCTTTGCAGTGCTATTCAGTGGAACTTGCTCTTTCTGTACTTCGTAGCTACATATCGTTCGTTCTGAACTCAGTCCACTCATACAAAAGTATATCAGAAAACTATTTTATGTCCCGGGCAACCGCAGCTGTTGAAAGTCATGATATCAGGTATAACTCCGCTTACAGCTGGTAAAATTGTTGTTTATTAAAACACACCATCAGAAATCAATATGAGAAAATACTAAGTCTGTTCAACAGCAGATATAAAATTCTGTACAGCGTTTTCATGTCTATGATCTTACGAACATTCCAAAGGAAACGATGTCGTTCAGAAGCCCCGTCACAAATATTCAGGTCTGCAACACGCACGTAAATTTCTAAGTAAGAGCAATAATGGACATGGTAAAACTATAATTTCACCCGGTTGTATCATTTGCCAAACTCCAACAACAAATCGCTATCCAAGCCAAAATAGAGCAAGCGGCAGATTACAAATGCAAGTGAGATCATACAAGACAACAAACTTATGCTGGTTTTAAAGCTCTAACGTTTCTAAATCGAGGGAACGTACGTGGGTGGGAAGGGCGAAAATAGTTTCATACGGTTGTATTATTTGACTAATCACAATAAATCTGTATCCATGCCCAAATAGAACGAGCAGCAGATCATAAGAGTGAGGTCATACAATTTCTAGACAGCGAATTTACGCCGCTGCTGAACTACAACGTATCTAAATCGAAAGAACATCGTGGGTAAAGAAATAAAATATTTTGAGGTCCCACCGAGATTTGAACTCGGATCGCTGGATTCAAAGTCCAGAGTGCTAACCATTACACCATGGGACCTTCTTGCTAGACAAGTTCTTTAATTTTAAACTTAACAAAGCAACACGTTACATGGTTTTTCCTTTGGTTAAATATTGTTAATAACTGGTTTAAAGACACTCACAGCTTTGGCCAGTACACGAAATACGGCGGCAATATAACAAAAACAGAAACGCCACCACGGAATATTTCTTACGCCATGTCTATTTACCGTAAAATAAAAAAAAATGGTTGACGCATTTAATTGCATGATAAACTCCAAGCTTCAAAACCTACGAATAGTTTGCGAGATCCCATTTTAATTTTTACGTGTACTTCCTGTACATAATAAGTAATATTACAAGCAGTAAACTGATATCAATTTCAAATGAAAGTTAGGCAGCCATGTTTGAAAGTTAATCTGCCCAGTCAGCTGATATCACTTTGTTTTGCATACATTATACTCAAAGTGCTGCTAGAAAACCATTGCTAGCGATTATACTTAAATATTGTTCCTTCCCACAACAGATTATATCAATCTCCAAATACAGAACATCGCATTACACAAATTAAGGCACAAATTCCACCAGCATTTCCTGCAAGTACTGTATCTACATTTTGAGGGCTCCACTTCATGTATTAAGTATTTAAGTAAAAACCCATGTTATGACCAGGAAAGACGAAAAACGCCGACATATATTACGAAAAACATTCAACCACGTTTTAATGAGACAGGGAGAAGTGGTCGTTCTCAAACGTACAACGTGAGAGTTAAAAAAAGATCCGAAAATTTACGTGAAGAAATAAATAACAAAATGAACTGTATTACATAACGGAAACAAATGCATTAGCTAACTATGCGTTCATGCACCAGACCATAAAATTCCACTAGCGAAACTACAGTGTTTTGGCGTTGTAGGCATCTGCTCGAACGGATGCAGTCACATCGTCACAAGAGAAAACATAGGGCAACATAAATGATAACACAGATACAAAACTGAATCTAGAGCTGGAAAAAATGTGGTGCCCCCTCCTCCAAGATTTGCATAATTCTGAGAGAATTAGTCCACTCCAGTTTCTTGTTTGGACTAAGGTTTTTTATTGCTCTTTCAAATTCATCTTTCCGGTTTTGCTTCCTCCATCGCATCTTCATCCACTCCCTCTTCCCTTTCCATGACACTGTCGTAATGTTTCTGCCCTTCACGTATTACTTCTGCACATTTCTTCCAACTTTTAGGTTTCCCTGCTTTGCTTGGCATTTGTTTGCCAGCTGCAGTGTCCATGTTCAATCAACCGCTTCATTTTTCTCCAGCGGTTTCTTTAGTTTTCGCAATTACACATGCAGATAACACTTATTACATTTGCGGTACAATTTCATAAATCCTTAATATATACTGTACAATTTGGTACATCGATTCTTTGAACTGAATAATAATTCAAAGTATCCCAGATACTCGATGGCCAAGTTAATAGGCGGGGTTGTTAGTTATGGCACCTCATCTTATGTCGAGACGTGCTATTTTCGGTATACATGTGTGCAATGAATGCAGCACACACAGACGAGAAGCATGTAGCAGCGGCACGAGGCGCCCCCGACTGTGCCCAGGTAAAACTGTCGGCGCCTTTAATGAAATATTTGGATGGCATAATTCGCGTAAGGTTTTTATCAATCATTACTCAAAATGTATATTATATGAAGTTGAGAAAAATGCAGTATTTCAGTACAAGAACAGTTGTCCAATGGGCCCACAGTTCGCTTTCGTCGTTCCATACAGACCACTCCGCACCGCCTGTCCTTTTTTCTTTTTGCCATTGCTGCCAACGCCAGGGACCTACCAGTTGTAGCATCATACTTCCGTGGCGAAGCTGTTTATAATCAGTGTGGCGAAGCTGTTTATAATCAATGGCGTAGCTAACATAGGGCTCCGGAGCCCCCAAGCTCAAGGTGCCGCTCGCCCTCCATGAATGATGTTGTATAACATGTTAGTTGAATCAAGAATTTTCGACTGACCAACAAACTTCGAATGGCACGAACGGAAATCACAAAAATTTCTCCCATCTCCAGAAGAAAAACATAACAGGGTGCATTGCTTGTCCTCGAAGACCGACGGACGGGTGTTATCGATTGAGTCGGTATTGCCGTGGCTGCCAATCAATGCGAACTAACAATGAATGACGCTGAATTACTAGCAGTGAGTTTGACAGTAAGTGTGTGACCACATCTGAATATGAAATATCTACAATGTAATTATTACGGAACACTGTTGTTGCCGCACGTCATTTTTAATTTCGAAAACGATAAAGTGTGTGGCCACATCTGAATATGAAATATCTACAGTGTAATTATTACGGAACATTGTTGTTGCCGCACGTCATTTTTAATTTCGAAAACGATAGTTATTGTGCGCGAAATTACAGGCCCTGCAAGGGAACGACCTTTACTCCCCGCGTCTGCTAAGGTCTTGCTCCGCACGGCCCCAGTCTTCTCGGCGGCAGCGAGGGGCCAAGTCGTAGCGGATAAGCAATAATACGACATTCAGCGTGGTAACCTGTTTGTGTAGGGAATTGCCCTGAGGGAAGCCGATCGAGGTGGCCCATTGGTCAGCACACTGGACTCGCATTCGTGAGGACGACAGTTCAGACCCGCCTCCGGCCATCCTGATTTAGGTTTTCCGTGATTCCCTAAATCCCTCCAGGCAAATGCCGGGATAATTCCTTTGAGAGGGCACGGCCAACTTCCTTTCCTAATCCAATGGGACCGATGACCTCGCTGTTTGTTCCCTTCTCCCCCAAATCAACCAACCCTAAGCAAATGGTCCTTAATCATAGATACCAATAAAGTGTTGTAACCAATCGCATTCTGAATTTCGTGAAAGAAGAGGAGAAAATGTGGATGGTTTTGTGGATCGTGTTAGTGATCAGGTCGTCGTCGGTGTAGCAGATAACGTCTCCAGTGGTGATCTGTATGACTGTATCCATCGGATATCGAGGGAGCTATAAAAGGTTACCAGACGAGTTAATGACGGTAAATACTGCTTTCAGTGGCTTCACTTTCTTTACCTGCTCTTTTTCTGACAGTCACATTGTAATATTTCTAGCTTTGCAGCCATCATATTCAGCTTCTCAGAGCAGCTGGGAAGGCACTGAGGTACCGATGACAGATGGTTTGTTCGGTAGGCCTGTGGTGAGAAAGACCGCCTAAAGTGTGGTCCTCCTCCGCGATTGGCTGCTGCGTTCGGAAGTAGCACGCCTAAATGATAAGTTTCTGTTATTAATATTAGAAAAACTAAACTGTGAATTTACTTGCATTTCATATTAATGCATCTCTCAATAGCAGGCTATCGTTCTATTATTTCAAAAGTGTTAATAACACGCAGAATAATAAACAACTTCTAGATGAAAAGGCAGACGAAGCATTTCGGAGATCATCGGATCACGCGTAACTTGGATCGAGGGCGAAATGGTTCGGCTGTAAGATCAGAGCTGGCTTGGCAGTATCGGAAGACAAGACATGTTGTCAACCTTGGTCGTTATCGGTTAAGAAATAGCAATCTCTGGTAATGTGGAAATGGAACTGAGAACAATTTGATAGTAATTACGCAAATACGCAGTTCATTGTTTTGTTTATTTTCCATGAAAGTGTGAAGAATGTAGATTATTTGTAATTCATCAAGTGGATTATAATTGTGCAGTTTCTCGTGTCCTGCTAATAAAAAGGGAGTGGCATCCCACATAAACAAACTAATTGAAGATATAGTTATTTATACAATAAACAAAGAGTTTATCACAGCCTCAGTATAACGGATTCACGAGTGCTGTATTCTACGCAGGAAACAACAGCTATAGAAGACTGCAGGTTGGTGAACATTAATCAGAATTTACAGGAGGAGTATTCCACGCAGGGCAGTGGGAGCAAATAGGCACCTCGCGTGTACTGAAATCTTAGTACAAATGAGATCACTGGCATGTCATCTGTGGTAATACAGAGGGAGTATGAAGGAGAGAAATTTTCGAGGAAAAGGGTATATCATACCCACTATATATATATATATATATATATATATATATATATATATATATATATATATATATATATATATATATATATTCCTCTTGCCGTAATATGCTTTCCACTTGGCTGTTCAAGTGCGTATTTCCGAAGTTTTACCGTATTTTAATTCATTATCTTAAAATCAATTAGCATTTGCTGTTTTGTTGTTTCTCAGCAGGAATCTGCAGGTGTTCATATTAGTTAGCTGGCACAGCTAACCAGTCAGCGCAAATGTGCCTGTAATATTTGTGTGGTTGAAAGATTTTTTCGGTCTTATCGGCGACATTAAGGCACAAGTTGTATTACTGTCCGTGATGGCTGGGTGTTGTGTGATGTCCTTAGGTTAGTTAGGTTTAAGTAGTTCTAAGTTCTAGGGGACTGATGACCATAGCTGTTAAGTCCCATAGTGCTCAGAGCCATTTTTTTTGTATTATTGTCATCTTATTTGAGTGTACTCGAGAGGGAGTGCATTAAGTTGCACGTAAACGACAGGCCGATGAGGTAACAGCAAACGCGGAAGTATACATAGCGCAATGTTTACGTCAGGTTTAATCTTAAAATGTAGCGTCAGTGCTGTGCAGTGAGTATTCGACTTCGACTCGAACACATAACGGGTACCAAGCATTAGGACTGTTTGCTTACAGAGTTTTTGTTGATGTGAACTAAAATCATGGATAAAAAAATAACCCAATGGTGAGTTTAAGTGAAAACAACGTCAGGAAAAAGAAGAGAGTAAACAAACACTGACAAACTTCATACCCAGCCTTCTGCAAGTCTTCCGGCCCAAACATTTGTGACTCAGATAACGTGCTATCTGTTGAGAGGCCTACTGAAGACGATCCGATAATAATTGCAGTTAAAAATATCGCCGGCCACGACGACGCCACCGATCATGTCGACGACATCTGCGTAGCATACGAAACAGGGAATGAACAGTCGACCTATACATTCTTCGAAAAGGTAAATAAAACTTACTATGACTTGGGAAACGCCGGCCGCTGTGGTCGAGCGGTTCTAGGCGCTTCAGTATCGTACTATGTTTCAGTTTCGGAGTTTCGGAGTATTGACAAGTTAAACTTGTTGGTTGTTTGCTATGCAAAAGAGTAAAGTACTGTGTACGGGTAATCAGGACTGAAAGCACTTATCAGAAAGAATAAAAGACACAGTTCCTCGAGTGGCCGTACGGATGCATGTGCTGTGAAAAAAATATGAAAAAAGGACGATACTTTCGACAAGGGAGTTGAATATGCAATTCGTAAAGAAGCATCATTTTGAAAAATGGTTCTTAGAAAGTCATTCGATATCATACTTGCTCTAGCAAAAATTTCATTTTCTTTCAGAGGACACCGAGAGAACTTCAAAAGTTAGGAAGAAGTATATCACTCCAATTTTCTGTCCGTTGCAGAGCTTGTGGCCCGGTATGATCACATTTGGTGGCAAGTTTCGGATATGCCCAAAGGTAATCGTTTTTACTTCTAACAAATTTTTTTAGAATTTTATTTTTTTTATTCTTTAAATTGCTTGCATCCGAAAACATTTTTAAAATTATGCCTTTTCCTTTACACGCTCTAAGCGTATCCGAGTCCAACAATTCAAACTGAAATGATTGAGTGCTTAGGAAAAAAACCGTTAATGAGATGCTAGAATAAATTACAGCATCATCGTTTTTCACCATCATAGTGGACACTGCACAGGATATATCGGCGGTAGATCAGCTAAGCATTGTTATGAGATGTGCACTAATAACGAGGTTGGAAAATGGACACCCAATCGATATAGAAGTAAAAGGATTATTTCTAGGCTTTTATGCACTTATCATACATGGCGCAGCAGATTTTGTCAAACAGGTGACTAAATTATTTTTTATTGACAAAAATACTGATTTAAAAAAGTGTCTGGGTCAAGGTATGAGGGGGTCTGATGAGCAACCGTTTATAATGGTGTACAAAAGCAGATTAAAAATAGTCAGCCAAATGCGGAGTATGTACATTGCGCCAGTCATAATTTGAATTTAGTAATAAACGATGCCGTTAGCAGTTTTGTGGAAGTACAGCTTTTCTTCGAAACAGTACAAGACATATATTTTTTCAGAAATAGCATTAAGCGTTGGGATCTGCTATCGAATTTCACTGGCTAATCGGAAGCCACCCCAAGAAAATTAAATTTGGCGAGATGGTCTAGCAGAGTTAATACGACATCCGCAATGAAAGTTCGTTTTTTTTTTATATGATCAGACATTATCAGAAATACGTAGTACTGAAGAGTTCCAGTGAAGATCAGCGTAGCGAAGCAGAAAGCAATAAAACAAAAATGCTAAATTTCGAGTTCGTATTCCTTTGTGAATTCATGCGCCAAATATTGAATGACATCAATTATGCATCCAGAATTTAAAAAAAAAAAAAACGCGATTTCGATTTGTACGAGACAAGTAAAGCTTTAGAAGATGTTAAAACAAAATGATATTGTATAGAAGTGATTTCGAATCAATCAAGCGCAAAGCCAGTGATTTTGATGAACTAGCTTCTGACCACTGATTTTGATAAAGGGAAGAAATTTGTAAAGTTCCCATTTTCAAAAATGTACTAGACGCAGAATGTGCAACCGGTAGGCTGTATAATCCTATGTTGAAACTAGTATACGGTTGCTGAGTAACAGCCATGTTTAACACTGTAAGATACAGGGTGGTCCATTGATAGTGACCGGGCCAAATATCTCACGAAATAAGCATCAAACGAAAACTCTACAAAGAACGAAACTCGTCTAGCTTGAAGGGGGAAACCAGATGGCGCTATGGTTGGACAGCTAGATGGCGCTGCCATAGGTCAAACGGATATCAACTGCGTTTCTTTAATTAGGAACTCCCATTTTTCTTACATATTCGTGTAGTGCGTAAAGAAATATGAATGTTTTGGATGGACCACTTTTTTCACTTTGTGTTAGATGGCGATGTAATAGTCACAAACGTATAAGTACGTGGTATCACGTAACATTCTGCCAGTGCGGACAGCATTTGCTTCCTGATACATTACCGTGTTAAAATGGACCGTTTACCAATTGCGGAAAAGATCGATATCTTGTTGATGCATGGCTATTGTGATCAAAATGCCCAACGGGCGTGTGCTATGTGTGCTGCTCGATGTCCTGGACGACATCATCCAAGTGTCCGGACCGTTCGCCGGATGGTTACGTTATTTAAGGAAACAGGAAGTGTTCAGCCACATGTGAAACGTCAACCACGACCTGCAACAAATGATGATGCCCAAGTAGGTGATTTAGCTGCTGTCGCGGCTAATCCGCACATCAGTAGCAGACAAATTGCGCGAGAATCGGGAATCTCAAAAACGTCGGTGTTGAGAATGTTACATCAACACCGATTGCACCCGTACCATATTTCTATGTACCAGGAATTGCATGGCGACGGCTTTGAACGTCGTCTACACTTCTGCCACTGGACACAAGAGAAATTACGGGACGATGACAGATTTTTTGCACGCGTTCTATTTAGCGACGAAGCGTCATTCACCAACAGCGGTAACGTAAACCGGCATAATATGCACTATTCGGCAACGGAAAATACACGATGACTGCGACAAGTGGAACATCAGCGACCTTGGCGGGTTAATGTATGGTGCGGCATTATGGGAGGAAGGATAATTGGCACCCATTTTATCGATGGCAATCTAAATGGTGCAATGTATGCTGATTTCCTATGTTCTACCGATGTTACTACAAGATGTTTCATGGCATGACAGAATGGCGATGTACTTCCAACATGATAGATGTCCGGCACATAGCTCGCGTGCAGTTGAAGCGGTATTGAATAGCATATTTCATGACAGGTGGATTGGTCGTCGAAGCACCATACCATGGCCCGCACGTTCACCGGATCGGACGTCCCCGAATTTCTTTCTGTGGGGAAAGTTGAAGGATATTTGCCATCGTGATCCACCGACAACGCCTGACAACATGCGTCAGCGCATTGTCAATGCATGTGCGAACATTACGGAAGTCGAACTACTCGCTGTTGAGAGGAATGTCGTTACACGTATTGCCAAATGCATTGAGATTGACGGACACCATTTCGAGCATTTATTGCATTAATGTGGTATTTACAGGTAATCACGCTGTAACAGCATGCGTTCTCAGAAATGATAAGTTCACAGAGGTACATATATCACATTGGAACAACCGAAATAAAATTTTTAACGTACCTACGTTCTGCATTTTAATATAAAAAAACCTACCTGTTACCAACTGTTCGTCAAAAATTATGAGCCATATGTTTGTGACTATAACAGCGCCATCTATCACAAAGCGAAAAAAGTGGTCCAACTAAAAGATTCATATTTCTTTACGTACTACACGAATATGTAATAAAAATGGGGGTTCCTACTTAAAAAAACGCAGTTGATATCCGTTTGACCTACAGCAGCGCCATCTAGCGGGCCAACCATAGCGCCATCTGGTTTCCCCCTTCAAGCTAGACAAGTTTCGTTTTTTGAAGTTTTTTTCGTTTGACGCTTATTTCGTGAGATATTTGGCCCGGTCACGATCAATGAACCACCCTGTATAATTTCTTAACACCATCATTATTGGTCACTGTAGATGAAGCAACTTTATTACAAAAATGTGACCAGTTCCAAAGTAAATATTTTGTTATAATAGGTCCAAATTTTTCACTTCAATATATTTTATCACTTTGTTCTACCTAAATGAACTCCGGAATGGTCTGTTCACCAATTAAGCAAGGAAATTATAACTAAATACGCAATGCTAGGATGCTATAATACGGATGTGTTTACCGCAGTATTATTATTTTATACAATACCTGTCATTTCTGCAACAGCCGACGGATCATTCACCAAATTAAAAATGATCAAAACTTATTTAAGAAATAGTATGGGTCAACCTCGACTCCGCTATTTGACACTCATAGTACTGGAAAACAAGACCGCATTAAGTCGACAATTTACCGTACTTATTGATGATTTTGCAAAACCAAAAGCCAGAAAACAATTGCAAAATATATTGTTAAAATAAAATTCTCTACTTCGTTTACTTGTCTGCTTATCTAACGCAATCTACTACAGCTACGAAAACATGGACTCTGACGCTTACCGACAATTACCGATCGGAAATCGTAGCTCTCTGATCGGTACGGCGCACTGATCTCACAGCGCACTAGTTCAGCGAGAGTGAGTTGCCGGCACCGGCTCCCCGCACCTCTGTGCCACCGCGTACACGGAAGCCCTGACTTCTTGTACCTAGCGTGCTCCGCGGCAAGGGGACATGTTTTCATGGCTGAGCACTACTTCACCAGTTTATTTTTTACTTGCTTCTGCCCGCAACTTCGTTTACCTAGTATGGACAACATTGAAAATTATCTCACGGGATCATTTTATCGATATGAAAGTAACCTATGTCCCTTTCAGGTCGAACTGTACCCGTTTGCAAAATTTCATCCAAATCCAGCCAGTAGTTTCTGCGTGAAAATGAAAAAAACTTTCATGTTTACGAGTACAAAATTAAAAGGAAGTACGGTTAAATATTATCTGCTGCGCTACGCATAATAATTTACTTAGCAGTACGTAGGTTTGCCTTATTATGCCATGCAACTGGCGGTAAGATCATGATGAAGCAGTTCTGCAGCTGCAAAGTATTTAGTTTAACTAGGGCCCCAATCACATTTTCCCCCCGGGCTCTTGGTTATATAGCCACGCCACTGTTTATAACGCAGCTGTATGGTGTTATGTTCCTTGCTACTAATTAATATCGCATCTGAATAGGAACATCTCTGTCATTCGTATTCACAAATTTATGGTACTTCCATGTGAAATCTATACCGCAGCAGTAGTGGCAGATTTACATAGGCACGGGCCTAGGGGCGGCACCTTAAGGGGGCGGCATTTTTTGCTCTGTACTCATTTTAATCTTTTACGTTTTAACATAACTGCGCTTACATCTACATCTACATCTACTTCTACATGCATACTCTGCAAATCACATGTAAGTGCCTGGCAGAGGGTTCATCGAACCACCTTGACAATTCTCTAGTATTCCAATCTCGAATAGTGAGCGGAAAGAACGAACACCAATATCTTTCCGTACGAGCTCTGATTTCCCGTATTTCATCGTGGTGATCGTTTCTCCCTATGTAGGTCGGTGTCAACAAAATATTTTCGCATTCGAAGAAGGTTGGTGACTGGAATATCGTGAGAAGACTCCGTCGCAATGAAAAACGCCTTTCTTTTAATGATGTCCAACCCATATCCTGTAACATTTCAGTGACACTCTCTCCCCTACTTCGCGATAATACAAAACGTGCAGCCCTTCTTTAAACTTTTTCGATGTACTCCGTCAGTCCTATCTGGTAAGGATCCCACACCGCGCAGCAATATTCTAAAAGGGGACGGAATAAGCTTAGTGAAGGCAGTCCTCTTAGTATTCTTGTTACATTTTCCAAGTTTCCTGACAATAAAACGCAGTCTTTGGTTAGCATTTCCCACAACATTTACTGTGTGTTTTTAATATTGTTAAACAACTTGCTAGTTTAAATAAGCCTTAAGAACGAAATTCGACATATATACATAGTTTACTTGATGACTGAATGGAAATTTAATATTGGGTTTCTGTCTGGTATCATCTTCATGATTGTTCAAAATATTTTGAAGTAAGCTGTCAGGACGGAAATCTACAATACAATGTTTGAAGCGTCATTATTCCGAGAATGTTGTCGGCTTCTACTTAACTCTACCATATTTTCCCCTTGAAAATACCGGGACACATGAAAAGCTGTGATAAACAATCAGCAGTTTCTTAAATACTGTAACATGTGTGGGCCTCAATATGTAAAACCTGGCTCTACTTAAATTTCTTGTAGAAATTACGGGGAAGTATCAAGTCAACCTTCCATTGCAGTAATTAATGTGAAAGTTCTGTGGTCTTCAAAATCTGAGCTTTGATTTAATGACACCTGTTTTACAAAACATGTTGATACTGGAAATGTGTGTGTGTGTGTGAGTTCTTAAGGGACCAAACTGCAGAGGTCATCGGTCCCTAGACTTACACACTACTTAAACTAACTTACACTAAGGACAACACACACACCCATGCCCGAGGGAGGACTCGAACCTCCGGCGGGAGCGGCCGCCCAGTCAGTGACATGGCGCCTCTAACCGCGTGGCCACTCCGCGCGGCATACTGGAAATGTTTTACATTTTTAAACACATGTTTATACGAAAAGAACATAAGCAGAATATCTAATAATGTGTGAAATACACTTCACAACAGTTTAAAAATTTTGTTTATTTGTTTACTTATTTACTTTTTTTGGTGAAAAAAGATGAAGAAACCAACTCCCGTTTGCCTCAGTTATTGTACTGCAGCCTGTACGATATCATAGTTCCCACTCTGTGCAATCGAAAAGCACGTAGCATTGCAAATTTTATATTAAACTTCTTAACTAAGCTTTTTTTCTTCTAGGAAAGGTTATTTTTATTTTGTATTAGAACAAAAGGTGCAATTTCGTGCAGATGTAACAGCAGTGTTCATACAAATGACAACACACCACCTCAACTGCCAACAAGACTACGTAAACTTTGTAGTCTGTCTTCTCTTCCCAGAGAAACCGCTAAAATGTTATAAGACTAAGTGGAATAAGAGTCGATCCAGCACACCCTCACTGCAAGAAATTGCAAAAATTATTTGCTTTTTAAATTAGAAAGATAGTAAAAAGCTTTGTGCTCATGTGCAGTGTAGTACGATTGGAACTGGACATAGTCTTTCTTTCTTTCCTTTTACAATTTTTTTCCTTTTGTTCTGACTGTTGGTTGACAATTTTGTAAGTGCCGTATCATGAATAACAGAACATATTTGCGTCCTAGCTAAAATTCCGGCGACGCGAGAAACAGAAGCCAAAAAGGGACTGTCCCGTTTTGACAACAGAGAACCAGGCGACAATGAAATTAAATTATTCTGCCTTGTTCCTTCATAGCACAGTTACGTCGAGTAATCCGAGTTCGTCAGTTCATCGCTTGTAAGCTAACCTGTTTCTACGGGTTATTACGTTATTATTGGGAATGGAAATGCTTATTGATTGTGAAATTAATGTGAGAAGATTAGGATCGCCACCGACTCTAACCATACAACTAATCAAAGGTTTGGTCGAGTCGGAAAATAAATTAATTTGATCACAGACCAAAAACTCATAAAAATGCATACATCATGATATCGCTCATAGGGGATGCGATGTAATTAATAGTATTTCCCGTGCACTGTTCATGAGAATGAACCATTTAAAATAAAATGGCACATGCAAGAACACTGTTCAGAAGATCAGCTCCCAGCAACACACCTGAAAATAAGTCTTACTCTAAAATAAAAGGGAAACTAATCACTGGACCTGTGCGTAAGGAAACGCGTTGGATGTGCTAACAGGAAAGCTACGAGGTGAGTGGCTTAGGTGCAAAAACGTAACCTCGGAATACAAGAGAAAATTGTGGATAAAATCATTTATTCCTAGGATATGGATGTGAGGCATGTACACAATTCCTGATAACATTAATTCCTAAAACATTAAAGAAAAGCATCTATACATTTACCGTTATAATCTACACCTAAAATCATTGGTGTGAATCATTCATACAACTGCTGTTGCCTGATAACTGATCGCAATAACTCGTGAAACGGTACACGTGCCCACGTGGTTTGTGGAGACGCAATTTCTAGGTATCGTGGCCAAGTTGCAACAATATCACATCACACAATCATGAACAATTAACATTCTTTAAAACAAACATGAGACCGGACAGTTAGTGATGACGGTAGCCCAACAAACTCTAATGTTCAACCACGTGGTCGGCTCCCCACTGACGGATGATACATAAAGCAAGGAAAATTTACGAGAAGGCAAAGCTATTAATATTTAGAAAAATGAATGGTTATACAGGCACAGCTGAAGGCAGACATTCATGCAGAAGCGAGTGCCCACTTCTTATCGACACCTTTGTGTGGCGCTCTTCCGGTGGATCCAAGTCTGCTATAGATAGAGGTCTGCGCGGATAAGAAAAGTGCAATCCGCATCCGCACCGCATCCGCAAGGTCCTAATCC
Source organism: Schistocerca nitens (assembly GCF_023898315.1). Lineage (NCBI taxonomy): Eukaryota > Metazoa > Arthropoda > Insecta > Orthoptera > Acrididae > Schistocerca > Schistocerca nitens. The sequence continues at coordinate 585,359,266 of NC_064614.1, read as the reverse complement.
GCAACCGCATCCGCGGCAATTAATCCGCATCCGCAAGTTCCTTATCCGCATCCGCATATATTTAAGTTTTGAATGAGTGATTAATAGTAATAGACAGTAGTACTTAGAATTATCGTATGTAATGACATAGTTATTGTCAGGGTGCCATTTCTGCGACAACTTAACTACTTTCTGTATATACTAAGATGGTATCTGTTCATTCGGACATGTCCGAAAGAACAGATACCATCGGTGACCATGCAGCTCATTAGAATGAAATTACAATGAAATGAACACCCTTAGTTGTTTACAGGCGTTGACATACGCCAACGGGGAAAGATGAAAATGTGAGCCCCGACCGGGACTTGAACCCTGGATCTCCTGCTTACATGGCAGACGCTCTTCCGCTCTACCCGGGCCCTGCAAGATTCCAAGAATGTCAAGAAGTTTTCAACTAACATTGCAACATACGTACTGGGCAGATGCCTTGCTCATTATCCGCAGATGACCCGCGGGTCGCGATTTTATCCGCCAAGTAACAAATACCGCGGATATCCGCGGATATATCCGCGGATATCCGCATCCGCGCAGACCTCTAGCTATAGAAATTTACTAAAAGGAAAAATCTACCAAAGTTTTGCATTCCTTGCTGCGACAAGGCAAAGCAATATTTCAGAGTTGAAAAGCGAGACCAAAAGCTAACAGCTCTCCCCTCGCTAAGTAACAACGCGCCACGCGGTCAATCTAACTCACCCTTCTTCGGCTGGAGCACAGCTGTGGACACTGCCCGTACCGGCGGCAGACAGTACCCTTTTTCATCTATAGCCTCCACCACGCTCCGCTCCGGAAAACCCAAAGATGCCATCTCCGCCACCAACCTAACGCAGGTGGATTTCTCACAAGTAGCGCAAACCTCTTTGCCTACTTGACCACTACGAGAGTTGGCTATTCTGTACAATTACTGCTGAATCTGTATCACTATCGCAGACTTTCTGCAGCAGACTACGCCACCGTCTAGCAGCGTGACACACAACCACATTCGTTCAATCACACCACTATGAGAGTTATGAGAAAAGATAAATAAGGAAAAGAAAGAGAAAAGCTAGTGAAAATGGGCTACCGGACTAATGAAAGGTGGCTACAGGACCCTTTCATGCTCTGTGTTTAAAGGAAAAATCTTTGTGCTCATGTGCCATGTTTAAAGTAAAAAGCTTTGTGCGGTGTAGTACGATTGGAACTGGACACAGTCTTTCTTTCTTTCCTTTTACAATTTTTTTCCTTTTGTTTTGAGTGTTGATTGACAACTTTGTAAGTGCCTTAACATGAATAACAGTGAAAAAAAAAAAACCATGCAGAATTAAGTGGGGTGGCATTTCGGAAATTATCGAAGGAAAGGCGAGAACGAGAAGCCAATGTTCTAAAAACGCTTTCTGGCACTGCTGCTGTTGTAAAAGAAGTAAATACAGACGAAACAAAAGTTAAAAATGAAGAAAAGCAAGTTGTTCCTGATTTCGAGTTTCACGAAAAACTAAGTGTCGAATCAGACATTACAAAAAGAAATAACCTCATTAGTGCTGATCCTGCAGAATGGAGTGCCAATGAATCAACAATCGACATTCTCTTACAATGTGGCATTAATCGAAATTGTAACGGTGATTTTTCTAATTCAAGAAGATCAATAGGCGATAAAACCAGATATTTGAACAAAAATGTATTTTACTGTAAACTTTTAAATGGCGAATCCACTTTGCGTGATTTTCTAGTATACTCCTGTAGCACCGATGCTGCTTTTTGTGCACCTTGTAAATTGTTCGGCGGTAATGCCGATTGCTACTAATGGTACTGCAGATTGGAAAAATATTCCTAATATTTTATCTCATCATGAGAATTCACTTGAACACAAAAATTCTGAGTTATCACTCTTGACAAGAAAAAAGTCACTTGGAACAATAGGTAACCATTTCGAGTCATATGTTGAGACAGAAAAGAATCTACTGGCGCAGTGTGTTGAAAAGGGTGTTGGTAGTAGTGAAGAAGTTAACAAGTCGTGGACTTCCCCTATGTGGACACGTTGAAAGATTCCATTCGTTACATAATGGTCAATTTATGATGATGTCTCTTGAACTTATAGCCAAGTTTGATCCTTATCTCGCAGAGCACATTGAACAATATGGAAATCGAAGGCAGGGAACATACAAGTTATCTTTCTTCAACAATCCGTGATGAAATAACAGAGCTTCTTTCTGAACAAATAAAAAAAATTATCATAAGTGAAGTAAAACAGGCCAATTATTTCTCTTTAATAGCAGATTCTACTGCGGACATTTCTCATATTGATCAATTATCTATCGTGGTAAGATATGTGAACGAGAATGGTGAACCTGTTGAAAGTTTCCTTCTGTTTTTGCCAAACCCGGGACACAAATCCGAAAACTTAACTGAGGCCACACTAAAAGTCCTGTCTACTGACTGTAGAGACCAGTCATATGAAAACGCAAGCAATGTCAGAAACCTACACTGATTTGCAGGCACGCGTTAAACAACGAAATCCGAAAGCGCATTATGTGCCTTGTACAGTACATTCTTTGAATTTAGTCAACAGTAGTGCTACAAGCTGTTGTCGGGAAGCATGTTCATTTTTCAATGTAGTGCGAAACCTTTATAATTTTTTCTCTGCTTCTACACAGCGCTGGGATAAACTTCTTTCTTAAACTTCTTTCTTTCATGAAACCAGGAAGCAAAACGGTAAAAAGTTTATCAAAAACAGGTTGGCCAGCAAGAGAGGAAGTGTGTGAAAGTCTAAATCAAAACTGGGAGGGTGTTATCAATGCCCTCACACATATTGCCAATAATACGTTTGAAAAACCACTTGTGCGAAATGAGGCTTCAGCTTTATTGAATCAACTCAGCGAACTAGAAAGAGTATTCATGATGACAGTTTGGAAGGACCATACTCCAGAGATTTAGTAGTGTAAATCTGAAATTGCAAAGTGAAAATAGTACATGAATTATATGAATCACTTGTAGGATTTATTGCGTGTATTTGTCGCATGTTCGACTATTATGAAAATAAATCCATGAAGATTGTGACTGATATTGACTATGAATGCACCTATAAAAGATCACGAAAATGCAAACTTTATGATGAAGAAGTGGACTCCGAAGATGTTTTTTCTGATTGGAAGGGAAAAATTTAGAATCGAAACATTTCTCCAAGTACTCGACAACGTGTACGCCGAATTAGTGAGGAGGAAGGAAAGCTGTAGAACACTCTTTGACTCCTTCACAGTTTTCAGTAATCTTAAGGAAAGTTCACCTGACGATATTGCTGAACGTGCAGCAAATCTCCAAGCGTCACATGACACAGATTTAGAGCCTTCTTTCCCTAGTGAATTTGTACATTTCGCGGAACTATTGAAATCTTCTGATCTTCTGAGATTAGTGATATACCAGTTGAAATCAGTAAATTTTTACGAAAAGAGAGGTTGCAGTCCGTGTTTCCGAATGTTGACATTGCTCTTAGAATATTTCTATTTACGGCACTTACAAATTGTTCAGCAGAACGCTCGTTTTCGGCTCTTAGAAGACTGAAATCGGACCTACGTTCTACGTTGTCTGAGGAGAAATTGATCGCCTTGTCCATTCTTCACATAGAAGCCGACCTCCTAACTGATAACCGTCTGAATACGAAGATATGATCAACGAGTTTTCTGCCGTCAAAGCCACAGGCAAACTTTGCTGACTGGTGAGTTTGTTTATTAATTCATATTAGTTTTAAAAATTTAAGATTATAATATGATTTTTGTTATAACTTAGAGCACATTCATTGGATTTACAAATACGTATTACCTGTTTATTTTACAATTGCCGATGGTAGAACGCGGAACTAAACCTCGTTTAAGTGCAGACGTGATCGAAGGCGCTCGACAATACTAAACAATACCAGAACAACCCAGGCCGCTCGGCGGTGGACAGTCAAGTCATACAATATCTAGTTATCGCGGAAATATACATTATCGGAGAGTACGTTCAGATGAAAAAGTGTTAATAAATAACGTAGTTCAGTTCTGTCGATAAATAGGTAAAAGCTTTTCTAATACCGTTAGAAATAGCTGTGGTGAGAGCAGTAGCTGCAGTACAGAACTGGTCAGCCCTTACATGGATTAAAGGTATTGTGTACACTTATTATGCAGCATCTAGCTACACAGACCCCAATGCTTTACACGTTAACTATTAGATTATAAAACAAATTTGATTTTTTCACACTAGTCTGTAAAATTATGTAATAGCAAATACCGAAATCTCTATTTCATTTTCATTTCTTACGCTCTCCTATAGATTCATGTATTACTACCGAACTTTTTTTTTTTTTTTTTTTTTTTTTTTTTTGCTACACATTCAAGTTATTAGATCGTAAAACGACAGTTTTAAGTAGTATCCTTTTCTAATGTATGACACGTTCACTTCAATTTTTAGATCGTAACACAACCTTTTCATTTTCGTTTTCAACGGTTTCATGTAAAAGAACATATTAAAAGTGAATGTATAACAAAAATCCGCTGTCTCTTACAAGCACTCCTGAATTTTTAGGCCACTAAAGAAACTTTCCTTGTGTTCGTTTCTGTTGTCTTTCGACAGAAGAATGTGTAAACGCAATGCAGTTTTAAGTTTGTTTTATCCGCTGCTGTACACCAAGTACAGTTCACGAACCATATTACATTTTGATTGGGCGCGACTAGACCGCTGACACGTCCTTCAGAACAACGAATAGCAGAGTACAGGAACAGCTGACAGCGCTCCCACCCAAAACGGCAACTGTGAAGTGATCGGGTAATAGTTATTATTTAAAACATGTTTTTAGGGGGGGGGGGGGCGCATACGATATGGTGTGCCTAGGGGCGCAAAATTTCTAAATCCGCCACTGCGCAGCAGTCGATCGGTAGAAGATGCGCTTGGCGTCGGGCAGTGCCCTAATGTGGGTTGACAGTGCCGAGCCGTCGCAGGTGCCATCTTTCTACTTCCTCCGCCCCAGCGCTTCCCAGTGTAACCAGCACTCCCCAATGTAACTGGACATCTTCTCTTGCGCCACCTGTAGCCACACATGAAGGAATCCCATACTCTTATGTCTGAATTTTTAAAATGCTGTTACAACACAGTGATTACGGTATACATCACGTTACGTATCATCAGAAAATGAACTGTGGTTGTCGCTATGATCTGGTTACGCGCGACAAAGAGAAAAATTGAAATTGGCAGGAGTTCGGTATTGAGGTGAGAATTCATTCCCCATTTTATTCAGGGAGTGACAGGAGAAGATGATCAACCATTTGTCGGGTTCAGCTTTCTTATTTTTCTTTCAGTGCTGACGAATCACGGGAGTATGCGCTTTACACTGATCAGCTGATGTGCTATAACTTTCACACGGAAGTAACACTTATCTGTGATCATCAGGGTTAGGACTATTAGGTGGGCACCTTTTCTCCTCTGGTAAACTAAAGCTGTTCGGAAAGATATCACAGTGTGAAATTTTTTCTAGTTGCGAAGAGACGCGTTTTTTCACGCATCTTTTTCCTTTTTTGGGAACTTCACCTTTCCCTCCCCCCCTTCTATAAGATTTCCAATCAGTATAAAATATTTAACTTTCAGGTAACATCTCCTCAGCTTGCTCTGTACGTGCGAACCACAAGCCTACCTATTTCATTAAACGCCGCGCGGAAGCTGAAAGCACGCCTGCAACAAAACCTCATTCTCTCGCTTTACCGCTATAAAGTAGCACGCAATAATGCAGTTGACAATGAGCGATTCTATCATACAAGAGTCAGTAGTCTTGTTCACGATTGTGAGTTTGTCACTGAGAGAGAGGTCATCTGTTCGCGTGGAGGCGGGGGCTGGTCACGCAGAGACAGCTGTTACCGAACCCGCGTAGTTCCGAGAATTGAGACTGGGTTCTGCTCGAAGTTACTAGAAATTGCTGAGACTGCAGTTCCAGCATGAATGAGCAGATTCTGGTAACTGTCCCTGTGTTGAGCGTGGATAGCGAGTGGGCGCAGGAGTGCTGTCTGACAGTCGCACTGAGTTAGCAACTGAAATGGTGTTAGCTCTTTGTTACTATACTAAACGAGTTTACTACTAGATTTTACCATGCCAAAGGTGTCCTGTGCCCGATTTTATTGTTCTGGCTCTAGAATTCAAAAACGATTTCATAGACACTGATGGAACTGTTATGGGATGTACTGTTTACGATTCAGAAATTTTGTTATATGAAAAATCATCAAACACACATTTCCAGCTCTAAGCATCAAATGAATAGAGCTCTTCAAGCAAACAAATCTATTACGAAATGCATTTCAACAGAATTCTTCAAAAAGCTAAAATTTGAAGGAATTAAATATTGATTTGTGTGCAGCTCTTACACAAGTAGGAGTTCCGCTCAGTAAGGTGAACCATTCAGCCTTCAAGGCATTTCTTGAAAAATACACAAAGATGTCAATGCCCGATGAGAGTACTTTAAGAAAAAAACTTTCTTTACCCAGAAACCACACAAAGAATCAAGCAGAAAGTGTCTGATTGCGTTGTGGGAATCATCGTGCATGAAACCATAGACTCAATGGAACGATATGTTTGGGAAACTGTAGTTTTTCCCTTAGGAGGGGAGAAAGTGAAGCCCATGTTGTTAAAAATGTATGAGCTACAGAAAGCCAATGCCAGTATAGTAATGCAATTAATTACGGACATCTGCCAAAAACTCTAACCTACCGGAATAGGGTTTGAAAAACTTCTTGTGGTTACGGACCAGGCTCCATACATGGTTCAGCTGTTAACTAATTGAAACCTTTACTACGTAAGTTGAAGCATACTTGGTTCGCGCCCTTCACAGGATTTGAGAATCCATGAGGAACGAATACGATATCGCAGATCAATTAAACTCTGCATTGAAGAAGATTGTACTGAAAGCTCCGAGTTGCGTTGATTCCTACAGGGAAACCACTGGCCTGCCCCTTCCAAATCCCCCGGTCATTACTCGTTGGGGATTTTGGATTGAGTGTGCTGCTATGTTCTATAAGAATTTGGACAAAATTAGAGAGTTTGTGCTTTCTTTGGATCCAGCCGACGAAGGTGCAATTTCCAAGGCACATCAACTTACGTTACCGGAGAAAATCAATAATTTTCAGAGAGAACTATATTGTGCCCGTAGTTACAAGTACCTGACCGCAGCTATTAAAACGATTAGAAGAACGACGTCTGGAAAAGGAAAAACAGTGGGATATTTTTACTTCCGTGAGAGAGCGGTTAGATGACTTTACCAAAGACAAACTTGAGTCTAGCCTTCAGAAGAATCAAGAGATTGAGGAATTCACCTTATCTGTAGCGTTGCCATTCTGAGTGAATACAAGGTTTGCCCCACGGTTTCTGTGGATGTCGAAAGAAGCTTTAGCATCTACAAAGACATTCTATCTCCTAATAGAAACAGACTTACTTTTAAAAATGTAGAGATGCTTAATGTCTTGAAGAACAACAGCTTCATGTTTTTGCTTCTTTTGATGTGTTATAATTTGATATAGTTGTTCGTAATTCAATATACTAGAAGAGAGGAAAGAGAGATGATTGAATTAGTTAAATAAATCAGCACCTTTTGTCGCTTTTTTAGCTTATTTCAGCACCTTTTCCCTTCCTTTTTTCATCTAAAATTTGCACCTGAAAATCCTAACCCTAGTGATCATGCATGTTAGAACCAGTGAGCTGCATGTGCTAGGGATGGCTGATGAATTGAGGCAGTCACCCTCAAATGAGGTTCTTTGTAAGAAGGAATGTGAAATTAAATGAAAACTGTTGTAATGTAGGCCCTAATGCAACGAGAATAAAAGTGATACTCTCTTTAATTCCAGAACAATGGGCGCGAAGGATTCAGAAAGGCTCCAAATGGTTCCGACACTTGAGCCGCTGCCTGTTTCGCGCCTTTTCTTTACGGACAGCTTTTATAGCCAGTCACAACACTCAGGTCACATTACTCAGTAAAACTTTGTGAAAGGGTGAAGTTGCACCAGGCATCCTCTGTGTAAATATAATCATCGTCGGATTAAGTAAACTTGAAATGAGTCTAGTTGCCGGCCTCTGTGACCGAGCGGTTCTAGGCGCTTCAGTCCGAACCGCGCTGCTGCTACGGTCGCAGGTTCGAATCCTGCCTCGGGCATGGATATGTGTGATGTCCTTAGGTTAGTTAGGTTTAAGTAGTTTGGACTGGCTATCAAAACCATATAAAGAAACGAAAAAGAGAAGAGGAACGAGATAGAAAGTCAACAGAAAACAGCAACCATTATAAAACTGTACCATTTCCATCCAAATAATTTTCTGAATCCTTTGGGAGTGATAAATCGGATCCCGATGTTGTGTGGTCTTCAAAAAGTGCTTTATACAGTGGTGTTTCCCTGTTTCATGGAAATCTAGCTGTGTTGTTCAGCTTTAATCACGCTCGCAAAACGTTGGTGGGAGCTCTCTCTCCAACCCTCTCGGCTAATCAAGTTCAAATATCCTTTATTGTGTTTGGTAATTCTGAAGAAGGCGATCATACGATAGATTTATCGTTTGCGGTATGGCGAGTTGCAAGTCCACGAGTTTCTCTTATGTTTGGAAGATTTTTGGTTTTAAATGAAAAAGTGTAGTTGGGTTATGAGAAGTTCAGTGTGAACAGTAGTACGGCAGTCACAGTTTTTACTTTAAACATAAACTTTCCAACCCAAGTGAAAATCGCGGACACTTAATTCGCCATACGCCGATCGCTATGTATCACTTTGACCACTTTCTTCAAAATTACCAATGTTTTGTTGGAGGGAGAAGGGGAAGGGGGCGAGGATAAACTGTATTTGCGTGCGACTTAATTCACGATATTTTGTTATATGAATCCAATAGAGCGCTTTTCACTTGCGCCACTCATTTTAGATCTCAGCTTGCAACCATCAAAACTTGATTAAACGAACACCGTTTCTTAAGCTAGTATCAAAAATGTTTTGTTTAGTTTTACTTTAATAGTCTTCTTGTGATGCCTATGCAAACAAACATTAAGACAGATAAAAACTCCAAAAATCAATGATTTGGCTATTGCTGAAGTTACATCTCTGGTGTGATTTTTCTGGACTGAACGTAGAAACAGTGGCAGTTCAGTTTATTATATGAACAGTACTGATGAGACTTTTTACTATCGAAAACAGGGAAAACACATTGTACTTGTTACTTCGTTACTGTGTGATAGGGTTTAGTTGTTTACTAATCAATAGAATGGCTTTGTGTTGACTTGCTGTGTTTAATTGCTTGTTTACGGAAATATAAGCTTAAGCCTCCTACTTCTGATAGGCGTTAAGTGAACGAGAAACAGTATATTGTCATATATTTGCAACTGCTAGCAACTTCAGAAAGCTGACAGTTGAGGCGTTATACCATGGTGATGATGTCTTGTGTTGTGTGTATGTCAGTTGAGAACTAAATTAATAATATGCAACACACATGAACACGAACATCTATAAAGCGCTTACACAAGCCTTTCAATTTATGTGCAGTGTATACTATAGCTGTTGCCTGCTGGTCCACTGCTCCTTATAGCAGCATTGTGAGAGAGACCGGCAAAATATATGTAATAACCTTAGGCAAATCATTCACTCTCTCAAGTTCTCCCACTCCGACACAGCCTGATGCTTTTAGGAATCGTTAGCCGGAGTATCTTTCATCGTAGAAGTCCCACCCATCCACTCCCCCACTGAAGAATTGATATTTTCATAAAGTACAACACGTCAACTACGATAATCACAATGGCAAGTGTCTTTAATGGCGTTGCAAAATTTTGAAGACAGAGGAGCTCTAAACTGAATCAGATTAGCAATTATGGTATCATAAAAGTCAGAGTATCTATCAAGTCGTAGCATCTAAAATTCATTTTTCTACGCAGCAGTTAGATTGTCGTATGAAATGAACTACACAAAGAAGTTTTCTGTGTATTTCTTCAGAGATAACTGGAAGATCTGCTACAATTATTATAATGATAGTGTTGTGTCAGACTTTGTGCCATTGCGTCACTTTAAGATTTCAACAAACTGAATTTGTTATTTAACGTACCAGTCGAAACATTGGTGAAGTAAAGTAGCGAAAGCATTCTCAACAGTCTCGAAACTCTCTTCTCCAGATTTATCAAGAATCATACGAGACAATGAGCTTCGCCGGCTAACATCGCACACTTCCCTGTGCAAGTCCATTGTTGGATGTATTATTTCAGCGTCTTGTCAGTTTCTACTTCTCAGGCGTTATCACTTTATCTTCGGTGCACATAATAATTTTGGATAACCCGAAATGCGTTATACTACAAATATTTCAAAAATGGCTCAAATGGCTCTAAGCACTATAGGACTAGTAGTTCCCTAGACTTAGAACTACTTAAACCTAACTAACCGAAGGTCATCACAGACATCCATGCCCGTGGCAGGATTCGAACCTGCGACCGTAGCAGCAGCACGGTTCCGGACTGAAGCGCCTAGAACCGATCGGCCACATTGGCCGGCCAAACATTTCACTTCCGTTTCATGTACTGGGGAGTACCAATGTAAAAAAGACGTCCGACAATGGGATATGTGAAGTAAGACATCTCACATGTGTGCATGTGAGGAGAGAGAGAGAGAGGAGGGGGGGGGGGGCGCTTGAAATTATTATCGTGCGGGGCTGCGGAATCCCCACGAACCGGCTCTGTATGTCGGCTCCACTCGGAGCACTTCAAGCCGACTGCCCTATGTTTCCGATGGTTATCGGCCTCAGCGATCACTATTGACCATTTTTCTCCCACTTCCTGCGTTGCACAATAACCTTTATTTAATTTCACATTCTTCGCTACAAACGAGAACCATTCTTGTAGGTGATCGGTTCTACAATGGCCATTTACAGCTCTGTTACCGACCGAAATTTATACCATAGCAGTTGATGTGTAACTCACGCGTGTTAGTTGGCTGTGCTCAGCGAGGAACACCTAATCATTTGTGTTTCTATGTCCCCCCTCCCCCCTACACGACTTTATGTAGCGGCTTAGCTACTGTACCTCTGCATTCCGCCTCTTCCCTGACGTAATCGGTCGGCTTTTCATGGCTTACAGTACGTGTTGCGGATAAATCTGCTTCTTACGTCTGTTTGTATGTGTATGCTATGTGGTTAAAATTATTAAACCATTGTTCCCTTTGCGTTTTAATTCCAAGAATTATTCAAATTCATCAGATCATCTGCAAAGCAACGAAAAATATTTCTGTCTGAAAGCTTTAGGCCTAAGAGGTTTAAACTGAATTTAAAGAGTTAGTAAGACACTTTATTGCTTACAATTTAGCCTTTACGCCTTACTGCGTATTCTAATTGTGATACCGAAGTTCATGCTTTAGATATTATAAGACGTATGTGAGAGAAAAACGGTATAAAATTTTCAAATAATGTCTTTATCAAATAATAAATACTATAACAGATGAACAATTTGAGTTAACACGTAACTCTTTCCACACTTCTCAGGAACATACCATTACTTGTACACACTGAAAAGGAGCTGAAATAATGGCAGTTTTCTGAAATGCTTTGAAATGTTAAGAAAATTCGTTCCAAGTGTTACCGAACACATAAACTCGTGATGAATGATTCACGACTCACGAATATGCCGACATATCTCGGAGACAAATTTCAAAATGCAATAATTTCTGGACGTGCAACGCAAGTCCCAAGTCACATATGGAACAAATTAGTATCCTTAATTTCAACCAGCACTTCTTAGCTTTGTGTCCAATTTTTGCAGAAGTGCTATGGTTCTAAATACACCTACTTTTTTAAGGGTAACGGAGAGTGAACAACAAATTATTTGATGAATTTGTGCTCTTTATGGGTTACAGTGAACATTTTCCCAAAATAACGGACAGCCATGTGTACATACTGATATTAATTTGCTCATAGATATGTCTGTGGGTTCCGAAGTAAAGAAGTAGCGCAGGTCAGGTGCCAGATATGAGCAAAGAGCAGACCAGTATGGCCGCGAACCTCCACGGCTTCGCACGGGCAGCATTAGTTATCTACTTGTGTGGCGTAGCGGTGTTTTGTTTACGTAAACTGCGTAGAATTGTGATTAAAGTCGGGGAAGTAATTAGGTAACTGAAAACCATCCACCACTTTCATTTAACGCACCACTTGCCGGTGTTCCGCAGCACTAAACGCGTGAGCGGCCTGCTAGCCGACAATGTGAGCCGTGCATCAAAAGCGCCGCGTCTCCACGGCCGCTTGTCAGCGGCGGGCTTGTCCCGCAGCCGCCTCTTTGTTAGCTTTTTCGTGTCAGTGTGTCAGTCGTGAACTAAGTTTCGGTGCCCCTGAGCGTTCGTCGGGTTGTTGTTGTTGTTGTTGTGGTCTTCAGTCCTGAGACTGGTTTGATGCAGCTCTCCATGCTACTCTATCCTGTGCAACCTTCTTCATCTCCCAGTACCTACTGCAACCTAAATCCTTCTGAATCTGCTTAGTGTATTCATCTCTTGGTCTCCCTCTACGATTTTTACCCTCCACGCTGCACTCCAATGCTAAATTTGTGATCCCTTGATGCCTCAAAACATGTCCTACCAACCGATCCCTTTTTCTGGTCAAGTTTTGCCACAAACTTCTCTTCTCCCCAATCCTATTCAATACCTCCTCATTAGTTACGTGATCTACCCACCTTATCTTCAGCATTCTTCTGTAGCACCACATTTCAAAAGCTTCTATTCTCTTCTTGTCCAAACTGGTTATCGTCCATGTTTCACTTCCATACATGGCTACACTCCATACAAATACTTTCAGAAACGACTTCCTGACACTTAAATCTATACTCGATGTTAACAAATTTCTCTTCTTCAAAAACGATTTCCTTGCCATTGCCAGTCTACATTTTATATCCTCTCTACTTCGACCATCATCAGTTATTTTGCTCCCTAAATAGCAAAACTCCTTTACTACTTTAAGTGTCTCATTTCCTAATCTAATCCCCTCAGCATCACCCGATTTAATTTGACTACATTCCATTATCCTCGTTTTGCTTTTGTTGATGTTCATCTTATATCCTCCTTTCAAGACACTGTCCATTCCGTTCAACTGCTCTTCCAAGTCCTTTGCTGTCTCTGACAGAATTACAATGTCATCGGCGAACCTCAAAGTTTTTACTTCTCCATGAATTTTAATACCTACTCCGAATTTTTCTTTTGTTTCCTTTACTGCTTGCTCAATATACAGATTGAATAACATCGGGGAGAGGCTACAACCCTGTCTCACTCCTTTTCCAACCACTGCTTCCCTTTCATGCCCCTCGACTCTTGTAACTGCCATCTGGTTTCTGTACAAATTGTAAATAGCCTTTCGCTCCCTGTATTTTACCCCTGCCACCTTTGGAATTTGAAAGAGAGTTTTCCAGTCAACATTGTCAAAAGCTTTCTCTAAGTCTACAAATGCTAGAAACGTAGGTTTGCCTTTTCTTAATCTTTCTTCTAACATAAGTCGTAAGGTTAGTATTGCCTCACGTGTTCCAACATTTCTACGGAATCCAAACTGATCTTCCCCGAGGTCCGCTTCTACCAGTTTTTCCATTCGTCTGTAAAGAATTCGCGTTAGTATTTTGCAGCTGTGACTTATTAAACTGATAGTTCGGTAATTTTCACATCTGTCAACACCTGCTTTCTTTGGGATTGGAATTATTTATATTCTTCTTGAAGTCTGTGGGTATTTCGCCTGTCTCATACATCTTGCTCACTAGATGGTAGAGTTTTGTCATGACTGGCTCTCCCAAGGCCATCAATAGTTCTAATGGAATGTTGTCTACTCCCGGGGCCTTGTTTCGACTCAGGTCTTTCAGTGCTCTGTCAAACTCTTCACGCAGTATCTTATCTCCCATTTCATCTTCATCTACATCTTCTTCCATTTCCATAATATTGTCCTCAAGTACATCTCCCTTGTATAAATCCTCTATATACTCCTTCCACCTTTCTGCCTTCCCTTCTTTGCTTAGAACTGGGTTGCCATCTGAGCTCTTGATATTCATACAAGTGGTTCTCTTCTCTCCAAAGGTCTCTTTAATTTTCCTGTAGGCAGTATCTATCTTACCCCTAGTGAGACAAGCCTCTACATCCTTACATTTGTCCTCTAGCCATCCCTGCTTAGCCATTTTGCACTTCCTGTCGATCTCATTTTTGAGACGTTTGTATTCCTTTTTGCCTGCTTCATTTACTGCATTTTTATATTTTCTCCATTCATCAATTAAATTCAATATTTCTTCTGTTACCCAAGGATTTCTATTAGCCCTCGTCTTTTTAACTACTTGATCCTCTGCTGCCTTCACTACTTCATCCCTCAGAGCTACCCATTCTTCTTCTACTGTATTTCTTTCCCCCATTCCTGTCAATTGTTCCCTTATGCTCTCCCTGAAACTCTGTACAACCTCTGGTTCTTTCAGTTTATCCAGGTCCCATCTCCTTAAGTTCCCACCTTTTTGCAGTTTCTTCAGTTTTAATCTACAGGTCATAACCAATAGATTGTGGTCAGAGTCCACATCTGCCCCTGGAAATGTCTTACAATTTAAAACCTGGTTCCTAAATCTCTGTCTTACCATTATATAATCTATCTGATACCTTTTAGTATCTCCAGGATTCTTCCAGGTATACAACCTTCTTTTATGATTCTTGAACCAAGTGTTAGCTACGATTAAGTTATGCCCTGTGCAAAATTCTACAAGGCGGCTTCCTCTTTCATTTCTTCCCCCCAATCCATATTCACCTACTATGCTTCCTTCTCTCCCTTTTCCTACTGACGAATTCCTGTCACCCATGACTATTAAATTTTCGTCTCCCTTCACTACCTGAATAATTTCTTTTATCTCGTCATACATTTCATCAATTTCTTCATCATCTGCAGAGCTAGTTGGCATATAAACTTGTACTACTGTAGTAGGCATGGGCTTTGTGTCTATCTTGGCCACAATAATGCGTTCACTATGCTGTTTGTAGTAGCTAACCCGCACTCCTATTTTTTTATTCATTATTAAACCTACTCCTGCATTACCCCTATTTGATTTTGTATTTATAACCCTGTAATCACCTGACCAAAAGTCTTGTTCCTCCTGCCACCGAACTTCACTAATTCCCACTATATCTAACTTTAACCTATCCATTTCCCTTTTTAAATTTTCTAACCTACCTGCCCGATTAAGGGATCTGACATTCCACGCTCCGATCCGTAGAATGCCAGTTTTCTTTCTCCTGATAACGACGTCCTCTTTAGTAGTCCCCGCCCGGAGTTCCGAATGGGGGACTATTTTACCTCCGGAATATTTTACCCAAGAGGAGGCCATCATCATTTAATCATACAGTAAAGCTGCATGTCCTCGGGAAAAATTACGGCTGTAGTTTCCCCTTGCTTTCAGCCGTTCGCAGTACCAGCACAGCAAGGCCGTTTTGGTTATTGTTACAAGGCCAGATCAGTCAATCATCCAGACTGTTGCCCCTGCAACTACTGAAAAGGCTGCTGCCCCTCTTCAGGAACCACATGTTTGTCTGGCCTCTCAACAGATACCCCTCCGTTGTGGTTGCACCTACGGTACGGCCATCTGTATCGCTGAGGCACGCAAGCCTCCCCACCAACGGCAAGGTCCATGGTTCATGGGGGGGTTCGTCGGGTATTGGGTGTATTTGTGCTCATATTTGGTGATATAATTATTAGTGGAATAAATAATGTCTGATGTACCCTCAAGAACTGTGACTAAGAGGAAAATATGTGAAGAGAAAAGAAGTTTCCAAGAAATATGGGAAGAAGAGTTTTGCTTTATAAGTGGACACAAAGAAGGTACTGCTACTTGCTTGATATGCTGGGATACGATTGTGGGACTGAAGAGATACAATTTATTTCGCCACTACACAAGTAAGTACAATTCATTTACAGTAGCTTTTCCTTTGAATTCAAGTGAAAGAAAGGAAAAAATTGCTCATCTAAAATCTACCATTCGTCGTCAACAAAACGTTATGTTAGCAGCAGTTGGGCAAAGTGAGGCTGTCACAAGAGCATCATACCAAGTATGTAATATTCTGGCAAAAATATGAAAGCTTTCACTGATGCTGAATTAGTGAAGCAATGTATGATGACTGTTTCTGAAAATTTGTTTCAAAATTTCTCCAACAGTAAACAAATATCAGCTGAAATAAATAATCTCACACTTTCAGAATCAACCTGTCGACGTCATATAGAAGATATTTCAAAATATATGTTTGAGGCAGTAATTAATAAAGTCAAACTATGCAAATACTTCAGTCTTGCATGTGATTCCAGTGCAGATTTAGCTTCGATGGCTCACTATTCATTATTTGTGCGTTACTGCACAAATTATGGGGTAATAGAGGAAGATTTATTAGGATTATAACCATGAAGGGTCTCACAAAAGGATATGATTTTGTGGATTCAATTAAAGAATTTGTAAAAAAAATGACATATCTATGAGCAAATTAATATCAGTATGTACACATGGCTGTCCGTTAATGACAGGCGCCAATAGTGGATTGATAGCACTGATTAAGAAGGAATGGAATTTGCCAAATTTACTCTCCATTCACTGCTTACTGCATCAAGAAAGTTTGTCATGTCAAATTTCAAATACCAAATTGAAGAATATTATACAAACGGCTGTAAGCGTTATAAATTTCATTCGTGCCCATGAAGTTAATCACCGAAAATTTAAAGAACTTCTGCAGGAATTGCAAGCTTGTTACAGTGATGTTCTCTTACATACTGCTGTCAGATGGGTAAGCAAAGGGAAAGTGCTGGAACGATTTGTCAATTTGAAATATGAAATTATTTTATTCTGACAACAAAGTGGCAAAAATTATCCTGAACTTGATGATGATGAACGGTGGATACTTACAGCTTTCTTTTTTTACCGATATTACACAAAAATTCAACACACTTAACTTGTAATTACAAGGACCAAACAAGATAGTTGGGCAAATGACTAACAAAATATTTGCATTTGAAGCCACACTGCAATTATATATAAAGGGACTCGAAGTAAAAGATCTGTCTAATTTTCCAACTGTTGCTATGCTCCGATCAGGTTTAACTATCGCCGAAACTACTTACCAAAACATGAAAGAATATTTGGAAGCCTATTTGGAAGAAATCAAAAACAGATTTTCAGATGTGAGAAATATTCGAAGCTGTTTCATTTTCGTAGAGAACCCTTGGCATGTTAGACGTGATGATCTCAAATTATTCTGCCAATTTGTATTTCCTAAAACTAATTTGCTAAATGAAATAATCGAACTTCAGCAAGACACACAGCTGTAAGCTCTGTTTATAGAACATCGTGAAACACAACAGTACACAGAATTTTGGAAATGTGTGCCCAACAATTATAAAAATTTACGAGACTGTGCACAGTTAATTTAACACTATTTCCTTCAACTTACCTTTGTGAAGCTTCATTTTCACAAATGAAGTACCCTGAAAAATAAATATCGTAATCGGTTATCCAGTCATTTAGAAGACGCAATGAGGATAGCATGCAGCCCAAACGACACAGATATAGACGACATAGCCAAAAAAGTTCAACATCACGAGTCACATTAATGAAAAATTATAATTTGTATTTACGTTTGTTTTGCAATTATAATGAATAAAAACCAGATTCAATAAGAGACCGTAGCTTTCTTATATAGCCTGTTGTGGGGTAAACAAAGGCAACGTCTTATTGTGGTGGGGGATGGTAATGTGGAGGGAGTAGGGGAGGAGGACATGGACACATACAGGGGGAGTGCGAAATGGACAGATAAAGGGGTGAAGAGATGGTGAGTGAGGGGAAAGTCGAGATGGACGACAGAGAGTGAGGGAAGGCAGAGAGAGAATAACATAATATTGTAATAAATACATATCTACCCAATGCCAGGTACCTCATCTAGTGTGAAATGAAATTGAGGCTGTTGTAGTTCAGTCAAGTGAGTTGAAGAAAAATGACTTTCAAAACATGTAGAAAGCAGGTGTGATCGTGTCCCATGTTACATAATACATTTAAGTATAACTCGTTTTCCTGTTATTAACCATCTGTTCACAAAAGCATCGCAGCAACATTTCGTTGGGCAATCACAGTGTTACAATTTACGGGTCGTTGAGGGTGGCAATAATCTGAAACGAGAACATTCTGCACGTAGTGGTCCGAATGGTATCCACATCAACGATAGGTGCTAGAAAGTCAGTGGTAAACCTCTCGCTTCTTTACTATAGCTAGTCTCTTGGAGGTTCATAACACACCATTTACGTGGTTTGCCAGTTAATAAAAAGACCTGGAAATCTACGGCCCAAGGTGCCACATCATATTGTTAGTTTTGGCCCTTGAGCAAAAACGTTTGACGACCATTGGCTTATATCATCACACGAAATGCATTCTGTTATATTGTTAAATATTATGACCATATGCAAGAAGTAGTTTTGCTTCTTTTAATGCAAATAAGCCCACGTCATTAAACGTTTACACAAACAGATAATTTACGTCAGGTAATCGATGTAAATGTTACAGATAGCATCGTGATTGCTCACATAATTACACATCAAACTATTCTCAGTGCATAAGAACGTCGAGCCATTAAGCTGTATACAATACTTAAAAATACACTTATCGCTAAACCATGTACTTGATTCTGCTTTGCTCTTAAACTTCGTTACATATTATAGAGTATAATTGACACTCGCTGAACTTCCATCCACCAAATACTGATAAAGTAGAAACATGCTGGGGCTGAAAAAACTGTTACAATTTAAAACAAAAATGTAAAAAATGAATTCCTCTTAACATTCAACATCCTTGATGCTATACTTCTTTCCCACATTATAGAATGATACAATGGAAGCAAACATTTAAAGAAAGTATAAGCTAAAATTAAATGGCGCAACAATTCTAACAATCGTCAGTATCAATTCCCGGATAAACAGACTACCCACGGACAAAAGCACATCAGTAGCGAAACAGGTTTGTACAAAAAGAAAGAATACTACTTTCTGCGTTAGCCTGACCAACATTCAAACAATTTTTACACGTGAATAGGGTAGTGTAGAAATACAGCTAAGGAAGATGACTGCGTTCTACTGCTACAACGTCACATTGGTCACACAACGCTACTATCGGTATTCATACGTACTTAAACTGGACGTGCTTGAGATACTATAGCTTCTCTCCTTCGCATTCGTCAGATATTGCTTATCTACTGCTTTTATTACTCTCAGTGCTGACCTGCCCTATATAGTAAGATAATGAAATCCTACAAGAGCTGTTTGTTTTGTCCTTAAACAGGTCTGGGAAATACGAAAATAGCGAATATTTGAAAACCTTCATGCACTGAGGCGACGAAAGTCATGTGATAGTGATTTGATCATTTAAAGATGGCGGTAGTATTGCGTATAGAACTTAAAAATGGGTAGTACATTGGTGGAGCTGTCATTTGTACTCAGGTGATTAATACACTCCTGGAAATGGAAAAAAGAACACATTGACACCGGTGTGTCAGACCCACCATACTTGCTTCGGACACTGCGAGAGGGCTGTACAAGCAATGATCACACGCACGGCACAGCGGACACACCAGGAACCGCGGTGTTGGCCGTCGAATGGCGCTAGCTGCGCAGCATTTGTGCACCGCCGCCGTCAGTGTCAGCCAGTTTGCCGTGGCATACGGAGCTCCATCGCAGTCTTTAACACTGGTAGCATGCCGCGACAGCGTGGACGTGAACCGTATGTGCAGTTGACGGACTTTGAGCGAGGGCGTATAGTGGGCATGCGGGAGGCCGGGTGGACGTACCGCCGAATTGCTCAACACGTGGGGCGTGAGGTCTCCACAGTACATCGATGTTGTCGCCAGTGGTCGGCGGAAGGTGCACGTGCTCGTCGACCTGGGACCGGACCGCAGCGACGCACGGATGCACGCCAAGACCGTAGGATCCTACGCAGTGCCGTAGGGGACCGCACCGCCACTTCCCAGCAAATTAGGGACACTGTTGCTCCTGGGGTATCGGCGAGGACCATTCGCAACCGTCTCCATGAAGCTGGGCTACGGTCCCGCACACCGTTAGGCCGTCTTCCGCTCACGCCCCAACATCGTGCAGCCCGCCTCCAGTGGTGTCGCGACAGGCGTGAATGGAGGGACGAATGGAGACGTGTCGTCTTCAGCGATGAGAGTCGCTTCTGCCTTGGTGCCAATGATGGTCGTATGCGTGTTTGGCGCCGTGCAGGTGAGCGCCACAATCAGGACTGCATACGACCGAGGCACACAGGGCCAACACCCGGCGTCATGGTGTGGGGAGCGATCTCCTACACTGGCCGTACACCACTGGTGATCGTCGAGGGGACACTGAATAGTGCACGGTACATCCAAACCGTCATCGAACCCATCGTTCTACCATTCCTAGACCGGCAAGGGAACTTGCTGTTCCAACAGGACAATGCACGTCCGCATGTATCCCGTGCCACCCAACGTGCTCTAGAAGGTGTAAGTCAACTACCCTGGCCAGCAAGATCTCCGGATCTGTCCCCCATTGAGCATGTTTGGGACTGGATGAAGCGTCGTCTCACGCGGTCTGCACGTCCAGCACGAACGCTGGTCCAACGAGGCGCCAGGTGGAAATGGCATGGCAAGCCGTTCCACAGGACTACATCCAGCATCTCTACGATCGTCTCCATGGGAGAATAGCAGCCTGCATTGCTGCGAAAGGTGGATATACACTGTACTAGTGCCGACATTGTGCATGCTCTGTTGCCTGTGTCTATGTACCTGTGGTTCTGTTAGTGTGATCATGTGATGTATCTGACCCCAGGAATGTGTCAATAAAGTTTCCCCTTCCTGGGACAATGAATTCACGGTGTTCTTATTTCAATTTCCAGGAGTGTATGAAAAGATGTCTAATGTGATTAAGACCGCACGGTGGAAATTAATAGACTTTGAACGCGGAATGGAAGTTGGACCTAGACGCATGGGTCATTCCATTTTGGAAATTATTAGGGAATTCTTTATTCCGAGATCGACAGTGTCAAGAGTGTGCCGAGAATACGAAATTTCGGGCATTACCTCTCACCTCTTTGCGTGAAATAAACGCAGAAGTTAGTTTGCGACTTATGACGAACGAGCAGCGGAATTTGGCGTTGAAGGGGGAAACCACATTAGGAGGTACAAAACATCCTATTTTTTTTATTCATAAATTGTTAGCTTAACTATCCAAGAATACGCCATCAAAATTTCAAAGCAAATTCGCATTCGTTTAGATTTTATGAGCCTAGGAAATTCTTCCAGTATATGAAGATTTATCAAGGGATGAATTACTGGAGAGATGTTTAGGTGGCCACACACAAAATGCGAATGGAAGTTTTAATTTCACTACGGGTATTTGGCGATTAGCTCCTAAACACTTGCACTACGGACTAAAAGTAGTTGAATTGGCATCGTATTTAGCAACGGGCTTATTCAGTGAAGGAAATTCATCCTTCTGATGGTCATGAACGAGGCAGGAATTGTAGTTGGCACCCAAAGCTTCATTTATGCCGAACAGATGGATAACCATTGCGTGAGCCGGCAGAATCGACGTAGTTCATTGGAATCGAAGGAAGGTCGGAAAGCTCGGAAAGCACTGCTGCAGGCACAAAACGAAGTCTATGAGGAAGAAAGATTACTATATGGTACTGGAATCGTAGATTAATCTCTTAAGCATTTTACATTATTGTTAAGTTCAGTGAATTTCTAGTTTCCGAGAATTTTTATCTCGAAAAGACTTTTTCACATTTGCGTGCAGTCCAACCCAAAAAGTATAGAACCGATCATTATGAAAATTGATAGTATGATTCTTTATAAAATTATGAATTATATGAACCAGCTTGTGAGATATCGTGATATTAAGAGTATTTTTCTTTGCATAATTAGAGAAAAAATCGTTAAAAATGAAGTAAATTTTTCAAACACTTGCAAAATTTTTAATTTGCATTATTTTCACCTGCAAACTCTTAGAAAATAAGTTATTAATGTAAAATCAAACCCTTTTTGATTTCAGATGAAAATCAGAATGGCTACACATCACACAATTGGAGAACTATACTCATGACCTTCATCGGAAATCACAGCGTAACTTTGTTATTTTTTGCTAAAATTATTCAAAAAATTCACAAAAACTGTTCGAAATATGAATGAAATGATGTCAAAATTTGATTAAATTCTAATTAATTCTTCTCACCCAAAAAATCCCAAAAATCTGAGTCAAACTGCCTCTTAATGTGGTTTCCCCCCTTAATGGGCTATGGCAGCAGACGACCGACGCCGGTGCCTTTGCCAACGGTACATCGCCTACATTGCCTCTCCTAGGCTTGTTGGACGCAACACAACTGGAAAACCGTGGCTTGGTCAGATGAATCCCGCTTTCAGGTGATAAAAGCTGACGATAGCGTTAGAGTGTTACGCAGACCCCACGAAGCCATGAACCCAAGTTGGCGACAAGGCACTGTGCAAGCTTGTGGTGGCTCCATATTGGCGTTGACTGTTTGTATATAGTGACTGGACTGGGTCCTTAGTCCAACTGAACAGATCATTGACTGGAAGTGGTTGTGTTTGGCTACTTGGAGACAGTCTGCACTCATTCATTCATGGATTTCAAGTTCCCAAACAACAAGGAATATTTAATGGACGACAATGCGCCATGTTACCGGGTGACGATTGTTAGCGTTTGATGGGGAGAACGTTCTCAACAATTCGAGCGAATGATATGGCCCACCAAATCGCGTGACATGGATCCCATCGAACATTTATGGGACTAATCGAGAAGTCAGTTCGTGCACAAAAATCGGACACCGGACACACTGTCGCAGTTATGGACGGCTTTAGCGGCACCAGGGCGAAATATTTCTGCAGGGGACTTCCAACGAGTTTTTGAGCTCATGCACATCGAATTACTGCACTACACCGGGCAAATGGAGGTCCGACATGATTTTAGGTGGTATCCGATGACTTCCGTTACCTCAGTTTATAATGGTACTACAAATATGTATTGGCTGTTTTTTAACCTACTCTCTACGGCGATTGATAGGTCTGCCGCGTCATGTCATCAAGCTGCCTTGTGGTTTCTCATTTGCGGTAAAAAAAAGGAAAAAGAAAATAGTCATCCGCCTAACCATTTCTTCATCCCCGGAAGAAAGATAGTAACACTTGGATCTCAACTCGGCCTAGTGTAATCAAATTAGGGGAGGTGAACTCAGGAAATTGAATTAACATGACACCAAGTAATAGTCGTTGCTATTTGGCGGACTATGGAATGAAACATCGACGATAAACAATATAGACACGATCAGAAGATTTTAAAATTTGGTGCTGTGGAAGAATGCTGAAGCTTAGATGAGTAGATCGAGTAATTTATGAAGAGGTAGTGATTCAAAGTGGAGGGAAAATAAGGAA
This sequence comes from Schistocerca nitens, assembly GCF_023898315.1. Lineage (NCBI taxonomy): Eukaryota > Metazoa > Arthropoda > Insecta > Orthoptera > Acrididae > Schistocerca > Schistocerca nitens. The sequence goes on along the minus strand of NC_064614.1, from coordinate 585,335,816 downwards.
CAGATTGACATGACGCGTCCTGTACCATCGAAGAACGATTAATTTGGTAATCGAAGGAGCTAGGATTGGAGGGGGGGGGGCAAGATCAAATAGTAGTGATGCAGTAAGCAGGTTCAAATATTTTATGGTTCAGGAATTTTTTAAGATATGAAAAGACTTGCACAAGGTAGACTGGGGTGGAGATGTCCAACAAACAGTAACCCACTGACGACTACAACGACAAGAACAACAGGGAGGGTTATCTTTCACTTTCCATTTGAAACGTTAAAGAAGTAACTGAGTTGATGCAACAATATGCTTCCGGATACTGACGTGTAGCTGCGTTCCTTCGTGTGGTCTGAATGGATCTGCGCAATTGTCGTAAAATATTACAATGTTGTTGTTGTGGTCTTTAGTCTCTTCATTGCAGCGCAGAACTGCTGCAAACCATATCCATTTGAAGCGGCTTACTGTATCACTGCCTTGGTCACCCTCTACGTTTCCAGCCCCCTGTCCCCTCCCCCAGCCCCTTCATAACCAAACTGACGATTCCTTGATGCCTCAGGATGTGTCCTATCAATCGATCCCTTCTCTTAGGTTGTGCCATAATTTTTTTCCCATTTCAGTTCAGTGCCTCCTTATTAGTTACTCGATCTATCCATCTAATTCTCTGCATTCTTCTGTAGCACCTCAGATTTTCTAAAATTAACTAGACGTATCACTGGCGCTAGTGTAGCACTTCCCTATTGAAGCCGCCATTTACAGGGCAACACTGTGTTTGCGCTTAGTAAAATATGGCAAATATATGACAAAACGTTGCATACACGATAACTTAACGGACGCAAATAACATTCATAAGGACACAGTATCTTTGTTAGTGTGATAATGAAGTGGCCAGTTCAAGTTATATTACTCTCTCCCATATACATCATGCGAAATGACCACTACGAGAAAGTTCGAGAAATAACTAGTTAGTTGTACCATAAGTACCCTCCGCCACACACCGTAAGATTTATTGCGTAGTAGGTGTAGATGAGATTACAGCTATTCACGTTCAAGCCAGTTGAATGAAAAATACGATAAAACTGTGGAAAGTAAGGCAGATAAAATTATGCCATACAAAAAGAAAGACAAAAATAATCGCAAAAGCAGACGCAGCGTATGTGCCAGGAAATATTAAACAAGAACCGAAAGTGAAAAACTTAGTAGAAAATAAACTAATCTCACTATCTGCTGCTTCGTAAGTTTCGTGTGACTATCTTGAATCGAAAACGTGACGCATTTTCACTCATACTTGTAGGAAACGAGCTCTTACTTCTTGAATAGATATTTATAACTTTCCGTTTTTTGATGGAGACCTAATAGAGAAATCTAGGAAACTACAGTCATTTAAGACAGACTTGATTACTCAGCAGAAATTGTGATGTAAACATCTTATTTTGTTCTCCGATTTCCTTTAGTTGTGTCTCATATCCTTTAAATCATAGGCCCGTATGCCCGTATTCATATTCATCCCTGCAAATGGCCATCTTCGCTTCGGGGACAGCTCCCTCACTTCTCCGCCACGGCGTGGTAGGGGCTTGTGTAAAAGCTTGTATTCTCTTCTTGTCTGAACTGCATACTGAACACGCTTTACTTCCACGCAAGATTGCGGTCCAGACGGATATCTTTAAGAAAAGACTTCCTAATGGTAGAATTTCAATATGCAGCCGTACCAGCGGCATGAAATCCTATAACTTCCACAAATGACCGTAACGACGTGGCTTAAAAGACATACGGCCGATGTGTTTGCAGGGATAAACAACTGTTACACCATTACAAATGTTGCAATCATCAAGGCGATTATGGTGTGTGTGTATATATGCGAGGTCTGTTCAAAAACTTCCGGAACTTTGGCCACAATTTTTTTCAACTTACTTTTACTTATTGTGCATGGTCTCGTTCGAAATACTCTCCTCCACAATTGTCTTACCGCACCCAGCTCCGTTTCCAGAAGCTGTCTTTGGTAAGCCTCTTGCTGGATTGCCACATTTCAGGCCGTTTCCTTTGCACATTTTCTTGCAGACATCGTAACACGTCCCGATAGGACCATCGATGAACAGTTTGGCCCTGTGGCACGAATGCATGATGAACTAATCCTTCTAATTCAAAGAAAATTATCAGGATGGCTCTGTGATTTGATTTGACGTGACCTGACGAGTTTTTTTTAGAACCTTTCCCCATCCATTGTGAAGATTGAATCTTGGTCTCAACATCATAACCGTAGACCCACGACCCATCACCAGTTATAATTCTCTTAAGGAATATCTCGTTCTCATTTGCGCGATTGAAAAGCTCTTCACCGAGTGCGAGACGAACGTCTTTCTGGTCTTGACTCACGAGCCGTGGGACGAACTTGGCAGCAACACGATGCATTCTAAAGTGCTGTGCCAGGATTTGGTGACATGATCCAACTGAAACGTTACATTTTTCCGAAATCTGTCGGACAGTTAGTCTTCGATTGGCACGCACGAATTCGTTGACGTTCCTGACATGAGTGTCGTCGCTAGACGCCGAAGGGCGTCCTGAACGAGGGCCATCTTCAACTTCCCTACGGCCATTTTTAAACCGTGTGAACCATTCGTAACACAGGTTACGGCTTAAGCACTCGCCACCTTAGGTTTGTTGCATCATTTGGTCTGTCTCTGTAAATGTTTTCTTGAGTTTCACGCAAACTTCAATACAGACGCGTTGCACCTCTAGTTCTTCCATCTCGAAATTCGCAAACCGTGTGACACAACGTTCTCCCCAATACAGCACTGAACAGTAACTAACAGACATATAAAAATGAAACTTTCAGCAGTTGCGCATTAAACACAGGCGTGTACAGCAAAGCCAACCGCATTTCGCTCCGACACCCGATTGGCGCGAAATTACGAATGTTACGGAAGTTTTTGAACAGACTTCGTACATCAATACAGTAAAATGTTTTCGATATCCACACTTCTTTTAGGAGTTGAAAGTAAAAGCAGTCTATTGTATTCACCAGAAGAAAAGTAATTCGCCATATACTCTTTGCACGTTTACACGTTTACTGACCTTGTCTCTCCCTCCTATCTCTCTCTCTCTGTGTGTGTGTGTTCCTTTCTAAGGTTAGTGTTGACTAAGAAAGTTTCGCTGATTTCTTTGAAAGAAGCCCCATTAATCAATGTGTTGTTCATTGCACGAGGTTTTTAGACAGGACTTTTGAGGAGGGCCATCCAAACAGCGGCGTTTTAATCAGAATCTACTGCGAAGGTCCCCAGATAAAAGTCTAAAATCCTGAATTAACTCTCTCACCAGGGCGGGCAGGTTCCTCCACCTACGCCCCCCTCACCCCCCGAGATTAGCATCTCGTTCCGGAGCGAAATTCTGCCCTCAAGAGCTTTTGAGGAGCCCTTCACTCGTTCTGATTAGCTTGTTAGCAGGCGGTGTTGGTCTTTGAGTCTAAAACCGAGAACTTCCCCGGAGTCTTTGTAATTTTCTTTTTCCTCTCATTTTCTCTTTTTTTACGTTCGGGTTCCCAGCGATAAGGGCTGGAGCGGAGCGAGCGAGTTTACGAACTGCAAGGAAATTTTTCTGCTGTTGAGTCTTTAGATACGTCAGACTTGGAAGACCTGCAACACTTAACTTCACCTGCTGTCCCAGTGTGAAGTTTTTTCTGAATCTCTATCCCACTAAAAGCGCATTCGTTTGTTGGAATCAACTATGATGAAGCACCTTATACGCAAATCCTCAGTTTTACGTACATACCAAGCAGAAGGTATCTATTATATTGTATGACAAACGTTTTAGAAATAAATAAACGTATGGCATATGGGTGGCGGTTATCGCTGAAACAAAGTTCTCGGTTATATCTATCATTTTCAACGCCAGTTTAACTGGCCTGTTAAAATCACTCAAAATAACCGGTTTTTGAAATAACCGCTTTTCGGTTTTTTTATTTCTAGTAATTCCTGCAATGAACATAGCAAGTGAACAAAGACTGAAAATTTTTGACTCCCTCTGTTGCAAGGTACATTGAATCAACATATGTTATTAAACAGGCAAATAAAAGAAAACTTAGTTCGTGTATCATTCACTGTTTTCCTCGATAAGTGATTAGTGATTTACTACTATAACAAATCACCGGTATTGTCCTGTTGATTCCAATTTTTTGAAACTGATCAAAACACATGTTATAACCGGGCATCATACCACTGTTCCGACATTAGAATAGTTAGAGCTAAAGGGAGAAAAATGAAGTTGAAGATATGTATTTTTAGTGTAAATCTGTACGTTTTCAACGGCCGGGACGGTTCCTTTGAAAGATCACGGCCGATTTGCTTCCTCATCCGTAACACAATCCAAGCTTGTGGTGCGTCTCTAATGACCTCTATATCGACGGTGTGTTAAACTCGATCTTCCTTCCTTCAAGGACTACAAGCTTGTGAAAGTATGTTATGTAGACATAGGTAGTAAATCAGCTAGCTGCTTTCTATTTTTATTGTAAACTATGAATGAACTGTTAATTTTTACATTTTCTCCTTTTATTGTGTCACGCGTTGGTTGTGGCTGCTCCCGTTGTAAAGCTTTTAAAGCAAATGGGGTAATATACTTCACTGACACCGAACTGTGTAAAATTACTTACATGGCAACAGGTACATTATTGTCTCAGCAATGCTGTACCAATTGTTATGCCATGTGTTTGTTGCTAGTTTCTGTTGGCATTGTTATTAAAATTGGTTTTCCCATTTTCTATAATAACGCAATATTCCAAAGCAAGACGAATTTTACTAATAAAAATTACGCGTTCTTTTAAAAAAGTCTATTTAAAAACGAAATTTAGTGCTGCTGCTATGGTTAATTGATATTTCGGGTCTTTTTTCCCGGTTGTTAATATAAACGAGACCAAGCAAATACCGAAAAATACTAGTTATTCAGAACTACAATACCGGTATCGGTCAGTTTTTCCCATCCCTAGTATGGCGTTGATGGCTCGTAGAGTCCGAGAAGTCGAAAGGGGAGACAAGTGTATTACGCCATCTGAGACCATCTCACGGACCGATACTAAGTCTCAGTTATAACAGCCTTCACACCATTTCAAGTTATTGAAGAGGTCCAGATTGGAATTGTAGAAGGGCATATATTGTAAACTGTCACGTGCTTTGATCGCAACTAATGTTACTTATAATATTAAGTAAATTCATTCCTAGGAATAGTCAGAGGCTACAGACAAGCCAATATGCATGCTATATTAGCTGCCCTTGAGATCTAGTTTTGTAGCATTGCGAGAGAGCCTCTGTAGAGTTTTGGGAGAAACCGCTGCCAGGTTCACACTTTGAGCCAGACCACGAGACGTGTAGGAATTTGTGAACGCGTAAAGCACTACCGCGAAACGGAAAGATCCAGTTCAGCGCACAGTTTTCATTTGTCGAACGCAAGCAATGCAGTTCTTCGATTCGTTCACATTGCTTCCCTCTGTAAAATATCGTTGTTACGTTTAAAGTGATCTCTTCGTATAAGGTAGATGACTGTGACGATCGTGTTAAGAATGCACTGATTAGTCGGAACATTATGACCACATACCTAATAGCCGGTATGTTCACCTTTGACATGGATAACGGCATGGAAGCAGTGAGGCCTTGGTAGGTCGCTACACGGAGTTGGCATTACAACTGCACACACACACACACACACAAGTCACGTTATTCCCGTAAATTCCGGGAGGGGAGCGATAAACTCTGACGCCACGTTCACTCACGTCCCAGATGTGTTCGATAGGGTTCAGATCTGGCGAGTTGGGGGGGGGGGGCGGAGTAGGCGGGGGGGGGGGGGGAAGCTCATCGCTGTTCCTCGAACCACTCTATCACACTCCTGGCCTTGTTACATGGTACATTATCTTACTGAAAAATGGCACTGTCGTCGATAAACACGATCGTGCAGTTTCCGTAATGATCGTGTCAAGCCTCTGGACCACCACAATCTACCCTCTGACACATTTAGATAGGTCATGTGCCTTCCCCATTCTACACATTGATAACACACTAAATGGTACTACATGCACCGTTCGTGTGTCTGGCAAGTAGTCATTCCTCGCCAGGTGACGCTGCTATCGCCCGACGGGTTTATATCGATAGTAGGTCGGTGGTCATAATGTTCTGGCTGATTAGTGTGAGCCGTTGCACGGCTTGTATTCATGCCATTTACTGTTTGTCATCTTCAATTACGGTACTACGGCCTCGTTTTCTTATTCCATTTACTGGTGTCACTAAGTTCCTGCCTGTTCACATTGTGTCGTTTGGATTTCGTTGCTGGCTGTTGGGACATTCCCGCGAGCAACAACGTGTGTTTTCAAGTTCGCAAATTTTAGCCATCCTCCGGTGGAGTTTAACTGTGCTTGGTTATTTTGAATTGAAGTGCACCAGGGGAATCTTCTGCCTTGTGGCCGTTAACGTTCCGGTTACCTGCCCTGGCCTTTGACGTAAATTCAGGCAGTGTATTTTCCTCATCGTGTTGTCGCTGTCCAGCACGGTGTGTAGTTTGACAGCTCAATGTATAATTGGTTGTGGGCGCCAATACCTTCTACGTTGTTTCATTGAACTCCCTGTTGTGCGCTGGCCAGGTGGAGCGGAACTTATCTTGTCGGTGGGTCCGTTGACTGTCTGTCGGTTGGGTTGCCGTCGGGTCGACAATGGTTGGGCCGACTGCCTGTCTCACCTAAGCGAGCGTTAGTGTTTGAAATCCAGGCCGACCCTCGGAAACTTCAGAGCGCCGTTGGGTGTACTGCCTTTTCTTATTTGTTCTTGTTGTTTGTATTTGTATGGCTTCTAGCCGATTTTTAAATTAAGGTTGTTTTGCCCTTAAGGTCTAAGATTGTTTGGGCCTTCAGCCTAATTAAAGAACTGTGTTAAGATAAGGCCTTTTAAAAATTAATTTTGGCTTGAGTCTTAAGTGATGGGCCTTCAGCTGATTTTTAAATTAAAGTTGTTTTGCTCTTAAGGTGTCAGATTGTTTGGGCCTTCAGCCTAATTAAGGAACTCATCGAGACGGCCTCAGAAGTAGCAGTCCAGGGGGCTAAGATCCGGAGATGCGAAGGGCTAAGCACCTGCCCATGCGGGATAAGTGAAATTGCGATACTGTTTGCCTCCTGACTGAAATGCGCAGGGAGACTGTCGTGCATAGATCACGAGTTTGTTCGCATACCGAATGGCACATCATGCACCAGCCCACCCAATTCATTTTCAAATAACTGTAGATACAGTATGCCAGTCAGGCGCTGTGGAATAACATGTAGTTCGAATAACTAATTGTCCACTGTACCACACCAAATGTTCGCAGCAAAACAATGTTGGTATCTTCGTACTGTAGTTAAGTAAGGATTCTCATCGGCCATATGTGGATGTTATGAGCTTTCACGATACCCGCACGGGTAAAGAGGCTCTCATCCATAAACAGCACCCGACGACCGAACAGGGGATCAGCAGCATGGCGCTAGAGTAACACTAACAGAAATTCTGGCGTCTAGAGTAGTCTACAGGCGTCAGCGCCTGTACCCTCTGCAAGTGAAATGCGCGGAATTGCTGTCTCCGTAGTAGACGTCGTACGGTTGATTGAGGAACCTCTGCAGTAGCACTTATACTGCGAGTAGTTATGGTCGGATCTTCATCTACCATTTTCAGGATGTTGTCAATACCCACTCCATTCAGCATAACCGTGGCGTACCACCAATGCCGTATTCCCTTAACCACCTGTCCACAGCTGTGAAAGTCTAATGGTCTGCTTTTCTTTTGTTTGCAACATTTCCACATACCGTCGTCGTCTTGCTGCTCGTGCGTTACCTTCTGCTGCACTATAAAGGAGGTGCATATCCCCGTATTCACGTACGTCATCGTAACGCGACTGCATTCTATGAACTACCGGCAGAATAAATGTACATAGTACGTCTTGTGCCTTTAGACGACAATAGCGCCATAGAATACGACGGACAACATCGAAGTCAAGGAACCCAAAGCATTTCGCGCCAGAATCAACGGAGCATTGTACAGGTGTGTACACAGCAGTATCAGCCGATATGCAGGCGAACACGACACGCCAGAAATCTATACTAGCCCATGATAATGTCAACCACAAATAATATTATGCACTATAACTCGGAGACAAAACAATTTCAAACAAAACTTTATTTGGCATTTTACTCTCATTTTGATGCATACATTACACCCACGAAGTGTGTCAGTTCCTTTTAAATCAACATGCATACATTTGTTATATTTCTGAGGCTATGGTTATTTGGTTGTGTGATGGGTAAGAGAAATATGAAGAAATGTCATGCTTAGAGAAGAAAGTATGCGCTTGAATTTAACAGCGGGTGGGCTGTTAGTCAGAGAATTTATATCAATACCACTGTCAATAATTATATTCTCTTATACTGATTCGATAAGTGAAAGAGCACTTACGAAATATTCCATCCAGTCTACTCTCGCAGGTTTGCAGAGGACACAATCAAGGCAGTTTCTGTTACGGAATATGCCATAAATAAACATATATTCGACCTGTTTTTCTTCATTATTGTTGGATGCCTGTAGCACAGTAGTCCAAACTTATATACGCATCTTCAGTTCCTCGTCTGTTATTCATGTCCTTGGAAGACATAGTCATCCAGAAGGAATGTTTGGCCTCCGATAGAAATATTACATTGATGCTGATATCTTGAAAAAAATATATGGTGGAATTCGTCGAGATTAGCAGGAAACTGAAAATTTCGTGAGCGACATATAATACTCTATAAGGCCAGTTTAATGTGTATTGGGCTGACTGTTCGATCTTCGCCGAACTTCGGTTTGCAAGCGAGAAGGAAACCAGCCGGAAGTCGTGCAGCAAAGGGCAGATCAGACGAGGAGTCACTGAACAGCAAGTTCTTGCAGGGTACGAGTCCTCTTCTGGGCTCAACATCTCGCACACAATGGAGAGATGGTGTCAGAGGTTTTTGGGCAAACAATTGGGAAGTTGCTGTACTGAAAATGGAAATAAGTCGTCGTCGCCATGGTCCTGGTTGTCACGTAATAGTGTGTGCAGTGTTCACTGTGAATAAGTGTTTGTGTACTATTTGTTGTGCGAGCGTAATCGGCACTGAGAAATGAATGAAGAGTGTAGCACTAGCTTTTTACATTATTAAATAACTTCTTCCCAAAATAGTATTGCACACTAGGGTAAACCGAATGAGATTATGCTGTTTTAAAAAGATTAGTCTTATGGTCGGTACGATGGAGGCTCCAATCTCCATATGAACACGCTGATTCAGGTTTTCCATGATTTCTTAAGTTTTTCAGCGAATGCGGGATGGTGCTCCAGTAAGGACATAAAACTAGATGTGACCTAAATGCCCCCATGTACGAATTATGTTTTTTTCTGGAAATGTGATGCCATCGCATTTTCAGTATCCTTGAAAAAGTTATCCGTGGGTGAGTAAAACTATAACTGTTACAACTACTGCTAGTTATAATACTACTACTACTAATAGTAATAATACCAACACCATCATCAATATCACCACACTGATATACGACTGGCTGGATCCAAAGACATTTACATTAGGTGAAACATATTCTATGGATCCCACGGACATTAGTCTCTGGGTTACGGGAAGAAGTCAACGATTTTCATTTTCTTCACGAGCTGTATAATATACCATAATGCTGATATTAACACATTAATTCTGAGTCAGTCGTGAATATAGGCTTTCATATATTATAAGTAGATGTCCAAAAGAAAGTTCTGTAATTCACTCTTTAACTACGCTATATTACTCAAGCCACATTTGGTATTATGTGAGTAGGTTTTTGGAAACGTATTTACCATGTATCTGATCCTCTTCTGCTTTAAATATTGAACCCTTGAAGTCTTTTTATAGGTTATTTTTGATCGCAGTATTTGTACTGTATTTTGAGGAAACTTTGTACTGTATTTTGAGGAAAGAGAAATGGTGGTAAGGACTTAGGTATTGATTGAATATATGTATTGTGAAACAGTTGGCAAATTATCAAGCTTTTAGAGGTCTCTGGAAGATATTCTAGAACTAACATTATACAATAACACGCTTCTGTATTCTGAAAATGTTATCTCTGTTAGTGGAATTTACCCAATGCAATGATTCTGCACCTCATTTATGAATGGAAATATCCTGAATAAACTAATTTCCTCATTTGTAATAAGTAACTACTGTAATGATGCGTAGTACGAATGTGTTTGAACTGCGGCGCTAGTTTCATTCTTGTATATAAGTTTTCTATTTCACTGTCAGATTATGGGCATAGTTAACCCCAAGAAATTAACACTGTATGGTTCATGCGTTTCACTGTTCGAATGAGCTATGGTTATGGATGACGGAATTCTAATAGAGATAATAATTTCTATGTATTCATACTGGAGAAACTTAGACCTATTTTACCAAACCTTGCCTAATAATCGACAACTTGTAATCGTACCTCATCGGATTGTTTAATTGGTTCTTATAGAGTAAAAGAGTAGTACCGGTAGATCGCTATGTATATTGCTCAATTTTTGGTGCCACAACCAACAATCTACCAGCACTATTCTTTGACTTGCTGGGTTGCATAGTTTTAATCGTTGGTGTACATTTTCAATCGTTACTGCATGTTTCTGAATACTTACCTCACACGATGTCAGGAGACAAACTGAACTAGCTACAGAACATCAAGGGAGCATTTTGAAGTAGATTATGCGTCTCCTGCTTGGGGCCACCACTGCACGAACGAATAATATTGCCCTACTATTACGTAACATCCGAAGTTCATCTGCTGATGACCGTCTTTCGGAAAATTCTTATCTCTACACAGTTTCAGAGGGTGGTTTAAAATTAAGGACTACTGAATGTCCGTGCCAAAAATTGAGTGGTTATCGATACCAGGAATAAAATATGAACTAAATTTTACACTTCAGGATGCACTAGATTTTCTATAGATCCTGTTTCTTAATGTTTTCGGTAAGTGGAGCCCTTTTTAACTTCCCCTACAGTTGGTTCTATAGAAGTCCAAGATGGAATGTTGGGCATACTTGATATTCCATCAAACCCATGTTGACTGCAAATGGGCTTAGATCGAAGATTAGATTTTTGAGACTTAAGCAGATATATGAATGTAAAACGAGCACCCCTGCTACATAAACAAATAATTGTTTCAGAAGTTTGTCTCGAAGTTAACAGACGCAACAGATTTGTTATCGAGTCAAAGCCTTTTTTCCTGGTAATGATATGTTACTCGTTTACGAGTTTAAATTAAGAGCAATCTCAGAATCGTATTTAGTGTACAAAATACGTTTTTTTCCTAAATTTACATTATTATCCGCATTTTACAGTCCTATTCCATTCCCGACTATTCCATATTAGCCTCCAACTGAATCTTTTTGAAATGTTTCTTTCGCTTGTAGCGTTTTTAAATTTTATTAAGAGAAATACGAATACTTACTGCAAAATTGTCGACATTTATGGTAAAGTGTGTTAGTGAGCTACGAATGAGTTCTGTGTGAAGATACAACTGCAAATAATACTATAATTTTATCTACTGTTTCTACGCTGTGTTATTTTTCACCTTAGAAAACCATTATTTTAATTTTTTAATCAATATATTAATGCTTTACTCATTGCAAATTTGAGCTTCCTATTAAAGTGCAGAAATTTGTTTCTTTCAGATCCTGGTAAATGCTTTCCGCTGTTTCTGAAAAAAATTGTTGTTGACAATGAATATTGTTGACATACTGTTCTGTCACGATCATAGTTTCCAGTACAACAATGGCAATCATATTCGACAGAGGGTGGTATACACGAGCAAGAACTGCACGGTACCGCTTTAGGATAGGCCAATAAATACCATGCAGTCAGCATTGTCCCATCATTCACCTATTACAAATTGTAATTATTTCGTTTTAGGGGCTACAAAATCCCTCTGATGGGCATCTGCGCACATGGGTGCGCTATGTGCACATTTGAACACTCTTTCAGTTAACAAGAATTCGTTGCCAATCCTTTGTACGGATTCATTTCAAGTGAATCCAAGGTAAGAAGTTTCTTATACCTTGCCTGTTTCGAGCAGAGCTGTAGTATTCTGTGACCTTTCAGTGTAGAAACGATGTTATTCATTAACCTTCGTCCTATAGTCAAATTCCCAAGAAGCAGCGTTCAGATCGCCTCCTGGCCAACTTGAGTTAGGTTTCCCGCAGTATTCTGAAATTACTTTGGGCAGAAATCGAGTTGGTTCAAATGGCTCTGAGCACTATGGAACTTAACATCTGAGGTCATCAGTCCCCTAGAACCTAGAACTACTTAAACCTAACTAACCTAAGGATATCACACATACATGCCCGAAGCAGGATTCGAACCTGCGACCGTAGCGGTCGCGCGCTTCCAGACTGAAGCGCCTAGAACCGCTCGGCCACACCGGCTGGTCAATCGAGTTGCTTCCTTTGATAAATCCGAATGTCTGTTACTCTGCTGACGAGCTGCCAAACGCAAAATTCTTTTCTTTCGCTTGCACGCGTATAATTTACTAATCGCACCTTTGTTTCAAGCTCGTTGCAGGTGTCTGTCCGTAAGGATAAAATGAATAAAGTGACCAACAGAGTGTAAGGAAAGTAAAAAAAAAAACAGCGTTGAAAAAAAAACCAGTGATGAAGAAAAAAACCGGCTGCAAAAGAGAAAAGCGGCGGGCGGGGAAGTGCGGAAGAGAGTAGGCGTGTCGTTATCATGGTAATTAGAAGGTTCTCGGTAATTTTATAACGGCTGGCGAGCAACGCGCCACGGGCAGACGTACAAAAACTTGCCTGTTGCCGCCGCAACTTGGCGAGCATTATGAAGGAGTAATGCGTTTCTGCTCCAGCTCCGAACTGACGATAAAATGAAAGTTCAAGGTGCGGCGAGCCGCGCGCAACCTGCGGTCCGCAATGGCCTGCATTAAAAACCATTCTCAGCCGCGGAAAGGGAGCCGAACCAAGTTTCGTGCTGCGAGACTTAATGACCAAGTTTTAAATTAAAATCGGTTGCTGTTGTGGTAGCAAAGCAAACAGCAAGCTACTGTGAGAAGAAAATTGTTTCTGATTTTATGCTAAACGGATTCTTACAAGAGTTTATGTCACACCTTCAGTCATCCAGATTCTCTCCTTGAATATTAAGTGACACAACAATAAAAAAAACTTTAGTTTTTTTTAATTTTTAGTTTGTATTGTTCATAAGTGTTTCCGCTATTGTCAACATATACGTCGCGAGAGATTCTGCAAATATATTGATATTTAAGATGTATCGTTTATTTTGTCGTCTCAGTTGCACATATAGTAAAAAATATGCAAATGACACGACAAAATAAACGATAAATCTATCACTTTGTGATATGACTGTGTGTGATGTATGTAAGGTCGACTGAAGTATGTAAGCTCACTGCTTTCTACACCTGAGGACGGAATGAATTAATGTCTGTGAACATATACAGATATGAGGGAGCTTGCTTTCGCCACAATAAAATTTTGTTTCTGGCGCGAAAAGATTATATAATACAGAACGGCTTTTCTCTGAAGTGTTCTGAGCAGAGAAAATCGGAAGTGCATTCTGAGAAGACATTGGCGCTGATTGCTATTAGATTGGAAACCCAATTCAGGAGGCTACTGTAACTGGGATCAATTTTGTTCTCAAGGGGCCACTGTCCTATTTCCGTCTTCCTCTTAGTCAACTTTTCGGGATACCATCCGAATAAGGTCAATTGATATTTTTATGATATAAAGTGCATTGAGTGCCATGTCGTTCTAGATTGCTACCTGTGAAAAGGCCCTCGAGTATAGTGGCTATACTCCCAGAAGATATTAACTGTTAGCAGTTGGCGTTCAGATATTCGTGTATTTGCTGATGGCTCGCGTTGTCGTCGGAAACTGCGTGGGATATCAAGCGAACTCACTGCATCGCAGCGAAAGCAATGAAGTAAGATAAATAATAAGCTGACATTCATAGATATAACAGTATTTTGGTGCACCGTAACGAGCCTGGTCTTCCCATTTATAAATTTATGATTAATGAACACACGTGCTATGATCGATAGTAGGTGAAAACCTACCATATAATCACTTACATTATGGTTTTCTTTTTCGTGTTCATTGCAGTATCATTCTCGCAACGAAAAGAAAAGAAAAAAAAGTAGCTAAGGTTCTTAGTGTCACCGGGTTCATTTTAGATCGCCTGCTGATTTTGTTACGGCTATGTGATAACCATTCTTTGGCGTAAAGTTTCTCGTTACTAATACACTGCCTGAAAAAAAAAGGCAGGCTCCCAGAAGGTGAGCAGAAAACGAAATGAAACTTCGCTTGACTGGGAGAATGTGTGATTGATGTTGTTTCAGTGATTACAAAATCGAGTCAGATTTGCAAAGGATTTCGCAACATGATTCACCTTATCACTATGACGTTGCATCGCATCTGACCTGGATACGTGTGCTGATTAGATCCCGAAGGGTGTCATAAATCTATTGTATCTTCTCCAGAAGCAAGTTGCTCTACAATTGTTGTAACTGGCCCATGATATCCTGGATACTGGCTCTGGAACTGAGTTGACTTGCGAACCGGTCCCAGACATCTTCTATAAGGGACATATCTGGGGATCTTGCTGGCCACGGAAATACCTTCACATCACGCTGACAGTCCATACAGACACGTGCCTTGTGTGGACAAGCATTTCTGGTTGAAAAATGGCTCCACGATACTGTCGCTTGAGAGGTAAGACACGAGGACATAGAATACCACTGACGTACCATTTTGCCGTCAGTATTCTCAATCACTACCAGCTGTCATATGAAGTCAGACTCGATGGCTCCCTACACCATGACAACAGGCGGAACACCTCTGTGCCTCTCCAACACATGGGAAGAAATGGACTTCTCCCAATCTCGCCGCCATGTTTGTGACGATGGTTACCCAGGGTAGTGCAGAACCGCGACTCATCGCTGATCACACGGTGACGCCATTCATCACCAGTCCACGTGCGCAGCTCGTAGTCTAGTGGCTAGCGTTGCCACCACTGGATCACGGGGTCCCAGGTTCGATTTCCGGCCGGGTTGGGGATTTTCTCTACCCGGGGACTGGGAAATTATGTTGTCTGCATCATCATCATTTGTGACAGTGGCTAGATTGGATTGTGAAAAAAATTGGATTATGTAAAAACTGGGACTTTGTACGGGCGCTGATGACCACGCAGTTGAGCGCCCCATAAACCAATCATCATCATCATCACCAGTTCATGCGTCCCGGTCACACCCCACTCCAAACGCAGCCGTTTGTGTCGTGTTGTTAACGTCAGCCTACGCAAGGGGCGGTAATTCCCTGTCTGGCTGCTGCTACTCTGCGACCAATGCTGCTGGATGACACAGTATGTACTGAGAGCCTATCACTTGAATAGCTGGTACAGATAAGAAGGAGTTATATGTGCTTGGTGCACAGAACGTCGATCCCTCCTGTTGGCGGTCAGACATGGTCGACCGGAATCTTGACGACGTGTAAACCTGCTCTCAAGTCCACAAGCAGCTCAAAAACTGTCCACTGTCACGTCTGAATGCCCCACAAATCAGGATATTGCGCGATTCTACGAGATGACCAATTAGAGACCCACAAAGAAGATCATTTTGAATTCTGGCCGGTGCTGATAACACTGTCTCACAGGAGTACGTGCCATCTCTGTGTCCTCCTCAGGAATTACTCAACATCTGACACAGTTCACGCCTGTTATATACCCTCTCAGGCTTGACATCAACAGTAAACACAAACAACACTAATGCACTCTGGTGATCGTGCTATCTGTCACAGAGATTTGCAACTCTTAATTATTCACATACCTACATTGACATCCGACCATGTCTTCTGGGTGCTTCACTTTGTTTGTCAGACCATGTAACATGTTAACTTATTCTTGTAGTCATCACTTGTCTGACATCTGCAATAGGAGTTAAAGACAGTGCAACTGACTGTCGCTAATCCGATACATATATTCTGAGTGAACAATTTTGCCCGATCCTAAATTTGAAATCATGAAAACGGGTTCACATTTGTTGACTATTTATGTGGCAAGAATAGTGATAATGATAATGATAATAAAAATTTTGGTAATGTCAGTTATGTTAATATTGCGTTACATATGACAGGAACAACGATATTCTAACAGAAAGGGGTGGCGGCAGTATCGAAAGTATCAAATCTGAACAAAAAGGTAATTGTTATGGGGAAGAGCGAAGAATAATTGGGAAAATTCGATTTCTCTTTCATTATCTTTTGTGCAACGTAGATATAACAAAGACAGAAACAGAAGGAGAATGCTATGAGAAAGGCTAAAAGTGTTGACATTGTTACAGAGACACTGAAATGAGAATATCTGGGAGATGATAGTAGGGCACTTACGTCGGTGACAACAGGAAAAGACTTAGTCTCCTCTTAAATTACTAATTTTTTAATTGTTGTTTCATCAGGAGCTGTCCTCTTGAGTCTCTGCTGCAAATAGCTTGTTACACACGTTACTGTATCGTAATCCCTTGTTGCGCAAATTAGTACCAGGAATTTCCTTTTAGCAAAACAAAATATTAATCATAACACGATATTTCCGTCAATGCTTTTTCGATGTACAGATTGAAGAGTAGGGGCGAAAGCCTACATCCCTGTCTTACACCCTTTTTAATCCGAGCACTTCGTTCTTGGTCGTCCACTTTTATTATTCCCTGCCGGCTCTTGTGCGCATTGTACATTACCCATTCTCCCTATAGCTAACCCCTATTTTTCTCAGAATTTCGAATATCTTGCACCATTTTACAGTGTCGAACGCTTTTTCCAGGTCAACAAATCCTATGAACGTGTCTTGATTTTTCCTTATTTTTGCCTCCATTATCAACCGCAACATCAGAATTGCCTCTCTGGTGCCTTTACCTTTCTGAAGCTCAAACTAATCGTCATCTAACACATCGTCAATTTCTTATTCCATTCTTTTGTCTATTATTCTTATCAAGAATTTGGATGCATGAGCTGCTAAGCCGACTGTGTGATAAATTCTCGCACTTGTCATCTCTTGCAGTCTTCAGGACTGTGCGGATGATATTTTTTACGAAAGTCACATGGTATATCGCCAGACTCATACATTCTACACAACGTGAATAGTCGTTTTGTTGCCACTTCCACCAATTATTTTAGAAATTCTGATGGAATGTTTCTATCCCTTCTGCGTTATTTGATTTTAAGTCGTCCAAGGCTCTCTTAAATTCTGATTCTAATACTTTATCCTGTATCTCTTCTAAATCGACTTTGTTTCTTCTTCTATCACAACAGACAAATCTTTCCCCTCATGGAGGCCTTCAGTGTAATCTTTTCACATATCCTCTCTCCTCTGCGTTTAACAGTGAAATTCCCGTTGCACTCTTAATGGTACCACCATTTTTTAATTTCACCAAAGGTTATTTTGACTATCCTATATGCTGAATCAGTCCTTCCGACAATCATTTCTTTTTCGATTTCTTCACATTTTTCACGCAACCATTTCGTCTTAGCTTCCCTGCACTTCCAATTTATTTCATTCGTCAGCGACTTGTATTTATTATTCCTGAACATTTTTGTACTTTCTTCTTTCATCGATCAGCTGAAGTATTTCTTCTTTTATCCATTATTTCTTCGCAGTTGCCTTCTTTGTGCCTATGTTTTTCTTTCCAACTTCTGTAACTGCGCTTTTTAGATATGTCCATTCCTCTTCAACTGTACTGCCCACTGAGCCATACCTTGTTGTTTTGTCTATAGCCTTAGAGAACATCAAGCGTATCTCGTCATTCCTTAGCATTTCTGTATCCCATTTCCTTGCATATTGCTTCTTCCATACTAGTCTCTTATACTTCAGCCTTGTCTTTAGCACTGCTGTGTTGTTATCTGAGTCTATATCTGCTTCTGGGTACGCCTTACAATCCAGTATCTGATTTCGGAATCTCTGTCTGACAGTGATGTAATCTAACTGAAATCTACCGTACTAGCTGAAATTTATTACAGAACTCAATTAGTCTTTCTCCTCTCTCATTCCTTGTCCCGAGCCCATGTTCTCCTGTAAACTTTTCTTCCACTCATTCCCCTCTAATTGCACTCCAGTCCCCCATGACTATTAGATTTTCATCTCCCTTTACGTACTGTATTACCCTTTCAGTATCCTCATATACTTTCTCTATCTCTTCATCTTCAGTTTGCGACGTCGGCATGTATACCTGAACTATCATTGTCGGTGTTGGTTTCTTGTCGATTCAGATAAGAACAACCCTATCATTGAACTGTTCACGGTAACACACTCGCCGCCCTACCTTCCTATTCATAACGAATCCTACTCCCATTATACCATATTCTGCTGTTGTTGGTATTACTCTAACTCATCTGACCAGAATTCATTGTCTTCTTTTCATTTCACTTCACTGACCCCCTATCATATCTAGATTGAGCCTTTTCATTTCCCTTTTCAGATTTTCTAGTTTCCCTACCACGTTCAAGCTTCTGACATTCCACACTCCAACTCTTAGAACTTTATCCTTTCGTTGGTTATCCAATCTTTTTCTCACGGTCACCTCCTCTTTGGCAGTCCCCTTCCATGGATACAAATGGGGCACTATTCCAGAATCTTTTGCCAATGGAGAGATGATCATCACACTTTTTCAGTTACAGGCTACATACCCAGTGGACACACGTTATGTGTCTTTAATGCAATGGTTTCCATTGCCTTTTGCATCCTCATGCTGTTGATCAATGTTGATTCTTTCCTACCCCAAGGGCAAGAGACTGCCCTGAACCTATGTCCGCTCCTCTGCCCTCTTTGACAAGGCTGTTCGCGGAATGAGAGTGACTTCTTACGCCAGAAGTCTTCGGCCCCCATGACATACGCCGTGTTAAATGGTTTCCAGCAGATCAAGATCGAAATGTCCAAACACATACCATTCTATCTGCTGGTAGGTGGTGTGCAAGCATCATGATGTATGATGGGCAGCCATGGCCAATGTGGACAAGAGAGACATGTTAGGTCCAATTGTCTCTGTCGCTGTTTGCTACTGATCCTGACCAGTGACGCAGCTTCCAAAGCGATGGTCACTTCTTTACGAGACTCCTATGCCTCAGTCATGTGAAACCTGGGATTGCCTGTTCACCTGCCAGCTCTTTCCCTCAGGAACAGTCTTGTGGACAAGACCTCACCAGCACCATCTCCTCTGATGGTAGTGAGTCCAACAGCTCTCTGGAGCTCGATGAACAGCCTGCCCGCTACGATGGACATCGAACTGAGCATGGTGCCTACCTCTGTTTTCCTTCAGACAGGCGCGACTTCAGACAATGAATGGCCACATTCTAACACGCAGAAAAGCACCTCCGAAAGCAGTGGTCTCCCCAAACATGAAAGAAGTGACAACACACTTCTTCAGATGACATCACAGGTAGTGGGCTGGATACCACACAGTGATCTCCTTCGAGCACCCCAACTACAGGAGTGGGTGCTTCCGACGTCACAACTGGGGAGCATTCTTTCTACCGCCTGCAGTGCCACCTGACAACAACGGATCCTGTGGAGTGAGGTTCCCTAGATCCTGTTGTGGCAGTGTCACCACCCCTGGCAGTGAGTCCGATGGGCGTCTCCCACCTATTTCTATCTCCTGCACTGACGGTGTCAACAATGGAGCAGATCAGGATGCTGGCCCACCTGTTGAGGACTGTCCCATGGTGGTACTTGACCCAGCTTCCACCCAGTGATTGAGGCCACAGTGACTGCACTGGATGTTTCACGCCAGCTAGACATCTCCACGGGACTCTCCATGCCAATAAAGGGAGCACATCCACAACACTACCACATTGCAACAATGAATCTGGGCACCGTTCGTGCTCCACATAAACTGAAAATGTTCAGAGACACTATTTATGCTGTTGATGTCGACATTGCCCTCCTCCAAGAAGTGTCCATCGTTGATTTCCACGCTCCCGCCGGCTACATGGTGCACATTTCCCATGCCTCTGACAACTGTAGCAGAGTGGCCATCCTCCTCCATGCAGGGCTCCCTGCTGAAGATGTAGTGTACCTTCATAATGCTAGGAGTAGGGTCTTCATGCTGTTTGGCGTCTGCATTCTAAATGTGTATGCACGTCTAGCTCCAGTCGATGTCATGAACGACACACTATCTTTGCTGACGAGGTAACGCCGCTTTTTGAGGGTTCCCTGCATGATGTGGTCCTCAGTGGTGACTTCAATTCCACACAACGGCCCACTGATCAGTTCCATATGTGGGGCCCTTTCAGTCATCGTCAACTGACTTCAGCTAATCATGGCCCTCTGTGCAGGTTTCATATACTATGGCGCACTCATCCAATCGCCTTGAATGTATATACACCCATCAAAAAAAAGTTTTGCATCACCCCAGTTCCCAGAACTCCTGAAGATAAACGTTGACTGTGTATATTGGACCACAGACACAGTCCCTTTGACTGTTCAGAGATGTCACTAAACCCACCCAAAGATGAACACAACCTATTCGACGGAGGGGGTCCGACAGCCAATCAGTTCCAGTCATTCCACCAGGAAGGAGGTACACGGCTCGTGTTGTCTTTAGTTCAACAATGTCTAGACAGTCAATACCGCGGTTCGATCGCGTCCGCATCGTTACTTTGTGCCAGGAAGGTCTCAACAAGGGAACTGTCCAGGCGTCTCGGAGTGAACCAAAGCAATTTTGTTCAGACATGGAGGAAATACAGAGAAAGGGGGTCGATGATATGCCTCGCTCAGGCCGCCCAAGGGCTACTAACGCAGTGGATGACCGCTACCTACGGGTAATGGCTCGGAGGAAACCTGACAGCAACGTCACCATGTTGAATAAGGGTGTTCGTGTGGCCACTGGTCGTCGTGTTACGACTCAAACTGTGTGCGATAGGCTGCATGATGCGCAACTTCACTCCCTATGTCCATGGCGAGGTCCATCTTTGCAACCACGACACCATGCAGCGTGGTACAGATGGACCCAACAACATGCCGAATGGACTGCTGAGTATTGGCATCACGTTCTCTTCACCGATGAGTGTCGCATATGCCTTCAACCAGACAACCATTGGAGACGTGTTTGGAGGCAACCCGGTCAGGCTGAACGCCTTAGACACTGTCCAGCGAGTGCACAAGGTGGAGGTTCCTTTATGGTTTGGGTGGCATTATGTGGGGCCGACGTACGACGCTGGTGGCCATAGAAGGCGCCATAACGCTTGTACGATACATTAATGCCATCCTCTGACCAATAGTGCACCAATATCGGCAGCATATCGGTGAGGCATTCGTATTCATGGACGACAATTCGCGCCCCCAGCATGCACATCTTGTGAATGACTTCCTTCAGGATAACGACATTGCTCGACTAGAGTGGCCAGCATGTTCTCCAGACATGAACCCTATCGAACATGCCTGGGATGGATTGAAAAAGGCTGTTTATGGACATGACCCACCAACTACTCTGAAGGTTCTACACCGAATCACCGTTGAGGAGTGGGACACTCAGGACCAACTGTTCCTTGATGAACTTGTGGGTTGTATACCACAATGAATACGAACATGCATCAATGCAAGAGGCGTGCTACCGGGTATTAAAGGTACCGGTGTGTACAGCAATCTGGACCACCACCTATGAAGGTCTCGCTGTATGGTGGTACAACATGCAATGTGTGGTTTTCATGAGCAATAAAAAGGGCGGAAAGGATGTTTACATTGATCTCTATTCCAATTTTCTGTACATGTTCCGGAACTCTCGGAACCGAGGTGATGCAAAACTTTTTTGATGTGTGTACCTCATACATTACCTTGCTGGCAACACTAGTCATAATGAAGTTATGCCTCTGGATTTCTCTGATGATGAGGCTTACATCTGCAATGTCACCCTCGCCCACCAACAGGTGTGGCACAGTCGTGACCTGTGGAAATTAAACGTTGTCCACCTGACTGTGCCTGACTGCCAACGAATTACTGAGGATGGGTGGACCCTTTGTCATCGACATCACCCCGCCTACATATCCACCCTGTCCTGGTGGCTATTCTGCACGAAACCAGCTCTACGCAAGGCATTGATGGGATATGGCAAAGACATCAAGGCTTGGCATGCCAGCTCCATGGACTTCTATTATGTGATACTACGTGACTGCTTCGGTGGCATTCTTTCCCGCCCATCAGGCGATAGTGCATCATGATAAAGCACAGACCACTTCACTCATGCCGGCCACGGTGGCCGTGCGGTTCTAGGCGCTACAATCTGGAACCGCGAGGCTGCTACGGTCGCAGGTTCGAATCCTGCCTCGGGCCTGGGTGTGTGTGATGTCCTTAGGTTAGTTAAGTTTAAGTAGTTCTAAGTTCTAGGGGACTTATGACCTAAGATGTTGAGTCCCATAGTGCTCAGAGCCATTTGAACCACTTCACTCATACCATGACGCTTCTAAGGCAGTTTTGTCGGGTTCCCCACCAATGAACATATGCCTCATAAAATGCCATCAATACATCACCTCCTCACAGAATGCCAGATTTGTCAAGGAGCTATCATAAACACCCTCACCAATGCGATGGATGGCGGCATACTAAACAGTGCGCCATTGGTCATGCTTTCCATTCCCATTTCACCTGGCTGTATGCTACCATCCCATATCAACGGACTTTAACTGAGGAAGTAGCGGTGCTCACCGTCAACATCGTACTGCAAGATGTAGCTGAAGAACTTCATTAAGATGTGACCAAAGATGATATGCTAGAAGCTATCAAGGTGGGATCTGCCAATAAGTGTGCAGGAACTGACGGCCTCCCCTCGAATGTTACAAGTATTGAACGTCTATCTGCCATGAACAGATGTATCCACCAATAACAATCCGAGCCACCTTCCTGATGAGGTCACCATTCTGGTCCCCAAACCGCACAGGCAATCGCGAAACTGTGATTACCGGCCCATCGCTCAACAGCGACATGAAAATTTTCGCCTGTTTGTTGCCATCAAGACTGTAGAATGCAGCACAATATGTCATGTTCCTTCATCAGACTTCTCTGGGTGGTGACAACAATATTCATACTGCCCTTTGCCATTACATGGACATGATAATAGTCTGCCTGTGCATTGGCATTGACTTCACTCAAGCATTCGACCACATTGATCACACTTTTTGCAGGCAGTCTTCCAGCACATGGGTTTTCCAGCTCATATAGCAACAGTGATGATGCTTCCCTTGAGTAGTGCAACTTCAAGAATTTTCTAACAGACACCTCACCGTGTCTCTAAAGATCAAGCACTCTGTCCGACAGGGTTGCTCACTTTCCACAATACTAGAAGCATTGGTGTTAGAACCCTTGCTCTAGGGACTATGCCAATGTGTGGTGGGCCTATCATTGCATGGACAACACTTCTGTTGTCCTCTATCTACACAGTGTAGATGATGTCTGTGTGGCTATGTCATGGGTGGCAATCTTTCCAATCACAGGTTCTGCTCATTGGTGAGGGCCTACCTGAGAGGTGTGTCACTTCTCTTAAGTTCAAATGGTTCAAATGGCACTGAGCACTATGGGACTTAACTGCTGAGGTCATAAGTCCCCTAGAACTTAGAACTACTTAAACCTAACTAACCTAAGGACATCACACACATCCATGCCCGAGGCAGGATTCGAACCTGCGACCGTAGCGGTCGCGCGGTTCCAGACTGTAGCGCCTAGAAGCGCTCGGCCACTCCGGCCGGCTTCTCTTAAGTATGGCCACTATCACCTGCTGCTTGTGGGTGGTTTTATAGATGATCTCTATCGTTTGGCGGCAACAAACAGCAGATGTCTCCTCCAAACGATCAGGGCTGGCGTTGTTGGTCACCAGCTGAGATCCCTCGACATTGTACAGCATGTGCAATACTGAATGTCTTCCACACCTCTCGCATCCTTCATGTGCACAAAAGTTTTTGGTCCCAATTACCCTTGCCTTTCATATGTTGATGGTAGAGGGATCCTTTGTCTATACGAGGATGTTATTCAAAGTTCAGTATGCCTCCCTTGCTCTCCCACAGGAGTGTGGTGAGGTTGGCTTATTCCTCGTGCTGGACTGAGTTATGCCATTTTGTGTTACCTCATAACTGAAAGTCTGGCGCCATTGCCTGACGGACCTCACAGGACTGCTTTTACATGAGTATATGCCCGTCTCCATGGCAGACCCAGTCATGCTATCAGACATCCCACCCGCCTTTTAGCACTTTTGGCATTTATTTCTGGAATTAAGTTACATTCTCCACTCTTTACCACTTCCATGAGTACTCTGGACAAAGACAGTGCACGACACGTTAAAATCAATCGGCCTGCCAGTCCCATCAAACACAAGTTTCCCCAGATCATATGGCATGATGTATGGAAAGCAGTGCATCAGGCTTTCTCGACACCAGCGTCCAATCCGCCTGATATATCGCCGTCAATGGCAAACAGGTCAACCAGTTTCGTTTGCACCGCATCTCACTTGCTGATGCATCCCTATGTGTTCACAGTGGTGTGGACAACAGACGCCCACTGACACTCGTCTGGTCCATTGTGTGACATCTGGAGAGTCGCACAGGATATCTTGGATTTCCTTACTTGACAAACACCTGCTCAGATCACTTTCCAAATACTTTTATGCCCAGACGTGATTCATTACCCTGAGTGTAAACTAACACTGTTAATTTGGTACATGGACTTACTGTCCACTACCTTTTTGGCCCCGACGAGCAATCGAAACTGGATGATTGGACGTACCTTAATTATCGACATTGTGCCCTTGTTTGCAACCCCTGAAACAAGCAGTTCTTTTCCAAGTTTCTATGGAGCGCCTTTCAAGACCACCCTTCCAGCTGGAACGTCCAAGCCATGAGATGGTGATGTCTTTTTGTCGATATGATGCTCTGAACGTACTGCAAACGGAATCTCCATTAAAATTTCGAGAAGAAATATTTGGTTGTTCCACGGTCCGAAGGCGCGAGCGACTACCGGAATTCTGAAACAAAAAAAGAAAAAAAATCAATTAAAAAATATAACTAAATAGACTACACAAATATTTTAAAAAGTAACAAAAAAGCCACTACGCAACTCCTTTCATTTTCATTGCTCCCCTGTGTGTTCTCCCTCCCTATGTTCTTCCTTCTCTACCCCTCCCCTTTTAGTAAAAGGTTAGTTGTTTTGGGATAGGCATAAAT
This sequence comes from Schistocerca nitens, assembly GCF_023898315.1. Classification (NCBI taxonomy): domain Eukaryota; kingdom Metazoa; phylum Arthropoda; class Insecta; order Orthoptera; family Acrididae; genus Schistocerca; species Schistocerca nitens. The sequence continues at coordinate 585,310,601 of NC_064614.1, read as the reverse complement.
AGGCGCCAATGCCCGAGGAGGAGCAGTTCTTTTTTTTCCGAGGACACAAGTGGCGGTGGCAATCAGATCTTTTTTTGTAGTTCCCTTTCCTGTCCAGGGGAGAAAAAACAAAAAAGGCTGCTTTCTTAATAAAAAATAAATTAATTAAAAACACTGTAAGGCGGCCGCCCGCGATAAGCGGGAAAACCGAGTTCGAGTCCCAATCCAGTACAAAAATTTCCTTTGTCGTCATTCCATTATACGGCAGATGGGTGTCCATATTCGAAACTGTGAATAAATTTTGTGTATTTCATAACGGCTGTAGTCGCTGCAGTGTCTGTTCTTTCGGACATGTATGCATGTGTGAAGGAACTTCGCATCATTATTCGGTGTACCACAACCACTGCAATATTAGAAAGGCAGACCTTTTTTATGAGAGAAAAATGACGTGGAATTATTTAGATTAGATAAGAGATGTTCTGAGAAGTAAGTAGCGACCTGACCCAGCCCCGCACTGATAGCACTAAGCATCTGCGGCTGGACGATTTTCCAGGCGTTTCCGTGACAAATTATTTACAGAAACCTTCCTCGTGAATCAGTCTGTCTTTTAGTGAATACCGTATAAAAATCCGTACCGTCGTTCCTGAGATTACCCCTCACAATCAGATATATACACTGTCTCCGCACACAATATTTTATTTTTCTGCAGATTTCTAACTCACTGACTTCCTGAATGAACAAAGAGGCAGTTAATATAGTGTGACGCCCTCCTCAGGTTTACAGTCGGCTCTTCATGTCAAGTTGGCACAGTATTTCGATGGTCCACATGCCAATTAGCTCTGGAAGACAAATCAAAAGTGAAACGCCACAAGAATCGGAAGAACAACTGAAGGTCTAAATATCATAAACGGCAGAGAAGAAAAAATCCCAATGAAGATCCATCGTCAGTAGCAACAGTTCGACGAGACTCAGCAGCAGCAACAGCAGCAGCGCCTCACTTAAAGATGGTGATAGGGTGGACCCCGAAATATCAAGTCGACTTGATTGAAAATCTGGCTGCATCCATAGAAAAGTATCATAAGTTATCCTGGTGGTGTAGGGAAGCAACCTACTCACGCTGTAGTAAATTCACATCAGTCTTTCCATTGTGTGCCAGCCAGTCCGCTGTAACTAGCTCTGACGTCATAAATATTGCGCAATACTTTAAAAATCAAGCAAATAACCTAAAACGGTTCTAGCATGTCAGGAGTAATACTAAAACAACATGTGTTGAATATCAGTTCGATAACTTTAGCCATTTTCGAAATTTGGACTTTTTCTGTAAAAATCATTGGCGCAACAGAAAAGAGCTAGAGATTTAAAAATTGTTAATTAGATTCATTTTTCATAATTATTTAATAAAAACAGTCTTCTGGATCTCAGAAATTAAGATTTTAGTGGAAATTCATGATTTTCTGGTTTTCGTCTTAAAACTTAAGGAAGCAAGATAGATTAAGTAGGCTAATAAATAAGGCTAGGACGTTTATATTTAAGTAGAATGGAGATCCGCTATAACTATGAAGATGTGAAAAGTTTCATTTGAATACCTATAAAACTATAGCGATAGCGTATCTCCAAAGGCCAGTTCAGAGCTCGTCTACTGCGTGCAGTGTAATTAAATTAATTCTCTCGCCCAAAATATTTAACTTAGCCATGTCAAAATTTTATTATGAGTACTTACCTGTGTGCTGAATGCACATTTAAATTAAGAGCTTCATCGGCCATCAGCGAGAGAAGCTATGATTTATTCGGTAAATTAATGTGGTGCATTACTAGCCCAGCGGCTAGTCGGGAGAGCCGATTTGATCAGGCGTTCCCTTAGCCGTCCGCACCGCGGCTTTATATACTGTATAAGAACGCTGCGCGATGAAGAAAGGCCCCAGTTCTCTCCAGACGCTGAATAACACGCCATCTGTGTCGGGAGTCGCGTCGCGTCGGTATCATTGCTACAAACAGCCTCGGATGCTGTATTACGTTACTCGGGATACGCGTAACCATGAAATTATTTTCGAGTGAAGTGTTAATTCTGGGTTGACTTTAATTCTCTATCTTCAGTTTGCGTATGTCGTATTTTCACGTGCCGTCGCGGGACAGACATTCTATCAATTATTTAGTGTGGCGTTTGATGAACCTAATCATCAAATTATGGCGAGCATTCATTTAAACTTTTAATTTGGACATTTATAGTTGCATCAGCGCATTAGACTCTGAACTGCTCTGTTAGTTAGGTTGTGTGGATTCTTTTGTTTTTCATCTGTGACTTTCAGAATATACTCAACTGTTTTAGAAAATCGTTTTTGATTATAAATCCCGGACAATCTCCTAATTCCTCAGAGCTATAAGCTGTAACTATAAGTGTATTCTCAGATGAAGTGGGCACTAGGAATCTAATTACAGGCTTCACGTTTTGCTAATCATTTTCTGGTTGCCAATATTGTGGTTAGAGAGGCAGTGTTGAGAACGGCAAACAACAGCAAAAATAATAGGAACATTTTTAAGAACAATAATTTCACCCGCCGCCGTACATACGGTTAATCGGCCGGGAAGTGTTTCTACATTCTACAAATATTTATATAACAGCATCATATTTTTCCTACCCGCCGCCCCACAGTGGGACAGCTTACGAAGGCACAGATATTGAATACAATAGCCTACTTTCTATATTCTGTAAGGACTGTCTCTCAGTACAAGAACCTTGCAAGCTTCTGACTCTTTCAGTTGCAATCAAGACTTTAATAAAATGAGAGAGGTGATGTAAATCAGAACACTGGGAGGAGTTGTGGTCTAAATAACAATAGATTTATTCATTCTTAACATCACATGACAAAAGATGGCTAAAGAAACGCCACACAAACATTTTTATTTGACAAACGCTTTCAGTAATATGCTGTCTATGGTTAACAAAGTGATCAGCCTTGGAACAACACACCACACTGACCGACTTCATAATGTGAATCTGTGGTATGGCCCAAAAACTACGCTACTATCAAGTATCTGTACTCTACTATTCCATAAAGAAAAATATGCTTCCGAAGAACAGGGTGCTGAGAAGCATATATTGGAGCCCTACGCCGTAGCACCGAATACTTTAACCTTCTGCATGTCTGGGCGGCACACCACCATGCACTCGGCGACTGCAGTCATGAACGGCGCAAGCTGTTATTGACGGCGCGCGCCCGGAAGTCTCGCGTTCGGATGATTCGGAACGCAGATACTTCCCTATGAGCCTCTGAAACCTCAGTGGATTCCAGTGTGCAGGTGGACCCGTCAGCTGGTCTGCCAAACCAATTTAACTCCATGAAATGACTATGTGTGGCAAAATATGTCAAACATTTAAACGGCCGATTCGAAACAAATAAGTACACCCACGCATAACTCGCTGTGTGCGTGATGCAAGAAGCAGTACCTCTGACGGTTCAGATGGTGACTGGCGCAGGCTCTAAGTGGCACACTAGCAAAGGATACAAATTTCACCGTTTAGGTAAAGACCTGCCGTTCTTTACTAGCGAAGCGCAAGTACAAGAGTCTTCTCTTTCTCTACAGCTTTCCTCCGCAGCTCGGCAGTACAGCACATTTGTATGCTTAGACTACACCCCCTTTAGCACAAGCCAATCACGAGCTGGAGCTCAGTATTCGATTTCCCACGGAAATTCGCAGAAACTCACAGCCGCCTCGTCCGCTTTCTACCCAACAAGAGCCCATCCTCTGCTTTATTGCCGGTCATCAGATCTCTCAGTGCTCTACTCATAGCTGCTGCGACTCCTCGGTGCTAGTCAGACTACCTGGACACGGCCGCCGACCGATCGGCGCCACCCAATGTGTCTGCACAGTGAGACCGAGGGACTTGGCTGTCGGCAAACGTTTTCACCATGTTCCACAGAATAAAAGCTCCCCTTGGCCCTCAGCCACTGTACGCTTTTACTGCAGTCAATTAACTTGGCACCCTCTTCCTTCGAACGCAGGTGAAGCCTACTGATATGCCTTCACTAGAGCACACAAGCAAGAGCGTTAACTACCGCCAACCATTTCACCATATGAATGAAGTCAGATCATATCAAATGTAACAACCAAGTAATAAAGATCACTTTCCCTATGAACATTAAGCAGCATGACACCGTATCAAAAGTGAGAGTGCCCTGCAATCTCTCAACTATACAAGAACGGTTGAACACAATTATCCTCCCCCTTTCTCAAACATAACTGCATTCTCTCTTCTCCGTCCCTTTCACTCACTTCCCCAGATCCTCCTCTCTCGCACCCACTATGTTATAGTCCTGCAACGCCACCCTTCACTTTTCTCAAACCGTTACTATACTCGCATTGACTGAGTATTCCATCAGTTTTCGATAGAATATTTTATACATTATGAATGAATCACACGTGAGACTGACGTTTCACTGTACAATACTGTAGAATATTACATCTGTGTCGTGTGTGTTGCATTCATTATTTACTACCCTCATTCACATTACTTGACAGTAGGCTGTTTCATTTCATTTCATGTATTTGAAGACCTAAAATAATATAAGGGGTGTTCAATAATTAAACCAATGCTTTTTTAAATGGGATTATTGTTGTGGAACATGTGGAATATCCCGCTTCAGCCACTGAAGTGTCACGAAGTTCGGATAGGTGGCGGCGCTATGCATAGCCTTTAAAATGGCATCTATAGCGGAGGTGTTTTCCAAGCAGAAAGCTGTGATCGAGTTTCTTTTGGCGGAAAACCAGAGCATCGCAAATATTCATAGGCGCTCGCAGAATGCCTACGGAGACGTGGCAGTCAACAAAACCACAGTGAGTCTCGTTGGGCGAGGCGTCTGTCATCATTGCAACAATGTCGCGCAAACCTGTCCGATTTCCCGCATGCCAGCCGGCCGAACACAGCTACACTACGCTCAAGAAATCAAAGAAACGATATCAGCTAATTCGTCGCCAGAAAAATGCAAACGAACTTCTCCTTCTCCATGACAACGCAAGGACTCACACAAGTCTGTGCACCCGAGAGATCACAAAACTTCGTTGGACAGTTGCTCTTCCTCATCCACCCTGCAACCCGAATCTCGCTCCTTCCGGCTTCCAACTGTTTGGCCCAATGAAGGATACCCTCCGCAGGAACCAGTATGTGTATAGTGGGGAGGTTATTGTTGCAGCCGGACGTTGGCCCCGACGTTGACCAGTAGAATGGTACCATGCGGGCATACAGGCCCTGCCAATAAGGTGGCGTCAGGTCGTCGCATTGAACGAACATTATGTTGAAAAATAGGGTTTTGTAGCTAAAAGAGTGGGCAGTAATATGGTGTATGAATAAAACCAACCTGCTTTCAGAAAAAATGTGTTACATTACTTGTTGAAAGCCCCATCGTATGATGATATTGGTTGATTTTGTACTCAAATGTACAAATTTAAACATGTCAAATCTCGTGCAGTGTACACAAGAATGAAATAAAAAGTCATTTTCTGAGTAATTGCATTTGTTTTTTAATCTGTTTCTGTAAATGGAAATATTGCATTTTATAGTTTAACATCATCTTCAATCACAAGTTGATTTGTTCAATTTGAATGACTGATTGTAGTCATGAGCACGTGAAATCATTTGAAATGTAAGGGCAAAGGAAGTTTTTCACCAGTGCAGAAAGCGAACATCTTGTGCATAATGCAGGTGACTAATAACAATGCCCTCCGCAGGAACCAGTATGTGTATGGTGGGGAGGTTATTGATGCAGCAGGACGTTGGCCCCGACGTCGACCAGTAGAGTGGTACCATGCGGACATACAGACCCTGCCAATAAGGTGGAGTCAGGCCGTCGCATTGAACGGAGATTATGTTCAAAAATAGGGTTTTGTAGTTAAAAGAGTATTTGTTAATACTGTCTAGGACCTAACCGCATCCGGTGACGCCTAAGGGCTGAGGTGACACGGTGGCCGGTCGGTACTGTCGGGCCTTCAAGGCCTGTTCGGACGTTGTTTTCTGGGATTGTTTTCTCATAAAACAAACTGTGTCGCTATGTCGTTGATTTGCTGCCATGTGATAAACTGAAGCACAAAAAGTCAACGCAGTCATTGAAAAAGGAGTTGTATCTGCGAAACGCGTTGGACGTTCAGAAATATAAAGTATTGTGAGTGAAGACGATATGTTACTAGAAGCTACACTCACCAACAGCCCTTGACGAAATGCGCGTTAATAATGAAATTTAGTTAGTATTTGTGTATACATATTAATTTGTTTTTTTGGGAGGGGGTCTGCCTTGAGCAAAACACAATTTTATGTTCGTCTCCCAGACATTTTTCACTGAAGTTTCAGTATCGTCAGTGGGCTGTTATTTTCTTTTATTAAACAGGAAAAATGCTCTCTACCGTTTGTACAAATATAAATTTGAGTTTTTAAGACAGTATTTAAAAATTTGAAGAACACAGTTTTGTATATATACCTTGTTACCACATGCTGTGGTTTTCCTGTTTTTATTGCACTTGTTTTCTTTCATAGTTTGTCATCTGCAACCGCATACAACTTAATATAGAAAAGTTATTTACTTTTAAATTTTACGACTGGGAACGTTATGGTTAGGCCTAACATTAACTAATCCTACGAAGAAGATTGTGTGTGTGTGTGTGTGTTGTGTGTGTGTGTGTGTGTGTGTGTGTGTGTGTGTGTGTGTGCGTGCGAGAGACAGAGAGAGAGTTTTAACCTCAAGATGATGGTTCAAATGGCTCTAAGCACTATGGGACTTAACATCTGAGGTCATCAGTCCCCTACACTTAGAACTACTTAAACATAATTGACCTAGGGACATCACACACATCCATGCCCGAGGCAGGATTCGAACGTGCGACCGTAGCAGCAGCGCGGTTCCGGACTGAAGCGCCTAGAACTGCTCGGTCACAGCTCCAAGTTCATTTTGCTATAAGACTATCATAAAGAGGGCGGCATCGGGCTGAAGTTTGTTAGTATATTATCCACAGATGAAAGTAGGAATTATAAATGTGCTAACAACGAAGGACGTGCCGAAAATTGCCGTTGAGCCTGAACTTCTTGTAAATAGGCGTCGGTTGTTCATTACTGGTGTTAAAGCTATTGAGCGTAACACTGGTAGATACAACCTCTTGATATCAGTTCTGAAGTGACTATATTGAACGTCGAATCTGAATCTTCAGTGCCACTCTAAAAAACGGGAAGTCGAATATGTCGTCCGCGTGCATGTAAGTATCATAAGATATAGTAGCTGGTACAATGTATTGTGCTAACCTGTGCACCTACAGTTAGACGTGAAGTCAGTTCATGTTGCTTAGGTAATCCGTTGGAAATAGTGTAGGAACAACGTACAGCGAAGGTGAGAGATACTGGAAATGTACAGAACAACCTTTATTTCCCACAATCGATAACGAACTGAACTTTATCGTTCTAGTAGAACCTGTTGTTGCATTTTGTGCATCTCGCCAGGAAATTTTGGACAGTAGTGTAATATGTTGACTTTAGACCTCCTAGCAAGTGCCCCATCTCCCACACAGCTTTTCCCCCGCTCTTTACCTTTTTCAGTTCCTCGTAAACGTATTCGTTCCAGATACATCGTTTTCCATATATTTCGAGAAAATTCAACTGCTGTGCTTTATTACCACACGACAATGTTCCCTTCGTACGTGGAAGCGCATAATCTCCTCTATAAATTGCACAATTTCTGTAGTTCATTTCTAACCCCTGTGTTACTTCACCGAAAAACGTAATAAATGGCTTTATTTGTTCGGAGACATGTCAGTACGGCCAGGCTTTGAGACCGCACCGCCCTGCCCTGCAGTGAAACAATCCAGCCCTGAGCTTTGCGCCGCTCACCTTTAATTTAGACTCCGTGAGCCACGATTGCGGCCACAATCGTGTTTTTTGGTCTGTTTCTGTTTCGTGATTACACAAAAACCTCTGTAAATCTGCCCTATATTCCCTGTTCTTCAATAGTGAGCCGTAACTGAATATGGAAATGTGGGTCTTTTGTTTTTGTGTGAATGGATTGGCGCCAGTATTCAACGGTAATACCGCCGACGATGTCATTGTGATAACAGCACATCCACGTGTGCCGAATTTGCAACACGGCAGTGTCTGTCTCGGTTTCATCAGCAGGAATCATCGTCAGGAGAAGAGCTGACTTGTTACAGCCCGATTATTACACCCATTAAAAACAACTTGCAAAGAATTACGTATGCGAATATGTAGGTATGAAGTGTTATTAGTATCGCAGTGAGAACCACTAACATCACGGGTAGAGAAAATTTGATGTACAGCATCCGCAGAACCTAAGAGATCACGCACAATATGCTGATCCATCGGCCTCACAGATTGCTTGTCTAACACTGGTAGGTAAATCTTAGATAATTTGACAGAGTTCACGACATTCAGAAGGCTACACACAATACAATGAATGCTTTCAGTCAGTAGGAAGGACAAAGTTAGTTTGGTAGCAACATTGATAGCTTAGTGAAATGGAGGGTGGTAAAACAATGTTAAAATTAGAACTGTCACTGCAATAAGAATCGAATTGTGTGTGATGTGTTGGTACAATGGCATCCCTTCAGACAGCAAAGAAGGCCTGCTGCAAGACAATGGAGCCCCAGATGCCTTCTCACGTCCCCTATTGTACTTTCAGGAGAGATCTCTCCTTGTAGTTGTCAGCATGCTCATGATAGTGGACAATAGACAAGTCTGAAGACCGGGTTATAAACAATTTAACATGTAATTTGTAGATTCCACAAGTGATCTCAGCAAAATTAGCATTATCTGTAATACTTTTAGAAAAAACGTTACCATATGTGTGGTTTTCAGCTTGAAAAACGGCATTACTCCAAAGCAACAAAAGTTGCCATCAAATAATTTGATTCATGAGACGAAGAATCCAAGCTCACAATCAAACGTAAGGACTTGCCCAGGGCGAGATTTGCGGAAAGTCAGAGAAAAGAAGATCCATAGGCATACTCCTCTTTTAGGACACTTTTCTGCTACGTCTGATGTGAAACACATGAACGTATGCTGCAAGGTCACTTGAGACAAGTGAGGACGTGACGATGATGAAGCAGAGTGATAACTCAGAGACGCCTGAGGTCGGGTCTGTGTGGCCACAGCCTTCATACAAGCAGTGCCCATTGTCCAGAAATGCTGCCATCTCACGTGTACAACTTGAAAGCCACGAGCTGTTGGGTGCCACATCTCAAATTCGCAACTCCTGTTGATGAAATGTGCTAATGTAGCCAAGTAAGTGTGTGTCTTCCAAAGTTATGTATGTGTCAGAGAAATGTCTAACCCTAAGAAAGTTATCCTCAGAACAGAAATGTTAGTATTTTACTATTGATCTCACTGTGTGTTGAAAAGAGTTTGATTGTTTTGTTTCAGACATGTCAAGAATTAAGAATAACTGCTATCAACTTAGTTGTGATCAAAAATAAATAAATTTTGTAAAATTAAAATCAATTATGACGCACATTAGTTCACCGAAGTGCTTTACTTCAGATTAATCAATTTAGTTATGGGGTAGTTTAGCTGCCGAACTGAAAAGTCGTCTTTCTTGGAAATACCCACATCTTCTATTTATGATGTGCTAGTGACGTGTGCTAAGTGTGTCTACTTTGTGAACATGACTGTGATGATTTTGTGTAGAATGTACTGGTTGTGTTGGTGGTGAGTGAAGAGAGGAGACAACCCAGTGGCAACATACAACGAATGTAAGGAAAGCTTTCATCGAATTCGAAAGTAAAATTTTGACGAATCTTAAGAATATTTCCGAACAGGCCTTGGAAGGCCCAATGGTACCCACCGGCCGCCGTGTCATCCTCAGCCCACAGGTGTCACTGGATGTGGATATGGAGGGGCATGTGGTCAGCACACCGCTCTCCCGGCCGTATGTCAGTTTACGAGACCGGAGCCGCTACTTCTCAATCAAGCAGCTCCTCAGTTTGTAAGAATATTTGGTCTTATATAAATTCTGTAGGCGGATTTACGTCTTCTAATCAGTCGCTCTGTGATCATATTGGCACCGAAACTAGAAAAGACAGAGAGAAGGCCGAAATACAGAATTCGGTCATCCGAAATTTCTTCTCCGTGGAAGATCGTAATACGGTTCCTTCTTTTACTCATCGCACGAAATAACAGTTACTGGGAAAAGTAATAATGCAATTAAAAACCGACTAAAATCGCCCCATAGTGGGATACAGCAGACTCTCGATAATTTGACACTCGATTATTTAAAAAAAATGGCTCTGAGCACTATGGGACTTAACTTCTGTGGTCATCAGTCCCCTAGAACTTAGAACTACTTAAACCTAACTAACCTAAGGACATCACACATATCCATGCCCGAGGCAGGATTCGAACCTGCGACCGTAGGGGTCGCGCGGTTCCAGACTGTAGCGCCTAGAACCGCTCGGTCACTTCGGCCGGCGATTATTTCAAAATCTCAATAACTGGACATTTTTTTCCGGTACTTTAAATGCGGACTTTACCGTGACTGTTATTGATACCTAATGAAACAAGTTTACTGTTACCAGTCACTGTTTTCCCGGTAACCTGAAAATTACGCTATAAATTGGAAAACATCATTTTTTGATACCCTCAGTAACATGGAGTTGTAATAGTGAGTAGGAAAAACAATCCCAGGGCGTAACGTTGCGAAGCTATACGAAGTGGAACTAGCACATAAGGACGATAGTAGGACGGCGAATGGCCGACTTCAGTTTATTGCGAGAATTTTAGGGAAGTGTGGTTCGTCTATAAAGAAGATCGCAAACAGGACGCCACTGCAAACCATACATGAGTACTGCTCGAATGTTACAAATACCTACTAGGTCGGACTAAAGGAAGACATCGAAGCTGACACGGGGTGCTTCATTTGTCACCGGTGGATTCGATCAACACATGGGTATTACGGAGATGCTTCGTGAACTCAAGTGAGAATCGTTGGTGGGAAGACGACGTTCTTTTCGCGGAACGCTATTGAGAACCGGCATCTGAAGCTGACTGCAGAACGATTCTACTGCAGCCAACGTACCTTTCGCGTAAGGACCACGAAGATAAGATATGAGAAATTAGGGCTTGTACCGAGGCGTATAGGCTGCCATTTTTTCCTCGCTTTATTTACGAGTGGAACAGGAAAGGAAGTGACTAGTAGTTGTACAAGGTACCCTCCGCCAGGCACCATACGGTGGCTTGCAGATTATATCTGTAGATGTAGATCTTCTTATATATTTGGATCACACAAATAAGAAATTCACACAACATATTTCGAAGCTAATACATAAACCTAACAAAGGATAGTTTAATAATAAGTAATGAATCAGTAGTTCACAGCAAAATGTAATATAATTGCACTGATGATGTAATACAGCATTAGCAAAGCGAGGAAAAAAGCTATCGTATCATTTTAGGACTCACATTTTGGTGAATATTTTTAATTCAGTAGTAAGAAATCCTGATTAATTGCATATTACAAAAAGGTGCAACATATCAGTTGCATTGCAAATGACAAACACCCACATCAACATCAAAATGTAATACTACAGTATATATAATGGTAATAATATCATGAATATAAATAACATAATTGCTAACCTATATATTGTCTTGCAAATTTCGAGGTATTATTTGAAAATAAATGGGCCCACTGGAACATGTATCGTCGTTAAAGAGAAGACTTTTTGTTTGCTCAAGGCAGGACCATTTTTTCCATAATTATAATTATTATGCGATTGAAAAAGGAAGCACAAGTCATTCCCGTTTTCGAGAACGGCCATAAGACAGATGTATAGAACTATTGGCCTATATCGCTGATGTCAATTTATTGTAGAATTATGGGCGATGGTTTATGCTCGTGAATTATGGCGTTTTTGGAGAAGGAAATTTCCTCTATAAAAATCAGCATGGATCCTGTAAACAGAATTTTTTCGGAACTCACTGAGGGTATAATTTCACTTAGGCATTAGGAATTTTGAAAATATTCTTGTATTGTGCTTCCACGTTCACATTCCGTCAGCAGTGGAATTCAGCTTCGTATTGCTCAAGTATAACTGGAGAGAGAGAGAGAGAGAGAGAGAGAGAGAGAGAGCGACACATACACACGCACACACCTGTCCCCCACATATACTGTTACCTTCATCGCAGTTCCAAGTTGCACAATGTGTACACTTAACGTAGATCATACAACATGTGCAACAACATCAGCAGAATCTAATAAAACTGCCAAAGTAACCACCGGGCTCCAAGCCCGGGATAAACAAAGCTAAGGGAGGACAAGACTGGTTTTATTACGGTTTTGAATCTTAAAATTTTCCTCTATGGCTTACCTAAAAATGACTGGCAGGTGCCCAATCGAAATATGGTGCAATGAATTAAACGACGACCGACTGCACGCCCGAAATGTGTTTGAAAATATATTCCAGTTGTCACACCCCAACAGCTATACGTTATTGATTTACTTTTCCTAAGTGCTACTTATATTTTATACTAATTATTTGCACTAAAACGGTTAGGCCACGAATTGTTCATGGCTAGGGAAAACCAAAGCCAGTGGAGGAAGGTAACTGATACACATACTCACCTACATTGTGCTCCAGTATACACAAACCTTTCCGCCAGTTCACAAGTGTAGATGAAGAAGACTTACGCGCCTGCCCAGGACGAAGTGTCCTTTTTCGAGCGATATCTTCTGCAGACTGGCTCGCACAACGAATATTTCTGCCAATCAGTGACGGGTACAAATATTAACTTTCATTGTCATTTTCTAGTAACTAGAGCACTGAAAAAGTAGTTAATCAGGTGACTTTGTGGGAGACTGCCCTCTCTCTGTTTGTATGTCTTAAATGTAAGAATAAGTTTTTATAGTAAATAGTACAGACACAGTGCTATGATTAGCTTGCTCCGTTTCTTTTTTATTTTTTTCCTGGCGGATTCCAGTATTTTTAGGCACACAAGGTCGTGTGGACCGTTGGCTCCCACCTAAGGGCGGTCAAGGGTTATGTCTGGAGGCGTACCGTTGGCGAAATGGTATTTCATTCACAATGGGTTATTGTGTCTCCTCCCCAGCCAGCCAGCCTGACTGGCCGTCTCTCCACTCCGGCTCCGCCCTCACCTCATATTTGAGTGTAAACACAGCACCCGACATTAAACTTAACTGCTCCTTAAATATTTGCTACGTTCCATTACAACACTCGCTTTACTCATCCATGAAATCAAATGTGTCCGAGACAAATGCAGCCTTGTTGATGCTATGTTCCTTGACTCCTGGAAGGCATTATCGAAGTTCAGCACTGTTATTTAATGAACAAAATACGAGCTTCCCGAGTATGGGACCAGATTTGGGGCTGGATTCACGACTTCTTAGCAGATATAACTCAACATGTTGTTCTTAATGAGGCGAAATTGACAGATGTAAAGATAATTTTGAGACTCTTCCAGGGAAGCGTCATACTGCTTTCAGTTGTTTATAAGTGATCTGGTGGATAACACCAGAAGTTCCACGAGGTCGTTCGCAGACGATGCTGTTGTCTAAAGAAGGTTGCAACACCAAAAGGTTGTAGCGTTGGGCATGAAGACCCTCGGAGGGTCAATGGTGGAATTAAACCAAGGTCTGAGAACAAGAACTCTGTGCCACCACCACTCTGCCTTAGCTGGTCAAATACTACTCACGGAAATTTCTTCCACGGCTACGCGGAGAAGTGTGCTTATCAAATAGAAGCCTTGCGCAAATGATGAGTAATGAGATACGTTAATGCTTAGAGAGGGTCAGCGCGCGCCTCAAGCTCGCTCGTTACTCGTGACCTTGGCAGTTTCTGGAGAGTAGACAGCAAAAGTAAGTCGTTGCATGTCTATTTGGGTAGCCGCGTGGTCAGCGAGACGCATTGTTAAGCGAGGGGGCCCAGATTCGATTCCCGGCCAGGTCAGACCTTTTTTCTGCTCGGGGACTGGGTGTTCTGGTATCCTTATATTCGTATCGTCATACTTGGCATTATAGTATTAAGATGGCTGAATGTGCACGGCCCGAAAACGAATAAATTGAGGGGAAAACAGACTTGTGGTTCCAGTCCATGAGTGAGGCGACTCTAGCGTATTCAGAGCGGAGGCGAAATCGGCCAAGTGTGATAATGAATGGCTTGAAAAAGAAATTACACGCATTATAAGTACACTTTTAATTAATACGGTATTTCGCCATCATAATACAGGGTGTATCAAAAAGAATCATCCGATTTGGTACGTCTGTTTTTCTGAAACTAATAAACACATACAATGAGTTTTGTTTTTTGATGAACGGGAAACTCAAAAGAAAAAAATTCATACCTTTTCATAGGTGTTCAATATGCCCCCTTGTGATGCACGTCGTATGTCAATGCGTTAATCAAACTGTTCCCACACTGCAGCGAGCATGTCTTGAGTTACAGCTTCCACAGCTGCTGTTATGCGATGTCTCAGTTAATTCACTTTTGTTGGTAATATAGGCACATAAACAGAGTCCTTTATAAACCCCTACAAGAAATAATCACATGCAGACAGGTCCAGTGACGTTGGAGACCAGTAATGTAAGGCTGAACCATTTGGTCCAGTGCGACCGATCCATCGTTCAGTAATCATTTGATTCAAAAATTCACACACTTCCTGATGCCAGTGTGGCGGTGCCCCATCCTGTTGGTAAATGAAGTTGTTCGAGTCAGTCTCCAATTGTGGGAAAAGAAAGTTCTCAAGCATATCGTGATGTGTTCTTCCTGTAACAGTGTTCTCGGCAAAGAAAACTGGACCATACACCTTTTCCCATGAAACTGCACAAAGGACATTAAATTTTGAATATTCTCCCTCATATTGTACAACTTCATCTGGTTCTTCCGTACCCCATATTCTCACATTATGACGGTTCACCTTTCCATTTAAATGGAATGTGTCTTCGTCATTAAACGCTAAGCGTGGAAGAAACATGTCGTCTTCCATCATGGCATGTACGAAATTATAGATCTCCACACGTTGTTGCTTGTCAACTTCACGAAGAGCTTGCAGTACCTGAATTTGCATGTGTAAACGTCTACGCAGCACACGGCAGATGGACATCGGGGGCATGTTGACCTTCCGAGCTGCACGGCGAACGGATTTCTGCGAACTCCTTGTGAAACTGTGGCGGATACTTGTGTCGGGCACTCGGGGCGGCCCGCCGATTTGCCTTTACATAAACAAAGCGTTTCTCGGAACTGTTCATCCCATCGTCTAATGCTCTGTCCTGTAGAAGGAATCACGCCTTAACTAGTACGAAAATCACGCGTAACAGTTATTGCTGGTCCGCACTCCGTAAAACGTAGAACACAAAACGCTTCCTGTTGTCCCGACACCAGTTTTACTAGAACTGAAGAGGGTGCACTCTGCTGCTACCTAGCGGGAACCTTGTGAAACTCGTACATTACGTTGTTCACACACATATCTAAAATAGCATAATGGTTATGTTTTTTTTATTTTTCATTTATTTATTTATTTATTTTTTTTAATCGGATGAGTCTTTTTGATACAACCTGTATTTTGATCTTTGCATGTTCTCTTCATCTTGTTTGCAATCATCACAGTATGAGAAAATAGCCGCACTCTTCGTGTTTGAGCATATACGTAGAAGCAGAATGTTCGTCCGCTATAATCACACTCAGTTTCCCGAGTTATTGCATTAACTATTTAGGGAGTTAGGTGGCGCAGTGGTTAGCAGAATGGGTTCGCATTCCGGAGGACGACAGTTCAAACCTGCATCTGGCCATGCAGATTTAGATTTTTCGTGATTTCCCTAAATCGTTCCTGACCAATTTCTCGATGGTTCCTTTGAAAGGGTACGGCCGATTTCCTTTCACATCCTTGACACAATCCTAGCTTGTGCCCAGTCTCTAATGACCTCGTGGTCGACGGGACGTTAAACGTAATCTTCCTTTTCGTAAAGGTTCACCGAATATTCTTTAAGATGTGGCGTATTATTATGCTTCGCATCCCTACCTTTAGCACTAAACGTAACACACAGGACTACAAGTATCATTTCGAGTCACTATCTCTTACCACTTCAAAATAATGAAGTAAAGTTTTCGAAACTAGAGTAAGAAGAAATACAAAGACGGTAACATTATGTAGATTACGGCATTCCTATGATGGTTCCAAGGTGACATGTGATGAACAGCTGCTTTGGTAAATAAGAAACGGTATTGTAATATTTCATTGAAACCAAAGGAAACCTTTCTCTAAATCCGCTATCAAAATTTACTTTGTGTGTTACCCTTTTTTTTTAACGCGATGTTTGGTGATGTCTCCAAACCTTCGTAATTGAGATTTTTAGCTTTATATAGAACAGAGATAACTTACGGTGAAAGAAATTAAAATCATTAATATTCGTAATTTTTTCACGCCACTTTTAAGAAATTAAAAGAGGTGTGAAAATACACTTCGGCACTCTCGTTTCATTCATCTCGTTCAGGAAAATGCAATGATATTGCCTCGAGATCTCGTTCATGTGACATTCTTCGTCTTCTTTTGCCTTCTTTCTACGACGGAGAGGGCATTGATGGGCTGTGGCAATGTTGGAGGTAGTGGGTGCCGTTGCTGGCTGTCCTTCCCGGTGGTGACCCGTCCCCCCCACCCCCCACCCTCGCCACCCACTCCCCCCTCTCTGTCTCACTCTCTCTCTGGGCGGAATCAGTGCAGCCCCCCCCCCGTATCCGTGTCTCAAGTAAACCTGTGTTCACGTGTGAGAATGTTTTCTGAATGTTTGCGTTGCGTGTAATTGAGGCGATATGTGGGTACCAGTCCAGTATTTGCCGGCCGCTGTAGCTGAGCGGTTCTAGGCGCATCAATCTAGAACCGCGCTGCTGTTACGGTCGCAGCTTCGAATCCTGCCTTGGGCATGGATGTGTGTGATGTCTTTAGGTTAGTTAGTTTTAAGTAGCACTACGTCTAGAGGACTGATGACCTCAGATGTTAAGTCCCATACTGCTTAGAGCCATTTGAACCAAGTCCAGTATTTTCTTAGGTGGATGTGGGAAGCCGCCTAAAAAACAAGGCCAGGCTGATTAACTCACTAGCCCTGATCATTAATCCGCGAGGCAGATTCGATCCGCGGTAGCCTCGCCTACCCTCCTCCCAGACGCGGAGCGTTAACGCGCTCGGCTATCGGAGCGAGTACCTCAGCCATTGGACAATAAATGACCCAGAGTCCTAATAAAATCAAACGACTGGTTTGAAATTATCCCAGCTGCAACTACCCTGGTTTTTTTTCGGACCGTTCCAGTAGAATGTACGTCCCGCCCGTTAATTTTGGTAGAACGTCATCCGCCGTCATAACACTGTGACAAACGGTACTCGAGCGTCAACGAATCTCACGAGTCTTGCGAGCGCAGTGGGAACTCGCAGGCTCGGTGTGCCTATCGCCGGCTCGTATGAAGAACTGTAAAACATATGGAAATTTGTGGCAAGTTCTTATGGGACCAAACTGCTGAGGCCATCGGTCCCTAAACTTACACACTATTTAATCTAACTTAAACTAACTTACGCTAAGGACAAGACACACACACCCATGCCCGAGGCAGTATTTGAACCTCCGACAGGGGCAACCGCACGGACCGTGACAGGACGCCCCAGACGGCACGGTTACACCGTGCGTCTGAAGAACTGTAGCGACGACTTACGAGTGAGTCGAAAGGTTGAGACGACTGGCTTTAGTTAACATAGATCTATAGAAATTTGTCTGTAGGTGGTCTTGGGTATTAAGATACTCCCTATACATGCTCCATCCGCCGCAGCCTGGTGTTAGTGCAGTCGCGAGACGTTGTTAACTGATGCCCATTGTCTCGAAGATATTCACTATCCATTAGGTCAACTGAACGGTCTTGAGGAGCACTGCCCTTACCCAGAACAGGCGGGCCCGGCAGCAGAGGGAAGAGGCGCAGCAAATGTTGGCAGCATGTCATGTGGTGAGCGAGGATCGGTGTAGCGCTGAGGAGCCGGGCCGGTCGTCCGCGAACTCCGGACAGGAGCAGCCAGTCCCCGGGGAGGCGCGTAACACGGCCAGGCGCTCTGGAGCTCTCCCACCGCCCGCACCTCAGCTTCCACTCTGACGCCCCAGGGAGGACGCGCTGCGGCCTTCCCTTCCCCACAATTTCCCACTACCTGAATATTTAACGCACTCCTCCAACTCGCTTGCTCAGTTCGCCTGACGTGACCCTTGTCTTGCGCTCCGACACGATAGCAGCCGGGGATCCAATGATGGGGAGACGGTGGGGGCTGGCACTGTTCATGGGAGAAATGCCCCCTACACCCCAAAGAACATCTGTATTTAAAAACATGAATTCTAAGACATTACAAGCTCTGTTTAACAGTGGAGACTGGTAAGCTGGTTAGGAGAGGCCTAGCCCATGTGGATGCCCTGCACAAAACATTCCAGCCAGAGAATGTGCACCGTTCATAAGCTGACAGTACCTCCTGCCAGTAAAAAATCCGACACGTTCGCGAGACCACAGTTAGAGCTGGCAAACCACAGGAAGATGATAATGCAAGGCAGAAAGTGATGGACTTTCCACTGAAAAAATTCCCGAACATAGGTGGAAACGACTGCTAGAAACAGCATTCCTTCGTTTACGTAATGACATAGCTTTAGTCCACAGACCTACGTCACAATCTTAGTGCAAAATGAAATAGTGATAATGGTGAGTGTCCACTTCCGTTCCAAACTGTTAAATTGTAACGTCAAGGGAGTGAAAGATTTTTTTTTTTTTTACATTATACACTCCTGGAAATTGAAATAAGAACACCGTGAATTCATTGTCCCAGGAAGGGGAAACTTTATTGACACATTCCTGCGGTCAGATACATCACATGATCACACTGACAGAACCACAGGCACATAGACACAGGCAACAGAGCATGCACAATGTCGGCACTAGTACAGTGTATATCCACCTTTCGCAGCAATGCAGGCTGCTATTCTCCCATGGAGACGATCGTAGAGATGCTGGATGTAGTCCTGTGGAACGGCTTGCCATGCCATTTCCACCTGGCGCCTCAGTTGGACCAGCGTTCGTGCTGGACGTGCAGACCGCGTGAGACGACGCTTCATCCAGTCCCAAACATGCTCAATGGGGGACAGATCCGGAGATCTTGCTGGCCAGGGTAGTTGACTTACACCTTCTAGAGCACGTTGGGTGGCACGGGATACATGCGGACGTGCATTGTCCTGTTGGAACAGCAAGTTCCCTTGCCGGTCTAGGAATGGTAGAACGATGGGTTCGATGACGGTTTGGATGTACCGTGCACTATTCAGTGTCCCCTCGACGATCACCAGTGGTGTACGGCCAGTGTAGGAGATCGCTCCCCACACCATGATGCCGGGTGTTGGCCCTGTGTGCCTCGGTCGTATGCAGTCCTGATTGTGGCGCTCACCTGCACGGCGCCAAACACGCATACGACCATCATTGGCACCAAGGCAGAAGCGACTCTCATCGCTGAAGACGACACGTCTCCATTCGTCCCTCCATTCACGCCTGTCGCGACACCACTGGAGGCGGGCTGCACGATGTTGGGGCGTGAGCGGAAGACGGCCTAACGGTGTGCGGGACCGTAGCCCAGCTTCATGGAGACGGTTGCGAATGGTCCTCGCCGATACCCCAGGAGCAACAGTGTCCCTAATTTGCTGGGAAGTGGCGGTGCGGTCCCCTACGGCACTGCGTAGGATCCTACGGTCTTGGCGTGCATCCGTGCGTCGCTGCGGTCCGGTCCCAGGTCGACGGGCACGTGCACCTTCCGCCGACCACTGGCGACAACATCGATGTACTGTGGAGACCTCACGCCCCACGTGTTGAGCAATTCGGCGGTACGTCCACCCGGCCTCCCGCATGCCCACTATACGCCCTCGCTCAAAGTCCGTCAACTGCACATACGGTTCACGTCCACGCTGTCGCGGCATGCTACCAGTGTTAAAGACTGCGATGGAGCTCCGTATGCCACGGCAAACTGGCTGACACTGACGGCGGCGGTGCACAAATGCTGCGCAGCTAGCGCCATTCGACGGCCAACACCGCGGTTCCTGGTGTGTCCGCTGTGCCGTGCGTGTGATCATTGCTTGTACAGCCCTCTCGCAGTGTCCGGAGCAAGTATGGTGGGTCTGACACACCGGTGTCAATGTGTTCTTTTTTCCATTTCCAGGAGTGTAGTTCTTAAATCAGTTGCATGAGAATTCACTTCCCAAATTTTGGGACGAGTGCTTTTCAGATTATGTTTTCTCTGAACTGCAAGTTATGTTAAACTCATATACTAAACACTGATATTATTGTAATTAAGTAATTTATATTATATTAAAATATTTTATATAACGTTATTGTTATTAGTACTTAAAGCCTAGGCATCTGTGGCACGTTAAAAATTAGGTATGACGACAAATTACACGGAATGGGGGGACAATAATAAAGTCACCCCCCCCCCCCAAAAAAAAAAAATAAAACCGAATTCTTCTAAATCCGCCGGTCGCGGTGGTCTAGCGGTTCTAAGCGCTCAGTCCGGAGCCGCGCGATTGCTACGGTCGCAGGTTCGAATCCTGCCTCGGGCATGGATGTGTGTGATGTCCTTAGGTTAGTTAGGTTTAAGTAGTTCTAAGTTCTAGGGGACTGATGACCATAGATGTTAAGTCCCATAGTGCTCAGAGCCATTTTTTTCTTCTAAATCCACTTCTGCATGAAGCATCGCACTGAACTACAACGGGAACTATTGCTCGAGACGAATCTGGCAGTGAGACTTGAGCGATTGTGATCTTTCCAATATCGTTGCCATAG
Source organism: Schistocerca nitens (assembly GCF_023898315.1). Taxonomy (NCBI): domain Eukaryota; kingdom Metazoa; phylum Arthropoda; class Insecta; order Orthoptera; family Acrididae; genus Schistocerca; species Schistocerca nitens. Next base: position 585,289,793 of record NC_064614.1, on the reverse strand, counting down.
TACTGCCGTGATATATCACTCTGACACAAAAATTCTGATTCGTGGTCTGGTTTTTATCAGAATAAAGTCGTTGATACGATACGCTGAAACATTTACGTGTCGTTTCATCCAAGTAAAGCTCCGCGTTCTGCCATGGATAGGCTTACATCCACATCAATACACCGTAAGCCATCTTGGCAGTGTGTGGCTGAGGGTACTTACTGTATCACTAAATGATCCCCCCTTTCCCGTTCCACTCTCGAATAGCGCATGGGAAGAATGATTGTCAGAAAGCCTCTATATTAGCTCTAATTTCTGTAATTTTTTCACAGCATGTGTATGTACTCCTCGGAACGTACTCTCCCGACATTTCAGTAGGAAAACTCTCCGTGATGCACAGCGCCTCTCTTGCGGCGTCTGCCACTCGAGTTTGTTGATCATCTCTGTAACGCTCTCGCGCCGACTAAACGGTCCCGTGACGAAAAGCGCCGCTCTTCGTTGGATCTTCTCTATCTTTTCTATCAGTCCTACCAGGTAAGAGCCCCAGACTGATGGACAAAAGATTCGATCGAAAAAGGTCCTTCCAAGTCATTTCTTTCGTGGGTGAGTCACATTTCCTTAAAATTCTTCATACCAGTCAACCGGGACCGATCGACCACCGTGCCATCCTGTGACAGTGGCGTCACTGGATGCGGAACGAATAGGCGTGGGGGTCAGTACACCACTCTCCTGGCCGTTGACGGCTCTTTTAACTTTGTAGCCGCTAATTCTCACTCAAACAGCTCCTCAAGTAACATCACGAGGCTGAATGCATGCCGCTCCAAACTTCTCACCACGGAATAGTCCCTGGCAGGACCGGAAATTAAACTCGGGCCCTCCGCATAGCCGCCAGACACGCTGCCACTAAGGCGGACTCGGTTCTTCCAGAGCCGTCTTAATTCCGGAAGACGTCGAATAAAAATAGCTCATTACATCCGGCATCTACATCTACGCTCAACAAACCACTGTAAAGTGTGCGACAGAGGGTACCTTTTATACTATCATGCATTAAGGTTTTTCTGTGTTCCATTCACAGAGGGGGCCTCGGTTAATGTTTCTGTGTACAAGCTCGTATTAGCCTAATTGCATCTTCCCCTTCAATACAACAGCGGTATGTAGTCAACTGAAGAATATTTACATATTCGTCTCTGACAGTTCGTTCTTGTAGTGCCTGATTAGTTTTTCGAATTATGGTGGACAGATTCTGTGAACTGTCTGCCAGATTCAATTATTTAGCATGTGTGTTACTCTCCCGCGAGCGAAAGAGGTGTACGACTAACGCCCTGTGCGGCCTTTTCTTGTAGATGTCACTCCAACCTGGTGAGGACGCCGCAGATTAACGCAGTACTCCATTACAGATCATAACAAGCATATCGAAAAATTGTATGCTTGCATTCTATTGCTCTCCAAAGGATAAATGAAGCACTACGAAGTGTTATTGTTATAGAGAGAACAGGACAATGTCATCCACGTTCTGAGGTCAAAAAGAGGATCTCTCAGTGTTTTGATGTCAGATAAACAAATATTTAAGAAGGTGAACTTCTTAACCAAGATCACTTGCAAACAACTTTTATTGCCGATTATTGGTTTCGGTAAGAATGGCTACCATCTTTAGAGCTAGATAAAAAGTTTTTACATGTCTCCTACACCAGCTGTACGGGTAGTCTTTCTAAACCATTGCCACGGACGCCCGGGGCAGCCGCGCGGCCTCGGGCGTCTTGCCACGGTTCGCGCGGCTCCCCCGTCAGAGGTTGAGCCCTCCCACGGGCGTGGGTGTGTGTGTTGTCCATAGCGTAAGTTAGTTTAAGTTAGATTAAGTAGTGTGTAAGCCTAGGGACCGATGGTCTCAGCAGTTTGCTCCCATAGGAACCACCACGACCACCAATACCACCACCACCACCACCACCGCCATTGTCAGGTATATGAGGCAATAATTTAGAAAGAGCACTTGCACAGCTAGTATAGAAGACATATAACATATACAAACCTTTTATCAAGATTTGAAGATGGTAACCATGCTTACCGAAACCGGTAATCGTCAACAAAGATAGTTTACAGGTGATGTGGGCTAAGAAGATAACGTTCGCTCAGTTACTTATTACAGATCGCCCCTTACTACTCAAGATGAGTAAACTAATAAATATGTAAGAGACTATACAGAGCCGGATAGGCAATTTGGACACGGTTAAAGCTTGAGAAACACACAAAGTTTTTGAGTTGTACATGAAGAATACCATTTTCTACTGTATGGTTAACACTGTAAACATTTTGGGAAATTGAGGTATTGAAACATCGATGTTTTCTGAGTGAAATTATGTATTTTTATGGTACCCGAAAGCAGGCAAGCTCCTTGAAGTGAAACTTTCTACAAAAATGGCTGAATAATTCGCAGAAAGTAATCTGAAGTCTCCCATATCAGCGCCGCTTCACCCTTATTGTCAAGCAAACATTGTGGGCTCTCCTCCGCCTCGGCATCCTTGAGCTACTCATGTCTTACATTTCCTGCCCACTGCCATAGGTTTTACAGAAAACTGTGACGTATTAATTTACAGGGTGGTCAGAAAGAGCCTGAAAACCTTGTGAGGGTGTTGCAGGGAAGGTTAGGCTGAGAAATAATTGTTAAGGAAAAAAATTTGATTCCTTGCGCCGTTTCTGAGTTAATTGTCATTGAATTTAGCCAGTGAGGCCGTTGCGCGTGCAAGTTCGAGCTGCCTGCCAGAGACGGCGTAGCCAAGCGTGTGCTTCGTTTGATTTCCTAAAACCGAACAAGAGAGCCGTACAAAAATTGGACATGGGACTGTAGCAAAGATCGAATCGAGGCTGAGTAGTCTCGTGCGCTATCATCTGCTCTATGAGGACAACTGACACTAATTGTATCCGGAGGGCCGCTAGAAGTTGCGGCCGCAACGGCCTCATTGGCTAACTTCAAATCCAGTTAACTCGAAAACGGCGCAACGTATCGAATTTTTTTCTGGACAGTTATTTCTCAGCACACTCTACCCTGTAACAGCTTTATAAGTTTTTCAGACTATTCTTGACCATCCTGTAGATCTCATTTCGAGACCCTCCGAATGCCTTTAGAATAAGGAATATGATAACTCCGTTAAAAAAAAAAAAATCCGCAGCTCGTGGTCGTGCGGTAGCGTTCTCGCTTCCCACGCCCGGGTTCCCGGGTTCGATTCCCGGCGGGGTCAGGGATTTTCTCTGCCTCGTGATGACTGGCTGTAGTGTGCTGTCCTTAGGTTAGTTAGGTTTAAGTAGTTCTAAGTTCTAGGGGACTGATGACCATAGATGTTAAGTCCCATAGTGCTCACAAGGGAACCTCCCCATCGCACCCCCCTCAGATTTAGTTATAAATTGACACAGTGGATAGGCCTTGAAAAACTGAACACAGATCAATCGAGAAAACAGGAAGAAGTTGTGTGTAACTATGAAAAAATAAGCAAATTATACAAACTGAGTAGTCCAATTCTAAGATATGCAACATCAAGGACTGTGTAAGCTGAGGAGCGCAGTGGTCCCGTGGTTAGAGTGAGTAACTGCGGAACGAGAGGTCCTTCGTTCGAGTCCTCCCTCGAATAAAAAATTTACTTACTTTATTTTCGCAAAGTTACGATCTGACCGTTCATTCATTGACGTCTCTGTTCACTGTAATAAATTTAGTGTCTGTGTTTTGCGACCGCACCGCAAAACCGCGCGATTAGTAGACGAAAGGACGTGCCTCTCCAATAGGAACCGAAAACATTTGATCGCAAATTCATAGGTCAACCGATTCCTCCACAGGAAAACACGTCTGAAATGTTCTACACGACACTGGTGACGGCATGTGCTTCACATTACAGGAATATGTTGTCGACCCACCTAACTTGCACACTTGGCGAATGGGTAAAAAGTTTCTTCTACCTTGCCCGATTTAGGTTTTCTTGTGGATGTGATAATCACTCCCAAAAAAGTGATGAAGACATAAGAGTTTGTCACATAAACTGCAACAAATGAATGCAAGTTTCACAGTCGCACAGTTTTCCCTGTGCTCTGTCAAAACATACGTTTTTAACGTTTTCAAGTTTTTCCGTGTGTAGACCGTCAAATCCTGCATGTGTCCAAGCAAATCTGAACATGTCCTGGAATTTTGGAGAGCTAAGTTGATCATGTCTGAGTGCATGAACTTTGATAATTGTCTGAAAATAAAAAATTAAAACTTTTCACTCGAGGGAAGATTGAACCAGGGACCTTCCGTTCCGTAGCTGCTCGCGGTAACCACGGGACCACGGTGCTCATCAGTGTACACGTACCTTGATGTGGCTTATCTTGGACACGGACTACTCAGTTTGTATATTTTGCTTATTTTTTTCATAGTTCCATACAACTTCTTCCTGTTTTCTCGATTGATCTGTGTTCAGTTTTTCATGGCCTATCCCTGTGCCAACTTATAACTAAATCTGAGGGGGGTGCGATGGGGAAGTTCCCTTGTCAGAGCCATTTGAACCATTTTTTTAAAAAATAAACAAAATCTGCTTCAAAACTGCTGCATTTAATTCGCCTGCATGCCTCTTGCCACTTGTCGAAAACTTTGTTTCGATATGCTGATCCGACACTGAGACATTTGAACTGTACAAATTGAGATGTGGAATAGATGGATAATAGTAACTAGTTCAAAAGATAACCATATTTTTGGAATCCGGTGTTCCATTCCATTTTATTCTGCAGCTGATATGTTTCCTGGAAATACTTCTCGTAAATTTTGACCGTAAGTGGAAATTTGAGTACGGACACCGTAAGAAATTCACTCGCTGTAACGTGTGTGAATACCTGAGGTTCCACGTTCTATAAGACCGTCCTCTAGAGCGAGCGATCCAATAACCGCGACAGGGGAGCGCACATTCTCGGTAACAATAGGGATGCGCGAGGCGCGGTTTGGCAATTAGACCAGTCGTCGGGCGAGCATTCGGTTTGTGAGTATGCGAGCGCCGCAGCGCGCGCCTAATATTGCATACCGCGCACGTCCGGGCATCCCAGGCAGCCGCAGTCGCCGCGCTCCAAGCCGGAGTAAACATACGTAGCATCCCGCGAGCTGCACAACATCACGTTCCAAGGTCGTCACCCTTTCGGCTGCTTCACACACCGTCCTCCATCTCGCCTGTGTTGTGCTAAGTTAATCTGTTTCCGCATACCTACTGCAACCAACGTCACCGATAATCTGTTTTACATAATTATGGAAGGTATTTCGAATGCGTCTTTGCATCTACAAGGAAATGCGTATTTTTGTTACCAAACGCGTTTTGTTTTATTGAAAGCTAACACAGTTCGTTACAAAATATAATGAAGTGTGAATTTGCTTACTGTTCAGTGTGTGTTCTTGCTTTGTATGTATGGAAGTTTGCTTCAAAAGTGAGGAGGTGTTAGCTATCGCTGATTTTTATGATGCTCTTATCTCTTTCTGTTCTGTATTCCTAAGATGGTCTGCAAAGAGTGAGTGGTACTGTATTTCCATGCCCTGATGCGCTCTTTGTATCTCGTGTCAGATATACTGCCAGTCATAACATTGTAGATTTTCAAATTTAAATGAGGAGAGCAGTCAATCGCAAAAATTCCTAATTTATTGCAAATTTAGATTTCGACTATACTAGTCATCGTCGGTGCATTACCAGAAGAGTCATGCAGTTATTATGCGGACAATATATCGTGGCAGTCGGCGGGGAGGGGACCAGTACGGGGGAATAAGCCCCGCCTCCCTCTGGAAGGGCTGCCATCCTACGTCCGCGTTCTGTGCTTCCACGAAAGCAGAGCTTACATAACGATTATCGGGATCGCTGATTCTTTTTGATGTGGTGAGAGTCGCATTCGAATCCTTTTATGCTCCAGAATTAGGCTCTTCACTCATTTCAAAACTAAAAAACAAAAACAAAACAATTAATCCACAAAACAATGCAAACTGGACGACACAGAACATTTGGTAGTGGCCACAGCGCAGTTGTTTGCTGCGGTTGGCAGTGGTAGTTCAAAATTGGTTCAAATGGCTCTGAGCACTACGCGACTTAACTTCTGAGGTCATCAGTCGCCTAGAACTTAGAAGTAATTAAACCTAACTAACCTAAGGACATCACACACATCCATGCCCGAGGCAGGATTCGAACCTGCGACCGTAGCGGTTGCTCGGTTCCAGACTGTAGCGCCTAGAACCGCACGGCCACTGCAGCCGGCTGTGGTAGTTCAGGCCCGACCTCTACTGCTATCTTACGCAACCTTAGTTCAGAACACTCTCCACCTAAAACGGCACGATATAGTGTCGGCATAATACCAACATGTCAGAGACCTTTGGTTTTATTTCTGCCATGTAAATGCTAGTGGCATACGCCACAAGTCTGTTCCCGTAATGCACCAATGAAGATGACGTTATAGTCGAAATCTAGATCTGCAATATATTACGAGTTTTTGCGACTGACTGCCTCCTGTCTTTAAATTCGAATATTCAGTGGTCGGTGTGCGCACAAGCATCCAATGGATTCCAATTTAGTTTTGTGGTAGTGGTAAGTTCCTACGAAACCAAACTGCTGAGGTCATCGATCCCTAAGCTTACCCATTACTTAATCTAACTTAAACTAACTTACGCTAAGGACAACACACACACCCATGCCCGAGGGCGGACTCGAACCTCCGACGGGCAAAGTCGCGCGAACCGTGGCAAGACGCCCTCGACCAAGCGGCTATCCCGCGAGACTACCAATTTAGTTAATGTAGATTTTGTCATAGTCTGTGTAATTCATCTGATAGATGACAGACCGTCAATTTTTGATTTTGGTTTGGGTAGTTTCGAAATGTTTTTCTTTATTGAATTATTTGTTTTGTAGACAATGTTTATGGTCTGTCTTCTTTAAATATATCACGTGTTTCATATAATATATAATGGTAGGTCATCGTATGCCATTTTCTTATGATTGTGCTGCATGTACACGTTGGCGTGTTTTGTTTATTTTATCTTGTGTGTCTTATTTTTCTGTTAAGTTTGCCTACTAATGTTTCTTTGTATCCACTTATCAGAAGTGGTTAGAGAAATCTTGTAGTGTCTGTTTAACATGTATCTGATTGCATCTTGTTTGCGATTCTCCTGGTGTTTCGAGGTTGCATTTATTACAGTGTTCTGGTTTTGGTTTTCTCTGTTGTCATAGAAGTGCCGGCTATCGTCTTTTCTTATGGTTGGATTTTCTTGTTCTTCGTCTATTGTTAACTTTGCATCTGTACATAGTGTTTGTCTATTCCCGTAATTGTTGTATTTTGTGCTGAGATTCATCTGCTATGCATATTATGTCATCGATGAACCTGTATCAATAAATGATGATGTAGTCTCTTTAGTATTACTTAGTCTAATCTTTTTCTGTCTCTACAGTCCTCCTCCTTATTTCTCCCCAATGCTGTAGCAAGATAACTATATTTACATGCCGTATTGTGGTGTTTGTTTTCCGCACACTTCTTTCATTCTTTGCTGTTACGGTTTCTCTCCTCTGGGCTTGCTCCTTTCCAAGAAACTGCGGTGCCGAAGTTTAATATTTTTGTTACCTTCCATTCTGACATCTTCGTTGTACAGAGCGTATCATAATTAATAGCGAGAACTGTGAAAGTGTGCGATGCCAACAGTAAAAGCCTTCTAGCAATTATAGACCGCAAACGAGTCGTTAGCGAGATGATATTGATGTATGGTTACAACCGCTACTGATTTCAGTATGAAATACTCTTATAGTCAGTGTAAATGTAGTTGTAATTTTTTTCGATTAAGTCCCCGTCTAATTGGGCTACCAGATGTCGGGGTTACACATGGCAAGTTTATCCTTGTCCATCACTGATAAGACAGCATCTGTCAATTAAAATGTAAAATCAACGTATTACACAGTCGATATATTCAGGTTACTTTCTTTAAAGCGTAAACAATTTTTAGCCCTTTTCCAGTTGTCTTGAGTGTTTTGCCGTTTGGCTGGGGCATTGTCTTGGTGAAGGATCCATGACTTTTTTCTCCACAAATCGTTCCGTTTTCTCCGTACTCGCTCACGTAGGGTAGCCAGGACGCTAATGTAGTAATGCTGATTCACTGTTTGTCCCTCTGGTACCCAATCAATGTGCACAATCCCTTTGATGTCAAAAAAACAATCATCATTGCCTTGAATTTCGATTTTGACATTCGTGCTTTTTTTTGTCGTGGAGAACCAGGAGTTTTCCAATGCATCGATTGGCGTTTAGTTTCGGGATCGTAAGTAAAAAACCACGATTCATCGCAAGTAATAACATTTTGTAAGAAGGTGGGATCATTTTCAATGTTTTCCAGGATGTCAGAACAAATCATTCTTCGGCGTTCCTTCTGTTCAATTGTGAGACACTTTGGAACCATTTTTGAACACACTTTGTTCATGTTGAAACTTTCATGAAGAATCTGCCTAACACTTTCCTTGTCAACTCCTGTTAACTCAGACACTGCTCTGATTGTTAAACGGCGATCTTGTCGAACAAGTTTACCGATTTTTTCAATGTTTGCATCAGTTTTTGCTGACAATGGTCTGCCAGTGCGAGTGTCATCACTGGTGTCTTCGCGGCCATCTTTAAATCGTTTAAACCACTCAAACACTTGTGTTCGCGATAAACAATCATCGCCGTACACTTGTTGCAACATTACAAACGTTTCACTTGCAGATTTTCCTAGTCTGAAACAAAATTTGATGTTAACACGCTGTTCTTTCTGTACACTCAACATTTTCCGACGCACAGACAAAACGTCAACTACTTAAAACAGACGCCACGGGCAGACTGAGTGCAGGAGGCAGATGAAACTCGAGCAGTAGGCGGAGCGAGAGTCACGTGACAGGCCACGCGACTTTCAGCCTTATTGCATTCGTTTTATTGTTTCACCAGTACTAGTCCGGTTTTTTTCTAGCCACACCTCGTATGTGTTTTGAAGGAGTGAAGCGATCTGAAGAGACATAGCAGAATGGTATCAAAGTTTTGTATTTAATTTTCACTCTTTGACTCCAGTTGCCTCAGTCTCAGTGAAATTTGTGCAGTAAATAATGACGCATTACCAATAGACGCTGGGCGCATACTGGAATACATTCCCTGGCCGCTCGGTACTGTTTCTATTTATATTTCCTGTGCCTGAGCAGTGAGCGTTATCTTATTGCTTAAAATCGACCGTAGTTTCACTGTTAGTTGTGGATTTACGAAATACGAGAAAGCAAACATTTTTTATCGTAAGTTAGAGCGATGGGATCCCGGCCACGTCACTATATGGAAGAGAAGTAAAAAAAACGCAATTTTTCTCTTCCAAAGGTTTCTTTCGCATTGACTTCCTTCGTAATAAGTATATCGTACTGTATCTTTAACAGGCTGCTGCGTTTCTTCAGACTACACTCAATCGAAACGCGAAGCAAGGAAGAGCAGGTCTGAATTCACGTCGATGATGACATCATTAGACATCGAACACAAGCTCGGACTGAACAAGGATGGGGAAGGAAATCGGCAGTCCCCTTTCAAAGGTAACAATCGCGACATTCGCCTTAAGCGATTTAAGGAAACTGAGTAGTCAAAAACGAATACTAACAGGTTATAGTAAAATGTGAATTTCGAACTCCGCCACACACCCATATCAAACCGTTGTATACGTCCTTGTTACCCCTATCTCATTTTTTGTGCGATCGGAGTACATCACGCGAATGCTTGCAAACTAGTACCGTAATGAAAACGCCTGTAAAAAAAATCTCGACCGTGCATGTTCCGGAAGAAAATGAACGCCAATATACGACGACTAAGCACTGCTGCGACGCGAAAGTATCTTCATTAAATACGGTACATTAACACAGTTTTCCGTTTGGTATTTCGGATGAGAGCATTGGGCTAGAATAACCCTCGGTCGAGTTCGCAGACCATGTATGTTTCTCTTTATTTACCGATTTTGTTCTGCAATTACTACTGTAGTGTCCACCGTTTACTAAATAATAACTACGCTAGAACTACATAGTTCAGCACTTTAATGGCGTGCATAAAAATGAGTTTTAGACAAGTCTGAAATATTTTTGAAGAATGATAATTAAAATTATATTACCCATCATACAACAGTAATAACTATAAAACTTATCATTGTGGGGATGTTGAATAAATTTAGCGTTCGTACTCTTCAAACTTTACTTGTCATATGTAATACCATCAGTACGACTGTCCATATCTTACACATCGGCAACCGACCACAGTACCATAAACACCGTTTCGATGAACCACGTCTTCAGAGATGTTTAAAGCGACCTCAGTGCATCTCCAAACATTTGACAGCTCTCTGGATCATGCTTCTCCGAACTTCCGCGACATGGGTGTAGAGCCTTGTTTCTTCTACTGTCTCGTTTGCCTGATTCAAACGCTTCTTTCTCTTGCCCGATTCAAATGCTTCACGAGCTATTTTCCTCCCCGCTACTTGTTACTATTTCTGCTTCGGCGCCGTCTACCTTTGCTACGAATTTTCTGCTAAACAGTCTGTAAATCCTATTTGGTAGTTACTGTAAACCTCATAAGTTTTCGCTGAAAGAGAGATACTGATCTTCGCGTTGTTAGACTGCACGAAAACTCCATGTTCCTTGCGGCATCATCGGTCGTCTGCAACCAATCGAATTTAAATGTTAGTTGATGCTTGGTATTGTAAGTAGGCTGTTTAGGTTTTTTTATTGGTAACGCCACCTCAGTATGAAAATCACCGGCTGTGCCGTGTGCAGTCTGTGGCTGCTTTGCATTGTTGTAATACTCAACCATTGTAGTGTTAGGCAGCTGGCTGTGAACAGCGCGTAGCGCTGGGCAGTTGGAGGTGAGCTGCCAGCAGTGGTGGATGTGGGGAGAGAGATGGCGGAGTTTTGTAATTTGTCATGATATCAAGGTAAATACATTGTTTGTTCTCTATTAATATCTTTCATTTGCTAACTATCCCTATCAGTAGTTAGTGCCTTCCATAGTTTGAATCTTTTATTTAGCTGGCAGTAGTGGCGCTTGCTGTATTGCAGTAGCTTGAGCAGCGAAGATTTTTGTGAGGTAAGTGATTTGTGAAAGGTATAGTTTAATGTTAGTCAGGGCCATTCTCTTGTAGAGAATTTTGAAAGTCAGATTGCGTTGCGCTAACAAAACATTGTGTGTTGAAAGTCAGATTGCGTTGCGCTAAAAAATATTGTGTGTCAGGTTAAGCACAGTCCTGTGTATAATTGTCAAAAGGGGACGTTTCATATGTCGACCCTTAGCCGAGGATACCTCACTGGAATCTTCTGATTTTTTCCTTGTAGTTTGTGTAATTAGTGTAGATTTTGTTTATTGCTAGCGCGTAATTATAGAGAGAATTTCCTTTGTAGTTGTAGTTTTTCATTGTTGTACAGTAAAATAGTTGTGGCATGCATGTAGATTTGCACCAAGTATTTCGCAGCTGCAATTAACTAGATATTATTTTCAGTGTTATGTTAATGTGTTCTCTTATTTTTGATCTTCAAATTGTGCTTTTCTGTGTTGTCGTGTGAAATATTGTGACAATAATGGCGTGTGAAAAACGTAACACTAGGCTCCAAAGTAAATTGAGAAATGACAGCGAAAACGAAAGCAGTGTGTTAGCGCCACCGAGTAATGAATTAACTGATGTTCAAAGTAATAATTTGGTAATTGTGCATACGGAAATGGAGCGGGCAGCAAACAATGGTGTAGACAGCGAAACAATTAGAGAACAGAGAAGCATTATCGATCGATCGGTCGGCAATAGCTCGGCTCAGGAATCCGAAATGACACGAGACGATCTCGCAAATACTGTAGATTCAGGTTTTGGATCCTCACCGTTTTCTCAAATAAGTCAAGACACATTTTCTGCTTGTCAAAATGTGAATGTTGCCGGTGCAAATTCACTGCCGAAAACCACTGAGGAACATGTTTCAGACACCAATGCATTGTTATTACAATTAATACAACAAATGGGACAAACACAGCAAAAGCTTCAAAAATTAGACACAATTGAGCAAAATCAGAAACAAATGGAACAAAATCAGAGACAAACACAGCAACAGTTAGACGCAATGGAACAAAATCTTCAAAAGTTAGACTCATTGGAGCAAACTCTCGAACAAACACGTGAGGATTTAACTACTGAGTTACATCACATTGAATCGAAATGTCAAAAAGTCTGTAATGACGTAAAAACACAAATTTGTGAGCATTTCCAACCTATTTTTTCGCGTCATGAAAATGCACTACAGAATCACGAAGCAGCCATAAAAGAACTGCAAACTACTGTTCATGAAAATCATGAGACCTTGCAAGCTAAATTTGACTCAGTTGCATCTACCGATTCGGTTATGCAACTTGCAAAAACTCAGGAAAACTTGAAGGACACAGTAGATTTGATTTCAACACAAATGGACACTCTGAAACTTGGTTCAGAAAAACACACTGAGGAAATGTGTTCACTATCGGAGAAAGTAGCCGAACTTTCGGATCAGTTCACTAACTTATCTACGAAGGTAGATGATAATCTGAACGACACAAAACCGGTAGTCTTTAATGACACAGAAGAGTTCGAACAAATTAGGAAACTGAAACAAAATCTGAATCAAATTAATACGCAACACCAAAGAGAAATCCGGGAAGTACAAGATCAGCTGACACAGGTAATACAAGAATTACGTATTTCGGAGGACACTCGCGCTCCAACACGGGAAGAGGGACTTAGAAATACGGAAAAGCCGCAAAATAATAACACAGGACACTTCGGAAATTATGAAAGAAATTGGCAAGGCACACCGAATTTTGAGATGGAACCGCCGACACGACGTAACAATGACCGATATGCGACTCGCCGACATGATGACTTTGACTATAAGCTGTTCATTACTACACGTAAATTCAAAACGTTTAAAAATTCTGCCAACGACATTCATCCACAAGCGTGGCTCCATCAATTCTCTCATTGTTTTCCCCCTAACTGGTCATTAGAACACAGATTAGAATTTATGTGTGGCTATTTAGAGAATGAACCAGCTGTAAGAATGCGTTCGGTCATTCACGATTGTCATAGTGAAGGAGAATTTTACCATGCCTTCCTCTCAGCATATTGGTCTCAAGCCACACAAGACCGAGTAAAACATGGCATCATAATGATGAAACATTTCGAACAATCTGAATTCTCCAGTCTTGTGAAATATTTTGAAGACATGTTGCACAAGAATCAGTACCTGTCAAACCCACGCATGCTGCCAAGGAGGATTACAGGCCTTTGTAAAAAGCAACAGCGGAAAGTCAGCATTTTGGTTGCAATGGCTCAAAAAGCAGGTCTCATGCCAAACCTGGCACCATCGAATAGCAAATGTGTCAAACCCATACAGCCCCTCAGAACTCATCCGCATTTGCTTAATCAAACTGCCTGAACATTTGCGACATATTATTTTGGCAGGACGTTGCAAAGACGACATTGAAGCATTTCAAGGACTCTTACAAGAACTAGAAATTGACACTGACAATCGCGGAACGCACGAGCACAATAATTACAGATCACATCCGTCGCAATTCCGCGATGAAAGAAATAATAACTGGACGCGACAAGGCTATTCTCACAACACGAATCGTGACCGAAACAGACACCACCCGTATAACAACCGTTGGCAGAGTAGTAATAATTACAGGGAAAGATCACCTCTCCGCGGCAATGACTATCACAGAGACAATCAGAGAAACAGACAATATGGGAACCAAAACAATTATTATCAAGGGAGGCAGAATAACTTCAGACGCAACAGTTCGGCGCACAGTTACGATTCAGGAAGAAATACTCCACCACATGACCGACAAGAAAGAAACTATGTAAACTACCGACATGACGACAGACGATATATTCGTAATGACAGACCTGAATTGCATCAGAACTGGCGGGATTCAAACAGAGCAGGGCCCTCTCGAGGAGGTGAATTTGTAGAAGTTAGGTCTCCGAATCCCAATAACGACGCGCTCCAACAAAGAAACAGACACTGACCCGCACCGCAGGCAGACACCTGCGCCGGCTGGCTCCGAGAAAAATAACATAGACGCTAACCTTGAGAAAAATTCCAGTATTCTTTAACGATGTATACCGCATGATAATTGCATTGTTCAAACTCTGCGTGCTAGGAAGAGCAAAGGTTTACACCACCTTTCTCACGTTAAACCGTTTATTGAGAGATAATGTGCTTTTTTTAACTTGAGGTTTTAATGCAACATTTTGGTTTACTTGAAAATACATTCTGGAGTTTGTGTGACAGCTACTCGACTATATCACGACGCTACTAATGAGTGACAATTCACCTTGTTGCTTTTGCGGTGTATCTGTTTTATATCTGCACAGTTTTTCTGAATTCTTCTGGAAAGTAAAACATGTTTTAGTAGTAACTTTTGTGGTATAGCAACAATGAGGCAGCCTTTTCCGTAGCACAACAATACGTTACAGTACAGTACTTTCTTCATCACAACAATAAGCGTAATAACTAAGATATCTATACGCAAAGCATTTCACTTTTGTGTATCATCAGGTAAGTACATTGACTTCTGCAGAACTTAGCTTTCGGAGGACGATAACTACGAGACTTCCACAGAGATTATCTTACAACATGACGCACAGTTTAGCGCTACAGTACACGTATTTGAGTGATTAATTTTGTACTTAAAACATTTATTTTTAAAGATTTTTGAATTACAAAGAAAGTTTTCCGAGATACATTTCATTCCATTGATGTAATTTGTAACACCTGAGGGTATAATTACATTTATCCTCAGGGGGGTACACGCTTACTTTGTGTATCATGTGTTTGGCAAGCACAAGGAGCCCTAGCTAATATGGTATTTGCTTATACAACTTTACACATCGGTACCATATTTCTGTAACACACAAATTACACAGCTATCTGATCATTTAACTGAGAGATAAACATTTGTTTTACTACATCAGTGACACATGTTTACGCAATTTCACAGTTGGGTAACTTCACACTTATGAAATTGTATTTTGTCTGTGTGAACTGTTCATATTTTTTCGGAACCATTGTGATACTATGAGAGCTTTGAATGATGTAATTGGTAAGGGAGCATGATTTTAAAGTACGTTTGAGGTAGATGACACTATTGAAATGGGCAGAGAATTTTTTTAGGTTCTGACATTATTGCAGAAAGCTACGACGATTTTGAGATTTGACTGAGGTTTTATGATGTTATTATTACGACGACGATGTGTATTATGCTGCTGAGGTATGTTTATGGTCAAGAAGCTGATGCTATATGAGGAATTTGATTATGTGTCGACGATATATATATGTGTAATAAGGTAAGGAGTAATGAATAGTGATTTAGGGACTCTGCTTTGTGGAAAAGGATGTTGGAAACCAAGAATCGTATTTTAGAATTATGAAATGTGTGTAAATGCGTGAATGTATCACAATGCCGACGAAAATTTTTTTTGGACGCTGTTATATTTATAGGATTTTGTTTCTACAGATTTGTAATCCAAATTCTTGACCTGTGAAATATTTTTATATGAGTCACTGTAGCGAAAACTGCTGTCGTAAATATTCCGGGATGAGAGGTAAGTGACCGAGACGTAATTCGTTGTGAGCGGCCACCTGTGCCAGCCACCTGGAGAAACAGCCATTAGGTGGAGAAAAAAAAAAAAAAGGGGGGGGCCATTATCCTCGCTTGACGTTCCTTTGTAGAAAGCATCGCAACATTTCACGGCTATTGTCGTGCTAGTTGAGAGAAATGCCATATGGCGACAGAAATGCCTAATGAAATGACGAGAAATATTTTTACATCTGCACACCTGATTACGACAAGCGTCTTTCTACGAGAGTTGAGAGAATTTCTAACTTATGAAATGTCACATGACTGCTGAATGATTATTTTATGCTTTACTTTGTACATAGTTGCTTATTTCATTTGATATCTAGTTTCCAGCTGTGTTGCAGCATTGGTTTCATAAAAAAAAAAAAATTCATTTGCTAATGTGAACACTTTCTGTCAACAGATCTATTAAATAATTACTTTATGACCCACATTCTTCGAAAAAGGAGCTCTTGGAATGGAAAGAACAATAAGAAGGGACTAGTAACAGTTACTGCACACATAATTTTCTTTTCAAGTACATGGTAATATTTTTTTTACAATAAGTTGTTGTGGTGCACCACTTTAATTACATAGACATTAAGATGTGATTATACATTTCCCTTATCTGCATTGTTGTCTTTACTGTAATATTTTTCTGCTTGAGCGTTGTCATGTTTAGATATAATTTATTGCTTTTGCTTCTGCTGTTTGCCAGGCATAATGTTACTGAATTTGATTTTGTATTACGCTGTTAAGCCAGTTTTACTAATGATTATTTTATTGTTTGCTGCGCATTGCCTCATATTAGTTGTAATGTTGAATTGCTTGGTAATTTAGATTTACTGTAGCTTGCTTTGCCAGTTTGAAATATTTGTCATTGATGTTTATTGTTTTATGTGATGCTGCATTGCCTCGTCCCTTGGTATATATATCTGAGCTCAGTAGATTTAAGTTAGCTTAAGAGGGGGTAGACTATATAAGAAACTAACTATGATGAATTGGAAGAAATGCATTGAGAAGCCGCAAGAAACAGATAGGGCCAAAATGAGTATTGTACAATGAGCCATATTTATTTTGAAAGAATTATGGTTGGAATACAGAAAAGAGGTACAGATAGGACTTTTGGAAATAATGAGGAACGAAGGGAGATCTCCAAGAACAAAAAAAGTTTTGTTCGCAAGATACTGCAGTAAAAGAAACCCTGTCCTTTCCTTGTGTTATCCCACTATGTGTTTGTGTTCCCTTGTGTATTTGTGTACTTCCTGTCTTTAGTTGTTTATCTGATAAGACCTATGTTGTAGAATTTTTCTAATACCATGTTATTTACTTTGTAAACATGTTTAAACAGTATTTGTTCTGTTTTGTTTTAATGCTCATGTGGAAGTTGATATTCCAAAAGTTATTCTGATCTTTACGTATGTACTTATGTCATTATTTTTGTAACACTGATGTATTTGTTTATTTCTTTTGTAAAGCCCCTATTCCTACAAATGTTATCTGTATTATTATGTTTTTAATGATGTATTTTATACCGTTGTTATTGTATTCTTATGTTATAAAATTGTAATTGACACCAGGTCATCAAATTAAGTAACTTGTAAGTTACATTTCACTGCACACGTTTTTGTTGGTCATAATATATGGACAATATGTGACAAGTAGGGACTGTTAGTGTTTGCACGTGTGTTAATAATTCAGCAAGGGACTGGATAACAGCATTGCTGGTTCTAAGGACAATTCCAAAAACTTTGTGAGTGCACAAGTGGTGGTTATGGACTTGCTATATTATCCGCAAGACTCTTCAATGGTGATTGTGTACCTGCACAGTCATAACAGATGGCTGCTAGCCATCTCTACAAGGACTACAGTGGGTCTGCACCTCTGGTGGCCCACCAATACCGTAATCTCTACCAGGACTACAGTGGGTCTGCTCTGTGATGACCTACACACCAATACTCTTCAAAACTTCGACTGACTCTGTTGTGGGTTTGCTCTGTTGTGGCCCATTACCTGTCAGCATGTCAAGAGTCAGCACTGTCTTTCCGTTGGAAGGACAACACTACTTCTTCAAGACTGCATGGAAATCCACTACGTCTGTGTGCATTGTCTTTTACTGCTCAGACTTTGAGAAAAACACTGCAATGTGATGAATGATCAGGACTGTCTTTAGGGACTGTGAGAAAATTTTAGCTTTTGACCAACATTGTATCAATAAGTGTGTGCATTTGATTTATTTGTTATTGTAATTACGATTATGAAAAATTTTAACAAATATGTATTGCCCACTGCCCAACCCAATTTGTAAAATTTTTTGTGGGGAGCATGGGGGCTATGTAAGTAGGCTGTTTAGGTTTTTTTATTGGTAACGCCACCTCAGTATGAAAATCACCGGCTGTGCCGTGTGCAGTCTGTGGCTGCTTTGCATTGTTGTAATACTCAACCATTGTAGTGTTAGGCAGCTGGCTGTGAACAGCGCGTAGCGCTGGGCAGTTGGAGGTGAGCTGCCAGCAGTGGTGGATGTGGGGAGAGAGATGGCGGAGTTTTGTAATTTGTCATGATATCAAGGTAAATACATTGTTTGTTCTCTATTAATATCTTTCATTTGCTAACTATCCCTATCAGTAGTTAGTGCCTTCCATAGTTTGAATCTTTTATTTAGCTGGCAGTAGTGGCGCTCGCTGTATTGCAGTAGCTTGAGCAGCGAAGATTTTTGTGAGGTAAGTGATTTGTGAAAGGTATAGTTTAATGTTAGTCAGGGCCATTCTCTTGTAGAGAATTTTGAAAGTCAGATTGCGTTGCGCTAACAAAACATTGTGTGTTGAAAGTCAGATTGCGTTGCGCTAAAAAATATTGTGTGTCAGGTTAAGCACAGTCCTGTGTATAATTGTCAAAAGGGGACGTTTCAGTATTTTCATCAGAATTATCCTAGAAAGTATGGAAAACTGAAAAAATTAAATTAATTTACGTCATATAATAGCAAAAAACATTCAATTCAAGAATACATTAAGTGAATTTATTTCTTGAAGATGCACCTTGCAAGTGAGCTACACTTTTGCGCAAACATTCTTGCAGTCTCTTAGATAAACTGTACATTTCAACAGGAATTTTGACAGCCCCTTCTCGGATATTAGCTCTCAAGTCTTCTGTTGTAGCAGCTCGATTATGATATAGTTTGCATTTAAAGTGACGTCACAAGAAGAAACCTCATGCTGACATTATGCGGACAGGATACCGTGGCCGTGGTACGCGACCGTAAACAACCGAGAACTTCACTGCCTGAGGGGGGAGGAGCGCTGTGGGGGAATAAGCCCCGCCTCCCTCTGCCATCCTAGGTTGGCGTTCTGTGGTTCCACGAAAGCAGAACTGACATAATGGTCATAGGTATCGCTGATTCCTTTTGCTGTGGTGAGAATCGCATTCGAATCCCTTTATGCACCAGGATTAATCTCTTCAGTCATTTCAAAATAAGAAAAAAAGCAATCTGCAACAAAAGACAAATTGGAGTAACAAAGTATTTGGTAGTGGCTACAGTGCATGCTGCGGTTGGCAGTGGTATTTCAGGCCCGACATGTACCGGTACCTTACGCAACCATAGCTCAAAACACTCCCCGCCTAAAACTGTCCGTATAATACACTCCTAGAAATGGAAAAAAGAACACATTGACACCGGTGTGTCAGACCCACCATACTTGCTCCGGACACTGCGAGAGGGCTGTACAAGCAATGATCACACGCACGGCACAGCGGACACGCCAGGAACCGCGGTGTTGGCCGTCGAATGGCGCTAGCTGCGCAGCATTTGTGCACCGCCGCCGTCAGTGTCAGCCAGTTTGCCGTGGCATACGGAGCTCCATCGCAGTCTTTAACACTGGTAGCATGCCGCGACAGCGTGGACGTGAACCGTATGTGCAGTTGACGGACTTTGAGCGAGGGCGTATAGTGGGCATGCGGGAGGCCGGGTGGACGTACCGCCGAATTGCTCAACACGTGGGGCGTGAGGTCTCCACAGTACATCGATGTTGTCGCCAGTGGTCGGCGGAAGGTGCACGTGCCCGTCGACCTGGGACCGGACCGCAGCGACGCACGGATGCACGCCAAGACCGTAGGATCCTACGCAGTGCCGTAGGGGACCGCACCGCCACTTCCCAGCAAATTAGGGACACTGTTGCTCCTGGGGTATCGGCGAGGACCATTCGCAACCGTCTCCATGAAGCTGGGCTACGGTCCCGCACACCGTTAGGCCGTCTTCCGCTCACGCCCCAACATCGTGCAGCCCGCCTCCAGTGGTGTCGCGACAGGCGTGAATGGAGGGACGAATGGAGACGTGTCGTCTTCAGCGATGAGAGTCGCTTCTGCCTTGGTGCCAGTGATGGTCGTATGCGTGTTTGGCGCCGTGCAGGTGAGCGCCACAATCAGGACTGCATACGACCGAGGCACACAGGGCCAACACCCGGCATCATGGTGTGGGGAGCGATCTCCTACACTGGCCGTACACCACTGGTGATCGTCGAGGGGACACTGAATAGTGCACGGTACATCCAAACCGTCATCGAACCCATCGTTCTACCATTCCTAGACCGGCAAGGGAACTTGCTGTTCCAACAGGACAATGCACGTCCGCATGTATCCCGTGCCACCCAACGTGCTCTAGAAGGTGTAAGTCAACTACCCTGGCCAGCAAGATCTCCGGATCTGTCCCCCATTGAGCATGTTTGGGACTGGATGAAGCGTCGTCTCACGCAGCCTGCACGTCCAGCACGAACGCTGGTCCAACTGAGGCGCCAGGTGGAAATGGCATGGCAAGCCGCTCCACAGGACTACATCCAGCATCTCTACGATCGTCTCCATGGGAGAATAGCAGCCTGCATTGCTGCGAAAGGTGGATATACACTGTACTAGTGCCGACATTGTGCATGCTCTGTTGCCTGTGTCTATGTGCCTGTGGTTCTGTCAGTGTGATCATGCGATGTATCTGACCCCAGGAATGTGTAAATAAAGTTTCCCCTTCCTGGGACAATGAATTCACGGTGTTCTTATTTCAATTTCCAGGAGTGTAGATATGGAGATCTAGGAGGCCATAAAATTACAACATTTCTTAAGTTACACGGTTTCCGAAGCGTACAGCAGCCATCAATATTTGTGCTGTGTGTGTCATTGAATTATCTTGCTGAAACCGTCTGTGGAAATACCTGTAGTGTTTGCACAACAAAGATTTTGATCCAACGTGAAATCGAAATACCATTCCTGTCGTTGAAATTCTATTTATGCCATATGACGATGCAGCACACGTCACAGTAACTTAGCACAAGTCACGGTAACTTCGTTGGTGTAAATGAGTAGGATATTTTGTCCCCAGTAATGAAAGTGTTATTTATTAACAAAGTCTCAAATGGAACTTAGCTTTGCCTGGCTTCCACCAGGTTGTTAACAAACTCAGTATTATTGCTTATCTTTTCAACCATTCGTTCTCAGAATTGTCATTGCATAACATGGATCACTGAGTTTCAGTTCCTGGTCAAATGGCAGCTTGAATGGATGGGAATGAAAGTGCTGTACCAATGTTCTTCAGACACTTGAACTATGCAACTATAAAGACGATGCATGATGATGGATTGAACACTGTGGACTTCTATTGACAGCAGCGCAAACGGCTTCGATATTAAACTTCCTGGCAGATTAAATCTGTGTGCCAGACCGAGACTTGAACTCGGGACATTTGCCTTTCGCGGGCAAGTGCTCTACCAACTGAGCTACCCAAGCACGACTCACGCCCCGTCCTCACAGCTCTACTTCTGCCAGTACCTCGTCTCCTACCTTGAAAATTTTACAGAAGCTCTCCTGCGAACGTTGCGGAACTAGCACTCCTGAAAGAAAGGATATTGCGGAGACATGGCTTAGCCACAGCCTGAGGGATGTTTCCAGAATGAGATTTTCACTCTGCAGCGGAGTGTGCGCTGATATGAAGCTTCCTGTCAGATTAAAACAGTTAAAACTGTTAAAACTGTTTTAATCTGCCAGGTAGTTTCATATCAGCGCACACTCCGCTGCAGAGTGAAAATCTCATCCTGGCTTCGATATTGTCTGTGGAGTATGAGTGGTTCACGCTCAGCCCGGAGGTTTGCTTTTTTTTTTTGGACCAGTTTCCTGAGTATAATTTATCCACGTGTTAATTACGTGCATTGACGGAACATGATTAGGACATCTTAAACTGAAGTGATGACGAAAGTTTCTACATGCAGCCTCCACATTGTCACTGTTTTTGTAAAAAAGAGTCTGGTAGCAAAAGCACCTTGTGTACTACTCCAAAAATCCATGTTAACTAAACTGTAGAATGGTGTCATCTGGTTTCTATATGTTACCCAGCGTCAAGAAACGCCCAGAACTACCAACGGAAACTTCAAAATTTTCCATTTCTCTGAATCACCTTGTAATAACTGAGATCACTTTCCTTTGAAATCCAGAGTGTGATTTCATGATGCTTCTGCCCTCCCTGGTCTGGACAAAATTCCGCACATTAATCCTTATGGCGTCATATTTGCAGCACTATCCACGTCCTTGTGGCAAGTGAGTTCATTTGCACGATGAAATGAGAAGGGCAGAGCTGGGTGACCGCAGAACCCACACCGAGTCTCGAAGGTCTCGGATCGGGTGCGTTGTCACCTCAGTGTCGCCACGACTAAGTTTTTAAGTGCCTTATTTCCATATCGGATTAAAACCCTTTTAGCATCTCGCTAGCCTCCTCCCCTTGGTGTTCTAGAGGTTTCCATTACACGAGCTCTCTCGCCCGCTGCTGCGCTGTTACTGCGACCGTAGTTTCGCGAAGTAAGCAACAAAAATACAGTGTGCCTTTGTGCTCATCAAAACTGAAATAACTCCATAATTTAATACATATTGCAGAAGGTGACCTTTCCTGGTACCGCCCACCGTAACAAAGCGTCACAGTGAAAAGAAACTTATGAAACCAGTACAAAAGGGACATACGCGGCATTTTCAGGAACAAAGTTGCAGAAGTTGCTCAGATGTGCTAAGAACAGCGTAGATAAATCGCGGGGGTGTGGGAGAGAGAGAGAGAGAGAGAGAGAGAGAGAGAGAGAGAGACGGATGAAGTTATTAATGAAGGTATGAGTCATGGTAGTAATTTTAATGACGATGTGCTGTTATGGTAATGTGTGCATTTAGAGGCCTCTCCTGTTGCCAAGTCAGTTTCAGCGACTCAGAGAAGGTTTGAACTGGAAAGCTGCTCGTCTTCCAGTACATACCGCTTTTCGATTAACAGTATAAGTTGTGAACTACAGAAATGGTTTATGCCGATTATTACTGAACATAAAATTTTACCGCCTTGCTTTCTCAAACATACTCAACACTTCCTTGTCATCATGAGGAGGTTGGTTGGTTGGTTAAAAGTGGGGGGGGGGGGGGAGGAGGAGGAGGTCCTTGGTTTTATTGCACATCTACAAATATCAAATATTTGAACAATAACTGTAATGATTGGAAATTAGTACAATACCTCAGTTGTCAGTTCCTTCCATTTGTAAAACATAGATTCATTAAGGTTGCGTAGCTTATCATCTGCAACAACATGACGTTTTTAGGAAGATAGTCACATAAATAATATATGTTGTGTGATGATTTTCTCATGCACATGAACCACACGTGAGTGCTGAGTGGCCAAAACACTGCACATGGCATTTTGTAAACGCTCTCTACTTGCTTAAGCTCTAGCTGGTACAGTCCTAGCAAACGCGTCTATACGAATGTGTCGATGGATTTTCACGGATTTTGCATGCAACACCAGTAGAAGTAGCCCATACTCGTGGTGAGAGGTAACGCTCGTATAAGGAGCAGTCAAATGAAAAGAGATAGGTGAAAAAAAGGAAACAAAACTGTTTATTACTTCAAAAGTAAACGTCATAACTGTTAATACGTTTATTCCATTGTGAGACAAGACGCTCGAAGCCTTCATGGCAAAATGTTTTCGGTTACCTAGGGAACCATGAATGAACACAGGAGTGCATATCTTCGTCCGAAACAAATCGACCGCCACTAATGTCTTTCTTCAGGGCACCAAAAGTATGGACATAGCATGGGGAGAGGTCGTGACTGTATGGAGGATGTGTAAAGATTTCCCACCGAAAGTTCTGCACCATAGTCGTAACAACCTTGGCAACATGTGGGCGGACCCATACTCATGACCGTCGATTTGCTTCGAACAAAGACGTACGCGTTCCATAGGCAACCGCAAAAATTTTTCCATGAAAGGATTGACCGTCTTGTCTCACAGTAAGATAAATGCACTAACAGTTATGGCCATTACTTTTGAAATAATAAACAGTTTACTTACTTCTTTCCATCTGTCTCGTTTTCATCTGACTGCCGCTTAACTTATATCTTTTCCCAAACTACAAATCATAATGTTCTCAATGATGCGTGTAAATGTGCCAACACTTCACCACAATCAAAGTATCATCTACGAACTGCCAACACCCTATTCCGGATGAAGTGTAGGAATATATTTTAGTAGATATGTCTGTTTAGTCTTTCGGTAAATGCATTTACGTCGAAAGGAGGGGCTGGAGGCCACATTTTCCTTATATCAAATGGATTCAGACATGATCTCCGAAAATTCTCTGTAAGTTCATCGATGAAGTAATTGTCTACGTTTATTGTAGAGCGTTTGAATAATACGCCTATTAGAACTTTAACCCTAGCGTCTGAATCTCAGAGGCACCACATTTCTTTGTCCGTACATGAACGTATGGGTTAGGTAAAAGACAGTTTCCAAGGCTGAACTGAAATGGGAGTTAAGAAATGCTTCGGTTTCGACGATTTGTGTTGTGTATCAACGGTAGTAATGCAATGATTTAAAAAACAGCTATCCAGCAGCATTTCCGTGCTCGTGTTAATAAAAACAAGAATACTTTACCTCGAATTTAAAAGCCCTGGTAATCGGAATATTTGTATTTATTGTCACGTATTTATTTGTATTTATTTGACACGCATCCTATATTTGTCGTGGCTCAGGTGTGGATAGTGCAGTCCGCTCCAGGGAATTAGTGGAAGTTATATTGCTGGCTTGTCTCTTTCCATTGCTATTTTGTGCACAGAACGTGGTGAAATTATGATGCACTCTTTGTCACTGTTTCATAACGACATATTTAAAAATTCAGTCAACGCTAAAAGGCTAACACTAAGCAAAACATAATTAGAAGTGCGCAGTAAGAAACTGATGTTGCTACTACTTCAGTTTTTGAACAACGAATAGAACTGATATGAATAGAAAATTCATTAGACAACTATTGACTATACTGGACGATTTATTTTGTGTTTATTACTTTCATCATAACTAGAAACGGCATTCGAACGAAGATGACTATGACTTCGATAGTTACTGTTCGTAAGCACTGTACTGCTTGTCTTCATTGTTTCCACTCTTACGTTTTTTTATTCATTAATTTTGTTTCATAGGAATGGAGATAAGCGAAGTAGTGAAATACAGTAAAAGTGTGTAGCACTCCCTGCTGTTAGTGAACATACCAACAAAAACATAATGTTATGTTCTACTGTAAAAAGAATTTAACAAAATATCTGAAACCTTGCAATGATATCGGCATAGCCTGTAGCACAACAAACTACGCAGTGTTATCCACATACTTCTTAATATCAATTCTGTGTGGGAATGAATATGAGTCGAAATACCACTATTTGCGCCATACACCTGTGATACTGTAGTTCGCATCACTGAGACAACTCGCCATCGTTCTTGCAATGAGTAACGTTAGGGTAGCAGACTGACCATGAAGTCAGAGTCTCGAAGGCTAGGTCTGTACCTGAACTGCAGTGGAAGACCGTAAGTTAACAAGAAATTCGCCAGACCCTATCTATGGATTTCTTATGCCGCAGTAGCGATGATCAAGTTTACAACTTCCCTTTGTGTGTGTGTGAGTGATTATATATATATATATATATATATATATATATATATATATATATATATATATATATATATATATATTGTTGTGGTCTTCAGTCCTGAGACTGGTTTGAAGCAGCTCTCCATGCTACTCTATCCTGTGCAAGCTTCTTCATCTCCCAGTACCTACTGCAACCTACATCCTTCTGAATCTGCTTAGTGTATTCATCTCTTGGTCTCCCCCTACGATTTTTACCCTCCACGCTGCCCTCCAATACTAAATTGGTGATCCCTTGATGCCTCAGAACATGTCCTACCAACCGATCCCTTCTTCTGGTCAAGTTGTGCCACAAACTCCTCCCCAGTCCTATTCAGTACCTCCTCATTAGTTATGTGATCTACCCATCTAATCTTCAGCATTCTTCTGTAGCACCACATTTCGAAAGCTTCTATTCACTTCTTGTCCAAAGTATTTATCGTCCATGTTTCACATCCATACATGGCTACACTCCATACAAATACTTTCAGAAATGACTTCCTGACACTTAAATCTATACTCGATGTTAACAAATTTCTCTTCTTCAGAAACGCTTTCCTTGCCATTGCCAGTCTACATTTTATATCCTCTCTACTTCTACCATCATCAGTTATTTTGCTCCCCAAATAGCAAAATTCCTTTACTACTTTAAGTGTCTCATTTCCTAATCTAATCCCCTCATATATATATATATATATATATATATATATATATATATATATATATAGAGAGAGAGAGAGAGAGAGAGAGAGAGAGAGAGAGAGAGAGAAACGAGGGGGAGGGGCGGGGTAGCGATCCCCTCTATCTCCGTCAATCTCGCCTTCTCCATACAGTATTGCACATTTCTGCTGGAAACAGCCCAGTTGTGCCACTTCAAAATAAATCAAGATTATGCAAACACGTCATATATAAACAGCGTTTATATACCTACTGCTATGTTGTGCTACTTACAAATACTGTACTCGACGAAATTCAAGACTGAGGAAATAGGCAAGTTAAAATAGGAGATTTGGCATTTTGCATCTACTTTTATTGTTTATTTATAAACAATTACACTGTAGCTGGAGGACTTGTGAGCACTGGAGCTCTGCAAGAGAAAGTGCAGGACCTATTTAAGCATTTTAAACGGACACTTGGATTTTTAGTGTGACGCCCACTTAATCACCGAGTCACACACTGTTAATTCAGGGCTATTCAAAATGATCTAGACACTTTCAAGTGACTGTAAAAAATGTTTGGACTGAGGTAGGATAATATACCATTATGTGCAACACCAACTGCAGAAGTCTTTTGTGCCACCGTCGCAATTGTTCAATGTGTGAGCCATTTGCCAAATGGCACACGTCCAGTCTATAGTCCAATTCGGTCCACACTCACCCTAAAGCTGTGACTGTCAGTCACAGCGGTCCTGATACATCCTTGTAAGTTAGCGATGTCGTGGGTAACTGAATGTTTGAAAATAGTGTCTTCAATGTAACCCCACAGGTAAAAATAACACGGTGTCAGCGCCAGAGACCATGGGGGACATGGTAGCAGCTTAAGATTGCAGGCTGATGCACGACTGATCCCTCGCTGTAGTAGCTCAGTGTCCAACAACTCTACATCTACATTTACATTTATACTCCGCAAGCCACCCAACGATGTGTGGCGGAGGGCACTTTACGTGCCACTGTCATTTCCTCCCTTTCCTGTCCCACTCGCGTATGGTTCGCGGGAAGAACGACTGCCGGAAAGCCTCCGTGCGCGCTCGAATCTCTCTAATTTTACATTCGTAATCTGCTCGGTAGGTATAAGTAGGGGGAAGCAATATATTCCGTACCTCATCCAGAAACGCACCCTCTCGAAACCTGGACAGCAAGCTACACACGAACGTTGTAGTGGAAATGCAGTGGAGCATCATCCTGTTGGCACTGCCCTTCCATAATTGGGGTGCGAACTACACAAAATGCCTTCTCCGTTGGTCTGGTAGCCATGTTGCTGGATATCACAATAACAAAACATAACTCCTCAGTTGCTGTTTCCATATTTTAATCATATAATACCTTAAGTCAATAAAAACATTTTTACCATCACTTATTAGTGTCTAGATCATTTTGAGTAACATAGTGTAACTGTTTCAGAATCTCATTGTCATATACCTACTTTCAAAATTCTTACGAATGGCAAACACATGTCAGCAATTTTTTAAACATAATTTTATGAGTTCTACTTCTACATCTACCTCTACATTCATACTCCGCAAACTACCTGACGGTATGTGGCGGAGGGTACCTTGAGTATCTCTATCGGTTCTCCCTTCTGTTCCAGTCTCGTATTGTTCGTGGAAAGAAGGATTGTCGGTATGCCTCTGTGTGGGCTCTAATCTCTCTGATTTTATCCTCATGGTCTCTTCGCGAGATATACGTGGGAGGGAGCAATATGCTGCCTGACTCCTCGGTGAAGATATGTTCTCGAAACTTCAACAAAAGCCCGTACCGAGCTACTGAGCGTCTCTCTTGCAGAGTCTTCCACTGGAGTTTATCTATCATCTCCGTAACGTTTTCGCGATTACTAAGTGATCCTCTAACGAAGCACGCTGCTCTCCGTTGGATCTTCTCTATCTCTTCTATCAACCCTATCTGGTACGGATCCCACACTGGTGAGCAATATTCAAGCAACGGGCGAATAAGTGTACTGTAACCTACTTCCTTTGTTTTCGGATTGCATTTCCTTTGGATTTTTCCAATGAATCTCAGTCTGGCATCTGCTTTACCGACGATCAACTTTATATAATCATTCCATTTTAAATCACTCCTAATGCTTACTCCCAGATAATTTGTGGAATTAACTGCTTCCAGTTACTGACCTGCTATATTGTAGCTAATGATAAGGGATCTTTCTTTCTATGAGTTTCAAAAAATGTTCCTGTCTTTGCTAATAAAAAAGTATAAATAACGCTTCGAGTTATTTATATATTTATTAGAAAGTCTCTTACGAATATTTGGCCTAAAGGACATATTGGGGACAGCTTACACTGCCACATAAAGTTACGTAACACCACACTAAAAGCAGACAGGAAATACGAAATTATGGTTGCTGCGTTCCTCTCTGTCTGTGGCGAAGTCACGTGATGAAAGAGGGGGATTGGCGTGCCTTCTGCTGGTACTATTGTCCCTTTCTGTCCCAGCCTCCACAGTCGAGGAGCACGGGGCGGAAACTCGCACTTCTGCCGGAGCTCCAGTATTAATGGCTCGTTTTCCAGAGCCCTTTCCAGACGACGCTCCGCCTGGAGCCGTGATTTACGCGAGGCCCCGCGCCCAGCATAACGGCGCATTTAACGCTGGAGGAATGCGTATTAATTAGAGAGCAGGAAAAGCGGCATTCAAGCTCGCGCCTCCTCGGCAGAACATCTGGCGCTGCTCCACAGCCACAGAGCGGCCTGAAAAACCCCCCGCGGCAGCGTTATCTACCGCAGAGCCGCCTGCTGCGGTTTACTGGCCTACCCCCATTGCCTCGTTTGTGTGGTCGCGAGCTCCGAGTAGCAAGAGAGACGGCGCAGCACCGCTATACAATCTTGGACCTGAGCCAGTGAGGGCTACTGTTTCTGTCTTGAATATCGGCAGCGGGCAAAGGATATAAATACAACGAATCTTCCACTCTGCAGCGGTGAGTTCGCTGTTTTGAAACGCCTTGGCCGGCCAAAACTGTGTACCTGAACAGGATTCAAACCAAGTACGTAGCCTTTAGAAGAGACATACCGGGTGATCAAAAAGTCAGTATAAATTTGAAAACTGAATAAATCACGGAATAATGTAGATAGAGAGGTACAAATTGACACACATGCTTGGAATGACATGGGGTTTTATTAGAACCAAAAAAATACAAACATTCAAAAAATGTCCGACAGATGGCGCCTCATCTGATCAGAATACCAATAATTAGCATAACAAAGTAAGACAAAGCAAAGATGATGTTCTTTACAGGAAATGCTCAATATGTCCACCATCATTCCTCAACAATGGCTGTAGTCGAGGAATAATGTTGTGAACAGCACTGTAAAGCATGTCCGGAGTTATGGTGAGGCATTGGCTTCCGATGTTGTCTTTCAGCATCCCTAGAGATGTCGGTCGATCACGATACACTTGGGACTTCAGATAACCCCAAAGCCAATAATCGCACGGACTGAGGTCTGGGGACCTGGGAGGCCAAGCATGAAGAAACTGGCGGCTGAGCACACGATCATCACCAAACGAGGCGCGCAAGAGATCTTTCACGCGTCTAGCAATATGGGGTGGTTTTTTTTTGTTCTAATAAAACCCCACGTCATTCCAAGCATGTGTGTCAATTTTTACCTCTCTATCTACATTATTCCGTGGTTTATTAAGTTTTCTAATTTATACTGACTTTTTCGTCACCCGGTACTAGCAGAAGTGAGGTTATGAGGAAGGAATGAAGATTGCAGTTAACGTCCCGTCAACAGTTTGGTCATTACGGACGGAATTCAATTTAGGATTACGAAAGAAACCATTAACGAATGATGACCGATTAGAGATTAGAACTGTCGTCCACCCGTATGCGAGTCCAGTGTACTAACGACTGTCACCTCGCTCGGTGTGAAGCTGTGAGGACGAGCCATGAGCCATGCTGGCTGCTCAGTCTGTAAGAGCAATACCTACAGAATTCAAGGTTCCCGCGTCGAGAACATAATGGCAACAATTTTAAACGCTAAGAAGTTTTAGAGGACGTATCTCCTCGTCATCTTGATCAAGGTCGCCAAGCACGTTTTTTCTTCAATAATACTCTCGTTTTGAATATTGCTTTGATACTCCTTTAACTAGTTTCCGCTTCACAGGTTAAGGACGTCGACTGGTGAGCCGGCCAGGCTGGATGAAGTTTTTAGGTGGTTTCCCATATCCCACAGGTAAGTACCGGGTTGGTTCCGCGTTCCAGCTCAGATACACGCTACCCTAACATTTAGAAAACCTTCTCACGCTTGGCCATGGGAGTAACTCTAGATGCAGACAGATAGACAGTACAAGACTCCGTCCTGGGGAGTTAATACATCGTTCAGCAAGAACAGTATGGCCACCGACCTACTACCGATATAAAGCGGTCCAGGCGATAGCATCGTCACGTCACCTGGCGATGAATGTCCACCAGCCAGACACACGCACGATGCATGAAGTACCAGTGAGCGTGTTGTCCATATGTAGAATGGGGAAGGCACGCGATCCGTCTGAATTTGACCGAGGGCAGACTGTGATGGCACGGAGGCTCGACACGTGCACTTCGTAAACTGCACGACTTGTGGGGTTTACGAGAGTACTGTGGAGAGTGTGTTCAACACGTGGCGAAATCAAGGTGAAACCACGACGACCTTCATTCCATTTGGTGTATCTATACTGCTACACCGCTATTCCAGAACCCGGTACCATTTGCAGGATGCCTACGAAATGGCTTAGGGACAACAAAAATTAGATTTTCAGTATTTCGGGTAACTGTTGATCAAATTTAAAAAAACTAAAATTCTGTCTTAATCTACTTATCAAGAGATATAATCTTATGTTAAACGTTCGACACAATAAGACACGTTCTACAGTGACAAACTATGTGTTAGTCTTGAGGCAGCTTAAGTGATGGCGTGGCAAATTCCCACACTAAAACCATCCATTATTTGAGAATGAGCACTTAGTGACCTACAAAAAACTTTACACAGAATTTCAAATCCTTACGAAACTTTTCTTAGTGACAACCACCACGAAATGATGAAAGAAAACAGTTTATTGCTTGGCTACATTTACGCTGTTCATGCAGTCAAACTTCATCATCAAGCATGACGTTTTTATTTATTACTTCTTTAGATCTAACTCTATTCGGAACACACTTTGCAGACAATATGTACATTCATTGACGTAAAACGTGGCCGGCGAGCGACTACCGCAGAGTCTGAGTCTGCGCCGACCGTGGCATTGGACAAGTAACACTGACAATTCTCTGTCTGTCTATCTGCACTATTGGCAGAAGGCTTACCAATTATATTCAAAATCGAACGTCACAAGTGAAACACGCACTTGATCACCCGGGATTTCCATGTTAGTTTACGTAGCTGTGTAAATGAAAGGAAGATACCCTAATTTATTCTTTGGCGTAATTCATTCGAACAGCAGCAGAACTAAATTATGAAACACAGTCTTCGATTGGCAGTTATAACACTATAACCAGCAGTTCAGCTAATTATAAACCATGGTCGTGGTCACAAATTCGTAGCTATATTGTAGCAATGTCAGACTCCATACTACATTTTCGATTGTTGAATAATATGTTGTGGCACGAACTTATCTGTCAGTCATCATGTTAAATCATCAGAAATTGTTACTGATATCTGTCTGCGTCATCGGCACCTGTTACGACAACAGAGCTGCCAAACGCTGCCTACAACGTAACGCTTGTGGCAAGATGGCTGCATTTTTACAGCTACGAGTACATTGCCGCATGGTCGGATACGGACACCCAGGCTAGAGCGAGACACTGTGCTTTTCAAATTTCTGATATGTGCTGTGCCCATCTATCTAAAAAGAGTGACAACTGAATAATACCCTAACAATTGTTATTCCCATTTCTTCGACTCTGATCATGGGTAATGCTTAGCTAGACATAATATTTATGTGTACTTGCAGCAACCTGCACCATTAAATAACTAAAGGAAGGCAACAAATTGCTTCAAAAAAGGCTTCCTAACAGTAAAATTTGTCTTAAACGTTACCTTGTATTTAAAAGAGCCGCCCTTGCTTTTTCCAGTCTACATTTTATGCCCGTTATACTTCTATATTTTGCTGCTTACATGGCTAAACTCCCTCAGCATCGCCTGACTTAATTCGACTACAGTTTCTTGCCCTTCTACACTCCTGGAAATGGAAAAAAGAACACATTGACACCGGTGTGTCAGACCCACCATACTTGCTCCGGACACTGCGAGAGGGCTGTACAAGCAATGATCACACGCACGGCACAGCGGACACACCAGGAACCGCGGTGTTGGCCGTCGAATGGCGCTAGCTGCGCAGCATTTGTGCACCGCCGCCGTCAGTGTCAGCCAGTTTGCCGTGGCATACGGAGCTCCATCGCAGTCTTTAACACTGGTAGCATGCCGCGACAGCGTGGACGTGAACCGTATGTGCAGTTGACGGACTTTGAGCGAGGGCGTATAGTGGGCATGCGGGAGGCCGCGTGGACGTACCGCCGAATTGCTCAACACGCGGGGCGTGAGGTCTCCACAGTACATCGATGTTGTCGCCAGTGGTCGGCGGAAGGTGCACGTGCCCGTCGACCTGGGACCGGACCGCAGCGACGCACGGATGCACGCCAAGACCGTAGGATCCTACGCAGTGCCGTAGGGGACCGCACCGCCACTTCCCAGCAAATTAGGGACACTGTTGCTCCTGGGGTATCGGCGAGGACCATTCGCAACCGTCTCCATGAAGCTGGGCTACGGTCCCGCACACCGTTAGGCCGTCTTCCGCTCACGCCCCAACATCGTGCAGCCCGCCTCCAGTGGTGTCGCGACAGGCGTGAATGGAGGGACGAATGGAGACGTGTCGTCTTCAGCGATGAGAGTCGCTTCTGCCTTGGTGCCAATGATGGTCGTATGCGTGTTTGGCGCCGTGCAGGTGAGCGCCACAATCAGGACTGCATACGACCGAGGCACACAGGGCCAACACCCGGCATCATGGTGTGGGGAGCGATCTCCTACACTGGCCGTACACCACTGGTGATCGTCGAGGGGACACTGAATAGTGCACGGTACATCCAAACCGTCATCGAACCCATCGTTCTACCATTCCTAGACCGGCAAGGGAACTTGCTGTTCCAACAGGACAATGCACGTCCGCATGTATCCCGTGCCACCCAACGTGCTCTAGAAGGTGTAAGTCAACTACCCTGGCCAGCAAGATCTCCGGATCTGTCCCCCATTGAGCATGTTTGGGACTGGATGAAGCGTCGTCTCACGCGGTCTGCACGTCCAGCACGAACGCTGGTCCAACTGAGGCGCCAGGTGGAAATGGCATGGCAAGCCGTTCCACAGGACTACATCCAGCATCTCTACGATCGTCTCCATGGGAGAATAGCAGCCTGCATTGCTGCGAAAGGTGGATATACACTGTACTAGTGCCGACATTGTGCATGCTCTGTTGCCTGTGTCTATGTGCCTGTGGTTCTGTCAGTGTGATCATGTGATGTATCTGACCGCAGGAATGTGTCAATAAAGTTTCCCCTTCCTGGGACAATGAATTCACGGTGTTCTTATTTCAATTTCCAGGAGTGTATTTATATCTGTACACCAAAAGAACGAGAAGTGTCATCTACACAATGTTTACTACGTGGTCACACAGGAAGCTTTGCCAGTAAATGTTAACAGCATTCGATAAACGAGATTATCAATTTGCAGTATACTTCAGACCGAAAGAAACAAAATTATTATAAGAGCAGCAGGTTTACCATATTAACCATGGGGCAGGGCTGAAGCTGTGCCCTGAAGTTTGTAAAGCTTTCTCCCAGTTTATATCTGAGTGCCCCAGAGGCACTGTTGTACAAGAATATCAGCATAATCAAATGAGGCCGGCCGATGTGGCCGAGCGGTTGTAGGCGCTTCATTCTGGAACCGCGCGACCGCTACGGTCGCGGGTTCGAATCCTGCCACGGGCATGGCTGTGTGTGATGTCCTTAGGTTAGGTAGGTTTAAGTAGTTCTAAGTTCTAGTTGACTGATGACCTCAGATGTTAAGTCCCATAGTGCTCAGAGGCATTTAAACCATATTCAAATGAGAAATATCATCGGGGTGCAATCTTAAACATACCTTACTATGGTAGGTGACATTCAGTCGCAGGTTAATCGTAATTCCAGCCTGTCTCTTGATGACTCAATGGATTCCGAATTTCTCTCACTGTTGCCTACCCCATTGATGTTCTATATTGTTACGCCGTCTGGCAATCAGAACTTAATGTAGACATGCAGAAAGCTCTTCTTTGTACTGTAGCATCAAAGCTACGAATTTGTGATCACGACCGTGGTTTACCATTGCCTCGGCTGCTGGTTACAATGTTAAAGCTGTAAATGGAAGACTATGTTTGATAATTTAGTTCTGCTGTTGTTGGAATGAGTTATGCCAGTGTATAAATTAGGGTACTTATTGCGTTTATTTACACAGCCACTTAAATTAACATGAAAAATCCCGGTATTCAAGTGCTTGTTAGAGTTGTGACATTCGATTTCGAACACAATTCGTAAGCCTTCTGGTAACCTCGATCCAATACCTCATGGGTGCAGGCACAGTGATCTGCTTTACGAATACCAAGAAACAACACACAAGAATAATCGTTGAAAAGACCAGACTGCATGTAGACACAGTCGATTTCGAGATGCAAAGTGTTTTGTAACACCTCCGTTTATTTATCCCGACCTGATCTGATCGAATAGCAGCCCAATAAATATTATTAATGTGACCGTGTACCTAATGGGGCTGGCAATCGGAATTGACTGCTACGGAAGTTGTTACTTTCCAGTTCGTCCTTCTCAATACTGTAATAATGAAATGTCCGGTAACAAGAAAAACACCAACACAGATTCACTAATCACGAACCTATATTCGTCTCAAAAACACAAAAAGGAGGAGACAGCCACTGCCTTCGTCATACATATCTAATTACGGCTAATCTCAGCACAGGCTTCTTCATTTTCTATTATCGTCACACGCTAATCCATCACTGCATCCAACACTGCAATCCAACACTGCAATCCAAGGTGATGCCGGCGCGGTAGACGCGAAACCAAAATATCGGCACTAGAAATGTCACTGACCACTTCCGTAATTATACTTCTTCACTTTCCCGGTATTATTTCTAGTACAAAGGGGTTTAACCACGGCGATGGCAACTCCCTTTGTCGTTAAAGCCTTGCATTACAACAACTGGCCTCCACACACCTCTACCCGCAACATGGCACTGACTCAACTCCACACTCGCTCTCGCAACACGACACTATCGATTGTTCGCCCTATCGACCTGTGCCGAGTGCAAATTTATAGTAAGGGCCTACGGACCCCTTACAGTTTGATATCTAAGTATTTCGTAATGTATGGAACAACGTTGATTTCCAATTACTTTTTATTCCATTGAAATAAGTTTACGTTGCAAACTATCAAAGCAGATATTTTATTCGTTTGTATTTTGGGGAAAATGTAATCGTGATGGAAAATTATACATCTCAATATTTCACAAGCCGTATGCTGCATGAGCTGAAACTTTGCTATCCTTGCACTGAAATTATGTAGCAAGCATGAACAGCCACCTTTCATGCAGAAAAGTTTGAAAAATGAGGAATTTTAGGTCAAATCTAATTGAATGCCTTAGACATATATGCCTGAAACGTGATGTTAGAGAGTATCGGGAGATCGCTGCATAAAATCCAGCATGTACTGAGAGCACGTATAAGATAAGTACGACAAGCAATTCGCTACATAACTGCCTCTAGCACAGCTAAGAACTGGCTACATCGTTGGATGTACTTGACAAGCCTGTGACATTGTATTTACTTCTACGTATGATCCTGAATTGTTCCGTTAAGTTCACTTGACATTCACTTTCACTTCGATGACTTATGCTACATAATCCTCGTGTAAGATGTGGCACTGAGAAAGAAAAATTAATTTTTTGAACTCCAGGAATGCCGTACTTCACATAAATTACTCTTCTTAACTCCATCGTTGCATTATTAGAGCCAGCAATCAATATTGTGATGATAGACACGTGCTTCCAGCTGCGTCTTGTTACCTCTGTGGTTCCCCACTTGTTTTGCTATGCAAGGGCGGTGTGAATTTTCAGTGCACTCTAGGATCATATTTTCCGTTTTATTTAATGCAGCTGTAAATTGCTAGAAGTAACTCTGTGACAAAATCTGAAGAAAACCTTTATACACTGAGTCTTCTCACATGCTCGATTCATTAAGCTGTGGCGAATACCAAGCCGCTTCATTATGTAGAAGTCTCTGGCGAGCTTGGACTCGACCGTCAACGATATGAATTGGAGTTTTGTTCGTCATGTAGGACCCCTATGTCAGTAGAATAATTATGAAGTGATTGTAATTTCTCTGTGCTACATCTGTGTAGCAGCAATTAGGTAGCCCTTTTGTAGACATTTACTGACACTGACGTTAGCATCTCTATTCCACTCTGGGTAGCTTCAACAGCGGGCAATTTTGTTGGTTTAAATATAATTGAATATCTTAAATATCACTTTCGATCGGCGTTAAGTTTTCCTTGAATCCATACGTGGACCTTAAAATGTACAATGTGTCTGCGTTGCTATAGTGCATTCAAGCCGTTAACCTCATACATTTACGTTAAGGTACCAAAGAACGACAGTAAAACACATTACACCACAGTTACTGACTGTGGCTAGACTAAAACATTCAAATTTCTGACGAAAAAATTCCATCGAGAACCGCTTCTGAAAGGGAGAGGAACGAGATACAAAGCATTATTAATAACATTAAACAGCGTAGTGAGGTACTGTGACTGGAATACAAACTATACAATTAATTCTGAGTAATACTCAGGTCTTGCATATTAGTGTACTACAGTACTCATTATATTGAAACGGGTCGTCTGCCTCCGTTGCTGTCGAGCGTGAAATTCAAATCGTTGAATTGTTTTGTAGAGCAACACTCAACAACAGTAAAGCATTTAATACCATGCAGAGTGATGGGCGGTAACTGGTGACACTTCCGACAAAGGACGAGGGAGCACTGCCCCGGTACCAGCAGCAAGTGAGTCCCGGAGAACTTCGGCGCATGTGGAGTTCAGAGGCAGTGAGTCTTTTTAATTAGAGAAAAAAAGAAAATAGCAACGATTAGTGTTGGCGATAGTTATCCCTTCAGCGGCGCTGCTCAGGAACGTGGTCTCGGAATGCGTACTCGAGCTCATCATCCCTGGGCAGCGTGTCCCATTTTTAGTTTATTACAAGTCTCCGATGTCACGAGTTGATCCATCTCTTACATAACTGTTCTAATATCCTAGTTTTGTTAACAGTTTTACACTGTTGTGTGTTAATTATCCAGATTACTTGTTTACGTGGCACCTGTTATAATAACCGGCAGCGAACTATCCTACTCAATAGGTTAACAGTTGAAACTTCCTGGCTGATTAAAACTGTGTGCCGGACCGAGACTCGAACTCGGGACCTTTGCCTTTCGCGGGCAAGTGCTCTACCAACTCAGCTACCCAAGCACGACTCACGCCTCGTCCTCACAGCTTTACTTCTATCAGTACCTCATCTCCTACCTTCCAAACTACAGAAGCTCTCCTGCGAAGCCATGTCTCCACAATATCCTTTCTTTCAGGAGTGCTAGTTCTGCAAGGTTCGCAGAAGAGCTTCTGTAAAGTTTGGAAAGTAGGAGACGAGGTACTGGCAGAAGTAAAGCTGTGAGGACGGGTTGTGAGTCGTGCTTGGGTAGCTCAGTTGGTAGAGCACTTGCCCGCGAAAGGCAAATGTCCCGAGTTCGAGTCTCGGTCCGGCACACAGTTTTAATCTGCCAGGAAGTTTCATATTAGCGCACACTGCGCTGCAGAGTGAAAATCTCATTCTAGGTTAACAGTTTTCTATTTTGTTTTTCCGATGTGTTACTATTGTATCATTTAGGTCATGTACTCGTATGTGTTATGTACGTGTTATCTTTTGTTTCTCTCGTTGTCGATTTAGAGTTAGAGGAGTCTCATGTCCATTATAATTATCCGGGCTGTTATGCCGTGGTCGGTTGATGAATTCTGAGGTGATTCCCAACGTTTCGTCTCCGACTGCGGGAGACATCTTCAAGGGGGTCCGTAGCTTGATGGAAGGTCCAACACACACACTGGCTCGCTACTGACTGCCGCTAAATTCCGTGTCCGCGCGCCCCCGCGCCGCGGCGTGACGTCACGTGTTTTGAAAACGTCAGTGCAATTGGCCGCTGTCCGTCGCCGTCGATCGCCGTTGCCATCACCCAGTAGTGGACGAGTGGTACACATCTTCTTTAAGACCGGCATCCATATACCGTTTAATTTGACGCCCTCCTCCTTTCGGTTGAAATTATTTGGGTGTTTAGCGATTTCGATTGCCTCCCTGTAGAGCCTTTCGTAGTATCCGCTCGTGGCCGCTAGTACTTGCGTCTCCTCGAAACGAATATTGTGGTTCCCTGGCTGGAAAGCATGCTCCGCAACAGCTGATCGTTCCGTTTCTCCTCTTCTACAATTTCCCTTGTGCTCTTCCAAACGTTTAGAAACAGTTCTTTTGGTGGTACCCACATAAACATCACCACAGCTGCATGGGATCCTATACACTCCAGATTTTTCCAATGGTTTGCGAGCGTCCTTGGCAGGCCTAAGGTATTCCTGTATCTTCCTGGTGGGCTTGTAAATTACGGTAATATTCCGCTTCGTCAAGATCCTCCCTATTCTTTCCGTTACATTTTTAACAAACGGCAGGAAAACCTTAGATTTTGCAGTAGCCTGTACGTCAGTATGATTTCTGCGTGGCTGCCTCAACGCACGTTTATTTAATAGTTCCCATTTTTCTGCATCCCTGAGGCCTTCTTGTAGTACCTGCCGTAATTCCTTGTATATGCCTATGTAGCTGGCTGTACCGCCCTTAGTATACAGGAGTAAATGTTCAGGAGATCAGTTTTCTCAGATGGCTCTGAGCACTATACGACTTAACTTCTGAGGTCATCAGTCGCCTAGAACTTAGAACTAATTAAACCTAACTAACCCAAGGACATCACACACATCCATGCCCGAGGTAGGATTCGAACCTGCGATTGTAGCGGTCGCTCGGTTCCAGACTGTAGCGCCTAGAACCTCACGGCCACTCCGGTGCAGGCTCAGTTTTCTCCAAACTGGCAGTGGCAGCTGTCACCTAGCGAAACGTGTTGCGAATGCGCTGGATAAAGGCCGTGCCCAGTAAGGAAGTGAAGATGGCCATCCGCTAAGAATTTGGTTGCCGTTTCTGCTCAGTATTTTCTCCCCTAATTTCCCCGACATTATCGGTCTCCCATCTTCAGCCAGTAGGTTGTATTGGCGGTTACATCTATTGGAAAAACCACCCAACACCATACACAGGCCTGTACTGAGTGGTGCTGAATGCTCTTGACAGTCTCAGGAAGAAACTCCACTGTCCGCGTCTCATAATTAGCCTGTTCATCGCAGGTAGGCTTGCCATAATTTCTGTCTGACAAACCGGGACATTTCTCTTAAACTGACTAAAAGTGGACGTAATTTGGAAGCAGGAACCGGGACACTTCTCGTAAGCTTAAAAAAAGTGAAACAATTTAGCAAATTGCACCTTTTAGTCAGAAGATTGCGAACAGCTGCAGCGAGCCGCTCCCGCCAGGAGAGAAGTGGCTCACACAAGTAGATCCTCCGCCCAGGGGCCTCAGAAATCAGCTGCTATTCAGCCAGCGAGTCACACTATGTTCGAGGGAGAAGATGTGTTGTTGTACCCACAGCCGTATTAAAAAGGAAGCGGAGGAGAAGGAAGTTGCGTAGTCACCACGTTACTGTCAAAAGACTGTATCGGATGTAGCTGAATAAAAGACTCAATGTAAAGGTGCGTTTGCACATTTAGTGGTTCAAAAATGGTTCAAATGGCTCTGAGCACTATGGGACTTAACTTCTGAGGTCATCAGTCCCCTAGAACTTAGAACTACTTAAACCTAACTAACCTAAGGACGTCACACACATCCATGCCCGAGGCAGGATTCGAACCTGCGACCGTAGTGGTAGCGCGGTTCCAGACTAGCGCCTAGAACCCCTCGGCCACTCCAGCCGGCTTGCACATTTATTGTTTCGCCGGTTAGCTGTACCCGGAAGTACTTCATTCATGTTGCTGTTGGCATGGCTTTGCAACGTTGTTGCTATCCACTACTCTGCATTCACTTTGTGCTCTCTGAATGGACGGGTACGTTTACAAAAGAGCCGTGAATTTCGTCAGATACTAGGGTAATTCCAAAAGTAAGGTCTCCTATTTTTTATAAGTACATAGACCTGTTTATTTCTACAGTGATTTACATCAGTTTACAACTTGAACATTTAGCTATTTTTCGACATAATCACCATTTCTGTCGATGCACAAATATAACTAACGTTACCTTTGAAGCGTTATGTCCCACTTTATTGTCTATTAAATGATAGCTAGACCCTATATCAGTTACAGATGATGCCACGGATTCAAAGTGCATGTGAGCACGGAGAATTTTGTTGGTGAAAGAATGACATCCTTCGTATTCCTTACAAATGCGAGTCTATTCTCGCGTACGAGACCTCATATACCGGGTGATCAAAAAGTCAGTATAAATTTGAAAACTTAATAAACCACGGAATAATGTAGATAGAGAGGTAAAAATTGACACACATGCTTGGAATGACATGAGGTTTTATTAGAACAAAAAAAAAAAAAAAACAAAGGTCACAAAATGTCCGACAGATGGCGCTGGACAGCAAAAGTGCTACCGTGACGGGTGAGAGGTACGCAGCTATGTTACAGAATCGCATCATCCCCAGCCTGGCTGATAAACACCTGTTGGAACGTACGATGTTTATGCAGGATGGTGCTCCACCCCATATTGCTAGACGCTTGAAAGATCTCTTGCACGCGTCGTTTGGTGATGATCGTGTGCTCAGCCGCCACTTTCGTCATGCTTGGCCTCCGAGGTCCCCAGACCTCAGTCCATGCGATTATTGGCTTTGGGGTTACCTGAAGTCGCAAGTGTATCGTGATCGACCGACATCTCTAGGGATGCTGAAAGACAACATCCGACGCCAGTGCCTCACCATAACTCCGGACATGCTTTACAGTGCTGTTCACAATATTATTTGTCGACTACCGCTATCGTTGAGGAATGATGGTGGACATATTGAGCATTTCCTGTAAAGAAATTCCTATTCTGATCAGATGAAGCGCCATCTGTCGGACATTTTTTGAACTTTTGTATTTTTTTGGTTCTAATAAAACCCCATGTCATTCCAATCGTGTGTGTCAATTTGTACCTCTCTATCTACATTATTCCGTGATTTATTCAGTTTTCAAATTTATACTGACTTTTTGATAACCCGGTACATTTGTTTACGCACGTGCGTGTGTGTGTGTATGTGTGTGTGTGTGTATTGAGTACTTTCAGAATTATGGCCTGCAGAAATTAATCCGAGAGTGACCCCTAGAATTTATCACATTGGACTGTTCAGCGCCTGTGCTGTCGAAACATATGTGCTAATTATAACAAGTGCTATTCATAATTCTGCACCAGAGACTGGTGGAAATGTCATTATTTAAATTTTAAACATGTAAGTTAACTTTGGTAACCGATCCTTCTACTGAGCACAAGGTATGCACTGAATGGCCGAAGCAGTAGTCTCCAATCCTCACAGTGCTGGGAACCGAATCCGAGAGAAGGTGGTGGTAGCCATCCACTTAATACGGCCTGAGTGCGCCTGGGCACGTAGAGGCGGAACGAATTGTACGGCTCACAACGGGCGGTGCGTGCGTCCCGCGGAAATCGGTCGCTGGAGCGAATCGGGAGCACGGCCGAGCGCGGGCAAAAGCGGAGCGGCCGGCTCACTGGGTCACTAGACTAGCTGTGCGCTCTCAAAGCGCCGCCGAGCGGCCCCCAGCCCTGAAAGCGCTTTCAGTGTTCGCGGGGAAGGGCAGGGGGCGGCCAGCGACAGCGACTGCAGTTCCGGCATTCCGCCGGCGAAATTGCAGAGCGCGGCAGCACCTGCTGGGCACAAAAAGCGAGGGGATTCAGGGGGCAGGGGGGGGGGGGGGGGATGGACGAGCCTAGCGGCTCTGGCACACGCCTCCCCAGCTGAGCTCTCACAGCGAACAGGTGTGTGTGAAACAACGCCCTGCTGCCTCTGCGTGCGCCGACTTGTCGACCCAGTATTTTCGTTTAACTGTTATAAAGTATTTCAGGCAATAATTTAAAAAAGAAGAGATTACGGGCGGGAAATGCGTGCTACTTCTCACTGAATAGATTACTTTCATCACGGATATTGTCTAGGAATCCAAAGATTAGAATATACAAAACTATTATTCTACCAGTTATGCTGTATGGGTGTGACACTTCGTCTCTCACTGTGCAAAATGAAAAGCCGTTTCGAGTACTTGAAAACAAAATTTTGAGGAAATTTTGAGGAACAAAAAGAGATGACATTAGCGGAGACTGGCGAAAACTGCATAACGAAGAGGTTCGCGAACTCTATTCAAGCCCTGACATAATCAGTATTATTAAATCACGTAGGCTGCGATGGGCGGGTCACGTAGCTCGAATGGATGAGGGCAGGGCAACGCGCAGAGTACTGGTAGGGCACTTAGAGGGAAAACGTCCTGTGGGGAGACCGAGGCGTAGATGGGAGGACAATGTGTAGGCTGATTTGAGGAGCATAGGTATTGAAGGTGAATGGAAGGGCCGGCCGCTGTGGCCGAGCGGTTCTAGGCGCTTCAGTCCGGAACCGCGCTGCTGCTACGGTCGCAGGTTCGAATCCTGCCGCGGGCATGGATGTGTGTGATGTCCTTAGTTTTAAGTAGTTCTAAGTTCTAGGTGACTGATGACCACAGCAGTTAAGTCCCATAGTGCTCAGAGCCATTTGAACCTTTTTTTTTTAATGGAAGGATATAGCCCAAGACAGGGACAGACGGCGAAAATACGTTGCTGCGGTAATGGACTCTCGAGTCCGGTATGACCAGTGAGTCTGTGTGTGTGTTTAGAGCACAGTTCTGTGTGAGTCCGAAACATGGAGAATCGGAAAGACAGAAACGAAAGATTAGAAGAAGCCTTCGAAATATGGTGTTGCAAGAGACTATCGAACATCAAGTAGACTGAAAAAGAAACAAATGGTTTTG
This sequence comes from Schistocerca nitens, assembly GCF_023898315.1. Taxonomy (NCBI): domain Eukaryota; kingdom Metazoa; phylum Arthropoda; class Insecta; order Orthoptera; family Acrididae; genus Schistocerca; species Schistocerca nitens. The sequence goes on along the minus strand of NC_064614.1, from coordinate 585,246,316 downwards.
TAAGCAACCGAATGAAAACGGCCGCTTCAGTCGATTGTAGTTTCACGTGTCGGTTGAATTACTATTGGTTTATTTCCTTCACGTGAAACCAGTCTCTGGGAGCAACCAAATGTAAACACGATACAGTCCATTGGCGTTTTGCTATTGACTAAGTTATTCATTCTTTCTTTTCAAGTGAAACCAGTCTTTAGTTTTTGTGTCGGTTAAAGCACGCATCTATTCGTTCATTTAATTGAAGCCACTGTTCAGTGGTTTAATTGAGTTATCCAGTAATTTTTTTGAATGGAACCAGTCTAGTACTTTCATTAGGTGAAGCCAGTGCGAACTGGGGTAAACGTACCCCCAGAGGGTGGGCCCCATCCCAAGGTGTACGCAAAGACATCTCAAGTGGGTACGCCAGAGTTAAAATAAACAACATACATATTCACTTAATTATGTTCTGAAAGTCTCATTCTTTTTTTCACCAAAACTGATAAGCAGATTGTTGTGCATTAAATAGTTCCAGGTGCAGTTAACAACACATAACTAAAAAGCTTCATTGAGAGTACAATGCTAGTGAGCATAAAAAGACGGCCGCTGTGGCCGAGCGGTCCTCAACTCTTCAGTCCGGAACCGCGCCGCTGCTACGGTCGCAGGTTCGAATCCTGCCTCGGGCATGGATGTGTATGATGTCGTTAGGTTAGTTAGGTTTAAGTAGTTCTAAGCCTAGGGGGCTGATAACCTCCGATGCTAAGTCCAATAGTGCTTAGAGCCATTTGATTTTTATGCATAAAAGATCTCATAGGTGTATGTGAAGAAGAAAGGATACAAGCCAGACTTTTACGACTGTTTGTTTACATTGCGTTTTACTGGAAATCTACCATTTGACCGCAGCACACGCTCCACGTTAGCGACCTGCTGTTGCCAGGGCCATGGTGGCAGAGGGCGAGGGGAGGTAGCCAATCACCGCTAGCACAGGTGCCAGCAGTACTGGCAGGCGTCAGCCACCTTACCACCTCTTCACACCCACTGTGACCCTGGCCTTGACAATCGACTGTCCAATCGTTTATTGAAAAGAGTCTATTTCGACATCATTAAGAAAAAAAACAAGTCCTGCATCGAGACAGTGAGAAAAAAATTTCTACTAAACAACAAAACACTGTGAAGAGATAGAATGGTTGTGCATATACAGGGGATAAGCAAAATAATGTGAACGATGGTAGTAATGGGATGGTTGTGTTTGACGATCAACAACGCACGCAGGTAATGCATGTGTCTCGCTGCACTGTGCTGTTTAGTACGGACTAGGCATCATTGCAGGTCGTTTGCGTTCAGAGGCCGAGATAGACGTGCCATGAAAGACCTAACAGAATTCCAAAGAGGGCAGATTGTGGCGTCCCGATTAGCTGGAGCATCAGTAACCAAGACAGCCAACTTACTGAGTGTTTGAAGAGCAATTGTTTCAACAGTCTTGACGGCCTACACAAAACATGGAAAGACATCATCGTGTAAACGTAATAGTGGGTGCAAATAGAAACTAAATGACAGAGATTGTCGTACGATTTCACGAATTGTGTCAAAACAACACAAAACTACGGCGGCTAAAGTGACTGCAGAGCTCAATAACCATCTTCGAGAGCCCGTATCTATCGACTCTGTCTGCCGAGAACTTCATAAAGTGACTATTCATGGACGAGCTGCTATACCTAAACTATTAGTGACGACAACCAAGGCAAAGAAGCGTATAACATGATGTCTGAAGCATAAATCCTGGGCGGCGGATCAGTGGATACACATCATATGGTCCGACGAGTCAACGTTTATTTGCAACATCGGGCCGGGTTTATGTCTGGCGAACACCAAAAGAAGCCTGCGATCCTGACTACTTGATTTCAACGGTTAAGCATGGAGGTGGATGTGTGATGGTGTGGGCAGCCGTATCATGGTATTCTGCTGGTCCCACCATTACGAGTACTCTCAAAGGCCGTGTTACAGCCAACGATTATACGAACGTTTCAGGTGATCAGGGGCACCCCATGATTCAGATGTTGTTCCCCAACAGTGATGCCATATTTGAGGACGATAATGCACCCATTCATACAGCCAGGACAGTGCAATTGTGGTATAAGGAACATGCAACTGAACTGCGGCATCTTCCCTTGCTAGTACAGTATTGGAGCGCAGACTCTGAAGCAACTTCCGCCTCCCTCGTCACTATAGGAGTTAGAAGAGTTTCTGATCGAAGAGTGGCATAATATCCCACTGAGACTATTAAATCATTATATGCCAATATTCCAAGAAGAATCGCAGCTGTATTACGGGCAAATGTAGCTCCAACTCATTATTAATAAACCATTCGCAAGTACAGGTGTTCACATTATTTTGCGTATCCCCTGTATTACGACATGATTTGTTGCTGGATACAACAGTTAAAGAAATAGTAGAAAGATACAGTTGCAGAGGCAGGCCTAGCTAGATATGATAACAAAACGCTTGACAAGCACACATTTGCAAGCATTTTGTGCAAGCATGCAAAGGGTACCCTCCACCTCCACACAATATAAGGATGCGTGTACAAGCATCAGTTTGTGCGCTGAGTCCATGGAACTTGGACGAAATGTTGCTCGATTTGTCTGGCTTTGCCAGGGCGATGCAAAAAAAGTAAGAGGAAAAGAAACATGGTGTGTGGTTTACAGATTTGTTAATGAAACGAATGTTTGTTCTCACATTAAGCTACTGCATAGCCGAATATGTGCGAACATGACATGTATAATAAGGCGAGGATCTACAAATAAATATATTTGAATCTACTATCGCTCATAACACCATTGGTTATAAAGCAGGAGGCGGTCATCACTACAGCTCTAACACTGCTTGAAAAACTGACAGCAATGTTTCGATTTATCGCAAGTTGAAGGGGCTGTGGAACCTCAGGTGCTCCCTTCTCCTGTCTGTAATAAGTGTATCTTCCATCTCCAGATAAATAAATACCTTTTTCCACTCCTATTGTTGGTTGTGGGATAATTTTTCTTCTTAATAACGAAATGCCTGTCTGTCAGACAGGATCGATTCCTTCATATATTGTCAAAAGTGTAACATATGCACCATCCCTCTTTGCCTAACCATGACAGGTTTTTACATGTAAAACAAAGCTGGCTTTCGTATACTCAATGGCCTCTTCCAGCAGTTTGCAATTGACTTGCTTCACGTAAATCAATCAAGCCTTAAGCATCTTGTATAGTCTGAATGCAAGCGCAAATTAATCCCAAGACAGTCAAGCATGCTTGCATAAAGTGTTTGATGATGCGTGCTCATCAACCTTGCAGTTACGTGTATAGTCGCCTGAAGTTGCTATGGCACTTAAATAGTATGGCAACTCAGCTCGCAAATGCACACTTCAATATATGAATGCAAGGAGTTCAATTTCTACCTAATAAAAAATGGTTCAAATGGCTCTGAGCACTATGGGACTTAACTTCTGACGTCATCAGTCCCCTACTTAAACCTAACTAACCTAAGGACATCACTCACATCCATGCCCTAGGCAGGATTCGAACCTGCGACCGTAGTGGTCGCGCGGTTCCAGACTGTAGCGCCTAGAACCGCTCGGCCACCCCGGCCGGCTGTACCTAATAGATGGGTCTTAAATATATTCTAAAACAAAGCAGAGACCATGTGTGCCACATCGTAGCTGATCTTAGTAAGCAACCAGCACGGCGAAATGATGACGAAGAAGGTTTACAGAAGCTTGTTGATAGTGTTTTTGAAAGGGATAATGAAGTAAGAGAGTTGTCTTTCAGTGATTCAAATACTGAAGAACCGCAAACATTAGTTTAAGGTGGATTTAGTTCTGGAAAAAAGATCTGCTACGCTCTATTCAGGACCAACATTGTTCAGCGGCTACTTGAGAGTGCACAGCTACGTGAGTATTCTGTTAGCGGGCGATCATCAGAGATATCCGGCAAAAACATGGGCTCGTTTCCCGATGCACATAACTCTCCCCTCCCACCCCCATCCCCACCCAACTGAGAAGAAAAAAATGTCACAATGAAGTGTTTTGTATAGTACTCAAGAAGAACAAGAAGTGAAAGTGCATCACAGTGTAAAATGTGTGATGCTGCTCTATATTCAGAAGACTTAAACACCCAACAACCGTAACAGCCAATTTTGTAAAACATTTATAGTAGATGGTATGTATTAAATCTGATTTCACAGCAACCATTAGGATATTTACATACGATCTCAGTAAGTTAAGGTATTTTGTAGATGATCTGGGATGCAGCAGTTACGTTGAAAGGAAGAGACTAGCTATCAAGCGACGGGAATGGAGAGCTGATTCAGATTAAACTTGAAACAAACAACGGCAGGTACTTATTTGTCTTTACACGTAGAAAGGATGAACTTTATGCAGTTCGGAACATTATGGAATTTGCACCCAGCGTACGTCTAAAATGTGAGGTTGGCAGCTCTAAAACAGATCCAGTTGGAAGGAGCATATCGTAAAACCGCTGAAACTCTTCAACAAATCTTTTATCTACTGTGTGGGTCCTGCCAGACATAGGTGAAAAAAAGCTTGTATACTTCACTTTCTTTCATTCCATAAAGTCGTGCAGGGTCATATTCTGTGGTAATTCATCAATCTGAGCTCAAGTCTTACGACACCACAAGTGTGCATTACAAATTATGTATGAAGTGAGTTCAAAAACACCCTGCACAGAACTGTTCAAGGAAATGGGAATACGCTATGTGATCAAAAGTACCCGGACACCTGGCTGAAAATGACTTACAAGTTGCCGGCCGCGGTGGTCTAGCGGTTCTGGCGCTCCAGTCCGGAACCGCGGGACTGCTACGGTCGCAGGTTCGAATCCTACCTCGGGCATGGGTGTGTGTGATGTCCTTAGGTTAGTTAGGTTTAAGTAGTTCTAAGTTCTAGGGGACTTATGACCTAAGATGTTGAGTCCCATAGTGCTCAGAGCCATTTGAACCATTTTGAACTTACAGGTTCGTGGGGCCCTCCATAGGTAATGCTGGCACCCAATATGCTTTTGGCCCACCCTTAGCCTTGATGGCAGCTACCACACTCGCGGGTACACGTTCAATCAGGTGCTGGAAGGGTTCTTGGGGAGTGCTGCACTGTGGGGAGGTATCGATATCGGTCGGTGAGGCCTGGCACGAATTCGGCGTTCCAAAACATCGCAAAGGAGTTCTATAGGATTCAGGTCAGGACACTGTGCAGGCCAGTCCATTACAGGGATGTTATTGTCGTGTAACCACTCCGCCACAGGCCGTGCATTATGAACAGGTGCTCGGTCGTATTGAAAGATGCAATCGCTATCCCCGAATTGATCTTCAACTGTGGGAAGCAAGAAGGTGCTTAAAACGTCAATGTAGGCCTGTGCTGTGATAGTGCCACGCAAAACAACAAGGGGTGCAATCCCCCACCATGGAAAACACGACCACACCATAACACCACGGCCTCTAGATTTTACTGCTGGCACTAGACACGCTGGCAGGTGACGTTCACCGGGCATTCGCCACACCCACAGCCTGCCATCTGATCGCCACCTTGTGTACAGTGATTCGCCACTCCACACAACGTTTTTCCACTGTTCAGTCGTCCAATGTTTACGTTCCTTACACCAAGCGAGGTGTCGTTTAGCATTTACCGGCGTGATGTGTGGCTTATTAACAGCCGCTCGACCATGAAATCCAAGTTTTCTCACCTCCCGCCTAACTGTCATAGTACTTGCAGTGGATCCTGATGCAGTTTTGAATTCCTGTGTGATGGTCTGGATAGATGTCTGCCTATTACACGTTACGACCCTCTTCAACTGTCGGCGGTCTCTGTGAATCAACAGACGAGGTCGGCGTGTACGCTTTTGTGCTGTACGCGTCCCTACACGTTTCCACTTCACTGAAACATCGGAAACCAGTGAACCTAGCGATGTTTAGGAGTGTGGAAATCTCGTGTACATACGTATGACGCAAGTGACATCCAATCACCTGACCAAGTTCGAACTCCGTGAGTTCCGCGGAGCGCCTCATTCTGCTCCCTCACGATGTCTAATGACTTCTGGGGTCGCTGATATGGAGTACCTGGCAGTAGGTGGCAGCACAATGCCCCTAATATGAAAAACGTATGTTGTTGGGGGTTTCGGGATACTTTTGATCACATAGTGTACGTACTACACCTCCACTGTATATTTATTCGTTAGTTAAATTTGCCATGAATGATGCATTTCTTTTCAAACCAACGACTCAGTCCGTGGAGTCAGTACTGGAAATAAGAAGGAATGGAACTCCTCGCCAACCATATGACCAGAGTGGCAGCCGTTCGTAGTGATCGCGAACCCTATTAAGGACCATGTCTCGCCTTTTGTAATGCCCAGCGGGCCATCACGCATCGCGCTGACTTCAGTATAATTACTGTCTTTGAATAAAAGTGTTCTGTTCATCTCGTTGCGTATTTCTTTCAGTTACCATCTGAACTATGTTGTAGCAATTCTTTCCATTTAAAATGGGTAGTTATATATAGTTTGTAATTTGTGTGTGGTGGGCTTTGATGTGTGGGCCGCCTGTTGTGGCAAAATGTAAATGAAATTTTACTGTTTGCTGAGTGGCGAAGCCAACGGCCTCGCCGCAGTTGTAGCACCGGTTCCAGTCAGATCACCGAAGTTAAGCGCTGTTGGGCTGGGCTAGCGCTTGGATGGGTGACCAACCGGTATGCCGAGCGCTGTTGGCAAGCGGGGTGCACTCAGCCCTTGTGAGGCAAACTGAGGAGCTACTTGATCGAGAAGTAGCGGCTCCGGTCTCGTAAACTGACATACGGCCGGGAGAGCGGTGTGCTGACCACATGCCCCTCCATATCCGCATCCAGTGACCCCTGTGGTCTGAGGATGACACGGCGGCCGGTCGGTACCTTTGTGCCTTCATAGCCTGTTCGGGAGGAGTTTTGAATGGTGAAGCCAACTACAGCACATTATGTAATATGATGTTAGTATCAACTGCATAACTTAAACGACTGAAGGAAATTGTTAATGCAGCCACACAAGTATATCACTGAAAAGGAAATAAGAGGAAAAGCCTCGTTACAACAATATATATGGAGTAGTATATTACGACTCCTTTTGGGCAAAATGTAATCTTAGTTTACTGATGTCCTTTAGACGTTCATCATGGTCGATGAAACCCTTCCTTCCTACAACACAGTTAAAATAAATCACTTAAATCCTCAGCAAAAAAATAAGACATTTGCCCTATCTGATTTGCGCTTTAGTGACACTTAGAATCGCGCCTATAAAGCTCAGGTGAGAAAATTTGGAGAAAGTACGTGGTGAGGTAATTATTCACACTTATTCCTATGAAAACTGGCATTGACAAGCAAAAAAGCACATCGTAACGTTAACGGTTGCTGATGCCACATTTACTCATGAAATAACATTAACTAAAATCAAGATAGATGCCAAAAAGGCTTCTTTTTGTTGAATCGCACACGAAGTCCAAGGAAGCGAAAGGTTGGATTAGCACACTGTTAACTGAATTCACACACAGGAAAGTCTAAAGATAGGAAGAAATTAGACCATCACCATGCACACATAATTGTGGCAAAGAAATTCGTACCGACTGGCCTGCCGCGCGGGATTAGCCGAGCGGTCTTAGGCGCTACAGTCATGGACAGTGCGGCTGGTCCCGGCGGACGTTCCAGTCCTCCGTCGGGCATGGGTGTGTGTGTTTGTCCTTAGGATAATTTAGGTTAAGTAGTGTGTAAGCTTAGGGACTGATGACCTTAGCAGTTAAGTCCCATAAGATTTCACACACATTTGAACATTTTGAACCGACTGGCCTCCATGATGACAAATAAAACGGAATGTAATAGGTGATCAGAAAATATCCACACGCAAAAACGAAAGAGAGAGTCGACGTGGCTGAGTAATTTTACAAAGGTATCAAGCACATGAATTATCATAAATGGTTGAAAATTGAGTAAAAAACCAACAAACGTTCGCGAAAGACTAAGAGAAATTCAGTTGTGCCGTTGAAATAATCAACATCAAAGCTGAGGATTCTACTTGTTCTTTCATTTTCCAGGCAATATCATCAGCTATAATGGGAAGCCAAAAACCAGTGTGGACCCTCGACCGGTACGAAAGGTAGCTTCAGTATACTATCAATAGATAACGTCTTCATCCCATCCACGGGCAAATCGCGAAGCACTTTTACTGAAGTTTACTAGGCTGAACGCTGTGCGTTTAGTTTGAAACACAAAATTTGTTCACACGCGGGGACCTGCAAATCACAATATGTATATGTTCGTTATCAAACACGCACCTTCTTTCTACTGAAATGCGTACCAGAGACCAAAGCTTCGCAACACGTCTGCGAGTTCATATTAGAGGCTTTACACGTGATCAACACATGGAGTGTGAGTTGATATCGCTAATCTCCCCCTCATTCCTTCTTCCATCTATTGTCCACATTAAACAATGCCCAGTCCAAGAAATTAATAAGCGAAGTCTTTTGTGAAAATTTGAGAGGAGGAAAGATTGCAATAAATATTCAGGTTTAATTAGTTTGTCATGTTGAGATGGCTCCAGTTCTTCTTGTCTAGGGGTCTGATTCTTGAAGCTGTTGGTTTGACTAAATAAATTGGAAGATTGTTGTTGCAGAATTTTTTACGTAAATATATTTTCCACATATTTTCTCTTATTTTAGTATACCATACAGTATTTTGATTTTTCACATTACAATGTTCGCACATACTACACAAAAATTACGTCCGATCACATCAGAGGCAAGCTTACAACTCTCTCACTCTGCGGAAAAAACAATACTCCATAGGGTTTACAAGGTTTCTTAACAAATGAATTCCTACTAGTTTTCGTTACTTTATTAAATTCGATTATTATTTCAGAAATGAATCCAGAAATAAACATAGTAAACAAGACAAGATTGCGTAATTAATAATAGAAGTTGTAAGTGTGCAAATAATTCGTAATTTCAAATATGACTAAAAAAATAATTTTAAATGTACATTCACAACTAGTACTTATCGATTATAACATTGAAACTAAAATACACACATCAAAAAATGTTTTGCATCACCTCGGTTCCGAGAGTTCAATAACCTGTGCAGAAAATTGGAATAGAGATCAACATAAACATCATTTACCCCCTTTTTATTGCTCATGAAAACCACGCGTTGCATGTTGTACCACCATACAGCGAGACCTTCATAGGTGGTGGTCCAGATTGCTGTACACTGTGGTACCTCTAATAACCACTAGCACGCCTTTTGCATTGATGCATGCCCATATTCATTGTGGCATACTACCCACAAGTTCATCAAGGCACTGTTGGTCCGTATTGTCCCACTCCTCAACGGCAATTCGGCGTAGATCCCTCAGAGTGGTTGGTGGGTCACGTCGTCCATAAAGAGCCCTTTTCAATCTATCCCAGGCATGTCCGATAGGGTTCATTACTGGAGAACATGCTGGCCACTCTAGTCGAGCGATGTCGTTATCCTGAAGGAAGTCATTCACAAGATGTGCGCGATGGGGGCGCGAATTATCGTCCATGAAGACCAATGCCTCGCCAAAATGCTGCCGATATGATTACGCTATTGGTCAGAGGATGGCATTCACGTATCGTACAGCCGTTACGGCGCCTTCCATGACCACCAGCGGCGTACGTCGGTCCCACATAATGCCACCAGAAAACAACAGGGAACCTCCACCTTGCTGCACTAGCTGGACTGTGTCTAAGGCTTTCAGCCTGACTGAGTGGCCTCCAAACACGTCTCCAACGGTTGAAGGCATATGCGACAGTAATCGGTGAAGAGAACGTGATGCCAATCCTGAGCGGTCCATTCGGCATGTTGTTGTGCCCATCTGCACCGCGCTGCATGGTGTCGTGGTTGCAAAGATGGACCTTGCCATGGACGTCGGGAATGAAGTTGCGCATCATGCAGTCTATTGCGCAAAGTTTGACTCGTGACACGACGTCCTGTGGCTGCACGAAAAGCATTATCCAAGCTGTAAAGGTTTCTCCGAGCCTTAATCCGTAGGCAGCGGTCATCCACTGCAGTAGTAGCCCTTGGGTGGCCTGAGTGAGGCATGTCATCGACAGTTCCTGTCTCTTTGTATCTCCTCCAAGTCCGAACAAAATCGCTTTGGTTCACTCCGAGACGCCTGGACACTTCCCTTGCTGAGAGCCCTTCTTGGCACAAAGTAATAATGCGGACACGATCGAGCCGCGGTATTGACCGTCGAGGCATTGTTGAACTACAGACAACACGAGCTATGTACCTCCTTCCTGGTGGAATAACTGCAACTGATCGGGTGTCAGACCCCCTTCGTTTAATAGGCGCTGCTCATGCATGGTTGTTTACATCTTTGGGCGGGTTTAGTGACATCTCTGAACAGTCAAAGGGACTGTGTCTGTGATACAATATCCACAGTCAATGTCTATCTTCAGGAGTTCTGGGAACCGGGGTGATGCAAAACTTTTTTTGATGTGTGTATTTCTTAAAGTAGTTACTCTTCATAAATTTTAGCTTGAAATATGACAATACTGTGTATAATATTATATGAAAGTTTTCAGAAAAGCAACTGAGATAATACTGACCCGCCCAAAATTCTAAAAATAATACTTGCATCGAGAACTACTGTTGAGGAAAAGTAATGCTAGAGGAGGATGTCACGTAGAACATGAAATATAGAAAATACAGAGTTCGAGTTGGTCTCGGTCTTTTTAGCAACATGGGAGGTTGCGGATTTGTGTTGTTAAGAAATTTTTGGTGGCCGGATAATGTTCATTGTTATTGTCTTGCACAACATTTTTTTTGCAGCATTCAGTCGTCACTGAACAATTTCGCTGCAACTGCTACGATAGAGGTTTTTTTAATTATTGCTTTTTTAGTAGCCTGGAATTAAATGAGACAGTACTCACAGTAAATGTTAAGAGCGAAAATGAAGGAAAAAAAAAGAATCCAAATGGTTGTGCCTCACTTAAACATTGCTTGGGCCATCATTCATTACAGAATTATCAGAAAACAGCAGCAAATTGTTCAGTTTTCTTGTTCAAAAGCTATTATTTAAATCTAAGTTTTCTACAACGAGGCTCGACTTAAATTGATCATGGTTACAGCAATTCAGAACGACAAATAAGCACAGAAATAATAAATTCTCGTGTACTGTGTGTGTGTTTGGAGGGGGGGTGGGAGGGGGGCTACAGTCGTAAGCATCGGAGTTTGCATTCGATAAAAACAGTTTGTCAAGATGCTGCAATGCATGTAAGTAGAACAAGCACGCGATCTAGACAGTTATGAATAAAAGAGTGAGCAGTATACCCATACAGAGAATAGGAAAACAGTCTACATAGAACCACATTTTGGACTTTCCCACTATCCATAACTGAAATCATAACGCGAATCAGTATGTAACAAATAGAATGATACTCCTGTATTCGCACTGGAAAACGAGTTCCAGTTTTGTTTCTTTTTTCTCCTGTGAAAGCTGGCCCGGCAGCGAAGTACGCTGTCCTCCTTCCAGGAACGAAAATGTTCTGTAAGAGGCACCGGCATTAACACGATCCCGAAGCTCATTTCTGGTGGGGATGACCGCCTCAAGTCCATTCCTCTGGAGGCCTGATCGATCAGTATTAAGGAGGCGCGTGAATAACTTGTCGGATTCTATTGAGACTTGCTCTTAAAAAGCGAAAAAAACGAGTTTTGTAAGAGCTGAATTGGAAGGCTTCATTCAGCTACGAATTGGAGTCTTCCAGCCGCTGTATCGCCTTCAGAGAAAGGACGCTACGAAACTTGCCATTCCGTTTCCTTCTCGCGTAATGATGTAGAAAACAGTCCAAAGAAAAAGGCGTCAGCTGTTACAGTACGCTTAGCCTTCACACCGTTAAACTTGTTACGTTCGTACCCCGCGATTTTTGTGTTTCTGCTTCAGGCACCTTCCACGTGTCTTCATATTCTTTTTATTTTCTCACGAGTAACAGCTTTAGTTTCGAGCGTATATTTTGCAGGGCAGGGAAAAGATTGAGATTTGCTTATAATTCATTGAAGGACCAACACATTTGAATAAATATTTGTCATATGTGTATTTTATTTAATGTTTCAGAACAAAACCGCCTCGGTTACGAAATTATTTAATGGCAGTGACGCATTTCACCCTTTTTGGTCATCATTAGATTGTGTAAAAGTAACTGGATACGTCACCCAACAGTCATAAAATCACATAATGTAAAATAGACACCGGATGCATAATCCATAAGTCATAAAACATCTAAACAATGAAGTGGACCTTGAGTACGCCAGCCGGCTCCGCTTCATGGTTTAGATGTAGTTGGCTTGTTATTGTTTCTACGATACGGAACAGAGTCTCACATTATCTATAAAGCCAAATGAGTATACATCACAGCCTTCTAGTTGCATCCCATGCAAGTTGTTCACCGAGCTAGTATTGAAGTATTGCTTCAAAATGTTTGAGATGGCAGTGGGAGGTTCCTACCCCATTCTGTGGCATCTAATAGTCAGGCCTACTAGATGAGTGGCTTGCCAAGCGAGTGCAATTATTATTCGTACATCAGAAATATTTTCATGATTATCATACCCACTGCAACTATGCTTGAAATATGAGCCCTAGTGCATTTCAGTTAAGTTATAATTTGTTCTTGTCCTTACTTTTTAATGCAACCGAATGGATAACGCATCTGACTAAGAGCTAGTGCACATTTCTGATGGACTCACTCCACCCTGGCGAGGCCACATTTCCTTCCTGACGTATATATTTTATCCAAAGCTTGGACAACCCAGCAAGAAAATGGAGGTTATGTTAAAATACCTCAACAAAATGGCTACCCACAACTCAATAATCAAGACCAGTATTTGTCTCATACATCTCCTCTTTTATTACAATAAATGCTTTCATGATAATGTTGCAAAATTTCTTGCATTACACTTAAACACAATAGTAAAACAAGTGATTCTCCACCCAATGGGCATGATATAACATAAGAGTTTTACTATTCTATGGTCAATCTGTCTATTGCTACTGTGCACTTTCTGGATTGGTAAGGAATCTTTTGCTACTTCATTCTCTCCCACACTCTCATAATTTCATTCATTAGCAACATAACGAATTTACTGACTTTCGTGCCGTACTGGGAAAAATCATGCTTGACCCACTAAATTCGCTACTGTGTCATGCAAATCACACAGAGTAAATACACATAATAAATCACACTGACAGTATAAAACACATCTCTAAAAACAAAGTGTTCGGTTTTCTACTCGTTCTGCTTTCCTACATCAAACAATAGTCACCCCAGATTCATATGTCACTCATCCACGTACTAATTTTCCTACCACAAACTCTGGAGGATTTATGCACATCTCCCTGTGCAATGAGACCCTCATGAAGTTGCTGGGTAGATGGCTGACTCACCTTAATTCACTCTCAGAGTATCTCAATATCATGGTGGCGCCACACGAATGTACCTCATAATGGAAGTTTTGGTATCTTATTTATTTCACACACGTATCCTCAACTGAATGCTAGGACAAGCATTTCTAATTATTTTTATTGTCTCATAGTCTGGTTGAGACTCACACTGTACTCACCACGTGGAAGTGCTTGTCTCTAATTCAAGTTCTGCACATGGAAATCTTAATTATCTTCAACTTAGATTTACACACACAAGTATTTCATCTTAATACTACCACACGCTAGTATTTCGTCTTATGATTACAACACGTGGTTTCTTTGTCACTTCCGAAGAATCGTATGTTCCCCATGAATTTTTACCTGCCTATCTTTTTCAGATCAGTTTACATCAGCCTCTCACCAAAAGTTTCTGAAAAGAGAAATTATTAGTTCATCTACTCCTAAATATCCTACATGCTTACCATTTTCATTTAACTTTGTTTTTCTGGAGCACACATAGAGCACGTCTTCACACCTCAGGATCCAGCGACAGTGCTGAAACACGGCCGTTCATCCGGGCATCCCGCGCTTCCGCAGAAGTGGGGGAGGACCCTGCCACTGTATTGGTCAGCCATATTCCAGGCCCTCTGGTGCTCTGGTACACTTCCTCTCTTTGGTTCAGCGGAAGATGACCAGAGAACTGTCTCAAAGTTGATATAATCTACCTTCACTATCTCTGGTCAGCAAACGACCAGCCATTCATTCAATTCACAAACATTACCAAACTGGATTCAGGAATCTATTTTAAGGAAGTACACATCTGAATAATTAAACACACAAATTTCCCTTTTTTCCTACAATGGTATCCGGCTTCGGTGTATTAAATAAAATGGTGTTATTCTACAAAAACGCTGTTCTGACAAGAACAACAAAGTATGTTGTTGTACATCTTTTCTATGTCGGGCAGTACTGTACCCTTTCAGCAGGAAGGCCGCGTCACACATTTAATTATTTTTCAGCCACATCAGATGCGACTTCATCATTGAAACTTTCGGAACTTATTATTCACGAGTTCTGCTAATATAAATAAATTGAAAATCAAAATATTCTGTCAATTTCATGACCCCCGCGCCTTAAAGAGATAAATATCTTGCAGTGCGAGTTTAATGTGCTTATTGTGTTACACCTCCCCCCATGAACCATGGACCTTGCCGTTGGTGGGGAGGCTTGCGTGCCTCAGCGATACAGATAGCCGTACCGTAGGTGCAACCACAACGGAGGGGTATCTGTTGAGAGGCCAGACAAACCTGTGGTTCCTGAAGAGGGGCAGCAGCCTTTTCAGTAGTTGCAAGGGCAACAGTCTGGATGATTGACTGATCTGGCCTTGTAACAATAACCAAAACGGCCTTGCTGTGCTGATACTGCGAACGGCTGAAAGCAAGGGGAAACTACGGCCGTAATTTTTCCCGAGGGCATGCAGCTTTACTGTATGATTAAATGATGATGGCGTCCTCTTGGGTAAAATATTCCGGAGGTAAAATAGTCCCCCATTCGGATCTCCGGGCGGGGACTACTCAAGAGGATGTCGTTATCAGGAGAAAGAAAACTGGCGTTCTACGTATCGGAGCGTGGAATGTCAGATCACTTAATCGGGCAGGTAGGTTAGAAAATTTAAAAAGGGAAATGGATAGGTTAAAGTTAGATATAGTGGGAATTAGTGAAGTTCGGTGGCAGGAGGAACAAGACTTCTGGTCAGGTGACTACAGGGTTATAAACACAAAATCAAATAGGGGTAATGCAGGAGTAGGTTTAATAATGAATAGGAAAATAGGAATGCGGGTAAACTACTGCAAACAGCATAGTGAACGCATTATTGTGGCCAAGATAGATACGAAGCCCACACCTACTACAGTAGTACAAGTTTATATGCCAACTAGCTCTGCAGATGACGAAGAAATTGAAGAAATGTATGATGAAATAAAAGAAATTATTCAGATAGTGAAGGGTGACGAAAATTTAATAGTCATGGGTGACTGGAATTCGGTAGTAGGAAAAGAGAGAGAAGGAAACGTAGTAGGTGAATATGGGTTGGGGCTAAGAAATGAAAGAGGAAGCCGCCTGGTAGAATTTTGCACAGAGCACAACTTAATCATAGCTAACACTTGGTTTAAGAATCATGAAAGAAGGTTGTACACATGGAAGAACCCTGGAGATACTAAAAGGTATCAGATAGATTATATAATGGTAAGACAGAGATTTAGGAACCAGGTTTTAAATTGTAAGACATTTCCAGGGGCAGATGTGGACTCTGACCACAATCTATTGGTTATGACCTGTAGATTAAAACTGAAGAAACTGCAAAAAGGTGGGAATTTAAGGAGATGGGACCTGGATAAACTGAAAGAACCAGAGATTGTACAGAGTTTCAGGGAGAGCATAAGGGAACAATTGACAGGAATGGGGGAAAGAAATACAGTAGAAGAAGAATGGGTAGCTTTGAGGGATGAAGTAGTGAAGGTAGCAGAGGATCAAGTAGGTAAAAAGACGAGGGCTGGTAGAAATCCTTGGGTAACAGAAGAAATATTGAATTTAATTGATGAAAGGAGAAAATATAAAAATGAAGTAAATGAAGCAGGCAAAAAGGAATACAAACGTCTCAAAAATGAGATCGACAGGAAGTGCAAAATGGCTAAGCAGGGATGGATAGAGGACAAATGTAAGGATGTAGAGGCTTATCTCACTAGGGGTAAGATAGATACTGCGTACAAGAAAATTAAAGAGACCTTTGGAGATAAGAGAACCACTTGTATGAACATCAAGAGCTCAGATGGAAACCCAGTTCTAAGCAAAGAAGGGAAAGGAGAAAGGTGGAAGGAGTATATAGAGGGTCTATACAACGGCGATGTACTTGAGAACAGTATTATGGAAATAGAAGAGGATGTAGATGAAGATGAAATGGGAGATACGATACTGCGTGAAGAGTTTGACAGAGCACTGAAAGACATGAGTCGAAACAAGGCCCCCGGAGTAGACAACATTCCATTGGAACTACTGACGGCCTTGGGAGAGCCAGTCCTGACAAAACTCTACCATCTGGTGAGCAAGATATATGAAACAGGTGAAATACCCTCAGACTTCAAGAAGAATATAATAATTCCAGTCCCAAAGAAAGCAGGTGTTGACAGATGTGAAAATTACCGTACAATCAGTTTAATAAGCCACAGCTGCAAAATACTAACACGAATTCTTTACAGACGAATGGAAAAACTGGTAGAAGCCGACCTCGGGGAAGATCAGTTTGGATTCCGTAGAAATACTGGAACACGTGAGGCAATACTGACCTTACGACTTATCTTAGAAGAAAGATTAAGGAAAGGCAAACCTACGTTTCTAGCATTTGTAGACTTACAGAAAGCTTTTGACAATGTTGACTGGAATACTCTCTTTCAAATTCTAAAGGTGGCAGGGGTAAAATACAGGGAGCGAAAGGCTATTTACAATTTGTACAGAAACCAGATGGCAGTTATAAGAGTCGAGGGACATGAAAGGGAAGCAGTTGTTGGGAAGGGAGTAAGACAGGGTTGTAGCCTCTCCCCCGATGTTATTCAATCTGTATATTGAGCAAGCAGTAAAGGAAACAAAAGAAAAATTCGGAGTATGTATTAAAATCCATGGAGAAGAAATAAAAATTTTGAGGTTCGCCGATGACATTGTAATTCTGTCAGAGACAGCAAAGGACTTGGAAGAGCAGTTGAATGGAATGGATAGCGTCTTGAAAGGAGGATATAAGATGAAGATCAACAAAAGCAAAACGAGGATAATGGAATGTAGTCGAATTAAGTCGGGTGATGCTGAGGGAATTAGATTAGGAAATGAGACACTTAAAGTAGTAAAGGAGTTTTGCTATTTGGGGAGCAAAATAACTGATGATGGTCGAAGTAGAGAGGATATAAAATGTAGACTGGCAATGGCACGGAAATCGTTTCTGAAGAAGAGAAATTTGTTAACATCGAATATAGATTTAAGTGTCAGGAAGTCATTTCTGAAAGTATTTGTATGGAGTGTAGCCATGTATGGAAGTGAAACATGGACGATAAATAGTTTGGACAAGAAGAGAATAGAAGCTTTCGAAATGTGGTGCTACAGAAGAATGCTGAAGATTAGATGGGTAGATCACATAACTAATGAGGAAGTATTGAACAGGATTGGGGAGAAGAGAAGTTTGTGGCACAGCTTGACCAGAAGAAGGGATCGGTTGGTAGGACATGTTCTGAGACATCGAGGGATCACCAATTTAGTATTGGAGGGCAGCGTGGAGGGTAAAAATCGTAGAGGGAGACCAAGAAATGAATACACTAAGCAGATTCAGAAGGATGTAGGCTGCAGTAGGTACTGGGAGATGAAGAAGCTTGCACAGGATAGAGTAGCATGGAGAGCTGCATCAAACAAGTCTCAGGACTGAAGACCACAACAACAACAACATTGTGTTACACTGGAAAACTACGAGATTGACAAACACAAAGACGGACCGTAAATAATGTCGTTTGGGGACAGTATTGCACGACACGGTAGCGTGACAGTGCAGAACTTAAGTATAACACAGGGGGTAGATAATCGATCCTGGGTTTGTTAGGATCCTCCCTGGCACTCGCCTCTAGTGACTACGGAAATCAAGTCTTAAAGATTAGGATATTTAGGATTACATGTTTTGCTGAGAGTTTCTACTCTTTGTTTCATGTTGCTTTTCTGATAGTACGGTACGGCAGTTTAAGATGCGGCCGTCGCACGAGCCATCGTATTCTCCTGATTTTACTGTAATATGGCTACATACATTGATCAGCCAGAACATTATGACCGCCTATCTAATAGCCGGTATGTCCAGCTTCAGCACGGATAACAGAAACGACGCGTCGTGCCATGGAAGCAATGAGGCCTCGGTAGGTCGCTGGACAGAATTGGCACCACAACTGCACGCTCAGGCCAACTAATTCACGTAAATTCCAGGCAGGCTCTTACGCCACGTTCAATCACATCCCAGATGTTTTCAATCGGGTTCAGATCTGGCAAGTTGGAGCCAGGGCCTTAATTGGAACTCGCCTCTGTGTTTCTCGAACCACTCTCTCACAGTCCTGGCCTTTTGAAACGGCGCAGCATGTTGAAAAACGCCACTCCCGTCGGGAAACTTTATCATCGTGAAAGGGTGTACGCGGTCTGCAACGATTGTACGATACTCCTTGGCAGTCATGGTGCCTTGCACGAGTTCCACTGGACCCACGGACGTCCATGTGAATATTCTTCATATCATAATGGAGCCATCGCCAGCTTGTCTCCTCCCGCAGTACGGGTGCCGCTGGAAGAAGACGGAGCCGGCCGGAGTGGCCGTGCGGTTCTAGGCGCTACAGTCTGGAGCCGAGCGACCGCTACGGTCGCAGGTTCGAATCCTGCCTCGGGCATGGATGTGTGTGATGTCCTTCGGTTAGTTATGTTTAAGTAGTTCTAAGTTCTAGGCGACTGATGACCTCAGAAGTTAAGTCGCATAGTGCTCAGAGCCATTTGAACCATTTTTGAAGACGACGGATTCACGCCCTCCCATCGGCCACTGTGCCAAAGTCTACGGTCGATACTCACGTGCCCATTTCAGTCGTAGTTGCCGATGTCGTGGTGTTAACATTGGCACATGCACGGATCGTCAGCTGCGGAGACCCATCTTTAGGAGTGCTCGGTGTACTGTGTGTTCAGACACACTTGTATGCTGCCCAGCATTAAAGTGTGATGTCACTTCGCCACAGTTCGCCGCCTGTCCTGTTTTACCAGTCCGCCCGGACTACGACGTCCGACATCTGCAATGAGTGGTGGCCGCCCAACCCCGTGACGTCTGGACGTGGTTCATCTTGGTTTCGCCACGTGTTGAAGACACTCACTATAGCACTCGAACACCGAAAAACTCGTGCAGTTCCCGAAATGCTCATATCGAGCCTTCGGGATATCGCAATCTGTCCTCGGTCAAACTCAAGTACATCGCGAGCCATTCCCATTCTACACACGCTCACTGATACTACATCCACCGTGCGTGTGTCTGGTTAGTAGTCATTCCTAACCAGACGCCAGAAGACGCTGCTATCGCCTGAACGGGTTTATATCGACACTAGGTCGGTGATCGTAAAGTTCTGGCCGATCAGTGTATGAGTTTTTGTTATCTGCGCAGCAAAATAACTGATGATGGCCGAAATAGAGAGAATATAAAATGTAGACTGGCAATGGCAAGAAAGGCGTTTCTGAAGAAGAGAAACTTGTTAACATCAAATATAGATTTAAGTACTTTCTAAAAGTAATTATATGGAGTTCGCCATGAGTGAAAGTGGAACCTGAACGATTAACAGTTTAGGCAAGGAGAGAACAGAGTCTTTTGAAAGGTGGTGTTAGAGAAGAATGCTGAAGGTTAGATGGTTAGATCACGTAACTAATGAGCAAATACTGAGGAGAACTGGCACAACTTGACTAAAAGAAGGTATCAGTTGGTAGACACAGTCCGAGACATCACTAGAGTACCAGTTTAGTACTGGAGGGAAGTGTGGGGGGGGGGGGGGGGGGGTAAAAACCGCAGAGCGAGATCAAGAGATCAATACAGGAAGCAACTTCAGAACGATGTAGGTTCCCGTAGTTATTCGGAGATGAAGAGGCTTTCACAGGACAGAGTAGCACGGAGGTCTGCATCAAACCAGTCTTCGGAATGAAGACTGCCACAACAATAACAACAACAACATGGCTACAGACTCCTGTGTAGCTGCACACAACCAATTGCAGATATTACTGGCTATCACAAAACGCACACGGATTAAGGGCTGTATTACTGCTGGACACTAGAGCAGATGCAATTCAGGGAAATTAATTTACACGTAAAGACCAAACATTCTGGGCTGCTTAAGGAAGAGACGAAAGGCGTTATTGGCAGGGTTTTCTTGCTCTTCGCACACTGGACCCTTCCCACGTGGTGAGCGAGAGTTGTGGCTTAAATGTACCTGTTGAGTGTAGCCGATTGTAAAGGGCGTGAGCATAGTATGATGGCGTTTGTGTTGTGTGAGAGAGGGTGAACCCCAGTGCTGACAAACAGCCCACTAGTCTGGTGTGGCACCACGGTACGTCAGGCTTAACGTCCACATCCGCTTGGCGAATCACTATCAAATGTCACATGTCGTCACTTCATGAGACGTCGTAGAGAGGTAATATTGACCTGTCCAAAATTCGAAAAATAGTACTGGTATCGACAACTACAATTGAGGAAAAGTAATGCTAGAGGAGGATTATATCCAGGACACTGGTGATTACGAACTTTACGCCACTACGTCTCTCCCCCTAGCTGATGAAACTGCCGGTGAAAATTTCTTACTTCTGCATCTTCTTCAGTACTCCGCAAGGTACCTTATGGTGCCTGGCGGAGGGTGTTTTGTGTATCACAGTCGCTTCCCCCTTTTCTGTCCAAGTCGCGAATGGTTCGCGGGCCACAACGATTGTTGGTAAGCATTCGTGTGAGCTCGAATCTCTTTAGTTTTACCTTCAGCTCTTAGCACGAGATATACCTAAGAGGAAGCGGTTCTCCCCAAGCACAGCGCCACCGCAAGAGCGTACTTTAGCGACCTCGACTTCTGAGGTCGATTCACTGAAATTCTCAATAATTCGGTGCCGTTGCTGTTGCCTTCTCTTTGGATCGTTCTTCGCATTACTCTGCAGGTCGGAGAGAGACTCGTAACAGTGTCAGCGTAGATGAATCGACAGGAAGTTTTATTGCATTTTACTTCTGCCTTGCAAGCCAACAAAGTTACGTGAATGAACTAGCAGCGACTGTAGCTGAGGAGACCTGAATTAAGAAAGGTGCGAGACAATCTGTTCAGCGGTGTACTTCGCAGTTAAGATAGTGATACGTAGATGGAAGGACCAATAGGAAGTGAGGTGCAGCTAGCTTCACTTCTGAAAGCCCTCCGGCTGGCGATGGAATACAAAGTAAACAGTGCTTTTATTTCCCGTTCGTAGCTCGGCGAGATTTGTAGCTACGGACTAAACAAGCTGTGGTCAAAATGAGTTGTATACTCTCTCCGTTCCGGCAGGATAGTACCCTCTGCTCGCAGCTAAGTT
The DNA here is from genome assembly GCF_023898315.1 of Schistocerca nitens. Classification (NCBI taxonomy): domain Eukaryota; kingdom Metazoa; phylum Arthropoda; class Insecta; order Orthoptera; family Acrididae; genus Schistocerca; species Schistocerca nitens. The sequence goes on along the minus strand of NC_064614.1, from coordinate 585,224,774 downwards.
GTACTAAAAGTTGGAAGCTGTGTGGAAACCTCCTGTCAAGATTGTGATACCAAAGGATCATACTTCTTTTCCTAGTGGTAGGGTAAAGTTATGGCCAGTCTTTCTGCTCAGTCACAGGTAGCTGGTTAGTGCTACACATGAAGTTACTGGACGGAGGCCAGTTTACAAACACTAGGTTGGCAGCCCTGCAGCCAGGCGGACGCGCGTGTACGAAGATCTCACTTTAAGTTAAGCGATTAATATTGAAATAAGAGCTAATTTAGTTAATATTATATTTTAGACTAGTGCATTTACTTCTCATCTAATCTATCTATTAGAGGTTTTGCTTTTCTAAACGTAATTACATCGAAAAGGAAGTATTTCGTAAAGGCCGGCAGTCGCGAGTTTGTTTACATACTTAGGCGTAAATTTCGTACGAGCGTAGATATTTGTTTTTGACTAGACTAAGCGCTTCAAAGTTAAATTAATTCGTGTCTCACATCCAGAATTTGTGTGGTTAATTAAAAGTTTCTGAAGCAAGTTTATAAGTTTGTTTACATTAGTGTTTAGTTACGTATTGGTACAGGTTACGAAACTGTTGTATTGTTGAAGTTATTTTCTGCTTTTGTGTTACATTTTACTATCAAATCGTGTGTGACAAGTGTGGTGGTTGCCGTAGAAATTTGAAAGAGGGGGTGTTCTGTATAGACTGTAGGTTGTGGTTTCATTGGGGCGAGTGCAGCGGAGAGGAAAAGAGGATAGATAATGAGGCTTTTCCAAGGCAGTATAGGTTATGTAGAAAGGACAGAAAAATCGCGGAACGGGAAGCAAAGATTTGTGCCCTTAAGGCTGAATTAGAAATCACGAATTTGGAATTATGTAAGGAGTATGTATGGAGTGTAGCCATGTATGGAAGTGAAACGTGGACGATAAATAGTTTAGACAAGAAGAGAATAGAAGCTTTTGAAATGTGGTGCTACAGAAGAATGCCGAAGATTAGACGGGTAGATCACATAACTAATGAGGAGATATTGAATAGAATTGGGGAGAAGAGGAGCTTGTGGCACAACTTGACTAGAAGAAGGGATCGGTTGGTAGGACATGTTCTGAGACATCGAGGGATCACCAATTTAGTATTTTAGGGCAGCGTGGAGGGTAAAAATCGTAGAGGGAGACCAAGAGATGAATACACTAAGCAGATTCAGAAGGATGTAGGCTGCAGTAGGTACTGGGAGATGAAGAAGCTTGCACAGGATAGAGTAGCATGGAGAGCTGCATCAAACAAGTCTCAGGACTGAAGACCACAACAACAATAAACAAAGGAGGAAAAGGACTCTGGGCACTGGGAAAAGGTAGCAAGCAAAGGGCGAAAAAGGGAAACAATTGATAAAACTTCTGAAATTCAGTTAGCAAACCAGTTTGGCTTGCTATCTGAAGTAGTGGAGGAAGGGCCTCGTTCAGATGTAGATTGAAGCAGAATACTAGCTTAAAGAAAAAATACAGGTCGGTATCAAACCAGAATAGGAAAAGAAGAATTCTGCTTATAGGTAGCAGTCATGGCAGGGGGCCAACAGCTTCAGGAGAAATTAGGGACAGAGTACCAGGTCACAAGTTTTGTGAAACCAAGTGCTAGCCTTAGCCAGGTGACAGAAAACTTAGGTCAGCTATGCAGGGACTTTGAGAAGGAAGATAAGGTAATTATAGTTGGGGCAGCAGGAAACAGCCTAGCTATGAATCTAAGATATAGTATTAGGAGTGACCTGGATAAAATAGGAGCAGAAACTGGGCACACGAATGTGGGGTTTGTGGAGGTCTTTGAGCGCCATGATCAGCCCTGGGTAAACACAGCTGTAAGGCGTGATAACACTGAGCTGAACGGGATGCTCCAGACACCGGCAAGGTTTCACATGAGTGTTGTTCCAGTTGATGCTATTGGTATGTGGGGTTACACTACACGTGGCCTGCACCTTAATAGGAAGGGGAAATATAAATTAGCTTCTCTATTAGCAGGTACTGTAAAGGGGGGCCACAGTCACACAAGGGGTGATCCCTGTGGTTATTGGGACCAGGCAGACAGGTTTTCTAGGTTACAGCCAAATTCCAGACAGACACAAACCATGAAAATAGAAGAAAAGAAACTTCATGCACAGCAAATAGGGATAAAGCTAAGGATGGTATCAACTTACTTCACCAAAATATCAGGGGAATAAAAAATAAAGTAGATGAGCTGATAATGTGTTTAGATGATCTCAAAAATAAGAATGAAATTTATGTACTTTGTCTGTCTGAGCACCACGTAACTGTGGGGATCGAAAATGTCAGTATAAATGGGTATAATTTAGCATCTTACACTTGTAGACCAAGTATGGATAAAGGAGGAGTTGCCATTTTCATAAAACAAGTGTATAAATGCAGAAATGTTGAAGTAAGCACATTTTGTGTTGATCAGCACTTTGAGGTTCGTGCATGTTAACTTCAGCTAGATAATGTTGTGTTGATATTAGCAACAGTGTAAAGGTCTCCACTAGGAGACTGGGAGCTATTCATAAAAAAGTTTGACTCCCTATTATGCTGTCTGTCAGACAAAAAGAAGAAGTTATTAATCTGTGGTGATTTCAATGTTAACTTTCTAAGCAATTCTGATAGGAAAAGTGAACTAGAAGTGTTTTTAACAACATATAACTTAGAATCAGTGATCAATTTCCCTACAAGTATAGCTCAGGACAGTAGCACTCTAATAGATAATGTATTTGTACAGCAAGAGGATGTAGAACAAACGCATGCTTTCCCTATGGTAAATGGATTATCTGACCATGATGCACAACTGACTAATTTACAAAACCTAACAGGGTGTACACTTCAGAAACCATTAAATAAAAGTGTGAGGGTGCTCAACCCAGTATCTATAGATCACTCCAGAGAAAGTTTAGGAAGTGTAAACTGGGAAGATGTATATAATGAGCCAAATGCTAATGATAAATGCAGCATATTTCTTTATAAATTTGTGTCCCTTTTTGAACATTGTTTTTCAAAGAAAATTACTAAATGTAACACTACAAACTTTTAAAAGAAACCTTGGATTACTACAGGTATTAGTGTCTTGAGAAAGAAAAAGAAAACTGTATGAGACAACAAGAACTAGTAACGATCCAGAAGTAGTTTTACACTATAAAATTATTGTAACATACTGAGAAAAGTTGTAAGGAAATCAAGGAATATGTATGTTAGAGAAGAAATTAACAACTCTGGCAATAAAATCAAATCAATATGGAATGTTGTTAGAAGGGAGACAGGAAAAGTAACCACTGGGGTACGTAGTATTACTGTTAAAGAGAATGAGACCATCTTAACCAACAGTACACAGGTAGCCAATGTATTTAACAATCACTTCTTAAGTGTAGGAGAGAAAATTGGTAAGAATAGTTCAAAAGAAAAAGACAGGCAGTACATGGAAGAGTCAGTTTTGAAAAATTTTAGTCAGATTAAGTTTCATCTAACAACCTCTCGTGAAATAATGAAAATTATTAAATCTTTGAAAAATAAATGTTCTGTTGGAGTAGATGACATCTCTAACAAGTTATTAAAACAATGTGGAGCAATTACAGCTGATGTTTTGAGTCACATATGTAATGCATCACTGACTCAGGGAATTTTTCCACACAGGTTAAAATATGCCGTTGTCAGGTCTCTCTACAAAAAGGGGGAAACCACAAATGTCAATAATTTCTGGTCAGTGTCCTTGCTTACAGCATTTTCAAAAATCTTTGAGAAAGTAATGTACTCAAGAGTGGTTAGCCATCTCAACAGTAATGGGATACTTGGTAAATCACAGTTCAGATTTCAGAAATGCTGTTCCACTGAGACAGCAATATACAATTTCACTGCCCCATAATAGAGTCTTTAAATAGTAAAATGTCACCAGTAGGAATATTCTGTGACTTATCCAAAACATTAGATTGTGTGAACCATGACATTATGTTAGAGAAATTACAATTCTATGGTATAAATGGAACAGCATATGAGTGGTTTAAGTCAAATCTACAGAACAGGAATCAAAAAGTCTCTTTATATGCTTCAAGTGATTCAAAGGAGTTTGCCACTTCATCTAACTGGGGTGAAATTACATTACAAGGTTCGATCATGGGTCCCCTCCTGAGCATCATATATGTGAATGACCTCCCTTCTTATGTAAAACAAGATGCTGATCTGACACTGTTTGCTGATGATACAAGCATAATTATCAATGCAGTAAAAGAAAGTCCGATAGAAAATGATACAAATAAGGTCTTTGGAAAAGTTATTAATTGGTCTTCCGTGAATGGGCTTGCTCTGAACTTTGAAAAAACACAGTGCATCAAATTTTCTGCTGCAAAAAATAAACTTCCTTCAATAAACATTACACATCAAAAGAACTCAGTAGCCAGGGTAGAGCATACTTAGTTTTTGGGTGTACATATAGATGAGAATCTTAATTGGAAAATTCATATTTTGGATCTCCTAAAGCGACTAGGTTCAGCAACTTTTGCAATCAGAATAATTGCCAATTTTGAGGATGTAGAAATTAGTAAGCTAACATATTTTGCATACTTCCACTCTCTGATGTCATATGGAATAATATTCTGGGGCAACTCAACACTTAGGCAAAAGGTATTCATTGCTCAAAAGTAAGTAGTTAGAATAATGTGTGGGGTTCATAGTCGCACAACTTGTAGGCATCTGTTTAAAAGGTTAGGAACTCTTACAACTGCTTCACAGTACATTTACTCAGTAATGAAATTTTTTCTCAACAAAATGGACCAGTTTAAAATCAACAGCGACATTCATGATTACACTACCAGAAAAAATAAAGGCCTACACTATCCTTTACTTAACCTTTCGTTGGCACAGAAAGAGGTAAAATATGCTGCTATAAAACTTTTTTATAAATTACCAGATGAAATAAAATGTGTGACAGACAGCAGTAATAGTTTCAAAAACAAATTGAAATCATACCGCCTTGACAATATGAGTAAATAAATCTGGAGATATAATATATGCATTTTGTGCCATTTAAGAGAATAGGATAGGTCATAGAAATATCTAGGTATAACACTATAATGTAAACAATAAAAAAAGCTTGTTTCCTATCCGCATTTCTTGTGCATTTGACACGTTCCACATCATAACGGTTCTCCGTGCTATTGATCAATGGAACACGTAACTAACTAACTAACTAGTCGCAGGACAGTAGTACTTAGGCTCCAGTAAAACAGTACATGTACATACAATTAAAGCACATGGACTGAATAATTATAAAAAGCACTGAAAACGAGGTAAAAAGTGATTAACTGGTTAAACATGAAAGCAGCAACAAATCCGGGAGACACTGCTCAGATAACTAAATAAAAAGCAGTTCACGTGTAATTAAGCTTTTGATAATGAGGCGAGAGAGGGAGAGGTACTAATACAGCGGTAGTTGAACATTTTCGCGTTACCTGAGCGGCAGCGTGGCTTATCTCATGGCGCGGTCTTTATCGTACATTCGTGTTACTATTGTTAGATTAGCCAATGTGTTAACGTAACTTGCCCGTAACAAAAGGCGGCGAATTAATTGCTGATCGAGTCATTCTAGAAGTCAGCACTCTCGTCTGTGAAACTTTTGCCAACGTAGAGCCCACATCGGTGGCCCACGTGACCTATACTGTACCTATATATATGTCAAAAGCTTCCACAGTGTAAAAAATTTAGAAACTAAAACATTTTGTGTAGAGCAACATATGGAAGATTGTGCCACTGAACGTAAACTAAATGATGGCACTTTCATAATTGTAACAGTGTATAGGTCCCCCTCAGGGAACTTACAGCTATTTCTAAAAAACTTGGATGCTTCGTTGTGCTATCTGTCAGACAGGGGGAAGCAAATTATCATTTGTGGGGATTTCAATGTTGACTCCCTGAAAGAGTGTAATAGGAAGAATGACATTGTAGTATTACTCAGTTCTTTCAATTTGAGCTCCGTCATTGATTTTCCTACTCGGATAACAAAGAACAGCAGTACATTAATAGATAACTTTTTTATAGACCAAGATAAGTTTAAGGACATAAATGCTTATCCTGTTGAGAATGCTCTTTCAGATCATGGTGCACAGCTAGTTACAGTACATGACATAGCTCCATGCAGTATATCAAATCAGACTTTCAAAGCAGTGCGTCCAATTAACAATATAAATATTGCAAACTTTAGGGAAAGCCTACAGCAACTAGACTGGGATGAAGTTGTAAGTAGGCTGTTTAGGTTTTTTTATTGGTAACGCCACCTCTGTATGAAAATCACTGGCTGTGCTGTGTGCAGTCTGTGGGTGCTTTGCATTGTTGTAATACTCGCCATTGTAGTGTTAGGCAGCTGGCTGTGAACAGCGCGTAGCGTTGCGCAGTTGGAGGTGAGCCGCCAGCAGTGGTGGATGTGGGGAGAGAGATGGCGGAGTTTTGAAATTTGTCATGAACTGCTATATATATTATGACTATTGAGGTAAATACATTGGTTGTTCTCTATCAAAATCTTTCATTTTGCTAACTATGCCTATCAGTAGTTAGTGCCTTCCGTAGTTTGAATCTTTTATGTAGCTGGCAGTAGTGGCGCTCGCTGTATTACAGTAGTTTGAGTAACCAAGATTTTTGTGAGGTAAGCGATTTGTGAAACGCATAGGTTAATGTTAGTCAGGGCCATTCTTTTGTAGGGATTTCTGAAAGTCAGATTGCGTTGCGCTAAAAATATTGTATGTAAGTTTAAGCACAGTCATGTATAAATTGTTCAAAGGGAACGTTTCATACGTCGACCCTTAGCCGAGGATACCTCACTGGAATCTTCTGATTTTTTTCTTGTAGTTTGTGTAATTAGTGTAGCTATTGTTTATTGCTAGCGCGTAATCATAGAGAGAATCTCCTTTGTAGTTGTAGTTTTTCATTGTTGTACAGTAAAACAGTTGTGGCATGAACGTAGATTTGCACCAAGTATTTCGCAGCTGCGCTTGCAATTAAGCTAGGCTCCAAAGTAAACTGAGAAATAATAGTGACGACGAGTGTAGCTTACCAGCACCGCTGTGTAATGAATTAACAGACATTCAAAGTAGTAATTTGGTAACTGTGCATAGGGAAATGGAGCGGGCGTCAAATAATGCTGTAGACAGTGAAACAGGTAGTGAACAGGGAAGCATTATCGATCGATCGGTCAGCAACAGCTCGCCTCAGGAATCGGGAATGACAGAACACAATATTGCAAATACTGTAGACTCAGGTTTTGGGTTCTCACCGTTTTCTCAAATGAGTCAAGAAACATTTTCTGCTTGTCAAAATGTGAATGTTGCCGGTGCAACTTCACTGCCGAAAAGCACTGAGGAACATGTTTCAGACACCAGTGCATTGTTATTACAGTTAATGCAACAAATGGGACAAAGGCTACAAAAATTAGACACAATGGAACAAAATCTTCAAAAGTTAGACACAATGGAACAAAATCAGAGACAAACACAGCAACAGTTAGACACGATGGAACAAAACCAGAGACAAACACAGCAACAGCTTCAAAAGTTAGACTCATTGGAACAAACTCTTGAACAAACACGTGAAGATTTAACTACTGAGTTACATAACATTGAATCGAAATGTCAAAAAGTCTGTAATGACGTAAAAACTCAAATTTGTGAGCACTTTCAACCTATTTTTTCGCGGCATGAAAATGCATTACAGAATCACGAAGCAGCCATAAAAGAACCGCAAACTATTGTTCATGAAAATCATGAGACCTCGCAAGCTAAAATTGACTCAGTTGCATCTACCGATTCGGTTACGCAACTTGCAAAAACTCAGGAAAACTTAAAGGACACAGTAGATACTCTGAAACTTGATTCAGAAAAACACACTGAGGAAATAAGTACACTATCGGATAAAGTAGCCGAACTTTCAGATCAGTTCACTAACTTATCTACAAAGGTAGATGATGATCTGAATGACACAACACCTGTAGCCTTCACTGACACTGAAGAGTATGAAGAAATTAGAAAATTCAAACAAAATCAAATCAATACACAGTACAAAAGAGAAATCCGGGAAGTGCAAGATCAGTTGGCACAAGTAGTACAAGAATTACGTATTTCAGAGGACACTCGCGCCCCAATACGGGAAGAGGGACATAGAAATACGGAACAGCCACAAAATAATAACACAGCGCATTTCGGAAATTATGAAAGAAATTGGCAATGTGCACCGAATTTTGAGATTGAACCGCCGACACGACGTAACAATGACCGACATGCGACTCGCCGACACGATGATTTTGACTATAAGCTGTTCATTACTACACGTAAATTCAAAACGTTTAAGAATTCTGGCAACGACATTCATCCACAAGCGTGGCTCCATCAATTCTCTCATTGTTTTCCTCCCAACTGGTCATTGGAGCACAGGTTAGAATTTATGTGTGGCTACTTGGAGAATGAACCAGCTGTAAGAATGCGATCGCTCATTCACGATTGTCACAGTGAAGGAGAATTTTACCATGCCTTCCTCTCAGCATATTGGTCTCAAGCTACACAAGACCGAGTAAAACATAGCATAATGATGATGAAACACTTTGAACAATCTGAATTTTCCAGTCTTGTCAAATATTTTGAAGAAATGTTGCATAAGAATCAATATCTTTCAAACCCATACAGCCCTTCAGAACTCATCCGCATTTGCTTAATGAAATTTCCTGAACATTTAAGAAATATTATTTTGGCAGGACGTTGCAAAGACGACATTGAAGCTTTTCAGGGACTCCTACAAGAATTAGAAATTGACACAGACAGTCGCCGGATGCGAAAACAGGAAAACAATCACTACAGGTCACATACGTCACAGTTTCGTGACGACAGAAACAATAACTGGACACGACAAAGCTATTCTTACAACACAAATCGTGACCAAAACAGACACCACCCATATGACAACCACTGGCAGAGTAATAATAATTACAGGGAAAGATCGCATTTCCGTAGTAATGAATATGACAGAGACACTCATAGAAACAGACGATATGGTAACCAGAACTATTATTATCAACGGAGACAGAATACTTTCAGACGCAACAGTTCAGCGCGCAGTTACGATTCAGGGAGAAATTCTCCACCACATGACCGACAAACAAGAAACTATGTAAACTACCAACAAAACGACAGACCTGAATTCCATCAGAACTGGCGAGCTTCAAACAGGGCAGGGCCTTCTCGTCAAGGTGAATTTGTAGAAGTTAGGTCTTCTAATCCCAATAACGTCGCGCGCCAACAAAGAGACAGACAATGACTCGCACAGCAGGCAGCCGCGTGCGCCAGCTGGCTCAGGGAAAAATAACATAGGCGCTAACCTTGAGAAGAACTCCAGTATTCTTTACTGATGTATACCACATGATAATTGCGTTGGAGTTGAAACTCTGCGTACTAGGAAGGGTAAAGGTTTACACCACATTTCACATGTAAAACCGTTTATTGAGAGATGATCTGCTTTTTAACTTAGTCTTTGCCATAAAATTTTTCACTTTACATTACTAGTATGCTTTGTTAGACTTAAGAAACTGTTAACATGCAACAATGTTTGAAGTTAAGTATCCAGTCTAGAACCTAGGGAACATTTTTAAACAGAAGTTACGAATGCATTGTTATAGTGAACAGACGACACAGTGTTGTATTTGTACATTCTTGCTTGTTAGTTGAACGATTACGTAACGACTATCAGGCTTACATACTTAGGACACATACTAGTACTGCTAATGAGATTTTGATGCAACATTTTGGTTTACTTGAAAATACATTCTGGATTTAAAGTACTTTCTGTGAGATACCAGATGACACAGTGGTTAGTTTATGTGACAGCTACACGATTTTATCACGACGCTACTAATGAGTGACAATTTACAATGTTGCTTTTGCGGTGTTTCTGTTATATATCTGCACAGTTTTTCTGAATTATTCTGGAAAGTAAAACATGTTTTAGTAGTAACTTTTGTGGTATAGCTACAATGAGACAGCCTTTTCCGTAGCACAACAATACGTTACAGCACAGTACTTTCTTCATCACGGCAATAAGCATAATAACTAAGATATCTATACGCAAAGCATTTCACTTTTGTTTATCATGAGGTAAGTACATTGGCTTCTGCAGAACTTAGCTTTCGGAGGACGATAACTACGACACTTCCACAGAGATTATCTTACAGCAAGACGCACATTTAGCGCTACAGGACACGTATTTGAGTGATTAATTTCGCACTTAAAACATGCATTTTTTAGGATATTTGAAGTACAATGATACAAGGGTTTTCCGTGATATATTTCATTCCATTGCTGTAATCTGTAACACCTGAAGGTATAATTACATTAATCCTCAGGGGGGTACACGCCTTCTTTGTGTACCATGTGTTTGGCAAGCACAAGGAGCCCTAGCTAATATGGTATTTGCTTATACAACTTTACACATTGGTACCATATTTCTCTGACACACAAATTACACAGCTATCTGATCATTTAACTGAGAGATAAAAATTTTTTTTACTACATCAGTGACACATGTTTACGTAATTACACAGTTGGATAACTTCACACTTATGAAACTGTATTTTGTCTGTACTTTGTAAACTGTTCATATTTTTTCGGAACCATTGTGATACTATGAGAGCTTTGAATGATATATTTGGTATGGGATCACGATTTTTAAAGTACGTTTGAGGCAGATGACACTTTTGACATGAGCAGAGAATTTTTTTTAGGTTTTGAAATTATTGGAGGAAGCTACGATGATTTTGAGAGTTGACTGAGGTGTTATGATATTATTACGATGACTATGTGTATTATGCTGTTGCGGTATGTTTATGATCAATAAGCTGATGCTATATGAGTTATTTGAGTATGCTACGTATCTGTTATCATAAAATATTGAAGAAGTGTCGACGAATAAGGTAAGGAATAATGAGTAGTGGTTAGGGACTCACTCTGGTTTGTGAAACAGGTTGTTGGAAACCAAGGATCGTACTTTAAGAGTTATGAAATGTATGTAAATGCGTGAATGTATTACAATGCCGACGAAAACTTTTTGGACACTGTTATACTAATAGGATTTTGTTTCTACAGATTTGTAACGCAAATTCTTGACCTGTGAAATATTTTTATACGAGACTGCCACTGTAGCGGAAACTGTTGTCGTAAATATTTCCGTAAGAAAGTTAAGTGACCACCTGCACGTAATGCGTCGTGGGCACCCAGATGGGCGACAGTCGCCTGGAGAGAAGTCATTAGTGTGTGCCAGAGGCGCAAGTGGAGAAGAAAAAAAAGGGAGGCCATTATCCTCCCTATTGACGTTCCTTTGTAGAGAGCATCGCAAAAACGACACGGTCGAACTTGAAAACATATGATTACACTGTGGAGCTCTTAATTTATGATATTTACTAAAATGCCTAATGAAACGATGAGAAACATTTCATGGCTATTGTCTTGCTAATTGAGAGAAATGCCATATGGCTTGCTTTATGTATTTATTAACTCATTTTGTTTAATATCTAGTTTCTAGCTGCATTGCAGCATTGGTAAAAATAAAAATTTACAGATGTATTAATATAAATACTTTCTGTCTACAGATCGAGTAAATAATAAGTTTTTTCAAAAAAATGAGGGAGCACAAAAAGACATTTACCTTCACAGGAACTGCATTCATAATTTTCTTTTCAAGTACTTGGTAATTTCTTTTCTAGAATAAATTGTGATGCATCACTCTAGTGTTAAGATGTGACATAGGTATTAGACATGGCCATTTTTAGTGTAATATTTTTTTCTGCTTGAGGTCTAGGTTTAAATTTTATTTGCTGCTGCTGTTTGCCAGGCATAGTGTTACTGAATTTAACTTTGTATTACTCTGTTAAGCTAGTTTTACTACTGATTTATTTTTCTTGTTGCTGTACGTTGGCTCATATTAGTTGTAATGTTGAATTGCTTGGTAATTTAGATTTACTGCAGCTTGCTTTGACAATTTCCATTTTTTTTTTCATTGCTGTTTGTATTAATCGTTTTATGTGCTGCTGCATTGCCTCGTCCCTTAGTTTAGCATCTGAGCTCAATAGATTTAAGTTAGCTTAAGAGGGGGTAGACTATAGAAGAGAATGAGTTGCGATGAATTGGAAGAAATGAATTGAGAAGTTATACGAAAAAAGTACAGAAAGCAGATATAGGTAGGATTTTCTCTGAAATAAATAATGAGGTAAGAAATATGTGAAATAAATACAGAAAGCATGCTTGGATAGGATTTTTTTGGTGGAAGCAAAGTTTGAAATAAGACGAAAGATCTATGGAATGAAGTTTTGGGTTGGACTGCAGTACCAAATGTTACACTGAAAACAAACCCTGTCCTTTCCTCCTGTGTTATTCTGGTATGTGTTTGTGTTCCCTTGTGTATTTGTGTTTTTCCTGTCTTTGTGTGTTTAGCTGATGTTGTTATGTTGTAGAATTTTTCTAATACCATGTTATTTACTTTGTACAGATGTTTAAACATTATTTATTCTGTTTTGTTTTAATGCTCATGTGTGAAGTTGATGTTTCGAAAGTCATTCTGATCTTTTATGTATGTACTTATGTCATAATTCCTGTAACACTGATGTATATGTTATTTCGATTCTTCTGTAAAGCCTGTACTACAAATGTTTCTGTATTGTTATGTTCTTTAATGATGTATTTTGTACCTTTGTAATTGTATTCTTATGTTATAAAATTGTAATTGACACCAGGTCATCAAATTACTAACTTGTAAGTTCCATTTCACTGCACACGTTTCTGTTGGTCATAGTATATGGACAATATGTGAGAAGTAGGGACTGTTAGTGTTTGCACGTGTGTTAATAATGCAGCAAGGGACTGGATAACAGCATTGCTGGTTCTAAGGACAATTCCAAAAACTTTGTGAGTGCACGAGTGGTGGTTTATGGAATTGCTATATTATCCGCAAGACTCTTCAATGGTGATTGTGCACCTGCACAGTCACAACAGATGGCTGCTGGCCATCTCTACAAGGACTGCAGTGGGTCTGCACCTCTGGTGGCCCACCAGTACCGTAATCTCTACAAGGACTACAGTGGGTCTACACCTTTGCTGACTCACCAGTACCATTATTTCTACAAGGACTGCAGTGGGTTTGCACCTCTGGTGGCCCACCAGTACCGTAATCTCTACAAGGACTACAGTGGGTCTACACCTTTGCTGACTCACCAGTACCATTATTTCTACAAGGACTGCAGTGGGTTTTCACCTCTGGTGGCCCACCAGTACCGTAATCTCTACAAGGACTACAGTGGGTCTACACCTTTGCTGACTCACCAGTACCATTATTTCTACAAGGACTGCAGTGGGTTTGCACCTCTGGTGGCCCACCAGTACCGTAATCTCTACCAAGACTACAGTGGGTCTGCTCTGTGATGACCTACCTACCAATATTCTTCAAAACTTCGATTGACTCCGCTGTGGGTTTGCTCTGTTGTGGCACATTACCTGTCAGCATGTCAAGAGTCAGCACTGTCTTTCCGTTGGAAGGACAACACTACTTCTTCAAGACTGCATGGAAATCCACTACTTCTGTGTGCAATTTCTTTTACTAATGAGACTTTATGAAAAAAAACTGTAATTACTATTATGATGAATGATCAGAACTATCTTTATGGACTGTGAGAAAATTTTAGCTTCTGACCAACATTGTATCAATAAGTGTGTGCATTTGATTTCTTTGTTATTGTAATTGTGAAAAAAATTTTAACAAATATGTATTGGCCAGTGCCCAAAAAAATTTGTAAAATTTTTTGTGGGTAGCATGGGGGCTATGTAAGTAGGCTGTTTAGGTTTTTTTATTGGTAACGCCACCTCTGTATGAAAATCACTGGCTGTGCTGTGTGCAGTCTGTGGCTGCTTTGCATTGTTGTAATACTCGCCATTGTAGTGTTAGGCAGCTGGCTGTGAACAGTGCGTAGCGTTGCGTAGTTGGAGGTGAGCCGCCAGCAGTGGTGGATGTGGGGAGAGAGATGGCGGAGTTTTGAAATTTGTCATGAACTGCTATATATATTATGACTATTGAGGTAAATACATTGGTTGTTCTCTATCAAAATCTTTCATTTTGCTAACTATGCCTATCAGTAGTTAGTGCCTTCCGTAGTTTGAATCTTTTATGTAGCTGGCAGTAGTGGCGCTCGCTGTATTACAGTAGTTTGAGTAACCAAGATTTTTGTGAGGTAAGCGATTTGTGAAACGCATAGGTTAATGTTAGTCAGGGCCATTCTTTTGTAGGGATTTCTGAAAGTCAGATTGCGTTGCGCTAAAACTATTGTATGTAAGTTTAAGCACAGTCATGTATAAATTGTTCAAAGGGGACGTTTCAAAGTGTACAAGGAACCTGATGCAAACTTGAAATATAACTTATTTCCAGGGGCAGATGTGGATTCTGACCACAATCTATTGGTTATGAACTGCAGATTGAAACTGAAGAAACTGCAAAAAGGTGGGAATTTAAGGAGATGGGACCTGGATAAACTGAAAGAACCAGAGGTTGTAGAGAGTTTCAGGGAGAGCATAAGGCAACAATTGACAGGAATGGGGGAAAGAAATACAGTAGAAGAAGAATGGGTAGCTCTGAGGGATGAAGTAGTGAAGGCAGCAGACGATCAAGTAGGTAAAAAGACGAGGGCTAATAGAAATCCTTGGGTAACAGAAGAAATATTGAATTTAATTGATTAAAGGAGAAAATATAAAAATGCAGTAAATGAAGCAGGCAAAAGGGAATACAAACGTCTCAAAAATGAGATCGACAGAAAGAGCAAAATGGCTAAGCAGGGATGGCTAGAGGACAAATGTAAGGATGTAGAGGCTTGTCTCACTAGGGGTAAGATAGTTACTGCCTACAGGAAAATTAAAGAGACCTTTGGAGAGAAGAAAACCACTTGTATGAATATCAAGAGCACAGATGGAAACCCAGTTCTAAGCAAAGAAGGGAGGGCAGAAAGGTGGAAGGAGTATATAGAGGGTTTATACAAGGGCGATGTACTTGAGGACAATATTATGGAAATGGAAGAGGATGTAGATGAAGATGAAATGGGAGATAAGATACTGCGTGAAGAGTTTGACAGAGCACTGAAAGACCTGAGTCGAAACAAGGCCCCGGGAGTAGACAACATTCCATTAGATCTACTGATGGCCTTGGGAGAGCCAGTCATGACAAAACTCTACCATCTGGTGAGCAAGATATATGAGACAGGCGAAATACCCACAGACTTCAAGAAGAATATAATAATTCCAATACCAAAGAAAGCAGGTGTTGACAGATGTGAAAATTACCGAGCTATCAGTTTAATAAGTCACAGCTGCAAAATACTAACACGAATTCTTTACAGACGAATGGAAAAACTGGTAGAAGCGGACCTCGGGGAAGATCAGTTTGGATTCCGTAGAAATGTTGGAACACGTGAGGCAATACTAACCTTACGACTTATCTTAGAAGAAAGATTAAGAAAAGGCAAACCTACGTTTCTAGCATTTGTAGACTTAGAGAAAGCTTTTGACAACGTTAACTGGAATACTCTCTTTCAAATTCTGAAGGTGGCAGGGGTAAAATACAGGGAGCGAAAGGCTATTTACAATTTGTACAGAAACCAGATGGCAGTTATAAGAGTCGAGGGGCATGAAAGGGAAGCAGTGGTTGGGAAAGGAGTGAGACAGGGTTGTAGCCTGTCCCCGATGTTATTCAATCTGTATATTGAGCAAGCAGTAAAGGAAACAAAAGAAAAATTCGGAGTAGGTATTAAAATTCATGGAGAAGAAGTAAAAACTTTGAGGTTCGCCGATGACATTTAATTCTGTCAGAGACAGCAAAGGACTTGGAAGAGCAGTTGAACGGAATGGACAGTGTCTTGAAAGGAGGATATAAGATGAACATCAACAAAAGCAAAACGAGGATAATGGAATGTAGTCAAATTAAATCGGGTGATGCTGAGGGAATTAGATTAGGAAATGAGACACTTAAAGTAGTAAAGGAGTTTTGCTATTTAGGGAGTAAAATAACTGATGATGGTCGAAGTAGAGAGGATATAAAATGTAGACTGACAATGGCAAGGAAATCGTTTCTGAAGAAGAGAAATTTGTTAACATCGAGTATAGATTTAAGTTTCAGGAAGTCGTTTCTGAAAGTATTTGTATGGAGTGTAGCCATGTATGGAAGTGAAACATGGACGATAACCAGTTTGGACAAGAAGAGAATAGAAGCTTTCGAAATGTGGTGCTACAGAAGAATGCTGAAGATAAGGTGGGTAGATCACGTAACTAATGAGGAGGTATTGAATAGGATTGGGGAGAAGAGAAGTTTGTGGCACAACTTGACTAGAAGAAGGGATCGGTTGGTAGGACATGTTTTGAGGCATCAAGGGATCACAAATTTAGCATTGAGGGCAGAGTGGAGGGTAAAAATCGTAGAGGGAGACCAAGAGATGAATACACTAAGCAGATTCAGAAGGATGTAGGTTGCAGTAGGTACTGGGAGATGAAGAAGCTTGCACAGGATAGAGTAGCATGGAGAGCTGCATCAAACCAGTCTCAGGACTGAAGACCACAACAACAACAACAACTTATTTCACGATACATTTTTAAGGGTATTTGAAAATTGTTTTCCCAAGAAAATAGTTAAACATAATTCCAAGAAAACATATAAAAAACCATGGCTAACAAAAGAAATAAGAATATCTAGCAACCGTAAAAGAGAACTGTATCTAACAGCAAGAGGGAGTACTGACCCCAAAATTGTTCAATATTATAAAAACTGTTGTGCGGTACTAAGAAAAGTTATTAAAAAGTCCAGAAGCATGTGTATCATGTCTGAGATCAGTAACTCTGATAATAAAATTAAAGCAATTTGGAATATTATTGAAAGGGAAACAGGGCAACCAAGAGCACAGGAAGACCTTAGTGCCATAAAACTGAATGACAAGTGTACTAACAAACAATCAGAAATTGAAAATATTTTCAATAATCATTTTTTAAGTGTTGTGGAGAAAATAGGATCTAGATCTTCACTAGAAGAGGCAAGACTACTAATAGAAGAGGCCATACCTGTGCAGTTTGAAGCAACTGTAATTCCACCAACCTCTCCCGCTGCAATCAGTAAAATAATAAACTCACTGAAAAGTAAAAGCTCTTACGGAATTGATGGCATTTCCAGCAAGGTACGTAAAGCTTGTTCCCCACAGATAAGTAGGATTCTCAGCCACGTATGTAAATGCTCTTTGGAGCAGGGTGTTTTCCCCGATAGACTGAAATATGCCATTGTAAAACCATTGCATAAAAAGGGGGATACGTCGGATGTGAACAACTACCGCCCAATCTCTCTTCCGACAGCTCTATCAAAAATTTTTGAGAAAGTAATGTATTCAAGAGTAGCATCCCATATCTGTAAAAATAAAGTACTAACAAAATGTCAGTTCAGTTTTCAGAAAGGCTTTTCAACAGAAAATGCTATATATGCTTTCACTGATCAAATATTAAATGCTCTGAATAACCGGACATCACCCATTGGTATTTTTTGTGATCTCTCAAAGGCCTTTGATTGTGTAAATCATGGAATTCTTTTAGATAAGCTAAATCATTATGGTTTGAGGGGGGCAGTGCACAAATGGTTTAATTCATACTTAACTGGAAGAATGCAGAAAGTTGAAATAAGTGGTTCATGGAATGTTAAAACAACAGCTGATTCCTCGAACTGGGGGGCTACCAAGTACGGGGTCCCACAGGGTTCGGTCTTAGGTCCTTTGCTGTTCTTGATATACATTAATGACTTACCATTCCAATTTGATGAATATGCAAAGTTAGTTCTTTTTGCTGATGATACAAGTATAGTAATAACATCCAAAAACCAAAAACTAAGTGATGTAATTGTAAATGATGTTTTTCACAAAATTATTCAGTGGTTCTCAGCAAACAGGCTCTCTTTAAATTTTGATAAAACACAGTATATACAGTTCCGTACAGTAAATGTCACAACTCCAGTAATAAATATAGACTTTGAACAGAAGTCTGTAGCTAAGGTAGAATTTTCAAAATTTTTAGGTGTGTCCATTGATGAGAGGTTCAACTGGAAGCAACACATTGATGGTCTGCTGAAACGTCTGAGTTCAGCTACGTATGCTATTAGGGTTATTGCAAATTTTGGTGATAAGAATCTCAGTAAATTAGCTTACTATGCCTACTTTCATTCACTGCTTTCGTATGGCATCATATTCTGGGGTAATTCATCATTGAGTAGAAAAGTATTCATTGCTCAAAAACGTGTAATCAGAATAATTGCTGGAGCCCACCTACGGTCATCCTGCAGACATCTATTTAAGGATCTAGGGATCCTCACAGTAACCTCACAGTATATATATTCACTAATGAAATTTGTTGTTAATAATCCAGCCCAGTTCAAAAGTAATAGCAGTGTGCATAGCTATAACACCAGGAGAAAGGATGATCTTCACTATGCAGGGTTAAATCTGACTTTGGCACAGAAAGGGGTAAATTATGCTGCCACAAAAGTCTTTGGTCACCTACCAAACAGCATCAAAAGCCTGACAGATAGACAACTAACATTTAAAAATAAGTTAAAAGAATTTCTAGATGACAACTCCTTCTACTCATTGGCTGAATTTTTAAATATAAATTAAGGGGGGGGGGCAAAAAAAAAACAACAACAACTTAAACATTAGTGTCATGCAATATTTTGTGTAATGTAATATCTTGTACAGACATCTTTTACTAACCAACACGTTCCACATCATTACGAAGTGTCGTATTCATGATCTGTGGAACAAGTATTAATCTAATCTAATCTAATCTTACGGAAGCGCATGTTGTCTCCTTGAGGTCAGCTAAAAAGTGAGGTTAAGTGTTCTGCTTGGGTCCCATTTGAAGATTCAACTGACGAGAGTTTAACTGCTTTTTATGACCAACCTTTGTCCAGAATTCTCTGGAAAATACACTGCCAAAATAAAACTGAAGCACTCAGAATGTGTGTGTGTGTGTGTGTGTGTGTGTGTAAGTATGTGGGGAGGGGGGGGGGGTGGAGGAAACGAAATGAAACGTCGCGAGTCGGGAGGGTATGTGATGTTATTAAAATTATCAACCCACTTGTCAATTTGACGATGCACCGTCTCTAGCCTGGATGCATGCACTTATTCACTTGGGAATGATATCATAAAGCCATTGTACCGTCTCATGAGACAAGCTGGTCCACAACTGTTATAAACGGTCCTTAATATCCCGGACATTGGCTTGGGGATGTTGAACCGGTTTCACACATATGCTATAGGAGACAGATTTTGTGGCTTGATTGCTGTGGGAGTACCTCAACTTCACACAGGCAGTTCATAGAGACGCGTGTCATTTGTGGCTAAGCATTGTCCTACACCAAAATGGCACCAAGATACTGCAGCATGAGAGGTAACACACGAGGACGAAGGATGTCCATGACGTAGTGTTGTACTGTCAGTTCCCCTCAGTTGCTACCAGCCGTAACCTTAAGTCATACTCGATGGCTTCCCGCAACTTGATGCCAGGAGAAACACCGCTGTACCTATCCAAAACATTCAAAAAATGATACCTCGTCCTAGATCGCTGTCATTTATCACGTCGACAATGATCATCAGGGGTAGTGCAAAACCGCGATTCATCACTGACCACAATGACGGCATTCGTCAGCAGTCCATGCTTCCCAGTCACGACACTACTCCAAACGCATCCGTTCCTGTTTTGTTGACGACATCCTTCTTATGGAACGGCCTCTGTGGCCGAGCGGTTCTAGGCGCTTCGGACCGGAACCTCGCTGCTCCTAGGGTCGCAGGTTCGAATCCTGCCTCGGGCATGGATGTGTGGGATGTCCTTAGATTAGTTAGGTTTAAGTAGTTCTGAGTCTAGGGGACTGATGACCTCAGCTGTTAAGTGCCATAGTGTTTAGAGCCATTTGAACATTCGCATGGGACGGTAATTCCCTAGTCCGGTTGCTGCTAATCTCCAACCAGTAGTGAAGGATGGTACAGTATGTTGCAGGGACTCCATTACTCGTCCTCGGATGCGAGGCGCAGATGTGCAGCTTGGTGCATTGTACGGCGATCCTCCCTTGTGGTGGTCAGAAATGATCTACCAGAACATAAACGACGAGTATGCCTGCCCTCGCTTTCCCATGTAGTCCAACATCGGGTCACTGTCACATCCGAATGCCTCACAAATCTGGATATTGTACGATTCGACAAGCCAAATGTATACCCACAATAAGGCCCCAGTCAAACTCTGATAAGAACACTAAACACGAACAACACTAATGCACTCTGGTGGCAGTCTCAGAAAATTAAAAATTTAATTATTTACCTACTCGCTGATGGTTCGTACGTGTACAAACTTACACGGACATCCGACAATGTCTTCTGGGTGGTACACTTTTTTGTCAGGTAATAAACATTAAATACTTTCGCTTGTTTAGTTAATAACTTATAATATTTTCTCTTACTTTTCAGCTTTGATCATTTACTCTATTTGCTTCTAAAAGCAATATAATTAAAAGCATGATACCACCCTGCTTGAGGGTGTGACATCGCACTCTGTCAGTCAGAAGTCAATCACTCTGTCAGAGGTTCCAAGTACCAGCTTCCCCCATCGCCTCGGAAACCAGCGCAGAAAAATCTCCACGTCAAAGACTCAGACCCTCTGAAAAGAAAAGCGCAATTAGCCACTGATCTGCAAGGAGAACCACCGACCAGTGTCCACGGGAAACAGTGCGGAAGTTGAACTGCCAGAGCAGTTGTACAGTCAGCGCTTGTGGAGCCAAAGTTCGAGTTGGCCAAAAATCATTCCTTCTCGAGCCCTGGTTACCCCCCGTTTACAACCCAGACTTGTGAAATCTTTGGTAATCAAAGTACAGGGTGGCGCAGGGAAACGGGAAATTTCGAAATAACGTCATTTCCATGAATAAATTCATAAAACTAGTAATTTATTAACGAAGTTGAATGTATTCAGTATGCCATTATTCAGTATGTCTTTACAATCAAAATGTCCAAAAGTGTCTCTTTACTTTTTAAAGATGACATCAGAAAGATGTGCTCCCATTCGGCGTTAACAGCCTGTTAACAAAACTCTGAAATGCGCTGTGTAGCAAATCTTGGGGAATGGCAGTGATTTCGTTTTCAATGTTCTCCTTCAGTTCATGGATTGTTGCAGGACGTGTACGGTACACCTTGCCTTTAAAATATCCCCACAGGAAGAAGTCGCACACACTAAGATCAGGGGATCTCGCAGGCCATGCAATGTCACCGTTACGTGAAATAATGCGTCTTCCAAACAATTGACGAACTGCTGCCATCGATTGTCGAGCAGTGTGTGACGTGGCTCCGTCCTGCTGAAACCACGTTTTCGACGTTAAGATCAAGCTTGTACAGTCTCGGTGTAAAGAATGTTTGAAGCATTTCAACATACCGAGCGGATGTTACTGTCACTGCACTACCATCCTCACGTTCAAAAAAATAAGGGCCGATAACACCATGACATGATACAGCACACCATATTGTGACCTTGCCGCTATGTAGTGGTCGCTGGTGAAACTCTCAAGGATTGTCCTGTGCCCAATAACGAAAATTCTGTTTGTTCACGAATCCGTTCAGGTGGAAATGGGCTTCGTCTGATATCCATAAGTTACCAAGGAAATTCGCGTCCTCGTTGATTTTAGCCAATATCTGGCTGCTAAACTCCATACGTGACGCTGGGTCTCGTTCATGTAAGTGTTGCACAATCTGCCACTTATAGGGATGGAAGTCTAATTCGTGCAGTATTCGTTGTAAGCTTCGTCGCTTAATCCCTAGCGAAGATGCATGCTGTCGAACGGAGCGGCGAGGACTTCTCTCGATTGCAGCTCTATCAGCTGCAATGTTCTCTGGGGTACGTACCGTTGGAATGCCACCTGGAGGTTTCTTTTTCAAGGCAGATCCTGTTTCTTCAAAATTACGCACCCTCGTTGTAATCGCATGTGCAGATGGGACACGTCCATGACGTCCAAGCTGGTAATGCTGTCGAAATGTTCTCTGCGCGGCAGTCGCACTATCACCATTTTTGTAAAACGCTCTCACAGCTACTGCACGTTCCGCTCCAGTCCAATTCTCCATGACTACTAAATGGCAATGCGTCCACATCAATTGTGCAAAGTTTCGAACATCTGCCGGCGCTACTGTGCTGCCAACTGTAACGTTCAAAATTTCCCGTTCCCCTGCGCCACCCTGTACCTATGGTGGCGACATAGCCTTCAGCACATTTGACGAGGTGTTACCGAGGACGCTTACCTGTTACCTTTACCGTGCACGCATTACTCACTTATGTTCAACTGGGTAGTGCTAAGCAGCTTTAAACGTGGATGCTGTGTAGCATTCCAGAGAGATTGGTAGCAGTCGAGAAATGCTTTCGGTTGTTATGCAGCGACTCCCACACCATGTATGGTCTGACACCTTAAACGAGTGTCCCATCATACACGTCAGCATAATATATGTTAACTGACTGTAGTATTCTGTCAAGAAGGCATTTCTTGGGTAATTTGCTATGTCCTTGCCGATATGACATACGGCATATATAAAGTTTTTTTTAAATAAAATTACCGTATTTTGGGAACCGCGCGGGGTAGCCGTGCGATCTTAGGTGCCTTGTCACGATTCGCGCGGCTCCCCCCGTCGGAGGTTCGAGTCCTCCCTCGGGCATGGGTGTGTGTGTTGTCCTTAGCATGAGTTAGTTTAAGTTAGATTACGTAGTGTATAAGACTAGCGACCGATGACCTCAGCAGTTTGGTCCCGTAGAACTTACCACAAATTAAAAAAAAAAAAAGTATGTGGAGTAATGTGTTTGTGTGCAACCCATGACCAGATGTTTCAGTGGATAAGAGATACGGATAATGTGCTGTGCAGGACATTACGGATGAGATGCGATCTTGTGTTATTTTGCTGAAAGATACCGTCACTGAGATCTGGTTAATAGGAAGAAGCCACAGGCCTTAACATGTTAGAAATGGAACTGCTGCTGTTCAGTTTATCGGCTGAGCGAACCAGCGGTGATAACGTTGAGTACCTAATGGCACCCCATACGATCAGCTCAGCTGAAGGTATGTGGATGACGGTGACCAATATGGCATTATTTGTCACGTAGGAGGCTCCACACAGGAATAGGTCCATCGTGATGCTGTACGTAGTCAGAAACTCGTCTGAGAAACTACATGTTGGCATCTCTCTGTTCACCATTGTTACTGGGCGCGCTTCTCTCTGCTGCCTATTCGGGGAAGCTGCAACAATGGTCGCCTTGCTGGCAGTCCGCGGTGCTACAGACATCGTCACACTGTCCGTGTGGATACTTTTCTTTCTGTAAACAACCCGACTTCCTTACTGAACATATGTGATATATATACGGTGTCTGTTCTTTCGGACACACTGAAAGAACAGACACCATACGTACATGAAGAGGGCGAGACGGCGATTGATCCCTTCTGTGCAGATGCGCACATACGCACTATCTCGTACGGGAATAAGCGATATACTCGAGTGTTGAGGATAATGGGCAAGGGCACTGCGTCAGTAGTATGTGGATAAGTTGAAAACTGGAGTCGTCCAGGGACCGTGTCCGGATGACCGAAACTGTTAAGGCAACCGCTCATGAGAAGGGTAAATGCGGATTCGAGTCCCGGTCCGGCAGATATTTTCAACTTTCCCCACTGACTTGTTTCAATGCCCAGTGGCAGCTACTGTCTTTGTTTCGTCTGATTCATATATGACGTGGCTAGACGATCCCACACGGCCAAGCGAACAATATGTATGTCCTCTCGGGCGCTAGATGCTTGTGGTCTTTAAGATTCTGCATGGCGTTATTCCCCTCCTGAACCGATCTATTCCACATTCCCATGGCAGTCGTAGGACTAACGCGAGCAGCAATATTGGAACGGTAAACTGC
Organism: Schistocerca nitens; assembly: GCF_023898315.1. Lineage (NCBI taxonomy): Eukaryota > Metazoa > Arthropoda > Insecta > Orthoptera > Acrididae > Schistocerca > Schistocerca nitens. The sequence goes on along the minus strand of NC_064614.1, from coordinate 585,200,772 downwards.
ACTCTCGATAGGAAATGATCCGGGACACGCGCTGATAGACGTTTTTCCTCCTTGCACGACACACAACACGTTTTCTCGCAAACAAACAGCATTCAAATGCGATATCAGCTGTGTTCCAGTCTGACTTTTGTTGCATGCTGCTTTCATGGTGTTACAATTTTAATGGTCAGCAGTGTATTAGAAACGTTTATTTTCTACTTTTGTTCTTAGCTTACGTTTCACACAAGGACATGTTTTCAGAAAAAAATTTTCTTCATCAATTCGGCGATCCCACAGTCTCAGTGTTCGAATCCTTCTTTAATGAAAATGCGATATTTCTCTGTATCTTTCGGTTTATTTATTATTTGCAGCATCACGCACGTAAATCAATAGATCTGAGCGCTGACTTCTTCTTTCGTACCTAAAAAGCGTAGGGTGCTGAATCTTGAAGAATCTTTAAACATCCGTTATGTAAAAACTTCACGAAAAACTCGCTTAAAAATGCAGTCAGTAACTACATTTGGACGTCAAAGGGGCCTGGTGTGTATTCAGCTGTCAAGTGCCGTACAGAACTCTTACATTTGATATCTATCTGTGAAGTGGTTGTATAAAATTGGACTGTGTGTGTGCCTGCCAATGTCAGACTAGACGAAGTGAAACTGAAGTGATCGTGAAAAGGAATGGGTACAATCAATGCTCGTGGTGACAAGTACAACGAAATTTACTTTTATGCGAGCGGCTAACAAGTCAGAAACTGTGTTCCTAACCAGCCAGGGGATGGAATGTTAGCGTCGAGGTCTTTCATTCCGTAGCAGCTAATTTGCACAAGCGCCGCTGCTCGTCGGCTGTCCAGTGCAAACGAGAGGCGTGCGCTACAGGTTGCTTCCATTAGTCTGGCCGTGTACTGGGGCCGGCGCGGCGGTCTGGCCGTCTACCGACAGCAGCGTCTGGTATGGGTGCACGACCGTGCCCAGTCATTTGTTCCCTGTCGAGCCATTATCACTCGCGTTCGCAGGGTACGTGTACTGAACGGGTAACTGCGATGGCCGCTTGTGCAGTGTAATTATGGGTAGTCATGGAAACGACAGAAAGAATTAGGAGGAAACTCTTTGCCAGCTCATAGTCCAGTGCTAGTCGAATAGTACTAAAAAGTATGTCGGTCTAAACTTCACCAGCCATCGTACAGATCACCGCGACCTTTACTCTGCGAAATATGGGATCTGGGGAATACTGGGGTCCCGAGCTGGGGGCTGGTGTGCACCGCTCTCTGTCAGCTCATTGCATGCTTCAGAAATTACCGTGATTGCATTGGAACCTTGTGCTGCAGGGACCGGAGATCTGACTTGACAGCCCGAATCGCCAGGACAGTACAAATCTTTACAAACAAAGCACAACAGTGGGGTGTGCTACGTGCCGATTAGGCGGATGGCTGCTGAGTCGAAACAGTCGTTAGCGGGCAAACTTTGGAGACCAGCTGTGAAAGGCTTGAAGAGATAAGCTGGGCTCCGTTTGGGTCGTCCCTGATTTTTCAGCTGCATCTAGTGCGTCAACAGATCGTACATCAACCAAAAACAAACCTAGCATCTCAGCTGTGGTAAAAGACGCTTTCACTGTTATCAGGCATGTGGAACGTACTCTGCAACATACACAGAGCGTTGGACAGACTTGCAGGATCATTTACATCCATCGAGAGTTGCGTAACGGTACTCATGTAGTCGAGGCAGCGAAATGAATCCAAGCAGCTAAGCTGTTAAATTCCAAATCCTTTGGAGAGTATTCCATGAACAGTTAAATTATAGTAAAAGTTTGTCAGTTGCTGCTATATCCTGGACAATGGCATCAAAGAACTGCAACAGGATTGGGAGGGCAAATGTGTTGCTGAAGTAAATGGTGAGGTCGAAAAGAGAGCAGACTTTATTCTTACGTTCGATGTACTAAAGTTGCCCGAGTACACTGCAGCAGGTTTTTTTTCCCGTTTTGCTGTCAGGCCTTATATACCTAACCCTGTGCGCTACTGTAAGTGTCAATATTTGTCATATCACCGTGTTGTGTAGAAGGTTAGGTAACATGCTCAAGATGCGATTCAGCAGCTTATCAACCAAATAATAACTGGACTGCTCCGTCCATATGTGTTTAGTACTCCCAGAAACACCCTCGTTTGGACCATAGAATGTCGGATCTTCAGAGAAGAAATTCTAGGAAACTTTTACACAATATATAACCTGAATAAGATTTTCACTCTGCAGCGGAGTGTGCCCGATATGAAACTTCCTGGCAGATTAAAACTGTGTGCCGGACCGAGACTCGAACTCGGGACCTTTGCCTATCGTGGGCAAGTGCTCTACCAACTGAGCTACCCGAGCACGACTCACGCCCCCTCCTCACAGCTGTACTTCTACCAGTACCTCGTCTCCTACCTTCCAAACTGTGAGGACGGGGCGTGAGTCGTGCTCGGGTAGCTCAGTTGGTAGAGCACTTGCCCGCGGAAGAGAAAGGTCCCGAGTTCGAGTCTTGGTCTGGCACACAGTTTTAATCTGCCAGGAAGTTTCCATATTTAACCTACTTTCAGGCGAAAAAGGCTTTTTAAGGCCACGCAGCCTTCTGCTTCGTGAAGTCATTCCCCTCAGTGATGCAACAATCTATTTAGACGAGTATCGTCGACGCACAGACAACAAAAACTGATGAAAGCACGTAAGTGCAAACATGTACCGTTCACGAAACTATTAAACTTAGCAACTGAAATGAAGATTATGGTTTCGCGTTCCATCGACGATGAGGGTTACAGAGGTGGAGCACAAGCTCTGACTGGGGAAAGACGAGGACGAAATTTCCCGTGTTTTCTTTCAAAGGAACCATCCCAGCTGATGCAATAACCTATTTAAGGAAACTGCGTAAAATTGGAACCTGGACTGCCAAACGGGGATTTGAACCACCAATCTCACGAATGAAAGTCTAGTGGCTTTGACCATTGACCCTCCTCACTCCCTAATATACACTCTAAGACAAAAAACGACGCTCCGCGAAGTAATTATCCGAATGGCACAGACATCAAATATGTAGAGACAGACAGATGGTTACAGTTTCAGAAGAACTGGATGATTTTTTCTAGAGAAAAAGCTTCACAAAATGAGCATGTCAACAACGCATTGGTCCACTTTGAGCCCTTACGCAAGCACCTTGATTGGTGGAATTGTTGAGTGTCCTCCTGAAGGATATGGTGCCAAATTATGTCCAACTGGCGCGTTAGATCGTCAAAATCCCGAGTTGGTTGGTTGTCCCTGCCCCTTATGTTCCAAACGTTCCCAATTCGGGAGAGATCTGGCAAACCTGCTGGCCAAGCTAGGGTTCGGCAGGCACGAAGATTGTTGTTGTTGTGGTCTTCAGTCCTGAGACTGGTTTGATGCAGCTCTCCATGCTACTCTATCCTGTGCAAGCTTCTTCATCTCCCAGTACCTACTGCAACCTACATCCTTCTGAATCTGCTTAGTGTATTCATCTCTTGGTCTCCCTCTACGATTTTTACCCTCCACACTGCCCTCCAATGCTAAATTTGTGATTCCCTGATGCCTCAAAACATGTCCTACCAACCGATCCCTTCTTCTAGTCAAGTTGTGCCACAAACTTCTCTTCTCCCCAATCCTATTCAATACCTCCTCATTAGTTATGTGATCTACCCACCTTATCTTCAGCATTCTTCTGTAGCACCACATTTCGAAAGCTTCTATTCTCTTCCTGTCCAAACTAGTTATCGTCCATGTTTCACTTCCATACATGGCTACACTCCATACAAATACTTTCAGAAAAGACTTCCTGACACTTAAATCTATACTCGATGTTAACAAATTTCTCTTCTTCAGAAACGATTTCCTTGCCATTGCCAGTTTACATTTTATATCCTCTCTACTTCGACCATCATCAGTTATTTTACTCCCTAAATAGCAAAACTCCTTTACTACTTTAAGTGTCTCATTTCCTAATCTAATTCCCTCAGCATCACCCGATTTAATTTGACTACATTCCATTATCCTCGTTTTGCTTTTGTTGATGTACATCTTATACCCTCCTTTCAAGACACTGTCCATTCCGTTCAACTGTTCTTCCAAGTCCTTTGCTGTCTCTGATAGAATTACAATGTCATCGGCGAACCTCAAAGTTTTTACTTCTTCTCCATGAATTTTAATTGCTACTCCGAATTTTTCTTTTGTTTCCTTTACTGCTTGCTCAATATACAGATTGAATAACATTGGGGAGAGGCTACAACCCTGTCTCACTCCTTTCCCAACCACTGCTTCCCTTTCATGCCCCTCGACTTAGATTAGATTAGATTAGATTAGATTAATACTAGTTCCATGGATCATGAATACGATATTTCGTAATGATGTGGAACGAGTCGAATTTTCCAATACATGACATAATTAGGTTAATTTAACAACATACTTAAGTTAATATAACAACTTTATTTTTTGTGTTTTTTGTTTTTCTTTATTTTTTATTTTTATTTTTTTTAATATTTTTTCTTTTTTTTCTTAATTTATATCTAAAAATTCCTCTATGGAGTAGAAGGAGTTGTCATTCAGAAATTCTTTTAATTTCTTCTTAAATACTTGTTGGTTATCTGTCAGACTTTTGATACTATTTGGTAAGTGACCAAAGACTTTAGTGCCAGTATAATTCACCCCTTTCTGTGCCAAAGTTAGATTTAATCTTGAATAGTGAAGATCATCCTTTCTCCTAGTATTGTAGTTATGCACACTGCTATTACTTTTGAATTGGGTTTGGTTGTTAATAACAAATTTCATAAGAGAGTATATATACTGAGAAGCTACTGTGAATATCCCTAGATCCTTAAATAAATGTCTGCAGGATGATCTTGGGTGGACTCCAGCTATTATTCTGATTACACGCTTTTGTGCAATAAATACTTTATTCCTCAGTGATGAATTACCCCAAAATATGATGCCATATGAAAGCAATGAGTGAAAATAGGCGTAGTAAGCTAATTTACTAAGATGTTTATCACCAAAATTTGCAATGACCCTTATTGCATAAGTAGCTGAACTCAAACGTTTCAGCAGATCATCAATGTGTTTCTTCCAATTTAATCTCTCATCAATGGACACACCTAAAAATTTGCAATATTCTACCTTAGCTATATGCTTCTGATTAAGGTCTATATTTATTAATGGCGTCATACCATTCACTGTACGGAACTGTATGTACTGTGTCTTATCAAAATTCAGTGAGAGTCCGTTTACAAGGAACCACTTAGTAATTTTCTGAAAGACAGTATTGACAATTTCATCAGTTAATTCTTGTTTGTCAGGTGTGATTACTATACTTGTATCATCAGCAAAGAGAACTAACTTTGCCTCTTCATGAATATAGAATGGCAAGTCATTAATATATAATAAGAACAACAAAGGACCCAAGACTGACCCTTGTGGAACCCCATTCTTGATAGTTCCCCAGTTTGAGGAATGTGCTGATCTTTGCATGTTACGAGACTCTTATAACTGCCATCTGGTTTCTGTACAAATTGTAAATAGCCTTTCGCTCTCTGTATTTTACCCCTGCCACCTTCAGAATTTGAAAGAGAGTATTCCAGTTAACATTGTCAAAAGCTTTCTCTAAGTCTACAAATGCTAGAAACGTAGGTTTGCCTTTTCTTAATCTTTCTTCTAAGATAAGTCGTAAGGTTAGTATTGCCTCACGTGTTCCAACATTTCTACGGAATCCATACTGATCTTCCCCTAGGTCCGCTTCTACCAGTTTTTCCATTCGTCTGTAAAGAATTCGCGTTAGTATTTTGCAGCGGTGACTTATTAAACTGATAGTTCGGTAATTTTCACATCTGTCAACACCTGCTTTCTTTGGGATTGGAATTATTATATTCTTCTTGAAGTCTGAGGGTATTTCGCCTGTCTCATACATCTTGCTCACCAGATGGTAGAGTTTTGTCATGACTGGCTCGCCCAAGGCCATCAGTAGTTCCAATGGAATGTTGTCTACTCCCGGGGCCTTGTATCGACTCAGGTCTTTCAATGCTGTGTCAAACTCTTCACGCAGTATCTTATCTCCCATTTCGTCTTCATCTACATCCTCTTCCATTTCCATAATATTGTCCTCAAGTACATCGCCCTTGTATAGACCCTCTATATACTCCTTCCACCTTTCTGCCTTCCCTTCTTTGCTTAGAACTGGGTTGCCATCTGAGCTCTTGATATTCATACAAGTGGTTCTCTTCTCTCCAAAGGTCTCTTTAATTTTCCTGTAGGCAGTATCTATCTTACCCCTAGTGAGACAAGCCTCTACATCCTTACATTTGTCCTCTAGTCATCCCTGCTTAGCAATTTTGCACTTCCTGTCGATCTCATTTTTGAGAAGTTTGTATTCCTTTTTGCCTGCTTCATTTACTGCATTTTTATATTTTCTCCTTTCATCAATTAAATGCAACATTTCTTCTGTTACCCAAGGATTTCTATTAGCCCTCGTCTTTTTACCTACTTGATCGTCTGCTGCCTTCACTACTTCATCCCTTAGAGCTACCCATTCTTCTTCTACTGTATTTCTTTCCCCCATTCCTGTCAATTGTTCCCTTATGCTCTCCCTGAAACTCTGTACAACCTCTGGTTCTTTCAGTTTATCCAGGTCCCATCTCCTTAAATTCCCACCTTTTTGCACGAAGGTAACCAGCAGAAACTCTGGCCGTGTGCGGGCGGACATTATCTTGCAGAAATAGAAGCCCAGAATAGTTTGCCCTGAAGGGCAACGAAACGGGGCATAGAATATCGCCGACGTACTGCTGTGCTCTTAGGGTGCCGCGGATGACAACCATAGGGGTGCCGTTACGAAAAGAAATGGTACCTGAGATCATCAGTCCTGGCTGTCGGGACATGGGGCAGGCGACAGTCAGATTGGTATCCCACTGCTGCGGGAGGTGTCTCCAGACACGTATTCGGCCTGGGATCTCATTGACTGGAGTTCAACTGTCTTCACTGATGAGCCCCAATGGCCAGTGAAGACATGTCTGGAGACGCTCCGCACAGCGGTGGGATACCAATCTGACTGTTGCCCGCCATACGACCTGATAACCAGGAGTGATGGCCTGGAGTGCCATTTCTTTTCGTAGGACGCCTTTGGTTGTCATCCGCGCCACAGTTAAAGCACAGTTGTACGTCGGCGATAGTCTATGCCCCGTTTTATTGCCCTTCATGGCAAACCATCCCGGCCTTACATTTCAGCAAGGTAATACCCGCTCTCAAATGACGAAAGTTTCTACTACTAGTCTTCGTGCACGCTAAATCCTACCTTGGCCAGAAAGGTCGTCAGATCTTTCCTGAACTGAAAACGTTTGGAGCATTACAGACAGGGCCCTCCAACCATCTCCAAATTTTGACGATCTAACGCGCCAGTTGGACAGAATTTGGCACGATATTATCACACAGGAGGACACTCAACAATCACCGCCAAGCCGAATAACTGCTTGCATAAGGGGCAGAGGTGGGCCAACGCGTTATTGACTTTCTCAATACTTGAAGTTCTTTCTCTTGAATAAATCATCCAATTTTCCGAAATTATAATTATTGTTTGTCTATACAGGTACATCACGTCTACAGATTTCCGTCCCATTCGGATAATTCCTTCGAGGTGTGTCCTTTTTTTTGTGTCAGAGTGTATCTAGAGTGGAAACAGTAGTAGCAGTAGAACATTTTGTTGAGGAAACAACAAACACTTGCGGCGGACAGACGAAGAGAGGCTTAAGAATGGCTCTGGTAAAGCAGGCTTACCAACATCTCCAAAATACAAACAAGTGACGGAGAACAATAGGCCAAAAGATACGATACATAACAGCGAGACAATGAGATTTTGACCCTCTCTGACGGATCAGGTAAGCCAGGCATATCAACGTCTACAAAATCCAAACAAGCAACCAAAACACACTCACACATACATATATCTCGCCAGTGATAACTCTCCACCTCGGTGGAATAACAGGACGAAAGAAGGAAAAATAAAATCTCACCACTAAAATTGCTCCTATTCTGCAGTGGGCTTAGAACACATATAGAGGAACTAAGGCACACACAAAAGACCAAAACATAGACGGTTTTAAAAAATATTCCGTACTTTGAGAGGTGGTAGTGTGACTAGGGCCTTCCATCGGGTAGACCGGTCGCCGGGTGCAAGTCTCGATTTGACGCCACTTCGGCGACTTGCGCGTCGATGGGGATGAGACGATGATGATTAGGGCAACACAACATCCAGTCCCTGAGCGGAGAAAATCTCCGACCCAGCCGGGAATTGAACCCGGGCCCTTATGATTGACATTCTGTCGCGCTGACCACAGTTTTTCTTTTTTTTTTTTCCATTTTGTTCGGTATAGTTCGTTGCGTTTGGTCTGGGCGGACGCCACAAGACATCCCTTCAAGTTGATCGTTGGTTCCTTGACTCAGTTTTTTTACAAAATAAAAGGTAAAATGCGTCTTGCTCTGTGGTAAATAATAGAGGGTGTTTCAAAATGAATATACCGGTTTTAAGGCGCTGTAGCATTTATTACGTTCAACTCACAATAGTCAATAATGCACCAAATGAAAGAGCAACTCTAACAGTTTTGAAACTTCCTGGCAAATTAAAACTGTGTGCCGGACTGAGACTCGAACTCGGGACCTTTGCCAGCTCTGCAAGGTATGCAGAAGATCTTCTGTGAAGTTTGGAAGGTAGGAGACGAGGTACTGGCAGAATTGAAGCTGTGAGGACGGGTCGTGAGTCGTGCTTGGGTGGCTCGGATCCTAGCCGCCACAGTAGCTCAGCGTGTTCGGTCAGAAGGCTGCGTGCTCTCTGTAATAAAAAAACCGAGTCAAGGAACCAACGATCAATTTGAACGGATGTCTTGTGACATCCGCCCCGACCAAACGCAACGAACTATATCGAAAAAAAAAAAGATGGTAGAGCACTTGCCCGCGAAACCAGAGGTCCCGCGTTCGAGTCTCGGTCTGGCACACAGTTTTAATTTGCCAGGAAGTTTCATATCAGCGCACACTCCGCTGCAGAGAGAAAATCTCATTCCATTGTTTATACACCTGTGCGCAATGGGAAGAGTATGTAATGACAAAGAGTAACTGAAAAACGTGTTGAACGAGTGCGAGTCTTTCACGCTTAGCCCCAATAAATTTCCCCGCGGAAAGTCAGTGGGCCCGTCTTTATCGTGAGTCAACTGTAACTGATGTTTCTTATCTTGATGTACTACAGCTATGGCCCGTGCCTCAATGGGAAGAAGCTGAACAACACATCTTTGTTTTGGAGCAAGATGGTGCTCCGCCTCACTGGCATAATTCAGTACGCGACTGGTTAAACGACGTTGTATCCGACCGGTTGATTGGGCGCAAGGGGCCGGTTGACACAGCATTTTATGCATGACCTCCACGTTCACACACGATCTGACGCGATCATGTGCATGTGCCTCCGATACCAGCTTATCTATCCGACTTTAGAAACAGTGTTATTGCAACAGTTACTCCTGACACGTTGATCAAGATCTCGAACAACTCACCTATCGACTCGTTGTGTGGTCGGTGTTCACAATGAATAATTGTAAGAAAAACTGTTTGTGTTTCTCTTTCATTTGGTGTATTATTTATAATTGTAAGGTGAATGTAATATGTATTACAAAGCCTTAAAACCCATATATTCATTTTGAAGCACCCTGTACACTTTTTCTACCAAGAACTTTTAAGCAGACCCATTTTGAAAATCCGTGATGTGGGACACATCTGACCCCTGAACCTAAATAGCTCCATGTTTTCATGTTCGCAAGGATTTTCAACGTTAAATATTTAATTTTAGAATGTATCTATCAGGATGGCGATTACTGAAAGAAGTGTAACAAATGAGTACAAAAAATACAAATGTCTTCTCCTAACAGTGACAAACATGGAATATCGCACACAAGTTTTCATCACAACATTTGAAGATGAGTTGACATACGCACACCAATGTCTCCTACATTCCAGAATGAGATTTTCACTCTGCAGCGGAGTGTGCGCTGATATGAAACTTCCTGGCAGATTAAAACTGTGTGCCCGACCGAGACTCGAACTCGGGACCTTTGCCTTTCGCGTGCAAGTGCTCTACCAACTGAGCTACCGAAGCACGACTCACGCCCGCTTCGTAGGAGAACTTCTGTGAAGTTTGGAAGGTAGGAGACGAGATACTGGCAGAAGTAAAGCTGTGGGTACCGGGCGTGAGTCGTGCTTCGGTAGCTCAGTTGGTAGAGCACTTGCCCGCGAGAGGCAAAGGTCCCGAGTTCGAGTCTCGGTCGGGCACACAGTTTTAATCTGCCAGGAAGTTTCATGTCTCCTACATTCTTTGAAGTTTTCTGGGGTCTATATGTCCCACTACAAACAAATTATATACAGAGCAGCAAAAATTTTGGAGTATGTAGTAATGTTTCAAAACAATGTCTGTGATGCATAAGAAAACACAATTGGATACATCAGATATTCTTGGAGTGAAAAAGATGGTGATTTGATCTGATTTTTGTGAAACAGATACGCTATAAAGACACGGCGCCCCATTCGATCGCCCATAACCTTCTATATATCCACACCGTAGTCCGCGGTATATTTCTCCAAGTTCCGAAAACATCTCGCAACACGGTGGCACTAGAAAGATGCGGGAAATAGAGGTCTCTGCGCTGAAAACTTCATATTACTTTAGTGTGACATACGTGTCGCATCAAGCACGAAAGAGATAAGCTACGATATTCATTTTAGATCCCATGTTTATTGGATAGATTTTACTTGTTTTGGCACATATTACCACCTCTCAAAATACGGAACACTTTTTTTTAACACTTTGTGTACGTTGAAGGGCCAAAACATAACGACCACCTTTTTAATAGCGTTTTGGTCCACCTTCGGAAGTACTACAGCAGCGATTCTGCGTGACATAGATTCGACAAGTCTTCGGTAGTTTTCCAAAGATATGTGGCACCAGATGCCTATGCAACCGGGTTTGTGGGTAGGGGACACGGATTCTGCGCCCGATATCGTCCGAGATGTGTTTCATGGAATTTAGATCAGGTGAATCTGACTGCCAAGACATCAACATGCGTTCACTATCGTACTCCTCAAACCACTGTAGCCGATTCTTGTGATGCGAGCAATTATCCTGATAGAAGATATCTTCGCAATCTAGGAAGACAAGAAGTATGAAAGAATGCAGGTGGCGCACATTAATATTCTCATAGTCCACAGCTGTCATGGTGCCTAAGATTACTACCCATGGATTCAAATGGTTCAAAATGGCTTCAAATGGCTCTGAGCACTATGGGACTTAACATCTATGGTCATCAGTCCCCTAGAACTTAGAACTACGTAAACCTAACTAACCTAAGGACATCACACAACACCCAGTCATCACGAGGCAGAGAAAATCCATGACCCCGCCGGGAATCGAACCCGGGAACCCGGGCGTATGAAGCGAGAACGCTACCGCACGACCACGAGCTGCGGACTCAAATAGTTCAAATGAGTCTAAGCACTATGGGACTTAACATCTGAGGTCATCAGCCCCCTACAACTTAGAACTACTTAAACCTAACTGACCTAAGGACATCACACACATCCATGCCCGAGGCAGGATTCGAACCTGCGACCGTAGCAGCAGCGCGGTTCCAGACTGAAGCGCCTAGAACCGCTTGGCCACAGCGGCCGGCTTACTATCCGTGGAATCCCAGGTGAGTGTCCCCTATAGCATAATAATGCTCCCATAGGGTTGTGTGCTTGTGTGCGTGGTGCAGTGCAAGTTTCGAGCATCCGGTCGCCTTTACGACGGCGTATCCAAACACGAAACGTGATTCATTCGACAAGGCGACTTGTTTCCATTGATTTACAGTCCAATCCCGATGATCCTTTGTCCACTGCAGTCGTAACTGAAGATGTGGTTAGGTCAGCATAGGAACACATGGCGTCGTCTGCTGTGAAGTTCAATGTTTGACAATCTCTTCTGAACGGTGTATTACACCGAGCGAGGTGGCGCAGTGGTTAGCACAATAGACTCGCATTCGGGAGGACGGCGGTTCAATCCCGCGTCCGGCCATTCTGATTTAGGTTTTCAGTGATTTCCCTAAATCGCTTCAGACAAATGCCGGGATGGTTCCTTCGAAAGGGTACGGCCGAATTCCTTTCCCATCCTTCCCTACTCCGATGAGACCAATGACCTCGCAGTTTGGTCTCTTCCCACAAATAACCCAACGGTGTACTCAGAAACGCACGTGCCGGCACCACCACTGTATTCTGTTGCCAGTTGTGTCACAGAACGGGGAAAACCTTCGACCTCGACGTTTTGTGATGAGGCGTCGACGTGCGTAGGTTCATCGTACTTCAACTACTTTCCATAAATCCTCACGACAGTTACACACAAACAGCTGATCAGCTTCGCCTCTCCCGGATGCTCGTTCGCAGGCGCCGGGTCACGACAATCTCACTTTTGTTTAATTCGCTTATGTCAGTGGATTTCCGCGTGCTGCCCGTGTTGTCGCTAGAACGACTCCCCATTCAGCTCTGCTCCGCTTATTTCCCCATTCACCATCTCTCCGCTTGTATATGATACCGGCCAAACCCGATTTAGGATGAACTAGTTTCGCCCAGGTCAAACTCGTTCATCTTGTTACCGATAGGATAAAACACTTTAGCCTAGGTCGAATCGGTTTATCCCGGTTAGCATTTACGTGCTTTAGGATAAACTGGTACGTCCTAGTCTGAACTAATTTTGCCTAGTCGGAACGCATATCGCTGCCTGTACGAACGGGGAATCCCCGAATCATCTACGGCTCACCCCTCGCGCCTCTCAACCGCTCTTTGCTCGCACTGTTCTTTGTTTTGAACTGTTTTTTGCATGGACGAGTGCGCGTGTCGCGTGTTACGCGTGTTAAGTTGCTGGTTGCCGCGTCACGTGCCAGCAACAGTCAACCAGTGCTCATGTCGCATATAGCGCACCCTTTCTCTCACAAGTGCCGCACTCGACAGTAGTTTAATTCTAATGGCCAACGCTGACTGGACTGAACGCCCATCTAAGGTACGTCTAATGACTAAATACGATCGACTCGAAGCCCGAACGCAAGACATGCCAAGAAGACGTTCCGTGTTTAATCTCACGGAGAAGACTTTGGACGACGCTGCAGTTTTGGTGCTAGAGAAGGGTCTCAGTTTTGCACCTACACCAGGGACTATTCCCATCCGAAATGTGATTAACGGAATAGAGCAGGCTGTTTCGAAACTTCATAGCCGGCCGGTGTGGCCGAGCGGTTCTACGCGCTTCAGTCTGGAACCGCGCGACCGCTACGGTCGCAGGTTCGAATCCTGCCTCGGGCATGGATGTGTGTGGTGTCCTTAGGTTAGTTAGGTTTAAGTAGTTCTAAGTTCTAGGGGACTGATGACCTCAGATGTTAAGTCCCATAGTGCTCAGAGCCATTTTTTGAAACTTCCTAAGGATGCTGCCGAAGAGATTAGGCGTGAGACAGGCCGCATATTGACTCAAGCTTCACGTAAGACGTCCAACTTTAACATCACCTCAGCTGAAAGAAATGCTCCACGAGAATTGAGAGAAGACCACGACATCGTCGTCTTGCCTGCTAACAAAGGAAATGCTACAGTGCTTCTCTCACGCACAGAATATAACAGCAAGATATACAAACTGCTCGACGAGCCTGCATACAGTAAATTAAAAATTGATCTGACGGGTAGCACCCAGAGAAAGATTTTAAAACTCATCAGGAAGAGTTCGATTCCAGCGCAAGTCGCTAAGGGTTTACGTCAACAGGCTGCAGTTCCTCCTAGACTCTACGGCTTACCCAAGATCCATAAGAATGGGGTACCTCTCCGTCCCATTATAGGTAACATAGGAGCACCTACTTATTTGGCTGCCAAATATCTGACATCACTATTGGGACCTCTCGTAGGCAAGAGCGACCATCATATTCGAAACTCTGAAGGTTTCATAGGTCGCCTGAAAACTCTTAGATTGCAGTCGTCGGATCTCTTAGTAAGTTTCTATGTTGTGTCTTTACTTATAAACGTGCGCTTGCAGGACTCTTTGGAACTCATTAGCAACAAGTTCGAGGAGGGCATAATAGCATTATTTAAACACGTGCTTACTTCAACATACTTCTTATTTCATGACCAATATTTTGAACAAGTGGACGGTGTCACTATGGGAAGCCCTCTGTCTCCGGTGGTGGCCAATTATTTTATGGAGGACTTTGAAGAAAAAGCACTACAGTCAGCCATTCTTGTTCACTGCGGTATGTGGATGATACATGTGTGGTGTAGCCACATGGAGTTGATACTCTACCTACGTTTTTTCAGCATCTGAATTCGCTCCATCAGAATATGAACTTCACAGTGGAAGTGAAAAAAAGATGGTACTTTACCTTTTCTTGATGTTTTGGTACGAAGGAAAGAAGATGGAACCTTGGGACACAGCGTCTACTGCATGTCAACGCATACAGATCTATATCTGCAGGCCACAAGCTGCCATCATCCTGCACAATGCGGTAGAGAATTACGTACGTTAGATCATAGAGCACATGTGGTATCTGCTCCTGAATGCCTGTCGAGTGAAATACAACATATTTTGAAGACAGTGTTCCGACAAAACGGTAAGTCTGAGAGACAGATACGTAATGCATTCAGGCCCAGGCGAGTTCAATCTATGGAGCAGAATGAAGATATGAAAACACCCACCACTTTGGCCTTTTTGCCGTATTTTGGTGCCATGTGGTCAAGAATCGGAAGAGTCCGCGGAAGATATGGAATTAAGTGTGTTTTTCAACCATCTGCAAAACTGAGAAGCTTTTTGGGTTCGGTTAAGGATGATCTTGATCTGAGGAAATGTGGTGTGTACAAGATTCCTTGTCAATGTGGGGAAGCATATACTGTATAGACCAGACATGTCGCATAATACAAGAACACTGCAATGAACATCAGCGCCATACACGCCTTCATCGACCGGAAAAGTCGGCCATTCCGGAACACTGTCTGAATACAGGACATCGCATGATTAATGAAAACACGGTAGTTTTATCCCCGGCGTCATCTTTATGGGATTGCGTCATTAAGGAAGCAATACATATCCGTACAGTCGAAAATCTCATCAACAGGGATGCGGGAGTTCAACTGATCACAGCCTGGAACCCTCCATTGGCTGCTGTTAAATCACGACGCGAAAATCAAGGTTATTCGTTAACAGACCCGTCATAACATTAGTCTAGTACTGTCTTTGGTGAGTAACATCTGGCCGCACTGTTGGCAAACGCAGCGTGCAGCGCACACGCAGGAGAGCCACTCTGCTATCTTCGGCAGAGGGCGTTTGAATATGGCACCATCTATCTTCGAATCATTGCGCATGCGCGATTTCCGCACATGTCCGATACTTTCAGTCGTACCTAGCCACCAGCAAGGTTGAACCACCTGAAGATGTCGGACAATTGCTCCGAGGAAATATTGTGGAATTTGCACAACGTGATGCGGCGGCAAACCCGTGAAGACTATTTACAACATATCCGCCGGATAAACTTGAAGAGTCACAATAGTATGAATCTTTGCAAAAAGAACCAAAGTTTGCGAATCAATTTAAAATATATTTTTGTAGGTAACAATATTTGAAATGTTTATTCTGTAGGCTTGCTCCTTGATCACTTACCTTTCTCTGTAAAAATTTGGCAACACTACTGTGTCACGTTGTTTCAACTCGAAATAGCTACCAAAGAGTCACTGAACTGTGATGACAGACTCGTTATTTTTTACATACGCTTTGACACCGAATGCTCGACGCTCTGAACTCCACAAGGCCATAATTAGAAATGGCGGTCATTGTTTTATGCAGCGCACACATGCATTCAGCATTTCGCCCAGGTGCAGCCCCAGCGCCTTACTACCTGATTCAAATCCTTGTGTTGATTCTACTGGACCCCGTATTGTTTTACTTCTGTATAATATTTGAAGATAACGACTAACAAAATTTTATTCACTAATTTAAGCAGTAAAAGATGTTATTTCTGAATTTTTGAACCATTATCTGAGCAGCACAATCCACATTACTCAATGAAATGCAAACTACCCGTCACAGTCTATTCTTAATATCACCATTCACATAGCTAGAAAAAATCACTACTTTTGAACATTAAGTCTCAGAAATCTAAAATGGAAATTAAATTACTGGGTCACAACCAACTATGTATACACTAGAAGTGACCACAGTGCTCTTACTCTTGTTTTCACTATGTGGGAAGACTAAGGCAACCTCTTTTCCAAATGTTTACCATCGCTCGAATTACCGGCAAATAGACCTGACAGATGCCCGCCACTGCATGTGCAACCGGCCTCGAAATTGATTGTTGTTGTTGTTGTTGTTGTTGTGGTCGTCAGTTCAGAACTGGTTTGATGCAGCTCTCCATATTACTCTATCCTTGCAAGCTTCTTCATCTCCCAGTACCTGCAGCAACCTACATCCTGCTGAATCTGTCTAGTGTATTCATCTCTTGGTCCCACTCTACGATATTTACCCTCCACGCTGCCCTCCAATACTAAACTGGTGAACCCTTGATGCTTCAGAATATGCCATACGAACCTATCCCTTCTTCTAGTCAAGTTGTGCCACAAATTTCTTTTCCTTCTAATTCTATTCAATGGTTCAAATGGCTCTGAGCACTATGGGACTTAACATCTGAGGTCATCAGTCCCCTAGAACTTAGAACTACTTAAACCTAACGAACCTAAGGACATCGCACACATGCCCGAGGCAGGATTCGAACCTGCGACCGTAGCGGTCGCGCGGTTCCAGACTGTAGGGCCTAGAGCCGCTCGGCCACACCGGCCGGCTTATATTCAATACCTCCTCATTAGTTATGTGATCTACCCATCAAATGTTCAGCATTCTTCTGTACCACCACATTTCGAAAGCTTCTATTCTCTTCTTGTCTAATGTATTTATCGTCCACGTTTCACTTCCATACATGGCTACACTCCATACAAATACTTTCAGAAACGACTTCCTGACACTTAAATATATACTCGATGTTAACAAATTTCTCTTCTTCAGAAACGCTTTCCTTGCCATTGCCAGTCTGCATTTTACATCCTCTCTACTTCGACCATCATCAGTTACTTAGCTCCCCAAATAGCAAACTTATTTACTACTTTAAGCGTCTCATTTCCTAATCTAATTCCCGCAGCATCACCCGATTTAATTCGACTACATTCCATTATCCTCGTTTTGCTTTTGTTGATGTTCACTTATATCCTCCTTTCAAGACACTGTCCACTCGGTTCAGCTGCTCTTGCAGATCCTTTGCTGCCTCGGACAGAATCACAATGTCATTGTCGAACCTCAAAGTTTATATTTCTTCTCCATGGATTTCAATTGGTATTCCCAATTTGTCTTTTGTTTCCTTTACGGCTTGCTCAATATACAGATTGAATAACATCGGGTATAGGCTACAACCCTGTCTCGCTCCCTTCCCAACCACTGCTTCACTTTGATGCCCCCTAGACTCTTACAACTGCCATCTGGTTTCTGTACAAATTGTAAATATCCTTTAACTCCCTGTATTTCACCCCTGCCACATTCAAAATTTGAAAGAGAGTATTCCAGTCAACATTGTCAAAAGCTTTATCTAAGTCTACAAATGCTAGAAACGTAGGTTTGCCTTTTCTTAATCTGTTTTCTAAGATAAGTCGTAGGGTCAGTATTGCCTCACATGTTCCAATATTTCTACGGAATCCAAACTGATCTTCCCCGAGATTGGCTTCTACCAGTTTTTCCATTCGTCTGTAAAGAATTCGTGTTAGTGTTTTGCAGCCGTGGGTTATTAAACTGATAGTTCGGTAATTTTCACATGTGTCAGCACCTGCTTTCTTTGGGATTGGAATTATTATATTCTTCTTGAAGTCTGAGGGTATTTCGCCTGTCTCATACATATTGCTCACTAGATGGTAGAGTTTTGTTAGGCCTGGCTCTCCCAAGGTTGTCAATAGTTCTAATGGAATGTTGTCTACTCCCGAGCCTTGTTTCGACTTAGGTCTTTCATTGCTCTGTCAAGCTCTTCACGCAGTATCATATCTCCTATTTCAGCTTCATCTACATTCTCTTCCATTTCCATAATATTGTCCTCAAGAACATCGCCCTTGTATAGATCCTCTATGTACTGTCTACATCTACATCTACATCCATACTCCGCAAGCCACCTGACGGTGTGTGGCGGAGGGCACCTTGAGTACCTCTATCGGTTCTCCCTTCTATTCCAGTCTCGTATTGTTCGTGGAAAGAAGGATTGTCGGTATGCCTTTTGTGTGGGCTCTAATCTCTCTGATTTTATCCTCGTGGTCTCTTCGCGAGATATACGTAGGAGGGAGCAATATACTGCTTGACTCCTCGGTGAAAGTATGTTCTCGAAACTTCAACAAAAGCCCGTACCGAGCTACGGAGCGTCTTCCTGCAGAGTCTTCCACTCGAGTTTATCTATCATCTCCGTAACGCTTTCGCGATTACTAAATGATCCTGAAACGAAGTGCGCTGCTCTCCGTTGGATCTTCCCTATCCCTTCTATCAACCCTATCTGGTACGGATCCCACACTGCCGAGCAGTATTCAAACAGTGGGCGAACAAGGATACTGTAACCTACTTCCTTTGTTTTCGGATTGCATTTCCTTAGGATTCTTCCAATGAATCTCAGTCTGGCATCTGCTTTACCGACGATCAACTTTATATGATCATTCCATTTTAAATCACTCCTAATGCGTACTCCCAGATAATTTATGGAATTAACTGCTTCCAGCTGCTGACCTGCTATATTGTAGCTAAATCATATGGTGTCTTTCTTTCTGTGTATTCGCAGCACATTACACTTGTCTACATTGAGATTCAATTGCCATTCCCTGCACCATGCGTCAATTCGCTGCAGATCCTCCTGCATTTCAGTACAATTTTCCATTGTTACAACCTCTCGATGCACCACAGCGTCATCCGCAAAAAGCCTCAGTGAACTTCCGATGTCATCCACAAGATCATTTATGTATATTGTGAATAGCAACGGTCCTACGACACTCCCCTGCGGCACACCTGAAATCACTCTTACTTCGGAAGACTTCACTCCATTGAGAATGACATGCTGCGTTCTGTTATCTAGGAACTCTTCAATCCAATCACATAATTGGTCTGATAGTCCATATGCTCTTACTTTGTTCATTAAACGACTGTGGGGAACTGTATCGAACGCCTTGCGGAAGTCAAGAAACACGGCATCTACCTGGGAACCCGTGTCTATGGCCCTCTGAGTCTCGTGGACGAATGGCGCGAGCTGGGTTTCACACGATCGTCTTTTTCGAAACCCATGCTGATTCATACAGAGTAGATTTCTAGTTTCCAGAAAAGTCATTATACTCGAACATAATACGTGTTCCAAAATTCTACAACGGATCGACGTTAGAGATATGGGTCTATAGTTCTGCTCATCTGTTCGACGTCCCTTCTTGAAAACGGGGATGACCTGTGCCCTTTTCCAATCCTTTGGAACGCTACGCTCTTCTAGAGAGCTACGGTACACCGCTGCAAGAAGGGGGCAAGTTCCTTCGCGTACTCTGTGTAAAATCGAACTGGTATCCCATCAGGTCCAGCGGCCTTTCCTCTTTTGGGCGATTTTAATTGTTTCTCTAGCCCTCTGTCGTCTATTTCGATATCTACCATTTTGTCCTTTGTGCCACTATCTAGAGAAGGAACTACAGTGCAGTCTTCCTCTGTGAAACAGTTTTGGAAAAAGACATTTAGTATTTCGGCCTTTAGTCTGTCATCCTCTGTTTCAGTATCATATTGGACACAGAGTGTCTGGACTTTTTGTTTTGATCCACGTACCACTTTGACATAAGACCAAAATTTCTTAGGATTTTCTGGCAAGTCAGTACATAGAACTTTACTTTAGAATTCATTGAACGCCTCTCGCATGGCCCTCCTCACATTACATTTCGCTTCGCGTAATTTTTGTTTGCAAGGCGTTGGCTATGTTTATGTTTGCTGTGAAGTTCCCTTTGCTTCTGCAGCAGTTTTCTAACTCGGTTGTTGTACCACGGTGGCTCTTTTCCATCTGTTACGATCTTGCTTGGCACATACTCATCTAACACATATTGTACGATGGTTTTGAACTTTGTCCACTGATCTTCAACACTATCTGTACTTGAGACAAAACTTTTGTGTTGAGCCGTCAGGTACTCTGAAATCTGCTTTTTGTCACTTTTGCTAAACAGAAAAATCTTCCTACCTTTTTTAATATTTCTATTTACGGCTGAAATCATCAATGCAGTAATCGCTTTATGATCGCTGATGCCCTGTTCTGTGTTAACTGTTCCAAATAGTTCGGGTCTGTTTGTCACCAGAAGGTCTAATATGTTATCGCCACGAGTCGGTTCTGTGTTTAACTGCTCAAGGTAGTTTCCAGATTAAGCACTTTAAAAAATTTCACTGGATTCTTTGTCCCTGCCACCCGTTATGAACGTTCGAGTCTCCCAGTCTATATCCGGCAAATTAAAATCTCCACCCAGAACTACTCAAAGTATTTTCCAAATCATCCTTCAGGTGCTTTGCCATAACAGCTGCTGAGCCAGGGGTCCTATAGAGACCTTCACCCAAATTATTTCACATTTCGGATCTCCGTCAATTTCCTTCGATACTGTTGCACTTCTTATCGCTATAAACACGTCTCCCCCTTCACTGTCCAGCCTGTCTCTGCGGTATACATTCCAATCTGAGTTTAGAATTTCATTACTGTTTACATCTGATTTCAACCAACTTTCTGTCCCTAGTACTATGTGGGCATTGTGACCGATAATTAATGAGAGCAGTTCTGGGACCTTTCTGTAGACGCTCCCGCAGTTTACTATTAGCACATTTATATTGTTATTCCCTGTTGCATTTTGCCTACTCCTACCTTGCCGCGTCTCAGGAGGCGTCTTGTCGGGCCCAGGGAGGGAATTCTCTAACCTAAAAAACCCACATGTGCACTCCACACGTACTCCGCTACCCTTGTAGCCGCTTCCTACGTGTACTGCACGCCTGACCTATTCAGGGGGACCCTACATTTCTCCACCCGATAGCGGAGGTCGAGGAATTTGCACCCCAGATCTCCGCAGAATCGTTTGAGCTTCTGGTTTAAGCCTTCTACTCGGCTCCAAACCAGAGGACCGCGATCGGTTCTGGGAACGATACTACAAATAGTTAGCTCAGATTCCACCCCGCGAACGAGGATTTCCGCCTTCACCAACTCCGCCAACCGCATGTACGAACTGAGGATGACCTCTGAACCAGACGCCAGGAGTCATTGGTGCCGACATGAGCAACAATTTGCAGTCGGCTGCACCCAGTGCTCTATCGCCGCCGGCAGGGCCTCTTCCACATCTCGGATGAGACCCTCCGGCAAGCAGACAGAGTGAACACTGGCCTTCTCCCCCGACCTATCCGCTATTTCCCTAAGGGGCTCCATCACCCGCCTGACGTTGGAGCTCCCAGTAACTAATAAACCCCTCCCCCCGTGTACCTGCTCGGACCTTGCTGAAGGAGCGGCCACATGTCCACTCACAAGCAGAGCGGGCGATGCCACACGGCCAGCCTCCACATTGACGCTCCGCCTCGTGCGCCGCGAACGCCGCTGAACCCGCCACTCCCTTTGGGGAGAGGGTGGCCCAACCGCGCCCGGTACCCGCGATGTCTCGAGAGCAGGGACTGTGGGTGAAGCATGTAACACCTGGGGTGTACCATGCGACGCACCAGACTCCCTACTGCCGCTACACTCCGAGGCAGCAGCCTGAAGACGGTTGACCGCGGCCATCAACACGTTCAGCTGTTCGCGAACAGTGGCCAGCTCCTCCTGCGTCCGTACACAGCAGTCACACATCCTATCCATCCTAAGAAATCAATGTACTGTAGAGTGTTAATCAACTTTTAACTGGACTGCTAATTCACTAAAGGCGGCTGATAGTTGACTAAACTGTGATTACTAGACACTTCTTGTACAAAACAATGAAAATAGCACTACCTGTCTCTGGACTGTATTGAAAACAAACACTAGTACTACTGGCACTATGGCTGGCTAAAGGGACTCTCTCTGACTGTATTCAAAACAAACACGAAATCTATGGAACACTATTACTAGCACTCGACAATTAAATCTTCCTAAAAGCAAAAACACACGGAAGAAGAAGTGACAAGTAAAAAAAAATACAGTTAATACTTAAATTAACGTAGCTCGCTGAACAGCAGACGTGAAGCAGACGGCAGTTACGACGACACTGACACTACTCCTTCCACCTTTCTGCTTTCCCTTCTTTGCTTAGAACTGGGTTTCCATCTGAGCTCTTGATATTCATGCAAGTGGTTCTCTTTTCTCTAAAGGTCTCTTTAATTTTCCTGTAGGCAGTATCTCTCTTACCCCTAATGATATGCGCCTCTACATCCTTACATTTGTCCTCTAGCCATCCCTGCTTAACCATTGTGCACTTCCTGTCGATCTCATTTTTGAACGTTTCTATTCCTTTTTGCCTGCTTCATTTACTGCATTTTTGTATTTTCTCTTTTCTTCAATTAAATTGAATATCTCTTCTGTTACCCAAGAATTTCTACTAGACCTCGTCTTTTTACCTATTTGATCCTCTGCTGCCTTCACTATTTCATCTCTCAAAGCTACCCATTCTTCTTCTACTGTATTTCTTTCCCCAATTCTAGTCAATCTTTCCGTAATGCTCTCCCTGAAACTCTCTACAACCTCTGGTTCGTTCAGTTTATCCAGGTCCCATCTCCTCAAATTCCCACCTGAAATTGATTAATAATTATTAAAAAGTAAAATATACTTACCGTGTTTATACTTCAGGATACATCACTTGTTCGCGACACATTCCGTAGTTCTGTGGCACACAGTAAAACGCTACGATACACCGTTTGGAAAAGACTAATCTGCGTTTTGCTTAGCGGCGGAAGATGAAAACTTGACTCTGCGATATTCGTCGAGATAGAATAAACACGGTGGTGTATCTGAATGGCTCAAACATTAACGCATCTATGAAAACTTCAAAGAAGTGTGTTGAAACAATGTAGACAAACACAGTGTGGCTCAACTCAGAATTGTAGCAGAAACAAAATAAGATCTCAAAAGCGGCTGTATGTGCGCTAGGTCATCAATAACGTTAATTCAAAAGGAAAACTATGATCCTTTGCGACTACTCTGGTTTCGCAGAGTCGCCTATGTCGTTTGATGTGAGGGTGTACCAGCATAAGTTCTTAGGTGAACTTTATTAACAATGTCAAGAAAAATCTCTGTCGATAACATTGGCGTGCAAGTTCGTAATAATGCACAGGAAACAACAGTGGATCAGAACGTGTAAATAAAAGTTTTATGCCAATTTGTAATAGGTAAAATGTAGTTGCAGTTCAAAATTGCTAACAGTTGATTTTTCCGCGGAAAAATTGTACAGCTGCAGGGCTGCTCACAGCGCAGGGCCCGTGGCGTGCTATATGGATAAACTGCCCCTGTTTAAAACTAGTCGATGAGTATGAAGCATCCATCCGTCTCGTGATTTGAACTGCTGCTTGTGTACCAATTCCATTATGAGTCTTCACATCTTCCGCTTCGAGCTTTGGCATTCCTCAAGTATAGGCAGGAACACGATTAGAGATCATAATTATGTTGGCCGTGAATGGAAGGGCTGTCACGGTAACATGAGAGAGACGCCGTATTCCCACGCTGTACACCTGGCTGCCTTCACAGGTGTTCGCTCTACCTCAACGCCCCCCTGATGGTGCAGGCTGCATTTCGCAGGCGACCCGCATGCTGCTTCAGCCACTCACTGGGAACAGGAACTATGAACAAAAAGTAAATCGCGTCCATATCCTAGGTGCCAGTACACTGGCTTCATTCCTGCGGCGTGGCCGGCTGGCAAGAAAATAGCGGCGACCACCCACTGTTTGCACAGCAGATTGCGCAGCCCCGTTGTGTACTGGACCGGAACGTGACACGGCGGCAACTTTCTTCCAGTTCGTATTCTGCGTTTTTTTTTTTTTTCCTTTCCTTCCGTTGCCTTCTCCATGTTTGCCAACTTAACAGCGTGTTTGTACACGTTGTCAGGACAACTGTCTGAACATTGGAAAACCGTTGGAAAAATCCGGAACGACAGGTATTTTTGTTTGTTGTTTCTGTCGTAGTAATTATGAACATGGGGAAATAATAACGCAGTGTGGACAGGTAGACTAGTTACGCCATGAAGTTAAGAACGAGTTCTGTCGACATCACCAACTGCTGGAGGGCGAATTATAACCGTTTCGAGCGCTAACATCGCTGCAGCTGTAATGGCTTCGAAGTTTACATGGTGCGTCGCATCTACAATGAAATTAATATAAATATACGAGGCAGATGAAGCACTGCATAACTTGAGGCAGCCCCAATGCAAAGGCAGCGCGGGCTAGCCGTGCGGTCCGAGGCGACTTGTCACGGTTCGCGCGGCTTCCCCCCGTCGGAGGTTCGAGTCCTCCCTCGGGCATGGGTGTGTGTGTTGTCCTTAGCGTAAGTTAGTTCAAGTTAGATTAAGTAGTGTGTAAGCCTAGGGGCCGATGACCTCAGCAGTTTGGTCCCATAGGAACTTACCACAAATTTACAATTCACCATACAAAAATAGAATTAGAAGTAGCGAGAGCTATAAAAAAAAATTGTTGGCGCCATAACCGTGAAATACGGCCAGGATGTACCCCGTGGATATAAAGCAGAAAAATCTACAACTTTTGTGGAAATAAAAATATTTCTTAATGGCTGTAGTATGTACCAAACAGTTAATTGCCTCCAGATATTCCTCCTTCAGTGCTTTAGAAATAGCTTCACACGTTTCTGGTATTATTTTCGTCAGTGGGCCCTGCGGTATTCGAGTGCTTACTGTAAACTAGATAGCTTTCTCCTGTTGCAAAAAAAATCATTGTGTCACGGTAAGTCTGTCTTGCGAATATCACATTTCTGAGGTGTTCTGCTTCGTAATATGAGTAGCCACTTACTTGAGCACATATTGAAATGTATTCTCGTCCATTTGCAATAATTTTCATACGACTTTACGTTCTCGGCTTTCAACTCCCGTAACAGATTTTGTTGGACCCTTTCAGCATCTCGCCGTGATACCACGGCTTCACTCGAGTACGTTTCCTTCCCTTTTCTTCTGCCCCTCTTCCGAATGTAAATTAAATGCAATTGTAGTACACGATACTGCAGAGCACAGTAATAAGTCTTCGTCAGCAGTTCTGAAGGAACTTTGGCATCAAAGATGTTTGTCACGGAAAATGTGATGACAGCGTAACACCCCTATTTGCACCACGTCAAATATCTGTGTCAAAGAAAATGTGATTAATATTTGATCATAATTCTTTGTCAAAGAAAATTCGATAGTGTAATACCAGCCTTAAGAACGAAAGTAGCTTTCGCATAACGTGTCACTGACAAATACAGTACTGGCCATTAAAATTGCTACACAACAAAGATGACGTGCTACAGACACGAAATTTAACCGACAGGAAGAAGATGCTGTGATATGCAAATGATCAGTTTTTCAGAGCATTCACACAAGGTTGGCGCCGGTGGCGACACCTGCAACGTGCTGACATGAGGGAAGTTTCCAACCGATTTCTCATACACAAACAGCAGTTGACCGGGCGATGCCTGGTGAAAAGTTGTTGGGATGCTTCGTGTAAGGAGGAGAAATGCGTACCATCACGTTTCCAACTTTGATAAAGGTCGGATTGTAGCCTATCGCGATTGCGGTTTATCGTATCGCGACATTGCTCCTCGCGTTGGTCGAGATCCAATGACTGTTAGCAGAATATGGAATCGGTGGGTTCAGGAGGGTAATACGGAACGCCGTGCTCGATCCCGACGGCCTCGTATCACTAGCAGTCGAGATGACAGGCATCTTATCCGCATTGCTGTAACCGATCGTGAAGCCACGTATCGATCCCTGAGTCAACAGATGGGGACGTTTGCAAGACAACAACTGTCTGCACGAACAGTTCGACGACGTTTGGAGCAGCATGGACTATCAGCTCGGAGACCATGGCTGCGGTTACCCTTGACACTGCATCACAGACAGGGGCGCCTGCGATGGTGTACTCAACGACGAACCTGGGTGCACGAATAACAAAACGTCATTTTTCCGGATGAATCCAGGTTCTGTTTACAGCATCATGATGGTCGCATCCGTGTTTGACGACATCGCGGTGAACGCACATTGGAAGCGTGTATTCGTCACCGCCATACTGGCGTATAACCCGGCGTGATGGTATGGGGTGCCATTGGTTACACGTCTCGGTCACCTCTTGTTCGCATTGACGGCACTTTGAACAGTGGACGTTACATTTCAAATGTGTTACGACCCGTGGTTCTACCCTTCATTCGATCCCTGCGAAACGCTACATTTCAGCAGGATAATGCACGACCGCATGTTGCAGGTCCTGTACGGGCCTTTCCGGATACAGAAAATGTTCGACTGCTGCCCTGGCCTGCACATTCTCCAGATTTCTCACCATCTGAAAACGTCTGGTCAGTGGTGGCCGAGCAACTGGCTCGTCACAACACGCCAGTCACTACTCTTGATGAACTGTGGTATCGTGTTGAAGCTGCATGGGCAACTGTACCTGTTCACGCCATCCAAGCTCTGTTTGACTCAATGCCCAGGCGTATCAAGGCCGTTATTACGGCCAGAGGTGGTCGTTCTGGGTACTGATTTCTCAGGATCTATGTCCCCAAATTGCTTGAATATGTAATCGCATGTCAGTTGTAGTATAATATATTTGTCCAATTGATATCCGTTTATCATCTGCATTTCTACTTGGTGTAGCAATTTTAATGGCCAGTATTGTAATATAGCTCAATGAAACTTGGACCATATGTAGAAAGAACTGCTACAGTGTAGTGCAGAAGCTAAGTGAAAGAAATACGGAATGAGAGGAACAGAAATCGCACTTTTATTCAAAGACAATGACTACAGTGAAATCCTGGCGATTCATGATGGTCCCTTGGACGTTACAAAAGATGGGGATGGATCTTAATAGCCGTGTGACCACCACGAATCCCCCGCAGCGTGCTCTTATGCCGGCGACATGGTTGGTAAGGACTTCTTGTGGTAAGGCGTTCAATTTCTGCACCAGCGCGGTTGACAATAATTTGCTGGATGGTCGTTGTTGCGTGTGCACGCGCTGCAGTACGTCTCGTGAAGGCATCCCACACGCGCTCGATGTGATTTAAGTCGGTGGAACGGTGAGGCCAGTCCATTCCCCGAATATACTGTCGGTCGAAGAGTTCCTCCACCTGCGTAATTCAATGCGGTCGCGCATTGCCATCCACAAAAATGGAGTCTTGGCCGAATGCATCCCTGAAAACAAGCTCTTGGGTGAGGTGTGTGCAGCAGCTGTCAAGCGCACTGGCCGAGGAATGGCACGCCCTCTCACTGGGTCTCCTTACCAACGTCCTGGCTGATCCATGTCCCTCCATTTGTAAAGTCCAGGGGACAATCATGAATTGCAGTCAC
The DNA here is from genome assembly GCF_023898315.1 of Schistocerca nitens. Lineage (NCBI taxonomy): Eukaryota > Metazoa > Arthropoda > Insecta > Orthoptera > Acrididae > Schistocerca > Schistocerca nitens. The sequence continues at coordinate 585,173,197 of NC_064614.1, read as the reverse complement.
TTCGGTATAACTATTGCCTTTGAATAAAAGTGTCATTTCTGTTCGTCTCATTGCGTATTTCCTTCAGTCATCTTCTGTCTATTCTTAAGTAATTGTTTTAATGCAGTGTCCAAGTTACATCGAGCTACGTTACTTGCCAGTGACACGTCATGCGAAAGTTACTATCACTACTAAGTTTTGCACACTAGTTTATATTCAGAAGTACGGGGTCTCTTTCGACTTGGGGACAGTCAGGAACACCCCGACTGACAGACATTGGAGAAGTTGTGTTTGCCAAACTGTACAACGAACCAGCATAAAATTGTACGTTCCCCATCGATCATTCACGGTCAAATTTCATCGATTTAGCCCTTGTATTTTTCAACGTGTATTGGAAAATGTTCATGAGTGCAGCTTGAAATTTGTGCTTAGTTCTGACGAATAAAGAAGATCGATAGTAGCCGCGCGGTCTGGGGCGCCTTGTCACGGTCCGTGCGGCTCTCCCCCTCGGAGGTTCGAGCCCTCCCTTGGACGTGGCTGTGTGTGTTGTCCTAAGCGAAAGTTAGATTAAATAGTGGATAAGCTTAGGGGCCGATGACCTTAGCAGTTTGGTTCCATAAGACCTTACCACAAATTTCCATTTTCCAAGATCGAAGGTGATGCTATACTCTAGGGTGCTCAAAAGACAAAACCTGAGCTACTGTTGTGGCCGAGCGGTTCTAGGCGCTTCAGTCCGGAACCGCACTTCTGCTACGGTCGCAGGTTCGAATCCTGCCTCGGGCATGGATGTGAGTGATGTCCTTAGGTTAGTTAGGTTTAAGTAGTTCTAAGGGACTGATGACCTCAGTTGTGAAGTCCAATATTGCTTGGAGCCATCTGAAGTATTTGACATACTGACCCTAGCAAAGGCCCCACTGATACGAGAAGAAGAGGTTCCACTGAGTGTTGATGTAGTGCAGCATCAGCAGTCAGTGTAATCACTGGCCTGTACTTTTTTAAAGAGGCTGTGAACGCCAAGACATACGCGACAGTATTCGATACCTGAACTTGAATGTTGCTACAGCCATGCAGCAACCAGCTTGTAGACACCGACTCGCTCTTGTACGGTCAGACGTCGCCGCCACGTGTGAAAACCGTGCGAGAGCTCAGTTGTTAAACGGGAAGAAACAATTACCTACGAGGGGTGATAAATAAACAGCGTAACGATAGAGCGTTCACAGACGTTGTGTCGTCGTTGGCACAGCTAGTTGGGTGTCGCGAGAAAAGAGTACGAAAGTCTTACATTTTATGAGAGTGTGGAATGGTAGGATCAAAGTACAAGTGCAGCACAATGGGAGTTGGCAAATCCTGCAGCTATTTCCGCCAGGCACTGCCTTTTCCAGCCATAGCTGTAGATCAGGATAAAGACTGCCAGCAACTGGCATATGAATAAGTGCTACCAGCACAAAATCCCGGATCCCACATTTACTGATCCCTCTAGGGCGTCGTATCCCGACTGACGTCACATGGCAACAGCAGCAGCGTGAACTCTGCTGTATAGAAGTGTTTCCATGATGATTCATGCACCACGGCGCCCCATTGCAATATGCCAGGATTTGCATGACTTAAAGGGTACCATGTTCCCTGCACACAGCATTTGTTCGCAGAGCAATTGCAATTGTCCAATGCCTCATGATACCTGAGTTTGTATCCAGTAAACCACTTTTTTTTGTCTGAGAAAGGGGAGGAGTATGAAATCCATGACATACACTGCGAAGATTCGCAACACGACCGACTCTTTTTCGCATGACAGCATGTGTAGAAACAAACTGGCGCAGATTTTGACCTCCCTAACATCACCAGTTTACAGTTTGTGTCAAATTGCATTGAGAATAGCAGTTATTATTGTTTTAAGTCTCTTGTTATTACCCACTGGCGACGGAATGCGACTACGCTAGCCCGAATGCAGTGTCATGAAATGGTAAATGCGACGTAGATATCTGCGACAGCTAAAAATGGCGGCATGCCCGCTTTCCTAAGTTATAATTCGACTATTTTCCTGTGTTAAAAGTATGGTTCGGATTGCTGTTATTCTGAGTGATTATAACATTCAAGTACCATTTACGTTCAATATTCTCACAAAAGATCTGTTATTTTTATGAAATCAAAGCTTAAATTAATTAAATATCAAGATTTCGTCACGTGATCGAAAACGCTCTGTTACTAGCTGAAGCTCTGGTGACGTCACAGACTAGGAGTTAGACGAAGTTGTCGGTTTGTTACTGGAGTGTTAGCGGAAATTACTAGGTTTTTACATACTTCTTCTGCAAACAGCTTAGCCATTTAGTGATAGAAATTGAGGTTACAAGTTTTAAGTAATAATAGAAAGGATTTTTGTGGGTCCGTGTTTTTTAAGTAGGTTGTCGACTGTCTGTCATGAACTACGACCCAAAGCACAGCAAAATTAGTTTTGGCATATATTAGTGCTCATTTACTGTACGTAAGATATTTGGCAGAAGTGCAGGCATTCTGTGGAACAACGGATAGCGAATTTGACTTACGTCCAAAAGGACACAGGTTCGAGTCCTGGGCAGCTCGTATACTTTTTAAATGTTTTACACGAAATACGAAAGTAGCGTTATCAGGAACTCATTGTAGCAGTTGATTAAATGATAGAATGTATGTATGTGTACATAGATTCCAATTAATCTTAGTGTGAGCAATGAACAGCTGAGGGTAAATGTATTTATTTTGCTTACAAACAATTCACTGTTTTGGAAAGCATTGCTTGTAGTGAAGATCACCATTCGCCCGTACTACAACGAGGTGAAGGCTGATGAGGTTTTGTATACAGAAAGATACACTGAGGAGCCAAAGAAACTGGTAAACCTGCCTGATATCATATAGGGCCCCCGCGAGCTCGCGGAAGTGCGATAATACGACCCGGCATGGACTCGAACAATGTCTGAAGTAGTCCTGGAGGGAATTAAAACCATGAATCTTGCTGGGCTATCCTTAAATCCGTAATAGTACGAGGGGGTGGAGATCTCTTCTGAACAACACGTTGCAAACCATCCCAAATATGCTCAATAATGTTTGTGTCTGGGGGGGAGTTTGGTGGCCAACGGAAGTATTTAAACTCAGAAGAGTGTTCCTGGAACCACTCTGCATCAATTCTGAACGTGTGGGGTGTCGCATTGTCCTGCTGGAATTGTCCAACTTAATCGGAATACACAGTGAACATAACCTGTCAGAGTCGTATCTAGACTTATCAGCAGTCCCGTATCACTCCAACAGGACACGCCCCACACCATTACAGAGTCTCCACCAGCTTGAACAGTCCCCTGCTGATATGCAGGGTCCATGGATTCATAAGTTTGTCTCCAAACCCGTACAGGTCCATCTGCGCAATACAATCTGAAACGAGACTCGTCCGACCAGGCAACGTGTTTCCAGTCATCAACAATGTCGGTGTTGATGGACCCAGGCGAGTCGTAAAGCTTTGTGTTGTGCAGTCATCAAGGATACAAGAGTGGGCCTTCGGCTCCGAAAGCCCATATCGATTATGTTTCGTTGAATGGTTCGCATGCTGGCACTTGTTGATAACCCCGCATTGAAATCTGCAGCAATTTGCGGAAGGGTTGCACATCCGTCGCGTTGAACGATTCTCTTCAATCGTCGTTGGTTCCGTTCTTGCATGATTTCTTTCTGGCCGCAGCGATGTCGACAATTTGATGTTCACGGCTCACTCGTGAAATGGTCGTACGGGAAAATCCCCATTTCATCGCTACCTCGAAAATGCTGTGTCTAATCGCCCGTGCGCCAACTATAACACCACGTTCAAACTCGCTTAAATCTTGATAATCTGCCATTGTAGCAGCAGTAACCGATCTAACAACTGCGTCAGACGCTTGTCTTATGTAGGTGTTACCGACCGCAGCCCCATATTATGCCTGTTTACATATCTCTATATTTGAAGATGCATGTCTATATCAGTTTCTTTGGCTCTTCAGTGTATAAAGCTTGTATAACATGCGGGTAACAAAAACGTAAGAGTTGTGGTGTTTGTGAGTGTAGACTAACGTCAATCTCTGAAGCAACTTACTTAGTTTTTATGTAAGATGACGAAACTTCAAAAGTTTAAACAAGGATCCTAGTTGGACAGTACGAAGATAAAAAAACACTGCTTCTAGTAAAGTAAAATGTGTATGGTTACATTAACTATAAAATATCTTTTTGATCGTGACGTGTGTGAACAGCGATTGCAAATGGAAGCGCTGTTTCTGATGGATATCGTAAAGTTTTGTAATTTTGATTTGGTTGTCATATGAGAGGACTATCGAGTCGTTTTACAAATAAGTTAAATAATTTTTCGGGCTGGACTCGAACCAGTGATATGTGTATATCACCTTCTAGAATTAGTCTACCACCCGAACAACTGAGCTATCGAACAATGTGCGTGAAATAGGGTAAAACGACGATTTTCACGAAAAGTTTAATTTTGTCGAATGACGCTGTCCTTCCTTGTAACAGTGGGAAAACATATCTAAGAGTGCAAGACAATTTTAATTAAGTCAGAGAACTTGTGAGTCGACGTGTTGGCATTTTACCGCTACTATGCATTTTTTGGTACGCTCAAAAACAATTTTTCAAGAATTTTTACGTACGAATTTGTACAGTGTAGTATTACACACCATTTGCAGTCCATTTTCCGTAAAGTAAATTCCAAAACAAGACGGCACTGTGAATGAGCTCTACGACAGCAGGAGCAACGAGCTAGCCAGCGACGTCACAAGCATCACATGATTCAAATGGACCGTTTAGTGGGCTTTCGAATTATTTGAATTTCATTTCCGTTTTTATGAAAAAATACTGAAATTCAAGAAAATAATAGCATGTCACGAGCATAAAAGACGTAGTGAACCATTTCAGACGACTCCAAATTCAAATGTCTCTGAGCACTATGGGACTCAACATCTGAGGTCATCAGTCCCCTAGAACTTAGAACTACTTAAACCTAACTAACCCAAGGACATCACACACATCCATGCCCGAGGCAGGAGTCGAACCTGCGACCGTAGCAGTTACGCGGTTCCGGACTGAAGTGCCTAGAAGATTCCAGAAAACAGTCTAATACCCTATTATACTTACGTCCCGTTAACGGCATACTAACCTTATGTGAGTCCATTCTGTTTCGTTTGCAGAAACAGCTATGAAATTACCAAATGCTGCCACAGATAATTTTCTGCTATTCATTGCGACTTAGTTTCACAGTTTCATTCCCGGCTGTGTGTCTCACAGATAATATTCTTAGTAATCCTATCAACGTTTCTCCCAAATGTAGATGCAACTACACAGTACTACGCATAATATATTTTTAAGTTTATCACACTAACGATATTTGACAGTGTGATTAATTAACGCACATCAGATAAACGAACTATTTAACTAACCATAACGGCATTAAACGTATAACTTTAAACATGACTTGATTTGACTTCCCAATGTTGTGGTATGTGACAGACTATGGTATATTAAAACTTGGTCATGATCGGTCTGGTTTAAATTTAATATCCGCAGGTACGGATAAAAAACATGCGGATAAGGCATTGGCGGATAAGAATCTCATTTCTCTTATCCGTGCGGAGCTCTAGTCGCCGAAAATATATATTTCCAGACAAACATTATAGTGGTCTCGTTATTGTTATTGGTACAGGTCGCCTCCTGAATTGTATTCATATACACTCCTGGAAATTGAAATAAGAACACCGTGAATTCATTGTCCCAGGAAGGGGAAACTTTATTGACACATACCTGGGGTCAGATACATCACATGATCACACTGACAGAACCACAGGCACATAGACACAGGCAACAGAGCATGCACAATGTCGGCACTAGTACAGTGTATATCCACCTTTCGCAGCAATGCAGGCTGCTATTCTCCCATGGAGACGATCGTAGAGATGCTGGATGTAGTCCTGTGGAACGGCTTGCCATGCCATTTCCACCTGGCGCCTCAGTTGGACCAGCGTTCGTGCTGGACGTGCAGACCGCGTGAGACGACGCTTCATCCAGTCCCAAACATGCTCAATGGGGGACAGATCCGGAGATCTTGCTGGCCAGGGTAGTTGACTTACACCTTCTAGAGCACGTTGGGTGGCACGGGATACATGCGGACGTGCATTGTCCTGTTGGAACAGCAAGTTCCCTTGCCGGTCTAGGAATGGTAGAACGATGGGTTCGATGACGGTTTGGATGTACCGTGCACTATTCAGTGTCCCCTCGACGATCACCAGTGGTGTACGGCCAGTGTAGGAGATCGCTCCCCACACCATGATGCCGGGTGTTGGCCCTGTGTGCCTCGGTCGTATGCAGTCCTGATTGTGGCGCTCACCTGCACGGCGCCAAACACGCATACGACCATCATTGGCACCAAGGCAGAAGCGACTCTCATCGCTGAAGACGACACGCCTCCATTCGTCCCTCCATTCACGCCTGTCGCGACACCACTGGAGGCGGGCTGCACGATGTTGGGGCGTGAGCGGAAGACGGCCTAACGGTGTGCGGGACCGTAGCCCAGCTTCATGGAGACGGTTGCGAATGGTCCTCGCCGATACCCCAGGAGCAACAGTGTCCCTAATTTGCTGGGAAGTGGCGGTGCGGTCCCCTATGGCACTGCGTAGGATCCTACGGTCTTGGCGTGCATCCGTGCCTCGCTGCGGTCCGGTCCCAGGTCGACGGGCACGTGCACCTTCCGCCGACCACTGGCGACAACATCGATGTACTGTGGAGACCTCACGCCCCACGTGTTGAGCAATTCGGCGGTACGTCCACCCGGCCTCCCGCATGCCCACTATACGCCCTCGCTCAAAGTCCGTCAACTGCACATACGGTTCACGTCCACGCTGTCGCGGCATGCTACCAGTGTTAAAGACTGCGATGGAGCTCCGTATGCCACGGCAAACTGGCTGACACTGACGGCGGCGGTGCACAAATGCTGCGCAGCTAGCGCCATTCGACGGCCAACACCGCGGTTCCTGGTGTGTCCGCTGTGCCGTGCGTGTGATCATTGCTTGTACAGCCCTCTCGCAGTGTCCGGAGCAAGTATGGTGGGTCTGACACACCGGTGTCAATGTGTTCTTTTTTCCATTTCCAGGAGTGTAGTTTGTGTTCAAGCTGTAAGCGCAAATCAAAACCTAGAGCACATACGACATCGCAATAAACTTTGTATGTGATCTGTGTTTTGCCGGCCGGAGTGGCCGTGCGGTTCTAGGCGCTACAGTCTGGAACCGCGCGACCGCTACGGTCGCAGGTTCGAATCCTGCCTGGGGCATGGATGTGTGTGATGTCCTTAGGTTAGTTAGGTTTAATTAGTTCTAAGTTCTAGGCGACTGATGACCTCAGAAGTTAAGTCGCATAGTGCTCAGAGTCATTTGAACCATTTTTGATCTGTGTTTAGGCTCTATTGCGTAAAGTAGGAAAATCAGTGTTCAGTTTCATGTTATCCTCACAGTTATTTACAAATTCGATGTTGCAGATTATTTTGTGCCTGGCTAGGGTGCGATTCTCATAGCCCACAGGAAAGCACGGAAAACAACGGTGTGCAGGTGGCGCCAGAAACACAAGACACACGCGCAGTAGGAGGGCTGAAGGGCCAATTAGGTGTAGGGACAGTTGCTGCAGCACACTTATTGCTGGCTGCCGATATTGTGGTATAAGTAGTGATTCCACATCTTTTACTGAATCTTAGGCTACACACTCTTGCTCTTTGTAATCGCAGTCATACATAGTGCAAAACTTTTTACGACTAAATTTGGACTGTACTGCAAAGCCGTTTACCTCCTTGATTACATGACTCGGTTTCACATGGTTATCCACAGTCTGGATTGCCAGGTGTTCGGTTTCTCAGGAATCTGTTTGGTATTTCAGCCCCGTGTTCGGTGCCTAAGTTATGAGTGGTTCGGTAATTTTAAAATTCCGTTCACATCACTAATTTAGATAATTTATACGATGAGATCCGTATACTAAATAAAATTTTGGAACAATTACTAAGTCAAGTTTCTACGTGCATAAACTCGTTTACTGGAAAACGTTTCTAAACGGAGATGAAAGGCCTAACATGAAAAAATATATCAAAAGGGTAATGGCGGTTCCTTGCAGCAATGCCTATGTCGAAAGAGTCTTTAGTCACATGAATCATTTATGGTCTGACGCTAGAAACGAATTAAGTGTCGAAATGGTAAAAGCAGAAGTTTGTAGCACGGACGGACTTTTACCAAGAAATGAAAAGTAACTTAAATTTATTAAACGTTGTAACTAGCAATCATAAAGATAATTTTAATGTTTGCAAAATGTTTTATGGTGCTCACCATCAGCTGTCAGTTCAACAAATCCTTACCCCAGGGAATGTTCGGTAATTTTGTCGCTTTTATCCTGCAACCCTGTCTGCAGTAAATTACTATGGTGTGTCTTTTTTTGTACATGTCCAAACCGTAACAAAATATATCTCTGTCTCAAGATATGTCATATATTTCATATTGAAATATTAGATAGCCTTATTGAAAATGTTTATGTTCATTATCTGTTATAGAATAACAATTCGTAACCTCTGCTTCCCCTGTCTAAATGCCTACCGCTATACGCCAATGAACTAAATTTTAAAAAATCTCTGTCAGATGCATACACGCAACAGGCACTGAGAGGAAATTAATATGTGAATCATATATCAGGGACTTTTGAAATTCTTTCAGGAACTGTAGGAACACTATCGGCAGCAGTTCGCATAAACAGAACAAGAGCAAATAGCGGCAAATTCAGTTGATGCAGGAACAATGCACTATTCTTAACTCGACAGCACGGTTTTCCCCTCCTCATTCAACAAAGCAAAACAGAAGCGAGAAACGTTGTAAGATGGCAAGATGGTGGTGGTGGTTAGTGTTTAACGTCCCGTCGACAACGAGGTCATTAGAGACGGAGCGCAAGCTCGGGTTAGGGAAGGATTGGGAAGGAAATCGGCCGTGCCCTTTCAAAGGAACCATCCCGGCATTTGCCTGAAACGATTTAGGGAAATCACGGAAAACCTAAATCAGGATGGCCGGAGACGGGATTGAACCGTCGTCCTCCCGAATGCGAGTCCAGTGTGCTAACCACTGCGCCACCTCGCTCGGTGTAAGATGGCAAGAACTATGCCCCTTACATGAAGTCATTAAAGATCACCTAACTCACGTTGAACGAACAGTAGGGCTGAACAAAAATGACTCACAAGGCACAATGCGTCTTGTATAGGGTATAGTATGGACGTATTGGAATAATTAATGTCGGGTGATGGTTTTAAAGTAATTCACACGACATGAAAACTTTGTGGAAACGCGTCGATTTACTGGAGGCTAGTTTACCCCAGGGAAGTACTCAGAATTGACCGTGGCCGCCGGGGGAGCGGCTAAGGGAAGCGACAATAGGCAGCTTAGGGCGGCTCAAGTTCTGAGAAAGCGGTAACGGGGCGCGGCCTCCAGCCGCCTTAAGATGAGTGACAGTGAGTGGGTGGTTGACCCAGACTCCATGCTGGTGTACCGGGAAACAGACGGAGAACTTGTACGCCTGTTGATATATTTTCCGTCGTCCCGTTTTCTGTGAAACATGCGAGAAAGCCGCGCAAAGCTACAGTGGAGCGGTCAACAGAGGTCAAAATATGCGTGTTCGTGACTATAGCAACTTCACGCTGAATTCACGGTCCGCAGAGTCTGAAGCAAATCAGGGGAAGGGCGACAGAATGAAATACGCCTGCCTCCGATGGGAACGTAGGACCAAGGAATTTGAAGTACTCTCCTGCGAGTCAGAATTCCGGAAAACTTGGTGTTTGTGCAGACGCTAACCTTGATGGGTGGCCTGGGAGGAGCTATACAGCAGAAGTTGAGAGGAAAGGAAATTTTGTGGGATTTTGTTCACTTCCCAGAGCAGGCATTGGTCGGCGCTGGGAAGCGACGCACAATTAACGCGACTTGCGCTGCAATTGGCGTAAGTGATTTTGTTGGAGGGGAAACCGAGGCGAAGAGCGGACTGTGAGAAGTCTCCGTACGAGTCTTCCGTTCCCAGCTTGCCTAGACCGCGGACGTGGCATTCTTTACTCAGCTTGCCTGGGAAAGAGTGAGCATCTCTGCAGTTTAGTATCTAGCAAATGGAACGATAGAGCTTAGAGATAGGAAGTTTTGGTTCAGCTATATACTGAGCAAGATAGCTACGAGTGAATAGACGAGCACAGCCTTGCAGCACCACGAGGTCGGCCGACGTCTGCACAACGACGCCGCTCCACTGATTAATTTGTTGGATCACGTCGGCAAAGTTTCCACGAGGGTTTCATGGGCCATGTATTGTAGAATTCTTCTCGCACTTCGCATTACGCCTGGGTCAGTCGATAGGAATTACTTTTGAGTTATCGCGCTTTACTCTACGCAAACGCAATTTATTGCCACTGCCTGTTAGGAGAGTCATGTAATGTGATGACTGAAGGTCGTGAGTTAAAATAAATCTGTGCTAATCGACTGCATCGGCTTCCAATCAAGTAGTTGAAATCCCAAGTCACTTTCTTAATTAATTTTATGTTCAACATTGGCATCTGGTGTTCAATAGCTGAATATAACATCAATGTGCGCCCCTTTTTAATTAAAAGTGATCAATTCTGAATAAATTAATGTCAACACTGCCACCGCAGTTCAATCAGGAGTCACATGGCCATATTACTTTTTTGCGTTATCCGATATTGCGGCAGTTTTGCACTCTCTGTTGATCTGTTAGTCAATTAGTTGGGGTGAACACACGCCATAACCAGCTAAGTGACGGGTGGGGTGTTACAACGTTACTGCATTAACTACAACACTCGCCGCTAGACTAGAATTTCCTCATTGCAGTAAGCAACCAAGTCAGTCGCATCGCCCTTGCATTACTGGCCTGCAATGAGTCATTAGTTACTGCAAATTCGAGTATGTAAATTCGATACGCAAATATCGATATGCAGATTGTTTAATCTGAGACATGGTTGTTCAGTTAGCTCCTGAACAAATGTCGGATAGAGTGGCTGAAACTAGATACCCAGATTATGGTGAAATTTTACCAATTGTGCAGTAAATTGAAATAGCTCAATAAGCCATTCAGCTTCTTCAGGAAACACCACTAGTGGCAACAGTATTATGGGACACAATCCCCCCTCTCCCCCCGATAGCCTTGGGAGAGCCAGCCCTGACAAAACTCTACCATCAGGTCAGCAAGATGTATGAGACAGGCGAAATACCCTCAGACTTCAAGAAGAGTATAATAATTTCAATCCCAAAGAAAGCAGGTGTTGACAGGTGTGAAAATTACCGAACTATCAGTTTAAATAAGCCACGGCTGCAAAATACTAACACGAATTCTTTACTGACGAATGGAAAAACTGGTAGAAGCCGACCTCGGGGAAGATCAGTTTGGTTTCCGCAGAAATGTTGGAACACGTGAGGCAGTACTGACCCTACGACATATCATAGAAAACAGATTAAGGAAAGGCAAACCTACGTTTCTAGCATTTGTAGACTTACAGAAAGCTTTCGACAATGTTGACTGTAATGTTCTCTTTCAAATTCTGAAGGTTGTAGGGGTAAAACACAGGGAGCGAAAGGCTATTTACAATTCGTGCAGAAACCAGATGGCAGTTTTAAGAGTCGAGGGGCATGAAAGGGAAGCAGTGGTTGAGAATGGAGTGAGACAGGGTTGTAGCCTATCCCCGATCTTATTCAATCTATATATTGAGCAAGCGGTAAAGGAAACAAAAGAAACATTCGGAGTAGGAATTAAAATCCATGGAGAAGAAATAAAAACTTTGAGGTTCGACGATGACATTGTAATTCTGTCAGAGACAGCAAAGGACTTGGAAGAGCAGTTGATCGGAATGGACAGTGTCTTGAAAAGAGGATATAAGATGAACATCAACAAAAGCAAAACAACGATAATGGAATGTAGTCGAATTAAATCGGGTGACGCTGAGGGAATAAGATTAGGAAATGAGACACTTAAAGTAGTAAATGAGTTTTGCTATTTGGGGAGCAAAATAACTGATGATAGTCGAAGTAGAGAGGATATAAAATGTACACTGGCAAAGGCAAGAAAAGCGTTTCTGAAGAAGAGAAATTTGTTAACATCGAGTATAGATTTAAGTGTCAGGAAGTCGTTTCTGAAAATATTTGTATGGAGTGTAGCCATGTATGGAACTGAAACGTGGACGACAAATAGTTTAGACAAGAAGAGAATAGAAGCTTTCGAAATGTGGTGCTACAGAAGAATGCTGAAGATTATATGGGTATATCACAGAACTAATGAAGAGGTATTGAATAGAATTGGAGAGAAGAGAAATTTGTGGCACAACTTGAGTAGGAGAAGGGATCGCTTGGTAGAACATATTCAGAAGCATCAAGGGATCACTAATTTAATAGTGGAGGGCAGCGTGCAGGGTAAAATTCGTGGAGGGAGACCAAGAGATGAATACACTAAACAGATTCAGAAGGGTGTAGGTTGCAGTAGGTACTGGGTGATGAAGGAGCTTGCACAGGATAGAGAAGCATGGAAAGCTACATCAAACCAGTCTCTGGACTGAAGACCACAACAATGACAACATCCCCCCGTAAGGCGTAGCAAGTCTGGAAGGCGTTTTCCAGTAACAGCGCTCGTAGTAGAGGCCATACTGTGATCTGCGATATCAGTCTGCTACTTGATAGTAGAGTTTATAATTAGAGAATAACATAAAGAAAATGCTCGTTGACTATCCTATCTGAATCCGAGATGGATAGACGGTGGCACATTGCCACCTGAAGAGGCTGCAGTTAGTGAAAAGCAAGATTGTAACACGTCCTTACATATTCACATCAGAGATTTGTTTGTCGGACCAAACACATATGATACCATTAAAAGAAATTCACAGATCCTGTCTGAAAACGTATACACTGCTTATGATCTGGTTGTCCAGGCACATCATTCAAAAGATCTATTGCCATGCAAACTAGACAGTTTAGTAACAATACACTTACGAACAATATTCATATAATTCAGACTGATGGACAATCTGTTTCAAAATTCATCATAGCAAAATTTTTACAGAGATAGTGCAGTGCTGCTTCAGTGGTAAACACTAGATTAGACATGCGTTACTTTAAATTTGCGATATTTCCAAAGATGACCACTTCAGCAACTGCCAGTATTAATAGTAAATTTTGTTTATTTCACAGTTTTAATTATTCACAATTTGCAGGTATTTTTGTTGTGGTATATGACTTCCCATTTGTTCCTTGAATGGCACGTCTTAAGCACCAGCTTCCTTTAGCAGCAAGGAAGAATGGGGAAGCAAGTACCACTCCATACAGCCAGGTGCTAGACAGATGAACGAAGCCCGCATTCGCTGCAGCAGTACCGGAAGCGGCAACTTATCGCACACAGGCTGCCCTGACGTGAGAACAAGACGGGGCCAGGCAATGGCTGTTCCGTGAGTACAGGAGTGTACTGAGAGCGGTGCGCCTTCTCCTGAGTTGTAGGACAAATGAAGCTGAAAACTTTTCACAATCATTGTTAAGCTTCTGGTGTACGTGGTACGTCATTGCATTCACCGGACCTGGAAGCCAGCTTATCCTCGGATTTATGGGACTTTAAAGATTTACGTCAAGTGCTCTCACCGGCCGATGTCTATGCTGTCCTCAGCACCATGACACACTTCTCCAAACTGGCTCTCCTGTATTGTCTGCGAAAGGCAAAATTTTGGATTGAAGTCATTGTGCGGTACACAATTTTAACATACCAGGAAGATTCATTATATTGTACATCCGCTGCAGAGATTTATGCTAACTACAGAAGAATTACAATATGTAGCACGACTTGGTATTTTCACGCAAACAGTGGCTACCCAAAAGACAAAATCGTGCTAAAAATCGAACGAAAGGAACCCGACCCCATCGCAGATATAAAGAAGGAAAATATTCGGTTTTAATGTCTTAATGAGAGGAATCGCGGCGTCATCGTCGTTAAAGTCTGTCCCGCGGTATTAAAGCCCACGTAAACGAGCAAACTTGTTTGTCAAGTTCGCCCTTGTCTACCCGCGGATTTGTCAAACAATCCCGTGCACGTACAAACAATGTTTGTCAGTTTAACCTCACCTTCAAGCAGACCTTATTTGTGTTCGTGAGTATTTTGACAGTAGTGAGAGTGGCTACAAATGGAGACAAAGCACTTCTGGACTGACTTCGGCACTACGTGTGAAGAAGAAGAAAAGAAAAAGAAGAAAACAAGACGCTGGTCCAGGGAATGGCTTAAAATGAGATAGAAATATATACACGAAAACCTGTTAAAAGAAATTTTACACTCAGAACCTGATGATTACATCAGCTTTCTGATGATTAAATCAACTTTCTGCGGATGGACAGTGAAACTTTTAATAACTTGTTTAGATTTACTTCTCCATTACACCAAAAAACAAAGACACAAGTATGCGAAAACTTATTCTCGTCTACTTGGTCGTCTAACGACAGTTCATTAAAATATCAAAACGTGGAAACATATCGCCCACTTCGTCCCTGGAAGAACCAGGGAACTTCTTTTTTTTTATTTCATTGCACTCCCGCTTGTATGTTAAGTGTAGAATACTGATTTTCTTCTTAACTTCTTCCTGACTAATATATGGCTGGGAAAGATGACATTTTGGTAATTGCCAGTGGTATTTTATTCTTATCATTGATCTCAGTTTCCATAGTTATGGCACCTCGGAATATAATGAAAGGAAGTGTAATGGAACTATTTTTTGCCGGCCGGTGTGGCCGAGTGGTACATATGCGGCAAAAAGACGACCCGAACAACGTCCGCCATCTTGCCAAACTTTCCGTCAATCAAAGTCTCACGCACACACGTCAGACAAGATCAGTGATGGACAAACACGTCAAACAGCACCGTACACGGTCAAATGATTAGCAAACATATAAAGTTTCACAAATTGTTTGATCGTGTAGGGATCTTTAGTATAGCGAGCTGGGCACAGTACTAAGACCGTATCCCATTGCTGGCTGGGAACCCTCTTACGGATTGTTCACTAATGGAAAAAGTTAGCCTTCGTCACTCGCATTGACACCTGTCCTTTGAGAAATGTGAGTGTTGCGTCATAAATATATATCTCCAGTGTAGACGACTGTGATCCGTTCCTGTAGAATTCAGAGTGGCTTGCATTATCGACGGTGAGAGAGAGACGAACCTGTGTTTAATCTGGCGCTTATCGAATAGCACGACGAGTGCCGCCGAGCTTAACTTTGACACTAACACATGACATCATTCTATGAGACGCTTTAGTGTAGTTCATTATTCGTCCCAGAACATTGCCACGAAGTCCGTGGATCACCTCTCCTCCACATACTGTGTCAAATGGAAAACGGAACCAAGTGTTAGAAGAGTTTATCGAAATGTATTGGTTGGAACCTTGTCAGTGGCAGGTGAAAAGTAAAGAGTACTACGACCGTTAAAGGAGAGATGCAGCCTACGAAAGACTTGTTATTAAATTGAATGAGCTAGAACCCGATGCTACAAAGCAATCTGTAGTTCAAAAAAATAATTTAAGAAGTAATGTACGCAAAGAGAAGAAGAAATGTGACCTGTCAATGAAATCCGGAGCTTCAACAGACAACGTCCACACATCAAAATTGTGGTGCTTAGATTTGTTCGATTTCCTTGGCGATCAAGATACCCCTGTTGCGTCTGTGTCAAACTTGGATGACAAGGATGGATTTGAGATCCATGAAATAAGTACTCAGATTATTTAATAACACTCATATAATTTAATTTAATTATACTACATTTTGTATTCACAAATGGAAACTTTATATTTAGAGTCCACATTTTTATTAATTAATGCAAAATATTTTGAACTGTATGAATTATTAACTTACTAAGGCCTGAACCGTATGAATTATTAACTTACTAGTTGTTGTTGTTGTGGTCTTCAGTCCTGAGACTGGTTTGATGCAGCTCTCCATGCTACTCTATCCTGTGCAAGCTTCTTCATCTCCCAGTACCTACTGCAACCTACATCCTTCTGAATCTGCTTAGTGTATTCATCTCTTGGTCTCCCTCTACGATTTTTACCCTCCACGCTGCCCTCCAATGCTAAATTTGTGATCCCTTGATGCCTCAAAACATGTCCTACCAACCGACCCCTTCTTCTAGTCAAGTTGTGCCACAAACTTCTCTTCTCCCCAACTTACTAAGGCCAAACTTATTCTTTTAGTCTATTTTTGTTTCGAAGAACCCTATTATCTGGCCATGGAACTTCGCCTTCGTTCATGAAGTATGAAGTGAACCCATTTCTAAGCTGTTTAGCAGCACTCGTTATGTTCCCGTGGTTCAGACGTTTCAGTGCGATTATATTTGATTCTGAGGTATCCAAACATGTAATGGCAGTAGTTCCATCGTACGTCTCCTGATGGGTACTGTTTGGAGGAGCGTAAAAGATTGTATGTTGTTCCATCAAAAGATTATGCAGTGCACATGTTGCCATCACCACATTTATTATGTTCTCTGGTTCCAAATGCATTTGAGTATGGAATATACGAAATCTGAATGCAAGTATTCCAAAAGAATTTCGACAACATGGAATGCGGTAGCTGTAAATTTCTTTACTAGCTGAATCTAGTTGCGCTGGTCGAAAAGGCTTCATAATATTAAGTGTAAGAGGAAAGGCATCATCAGCCACAAAAAAGCAAGGGACATTTTCGATATATTCTGTAACGTTGCATGGCTTTGGAAGTTTGAGCTCATTACTCTCTAACTATTCATAAAATTTATTATTCTGAAGAACGCCTCCTTCAGAAACACGACCATTAGTTCTAGAATCCATCAAAAGGAACTGATAGTTACCATCCACTATTGCAAGAAGTACCACACTGTGTCTGCCTTTGTAGTTGAAGTAAAAAGATCCGCAATTCGCTGGGGGAAAGCAATAATTTTTCATTTCTCAGCTGAGTTAGGAAACTGAAACAACAGCAAATTAATAATATTTTTTCACACTGTGAATGTATAGCGATGATGTTGCAACAGGCTTTATAAATTTACTTTTACAAGCAAAATAAAAATAACATTTAAATTAACACAAAACCAATGCTTCTTTAAAAAGCTGGATTATAAAGAAAATAAGAAATAGAATTTTAAAACACTACAGTAAAACTACGTGTTTAATAGCTTTTTAAGAAGGTTTGTGTTATTTTTATCTTATAGTGTTGTCTTATTTTATATTATATTCCTGATATAAACAATAAATGACTTTAAGGGTCTAGGGTCTAATAATATGCTTCCTTCAGGATGGAATCGAGGATGCTGCCCCACAAACACACAGCAGTGAAGAACCATGAGAGAAAAACGAGAGTCCTCAAAATTCCAAAGATCTCCCGATTTGCGACGTAATTTTCAAAAAAAAAAAAAAAAAGGAAAGTGTGGAATTCACCAATGATGTCCTGCTATCAGTGAAGGATCATTTTAAAAAGACTTCGCCCCAAGATGACAGGTATGATCTATTGGGAAAATCTATTGCAATGAGAAATAGGACATGGAGTGGCCGAGCGGTTCTAGGCGCTTCAGTCTGGAACCGCGCGACCGCTACGGTCGCAGGTTCGAATCCTACCTCAGGCATGGACGTGTGTGATGTCCTTAGGTTAGTTAGGTTTAAGTAGTCCTAAGTTCTAGAGGACTGATGACCTCAGATGTTAAGTCCCATAGTACTCAGAGCCATTTGAACCATTTTTGAAGAATGACACTGGAAAAACGCCAGCGTTTGATTGTTGAAAAAGAATCACTGACCTCCAATTCGAAGCTGAAATGGGACTGCTTAACGTGCGAACGAGTTTATACAGCTCCGAAATCTAAGCAGTCCCAGCTCAAGTACGAACTCACCAAGTCCTACCGTAGCTAATTCATATGATCATTTTACACAACAAGCAGAGCCTGCAGGATTTGTAACCAATCAAGAACTTCCACTCCCACACTCAGTAGCTACTTGCTTAGCTACCTTTAATAATATTTGATTTTTGAGGTATTTTTAATTTTTCTATCGTCTTAATTGTCGAATACTACCAAATTTTCAATTATTTTCTGATTTCATGTATTACTCATTATTATTGCAAAAAATGTCTTTATTTATTGCACGTACCTAAAAATACACACCTTTCATCACATTGTAGATGGTGTCACATGTCTCTGGAATTATTTTGCCAAGAGCTTGGGGTGATATAGCAGAATATTTGAGGGATTCGTACGATCGATCGGTTGCAAGAAACCTCAGAGTAGCTGTCAGTCTCTCACGGGCAGAAGTACTTCTCATAACTGTATTTTACCTTTGTATTAAAGGAGTCACAAGCGACAACAGTTTTTGGGAGACGTCTTCGTTCATCCGCAAATAATTACGGTAATATGAAGGATCTGAACGTAACTCTTTTATTAATCTCGTATGAGTGTATTCGTTTCTGTTTGTAAGCCACTCGTTACACTACGTTTTCCGTTTTTGCTTCCTTTTACACTTCATGGCCACTAACAAACCGACTAACGCGATCGCTTCGTATTCTTGTCTGCTCGCCATTTCTCGACTGACAAGTGAGTTAAAATCTTCCGGTTTACCGTAGCGTGTGTGTGCTCCAGTCTGCACAGGTATACCTGTGCAGGTATACTGGAAAGGTATACCTGTGCAGGTTTACCTGACGGGTATACCGCAACGTGTGAGGCGGGCCTTGTGCGTCAAACCAGCACACCCACCGCCAGGAACAACGTAGCCCATCACGTCTGAACTGAGATGAATCGATCCCTGTCGTCCGTGATTCTGACAGTATGGGAACAGGTTATTGAATTGTGACACACAGTCCTCATCTGCACGTTAATTGCAACCAAATGCGACGTTGCGGCCTACCTGGCAACGACCGCGAAATGCTAGAAATCAGCGTATAGGGCTAGCGCCAACCGCTCATTCGCTTCCCGACGGTATTCGAGATGGCCAGGCCGTGTTTTCAAATAAACTGCGCAGATCGGCTGCGCGATGCCGACTTGTGGCTGTTATAACGCGTTTTGCGCAGACGCGCAGGCAGCTCGCGAGGTGTAAATCACAGCGACCGGCCCGCTGCCGTTCCACCGCTGTTGATATAGCTGTCAGGATGCCATCAAAACGCTGGCTGGGTGCGCAATGATCCTGCTAATCCTGTGCAGCGCTCCAATACCGTAAAAATATATCGTACGCGCGAGGCGAAATGGAAAGTGGGCGATATCGCCACGCTGTTGCATTTGTGCCCCACCGGGAAATGCCTGGCATTTTATTGTGCGGCGCGTCCCATTGCCCACCTGCGCTCCCGGCACGGAGTTGGAAAACGAATAGCTCATATCCGGTCGGAATCGTAAAACACCCGCATTGCCGGCTAATACGTAAACATGTTGTCAAACAGCTGTGCTTTCAATGTCATATTTCTGAGAACACGGTATCATGAATTCGAAAGCCAGCACATACAAAAATTAAATCACGGTCACTTGTTTGCTTATTAAATTCAAATTCCCTGTCCACAGATGAACCGTACTGCCGATCTGTTTGTTCTCCTTATGCAATAAAGACGCTTCTCACAAGTTTTATTTACAAAGGAATACAATAGAAGACGAAACGGAGATGAGCCCTGAACCTTATACGCAGTATAAATTGTGGAGGTTGTAAGAACAGCATTGCTTAAGAGACTAGAACCTGCGGGACGAAGGGATCTCGAGGGACCTCGAACAGCAAGAGACGATAAATATAGAACGAGCCGTCAAATGATGAACAGACAGATGGAAAAAAGGTAAGTGAAGTGTTTACTTTTTCAAAAGTAATCGCAGTATAATAAATTTATCCCACTGTGAGTCAAGACTGTCAAAACCTCCATGGAAAAATGTTTGCGGTTGCCTACGGAACAATGAATGTACTAGGCGAGGCGTGCGCTTCTTCGTACGAATTTGTTTGATAAGCTTCCACGACGCGGATTGTAAAACGTCTTCTTTTCTTTCTCTACTGCCTTCAGAGTGATTCTCTCCATGCCCCCACCCCCGCTTCACCACCAGTATTTTTTTGTTCAAGGAAAGGAATCACTCAGAAGGCAGTAGAGAGAGAGAAACAGGTTTTATAAGACTGCACATCATAGATACGTATCAGAGAGGATTGGAAAGAAACTGATGTCAGCCAACATAGCTCAGTCATTTTTCATACCAAAAAATTTGGGCAATAGATTAGGCAGCCGTGAAGTTATCAATAAGGACCCTTTCTTCTATCCCTAAATGGATCGTATTGAGTGCGATAAAAACCATTTGTGTAAGAGCAGACAGCAGGAATTTTTTGTACGAGATTTGAAGGACGTAAAGACCTGGCCAGTTGCACGTCACCTCTGACAACGCATTCGATTTTTTAGTTTATTTACACGTCAAGTTCCGTAGGACTAAATTGAGGAGCAAACCTCCAAGGGCATGGAACATGTCAGTACATGAAATTACAACATAAAAGAACAGATACAAATAAAATGTTTATGAACCCGAAAAAAATCAACCCATAAGTTTAAGTAAAGGCAAGCAACAATACAACAAGAATCAGCTTAATTTTTCAAGGCACTCCTCACCAGAATAGAAGGGGTGACCCATGAGGGAACTCTTCAGTTTCGATTTGAACGCGCGTGGATAACTGCTAAGATTTTTTAATTCGAGCGTTAGCTTATTGAAAATGGATGCGGCAGTATACTGCACACCTTTCTCCACAAGAGTTAAGGAAGTCCAATCCAAATGCAGGTTTGATTTCTGCCGAGAATTAACTGAGTGAAAGCTGCTTATTCTTGGGAATAAGATAAAATTGTTAACAGGAAATGACAGGATATATACAGGGTGGTCCATTGATCGTGACCGGGCCAAATATTTCACGAAATAAACGTCAAACGAAAAAACTACAAAGAACGAAACTTGTCTAGCTAGCTTGAAGGGGGAAACCAGATGCCGCTATGGTTGGCCAGCTAGATGGCGCTGCCATAGGTCAAACGGATATCAACTGCGTTTTTTTTTAAAAGTAGGAACCCCCATTTTTATTACACATTCGTGTAGTACGTAAAGAAATATGAATGTTTTAGTTGGACCACTATTTCGCTTTGTGATAGATGGCGCTGTAATAGTCACAAACATATGGCTCACAATTTTAGACGAACAGCTGAGCTGGTACCAGGTAGGTTTTTTAAATTAAATTACAGAACGTAGGTACGTTTGAACATTTTATTTCAGTTGTTTCAATGTGACACATGTACCTTTGTGAACTTATCGTTTCTGAGAACACATGTTGTTACAACGTGATTACCTGTAAATACCACATTAATGCAATAAATGCTCAAAATGATGTCCGTCAACCTCAATGCATTTGGCAATACGTGTAACGACATTCCTCTCAACAGCGAGTAGTTCGCCTTCCGTAATGTTCGCACATGCATTGACAATGAGCTGAAGTATGTTGTCAGGCGTTGCCGGTGGATCACGATAGCAAATATCCTTCAACTTTCCCTACAGAAAGAAATCCGGGGACGTCAGATCCGGTGAACGTGCGGGCCATAGTATGGTGCTTCGACGACCAATCACCTGTCATGAAATGTGCTATTCAATACCGCTTCAACCGCACGCGAGCTATGTGCCGGACATCCATCATGTTGGAAGTACATCGCCATTCTGTCCTGGAGTGAAACATCTTGTAGTGACATCGGTAGAACATTACGTAAGAAATCAGCATACATTGCACCATTTAGATTGCCATCGATAAAATAAGGGTCAATTATCCTTCCTCCCACAATGCCGCACCGTACATTAACCCGCCAACGTCGCTGATGTTCCACTTGTCGCAGTTATCGTGGATTTTCCCTTGCCCAATAGTGCATGTTATGCCGGTTTACGTTACCGCTGTTGGTGAATGACGCTTCATCGCAAAATAGAACGCGTGCAAAAAATCTGTCATCCTCCCGTAATTTCTCTTGTGCCCAGTGGCAGAACTGTACACGGCGTTCAAAGTCGTCGCCATGCAATTCCTGGTGCATAGAAATATGGTACGGGTGCAATCGACGTTGATGTAGCATTCTCAACACCGACGTTTTTGAGATTCCCGATTCTCGCGCAATTTGTCTGCCAGTGATGTGCGGATTAGCCGCGACAGCAGCTAAAACACCTACTTGGGCATCATCATTTGTTGCAGGTCGTGGTTGACGTTTCACATGTGGCTGAACACTTCCATTTTCCTTAAATAACGTAACTATCCGGCGAACGGTCCGGACACTTGGATGATGTCGTCCAGGATACCGAGCAGCACACATAGCACACGCCCGTTGGGCATTTTGATCACAATAGCCATACATCACCACGATATCGACCTTTTCCGCAATTGGTAAACGGTCCATTTTAACACGGGTAATGTATCACGAAGCAATTACCGTCCGCACTGGCGGAATGTTACGTGATACCACGTACTTATACGTTTGTGACTATAAATAAAATGTTCCAACGTACCTACGTTCTGTATTTTAATTTAAAAAACCTACCTGTTACCAACTGTTCGTCTGAAATTGTGAGCCATATGTCTGTGACTATTACAGCGACATCTATCACAAAGCGAAAAAAGTGGTCCAACTAAAACATTCATATTTCTTTACGTACTACACGAATATGTAATAAAAAATGGGGGTTCCTATTTAAAAAAGACGCAGTTGATATCCGTTTGACCTATGGCAGCGCCATCTAGCGGGCCAACCATAGCGCCATCTGGTTTCCCCCTTCAAGCTAGACAAGTTTCGTTCTTTGTAGAGTTTTCGTTTGATGCTTATTTCGTGAGATATTTGGCTCGGTCACTAACAATGGACCACTCTGTATATATTGAGAGGCCAATTTCAAAATACCCAGACTCGTGAACAGGGATTGACAAGAGGTCCGTGAACTAACACCACTTATTGCCCGAACCGCCCGTTTTCTGAGCCGAAAATATACTTTTAGAATGGGAAGAGTTACCCCAAAACCGAGCGAGGTAGCGCAGTGGTTAGACACTGAACTCGCATTCGGGAGGACGACGGTTCAATCCCGCGTCCGGCCATCCTGATTTAGGTTTTCCGTGATTTCCCTAAATCGCTCCAGGCAAATGCCGGGATGGTTCCTTTCAAAGGGCACGGCCGACTTCCTTCCCCGTCCTTCCCTAATCTGATGAGACCGATGACCTCGCTGTCTGGTCTCCTTCCCCAAAACAACTCAACCCCAGTTACCTCAAAATACAGGGTGTTACAAAAAGGTACGGCCAAACTTTCAGGAAACATTCCTCACACACAAAGAAAGAAAATATGTTATGTGGGCATGTGTCCGGAACGCTTACTTTCCATGTTAGAGCTCATTTTATTACTTCTCTTCAAATCACATTAATCATGGAATGGAAACACACAGCAACAGAACGTACCAGCGTGACTTCAAACACTTTGTTACAGGAAATGTTCAAAATGTCCTCCGTTAGCGAGGATACATGCATCCACCCTCCGTCGCATGGAATCCATGATGCGCTGATGCAGCCCTGGAGAATGGCGTATTGTATCACAGCCGTCCACAATACGAGCACGTAGAGTCTCTACATTTGGTACCGGGGTTGCGTAGAAAAGAGCTTTCAAATGCCCCCATAAATGAAAGTCAAGAGGGTTGAGGTCAGGAGAGCGTGGAGGCCATGGAATTGGTCCGCCTCTACCAATCCATCGGTCACCGAATCTGTTGTTGAGAAGCGTACGAACACTTCGACTGAAATGTGCAGGAGCTCCATCATGCATAAACCACATGTTGTGTCGTACTTGTAAAGGCACATGTTCTAGCAGCACAGGTAGAGTATCCCGTATGAAATCATGATAACGTGCTCCATTGAGCGTAGGTGGAAGAACATGGGTCCCAAACAAGACATCACCAACAATGCCTGCCCAAACGTTCACAGAAAATCTGTGTTGATGACGTGATTGCACAATTGCGTGCGGATTCTCGTCAGCCCACACATGTTGATTGTGAAAATTTACGATTTGATCACGTTGGAATGAAGCCTCATCCGTAAAGAGAACATTTGCACTGAAATGAGGATTGACACATTGTTGGATGAACCATTCGCAGAAGTGTACCCGTGGAGGCCAATCAGCTGCTGATAGTGCCTGTACACGCTGTACATGGTACAGAAACAACTGGTTCTCCCGTAGCACTCTCCATACAGTGTCATGGTCAACGTTACCTTGTACAGCAGCAACTTCTCTGACGCTGACATTAGGGTTATGGTGAACTGCACGAAGAATTGCCTCGTCCATTGC
The DNA here is from genome assembly GCF_023898315.1 of Schistocerca nitens. NCBI lineage: Eukaryota > Metazoa > Arthropoda > Insecta > Orthoptera > Acrididae > Schistocerca > Schistocerca nitens. The sequence continues at coordinate 585,148,865 of NC_064614.1, read as the reverse complement.
AGGTGTCCTCGTCGTTCTAGGTCTTCCCCAGTCGCGAGTCATAGGCTGGAATGTTCCGTGCTCCCTAAGATGCCGGCCAATTGCTTCGAACGTCTTCCTGTAGGGGCACCTTCGTTCTGGAAATCTGTCTCGATACAAACGTACCGCGGCACGGCTATTGCCCCGTGCTAATTCATACATCAAATGGGCATCTGCCAACTCCGCATTTGTAAACATTGTACTGACTGCAAAACCACGTTCGTGATGAACACTAACCTGTTGATGCTACGTACTGATGTGCTTGAAGCTAGTACTGTAGAGCAATGAGTCGCATGTCAACATAAGCACCGAAGTCATTACCTTCCTTCAATTGGGCCAACTGGCGGTGAATCGAGGAAGTACAGTACATACTGACGAAACTAAAATGAGCTCTAACATGGAAATTAAGCGTTTCCGGACACATGTCCACATAACATCTTTTCTTTATTAGTGTGTGAGGAATGTTTCCTGAAAGTTTGGCCGTATCTTTTTGTAACACCCTGCACAATACCATACGACATAAGCAAATGAAAATGAGCAAAGTAGACTAATTTTCGCGTCGAACGATCACTCACTTAAGATAGCCTTCGAAAAGACTTTTAACAAGGTCGTGAGCGTGGACTTTCCACGACAATTTACTATCTATCTGAACACCTAGAAATTTGAACTGTTCAGTTTCACTAATCATATGCCCATTGAAACACGTATGTATTCAGTAGCAGCGATGGCGAGGCATAACAGAATCTCTGGCCAGAGAGTTATTTATCGTTGCTAGTCTGCGCTTGACCGCGCGAGAGTTCAGTGCAGTTGCGAGGCAGTAGTTGTACGTAGCGAGTCGCGAGAGCATGTAGTTCGTCAGTGCTAGTAGCGCGCGCGAGACAGTCGGAGTTGTGTGTGAGGAGTCGGCGGGCGTCGACATGGGGCTCTGGTCAAGGTTCAGGACGAGGTATATTTTTTAAAATAAGGTAATGAAGCAGCATTGCGCACATCTGATAATGTAATGTATGTTAACTGTAATTGATTTGTTCAAGAATTGCCCCAATAATAATTTTGTTCTCAAAGCAATCTTTTTAAGAAAATAATCATTACAATTGAAACAATATTTCCTTTGCTTTTCCTCCCAGAATCAATTTTATCAGGTTGATTATTGCACAGGGCCAAAGGTCAGCGCAGATGACCTTATAAAATTTAGCAGGTTGATCTTAACGTTAATTTTTTGGGGACTTAACATTTTTGCACATTTTTATTATCATTGACTTTTATTACTATGGGAAGCTAACATTTGGCACTATTTGCAATTCTTATTCAATTCTTTTCATTTTCATATTTTTGTGGGAAGGTTACACTTGGCTCTATTCCCATTAACATTTAAATATTGTCTTTCAAAATTTTGCGGGGAGGTTACACTTGGCGACACCTGGTCCAGGATCATATTTCTTTGAGAATCTCCTGAAAAGTAGTCAGATATTTGCTCTTATTTACTTAATATAATTAGCATTTGGCGCAACGCTTTTACTAATTTTATGACTTTCCTTCCTCAGATCATCGGCAATTCGTTGCTCTGTTGTATTTGTGTTTGTTGCTTTTTGCATTGTGCTTATTTCTTTTGTGAATAATTGTGACTACTGTAAAAATGCCGCGAAAGACTGTGAATAGTGTATCGCGAGGTATAATGAATGAAATTACCGATAGTGCTTGTGACGCGCAGTGTAATGATGACAATCCACCGTTTACTGACAATCATCCTACTGATGAGCAAACGAACTCAATTGTCTCCTCTGTTAATTTGAGGACAATTGATGACGCGGGGCGCCCTATTGTAATGAGCGCTGCCCAGCTTAACACACCCGGTGTTGAAAATTCACGTAACGGACAGACGAATTTTTCTAATGAAAATGAACAGGATACTCAAAGTAGGACAGATTTATTTAATTCCGAAATAGTGACTGACAGTGTACATCCGACTGGCAAACCTTTTTGTAAATTACAGAATGACCAAATGGTCACACAAAACGCGACAATTGCAGATACACCATCAAACAGTACAGAGAATAGAGTAGGTAATGTTACCTTGGAACAAATTATGGCAATATTGCTACAACAGGGTAAACAACAGAGTGAAAAATTAGACAACAATTCCAAACAACTTAAAGAAGATCTCAAACAACAGCTTAATGAAAATAACGAAAATCTCAAACAACAGTTAAATGAAAAATTAGACAACAATTCCAGGCAGCTTAGTGAACAAATTAGAGCCGTTGCCGCGCAGTGCCATGACACTAAGGAACAGTTACACGAAGAAATTGAGGCTTGTTCAAAGAAAAGTAGCGAAGAAATTAGATCTGTTGCTCAAGAATTAAGGGATATGCAAACAGCTGCAACAGAAACACTTAGAGACAAAATTAGCGAAGTTGCTAAACAATGCTCTGAAAAAGCTACACAATTACGCGACGAATTTAAATTAATGACAGCAGAACTTTCGCGCACAATGGACGCAAAGATAGACGCGAAGTTCGAACAACAGAACACTCAAATTGACGAGCGCTTTAATCAGCACATACAAAACAGTGATACGCATTTCCGCAAATTTATTCAGGATCAAAATAAAGTAAAACGCCAAGTAATGGAAACAATCACTGCTCAGAGACAAGAAGACAAACGTAAAATGTTTGCGAAGGCAAAAACATATGTGGACAACAATATTGCTACAGTATCGGACAAAATTAATACCGTCGAACAGTTGAACACCGAATTACGTGACGAAATTTTCGATCTTAAATCGAAAACAGACACATACACAACCGATTTTCAAACAGTGACCGACACTCGAGCAATTAGAACTAACACAGGATTCCGATGTCGTCAAAGCTGACGTTAAAAAACTGAACGAAACTACACGTAAATTGCAAAAACAGATTAATGCCTCTGACACTAAAACCGATGATCAGGTAAAAATACTGACTGAAAAATATGATGAATTGGCCAGTCGTATTGATGTTATCGTAAGTACTAATGACAATAAATCAGACGATACTGAACCGGTTTCATTTAATCAAACACCTGAATTTCAAAATCTACAACAGACAATCAGTGAGATCGATTCATCTAATAACACATTGCGTAGAAAATTGTCAAGTTTACAGCAAGAAGTAACAGAGATGAAAAGTATTTCAGTCAATAACACATCACAGCAGACGCCACTTTGTGAACATTTTTCAGACTCACGCAGCGCGTATAATTTAGGTAATCTACAGAGAGTACGCGACTTAGATTCCGAACAACCACAGTTCAATAGATTCTCATACAATCATGAACCTGTTCCGTCATACAGAGACGATCATTTTGATTACAAACATTTTCTGCCAGTGAGAAAATTTAAAGTATTTAAAAATGACAGGACACAGATTCTCCCACTAGATTGGATACAGCAATTTATTTCTGAATTTTTACCGCCATTGCCTATAACACAAAAGCTAAAATTTATTTGCAGCGCGTAATAGACCTCAGGGGATTCATTACGCTTTAATGAATATGTGCCGTAGCATGCATAGGGCCCCGAGCTGTAGTAGTGCTGTTTCATCTTTAGTTTTCTGCACTGCTGCCTTCTCTTCTACTATCCTTTATATCTATCAGAACAGCTCCTTAACTATTGCCCTATTTAGGATTAAGAATATGTAATTAAAACCCGATAAGACAAATTTTTACCGAAAGTGACAATTTTCATTAGGCACTCCAGAACTACCAGCGTAATTGTGATAACAGATAAAATCGTAATCATCAGTATGTGTAAAATTTTTAGCAACAGGAACCACATTTTAGTAACAATAGAAGTTTTCCACCGCAACAGCATGAAAGTCAGTCGGTTAGCATACCTAACCAACAATGTAATGCACAAGGTCAACCTAACTTTAATGTTTCGCCGCGTGAACGTATAGTCCCAGGTACAACAAATAGTAACGCACGGCAGCAAAGAAACAACTACGTACAGAAAACACAGTATATCAATTCCTATCGCAATGCACCGTATAGGAATGACTATTACGACAGACATAAAAATAATGAGGACAATTTTCAGCGTACATCTAACAACAGTCGGTCATACCAACAGCAAAATTATCCACAACAACATATTCTAGTGAATGAAACAGATAGTAGGTATCATCCAGAGCGTAACACGTCTGGAAGAAATAACAGAACAGTTCAAATAGTGGAAATTCCACAGAATTCTCCTGAAAATAATAACACGTCAGATAGAATCTGAGTAGATAGTGTAAAGGTCGCATCTTCCAGTAACACAAGCACTACCTTTGACACACAGAATATTGTTCACGAAAATGTTATTACTTTTGACGACATCCGAGACACTCTTTTACAGGAAAGACCAGTTGTTCAAAAAACCATTTCACACCCTGATATCGAAATTCAAATAGGTTCATCGAAATTTTCAGCAGTAATCGATTCTGGATCACCTGTGTCAGTAATAAATGAAGAAACTTTCAACGAGTGTAACAAAGAGAATACCTATCCTACATTACCATTAGGCAAAACGAAAGTGAAAGGAGCAGTATCGAGTAAAGGTGTAGACGTTAAATTACAGACGCATTTATCATTTTGTATTGCAGGTCACACATTTCACTCAAATTTTTGGATTGTTCCTTTATTGACAACAGACGTTATTTTAGGTACGAATTTTCTGGTACAACACGATGCCATTATTGACTTTCAAAATTCCTATTTAATGCTAAAGGATGAAAATGTACAATTGGCTTTAGAATTTCAGCACTCATTATCTGCAGAAGAACAAACAATTAATCGTACAGAGGTCATTTCCGCAACACGTAACATAGACTATAATTCCACATTGTTCACTGATACGTACGTACATAACTATAATACTCCATACGAAGCTGACTACGACGTAATGAAAATGATTTCTGATAACGTTAAACAAAGCAGTGCAAATACAGACGACGAACGCACGCAACTACACAAAATTCTTTTACAGCAAACTCCAGTTTTCGACAACATTCCTGGTACTATGTCCGGCTTTATGTATGAATTTCAAGTCAAACAGCACGACACATTTAAAGCCAAGCATTATCCCATTCCGTATATTCATAGAGAACAGGTTAAAAAAGAATTGCAGGATATGCTTGACCAAGGAATTATAGAAACGGCAGTTAGTCCGTACATAAACCCGCTACATCTTGTTAAGAAAAAAGATGGCTCACTTCGCCTCGTACTTGATTCACGTCACATCAATGACATTATTATTAATGAAACAGATCGACCACAGACACTAGAAGAACTACTACAGAAATTTCACGATACAGCTATTTATTCCACACTAGATTTGAAATCGGGATTTTGGCAAATTCAACGGCTATTGCCCCGTGCTAATTCATACATCAAATGGGCATCTGCCAACTCCGCATTTGTAAACATTGCACTGACTGCAAAACCACGTTCGTGATGAACACTAACCTGTTGATGCTACGTACTGATGTGCTTGAAGCTAGTACTGTAGAGCAATGAGTCGCATGTCAACATAAGCACCGAAGTCATTACCTTCCTTCAATTGGGCCAACTGGCGGTGAATCGAGGAAGTACAGTACATACTGACGAAACTAAAATGAGCTCTAACATGGAAATTAAGCGTTTCCGGACACATGTCCACATAACATCTTTTCTTTATTAGTGTGTGAGGAATGTTTCCTGAAAGTTTGGCCGTATCTTTTTGTAACACCCTGCACAATACCATACGACATAAGCAAATGAAAATGAGCAAAGTAGACTAATTTTCGCGTCGAACGATCACTCACTTAAGATAGCCTTCGAAAAGACTTTTAACAAGGTCGTGAGCGTAGACTTTCCACGACAATTTACTATCTATCTGAACACCTAGAAATTTGAACTGTTCAGTTTCACTAATCATTGAAACACGTATGTATTCAGTAGCAGCGATGGCGAGGCATGACAGAATCTCTGACCAGAGAGTTATTTATCGTTGCTAGTCTGCGCTTGACCGCGCGAGAGTTCAGTGCAGTTGCGAGGCTGTAGTTGTACGTAGCGAGTCGCGAGAGCATGTAGTTCGTCAGTGCTAGTAGAGCGCGCGAATCAGTCGGAGTTGTGTGTGAGGAGTCGGCGGGCGTCGACATGGGTCTCTGGTCAAGGTTCAGGACGAGGTATATTTTTTAAAATAAGGTAATGAAGCAGCATTGCGCACATCTGATAATGTAATGTATGTTAACTGTAATTGATTTGTTCAAGAATTGCCCCAATAATAATTTTGTTCTCAAAGCAATCTTTTTAAGAAAATAATCATTACAATTGAAACAATATTTCCCAGAATCAATTTTATCAGGTTGATTATTGCACAGGGCCAAAGGTCAGCGCAGATGACCTTATAAAATTTAGCAGGTTGATCTTAACGTTAATTTTGTGGGGACTTAACATTTTTGCACATTTTTATCATCATTGACTTTTATTACTGTGGGAAGCTAACATTTGGCACTATTTGCAATTCTTATTCAATTCTGTTCATTTTCATATTTTTGTGGGAAGTTTACACTTGGCTCTATTCCCATTAACATTTAAATATTGTCTTTCAAAGTTTTGCGGGGAGGTTACACCATTCTGTGAAATTAAAGCGTCAGGTTTTGTTGAAGTGTGTGGTAGAAATTGTAGAAACTGAGTCTTACTGTGATTTAGCGTTAGTTTATTTTCTACAAGCCATGAACTTAGGTCATGAACTGCTCTATTTGAAACTGCACCAAAGTTGCACACAACTTCCTTTACTACCAAGCTAGTGTCATCAGCAAACAGAAATATTTTCGAGTTACCCATAATACTAGAGTTTATATCATTTATATAAATAAGGAACAAGAGTGGCCCCAACACTGATCCCTGGGGCACCCCCCACATGACTGTATCCCACTCAGATCCTACATCACAGCCATTCTCAACATTGTGAATAATGGCCTTTTGCTGTCTGTTGCTAAAATAAGAGGTGAACCAATTGTGAGCTACTCCATGTATTCTGTAATGATCCAACTTCTTGAGCAATATTTTGTGATCAACACAATCAAATGCCTTAGTTAAATAAAAAAAATATGCCTAGAGTTCGAAACCTTATGTCTAACCCATCCAGTATCTCACAGAGAAAAGATAATATAGCATTTTCGGTTGTTAAACGACTTCTAAAGCCGAACTGTACATTTGATAGGAAATCGTGTGATAAAAAATGATCAATTATCCTTACATACACAGCCTTTTCAATAACTTTAGCGAACACTGATGGCATAGAAATAGGTCTAAAATTGTCTACATTATCCCTTTCTCCATTTTTATAAAGCGGCTTTACTACTGAGAACTTCAGTCGTTCAGGAAACTGACCATTCCTAACGGAAAATTACGACTTTGGCTAAGTACTGGGCTAACACGTGCAACACAGTACTTTAATATTCTGCTAGGCACTCCATCATATCCATGAGAATCCTTAGTCTTCAGCGATTTCATTATTGACTCAATCTCCCCCTTGTCTGTATCACAGAGGAGTATTTCAGACATAAATCTCGGAAAGGTATTTGCCAAGAAAGTTAGATGATTCTCTGTGGAAACTAAATTTTTATTTAATTCACCAGTAATGCTCAGAAAATGATTGTTAAGTACTGTACATATATCTAATTTATCAGTAACAAAAATATTTTTACTACGAACTGACTTTATATCGTCGACCTTTCGCTGCTGACCAGACACTTCCTTCACAACTGACCATATGGTTTCAATTTTATCCTGTTAATTAGCTATTATATTTGCATACCACATACTCTATGCCCTCTTAATATCATTTTAAGCACCTTACAATACTGTTTTTAATGGGATGCTGCAGCTTTATTGTGATTACTTCTAACATTTTGATATAATTCCCACTTTGTTCTACATAATATCCTTATCCCACTAGTCAGTCACACGGGCTGCCTATTGCTGCTAGTACCTTGTTAAGAATGTACTACTGGAAACCAACTCTCAAAGTGCATGGGAAATGTGTTAAGGAAAGCATTATATTTATAGAATTGGAAGGAAAATCAGCATTGGCCGTGTTCTTTTTTTTCCAGCAAAATCGATTTTCAGTGATTTAGTGACCATTATACAATTAAAATTGGCAGGCACTGGTATCAAACTATAACCACAAGCTTAGAGCGATCATATAAACTGACAATTTGCTGACAATAAAACAACAAAATACGGCCAATGCTGATTTTCCTTCCAATTCTATCCACTATTTGGTCGTGGTGCACACAACACTCCATGGAGTCGCCAATAATTATATTTATCATCAATGTTATCGACACTGCCACTCTTGTTCCTTGACAAGGTTTAAAAAACTCTCTGTTGCTGTTGGATTAACTTTCCTACATAGTTTGTAATTATATGTGACGCTTGTTTGAGTACAAAAGCCTTTTAGTGTTAAAATTTGTGCATCATGGTCTGAAAGGCCATTCACCCTTTTACAAACAGAATGGCCATCTAGTAATGAAGAATGAATAAAAATATTGTCTATGGCTGTGGTACTGTTTACCTGCACCCTATTTGGAAAATACACGGTCTGCATCAGATCACATGAATTTAGGAGATCTACCAACATCCTTTTTCGTGCACCACCATATACAAAATTAATATTAAAGTCACCACATATAACTAATTTCTGGTACTTCCTACACAATGAATCAAGAATCCTCTGTATCTTGAGCATAAATGCTTTGAAGACAGAGTTAGAGGACCTATAAACAACAACAATTAGAAGTTTATACATGTTTAATTACTTTGGTAACTTTTGGTGTCCGCGTCTTCGGTTTTTTTTAGGTTTGTTTTACCCTTTTGACACGGTACCTTTGGTTCCATGAGACCATTGGGATGAGGATGGCCTCAGATGATTAAGTGATTTTATTAGTAAGTAACGTCGTGTTCGGTCTTTTAATTTGATTTAATTCTGAAATTTTAGCTGCGTATTTCCTTGGTTGCTTCGTTGGTTATTGATTTGGGGGAAGGGATCAAACAGCGATGTCGTCGGTCCCATCCGGGAGGGGATGGCGAAGGAAGTCGGCCGTGCCCTTTCAAAGGAACCATCCTGACATTTGCCTGAAGCGATTTAGGGAAACCACGGAAAACCTAAATCAGGATGGCCAGACGCGGGTTTGAACCGTCTTTTTCCCGAATGCTAACCACCGTGCCACCTCGTTGGGTTATGGTTACTTACCTGATATTTCATACTTGTGGGTCTTCCGCATTCGCGTGTAACAGAACGTTTTTATTATTATGTCGTGTACCTAATAAAAGACTGTGGATTAAGCAACTGTCCTTGCGGTTTCTTCTTTTTTTTAAAAATGGACATGTACCGTTGCGGCTGCCCCATAAGAAGAACTCTTTGTCCGAAACAAATCGACGGTCACGAATGTCTTTCTTCAGGCCTCCAAAGATATGGATATTGCATGGGGAGAGACCGGGATGTATGGAGGGTGTGTAACGGCTCTTTGGTGAAACTTCTGCGGCACTTTTTGCGTCTTGTGAGAGGGCATTATCCTGCAGCATAATGATGGCTTGTGTCAACGTTCCTGGGCTTCATTTTTTGCGTGGGCTCTTTGCAAAAATAAAAACAAGCCACCATACGATTCATGGCGGAGGGTACCTCGTACTACCACCAGTCATTTCCTTTCCTGTTTCACTTGCAAATAGGGCGAGGGGAAACCACTGTCTATATGCCTCTGTACGAGTAATAATTTCTCTTTATCGTCGTGGTTCTTACGCGAAATGTCCGTTGGCGGCACTAGAATCGTTCTGCTGTCAGCTTCAGACGCCGATTCTCTAAATTTTCTCAATAGTGTTTCGTGAAAAGAACTTCATCTTCCCACCAGGATATTCCATTTGAGTTCATGAAGCACCTGCACAATACTCGCGTGTTGATCAAACCTACCAGTAACAAATCTAGCAGCCCGCCTCTGAATTGCTTCGATGTCTTCCTTTAATCCGACGCAAGAATGGGTCGCGCCAACGTTCTAATGCAGTCTCCCTTAAAGTTGAACCACACCTTCCTGAAATTCTCGTAATAAACCGAAGTGGCCGATTTGCCACCTCTACCGCCATCCTCAGGTACTCGTTCTATTTCACGTTGCTTTGCATGGATATTTACGATATGACTGTTTCAAGTAACACATTACTAATGCTGTAATCGAACATTACGGTATTGTTTTCCCTACTCATCTGTATTAATTTATATCTTTCTACATAGGGAAAAAAGATGATGGTGTTCTTCTGACACATGCTTAGAACAGAACAGGGTATATTGACACATTAAATATGGAAATTTCATGTAAACAAGAGAACCAAAATACGCTCGATTGAAGAGGCACAAAGAATTGGAAATACAGGAAAGAGATTTACAACAGAGTATTTTCATGTCAAAAACTGAGATTCGAAATTGCTTCCAGGACAGATTTAGACACAAGACAGAAACATTGTGGACAGGAGGGAAGAGAAAGTATATGAAGATGAGAAAGGAAATGTGACAATACGTGAAGAATTTCCCGTGTCACTGAAACACCTAAGTGATGCGAAGCACGATATTCTCTTAATATCATTGAGGTCCTTCGGAGAAGCAATCATGACAAAACTATTCCATTTGATACACATGATACTTTTTGAGGCGTCAGTCTTCTGACTGGTTTGATGCGGCCCCCCACGAATTACTCTGCTGTGCGAACCTCTTTATCTCAGAGTAGCACTTGCAAACTATGTCCTCAATTATTGGCTGGATGTATTCCAATCTCTGTCTTCCTCTACAGTTTTTGCCCCCTACAGTTCTCTCTAGTACCACGGAAGTCGTTCCTTGAGGTCGTAACAGATGTCCTATCATCTTCTCACTTCTCCTTGTCACTGTTTCCCACGTATTCCTTTCCTCTCCGATTCTGTGCAGAACCTTAGCTTATGAGTCCACCTAAGTTTCAACATTCGGCTCTAGAACCACATCTTAAATTCTTTGATTCTCTTCTTATCCGGTTTTCCCACAGTCTATTCTACACTACCATACAACGCTGTGCTCCGAACGTACATTCTCAGAAATTTCGTCCTCAAATTAACGGCTATGTTTGATACTAGTAGACTTTTCTCGGCCAAGAATGCCCTTTTTGCCAGTGCTAGTCTGCTTTTGGTGTCCTCCTTGCTCTGTCCGGTCCTTAATCTATTTCGTGACCATAAATCCTGATGTTAAGTTTCTCGCTGTTCTCATTTCTGCTACTTCTCATTACTTCCGTCTTTCTTCGATTTACTCTCTGTCCATATTCTGTACCCATTAGACTGTTCACTCCAGTCAGCAGATCGCGTAATTCTTTTTCAGTTTGACTCAGGATAGTAATGTCAGCGAATCGTATCATTGATATCTTTTCACCTTGAATTTTAATCTCGTTCCTGAACCTTTCTTTTATTTGTATCATTGCTTCTTCGATGTACAGATTGAACAGTACGGGAGAAAGATTGCAACCCTGTCTTACACCCTTTTTAATCTGAGCACTTATTCTTGGTCATCCACTCTTATTATTCCCTCTTGGTTCTCGTACATATTGTATATTACAATTTCTCCCTGTAGCTTACCCCTGTTTCCTCAGAATTTCGAACATCTTGCGCCATTTTACATTGTCCAACGTTTTTTTCAGGTCGACAAAACCTATGAACATGTCTTGATTTTGCCGGCCGTTGTGGCCGAGCGGTTCTAGGCACTTCGGTCCGGAACCGCGCGACTGCTACGGTCGCAGGTTCGAATCCTGCCTCAGGTATGGATGTGTGTGATGTCCTTAGGTTAGTTAGGTTTAAGTAGTTCTAAGTTCTAGGGGACTGATGACCTCAGATGTTAAGCCCCATAGTGCTCAGAGCCATTTGAACCATATCTTGATTTTTCTTTAGCCTTGCTTCCATTATCAACCGCAACGTCAGAATTGCCTCTCAGGTACCTTTATCTTTCGTAAAACTAAACGGATCGACATCTAACACATCCTCAGTTTTCTTTTCCATTCTTCTGTATATTATTCTTGTCAGCAACTTGGATGCAAGAGCAGTTAAGCTGATTGTACGATAATTATCTCACTTTTCAGCTCATGCAGTCTTCGGAATTGTGTGGATGATATTTTTTCCGGAAGTCAGATGGTATGTCGCTAGATTCAGACATCCTGCACACCACTGTGAATAGCCGTTTTGTTGCCACTTCTCACAGTGATTTTAGAAATTCTGATGGAATTTTATCTATCCATTCTATCTTATTTGATCTTAAGTCCTCCAAAGCTCTTTTAAATTCTAGCACTGGTTCCCCTGCCTCTTCTAAATCGACTCCTGTTTCTTCTTCTGTCATATCAAACAAATCTTCCCCCTCATAGAGGCGTTCAGTGTACTCTTTACACCTGTCTGCTCTCTCCTCTGCATGTAACAGTGGAATTCTCATTGTACTCTTAATGTTACCACCCTTGCTTTTAATTTCTCCGAAGGATGCTTTGACTTTTCAATATGCTGATTTAGTCCTTCGATTTCCTGACAAATCCTGTAAATAAAATACACCACCTTATATCCCACTGACTTTTAAAATAAACAATATTCCATACATCATCTAAATTGTTTAAACAATATTCCATACTCTGTGATCAATCAATCAGTATTTCCAGAAGGGTGAGGGAGGCAAGGGTAACTGAAGGATATTGATTTAATTAATTAATTAGTCCGACGATTTGACAAAGTGGTTGGGGGTATTTGAATCAGATGAAGCAGCTCGTGAATACCAGAAGTAGTACAATTGAGCTACTTCCCATCAATTTTCTTCAATCAGTTTAATTAATTAGTCAATTAATTTTATATCAGAAGTAGTGCCGGATTTCCGAGAGGACTAGGAGGGGGTGGGGGTGACATGGAAAACCACTTAACAGCACAACAGGTTAAGGATGGATTATCCTTAGAGCATCATAATCCTCTTAGCATAACAATAGGTTAAGGACCTGTCAGTCAAAAGGGAACTACAGGTTTGTCCCTGAATGTATGCTGGCTCCTGAATGTAGACAACCTGCACTAAAGTAACAACCTGTGCTGATGCCCCTGTTGCCCCACTACTAACGATCCGTTTTTTACTGTCAATTAGAGTGTTTTTGTGTCAGTTTAATGACGTAACTAGCGAAGGAATAAAGACGTTTCCATTTAAGAACTGAAGGAATTGTGGGTCGTATCGACGATGGTGGTATGAAGCCACGTTCAGAGTGAATAAAGGCGTTTTACACAAGCGACTCTCTGATCGAAAACGACTCTTAAAATGCGTGCACATTTTGTGCTTTCATGTAAATCAGCACCAACCCACATCTACGGGTGTGTCTCTGGCGTTAGTGACGTATAGCTTGTGCTGAGTGTGAAACTGTAAATTTCCGAATATGCCACACATTGCACATGCACAGAAGCAAGGAACTGCGGTGGCGTAGGCTAACATTGGCAGCTAACCAGTTATGGTCCAGGTCACTTCTTTTGTGGAAACGGATTTTGTGCTTTCATGTCATTTTAATTTTTATTGCGTTGCTTGCCTTTTTTTACAGATACACTGAAAATGTTGCACGAGATCCTGGTATTTTTCATACAACTCCTTCAAGACAGGCGAAATATTAGAAATGGAAAAGTATTTACACTGTACAGAGAAAAAGCTCCTTCAAGACAGGCGAAATATTAGAAATGGAAAAGTATTTACACTGTACAGAGAAAAAGCTCACGCTATGCATAAATAAGAAAGTAAATAGATAATTTAGATAGAAGAAACAGCCATTTGACTGTGTATTACTGTATTTATCTTCTGTACTACCTAGATTTCGGTTTTATGCTATTATCAAGTACAATGCTAAAAGTTCTTAGTTGCTACTGGCGTAAAAGCCAAAATATAGATAGTACAGTAGATAAATATGGCAATACACAGTCAAATGGCAGTTTATTCTTTCAAAAAACGTTGCATGACTGTGGCTAGCCACCTTCGAAAACTTTTTAAATAGATAAAGTTGTTTTAATGAAAAAATTATTTGAGTAGTGAAAAATCAGAATTACTTGACGAGAAAAATAATTTTCAATTTTATTTGGCTTTTAGCAAGAAAAAAACACACAGATTAAATTAAAATGGAGCTGCTAATTACATTTAGATATTGGCTGATATATTTGCAGGTATGTATTTTCTAGAACATATGGATATATATGTTTTGAAATGTTTGGACGGCACTTTTCCGTTTCTCTGAGTTCTCAGGAGCGTAGAAAGTTTACCACACGACCTTTGAGAAGAACATCCACTATGAATTTTGCTTTGGTCATTAATAAACGCTATTATCATTACTCGTATCTACATTTTGTAACTATATTTCGATTTTTTTCATAAAAAGGATAGTCCCCGATAACCTCATTTTCACTGTTCAGCAGACATATCTCACACCACACACAACTTTGACGCTGTCATGTAAACGAAAATTACCACTAGAGACGGACGAGATTTAGTATAGGAATAAAACGCCAGAGGCGCTGCAGTAGACGCACTTGTCTCGAATAGGCAAATGAGACAAAGAAGTCAATCGTGCAAAAGGGTTTAGAAAGGGAGGGACTAGGAAATTAGCCGTGGTCTATTCACAAGAATCGTCCCTTATGAAATCTGGACGTCTGAAATGGGATTTGCAACTTGCTCCTATCCAACTTGCTTCGGCGCCAGCTCGATATGCCTAAAACTAACAGCTCGCTAAAGAGTTAGATGAGATAAGCCCCTGCGTGCTGCAAAAACTGATCGTGGAAATGTAATATTTTGAACACATAGCTTCTTTGGAGTTATAATTTTTACAAAGTTCCAGGTATCTGGCAGCGGTGTGCCCTACAGTGTCCGGCCATCGCAGACGGCAGATTGTATTTCTTGGTCCACACTACTGCAGATTAAGTCGTCTGTAATGTATTGTTACAATGTGCAGTTACTAATAATTTTTCTTCGTGTTAATTGCTTTGTCATCGAGGGTACATGAAATTGTAAACTCCTTCCGTTAAACAATACACACAGTTCAAAGTTTGTCACACACAGCGGTGTAGCTGTAGCTGCAAGCCTCGACGGGGAGTGAGCAAACTCTTGAGCCGAACTCAGAAACTAACTCGTTAAGAGTCCCTGACCGATGAACAGTTCAAGAATTGATCGAACAAACGATTTTTTGTGACCTCTGCCGAGGGTGAATTACACTTCCTTAGGATTCTTTGAGCAAATCTGAGTCTTGCATGTGCCTTCCTTTTGTCTCATGTCGCCATCGCGTCTGGTGTCACTCCGGACAGAAACTCTTAAATAATTGAAGGTTGTTATTTATTCCAGTGACTGATCCCTCATCACGTGATCAAGCGATGTCGTAACATCTCCTATATTTATGCACATTATATTCACATTGTGAGAACGTTAACAGACTTTGCATCAGGCACTTAGTATGGGCATGTCCCTATGCGGTTAGTAACAAGTTTGTAACGATGTCTCACCCCAGCACAAAACTGCGATGTCTACGAATAGCATAGGGCCACAGGCAATATACGTCATGTTTTTTATACGCTGAAGAGTCAAAGAAACTGGTACACCTGCCTAATATCGTGTAGGGCCACCGCGAGGGCGAATAAGTGCCGCAACACGACGTGGGACGTGGCATGGACTCGACTAATGTTTGAAGTAGTGCTGGAGGGAACTGACTCCATGAATCCTACAGGGCTGTCCATAAATCCGTAAGAGTACGAGGGGGTGGAGATTTCTTCTGAACAGCACTTTGCAAGGCATCCCAGATGTGCTCAATAGTGTTCACGTCTGGCTAGTTTGGTGCCCATCGTAAGTGTTTAAACTCAGAAGAGTGTTCCTGGAGCCGTTCTGTAGCAATTCTGGACATGTGGGGTGTCGCATTATCCTGCTGGAACTGTCCAATTCCATCGGAATGCCAAATGGACACGAGTGGATGCAGATGATCAGACAGGGTGCGTATGTACGTGTCAGCCGTCAGAGTCGTATCTAGACGTATCAGGGGTCCCGTATCACTCGAACTGCACACGCCCCACACAATTACAGAGCCTCCAACAGCTTTAACAGTCCCCTGCTGATATGCATGGCCCATGGATTCATGAGATTGTCTCCATACTTATACCCATCCATCCGCTCGATACAATTTGAACCGAAACTCGTCCGTCCAGGCAAAATGTTTCCGACAGTCCAATGTCGGTGGTGACGGGCCCAGGCGAGGCGTAAAACTTCGTGTCGTGCAGTCATCAAGAGTACCCGAGTGGGCCTTCGGTTCCAAAAGCCCATATCGATGATGTTTCGTTGAATGGTTCGCACGCTGACACTTGTTCATGGCTCTGCAGTGAAATCTCCAGCAATTTGCGGAAGGCTTGCACTTCTGTCACATTGAACGATTCTCTTCAGTCGTCGTTGGTCCCGTTCTCGCAGGACCTTTTTCCGGACGCAGTGATGTCGGAGATTTGATGTTTTGCCGGACTCCTGATATTCACGGTACACTCATGAAAAGGTCGTACGGGAAAATTCACACTTCATCGCTACCTTGGAGTCGCTGTGTCGCACCATTTGTGCGCCGACTGCAACATCACGTTCAAACTCACTGAAATCTTGATAACATGCCATTGTAGCAGCAGTAACCTATCTAAGAGCTGTACCAGACACTTGTTATCTCATGTAGGCGTTGCTAACCGCAGCGCCGTATTCTGTCTTTTTACATATATCTGTACGTGAATACGCATGGCTATACAAGTTTTTTTGGCGGTTCAATGTATATATACTGGGATCGACAGTGGCCCTATCACGTTGCTTATAGTTACGCTGGACGTTAATCTTTTCTTCTGAGGATGCCTCTTCATTAAGAGAAACATAGTGGATTCACTGAATTGCGTTTGGTAGTAAGTCCTCAGATAAATCGTGCAACTGTTCAGATTTCCCGTAAGCACTTTTGTTTACTAGACGACGGCTCAGAACTATATCGAATGCTTTCTGGAAGGCAAGAACCGAGGTGAAATAAATCATAGTAAAAGTAAATTGCATCGACATAGAACCAGGGTAAAATAAATCATATGAAAAGTAAATTGCGTCGACATAAACGTATACGGAGGGCTCTACAGCAGTCTCTCAGGCTTTCTCGAGCCATCAGTGTACGTTACAAAGAACTTCGATTCCAAAGACTTTGGTCCTTAGAGTTTTAGCATTTTCAGACAAGGAGAGGCTTGCTGAAAATTACAACTCCTACGATTAATGTTCCGAAGGAATGTATACTCAGATCATCAGATTGAAAGGACGGTGCAGTCAAAACCGGAAAGCCGGAGAGAGAGGTGGGGACTGAGACCGAGGAAGAGAAGCCAAAAAATGCTTATCTACCTTATGCTGGTTCAATATCCAGAAAGAACGGTAGACACTTACGGAAACCTGGCATCCGTTGTGTTTCGATCACTTCAGCTAAGCCGGCCGAGGTGACCGAGCGGTTCTAGACGCTACAGTCTGGAACCGCGCGACCGCTACGGTCGCAGGTTCGAATCCTGCCTCGGACATGGATGTGTGTGGTGTCCTTAGGTTTGTAGTTCTAAGTTCTAGGGGACTGATGACCTCAGCAGTTAAGTCCCATAGTGCTCAGAGCCATTTTGAACCTTCAGTTAAAGTGAAATATATTTTTTGTAATGTTAAAGATGGTCTACGTATCCAAAAGTCGTATGTGTATCGCATTCCGGGTGAATGTCGCATGTCTTACGTGGAGCAGACTGTCAGAAAAGTCGAGGAGAGCTGTTGGTTGGTTGGTTGGTTGTTTGTTTGGGGAAGGAGACCAGACAGCGAGGTCATCGGTCTCATCGGATTAGGGAAGGAAGTCGGCCGTGCCCTTTGAAAGGAACCATCCCGGCATTTGCCTGGAGCGATTTAGGGAAATCACGGAAAACCTAAATCAGGATGGCCGGACGCGGGATTGAACCGTCGTCCTCCCGAATGCGAGTCCAGTGTCTAACCACTGCGCCACCTCGAGGAGAGCTGTAAGGAACATCAGCGACATACCCGACTAAAAAAACAAAGCATTGCCAGCTGACACCGAGCGCTGACTCGAATATAATATGAGATGAAATACGGTGAGAGCAGAATCGTTGTGCACGCGATTTTTCTCAGACAGCGTAATTAATCAGTCTATCCAGATAAAGATGTTAGAAAATATGATAAACAAGATTGGAGGAATCGGTTTAAACAAAAAAGCTTGGGGTCCGGCAGTCAGGTTATTAAAATCTCGTCAGCCATCACATCCACCACAGGTGGGAAATGCTGATTGTGAGAGACTTTGCCGTTCGCAGTATATCAGGGCGAGCTGTGAAAGACGAAACAGCATTAGAGCGCGTGGCGACGGCGTGAGGCCAACAATTATTCAGACTCTGGCTGGAGTTCAGGCAACGAGTTCACATAGTAGCAAAAGTCGCAGCATCCGAAGAAGACGGCGGGGCGCTCCTCAAAATATTGTGCCTGTAATGGGGACAACTCGGCAGAACGCTCGGAAGCACACTACTAAACACTTCAGCAGTTAATATTTCGTGGTTTACATATCTAATGAACATTATGGTGTAAACAGCGTTACACTGAAGAAAATACTGCAACCAGCCACAAGCTGTAACATTACTATAATCCGGTCATCATGAGAATAAACCTGATGTAAACAAACACAAACGCGATGATTGGTCAAAAGCCGTAGCACACGTACACTGGTGTTGTTACGCACTTGGAAGTAGGTTCAACTTATGTACTAGATATCAAAATGGCTCTGAGCACTATGGGACTTAACATCTGAGGTCATCAGTTCCCTAGAACTTAGAACTACTTAAACCTAACTAACCTAAGGACATCACACACATCCATGCCCGAGGCAGGATTCGAACCTGCGACCGTAGCGGTCGCGCGGTTCAAGACTGAAGCGCCTAGAACCGCTCGGCCACACCGGCCGGCTACTAGATATCTTATTACTAACTTACGTTAAATGAAACTTTAAGATATTCAAAAGTATTAACTGCCATCAACGCTTTTGTTAATCATGGTTTAGCTATGTAGTTTTTATTTAAAAAATCGTGTACAGTCACAGCGTACGGTCTGCAGCGTTGTGCTCTGATTGTCGCGCTGTTGATGCGCAGTTTGAAAATGGTTGGCTGTTTTCTGTTCCGTGGTGAAGCACGCGCGTGGAACACGGTTAAAAAGAGCCGAGAAATAGGCTGTTCTTATGTTTTTTTCAAAAATTTACGGAAACAATCGGCTTCGAAGTTTTCCAAGAGTTGTATACAATGCAACTCATGTTGAACGTGTAGCGCAATCGGTAGAGTATTGGCATGTGAACCAAATGGCGTTATTCGTGCGTTGGTTCAAATTTCGCCGGTGTCAATAAGAACTCGTTCAGTTTGAGATAACTACATCTCATAATTATAAAACTCATCATTTTTTATGAATAATGCACGTCTTCTTGTTTCTAATTACATATTGGACGCGAAATTCCTGTTTCCATTTCAAATACAAATTCTTAACTATCTATGTTTTATGAAAGACTGTTAATAAAAGTTGCTTAAATTAAGAAAACATAATTTAATTTTTGAGGCGAAAATGAAAAACCGAATCCTGTTTATTTGGTCTTTGTCCATCGTTTTATACCACAGAGGTAGATGAGTATCGCAGAAACATGAAAAGCAATCATTTTCACGGCATAGAGCACGTCATACAAATGCTGCATTTTTACATTTGTTATTGACCATTACAATATGAACCCAACAGAAGTGATCTGGAGCCAGGCCGCGGAATTTGGTCCGAGAAGTAACAAGACTGTTAAGCTGCCAGACGTATTGGAACTAACGGACGCAACTTATTCACACGTCACTGCAGAACTCTGGCGGGATATAGAACGGCTCGTCATAATAGAAGAAGAGAAAATGCTGCCCCTGGTTGGCATAGCGGATTATGTTGCTGATAGGCTCGTTATCAACGTAGCAGGTGACACTTCCAGAACTGAGATGTATTTCTCGGATTCGGAAAAGGATGGAGCTAAGAGATTACCAGACGACTGACTAATTAATACCTTCAGTGGCTTCAATATTTAACTATACAGTGAAATCCTTCAGTACTGTCTTACGTTACACACAGCTTATGCAGGAAAATTACCCTATGGTTAAGTCAGGAATTTTCATCATTCTTGTTTTTAATTACAATAGTGTGTTATACAATAGTATGTTAGCTAAAAACGATAACGTGTTGCGGTTTTCGTCTAGTAGTCTAAGGAGCGTGTTGTGGTAGATTTGTAGTGTATTATTTCATTCTGCTTGAAAATTAATTGTCATTCGAAGCTGTATTGCTCCTCTGCTCGTCTGTTTTTACGTGCGAACTGCAGCTGGCCACGTCACTGCACGCTAGCTGTATCAGCTGACCGGCCAGTGCTGTCCAAGTTAAATGCGCCGGTAAAGCTGTTGTCCTGTATTATCGCGAAGTCGATGTGCGCGTAACGCACAGCCAGAACGTATCCTTATTATCGTACTTGACAGTACTCGAGAAATCTTGGCTGCAGTCCCAAGTGAAACGGAAATCCAATGAGGTTCCAACAAACGCGGAAGAATGCATAGTGCAATGTATACATCAGGTTTATTCTTATGATGAATGGAGCTTGACCCCATCGTCAAGTTTCACTTTTCAGTCTTCATGAAAAGCACTGCTTCACATATTATAAGACAGAGGTTTGATTATCTTTTACAGTCCATGCTGGTCAATGAACTGAACTAACTACAGGTTGTATTTAGTTCATTGATGAGCATGGATTGTAAAAGAAAATCAAACCTCTGACATACAGTATCTAAAACAAGGCTTTTCATCAAGACATATATTTAAAGATTGCAAAGAAGTCAACGCTACCATGTGCCTATGGGCTCACAATAAAATCATTTGCCGGCCGATGTGGTCGAGCGGTGCTAGGCGCTACAGTCTGGAACCGCGCGACCGCTACGGTCGCAGGTTCGAATCCTGCCTCGGGCATGGGTGTGTGCGATGTCCTTAGGTTAGTTAGGTTTGGTTCAAATGGCTCTGAGCACTATGGGACTTAACATCTTAGGTCATCAGTCCCGTAGAACTTAGAACTACTTAAACCTAACTAACCTAAGGACATCACACACATCCATGCCCGAGGCAGGATTCGAACCTGCGACCATAGCAGTCGCGCGGTTCCGGACTGAGCGCCTAGAACCGCGAGACCTTAGTTGGGTTTAAGAGGTTTTAAGTTCTAGGGGACTGATTACCTCAGAAGTGAAGTCCCATAGTGCTCAGAGCCATTTGAACCAAAATCATTTCAAGAATACTTGTGGCTGTCACAGTATTTCCTACAGTGTAATTTACGAAAACAGCTGCGGCGTGCTCTAACCAAAATGCGTAAAATATACAAACATTGTGTAGACTGTGAAAGATCTCTAAGATGTTGCATTTCTCAGTCATAATGGAATTGGTAAGGATGAACGCGAGTTCAAAACTATGGTTGTTATCGGAACCAACACTGATTGCTGGATATTATTCTTTCATTTTGAGAGCAGAGGAACGTATCCAAAGAATGGTTGCTCTCAGATGAACAAGAACGAAAATTACATACAGTAAGACCAAAGCTGTGTGTAATTAGATTGCTGAAACAAGAAATGGGTAGCAAATTATGTTAATGATGTGGCTGAAAAAATCGCGAGTTAACAGAACATGACGAGCACATCCATACTGAGTAAAAGAAACGGTATTTATTTCAAAAACTGAATATCTTATTCAGAAGCTAATATATTTCTATAACCTGTAAGTGTAAACGGGAACCTGTATGTGCAAACGAAAAAACTGTGCAATATTTCAGGACACCCACTGAACCTGCCTTGTAACTAAGGCGAATCGCGTCAGGGTGCACAACATAAATTAAAAAAAAAACTTAATGTACAGCATGCAAAAGGCGTTTTTCTCTTGAACTGCTGTAATTTATTAATTCTGTGTTGTTGATATGTAAAGTGCGAATGTAGTTGGTTCGTATTTGGTTGGGCTAAGCTTCCTGTAAAGAAGTGATGGCGTGGGATGCAGCGGGAGTTGCCGTTGGCCTCAAGCGCGGCTGACCGTCTGGCGAGACGTTTCGAAGCCGGTTGTGGGAGGCGCAGCGATGTTATCAGGACGGCGAGTAGAGTTAGCGGCGTGTAGGTGGAGGGGGAACCGGGTCTGGCTGCACGGAACCCGGCCGGACTGGCGGGAAGGATGAGTCAGTCAAGGTGTGCATTCAACCTGTAACCGTCGTCTCCCGTGTGTAAAAGTGCGAGGCTCGCCGTGTCCCAGTGCACCGCCGGCAACTGCGGGCGGTGTGACCTGTGCTGGCAGAAACGCGTGTTTAGATCTCTATCTGTGGGTGGCGTGCTGGCCATGGGGGCACCGTCACTGGAGGACCTGACGCACCGACGAGAATCTCTGCTATAGGTAAATAATGACGAACGCAGGAAAGATTCCACTCCTGGATAGCGAGCAACTCGTTCCGTGCACTATTGTGACATTTATTTTGCATGAGAAGAGCAACTAGACTGCTAAAGACGCTTCAAATCTGGCGCAGCCCCAGTGGGATATCTGCCCTCTTTTGCCGTTTTCATTAAATGCACTTCTTCGGAAAGATTCCTTCTGTAGAGAGTATACTGTGACTCTCTTCATTAATAAACAAGCCTCTGCTTAAAAGCGCATGCAAAGCGAAGTAATCACGCTTCAGATGGCCGTGACCCAAAAACCTGCACCGTACAGAGCTCTGTATACAAAAATTGACTTTCTTTTGGATTACCTAGAATTCGTAGCTCTTCTTAAAGTATTACATAATTTTTTTTGTATCCGTCTTCCGCAAAAAAAGTTTAAAGGGCCGATGAAATTCAATTCCTCGCCTAGTTTTGCGTATCCGCTGCGTAGGTACGTCTTGAGTGGTAAAAATCATTCTTTGTAATACGATAGTCATAAACAAGTTCTTCTTTTAAAAGTTCGTATTTTCTAACATAATATGTGATATTGAAAGCGGATTATTTTTGGGGAAATTTTTAAATTCACTTTCCTTTGTTATGTATTTAAACTTGTACACCTCCTTCTGAACATTTGATTTCCTGCAGGAAGGTTTGAAAATGAGTTGCTTGACGAAATGAGTGCCGAGTAATCACTCTAATTTTTATTACAACCGCTGCATAAACGAATGAGCGTCAGTAGAATTTTAAACTGAAAATTCAAGTGGGAGAGAGCGAATATGGTCATGTGTTCAGCTGGTAAAAGGTGATTTAAAGTACTGCTCATTTTGACAATATAATGTAATTCTTGCCTAAAACACCCTTGTGAGTTTGCAATCTCACTCACGCTCTAACTAACGGAAGAAGCCCGAGATATATAACAGACGCATTGAAAATTAGAATTTGCTAATTCAGGGATAGAGATAAGATCTTTTTGGCACAAATTGTTTCCGTAGCCCCCATAAGTTATTTCTGACTGTAGTCGCTTGTCCGCAGTTCCTATGTAGTTTAGCAGAAACATTTATGATCCTTTCTCTTGAATGTCGCAGACAATCTGTCATACGTTGCGCAGTAGACACTGTGTGTGACTTTGCTCTTGTCACTAAGGTATCACATTTGTGCCCTTATTCGTCAAGTTTTCCAATCAGCTCTTTTGTGAAGTACTACTTATTTCAAAACTAGCGTATTAACACGTGATTACTTTCACTCTACTACCGCATTGTTTTCGCGGTTCATAACACGAGTAGCCTCTTTATACCAACGTTCTTACTGTAATATCGCCGCCGGCCGCTGTGACCGAGCGGTTCTAGGTGCTTCAGTCCGGAACCACGTGGTTGCTACGGTCGAAGGTTCGAATCCGGCCTCGGGCATGGATGTGTGTGATGTCATTAGGTTAGTTAGGTTTAAGTAATCCTAAGTCGAGGGGACTGATGACCTCAGATGTTAAGTCCCATAGTGCTTAGAGCTATTTCAACATTTTTGTAATATCGCCACCTAAACGCTTCAGATTTAGGTGCCTTTCAAACACTCCATGTTTATCAAGGTTAATATTTCTGAGAATGTAGGAGTCTGATGCATAGATGATCGCAGAGAGCGCAGTGGAGTGGACAATTACAAATATCACGCCGGCCACGTGCAAAGTAGTTTCTAAATACGCCGAGGCTCATTAAAATTAAATGGCATAACGGCCTTAAACCGCGTGTTTCTATAGTGGGAGTTATGGTTAGTGTACGAATGTGAAATCGGTTCACAACACTAAAAGTGCGTTTTGCCGAAGGATGTGCATACAAGCCATCATCATATGTGTAATATTTTGCTCGTTAACTAGCAAAACAAAGTGCCCGCTGTTAACAACAAGCCGGCCGTGGTGACGAGCGGTTCTAGGCGCTTCAGTCCGGAACCGCGCGATTGCTACGGTCGCAGGTTCGAATCCTGCCTCGGACGTGGATGTGTGTGATGTCCTTAGGTTAGTTAGGTTTAAGCAGTTCTACGTTCTAGGGGACTGATGAACTCAGATGTTAAGTCCCATAGTGCTCAGAGCCATTTGAACCTTTTATTTCTTTATTTTTTTTTAACAACAAGCGCGAAATCGAACATGTGAAGCATACGAAACAAGAGGTTCCTCCTCAATATTTGTTATTATCCTTAGGAATTCGTAAGTTTATTCCTTTATTGTTACACAGTTGTTTATAACACTGTTGAGCTTCCTTCCTTTTCCGCCTTGCCAAAAATAAAACTGGAAAACCGTGTCTTTCATGATTCTGTCGAAAAAAAGAACGCACATCGCGACTCGACATCCAGTTACAGCTGTGAGGGAAACACGCATCCCCATGCAGTCGTTGACCTTTGAAAACAGGTAAGGAGGGAAATTGTATCATGATCTGTACAAGTTCGTAAAACTGAATCTCGTTTCTAACATACTCTGTATCTGCCTTTTTCTTTTCCCTCTACTAGATAATGGCGTGTGATCTCGAAGGCTTACCAGCTTCCCTGTCTCCTTCAGAAAATAAGATGAAAATTTTCAGCTATCTCTATCATTGGTTATTTTGTCCCTCGTCATAAAAGACGGAATAACAGCTCCCTCTTTTATTTACTGGGATTACATATTGCTTCACCACGCTAACAATGCCACAAGTACTTTATGCCTACAATGTCAGCTTAATGCAACACGATCATTTCATAGAGTATCATGTTACGAACAAATTGATGGTAGAAGTTTGGCATATTAGATTACGAAATGTTTTCGCTGTTGCATTCTTATTCTGCCACACCATTCACGTGTCTTGTCCAGCGTTGTTATTTGTTTACATATACCTCCCCTCCCTCGGCCTCCCTCGTGGCCACTGTCAAGTCTTAGCGGCTACCTCTTCCAGCGCTGTGTGTGCGTCTTGAGAGTCCGTGATCATTTCAAAAATTACGATTTCTGCTGTACTAATTATCAAACCTATAAATTACAACAAAAATTCTACATAAGTGTCACTGAATTCTTTCAGACAAAAAGCCGAAGAGTTCTTCCACCCTTTAATCTTGTACACTTTGTATTACTTCCAGTGTAGCATTCGTTAAAGGCTACTTATTGTGTCATTCGATCACAAGTAGAGAGTTAATAGTAGATCACCAATAACTTTTGTCTGAGATAGGAAATGAATTAGCCTCTGCATTTATTACGAAACCTCCCGAATCCTGCGTACCTATTAGAGTTTCTCCCCTTCCATTCTGGCATTTTCCAGCTTCATTACACGATTCACACCTGTTTATTTACCGCGAGTATAACGCTTGTTTCTTTGTCCGGACGCCCCCTTCTGAGTTTACGACTTCATCTTATTTTGTGGGCAGGTGTTGTGTTCGTTATTGGTCTCCAAATCGTACAAGCTCAATTCTCGTGTTTTAGTGTTTGAACTACAGGTCTTCTTCCCCGCCACACTCGCTCATGGGTGATTTATGCGATAGTGACCGAAGAGCGGCATTTAAATGTTTCGTGACTGAAGCAGAAGCGACACTAACTTTGTAATTATCAGCTGCCCTCTCCGATCTCAAGAAACAATTCGTTTAGAATAAATTCTTATTAAGTCTGAACAACAATTACCAATTTAGTACGACAACATTGTGGTGGTACCTAAACAAATATTGAATTTTCTACCCATTGGCAAATGTTGTTGTTGTTGTTGTGGTCTTCAGTCCTGACACTGGTTTGATGGCCGGCCGCGGTGGCCGTGCGGTTCTGGGCGCTGCAGTCCGGAACCGTAGGACTGCTACGGTCGCAGGTTCGAATCCTGCCTCGGGCATGGATGTGTGTGATGTCCGTAGGTTAGTTAGGTTTAAGTAGTTCTAAGATCTAGGGGACTGATGACCTAAGATGTTAAGTCCCATAGTGCTCAGAGCCATTTGAACCATTTGAACCAATCTGTTTAGTGTATTCATCTCTTGGTCTCCCTCTACGATTTTTACCCTCCACGCTGCCCTCCAATACTAAATTGGTGATCCCTTGATGCCTCAGAATATGTCCTACCAACCGATCCCTTCTTCTAGTCAAGTTGTGCCACAAACTTCTCTTCTCCCCAATTCTATTCAATACCTCCTCATTAGTTATGTGATCTACCCATCTAATCTTCAGCATTGTTCTGTAGCACCACATTTCGAAAGCTTCTATTCTCTTCTTGTCCAAACCATTTATCGTCCATGTTTCACTTCCATTTTCTCTTCTTCAGAAACGCTTTCCTTGCCATTGCCAGTCTACATTTTATATCCTCTCTACTTCGACCATCATCAGTTATTTTGCTCCCCAAATAGCAAAACTCCTTTACTACTTTAAGTGTCTCATTTCCTAATCTAATTCCCCCAGCATCGCCCGACTTAATTCGACTACATTCCATTATCCTCGTTTTGCTTTTGTTGATGTTCATCTTGTATCCTCCTTTCAAGACACTATCCATTCCGTTCAACTGCTCTTCCAAGTCCTTTGCTGTCTCTGACAGAATTACAATGTCATCGGCGAACCTCAAAGTTTTTATTTCTTCTCCATGGATTTTAATACATACTCCGAATTTTTCTTTTGTTTCCTTCACTGCTTGCTCAATATACAGATTGAATAACATCGGGGAGAGGCTACAACCCTGTCTCGCTCTCTTCCCAACCAATGCTTCCCTTTCATGGCCCTCGACTCTTATAACCTCCATCTGGTTTCCGTACAAATTGTAAATAGCCTTTCGCTCCCTGTATTTTACCGCTGCCACTTTCAGAATTTGAAAGAGAGTATTCCAGCCAATATTGTAAAAAGGTTTCTCTAAGTCTACAAATGCTAGAACCGTAGGTTTGCCTTTCCTTAATCTATCTTCTAAGATAAGTCGTACGGTCAGTATTGCCTGACGTGTTCCAATATTTCTACGGAATCCAAACTGATCTTCCCCGAGGTCGGCCTCTACTAGTTTTTCCATTCGTCTGTAAAGAATTCGCGTTAGTATTTTGCAGCCTTGACTTATTAAACTGATAGTTGGGTAATTTTCACATCTGTCAACCCCTGCTTTCTTCGGAATTGCAATTATATTCTTCATTGCCAAATAAAAGTTAGTATTTAATATTTTAGAAAGATTGTGAAGCACAATTTGTGTTTGTGTGTGTGTGTGTGTGTGTGTGTGTGTGTGTGTGTGTGTGTGTGATAACAAAAAATGCGTTATGTTCGTGAACCAGAGAGAATACTGTGGGAAACCGACTTGAAAATCACTCTCTTTAGTAGGTAAATAGGAACTGCAAATAGCACGATGACTGAAACAAAATCTCAATCCACCATCGACGTCAAGGTCATTAGAAGTGTAACATTCGATCTGTCGTATGGGGAATGACTTCAGATGTATGGACTATGCAAACCGAAAATAATGATGTCTGGACAGGGGATTAGAATCGCGATCACACAGAAACAAGTTACGCGTCGTAATCACTGCACTACCTGTATCATTTCGTCCTCGAAATACAACTGCAGCGCTGGGAACTCGGGGGCCACACTGTACGGCACAGTTATCGGCGCCCGCGGCGAGTTTTTTCGCCGGCGTGGCTGTCGCGACGCTTGCGGCGCGCCCTATGCGGCGGTGCATTGTGAACTGGAAACGCTTTTAGCGGCAGGTGGGTGCTCCCCGAGCAGGAGGTGGCTCGGCCGGCGCTGCGGTTGTCGTGCTTCACAGCCCCCACCTGCCAGCAAGCGGGGCTCCCTCTTCCTATCGGGACATCTGCCCGCCCTCCGCACACTGCCATAAAGCCACAAACTGTCGCTCTCTCGCCGAGCCAGCTCGTCTCACTTTTTTCACACTTACCCGTAGATATTGCACGTCAAAGACTTCGTTTTTATGCTTGGTGTACTTCATTTTGCTGCTGTTGAAAGCTCTTGTTGCCGCCCTTCCGCGTTTGCAAACTGAATTTGGATTTTTAAAACACCATTTTCTGCAACCCAGTGGTTTTCCTTTTTTGATTCTGTACCCAAACATGTTTCGACATTTTAGTTTATTTCTGAAACTGTAATCATTTTAAAGATGGGATCGCCAGTTTTTACACTTTCCGTCGCTGGAGAGCATACGTCATGCTTTTTGTGGGATCTTTATCTCCATTGTTTTTCGCGCTTTGTTTGACTTTACTACCATCTGGTATCGCAAGTTTCCGGTAACATAAGCAAAATTTAAGAAAACTTTACGTCGCCACTTTCACCGAAAAAAAAGAAAATACGATATTTAGGAAAACTTATGTTGACACATTCATCGAGAGAAACACCTGTCGTTGAATGTGGCGTTGTAAGTTTTCCTAAAGCTCGTTCTTGTGCATCTAAACTTGCGATACCAGTGTGAGTCTAATCTAAAAGCCGTAAATTCAACTAAATACCTAGGTATTACAATTACGAACAACTTAAATTGGAAGGAACACATAGAAAATGTTGTGGGGAAGGCAAACCAAAGACTGCGTTTTATTGGCAGGACACTTAGAAAATGTAACAGACCTACTAAGGAGACTGCCTACACTACGCTTGTCAGTCCACTTTTAGAATACTGTTGCGCGGTGTGGGATTCTTACCAGATAGGACTGAGTACATCGAAAAAGTTCAAAGAAAGGCAGTACGTTTTGTATTATCGCGAAATATGGGAGAGAGTGTCACAGAAATGATACAGGATTTGGTATGGACATCATTAAAAGAAAGGCGTTTTTCGTTGCGACGGAATCTTCTCACGAAATTCCAATCACCAACTTTCTCCTCCGAATGCGAAAATATTTTGTTGACACCGACTTACATAGGGAGGAACGATTATCAAGATAAAAAAGGGAAATCAGAGCTCGTACGGAAAGATATAGGTTTTCATTCTTTCCGCGAGCTATACGATAATGGAATAATAGAGAATTGTGAAGGTGCTTCGATGAACCCTCTGCCAGGCACTTAAATGTGATTTGCAGAGTATCCATGTAGATGTAGGTGTAGATGAGTGAAGTGGAAATGGTGTGAACAACAGCATAAGTTAATACAACCTACAATGAAATATGGAAAATTTCTTGCTCTGGCCCTCCACTGCAGAGAGGCTGGTAGGCATCTTCTCTGTGCCATATTGCACCGTCTGTGACGGTGTACACAGCGATTGTGGATGTGGTGCTACCTGGGAAACAAACCTCGTTTCATAGGTGCCCTGATGTCATCGTTCGTATAGTTGTCCATTGACCGGAATGCTATCTTCCGTGCAGAACACGATCACACGGGGGTCTGGTTGACAGTTTGTACGATTATTCGTGAATTAGATACAGGACGGGGAAATCGGGGTTTCTTGCTTCTATTTTGGACACCAATGTAAGTACAAAACATATAAAAACTGGCCTAACCTGTTAAATCGCTTATGTAAAATTTATGCAGTTCCAGAAATACAATTAGACCTCTCAAGATGTTTGGGTACAGAATTTAATAAAAGGAAAAACATTGCATTTTGCACAGGGCGGAATTTAAAAATCCCAAATTCAATGTGACTTCACTTGGGATTTCTAAATGCAGAGTAAGTGATGACAGTGGGATTATGACACCCAACATTCACATTACTAACCAGCGGCCGGCCGCTGTGGCCGAGTAGTTCTAGGCGCTTCAGTCCGGAAACCGCGCTGCTACTACGGTCCCAGGTTCGAATCCTGGCTCGGGCATGGATGTTTGTGGTGTTCTTAGTTAGGTTTAAGTAGTTCTCAGTCTAGGGGACTGATGACGTCAGAAGTTAAATCCCATAATGCTTAGAGCCATTTGAACTATCCAGCGTAATTTACAGTAAGGATGGGTCTGTATTTGCCTTGAAACGAAGTGCGTGCTTGACACCATTTGCTAGATTAATATGTCATTTTTGTATAAGATGTTAATTCAGTTATATGCCCGATGCTTTTATGTAACGTCAACGTATCCAATATTTCAGTAACGGTTCTGGATACCTTTAGACAAGATTTTGACCAGAAATGTACCGCACAGCGCAACTTGATCACTTTGAAATATGATGGTTCTCGATACATTATTTTACATCGTTTTCGTTTCTAACATTCGTACTACACTACGCCTCTAGGGCTTTCGTCCAACACCTATTGCCTATTACGGATTCGAATCGTGAACGCAGAAAAAAACTATCACAGACAGTATTTGACTAGCAAGAAGAGGAGAGGCGCTAGAGTTTAATTCCTAATCACCAGTCTTCGCAGCGATCTAGTTAATTAGTTTCGAAGCCTGTCCTCAGCGTCAGATGGGAACGTTAAGCCTGGTGGTCCACTCGGTACTATTCGAGAGGAATAAGCTCTCTGTCCGTCCCAGGTGTCACCCTCTTCCTTCTCACACTGTCATACAACACAAACATGACACTTCAGAATACACGCTCCCATCAGAGTCCAGTAAGTACACTCAACAGATGAACTTTAGCGCCGACAGGTGCTATATGATGTGGCCTAGACTGGCGTCAAGCATGCCATAGGTCTGGCTACCATTAATAACGCGAATGAGTCCTATGAGGTTACTGATACTGCGAAGTTACATAGGTTTTAGAAAGGACAGATTCCGACATGAAGCATATTTCACAATCACAGCGTACTGAAACGAGTAAACAAGACGAAAATGTAATCCAGGATACACAGAGGCAGTATGCTATAAAAATCCTACTGGTAACACAATAAAAAATTATAAAAAGCCGTTGGCGCACATTCAGGATATTCCCATAACAATTCATATTAATGAATATGTATCTAAATTAAAATGTTCTTTTGTATGTCCTTGTAGAACTGTTTCAAATGGTTCAAATGGCTCTAAGCACTATGGGACTTAACATCTGAGGTCATCAGTCCCGTAGACTTAGAAACTAATTAAACCTAGCTAACCTAAGGACATCACACACATCCATGCCCGAGGCACGATTCGAACCTACGACCGTAGCAGGCGCGCGGTTCCGGACTGAAGCGCCTAGAACCGCTCGGTCACAGCGGACGGCGAAAACTGTTTCTAAAGCTGCGTCTAGATAATTGAATATTTGTGCAGGTATATAAGTACCATCTAGACAGAACATGAGAACAACAACCAGATTAGGGTATTAAAAAATGGTTCAAATGGCTCTGAGCACTATGAGACTTAACTTCTAAGGTCATCAGCCCCCTAGAACTTAGAACTACTTAAACCTAACTAACCTAAGGACATCACACACGTCCATGCCCGAGGCAGGATTCGAACCTGCGACCGTAGCGGTCGCGCGGTTCCAGACTGTATTAGGGTATTACAGCCATACGTCTAGATACACCAGTATTCAGTCACATATACATAGGAGGAACACAGAGGAGGCAGTACAATTGAAGAAAATGAACGGTAAAGTCCCGTCAACATCGCATTCACTACAGACGAAACACAGGCTCGGATTACGAAAGGACGGGGAAGGAAAGCGACCGTCCCTTTTCAAAGAACCACCTTGTGAGATGTCTGGAGCGAAATCACGAAAAATCTAAAACTGGATGGTGAGACGGCGATCTGAACCGTCGACCTCCCAAATGCGTGTCCAGAGAGTTAACCACTGCACCACCTCTCTCGGTTTCAGTTGAGGAAGAATGGAAAGCTCTAAAAGTGTTAATCAAAGAAGTTGAGTCCACTAATATAATTATTACTATAAATAACGGCGTCACAGCGTACAGTTGGAAGTACACGAAAGCCTCAGTAAATATAGGTTCGCATAAGGACCGTTTTCGAGATAACTGCGAGTTTGCGGTTACCAGCCACCACTAACATGATTCTGTGTAAACGTTATCCGAGTTATGAAAAGGTAACAATACTGTAAAACATTAAGAAAAGTTGTTAGAGACACTTTGGTAGAAGTGCAGGTCTTTTGTATGTGCACGAGAATAGTTACATGACTGCAGTCGCAGTTAAAGGAGGTGTTCAAAGTGTCGTCCTTTCAGCCAGATTGAGACCTGTACCAGTCGTAGCAATGAGTTTCGAATCCTTTCGAACAATCCTGGACCATTTCAAAATTCTTGACAAATATTGAAAAGTCTCTGCTCCAATTCTTTAAGCGTGTTAACAGCAGCGACGTACACTACAACTTTAAGGTGGCCCCAAACTCAGAAATCTATGGGGTTCAGTTCAGGTGATCTTGGAGGTACCGGTCCTCGTCCAAACCATCTTTGGACATATCGGCACATTAAGTGTCTCGCCGTAGCAGCAATATGTGGTGGTGGTCCATCATACACATACCACATCCTCTGGTGTTACTCTGAGTGAACGTCCTAAGCAATCCTGCAAGATGATGCCGCAGAACTAGAAGGTAACTCCATCCATTGAGTTTGTTTGGTAACATGTATGACCCAATAAGACGATCACCTTGTACCCCCAACCACACATTCATTGAGAAACGTTGCTAATGTGGAGACTCATACACAGCTGTGGACTGGAGCCTAGATGATTCCAAACGTGAGAATAAAACACATCATCACGAGTGATCCGTGATTCGTCTGTAAATAAAATGTTATTATCAAAGTAGAGTTGCCAACAACTGGTTGTTGCATCCCTTGACAGAACATTAGTCTACGACCATCGTCCACCTCACTTAGATACTGAACTCGTTGGAAGTGGTAGGGGTACATTGCATTGTGATGCTGTATTCTCCAAAGACTACTGTGGCTCATTCAAGAATTTGTGTGGCAAGTCTCGTTGCCGAGATTGCTGGAAGGTGTTGGACTGTTTCCGGCACCACATCTTGAAGCACACGTGTAATTCATACAGGCCTACCCGCTCACGCAGCGTATGCAAAGTTCCCAGTTTCTCGGAGGCGTTGATGTTCCACTGTAACGTTCAACTCGGGTTGTCTTCGGGAATACCACAGACTGGAATACACAGAATCACATCAGTAGTAGCTGGTAATCACAAAGTCGCAATTACGGAGGCTTTGTTGCTTCCAGTATCGTGTAATTTCAACGGTGTGAGATTACGCCGTTAATTATGATACACCCTGTATAGGTAAAGCGACTGCGAATAAATTAGAAGTACTTTAGCTGATAGAAAAAGGAAGGAAATACAAAAATGTACAAGTAAAGGAAGGATTGCAGCAATATAAGTAACTTGACAATTAAAAGAATGGGACGTGCACGGAACCTAAATTGCAGTGACAGCAGAGTCAATGCGAAAAAAATTGAAAAAGAATTGGGTGTCGGAAAGACAGATTCAGTACACAGAAAAGACTAAATAACTTTTCGTGTATCTGAAAGCAAATGCATCACATTATGAGTGTAAAAAGAAATGCCAGTATCAAGGAGAGAATCGTTAAGCGGAAAGAGTACTTTGACGGCCTATACAGAGGGCAGAAACTGCTAACGTGACTGAAGAAGAAATGGGGGTCGATTTGGACAACATGGGGATTCCAGTATTAGGCTCAGAACTCTGGAAGCCTTCCCGTGACGATCAAACAAGGGGAAGAGATCATAACATGACTTCGGAATTTCTAAAAATCATTGGGAGAAAGAACAACCCATTAATTATTCAACATTATTGAGTCAATGGAACTGGAACTTACCATCGGCTTTCCGGAAGAACATCATCCACACAATCCGAAAAGTAACAAGTGCAGATAAATGGTGACAACTATCGTCCAATCACCTTGTCTGCTCACGCACCGAAGTTGCTGAGCCGGCCGATGTGACCGAGCGCTTCTAGGCGCTTCAGTCTGGAACCGCGCGACCGCTACGGTCGCAGGTTCGAATCCTGCCTGGGGCATGGATGTGTGTGATGTCCTTAGGTTAGTTAGGTTTAAGTAGTTCTAAGTTCTAAGGGACTGATGACCTCAGATGTTAAGTCCCATAGTGCTCAGAGCCATTTGAACCATTTTTGAAGTTGCTGACCAGAACAATATACAAAATATATGCACGAAAATTGAGGATCTGTTATGTGAAGGTTAACTTTGCTTGAGGAGAGATAGACGCACTGGAGTGTAAGTTCTTACGTTACACTTAATAGGAGCAAAACTTAAGAAAAGCAAGACACTTTCGTAGGATTTGTTGACCTAGGACAAGCGCTCGACGATGTAAAGATGTTTGATATCCTCAGAAAAGTAGGTATCCGCTGTAAGGAAAGTTGGGCATGCGTGTACAGAAAGCATAAGGTAGAACCAAGAGCGACTTGCTCAGTTTAAAAAGAGTTTAAGGCGTAACTGTAGTCTTCCATCTCAACTCTTCAATCTGTGTGTTGAAGAGGCAATGATCGGAGTAAAAGAAAGTAACAGATGTGGGATTAAAATTCGGGATGAAAGGATATCAATAATAAGATTTGCTGATAACATTGCCGTTCTGTTCGAGAGTGAACAGCAGGATTTGGCGAACGGGATGACTGGACTGCTTACTTCTGAACTATAAACTAACTAAAAACTGTAAACTAACGAAATAAAGAAAAGTGAGGGTATTGAACAGTAGAAATGAGATTAGCAACTAACTTAGCATCAAAATCGGTGACTGCATGCATAGTAGACGAGGTGAAAGAATGGTGCTAACTCGGAAGCAAAATGTATCATGACAGCCAAAGCAAAGAGGACATAAAAAGTAGACTAGCACAGCCAAAAATACGTTCGTTGCTAATAGAAATGTACAAATATCTCATGCAGCACTAATTTAGGAAAGAAGCTTCTGAGAATGCACATCTAAAGCACAGTAGTGAATGGATGTGAATGCTCCACTGTGGGTAAACCTGATAAGAGAATCAAAGCGTCGGTGATGTGCTATTACAGAGGGACGCTGAAAATTTAGTGGTGTGGGAAGAAAAGGAAAGAGGAGATCCTTGGAAGATTTCGTGTGGAAAGAAATGCGTGGAAAGCACTAACTGGAAGAAGTGGCATAGCGATCGCACATGTTTAAAGACATTAGGGAATAGCTTGCATGGCGCTAGAGTAGGGAAGGCCAAGAATTCTGCAAGCTACCACACCATGGCTGCGCCACAATGAATTCTTCATAATTCGCATTTCCTTTAGCGCCAGTGAACGTAGTGAAATGGACGGTGTTTTCTGCCAGAATTTTTTTCCTTCCACAATAAAATGTAAATGTCGTGTGACTAGGGCCTCCCGTCGGGTAGACCGTTCGCCGGGTGCAAGTCTTTCGATTTGACGGCACTTCGGCGACTTGTGCGTCGATGGGGATGAAATGATGATGATTAGGACAACACAACACCCAGTCCCTGAGGGGAGAAAATCTTCGACCCAGCCGGGAATCGAACCTGGGCCCTTAGGATTAACATTCTGTCGCGCTGACCACTTTTTTTCCTTTCTTTTTAATCTCATTTTGTTCGTTGAATTTGTTCGTGGCGGACGTCCGATGAAACCCACTTAGGTTAACCGTTGATCCGTTCAATTTTTTTTATTACAGAGGCTAGTTAACCCTCTGACCGAACACGGTGAGCTACCGTGCCGGCTAGCACTCAGCTACCGAGGGTGGACTCCTTCCACAATGCGGTTTTCTCTTTAAATGCATCCCCATCAAATCAGAAACATGTTGTTTCTCACCTTGCAACGTCTTACTGAGGGCAGTGTGCAGTCAAGTCCAGTTAAAAGTGTGGTTTGCAATCCATTCCGAATGTTACTATTTTCCTTTCTACTCCGCTTTTTCCTTGATAAATTGAACAATAGCAGGTATTAAATCAAAATCGTTCGGTACATGCCGCTTGATTTAACCGGTTGCAGTAGTATATAATGTTATATAAAAGAACTGTTGCAACTGACTGTGTAGTAATGGATGTGACTTCAGAAAATTTGTCATTTG
This sequence comes from Schistocerca nitens, assembly GCF_023898315.1. Classification (NCBI taxonomy): domain Eukaryota; kingdom Metazoa; phylum Arthropoda; class Insecta; order Orthoptera; family Acrididae; genus Schistocerca; species Schistocerca nitens. The sequence goes on along the minus strand of NC_064614.1, from coordinate 585,112,505 downwards.
TACTGCCAATTTCATCATGTGCTACATGCATCCAAATTTAGCACAAAATGCTTCTTGATGTGCAGAACAATGAGTTCCATACAAATTGTCTGTCGATAGTAATTTTTTGCTCATGCATTGTCAACAGAATCTTTTTATTCTTTGTGAATGGTGTTGTAAAGACGTTCCATACCAAATTTGCGGTAACAGTTGATTATGTGACTGCATAATAGATACTGAAAATTCTCATCCTTCTCTTATGTGATTCCCATTCGTTTCTAAAGCTCGTGACGATAGATCGCAAGACTGCCCTTTTGTGGAAACGGGACTGCGAACATCCTTTATATCGCAAAGAGAGGGATAACCAGCGCTGAAATCATGATTCTATTGAACTGAAGAAAGTCGTGTCACGAAACAATTCCGCACCGCACTGCTGAATGAAATGATGCGCTGTACTTGGTTCTTACGAGAATGACCGAGCAAAGCCGAGACCTTCCGAATAGTGCCTAGGCAGACCGAGCCTCTGTCTGCCCGCGTGCTGCATATTGTGCACGCGTACGGAAGTGCACGCCGTGGTCGACCCGGCAGAGGGATCAGTTGTGAGCAGAAATTGTAGCGAAAGACAATAATTCGAATACATATTGGGTCGTATGAATAAAAAACAGAAGATTCTCAAGGCGAAAAATATTCTCTGAGAAAGTCCTCAATTTTGTATGAATAAAAAATTCGAAGCATCTTCTTTGACGAGGGTGTTCTTTCTCACTAGCTCGTCTTCTCCTTAAGAAGGTTCTCGGAGTGTGTCGTCTGCCGCGTCCGGCACAGAACACATGCATAATGTTAAGCACCCCTAGATGGTGGATTAATATTGCACAATTTTACCTCCCCAAGTTCGATATTACTGAACGTCTAGGGTTGATCATACAATGTAGGCTTTCACGGCCAGCGTTGTCTTCAGTTGAAACTTCCGGGCTGAGAGGTGGTGGTCGATGTATAAAATTTCTACCTGACGTTTCTTCTCCATCTGCGGGAGACATATTCTGAGGTGATCCGGCTACTGCCATTGAGCCTCAGTGGCAGTAGCCGGATGACCTCAGAAGATGTCTCCCGCAGATGGAGACGAAACGTCAGGTAGAAATTTTATGCATCGACCACGACCTCTCAGCCCGTAAGTTTCAACTGAAATCTAGGGTTGAGTTTGGGAGGTTGCGCGGAACATCTAAAGCTTTTGAAATATCTTGCGTTGGGCATAATATTGTGCGGTATGTGGACAGTATCACAATATCCTTGACAATATTTCTTCTGTTACCCAAGGATTTTTACTCGCCCTCGTCTTTTTACCTACTTGATCCTCTGCTGCCTTCACTATTTCATTCCTCAAAGCTACCCATTCTTCTTCTATTGTAGTTCTTTCCCCCATTCCTGTCGATTGTTCCCTGATGCTCTCCCTGAAACTCTGTACAACCACTGGTTCTTTCAGTTTATCCAGGTCCCATCTCCTTAAATTCCCACCTTTTTGCAGAGATACTGAATTTAATTGATGAAAGGAGAAAATACAATAATGCAGCAAGTGAAGCAGTCAAAAAGGAATACAAACGTCTCAAAAATGAGATCGACAGGAAGTGCAAAATGACTAAGCAGGGATGGCTAGAGGACAAATGCAAGGATGTAGAGGCTTATCTCATGAGGGGTAAGATAGGTACTGCCTACAGGAAAATTAATGAGGCCTTTGGAGAAAAGAGAACCACTTGCATGAATATCAAGAGTTCTAAGCAAAGAAGGGAAAGCAGAAATGTGGAAGGAGCATATAGAGGGTCTATACAGGGGCGATGTACTTGAGGACAATATTATGGAAATGGAAGAGGATGTAGACGAAGATGAAATGGGAGATATGATACTGCGTGAAGAGTTTGACAGAGCACTGAAAGACCTAAGTCGAAACAAGGCCCCGGGAGTAGACAACATTCCATTAGAACTACTGACAGCCTTGGGAGAGCAAGTCCTGACAAAACTCTACCATCTGGTGAGCAAGATGTATGAGACAGGCGAAATTCCCTGAGACTTCAAGAAGAATATAATAATTCCAATCCCAAAGAAAGCAGGTGTTGACAGACGTAAAAATTACCGAACTATCAGTTTAATAAGTCACAGCTGCAAAATACTAAAGCGAATTCTTTACAGACGAATGGAAAAACTAGCTGAAACCGACCTCGGGGAAGATCAGTTTGGATTCCGTAGAAATGTTGGAACACGTGAGGCCATACTAACCTTACGACTTATCTTAGAAGAAAGATTAAGAAAAGGCAAACCTACGTTTGTAGCATTTGTAGACTTAGAGAAAGCTTTTGACAATGTTGACTGGAATAGTCTCTTTCAAATTCTGAAGGTGGCAGGGGTAAAATACAGGGAGCGAAAGGCTATTTAGAATTTGTACAGAAAGCAGATGGCAGTTATAAGAGTCGAGGGGCATGAAAGGGAAGCAGTGGTTGGGAAAGGAGTGAGACAGGGTTGTAGCCTCTCCCCGATGTTATTCAATCTGTATATTGAGCAAGCAGTAAACGAAACGAAAGAAAAGTTCGGAGTAGGTATTAAAATTCATGGAGAAGAAATAAAAACTTTGAGGTTTGTCGATGACATTGTAATTCTATCAGAGACAGCAAAGGACTTGGAAGAGCAGTTGAACGGAATGAACAGTGTCTTGAAAGGAGGGTATAAGATGAACATCAACAAAAGCAAAACAAGGATAATGGAATGTAGTCGAATTAAGTCGGGTGATGCCGCGGGAATTAGATTTGGAAATGAGACCCTTAAAGTAGAAAAGGAGTTTTGCTGTTTGGGGAGCAAAATAACTGATAATGGTCGAAGTAGAGAGGATATAAAATGTAGACTGGCAATGGCAAGGAAAGCGTTTCTGAAGAAGAGAAATTTGTTAACATCGAGTATTGATTTAAGTGTCAGGAAGTCGTTTCTGAAAGTATTTGTATGGAGTGTAACCATATATGGAAGTGGAACATGGACGATAAATAGTTTAGAAAAGAAGTGAATAGAAGCTTTCGAAATGTGGTGCTATAAAACAATGCTGAAGATTAGATGGGTAGATCACATAACTAATGAGGAGGTATTGAATAGGATTGGGGAGAAGAGGAATTTGTGGCACAACTTGACTAGAAGAAGGGATCGGTTGGTAGGACATGTTCTGAGGCATCAAGGGATCACCAATTTAGTACTGGAGGGCAGCGTGGAGGGTAAAAATCGTAGAGGGAGACTAAGAGATGAATACACCAAGCAGATTCAGAAGGATGTAGGCTGCAGTAGGTACTGGGAGATGAAGAAGCTTGTACAGGATAGAGTAGCATAGAGAGCTGCATCAAACCAGTCTCAGGACTGAAGACAACAACAACAGTTGTAAAACAATGCGTTGGGCTATAGATAGAGAGATGCTGAATGAAACGCGTTTGGCTGTCAAGAGAGCCTTGTGTGATGCCTTCAATGACTACCGTAGCAGAATATTGTCAAATGACATTTCACAAGATGCAAATAAATGCTGGTCGTATGTAAAGGCTGTTAGTGGCACAAAAGTTAGTGTCCAATCCCGAGCAAATGAGACACGAACTGAAATTGAGGGTAGCAAAGCAAAAGCTGAAATGTTGAACTCTGTTTTAAAATGTTCCCTTACAAAGGAAAACCCCTGAATTCATTAAAGCTGAACAAAGCTCCAGGCCTCGATGGAATACCTGTTAGATTCTATACTGAATTCACGGATGAGTTAGCTCCTCTTCTCACTATAATCTATCGTCGATCCCTCGAACAAAAAACGGTGCCCTGTTTTTGGAAGAAGGCACATGTCGCACCCGTCTGTAAACAGTGATCCACAAAAGTATCGTCCAATATCCTTGACATCGATTTGTTGTAGAATCTTAGAACATATTCTGAGCTCAAACATTATGAAGTATTTTGAACAGAATGACCTCCTCAGTGCCAACCAGCATAGTCTTCGCCGGCCGCGGTGGCCGAGCGGTTCTAGGCGCTTCAGTCCGGAACCGCGCGACTGCTACGGTCGCAGGTTCGAATCCTGCCTCGGGCATGGATGTGTGGGATGTCCTTAGGTTAGTTAGGTTTAAGTAGTTCCAAGTTCTACGGGACTGATGACCTCAGATGTTACGTCCCATAGTGCTCACAGCCAGCATAGTCTTCGAAAACATCGATCATGTGAAACCCAACTCGCACTTTTCTCACATGGCATACTGAATGCCTTGGACCAAGGCAACCATGTATATGCAGTGTTCCTTGATTTTTGAAAAGCATTTGACTATGCTGATTGTCAAAAATACGATCATTTGGGGTATCAAGCGAAATTTGTGACTGGATGGAGTACTTTTTGGTAGAGAGGAGACAGCATTGATACCTTGAATAGTCATTGTTAGAAGTAACTTTGGGTGTGCCCCAGGGAAGTGTGTTGGGACCCTTGCTGTTCATGTTGTATATTAATGACCTTGCAGACAATAGTAAAATCAGGCTTTTTGCAGATGATGCAGTTATCTGTAATGAAGTATTATTTGAGAGAAGCTGCATAAGCATTCAGTCAGATCTTGATAATATTTCAACATGGTGCAGAGATTGGCAATTTGCTCTAAATGTACAGAAATGTAAAACTGTGCACTTCACAAAACGAAAAAACGTAGTATCCTATGGCTATGCGTCACTGTTGGAGTCGGCCAAGTCACACAAATAAATTTCAGGTATATGGAGTGGAATGATCACATACATAGGTTCAGTTGTGGGTAGAGCAGGTGGTAACCTTCGGTTTATTGGTAGAACACTGGGGAAGTGTAATAAGTCTACTAAAGAGATTGCTTACAAATCACTCCTGCGACCCATCCTAGAATATTGCTCCAGTGTGTGGGACCCGTACCAGATAGAACTAACAGGGTATATTGAACGTATTCAGAGAAGGGCAGCGCGAATGGTCACCGGTTTGTTTAATCACTGGAGGACTGTCACAGAGATACTATAGGAACTGAAATGGCAGACTCTTGAAGACAGACGTAAACTGTCCCGAGAGAGCCTACTGACCAAGTTTCAAGAACCAGCTTTAAACGATTACTCTAGGGATATACTACAACCCCTTACGTATCACTCACACAGAAACGTGAGGATAAGATTAGAATAACTACTGCATGCACAGAGGCATTCAAACAATCATTGTTACCGCGCTTCATACGTGAATGGAACAGGAAGAAACTCTAACAACTGGTACAATAGGTCGTACGTAGCCTCTGCCATGTGACTCACGGTGGTTTGCAGAGTATAGATGTAGATGTAGACCTAGGAGCTGAAACTCTGAAACTAATGCTTGTTTGCATACTGGTAATGCTTCCTGTCAGTTACATTTTCAGCTTTCAGATCGTATGCACAACATTTTTAATGTTCACGTTTGCAAAAAACTTACCTACGTGTTCTTTGCTAGTTCATAAATGTGTGCAGCTAGGAAGAAGTAAGGCATGCTATCGTGTCTTGTACATGTCATCAAAGTGAACGATTATTAAAGTATCGACGGAACAGAACTTCATACAGGTATACCTCCATGCGGATTAGAGGTATTGCTTTACTAGATTGTCAATGCATTACTTTCACTGTAGTTTACATAATATCTTCTCACTATGAAATCTAACCTATGATGCGTCATTTCAGTGTGTGATCAGTAACAGCTATGTACAGGGTAAGAAAACGGTGTAATTTTTAAAACGTATTCCAGCATTGTGCAATACTAAAAATGTTATTAAATGAATGTTGTCAAACGCTGAGATCCCGTAAAATGGATATTTTGCTTTAAAAAGGATACAGGTCATTTTTTTTTTTTTAGTAATGATAGCCTAACCACCTGTGTAACATATAGGCGTATCCCTCCAGCAGTAGCCTATTTGCTTCTTTTCTCGGAATATTTCTCCCCAATAACTCCGTCAGATTTTCAGGAATAACCAAATATATCTGTACGTCTATTTTAATCACCCGCTTCATTTCACTTTTGAATTTCATTTTGAGGTTTCCAAAGTATGTAAGTCCATATCATAGCTTGTGACATACCAGTAGTTAGTTAATTTCATGCTCCATACTGTACATCATTTGCACGATAAATTGTAATGATGTAGAACAAGTCGTCTTATATTAACATCAATTTGTTTTTGTAAATATGCCTACGTGCTGATTATTTATTAGTTTTTTTGTTTTATAATCAAAGATAGATAGATGTTAGTCAGTAATTCCTACCTGTCACCATTTACATATTACAATAATAGATAGTCTTCTGCGGAATAGGAGGAGTTCTCAAAGAGAAATGTTTTCAGTTTATTTTCAAATTTTACTTTGCTGTCTGTTCAGGCATTGTATTCCTCTGGGTAAATGATCAAAACTTTTGGTTGCAGCATTGTGAACCCCTGTTTGCGCAACAGACAAGTTTAATGTGGCGTAATGAATATAATTTTTTTTCTTCTGGTAATTATGTGCATCATTGCTCCTGTTGAAACGCAGTGGATTATTCACAACAAACTTCATGAGGAAACAACTATTCCGCGAAGCAGATGGATTGCTACCCACAGTCCGATCAGTAGGCAAGCACCACGAAAAGAGTGTTCACGTAAGTTTTTGGTCAAAGCCTTCTTCAGAAAGAAAGGAAAGCGCACTCACACGTTCATACAGTCATGGACACTAAACTCACGTACACCCCGTTTACATGCAGCTCCCAAAACCGGATTTCGTAAACCGATTTCCCAAACCGCTTCTGGGTGGTCGTGTAAAGATTTCAAAATCGGTTCTAGAAGTCCTCTACTGGTTGCCTCTTTTCCAATTTCGCAATCGATTTTCGCCCCCTTGTAAACGTAACCGGCTTTGAAACGTGCTTGGGTTGTCAAGTTACGTCTTGTTTTCAGAATATTCGGTTAATATGAAGTTGTTGTGCAGTGAAGCAGAAGCACAAATATTGGGCTGAGCACGAAGCTGTCTACCTGTAATACAGTATTTAAATGAAGAGTAATAATTATTGTGTTGGCAATCAGAAACTGGTTCAGCTGTTTTCCAGACGTCATATTTAACTGGGCTAGCAAATCCGCTTCAGATCTTGGTAAGCAAGCATGACAGCTAGAAACGGTTTCCGAAATCCGTTTTCTTCTTTCGAAAGATCTGTCGCATGTAAACGTAGCGATACCCAAGACCGCCCGCCGCGCTGTCTAGGGCTCCTTGTCACGGTCCGCGCGGCTCCCCCCGCCGGAGGTTCGAGTCCTCCCTCGGGCATGGGAGTGTGTGTTGTCCTTAGCGTAAGTTAGTTTAAGTTAGATTAAGTAGTGCGTAAGCCTAGGGACCGATGACCTCAGCAGTTTGATCCCATAAGATCTTACCACAAATTTCCAAGTCCGCTATCTCCGGCTGTTCTACCCAGAATCATTTTTAAAGAGGGAGGAAATGTGATAATTATTGGCAAGAGAATTTAGATCATGAGATGCTGCACCAACAATCTGCGCGGTCATCTGGCTGTGTGTTGTGCGTGGACGAAGTGGTTCATAGTATGGCTCGGATGTCAGAGCGAATGCGGTTTGGAGGGCAGTGAAAACCACAGAAAAGAATAAAAGTAAACAGCGCAAAAAATGGTTCAAATGGCTCTGAGCACTATGGGACTTAACATCTATGGTCATCAGTCCCCTAGAACTTAGAACTACTTAAACCTAACTAACCTAAGGACATCACACAACACCCAGCCATCACGAGGCAGAGAAAATCCCTGACCCCACCGGAAATCGAAGCCGGGAACCCGGGCGTGGGAAGCGAGAACGCTACCGCACGACCACGAGATGCGGGCTAAACAGCGCAACCATAATTCATGTAACGTATACAAAGGAAAATATTGCTTGAACGGCTCGGCTTACGAATGAAATTTGATTTAGATTACGATCGGATCGATTAGTACACCCGTAAACGATGCAAGCTTGCATTTTTGATAAAACAATTAGGTCTGCACACCATCAAAGCGCCAGATGCTATTTGAGATACGACCGAAAAGCCGATAGATATCGCTAACGATCGAAACTAGGAACGGGTACTGCACAGTGATATTACGAGGAAGTGTGACTGCAGTGAACTATGGAGGTATAAATGTGGTAAACGTAATGTTTTGGGCTATCTAAGATGGCGAACGTCCGCTTCAAGTTTGTGACATAAAGATAACTCCCTTCGTTTTTTACCTCCATGTCTAAATCTCTGCTTGATAATATCTGTGACTATAATATTGTATATAATACTAAAGCATTATTTGTCACTGTTTTCCGTTTGTTTTTTTCCATCTTGAAAGATTTTAATAATATTTCTAAAGATGACCATGATTTTGCTTTCCCATGAACATTGATCATCTCTACATAATGGCCTGGTGTCTTGGCATCTACACACATCAAAAGAAGTTTTACATCACTTCGGTTCCGAGAGTTCCGGAACCTGTACAGAAAATTGGATTAGAGATCAACATAAACATCATTTCCGCCCTTTTTATTGCTCATGAGAACCACACGTTGCATGTTGTACCTCCATACAGCAAGACCTTCAGAGCTGGTAGTCCAGACTGCTATATACACCGGTACCTCTAATACCCAGCAGCAGGTCCTCTTGCATTGATGCATGCTTGAATTCGTCGAGGCATACTATCCACAAGTTCATCAAGGCACTGTTGGTCCAGGTTGACCCATTCCTCAACGGCGATTCGGCGTAGATCCCTCAGAGTGGTTGGTGGGTCACGTCGTCCATAAACAGCCTTTTCAAACTATCCAGGCATGTTCGATAGGGTTTATGTCTGAAGAACATGCTGCCCACTCTAGTCGAGCGATTTCGTTATCCTGAAGGAAGTCATTCACAAGATGTGCACGATGGGGTCGCGAATTATCGTCCATGAAGACGAATGCCTCGCCAATATGCTGCCGATATGATTGCGCTATCGGTCTGAGGATGGCATTCACGTATCGTACAGCTGTTACGGCGCCTTCTATGACCACCAGTGGCGTACGTCGACCTCACATAATGCCACCCCAAAACAGCAGGGAACCTCCACCTTGCTGCACTCACTGGACAGTTCAGGCGTTCAGCCTGACCGGGTTGCCTCCAAACACACGGATAGCCAAATGGTAAGACGACCGCTCGCAATTAACGGGAAATCCGGGTTCTAGTCCCGGTCCGGCACAAACGTTCATTGTCGTCATTTCATTCTTCAGCTGATGTTGCCCTTATTCGCAGTTGCGAAAACATTTAACGTAAAATGGAAAATGGTTATTAAGTAGGACTGGCAAGAAATGCAGAATGTACTGGCAATAAATTATGCGAAATATGAATACTAGACGAAAAATGTAAATATTTACCGCGACGATCTTTGGTAAGTTACTTATGTTCTTGTCTCTCAGACGCATTGCATGTAGCAAGAGGAAGGCGGAAGCTGCTAGACCAGTAATTTATGTGGTTGCTTGCAAGGTTGCCCAACCGCGAACTAGCAGCGTCTTGCTACCAGCCAGAAAGGCGGCTGTTTTTTGAGGCTCCTGGCTTCACGGGCACAAAGGAACGCGGAGCCCGAGCCCTGCTTGCTGGCGTCTCCACTAGGAGCGCTGTTACCGGTTGTCGTAATCCGGGGCTCTGCCTATTCATCACGCAGAGATTCAGTTCTGTCTCTCTCTTTCTCTGTGGAGCATTCGCGTGCAGCGCGAGCGCCACAAGCGCGCGCACGCACACACAGAAAGAATGAGAGAAACACAAATAGAACGAGTTGCGTCATGACAAAACAAGCATGTTTGGGCCCTGTCCTTCCCAAGTACATCTCCTGCCGTATAAATTGGAAGTAGCATTCATCACAGCTGGCTGATTTGCGCTTGTATATATCTGTCGAACAAAGCAACTCATCAGCGCGGCATTGTCAAGTGTAAGAATAACGAGTCGTTTTCGTCGATTTCCCCGCGGATGCAGTTGATAAAAGGTTTCCCCAGCGCAAGCCGAAACAACGCCCCGACCGTGTTTGTAATAGCCGCATGACGCGCCCATTACTAGAGGCAGAAATTGCTCGTAGAGAGAAAGTACAGACTTTGTGGATATGCGGAGCATCTCCGACTTTAATGAACTAACAAAAGTGAAAAGGAGATTCTCAGGCCTTCTGGAGTAACGTCAGTCACTCCCTAAACGTTCTCGAACGCCTTGCAGTCCATCTTTCTTTTCTTAAATCCACATTTCTGTGCCATCTACGCAACACCCCCCCCCCTCCCTCAAATTGTTTCACATCTCCCAAAAGGTGCATTTACAGAAACCATTCAAATTGTACACTGACTACTTTTGCATTCTACGAAGGGAAATACAGGGTGATTCAAAAAGAATACCACAACTTTAGGAATATAAAACTCTGCAACGACAAAAGGCAGAGCTAAGCACTATCTGTCGGCGAATTAAGGGAGGTATAAAGTTTCATTTAGTTGTACATTTGTTCGCTTGAGGCGCTGATGACTAGGCGTCAGCGTCAGTTGATGCTAAGATGTGTTTAGTGATGAAGCAACTTTCCACACTAACGGGAAAGTCAACCGTCACAATGTCTGTATATGGGGCACTGAGAATCCGCGGGAAACAACTCAGTATGAACGTGACTCGCCTAAGGTGAAAGTTTTCTGTGCCATTTCAGCCAATAAAGTTTTTGGTCCCTTTTTCTTCGAAGGTGCTACTGTAACTGGACTACAGTATCTGGAGATGTTAGAGAATTGGCTGTTCCCTCAACTCGAACAAGAAGCACAACAATTCATATTTCAGCAGGATGGAGCGCCACCACATTGGCACTTATCTGTCCATAACTACCTGAACGTCAACCACCCGAGGCGATGGATCGGCCGCCAGGCAGCCCGTGACAGAGCACTACATCACTGGCCTCCTGATCTTACCCCCTGCGATTTTTTCTTATGGGGGTATGTTAAGGATATGGTGTTTCGGCCACCTCTCCCAGCCACCATTGATGATTTGAAACGAGAAATAACAGCAGCTATCCAAACTGTTACGCCTGATATGCTACAGAGAGTGTGGAACGAGTTGGAGTATCGGGTTGATATTGCTCGAGTGTCTGGAGGGGGCCATATTGAACATCTCTGAACTTGTTTTTGAGTGAAAAAAAACCTTTTTAAATACTCTTTGTAATGATGTATAAGAGAAGGTTATATTATGTTTCTTTCATTAAATACACATTTTTAAAGTTGTGGTATTCTTTTTGAATCACCCTGTACATTACCAAGAAAAGGAGAAACTGGGTTATATGGATGCTTTCGTCTTTTAGAAAGCGATCTGTTTCCAAACTTTAACTCGTGAACCGATGCTGGGCATAAATCGTTTTCACAATTTCATTGGAATGTCGAAACATGCTTTTGAATATATCGTAAGACACACCGGTCCGAGAATTAGTAAGCCCGTTACTAATATGAATGACTGTATATTAGTGACAACTAGTTTCACGATCACTTTTTGGTTTTTGGCCATAGGTGATTCAGGAAGAAGTTATTAAAGCGCACTTTTCACCTGTTGCTTCCCGATAGCAGAATTTTGGAGATTTAGGTAGAAGGGCTCAAAGAATTCACGAAGACAGGTTTGAAATAACAAGCTAATGTTCATGTAAATATTTCATTTTGGTTTCGCCAGTATTGTGAGAGAACCACAGAGTTCATAAATAGGATTCATAGACGAACAGAGTTGTGGGACAGGGAAAGTAAGGCGCATAAAAGACCGTAGTAGAAAAACGACAGTTGGCATGTTGCTGCCGGTCAGCACGCAAACATATAATGATGAACCTTACAAAAAGTTCAGAAGTCTTGACAACTTAACATTGGATACAAACACGGCTTACTGCTATAGATCTTCTAATACGACGGTAGCAGAGAGAATACCCTGTTTCGGATTACAGTCTTTGTGTATATTAGTTTCCATTTTCCATTGTTCTGGACGTCTTTCGTTAATACGCTTCTTGACTGAAGAGCCAAAGAAACTAGTACACCTGCTTAATATCGTGTAGGACTCCCACGAGCACGCAGAAGTGCCGCAGCACGACGTGGCATAGACTCGACTAATGTCTAATGTACTGAATTAACACCATGAATCCTGCAGGGCTGCCCATAAATCCGTAAGAGTACGAGGGGGCGGAGATCTCTTCTGAACAGCACGTTGCAAGGCATCCCAGATACGCTCAATTATGTTCATGTCTGGGGAGTTTGGCGGCCAGCGGAAGTGTTTAAACTCAGAAGAGTGTTCCTGGAGCCACTCTGTAGCAATTCTGGACGTGTGGGTTGTCGCATTGTCCTCCTGGAATTGCCCAAGTCCGTCGGACATGAATGGATGCAGGTGATCAGACAGGATGCTTATGTACGTGTCACTTGTCAGAGTCGCATCTAGACGTATCAGGCGTCCCATATCAGCCCAGTGCACACGCCCCACACAATTAGAGCCTCCACCAGCTTGAACAGTCCCCTGCTGACATGCAGGGCCCATGTATTCATGACGTTGTCTCCATACCCGTACGCGTCCATCCACTCGATACAATTTGAAACGACACAGTCCGATCAGACAACATGTTTGCAGTCATCAATAGTCTAATGTCGGTGTTGACAGGCCCAGGCGAGGCGTATTGTGTCGCACAGTTATCAAGGGTACACGAGTGAGCCTTCGGCTCGGAAAGGGCGTATCGATGATGTTTCGTTGAATGGTTCGCACGCTGACACTTGTTGATGGCCCAGGATTGAAACCTGCAGCAATTTCTTGATGGGTTGCACTTCTGTCACGTTGAACGATTCTCTTCAGTAGTCGTTGGTCCGGTTGTTGTAGGATCTTGTTCCGGCCGGAGTGATGTCGGAGATTTGATGTTTTACCTGATTCCTGATATTCACGGTACACTGGTGAAATGGTCGTGCAGGAAAATCCCCACTTCATTGCTACCTCGAAGATGCTGCGTCCCATCGCTCGTGGCCGAGTGTAACACCGCGTTCAAATTCAGTTAAATCTTGATAATCTGTCATTGTAGCAGTAGTAAACGATGTAACAACTGCGCCAGACACTTGTCTTGTGCGTTGCCGACCGCAGTGCCTTATTGTGCCTGTTTAACATATCTCTATATTTGAATACGCGTGCCTATACCAGTTTCCTTGGCGCTTCAGTGAACATTCTCATAAACGACAAATTAATCGATTTCGCATGCCAGCTATAGAACTGTAGTGAAATACACTGCCTGACGAAAAGTGTAGCACCCAGAAGATATGGTCGCATCTCAGTGTAACATAGAACACGAACACACCATCGGCGGGTATGTAAATGATTATAGAGTTGAAGTTCTCTGTGACTGGCAGAACGACCACTAGAGCCCATTAGATTTGTTCGTGTTTACTGTTTTATACCAGTCCTGGTAGGTTATGTAAGGGACGGTAACACCACCTGTTGTTGAGTGGTCACTACGAAGAACACGCAGATGGCGTGTATTCGTATGAGACAGCGCTCTCGGCAACTGACGGAGTCTGACATTGGCCTCATTGTCGGTCTCCATTTGGCTGGCTGGTCGAATTGTGCAATATCCGTATCTGTGGAGCATTTGGATGTGTCAGTAGCGCGATGTTGGACTGCATGGGAACGTCGAGGCAGGAATACCCGTCGTCAAGGTTTCGGGGGCCGACCACATTTGAGTGAATTACGGTCCCATGCGTTGGCTCCCGGTAACACCACAACACAAACTGTTGCGTTTGGAGAGATGCGTGGTCTGCGAGTGAATGGCTTCGCATTGTGATCAGCGATGAATAGCGGTTCGCACTACCCCGGATGACCATCATTATGCAGTATGGCGGCAAAATTGGGAGAGGTTCTGTTCATCCAATGTTTTGAACAGGCACTATGGTGTTACTCTCGGCGTTATAGTGTGGGGAAAATGGGGTATGACTTTAGGTGACGGCCTGTACAGTAATACATCAGGAACATTCTGCATCCTAATATATTACCTCTCACGTGAAAGCATCGTGGTGCGATTTTTTTAACAGGACAATGCTTGTTCACACATGACATGTGTGTCTATGATCTGCCTCCCGTGGGCAGCAAGTACCATAGATCCGCCCCTGATAAAACATCAGCACCAGTATCTATGATGTCAAGGGCCAGTTACAACAACTGTGGGCCAGCTTGCCGCAGGAGAGGATGTAATGGCTTTACGACAGCCTTCCCAATCGAATCAATGCTCTGAAAGTGGGCTCGTACTGCCTATTTCTTTGTAGATTTGACTAGATTTTGTAGTCAGTGAAATAACGTTTAATGCCTTCTCATCCCGCGAAGTTCCCTCCTCTAGGCGCTTCACATTTTTTTGTCATTGACCGAAATATAACTTCACAGATTATGTGATTTGACACTGCAGCTCTGGAAGCTATACAAGAGGGAAGCAAGGGAGAGACTGAAAGCGGGGAAGCATTTACAGACAAGGACAGAGGGAGATAACACCCAGCGATACAAAATATTCTGTGCTCCTAGTGGACAACATCGGAAACACTTTAGCACCTATCTGCAACAGCCTGTTCCGTCAGCAGAATTGCCGTGCTATTCGTGAATATTGCCGTGTATTGCAGATACATTGCAGCAATGTTTATGGCAACACTATTGCGTCTACACAGTACCGCAGTGAAGATGCGCCTTAAGTGCCATACCTCCCCAACTTGAACACAAATTTACGTTGTCTCTTCATTCATTGTCAGATCTGGGTTTAGCATCCGTATCAGCATACCCTATTTTTCCTCCTGCAGCCTGCTATAACGCTACCCGTTACCTACTAGCTACGCAGTATTCATGTAAATAAAAAATGTCGCCGTGCATTTCCTTAGATTCGCATTGTGTAGAACCTGATTGTAATATTGGATACTTTACCACCCGTCAGAGCCAGTTACCGTGTTTGTTCATGGTTTTTAAATCTAGTTGTGGGGTAAAATTACTGCTATAACAAATCACATTATTATCATCTGCACTGTAGGGCTGCTTCCAACGAAAAGACCGTGAGCAGTTTGTGCTTGGTCCCAGCCAGACCCGTGCAGCCTACGCCACAGTCGCAATATCGAAAGTAGTTAACGCACCAAAAACAATAAACATACAATTTTCACACATTCTGACTTTCTAAGGCATTTGTAAATGCTAAATTTTAGTTCTTGTTGATGAAATACAGAAGGCGGCATAACTCGGAGTTCTACGAACATATCGAGAGGCTCAGACTGTACAACAAAAAGAAGGGTAGCTTTCTACAGCCATGTTGCAAGATTGCCTCCAAACAGATTGACCAACCGTCTGTTCACCTTCTGGCAAGACAAGAAGGTTCGCACTACATGGCTGACAGAAACTGAGAAGGACATTAAAGAACTGGGAATAACTGACCTCCAGAGCTGACAGTCTGTGAGACACATCCTGAAGGAAGTCCGAGGATTTCAGGAAAAGCCCGGAAGAAAAGGTACTCCCTGGACAGAAGAAAGGAAGGAGTTACGCCGACAGAGGATGCGACCAGTACTGGGCAAAGATCAAAGCCCAATAGTTGAACAAGCGTGGTCCAAAGTAGGCCCATTCGAAACAAGAAGAAGAAGAAATACAGTTTTTCTACCCTCTCGTAATGTCGTCTGCTGTTTAAGATATTTTTGTAACCTCATCCTAGGTGGACGTCATACCGTATTGCAAAGCAACATTAATAGGCTCCCTCTCCCTGACCCAGGCCATCATGCCAAAATTCAAAACTCCTGCGAACTGAGCTACCAAAACAACCGTTCCCCCCTTCGCCATATCAATTGATTGTATTGTCATATCATGTCGGTCTTCCTTTCCACTCACAGTGCGACGTGACGATCAATGCATATCAAAATATATCGTGTAACCACTGCCAGCACTATCTTTACCAACAAGGAATTGTCATCTATAACTTTGTCATCAGCAATTGTTGCTGCGGTCTTCAGGCCGAAGACTTGTTTTATGCAAAACACGACACTGGTCTATCCTTTACAATCCCTCCATTTCTGCGTAACTACTACACCCTGCATCCTTTTGGACCTGCGTACAGTAGCCAAACCTCCCTCTACAATTTCTCAAAAATGGGTCAAATGGCTCTGAGCACTATGGGACTTACCATCTGAGGTCATCAGTCCCCTACAACTTAGAACTACTTAAACCTAACCTAAGGATATCACACACATCCATGCCCGAGACAAGATCCGAACCTGCGCCGTAGCGGTTGCCCGATTCCAGACTGAAGCACCTAGAGCCGCTCGGCCACACGGCTGGCCTACAATTTTCAACTACAGCCGTACTTACGGGCCGACTGATATTCTGAACTGCAGCTCATCGCCAAAAGCAGCGATCAGGAGGAAGGATATGTAACCAGACTCAATTCACAACATTTCGTTGAACACTTACGTCTGTTGGCCAATGACACGGATTATGGGCATTCACTCTAATGAACGAAATGTTTTGAATTTGCTGGAGGGTATCAGACCTGTACTGCTGCTAAGTATCGGCTTGTAGTTTCTGACAAATTTAATTTTTAGGGCAAGACATATATTCAATCACACCACATCAGTTATTTCAAAACTAGCCAATTTAGAATATTGCTATCTCTCAGAAACATTTCTGCGGACGGCCAGTGATCTTAACCCATGCAAAACGGTTTTCTTCGGCAAGACAGTGTATCTTGCCACACAGATAAAAACATGGCAGATGGCCTGAATATGCCTAAATGGTTCCTTGGGCCCTCAAATTATACAGGTGTTGGAAGAATTTCAACGACAGGGACACCTGGAGCGTCTGGTTGCCGTGTAATCTTCCACACAGCCGTAGGAAGCACTACAAACAGTATGACTTCTGAAACTGGTGAAGGCTTATCAGCTTCTGACACTCAACTCAGTTCCATGCATCTTATCTGCTGCGTGTTTTCGTAACGTAGGCTCCTCTCGATCCTGAGAGATCATATTAATGTCGTAAGCAGTCCATGGTCTTGTGTTATTTAATTACTACACTTGTACTGCGTCCGAGGTCTTGTGTTATTTAATTATTACGCTTGTAAGTAATAAAAACTGTCGCCCACAGTGACTGTGAAAACAGCCTCTAGCCTTGATAGTGGTCCAATCCGGCGAGGAAAAGATGTCACACGTCTCTTCAGGTATGCCATATCCAAATGAAGGCAGTCATTTGCGACTAGATTCCGAGGAGTTATGAAACTGCGGGAAAGTTGATGAAATTAAGGTTGAGTGACTTAGCGGGCCAGTCGAAGTGCGATGGAATGCTTGAGTGTTCATCAATGTATGCGTTCAGCATTGTGAAGACGGCTGTTGTTAATGTTCGAAAATCAGAGAGCCAACAACATATTCATCATGATGCCAGACATGCCAACTTTCAAAAGTGAAAAATCAGGAGAATTTTAGCGGTGTACTATTGTGAATTACAACACATCCCTGACGATTAAAGTTGCAATAATTCAATAACTGCAACAATTCAATTACATCTGCTTTATTATTTACATGTAAATACTAAATAATGGACATACCTGAGCCTTCGAACTGTATAATTTATCATTCAACATGCTGAACAATATGAATGATGAGCTCTGCAGGTTTCTTTGGATTCAAGGGAGCCAAGAATGAAATTGTCGAGCGGTGGGGCGGGGAGGGGAGGGTAGTAACCCTAAATATTTTTCCCCCTGAAACATTTATCTCTCTAACTTCCCCCTAGGCAGCTTAATTCCCCCTAAATTTACGGGGAAATACCATAACTTGGCAACACTGCCTTTTAGACACGACAATGCTATTCACTTCGCTTGGAACAACTATCTACTACTCCTTGTCCACGATAACTTTACGATTGCGCTGGTGCTACCAGAAGCGGAGGAAACTGGCACTAGTTGAAAGATATTCATTTGTCTCCGAACTCTGCCAACGATACTTTCCTTACTTCCTTGTAGATACGAAGCGCGAGCTACGCCTACTACCGCTACCGACAGCAACTGCACGAATCTACCAAGTTAACATAGACAAGTAGCAGCCATACCTTGTCATCCACCAATATATCGAAGGCGCAGGATTTTCAAATAGTAAGGAAAGTATTGAAACAGCTCTGAATATCGGGAGTTCGGTCTTCACTGTCGTGAGATCGGGAGGAAGCAGGAAAAATCGGGAGTTTCCCGCTTAAATCGGGAGAGTTGGCACGTATGAGATGCAGAAGAAACGTTAACACCTCATCACCGAGAATGTTGAAATAAATGTGGCGATTCATCTTCACAGTAACCTGTGTAAGTGGGCCCAAATCATGGTACGAAAAACATCCTCAAAACATCACAGAATCACCTCCAGCCTGAGCCATACTCTCCATACATGGCAGGTTAGACGCTTCATTTTGCTGTCAGTCAGCGCGATGAGTTGCATTATTTGAAGAGAGACAAAAACGCGATTTGTCGGCACGCACTACACCTTACCAGTTAGCTACTGTTTAGTTTCTGTGTCGCATAGTCAGGTGAAGAAAAAAAATGTCTCTGAGCACTATGGGACTTAACATCTGAGGTCAGCAGTCCCCTAGACTTAGAACTGCTTAAACCTAACTAACCTAAGGACATCACACACATCCATACCCGAGGCAGGATTCGAACCTGCGACCGTAGCACCAGCGCGGTTCCGGACTGAAGCGCCTAGAACCGCTCGGTCTCACGGGCGGCTCAGGTGAAGAGGTGCAGCTTTTTGTATCACTGTGAAACTTGGCCTTTTGCGAGGTGCCCCATTTTAGATGCCCATTGCAAGCAGTTCCCTTCGCAATGTTCAGTCTTAGAATGGTCGAGATGGACCTACATTCTTTGGCAGCAGCAATCCCTGACGGATTTGAAATTGATTGTCGTTGACGAGGCATAACACTCGTCCTCGGCAGCTGATCATTTTACCACCATTGATCTTATGTCGTATTACCAGGGGCATTCAATAAATAATGCAACACATTTTTTTTCTGACAGCAGGTTGGTTTTATTCAGTAATCCGATACACAATAGTATTCCCCACGCATTTGGTTGCAAAACGCTATTTTTCAAAATAATGTCCGTTCAATTCAACGGTCTTACGCCCTCTTACTGGGCGGGCCTGTATGCCCGCATGGTACCACTGTACTGGTCGACGTCCGAGCTAAAGTCTTGCTGCATCAACACCCTTCCCATAATTCACGTACTGCTTGCCTCAGAGTGCATCCTTCATTGGGCCAAACGATAAGAAATTGTAAGGCACTCTTTATGATTTTCTTTTAGGCGACAAGGAACCCAGCGGGCACACAGCTTCGAGTACCACAACCGGTGGACGAGTTTGTCAGCACTACCAACAGAAACGTCCATTTGAGCAGCGAGGTTGGAACGTCCCCTTAGAAAAATTACACTACTGGCCATTAAAATTGCTACATCACGAAGATGTGCTTCAGACGCGAAATTTAACCGACAGGAAGAAGATGCTGTGATACGCAAATGATTAGCTTTTCAGAGCATTCACACAAGGTTGGCGCCGGTGGCGACACCTACAACGTGCTGCCATGACGAAAGTTTCCAACCAATTTCTCATACACAAACAGCAGTTAACCGGCGTTGCCTGGTGAAACGTTGTTGTGATGCCTCGTGTAAGGAGGAGAAATGCGTACCATCACGTTTCCGACTTTGATAAAGGTCGGATTGTAGCCTATCGCGATTGCGGTTTATCGTATCGTGACATTGCTGCTCGCGTTGAACGTGATACAATGACTGTTAGCAGAATATGGAATCCGTGGTTTCACGAGGGTAATACGGAACTCCGTGCTGGATCCCAACGCCCTCGTATCACTAGCAGTCGAGATGACAGGCATCTTATCCGCATGGCTGTAACGGATCGTGCATCCACGTCTCGATCCCTGAGTCAACAGATGGGGACGTTTGCAAGACAACAACCATCTCCACGAACAGTTCGACGACGACGAATGGACATCAGCTCGGAGACCATGGCTGCTGTTACCCTTGACGCTGCATCACAGACGGGAGCGCCTACGATGGTGTACTCAACGACGAACCTGGGTGCACGAATAACAAAACGTCATTTTTTCGGATGAATCCAGGTTCTTTTTACAGCATCATGATGGTCGCATTCGTGTTTCGCGACATCCCGGTGAACGCACATTGGAAGCGTGTATTCGTCATCGCCATACTGGAGTATCACCCGGCGTGATGGTATGGGATGCCATTGGTTACACGTCTCGGTCACCTCTTGTTGGCATTGACGGCACTTTGAACAGTGGACGTTACATTTCAGATGTGTTACGGCCCGTGGTTCTACCCTTCATTCGATCCCTGCGAAACCCTACATTTCAGCAGGATAATGCACGACCGCATGTTGCAGGTCCTGTACGGGCCCTTCTAGGTACAGAAAATGTTCGACTGCTGCCCTGGCCAGCACGTTCTCCAGATCTCTCACCAATTGAAAACGTCTGGTCAATGGTGGCCGAGCAGCTGGCTCGTCACAATACGCCAGTCACTACTCGTGATGAACTGTGGTATCGTGTTGAAACTGCATGGGCAGCTGTACTTGTACACGCCACCCAAGCTCTGTTTGACTCAATGCCCAGGCGTATCAAGGCCGTTATTACGGCCAGAGGTGGTTGTTCTGGGTACTGATTTCTCATAATCTATGCACCCACATTGCATGAAAATGTAACCACATGTCAGGTCTAGTATAATATATTTGTCCAATGAATACCCGTTTATCATCTGCATTTCTTCTTGGTGTAGCAATTTTAATGGCCAGTAGTGTATAAATGACTGTGCTGGTAAACTTCTGCGATATTTGATTTTCAAACAGTTGAGCAAAACTCAACGTACTCAAACAGTATTTTCTTTACTTTTTCTGATCACCACTAAACTGACACACAATACTTTTAGCGCAACGCAATCTGACTTTCAATAATCCCTACAGAAGAATGGCCCTGACTAACAACAACCTATACCTTTCATGAATCATTTACCTCACAAAAATCTTCGTTACTCCAACTACTGCAATACAGCGAGCGCCAATACTGTATGCTAAATAAAAGATTCTAACTTCTGAAGGTACCAACTACAGATAGACGTAGTTAGAAAATGAAAGATTTTGATAAAGAACTAACAATATCTTAATGTTCAATGGTCAAAAAGTCAGTATAAATTTGAAAACTTAATAAACCACGGAATAATGTAGATAGAGAGGTAAAAATTGACACACATGCTTTGAATGACATGGGGTTTTATTAGAACAAAAAAAAAGTTTACAAAATGTTCGACAGATGGCGCTGGACAGCAAAGCGTCAGTAACTGCTACTGTGACGGGTAAAAGGTACGCCGATATGTTACAGAATCGCATCATCCCCAGCCTGGCTGATAAACACCTGCTGGAACGTACGATGTTTATGCAGGATGGCGCTCCAGCCCATATTGCAAGACGCGTGAAAGATCTCTTGCGCGCGTCGTTTGGTGATGATCGTGTGGTCAGCCGCCACTTTCGTCATGCTTGGCCTCCCAGGTCCCCAGACCTCAGTCCGTACGATTATTGGCTTTGGAGTTACCTGAAGTCGCAAGTGTATCGTGATCGACCGACATCTCTAGGGATCCTGAAAGACAACATCCGACGCCAATGCCTCACCATGACTCCAGACATGCTTTACAGTGCTGTTCACAACATTATTCCTCGACTACAGCTATTGTTGAGGAATGATGGTGGACATATTGAGCATTTCCTGTAAAGAACATCATGTTTGCTTTGTCTTACTTTGTTATGCTAATTATTGGTATTCTGATCAGATGAAGCGGCATTTGTCGGACATTTTTTGAATGTTTGTATTTTTTGGTTCTAATAAAACCCCATGTCATTCCAAGCATGTGTGTCAATTTGTACCTCTCTATCTACATTAGTCCGTGATTTATTCAGTTTTCAAATTTATACTGACTTTTTGATCACCAATTGTGACATCCAATTAAACAAATTTCCTTTTTCTGATGGACACACGGCCAGATCGTACGCTCATAACTCTGGCATCTCTGTCCCCACATGCACCACTGTTGGCGGCTCACCTCCAACTGTTCAGCGCTACGCGCTGTTCACATCCAACTGCGCAACACTACACAAGCGAATATTCCAACAATGCCAACCAGCCACAGAGTCAGTGATTTTCATACAGAGCGCTACGTGGCGTTACCAACATAAAAACCTAAACAGCCTACTTACAAGGTGTTTGATGTGATCATCTAAGTTACAGTTGCGGGCCGCCGGACGGCACGCGGGTTTACTGGACAGCTTTGTACGACCTTGTTGCGATGATGACATACGTGTCGCCCAACGATGCAACATGCATTTGTTCACTGCCAGGTCTCCGTAGACAATCTGCAAAGCGCCTATGAACATCTGCGAAGTTCTGATGTTCCGCCAAAGGAAACTGAGTGACAGCTCTCTGCTTGAAACACACCTCCGTTACAGACGGAACTATAGGGACTGAAGAGGCAATATTCCACGATGTCCCGCAGCAAACTCCGCGTTATTTCAACTGAGAAAAAATGTGTTGCATTACTTATTGAACGCCCCTTGTACATGTCTGCTTGTGGTGCACCGTTCTTTGGACAGACCGTGCTGATACGACGACGAACCGCGCAACTTCGTTCCCGGTGCAGTCATCGGCACGCAGAAACACTATAGCTCCTTTCTGTCAGGTCTAAACGCCAGTCCACCTTGCTGCACTGACTTCACATAACCAGCTGGTACGTAAACACCACTTTACTGTCAACAGTGACAGGTGGCATGACTACGAGGTTCCAGCTCTAGTTTCACTCGGTCATTTCCTACCGAAGAAGATGCAGACGGCCCTCGGAAGTCCGACGCCAGGGTGCCCGTGGGAACGTCGGGTCACATTCTCTTGCGTCGCGCCGCTCGGCCGATGCTGCGGGCGCGTGTACGCATCATGCGTGAAAGCGTGCGTGTGCGTGAGCCGGCAGTCCATTGTCAACGCACTTGCCAAAATACATACATATGTATGTGGCAGCCTACCCGGCTGCGGGCGGACTGTGTTTTCCATTTTGTGTATTCCGAACAGGGCTCCCCACATGATGCTCTGCATAAAACGGCTGCTGCCCTCTATCACCATAACTGCCTCTGAGGCCACACGGCGTCAGTGTGTCGGAAAGATCATCAGACTCCTCTCAGTTAATCTAGACAAGTGACAAACTCCACGAAGCAGCAACAGTGTAAAAATGACGTAATCTAAATACATGGTTCTACGAACCTTTAGGCGTTGATAGTTTTCTACTAACTGTTTGGGCAAAATGTAAACGACTGAGAGCCTCTTCTAATATTCAATAAGATACAGTGTTTGATTACATTTCATGAGACAACATATAGTCTGTAGTTCCCCGCATAAAAACGAAATTTGTTGTCAAAGACTGCTGCGTTACGGATGCGTCTTTCCATGCAGTACGGTCTTCTTTCTGAGCGCGGAAGGAATGATAATTAAGTATGCTCCCCCCCTCCCCTTTCTATTGTCGAGGCCAGTAAGAGACGAATTAAAAACTTGGATTTTTGCAAGGTGAGGAAGGATACTGGCCGCGCCCTGTTTAACAAACGATAATAGCGCCCGTCTCAAGAAACTGACAGTCTGTACCACAACTTTAGTCCATGTAATTAAAGTCGTTTATAAGGAACTTTTTACTATTGTTTATACAATATGAAGATGTTAAGCGATACTTTTCGACTATTTCAGTATAAGGGGTCCTTGATCTCTTGCGGCACGTTTTAGACTAATAATGTAATTATGATTTACTAGCGGCGCCCCGCGGTTAAACAGTTACTTGCGGCCCAACAAACCACGCGCGTCGCATTACAAAAAAGAAAGGTGAGAGAGAGAGAATACGTGCCGCTCACGACTCACAAGTCTACTTAACGGAAAGATCTAATCTCTACGCTAAATTTAATGCGTTCATTTGATAGTTGACTTCCATGGATGACTTTTCTCATCCACATTTGTCCAGCCGCTTCAGCGTGAAGGAATAAGGAACATACTAACTCGACGAAGAAAGAAAATAAGCAATTTTTAGTTCGGTGCACCGCAAATTTTATAATATTTGTACGTGCAACGACGTTATCGGCCCTCATGGGTGTGCCTGTTACCAGCGGATACTCTCGCATACCATACTCAAATCTAGCCTCACCAAAAGGCTACGAAGTTCTGCATGTAAAGGCATGACCTCTCTTGTGTCGTATAGCATTTAAACACAGTCTGATGCGACCAGTCACGACACTCTGTGGAAAAATAACGGGATTTAATTTTTTTATTTCTGATTTTTCTTTATTATATTTTAATGAAGAATGTGTAAGCTTTAACATTGTTTTCTTTGATTTTAAATATTTAAAAAAATCAATACAAATGTAATATGGTTGAAAATGGTCATTAATTCACTTTTTATCGAATTCGGCGTTGTGGCGAAATAAATAAAAAAATTAAATTTATTGATTTTATTGAAAAGAGAAAAAATTATGGATATTGAACTGTAAATTTAGAATTTTTGAAAGGCTTTTTTACGGACTGTATTGACCGGCTTGAATGCGGACAAATTCAGTGATGTGTGAAATTTGCCTGTAACATAATTTACCATTAAGATGAATTACATTTTTGAATTCTACGTCATTGTTGATTTACTCAGAGTTCTCACCTTAGACGTAGAATTCGTCCTTCTGCCACAATATTAATTCATTAGTCGCCATCGATGTTCTTCTCTTTGTTGACCGTGTGTATCTTCCTGAGTCGGCATCGGTTCACTTCACGAAGACGGTGGAAACCAAGGAATACAATGCTACGTCGCTTTAAATAATTCTCGTAAAACTTAAATACTTCTCACTATTTTTTATTCACAACACAATAAGACTTGCTCTGCTCGTCACACAAACCATAAATACTAACATGATGGCTGCCTTTCCGCACGCACCAAAATTACGTCTATCCCCTACAAGGTAACAATCGGAAATGTCTCTTAACTCCTTGGAGTATGAAACAAAAGAGAATCCAATATGAACATTACAGAGATTATATTCTACATCCCTCTCAAATCTTTGGCGCAGCCTGTAAGGTATTGTATATCTCTGCGTCGGAATGTGTCATTACAGGGTACATTTATTTCGTACCTGAGCCCATTTTAATACCATCTGTGAAAAAACACTTTCTACGAAGCTGCTGGAACTGAGGATACTAAAAATGAAAAATGTTAGCAATTTCACTCTTGGAAAACCCTTGCATGATTTTCTTCAGTTTCTCAATCGTACCCTTATTTTTGTCATCAAAAGACTGTGCCGTATCCAGCCTTCTTTTAATTACTTGAAATTCTTCGTATAATTAGTTCAGGTTTAGTTGATAGATCCTTAAAACTTCCGCAGCTTTTTGAAAGTCGTCTTAATGTATTGGTGATTTTATGTTTAAAAACAGCATCTTGGGAAGGATGTTGTTTTCTGAGAAATCATATCGTGGTAACAAATATCCTAAAATATTGGTGTAGAACAGTAGAAAATCATTCCGAATAGATACTTTGTGCGTTATGCTTACTTCACTCATTGTTTCTCTTGTCTTAAGTACGAAAAAGTTGTCGTTTATTTTTTGCTCAATTTATCGCGAATCCCGTGCATGTCAGCATGCTGCATCTCAACCCCAGACAATCTGATTCAGTCTTCTTCATTGTTCTTTCTACTGAAAACATTACGTTCTTTAAAAACGATAAATACGGCAAAATTTTATCCTTTCTAATAGACAAGGACATTCATTGCGAATCTCCAGAAAATGAGATTTTAGTGCAGGCCATATTTTTAATATTCTTTCGGCAGCAGGACCAAGAGATAAAAATCCCATGGCAACATGTTTTATTATTTCTTCTCACTGCATTCCATTCGCTTCAGAGTAGAGTCGCTAGTCCGCACTTCGTTTCACAGATCTACTTAAGTGACTGTATATTTTCAGTATCAAACTTTCTACATACAGTTCCAGTTTGTCAGTACTGTCTTTTTGCAGCATTGTGGTGAATATGGACGGGGCAACCAGCCTTGACAATTTTATCATTTGCAGATATAAGAAGTATATAAATGGAATGGGTACTGCCGAAGTTCACATTAGTGTTGTCAGCGGCTTATGCTGGAACTTTATTTAAAGACAATCCATTCTTCACCAATGTGTCAGTTCTTAAACTTGATATGTACATTCATCGTTACATTCTACAAATTCCAGTAGACGATTTACAAACCCAGTATCATAATCAAAGAATCGTAAGCAATTTGGAAACATTTTTCTGTTCTTTTACTACTTGCATCCGTCGCTATTGAAAAGTATAGATTTTTTACTTGGATGCTCTTTAAAATATTTTTAACAGATTCTTTGGCCAATACTTTGCGTACAGTAGCTTCCGATTTTGTTCTTCCGCAGCTAAAACTTTGAACAATTGTATAGTAATAATTCGTGTGACAAACCATAGTATTGTAACTCAGGGAATACTTCACCGTGTGATAAATAGATGCGAGTTCTTCAGCAGTAATCTTGTCCGTCTCCGAGGCAGATGGTTCAGACTTCCAGAAATGTTTTTGGGTAAAGCACTTGATGCTCTACTGCTAATAGCAGTCAAGTGATATGTTGTAGATGCATGTTGTTTTACATCAGCAACGATTCCAAGAGCACACGAGAAATATTTATTGCACAGGCGACAGTACGCCTTGTACGACTTTTCTTTTACTTGTCTTAACCAGCAACAACTATTTTTCCCAGTATGGATTATACTTAGTAAGACTTCTTTCTTAGAAGATATTCCACCACTTCTAGACAAACTATCTGTGTCATTGTCACTTAAATCACTAACTGTCTCTATAATTTTAGAAGTAATTCACAAGCGCAACACGTTCAACACTCATCAGTTCTCGCAAAAAATGAACGAAGTTTTAAACCAGAATGAAATTAAAAATCCTTCCATTATTGCTAAGACGCTTTGACACAGCATTTAAACGAGTTATCAAACGAAAGAAAATGTTAAAAACAAAATTGTTGAAAGTAAATGAGACGGATAATAAACAAACAGAAGAATGTAAAACAAACAGAGGCAAACAGAGACGGGCGGCGTCGCACGAGAGAGTGGGAATCGGTGAATATCGGCCGCGCCCGGCACTATCATAGACAGATGGCTGAACTGGTAGTACTTTTAAGCGGTATGTGCGTAGATAATAGGTACTTGCCAACTGTAGCGCGAAAGATTTCGCAGTAATAATCGAACAATGTTGAAATACGGGACAGAGCGCTGTCCCGACGGGGCGTTTAAAATTCTGTCGGAAATACGGGACGTTTGCCAAAACTACTCGTGTGTGTCGTAAGGATAATGTATGTTTTAAATTATTTTTACGTAATTAACGAAATAATTGTTATATTTTTCTGTTGCGTGCATTAGTAAATTACCAAGAGACATGGATTTGTGTGAAATAAATGCAAAAACTGCCGAATTTCATTAATTCAATGACAAAAGCTACAACTTACTCATGACGAAATACTTTCGAATATGTGAGTAATTGCAGTATACTCCGCTGACAACAAGAGAATATAAATACATATTTCATGCGTGAGAAGCATATGTCTGTTCTTAATATGATAGTCACTTTCATTGTAGTTAAAAAAACGTTATGGAGTCTAAATTTGCCCATTCTTACACATTCACTCCACTTTCTGGTGGTGCACGAATTTTTTTGTAAATGCAATTATTTCAGTTTCAGAAGCGAATATCTTGAAGATTCTTGCCGTTTGTGACTCGGACGTAGTGACAATAATTAAACTGGTTTCTTCTCTGTTGGGAAACAGTTTTAATGCTTCTGACGTTTTATTGTGACATCTATGCGCTTTTCCCTTCGGCTGCAGGTATGGTGCCTTATTTGGTACGTTAAATAAAGCAGGTATTCCATTCCACACATGTTCCTTACGTTCCACAATCACTGATTTGGCTGGAAGTGTAGGGAACATAACTTCGCTTTGTTGGGTAGCGATACGATTCTTCTTGCGGAAAGTAAGGTCTTCTGGTGTTTACTAGAATTTTTTTGTTATTGAAGGTAAACAACATTCTCAGTAAAGATCTCTACATTACAAGAGAATCGTAAATAGACTGTCCTGTAATGTACTGTCTCATACTCCCCAGGGGTCATGAAAAACTAAAGAATGGCAAATTTGGTGTCTTTTTTAGTTACTGTCGATTTTTATGGCACTAGATACGCTCCCTATTTTAAAAACTATGTTACAAATCAGTATAAACCGTAGTACACTGAAGAGCCAAAGAAACTGGTACACCTGCCAAATATCGTGTGGGGCCTCCGCGAGCACGCGGAAGTGCCGCAACACGACGTGGCATGGACTCGACTAATGTCTGACGCAGTAATGGAGGGAATTGACACCATGTATCCTTCAGGGTTGTGCATAAATCCGTAACAGTTCGAAGGGGTGGAAATCTCTTCTAAACAGCACTTCGCAAGGCATCCATGACTTGCTCAATAATGTTCATGTCTGGGGAGTTTTGTGGCCAGCGGAAGTGTTTCAATTCAGAAGAGTGTTCCTGGAGCCAACTTGTAGCAATTCTGGACATGTGGGGTGCCTCGTTGTCCTACTCGAATTGTCCAAGTCCGTCGGAATGCACAATGGTCATGAATGGATGCAGGTGATAAGACAAGATGCTTACTTACATGTCACCTGTCAGAGTCGTATATACACTCCTGGAAATGGAAAAAAGAACACATTGACACCGGTGTGTCAGACCCACCATACTTGCTCCGGACACTGCGAGAGGGCTGTACAAGCAATGATCACACGCACGGCACAGCGGACACACCAGGAACCGCGGTGTTGGCCGTCGAATGGCGCTAGCTGCGCAGCATTTGTGCACCGCCGCCGTCAGTGTCAGCCAGTTTGCCGTGGCATACGGAGCTCCATCGCAGTCTTTAACACTGGTAGCATGCCGCGACAGCGTGGACGTGAACCGTATGTGCAGTTGACGGACTTTGAGCGAGGGCGTATAGTGGGCATGCGGGAGGCCGGGTGGACGTACCGCCGAATTGCTCAACACGTGGGGCGTGAGGTCTCCACAGTACATCGATGTTGTCGCCAGTGGTCGGCGGAAGGTGCACGTGCCCGTCGACCTGGGACCGGACCGCAGCGACGCACGGATGCACGCCAAGATCGTAGGATCGTACGCAGTGCCGTAGGGGACCGCACCGCCACTTCCCAGCAAATTAGGGACACTGTTGCTCCTGGGGTATCGGCGAGGACCATTCGCAACAGTCTCCATGAAGCTGGGCTACGGTCCCGCACACCGTTAGGCCGTCTTCCGCTCACGCCCCAACATCGTGCAGCCCGCCTCCAGTGGTGTCGCGACAGGCGTGAATGGAGGGACGAATGGAGACGTGTCGTCTTCAGCGATGAGAGTCGCTTCTGCCTTGGTGCCAATGATGGTCGTATGCGTGTTTGGCGCCGTGCAGGTGAGCGCCACAATCAGGTCTGCATACGACCGAGGCACACAGGGCCAACACCCGGCATCATGGTGTGGGGAGCGATCTCCTACACTGGCCGTACACCACTGGTGATCGTCGAGGGGACACTGAATAGTGCACGGTACATCCAAACCGTCATCGAAACCATCGTTCTACCATTCTTAGACCGGCAAGGGAACTTGCTGTTCCAACAGGACAATGCACGTCCGCATGTATCCCGTGCCACCCAACGTGCTCTAGAAGGTGTAAGTCAACTACCCTGGCCAGCAAGATCTCCGGATCTGTCCCCCATTGAGCATGTTTGGGACTGGATGAAGCGTCGTCTCACGCGGTCTGCACGTCCAGCACGAACGCTGGTGCAACTGAGGCGCCAGGTGGAAATGACATGGCAAGCCGTTCCACAGGACTACATCCAGCATCTCTACGATCGTCTCCATGGGAGAATAGCAGCCTGCATTGCTGCGAAAGGTGGATATACACTGTACTAGTGCCGACATTGTGCATGCTCTGTTGCCTGTGTCTATGTGCCTGTGGTTCTGTCAGTGTGATCATGTGATGTATCTGACCCCAGGAATGTGTCAATAAAGTTTCCCCTTCCTGGGACAATGAATTCATGGTGTTCTTAATTCAATTTCCAGGAGTGTAGACATATCAGGGGTCCCATATCATTCCAACTGCACACACCCGACACCATTACAGGACCTCCACCAGCTTGCACAGTCCCCTGCTGACATGCATTGCCAGTAAATATCTGTACATTACAAGAGAATCGTAAATACACTGTCCTGTAATGTACTGTCTCATACTCTTCAGGGTTCATGAAAAACTAAAGAATGGATTCATGGGGTTGTCTCCATACCCGTATACGTCCATACGCTCGATACAATTTGCAACGAGACTCGTCAGACCAGGCGATGTGTTTCCAATCATCAACTCCAATGTCAGTTTTGACGGGCCAGGCGAGGCGTAAAGCTTTGTGCTGTGCAGTCATCGAGGGTACACGAGTGAGCCTTTGGCTCCGAAAGCCCATATCGATGATGTTTCGTCGAATGGTTCACACGCTGACACTTGTTGATGGCCCAGCCTTGGAACCTGCAGAAAGTTGCGAAAGAGCTGCACTTCTGTCACGTTGAACGATTCTTCTTCAGTCGTCGTTGGTCCCGTTCTTGCAGGATCTTTTTCCGGCCTCAGCAATGTCGGAGATTTGATGTTTTACCAGATTCCTGATATTCACGTTATACTCGTGAAATGGTCGTCTGGGAAGATCCCCACTTCATCGCTACCTCGGAGATGCTGTGTCCCATCGTTCGTGCACCGACTGTAATACCACGTTCAAACTCACTAAATCTTGATAACCTGCCATTGTAGCAGCAATAACCGGTCTAACAACTGCTCCAGACACTTGTCTTGTGTAGGAGTTGCCGACCGCAGCGCCGTATTTTGCCTGTTTACATACTTCTGTATTTGAATACGCGTGCCTGTACCAGTTTCTTCGGCGCTTTAGTGTATTTGCACTCATCCGGTAAAGTACTACGAGGTGTCAGTTGCTGACCGCGTGACGCGCTGATGTCGCAGTGGCGACTGTTGACACCGTTCTTGTGAGTCTTCAGGCGTCTCAGAAGCTATAAGGTACGCCAGACGCTCGGCGGCTAAAATGCAACGTGCTTGTGTGGAAGTATGGCTTAAACACTGTGAGGATTGCATAATTATTGCATTCATTATGTTGAATCATATTATGTAGCACATTTGTTCCCGACCCATGGGCCGTAGCCCACTTGTGGGTCGTGGGCAGTGTGGCACTGGGCCATGAGCGCTGGCCGAGAGTCCGAGACAAGATTAAATTATCTGGAGCTTCAGGGGTTTCACTCGTGTGTCAGTACAGAATAATATAAGAGCTGAACTGCCCCATCCTGTCTTATACCACTCACAAGGGAATGGTCTATTCTGTCATTTCGAAAACTACCCCCTTTCTTTTCTTAACAGACAGAAACAATTGATCAAAAGAAGCTGCTAAGACGAACTGCCAGTATTTTTTTTCGCTGAAAAACTTTCAGTATCGTGTGCCACCAGGTGACTGGAACTGTACACCACCACAGACTGCGTTACAGGTCTGGTGCGCGGCCTTGGACGGCTGATTGTGGCGTAAACACACAACGTGCCACAATCCGATCGTAATTTGTCGAGTTGGTAATTTCTCTGAGACAAGTTGCCGCAAGAACGACTCGCTTGAATTTTGCTTGTTTCACATCTTGACGCAAGGAGGTGGCAGGACGATTGGTGTTTTACGTCCCGTCCACGGCTGAGGTTATTAGGGACTTAATTTTGCGCGGTTTTTTTTTACTACTGGATGCAGAAGTAAGTGACCATGGCCCTTTTAACTAACCATTCTGGCATTTGCATCGTGTGACCTGGGTGACCCCTGGAAACCGATATGTGGATGGTCGTCCCAACAATTGAACCGCTGTCTCTCGAATGCGTGTTGAGAGCGTTAGCTACTACACTTCGCTCAGCCCCCTTCGAGATATTGCTCAATTACTATTGACTGAGTACTTGAAGAGCTTTTCGAGAAACTATCTATGCGAACTAACCTTTTGAACTTTTAATTAAAAAAAGTAAGTACATGAATAGATTTAACGTAGATAATGATTTGAGACTAAAAATAACAATTTTAATACAGATATTGATTTTCTCGTGGGAGACAAACAATTTCAAAAATCCTAAAACATTTTTTTTTTAACATTGCCCACTGGGTTTTGAATTTGCCTACTAATCTAGCCTTCTCTCTCTCTCTCTAACACACACACACACACACACACACACACACACACAAAACATAGTGTGTGTGTGTGTGTGTGTGTGTGTGTGTGTGTGTGTGTATTTTTTACTTTTGAATTTAGTTACTGGGCGTCTGAGCTTTATTTACAAAATAGATGGCCTGCACTGGTAAAAAGGTTGGGAACCGTTGATGTTGGACGTATTAAACAATAAAAACATTTTCTCAAATTCGATGCAGTTCAAAAGTCCAAAAGGAAATAGCTTTTGATAAGAGTAATTATTGTTTCACATTTCGGGTTATATTCTTCAAATCCATAAATATCTTTTACGACACACTTTTCACACTTTCAGAAATAGCTTATACACTGCATTAACACACAAACTAAGTCCATTCCATATTTCTTGC
The DNA here is from genome assembly GCF_023898315.1 of Schistocerca nitens. Lineage (NCBI taxonomy): Eukaryota > Metazoa > Arthropoda > Insecta > Orthoptera > Acrididae > Schistocerca > Schistocerca nitens. The sequence continues at coordinate 585,079,772 of NC_064614.1, read as the reverse complement.
AAATCCGTCCAGCCGCTTCAGCTTGAGGGATTAATAAACATAATCAAACATAAACTTTCGCATTAAAATATATATGGGGTTCAGTTAGTTACCTGAATTACTCTTATTTCTTTAAGAATTTCCTCACACACGTGAAGAAGTGTGTAATACCACCAAAACTTGAACACACAACACAGAGTAATTCAGCCCTCAGATACGAAGGTACAATTTGTCTACGTTAAGCGTGTCATTTTACTATGGGCTGCCTTTTTACCCTCATCGCTCATACCCCTCTGCAGTCGTAAACGGGGGGGCAAGGCAAGCCTTCTGCCGTTCGTAGGCCAACTCTTTCATCAGTAAACCTGACCACGCCGCTGTGTATCAGTGTTAACGTACAACACTGCCGGGAAAGCAACGTGAGTGAATACGAAAGAGACAAGTTACTAGATAATTAATTCCGTCAGATAAAATAATTATATAACCTTTTTCTGTTGCAGTGTCCTCTTCATCCTAAAGTCACATAAATGTCTCTCTTGAGCTTAAGAGAGTCATTATAAATTTTTTTTCTAGGAATGGGACGTAACAGCTTTGCTGGAAACATCTAGTTCTATTGCCCTTTTATGAACACAGTAGCGAGTTCCATATCTTTCAGTTGACCGTGTAGAATTTCTTCTGGCCTTTGCCGTCGTACTCGCACTTTCACAAATACTGATGATAAACCTCTCCTGAAAGGATAAATCTTTACATGGTTATTGGTTTCACCTAAGCTGAAATGAGTTTGTGATTTCTCTGATGATTGTTGCAATCGCAAAGTAGTATAGATTTTATCATCTTTGTGACCGAAGCGCCCAAACCACAGTGTCACTCTGGATTGCAGTTTGAAGGTTGTAAATTCGAGTTAGGATGGTAGAAAGAATTTCCATCGTCCAGGCTCACTAGAAATAGGGAGCAGGCTTGGCGGTGTATCTTTTCCTGATTACCGATCTGTTCACCATCATCCCAGGTCTCAGACGTTTCTGCAGAATCTGTAGGATGTAAGACAATGTCAGTTGATGACCCATCCGTTGATAGTTCTTCCTTATTTTTAAGCCGGAGAATTTGTGTCGTATACGAATCATAGCGTTAGTATATGTACCTGCTACACCTCCATTCCTTTTGTGAAATTATTTGTACCTTCTTCATTGCTCGTTCCATATACTACTCGTACTCGGATAACAGTCTGCGTTGTACCCTTCTTACTACGAACTTGTTTTCTCGAGTTCTCCACTATCATTACTATTATTTAATTTTGAAGATACCGTAGCTGCTGGTGTGTATGTACCACAACCAAACCGTGGCATTTGTAATACACTAGTCATCTACCTTTTACTGTCGAAGGATATATTCACAGCTACGGTGAAGGTATCTTGGTTTATAATTACTCATTTTCGTATTTTTTATAATCACTTCTCTACCATCTATACGTATTCTGATCTGCGTCCGAT